>NC_084761.1:51909000-53187000 GCF_028858725.1 Colius striatus | reverse complement strand
ACGTTTCCATATAGGGTTTGAAAACCTCCAGAGAAGGAGACTCCACACTCTCCCTGCGCAGCCTGTGCCAGGGCTACTCACCCTCACAGTGAAATAGTTTTTCCTTACTTTTAAGCAGAACTTTTTGTGTTCCAGCTTATGCCCATTATGGCTAGTCCCGTCACTGGACACGACAGAATAAAGTGCCACCCCATCCTCTTGACATCCACCTTTTAAATACTTGTGTTAATGAGTATTCTCCAGGCTAAACAGCCCCAGTTCCTGCAGCCTTTCCTCATAGGAGAGATGTTCAAGTCCTCTGATCATCTTGGTGGCTCTCTGCTGGACTCTCTTGAGAAGTTCCTATCTCTCTAAAATCTACATAATTCATCTGACATCACAAGGACTGTGACTGAATCAGTCAGTGTTACATGCTGACCCAATGCAGTAACTGCCAGTATTCTTTGATTCTAGGCAGTTTTGAATTATCTCTTGCAACTGAAACAATAATAAAATTTGGTATCTTTGCAGGAGCACTGAAAAATACATTTATCTTGACATTGACTATGCTAAAGATATGACGAGAGGTGGTTTTACAGATGTAAAAGGTAGCCATGTTGAAAATATATATATAAGTACTTTTGAAAATTGTGGATTAGACTAATTTCTAACTGCAGTTAAAAATGATGCAATTGAGAGAAGACAAAATAGTTATGCTGTGATCTTAGAATTTGATTCTTTAGTGAGACACTGTGATCTTAGGATTTGGATTTTATTTACGAGTATACAATGTTTTCCTATTGCAAAAAGACTGTAAAGCACCATCTTCTAACTTTCCAAGTGCCTAATAAATTATGAACAAATACTGTACAAAGTTATTAAAGAGGCAGAACCAAGGAGGTCACAGGGAGCTAATTACAGAGAGTTTGTTCCCTAAACATAGAGAGGACTGAACTTTTGATTCTTAAAGTATTAAAGTATTTGATTATTATGTTGAAAGACTGCAGATTTTGATTCCCTATAAACTAGTTAACATGCAAATAATTAGTGGGGGGAAAAAAAAAACCGCTATGTGTACATAGCTAAAACGAGGTAGCTAAATATACACCAATGTATATTTATTGTAGCTCCTCAAAGAAAACTTGGAAGCAAGAACCAGAAAGAGCACTGTCTGGTACAAAATACACAGCTATCAGATTAACCATAAAGACAAAGGCTTTCTATAGAGTCTTCCATGTGCATTTCAGTATGATATATATTGCAGTAAGATTCCAGCATACTGTAATGTATCAGGAAATATGGCTAATCCTCAGCAAGGCTTACATTTAGAATCACAGAATGCTTTGGTTGGAAAAGACCTCTAAGATCATCAAGTCCAACCACTAACCCAACAAGACCAAGCCCATCACTCAGCACCTCATCTACATGGTTTTTAAATATCTCCAGGGATGGGGACTCCACCAGCTCCCTGGGCAGCCCATTTCAGTGTCTAACCACTGTCTCAGTAAAAAAGTTCTTCCTAATCTCCAATCTAAACCTCCCCTGGCACAACTTGAGGCCATTTCCTCTCGTCCTGTCGCTTGGGAGAAGAGATCAGCACTCACCTCACTACAACCCCATTTCAGGTAGTTGTAGAGAGTGATCATGTCTCCCCTCAGCCTCCTGTTCTCCAGACTAAACAACCATTCCTCAGTTCCCTCTTCATAAGACTTGTGCTACAGACCCTTCACCAGCTTCATTACCTATCTCTGGACATGCTCCAGCACCCCAATGTCCTTCTTGTAGTGAGAGGCCCAGAACAGAACACAGTATTCAAGGTCCAACCTTTCCAGCAGCACGTACAGGTGCATAATCGTTTCCTTGGTCCTGCTGGCCACACTATTTCTGATACAAGGATGCCATTGGCCTTCTTGGCCGCCTGGGCACACTGCTGGCTCATGTTCAAATGGCTGTGGATTAACATCTCCAGGTCCTTTTCCAACAGTCAGCTTTCCAGCCACTCTTCCCCAACCCTGTAGTGTTGCGTGGGGTTGTTGTAGCCCCAGTGCAGAACTCAGAATTTGGCCTTGTTAAACCCTATACAATTGGCCTGTCCAGGTCCCTTGGAAGAGCCTTTCTTCCGTCAAGCATAAAGTCTTGCAATGGTTTCAAATCTTGTGGTGAAATTCAAATGCAGTTTACCTTGGCTGTGACTCTGTACGCAATGTGCTTAAGTCCTCACTCCTGTGCTTAAACATACCAAAAATAGATGGCAATCACTAGCAAGCAATCTGTTATAACCCATGCATGAGGGTAAAACCGCTGCTGAAATGGGCCGGGTGAAGATTTCATGCTGCAAAGAGGCCAGTAGGTGGCTGTGTTTCACCACTGTCTGCATCCACCTGGCTTCCAAATCAGCCCTGGTCCTAAAAGCGTCATCGGCTCCTGCAAGCATCCGCTGTACTGTCTGCACTATGCATAAAGGCAAACGTGTGCATTTTGTCCTGCATAAACAAATGCATTTGTCCATACTATGATAACAAAATATTCCAGCACACATGTGTACATTGGTAGAACAGTCTTGGGATCTAGAAGATGCTTTATTCTTTTAATTCCTTTCAAATATTACTGTAACGTGGATATTGACAGCAACTGCTCGTGGTTCTGCCGCTACAGAAACTATTTTAAAGCCCTTATGGAGCATGAATACCATTTTAGCTAATTTGCATATGAATGCCTATATGCGCATGAGAGAATTAATACACAATATGTGGTCCAATAATAGAAGATACTAAGCGATGCAGTAATTATTAGCTAAGAGCTTATCATTTCATACACGACGTTAGGATTGTTTTGATGAAAACAGAGGCAAGTTATTTAGAGACTCCTTTCCAGGGTGTCTTGGGAAGCAATGTTCTGTGATGGTCAAGTTGTAATTTTGAGATTTTGGCCTTTATGTGATTTAATAGTTTAGAAACAGATTATTGCTATTTGTGGACATCAGATGGCACTGTGTGGTTGTCAGTGAAGCCCAGAAAAAGCTACAGCTGGTAACAAATCTATGTGAAATTCATACACAGAGGTGCTGGTAAAATGCTTGACTGTATGTGTGACCTATATAGAGGATATTAGTCAACAATAATAGTCACCATAACTTCATCACTTGAAAGGAATCCATGTCCATTGCTTCCATTGCTCAATGTACAGTTTTTACGAGTAGAACATATTTTGAATTCACCTCATAAATTGTGAGAAAGAAGGGGACAAGAAGTCTTCTGGTATTAATTTTTATGCTACAGAAAGAAAAAGGTTACAAGGTGAAAACAGAAGTTAATATTTTTTTTCCTGTTCATGGTTCAATTGTGGGTCAGTCTGAGATTTTATTTCCTTCAGTGACCCTAAATACTTAGATTTACTTTGTTATGCTAATCTCATTAATGTTTCAAATATAAGCCTGTGCTTCCCTCCCTGTAGGCAGATGTAAGCACCAACAGTTGATGTGTAAAAGAAATGTGAAATTCCTTCTTCTACTGCCATCATCCTGAATTAATAGCGGCCAGACCTAACCTTGGAAGTCAGGGAGGAAAATGCAGAGTGCATTTTTCCAAAGCAAGTACATCATCCATCATTTTTCTAGGATTCTTATGACAATTAGTCTTCCTCTGATTGCTTTGAAAAGTACAAGCAATGTGTTTTGCAGACCAGAGTTTTATTGTGAAATGGATTACATTTTTGCTGCATTTCCTTTAAGGTCACTGTAAATAAGTCCCTGTCCAAACCAACAGTATCAGCAGATACCGACAAATATTTTTGTTTACTGAGGATCTCTTCGTCTCAACTAATTACAAAATATTCAGCAAATATTTGAATTTATTACTTATCTCATTCCCACAAATTAGTGAATCTCTTTGTTTAACAAATGGAGTTCACTGCTCTTGGCCTCAAGGTAAAGTATACATTGCAATCTCTCTTTTGCAGACCGTCTGAATACCACCCTTTCCTAAGTGAATCAACAGCTGAAATTTATCTCTGTAAATCAGTAAAGGGAGAGAATTTGCCGTGTTGCATTTAATATCCCCATATAAAGCACAAAAAACTTCTGGCTCAATAATTATGTTTAAAGATGTTTAATGATGTTTATGATGTGGGAGGTCTTAGCATTTTAGTAGATTTTTAGCATGTCTCTGGGACTCTGGAAAAAACACAGTTGTGACTCTGCAATAGTATCTGTAATCTTCTGAACTATATTGATTTTGTTCCTTTGTAACACATTTCTGTTGTTTTTAGGAGATATGTTCTCTCTTAATTCCTTAATATTTTAATCAAGTTTAAATAAAATCTGTAACATATGCAAGTAAGTAAACTTTAAAAAGAAAGGCTGAGATTTTTAGAAACTTAGATAATAGGTCATTCAATCCATCAAACATTTGGCTTATGGACACAAGGTATTTTCCGAAGTACTCTGAAGATGAGATGTCGTGATTTTTGGCCTTTTTTGATTGTTAAACACTTTTGAAAATCTGTTTGTAATAATATTTGAAATCAAAATAAGAACTACGTATTAAAGCAATGATGTATTAGCTACAAAAAAATACCCATGGCTATTCTTTGCTGAAATCAAAGGATCTTTTACATTGCTATATGCTGTACAAAAAGTATTGGGAAAAAAATACCGTGAGAATATGAGTCACAAACTGAATTACTTTTATCAGTCACATATCAGCATAGTTTCACTGCTTAGATTTAAGAAAATATAATATCCTGTCATTATTTGACAGTATATTCTAAAGTGAGTGAATTTTTCTGTATTCAAAAGTGTGTATACAGAAAAATATCCCATGAATTCTTTAAAAATGGAAAGCCATAGTTAACATGGAATACATAACTTTCATACTTTTGCTCAGAAACAGAACCATTTTCAGTCTGTCTTTGAACTGAAGCACAGCAAATATCTGTACTGGTTTCATACATGAAAAGAAAGAAAAGCCTCTCCATGCAGAGCAACTCAAAACGCAATTTTTGCTGATTCATGAAAACTCTGGGCATTTCACTTCAGGAAGGGTGAGGAAGAAATCTGTTGCACACAGTGGACTATTGGATTGGCAAAAACGTTGCCATTTACCTTTTGCCCAAGTTTTGAATATTGAAAGAGAAAGAGAAAAATGAGCTGCAAAAACTTTTTTTTTTCATTTTCGCTTTTTTGTTTCTGCTTGTAAAGCTGTTGGGTTTATAGCACACTAGTAACGTAACTTCAGTACTAGACAGCTTTTTAGTCATGCCTCATCTTAATTATCACTCACTCATTGATTGACCTAGCAAAAGGTCAATTGTGGGATTTTGCCCACTAAACTGTGTGGTTTACTAGTAAGACAGGCAGGGTAATGCGTATTGATGATGGATTGCAAAGCAAAGTAGACATTTTTTTCAATATTTACTCCTTGGGAGTTTTCAACATTTATTTTTCGTTTATTTTTACATAAAAATATCAACTTTTGAAGTATCTGGGGAGAAATAAAAAAAGACAAGTTCAAGTCAAGTCCAGTGGATTAAAACAATAAATAAATCCCATTAGAAATGCTAAAATAGATTGCTGTATCGTTTTGAAAATGGTATAGTCTGATTTTTAGGTTAGATTCTTAAGGCATGTAAGTATGAATCATAAGCTTAAAAAACAATTGTTTTTCCAAAGCAGCCATAAAAATACTGTGATATTCAGGAACTATTTTACAAACACAAGCCTATTTCTCTGATTTTTATTTCTGAGGGAAGATTTACTGTGAATAACGGAAAAGTGTTGAATAGACTCCCAGTGGCTGTTTGACAAAAATACTAATCAAAATTGAGTTGAAGAAGGATCTTTTCGACGAAGAACAAGTCACCTTTACTATCTGATCAAAAATAAATTGCAAGAAAAAAGTAAACTGACTTTGTGAACTTTTCCTTCTGCTTTTGCTGCATGAAATGTTCCTCATTTGTTGCCAAATCAGCAAATAGACTTACTGGAAAGAAAAAACTGTCCATAAAAAGAACACAGTCAAATTATTTTGGACGAGTCTCAGGGTACAACTAGGTCTCTAGCACGTTTGTTTGGTAAAAGAGTCAGCTATTTTGCTGCCAGTACCAATCAAGACAAAATTGTATGTAAGGGAAGAAAATCACTACATAGGCATTCCACTAAGAATACACATTGCTTTCAACTTAATTAAAAGCAAGGGGTAAGTTATTTCTAAGGTGAAACTATAGAAGAAAAAAGAAAGAATCAAAGATATTAAAGCATTAATTATTCAAGCCTAAATCAAAAACATATAATCAGTAAAGCAAACAAACAAAAATAGGTGAATTTTAAATATTTACATCTTCTGCTAAGAAGTTCAAGAGATTGTAACCAGAAAGATAATCACGCAACACTTATAAATGCAGTGTACATATGTTTGGTAATCATCAATGTAATGTTCAGTGTCATTTCCTTTATGAATGTAAATCTATTGGTGTTAACTCTGAAAGACTTTCAAACCTGAATGTACTAGTATTAGTGATAAAAGGGAAAGGCACATTCTCTACTCCGTTAAAGGATAAGAGATACTTGGATTGTTTATTTCCCCTATTGTGTCAGGAACATTACATGCCCGTCTGCACTTTTGAGTGTACATCTGTGATTGAAGCTGAGTAGACTTTTACTCAGTTTTATGTAGGAAATCAGAACTAACTATGTAAAATGTAGAGCCATGTCCTGTTTGTATCAGTAAGGGCAACAGAAGCACATTCAGCACATGACTCTGGAAAGTAATTAATGCCAGATTTGAAGGGGCAAACTTCTAGCATTGGTCATCTTTTGGAATGAACTTTTGGCAGCCTGGCAGCTAGCTCAGTGGTCATCAGTACAGTTACTGTAAAGCCGACTCTCCCATGAACAGCGCTTCACTGTCATGTAAGTGACCCATAAATTTGATTTTTAGCATCATGAATGCTCAGATTTCCTTCTGGCAATATGTGTCTGGATCCTTGAATGTGGTGGGCACCTTCTACTTGACTGGATGTGACAAGATGAAAAGAAGATATACAGGTCAGGAACACTCCCCATTTCAGGACACAATCATGCCTAATTTTGTAATAGTATAACATCTAGCATTAAAGAGTGGTTTTGTCCATGAATTTTGAATATCTATTAAGTCAAGTTTAATCATCATTCTTGCTGTACAGAGGTGAAGTCATCTACCTGCAATCACAAAGACAACCAGTAACAACAGACTTAATGTTCTGACAGACCATTCTTTCCATAATTGAGTCAAATGTACTGAAGTCAAAAGCCTTTTCCAATGTTATCACATGTGATGCTGTACAGTCACAAAAGCAGGCTTCCTCTGGAGAAGCCACAGCCTAAAGGCCAGGAGTAAAGCATGAGTAGAAAGCTAGTAATGCTATCAATGCAAGCAGAAGCACACCCAGAAAATAGTTTGTCTGGGATAAAGCCTGTAGCAGAAAAGGGAGCCTATCATCAGTCCTCTAGATGTATTGAATAAGGCCGATACTGACAGTAGTTCCCCAGCAAGTAAGCTTTGACCAAAGTCATTCAAATGGATTCCTTGAGTTAAAGGACAGGGAAGATTCGTGCTTTCATTGCCTATGAGAAATGCCACAGGTTTCTTTTTCCAGATATGCCACTGCCCAACATGACTTCATACCTTTCTCTGCCTCAGTTTTGTCAGTCGCAAAATAAGGAAAATTATGTTGGTTGATTTTGCAAAGCACATCAAGCTCTATAGAGGGAAAGTACTACAAACTGCAAAACAGTATTCATTGTTAAGCTGTTGATAGTTGTAATTCAGATAATTACTGTGGCTTTTTACTGTGCCGTTTGAGTGAAACTTCTGCCAGTCCCATCCTGAAACCATGTGTCCATCCTTACACGCATGTTACTAGAAGTAGCATCTCTATGCCTCGGAGTAGCACATCACCTTCCTGCCTTCCCTGAGATCTCTTGGGTGAAGCAGAAATTAGGTGGATAAGTGAGAAGTAGGTTCTGAAAATGGGAGGGGTAAGAGATATGTACAAATTCTGGGAATCCACCTCAAATCCTTACCCCACCTCTTCCCACCACCTCCCAGTGCCCGCCCCCAGCTTCAGACCGCTCCCTTAAACAGCTGCTGCTCTGCGCTGGGTTGAACATTGTCATCTTGCTGACTGCAAGCCTGCACCAAGCAGTCGGCAACCAGTGGGACAGACATGATGGTGCTGAGGTTAGGCAGCTGGGCTCCCCTGGGGCCTTTCCTCTCCTTGCTCTTTTCTACCAGTATGGCGGTAAGTGAAGACACGGTGTTAGAAAACACATTGGCGCAGAAGGTGCTGTCAGAGAAAATTCACTGAAAACTATCTTCTTTCTTCTCTTCAGTACATTGCTACCAGAGAAAACTGCTGCATACTAGATGAACGATTTGTAAGTACCTAAGCAAATTTGTTTTATCTTAGGAGTCTAATTAAAGCTTTCCCATGCTGATTATTAACTATCATTATCACTTGATCCTCTTTGTTATTTTCAACACTTATAAAATGACCTGTGCTTAAACCCATTATTTATTAATAGTGATAGGCATTTGGTAAAAATGTATGGGGCTGCACTGTTGATAAAAACATGTATATATAAGACACTACAAGCAATAGCATGCACTGTTTTCTTCCTATGCTTGCACACAGTGTGAAAGTAAAATGCCTCTGTAAGTTCAAATACAGCAGAAAAGTGACAAATACCTGCCCTTTTCTATCCACAGTCTATTGCATAAACAGTGCCTGAAAGCTCCCCTGCCCAAATATTCTGCTCTCCTTTTTTAGCTCCTGAAACATTGTCAATTATTATTCTTTTGTTTTTAGGGTAGCTACTGCCCAACAACCTGTGGCATTGCAGATTTCTTTAATAAATACCATCTCACTATGGATAATGATCTGCAGGAAATGGAGAGAATTTTGCGGCAAGTTACTAACAACACAGTAACAGCTGAACATTTGATTCAACACATCCAAAGCCTCTATCCTCCAGAGAAGCAGACACTGCCAAGTGAGAATATAAAAATAACTACATAACTAAAAAATATAATTTATTTAATTTTCTTTATTTTTTTTACCCAATTGCATAAATTTTATATCTTGTCCATTTTACAGACTCAGTTGATGATTTTACTAAAAAGTCCAGGAAAATAATTGAAGAAATTATCAGATATGAAAACACTATTTTGTCTCATGAAACTACTATACAGTATGTATCTTCCACTTTTTATATCTCTTGACAACCCAAATATTTTTCTTTCTGTTCTTTTATCAAGGGCACGTAGGGGTCCCTCAGAAAGTTTTTTTGTGCTCATGTGGACCATTGTGTCTACACTGTCATTAGTAGCTGCTTAGCAAGACACAGAAGTATCATGAGGATCTAATATTGCATTCTCTAGTCATCTGCCCAAGCCATTAATTGTGCAAGAAGTGCATGATAAGAATATCAGAAGCCTGGCAATATTTTTATGTTTCTTTTGCTGTGCCAACTAGTCCTAAAATTCTTATTGTGACCTTTTGAGATTTTATTGCTATGAGTTTGTGTAGTAATGAATAGTATGTGCAATATTTGTGTAATCATTCACTCTGGCTAATTTTGCTGCATATATCCATGAAAATAATCTCAGTTACATTGATATAAATCATAAGCAGCTATAAACTCAGTCTTTTCGATTAACATAGAAAATAAATTGAACACATCACTAACTTTTCTAAAAATTAAGGGTTTTTTTTTACCTGAATGTAAAAAATCTCCACTTCCATAACACTATATCAAAGATGATTCAAATATTCTGATGCTTGAAACAGTTTATTTACAGTATTTATGTTTTACAAATACATCCATAATTAAAGAGGAATGATTTATCTTTTGCTTCAGGAGATCAAAGAAAAATCATCCATAGAATTATATTCATACATTAATTACTAGTTAGAGTCACGATTTGCATAAGGTTAAGCATGTGCTTTCCTATTTTGGCTAATTTTCTCAATTTTAAATATCAGTGCTAATAGAAGCACCTCCTTTTACAGGGATGTATGTAGCAGCATGCTACATAGGTGAAGCATGTGTGCAGGGAAATGTGTATTACATATTCCAAAACAGTTGAGACAACAAACCATTTTTATGCTCCTCTGTCCAGACAGTTGACAGACACACATATATTGAACAGTAACAGGATTGCACAGCTGAAACAGAAGATTGCCCAGCTTGAGTCACACTGTCAGGAGCCATGCAGAGACACAGCTGAAATACAGGAGACAACTGGAAGAGGTGTGCAAAATGCTTCTTGTATGGTGGAGGGTTAATTCAGTTACAAGTACTGCCAGCTGACATGATAGCGACGAGCCATTTGTAACCTTATGCAAATTTCTGAGAAGATAGATAAGATTGCAAGTTATGAAACCAGTGTTTGGATCAGTATATGTGCTAAGTAGCTGCTCTGCAAACAAGGCATTCAAGTGGAACAGAAGTCTAACTTGCTCCTTTGGCCATTTTGGCCAAAATGTGATTATACCAAAATGTATGCTAAACATGAAGGACATGAGTAGAGTTTCCATGGGCATAGGGCAAAAAGAAAATAGCTCATTCATACATTTTTATTAAGTCACCTGGAAAAAAAAAATCCATTCGCTGCAAAAGTGCCTTTTTTTGTTGCTGTAGAAATTAATGCAATGAGTATATTTTGCATTGAAGTTGCTTAAACGCTATGTGAGACTAAATTCCTCCTCTCTTACAGAAGTCCCATGACCTTCAGTAGGATTTTTATGTCAATAACATTAAACTATGTGGAATAAATAGATAACTTTGCAACAATGACATTTAGATTAATCCTATTTAATAATGACCCTCCTAATATCTTTACTTCAGATTGTCAAGACATTGCCAATAAAGGTGCCAGAAAAAGTGGTCTTTACTTTATCAAGCCTCAAAAAGCCAAGCAGTCGTTCCTAGTCTACTGTGAGATTGACTCATATGGCAACGGCTGGACAGTATTACAGAGGGTACGCCACTTACATGTTACCATGAGCAAGCTTATTGCAGCGGCATTGGTTTTATTTACTTACATAAGATATGTATCTTTTTGATTGAGACTCTTGGTTTTGCTCCTTTTTTTTTTCCCCAGAGACTGGATGGGAGTGAGGACTTCAGAAAAAATTGGATTCAGTACAAGGAAGGATTTGGACATCTGTCTCCAGATGACACCACTGAGTTCTGGCTGGGCAATGAAAAGATTCATTTAATAACTACACAGTCCACTCTACCATACACCTTACGAATAGAACTGGAGGACTGGAGTGGCAAAAAAAGGTATTTGCTCACAATGCTTCTGAAAATAACAGCTTTGAGCTTACTGCTTCTGCATCAGTTTGTAATGCTCTCTGGAAAAAAAATTAAAAAGATGAGCCCTTTAGACCTGTTAACATGAGTAGGATACTGCTTTGGCTCCTGAACTCAAGGCTGTGACAGCAGTCACCATGGTGACTTGTTTCCAGGCACGCATACATATCTGAAGGTCATGGGCTAGCAGCCCTAGTTTATTTGGCAGAAGAAAAATCTTTCTTTTCTTCAAGTTTCTTTACTTCTTAATCATATTATGGACTAGATTATTATTGAACTGTTCTGAACTGTTCTATTTTATTCTTTTCTTTCCTATTCTGTGTATTCCATTCTTCAGGAGGGCTAACTATCCTTGCTATTTCTCGAGACGTCTACTCCAAAAAAGATTTCCTCGTGACCTAAGTTACCTTCCAACATGAACCTGGGAGATATATGTATATGTGTGTTTGTATAATGTAGATCTTGTAGATATATATTAGTGATGATTAATAGGATTAGTAGTCAGAAAACCTGTCTGATAGTGGAACACAAATTTTGTTTGGATGGATGTCATTGAACTGAGACACTTGATCATGCAAAAACAAATTCCTTTTCAAAAAATGCTAAGATGCTATAAATGCCTTTTCTGAAGTTCTGACACCTATATTTTTCATTCATGCATGTACTGGGAATGCACCATGTTCATATTCAGCATTCTTCTTTGTCGACAGCACTGCAGACTATGCTGTATTCAAAGTGGGAAGTGAAGACGACAAGTACCGACTGACATATGCCTACTTCATCGGTGGTGAAGCTGGGGATGCCTTTGATGGCTTTGATTTTGGAGATGATCCAAGTGACAAATCCTTTACCTTTCATAATGGCATGCAGTTCAGTACCTACGATAACGACAACGATAGATTTGCTGGCAACTGTGCTGAGCAAGATGGATCTGGATGGTGGATGAATAGATGTCATGCTGGCCACCTCAATGGCAAATATTATATAGGTGAAGTATCTTCTAAATACCTACACCGCATTTCAGTGACAAAGAAAACAGATCACTTTCATTGAGTGCGTTTTGCCATCTGGATTTTCCAAAGGTGACATAGCTCATTCTTTGTGATAACTGCTAACACCAGCAGTAGGAACTTAACAGCTGCTCTCCAACCCAAAGTCAGAGAATCAGAGAAGCAAACTAGGGGCAGAAGGACAGTGAATGCGACCTGTTGCATGCCCAGTGATGCCAGATGCCAATTTCTGTTAGCACCAGAAAAATGTATGGACACATTAACTATTTTAGAAAGCAACTAACTGTTTTGCTCCAACTGGTATTTTTCAGATGGTGTGTACACATCGCAAGATGCTGGTCCATCTGGCTTTGACAACGGCATTATCTGGGCAACCTGGCGTGACCGGTGGTACTCCATGAAGAAAACTGCAATGAAAATCATCCCATTCAACAGACTGTCAGTAGATGGACAGCAGCACAACTTAGGCAGCGCCAAACAGGTTCGACCATGGGGCCAAGGAGATATTTAAAATTAAACTGAACATAGTTATCATTTTAAACATTGAGCATGGACACAGTTGAAGTGTTAATCCCACTGCATCTTAGAGAAGTTTGTTTACCATTTTGTTACACAAATATTTGTACTTTGATTCTAGTATACCTTCCACATTATTTTTTCTTTTAATATACAGATAAATAGACAGTCTCGTGATCAGAAATAATGGCCTTCATGTGTTTTAAAAGCTACGAGTATAACTATGTATGAACAGTATCAACATGTCATGATAGCCTTACGTACTTCTTTCACTAGAACATTAAAATGCTTTCTTTTTTCTGTTACAGGTTGGAGACTCATAAAGGGACATTTTCACAAAGACTGGTCTGAACAGGGAAAACAAATCTTTTATCTCTACGATAGTGGACTTAACTAACATTACCCAGTTCAGTTTTGACTACAAAACACCATTGACTGCAAAATGCCTAAGCCTCTTCCCTGAGCAGTGCTTACCTCTGTACATGGTTGGTTTTTCTGTACAAATTCTCAATAAATTTTTGATTATTACAAAAAATCTGGACTGTTACCTGTGCTCTACTGTTGGCCAAACAAAACAAAGTAAACTCTTTGATGGTTGGGTTGGAAGGTTACTCTGATCAAATCTGATTCGGTTATTCCTGAATTGCATGCCAGTAGTTTCTGTTCTTTTTTAGAATAGAGTGTTGGAGCTATTTCTGCATAAAACATGGTTTGTTTCCAGAAATTTTCATTCTATTTTCTGATTAAATTGATTTCTGACATATACCAAAGTACATGGCATCTTGAAAGAGGCCTAATTACTGTTGAAGGCTACTTGACTGAGCTTACCATGAAGTAATGAACACATTTTCAGTCTGTGTGGTTAAGGAAGTACAATATCAATTACCAAAACCAGGTGTTTTGCTCCAGAGCATACATACTAACCAGTTTCTCAAATATTACTCAGAACAAAAGTTTCATTTGCTATATAGTGCATAGAATTGCACTATACAACCATTAGTCGTGAATACTCCCTTTTTACTCATAAATATTTTTAAATTGATCCAATGTATCTAGTGCCATTATCCAAACAAACAAACAAAAATTTTACATTTGCAATAGAAATTCATTGTATTTTACTTGGATTTTCTTTTTCTACATCTAGTAATTTTCCATGTGATCCACATAAGCAAACTCACAGTACAAATCAGGAAGTCCAAAGAGTTTGTGATGCTGTCTGAATGTACTCACTCAGAACATCTGATGAGTGCATTTGAGAGGTTCATTAGCAAATCAAATTAGGTTTGCAGATGAATTGCCTAACAAAAAATACAGTCAGACTAGAATATATGATCTATAAATCTGTACCTATCACAAGTTGATATATTAAGAAGTGAACTATGAAGTGGAATATGAAATGTGTCCTGGTCTTTATTTTTAGCTACTAGTGAAAGGACAGAAGTTTACTTGGTGTTTTTGAACAGCACATTCAAATGCTTTAAGACAGTGAGACCTTACACTAATAGGACAGATCTTAGATCAGTTAATGCTACCTTAACACTTTTCCAGTTTTGGTGCCCGGGTCACTAACCAGGATGCTGTTGAGCCCCTTTCCCCGGATCTGAGTCTCCATAGCATGATGAGCTGCTGTCCCCCTGTCATTTTTAATGAGGTTGTTTTAACTTTGTTGAAATTTTAACACCTTGGGACAAAATCAAAGAGGAAGGCAGGTTTCTAAGGAGTAAGTAAGAAGTCATTGCTAACATAGGGCCAGGATACAGTTAACAACCGTTTGGGATGACGGATGACCACTCCACACCACTGAACTAGTATATTGGCCTGCCTCTGTTTCACCCGTATCATCAGCAATGCTGCACTGCTCACTGCCAGCCTTCACACCCAGGTCCTCAACAAGCAAAGCGGTTTTCTTGAACATTTTGTGTTGAGTCCTCTCCCATGGTTTCTTGTAGCTGGAGTAGCATGTGAAAGATGTGAGCTGAGGGTTAGCAAGACAAATCTGATTCTGGTTTTGCAAGCAGCCACTTGAGTGGCATTGGCTGAGTCCCTTCCACTTCCTGTTTTCAGTTTATGACATGACTTTCCCATTGCTATTATTTATATATTTGCAACATGGAATTAAAAAATATTCATTTCCCCTCTTTCTCTCTGACTTCTGTATCCCCACTTTGCTAGGTCTGAACTGTGACTTGCATCTACTGGTTTAGCTGTTGACTGCAATGACTATATGACAACCTGCTGTAACTTTTCACTGGTGTGAGGACAGATTTTCACTGGTGTGAGCTGACCTTCTGTGGGTTTCTCACCAGAACTAAGATTGGCCTATTCTTCCAGTTCATTTGTTGATTGATGTCCTAAGTTTTCAAAAATCATTTTAAACTCTTTGCAGAGGAGCATCTGCTCCAGTGGTCAGGGGACTCAGAACTATTGAATCCAAGAAGCCTATTATTCAAAGAAGTCTTATGCCAGAGTTCATCGGGGAGCTAGAAGAATTCCAGTCTGCAGTTATATTCCCTGGGACCTGAAAAATGACTGTCAAGATTCATGCCTTTAAGAGATCCTTTCTACTGTTTCCAACCCTGTAACAACCAGAAAGAAGTGTGAAAAGATCTTCTCTTTCTTCCGACTCTGAGAGAGTGAATAATGGTCTCAGTAAGTTTTGCAAGGAAACACATTGCAATTTTACTTAATGTCCCTGTTTTATGTACTGAGAGGTTGTATTTATCTTTTTAAATTAAACTCTTTATGGTACATGACCCTCATGTACATGACTATAGTCTGTAGTGAAAGTTGTCTGGATTTAGGCAAGTCTTTCCCTCTCTGAGTTTAGTAAAGTTCATCATAGGATTTGATGACTACTTGGAAGTCCCTCTTCCAAAGACCACCGTAGCACCAAATAGGAATCGAAAACAGAAACGCTTTCTCTTTTTCACGTTCACTCCAAAGCAACAACGACAACAAAGTGATCAGGGAAGGGAAAAAGGGATTGGAGGACTTGCTGGGTCACTCACTCCCAGGGACATTGCATAACAAAAATGTGGGACCAGATATTGGGACTGGCTAGCAATGAATTCAAAAGCATTAAGTAGTCAGAATCATATGAACAGAAAGTGAAGCTGAGACCTAGGGCTGAAGGAGAATTGAGTTTAAGACAAGGTATCCAGAGGGAGAACATGAATTAGCAAATGAAAGGAGGAGAAGGCACCACGTGGAAACTGGTGGTAGGAACTGGTGATGTGACAGGAGATGGAGGCAATTCTGAGCAAACAAGGTCTGGCTCACATCTAGGGCAACACAGACCAGAGTTTATTCCCAGATTCCACAACTATTACTGTGGCAGCCTGCCAAGAGCAAGGCAGCTGAAGTAGTGAACTGCACTTCTGTCCTTTGATCATGAATTAAAGTTAAATCCAAAGTTTATCTAGCTCTTGGCCTTTAGCCTTTCAAACAAACACAGGGAGAAGTGACTGGATGATTGCAACATGAAAGCAAAGGTACAGGAGGAAGGTCGGGCCCAGATTCAGCCCTCAACTGGAAAGCATGAGGGGCTCCTCCTTCATCCCAGCTTCACCCAGAAATTGCCTTTGTATGAAGCAGGAAACCCCTCTTAGCTTACCTAATGTTTATGATCAGTTATTGGCTTTTTCACGTCCTTCTAACCTTGGTGACCGGGTTTTACTTGGACCAGAGCTTAATTTTTTTTTTGTTTGAAGGTCACAAGAGAGCTGTGCCCCCCACTGAGGTCAGAGGAAGCCTAGCATATGCTACTACCCTATCCAGTGTTACATTGGTAGTGGTACCTTGAACACCAGGTAGCAAATGTCACGTTTCCTGTTAGCATGGTTTACAGGCAGAAATTCCTCTGCTTGCTGTGCTCTGACTACTCATTACATTTAAAGCCTATTAAATGACAAAAGTAATGTTCAGAGATTGTCAAAGATCACAAAATCAAGCACTAAAAAATTGGGAAAAGCCAGAACTAAGATGACATGTCACATTACATCTGAATTATAAATGATATTTTAGTTGTTGCGTAGTTTGTAATGCATGTCATGTAGTGAGACCAGGTGGGGCACAGTTGTCTCATACTTTCAGCTGATACTCTGCAGAATTAGGTGCTATTCCTGCCCTCATCACTCAGTTCTGAGGCAAGGCACTCAGATGTCTCAGAGGTGGCTGCTGAATGTTCCTCCTGAGCCCCACTGTAGGCACAGAGCTACAGGTGCTGTCAGTGGGATCTGCACATACCATGTGCTCTGAAGGCTCAGACTATCAAAATGAACCCCCAAATTTAATAATTACTTTTTGATTTAACTCTCTCATCTGGCTTCTGCAGCTGAGAAAAGGTTGTGCCCAGGGAATGAATGTTTGGAAAGCACTGGGATACCTGAGTGATGAGCACCATAAGAAAATCCTTGAAGCTTTAAAGTCTACATATCATAATACAATGAAAAGAGGGCATAGCTCTGGGCAGCTGCTTGCGTGCAGAACACCATCCATGCTCAATGTGAGAAGGGAGGGGTTCAGTGTAAGAAACCACACGTGATCCTGGGGTAAAGTAGCTCCCATGACTGTATGCACAAGGAGAGCACATGAAGATTTTATCTGTAATTCTTGTGTTCCTGAGAACAGAGGTCCTAAAGCTGTGATCTTTGAACAGATTTTTTTATCTATCACAGAGGCTAATTTAGGGCTTGTTGGTTTGAGTGGGAGACTCTCCATGAACCCCAGTATATTTTGCTCTGTTGTATAAAATAATTAATCCTAATCCTGCAGGTTCCCTCTTATTGTGGTCTTTCCCTGCTTTAAGCATTTTATTCTCCTCTGAGCTTTTCATAATTCTTTCGAAGATGTGCTGTAACAGAGTGAATGAAATTGTGTAGGACTTAGATTGGGGAAGCATCACCAGTCTTGTCCTCGCTGAAGCTAGCAGATGAGCATTTTGGTAAGTATCATGATTATCTGCTTTGAGTTCAGGAGCTTCCTTACAGACATTTATCGACCAAACAGCACAGCTATGACTGTCTGATCTTCAAACTAAGCAAAGGTAATACATGGTCTGATTGAACATTCATGGCTGGAATTAGTTGGACTGTTTTGTTGCTGAAATCAGAATTGATTTGTGGCATAGTATTACTGGCACTGGATAGAGTTCAACCAAAGACTTTATAAAGCATGTTGCGGGGAATTGAAATAAACAAAACATCTTGTTTCAGAATGTGCACAGATAAGATTAAGCCTTAAATATAATGTAACACTTTGACATGCAAAACCAGATCCTGGTGGTGTAGGTATTAAGCGTTGTTGCGGCATCTTATTGAGCTCTTCTGCTATCCGAGGATATGGCTCGCTATCAGTGATGCTGGTATAAGTTAGAATAGAAGGGTTTTCCTAGCTAAGAGGGTCAAGCCTCCTGAAGGCAGAAAACAAGAGCTAAAGCAGAAGAAAGGAGGATAAGACAAAACCTGAGAGGCTGTTGGGATGGATCCAAAGCTGAAATCAACTATTTTGAATTAAATATGTTGTACAGTGCCAGAGTCAAGCTTAAATGTGCTCCTCTGAAGTGGAAGATAAGATGATGCAAGCCTGTACATGATGGAGAGTTTTGTAAATGTCATGTTTTAAAATGCCAAGAGGGAATTCTGTTCCTTCAACTGCTTAGGCCCACAATTGCCCCAACAAAGGTTTTCTTGCTCCTTTTTGTTCACTGTGGTGGCAACTTTTGTGACGGGAAGCCTCTCTCAAGTGTCTGGCAGCCATGAACAACACTCCCCAGGATCAATAAGGCTTCTGTTCACAGCAGCAGCACATTATCATCAATTGCCACACACAAACTATGACCATTATGCAAACATTTAAGGAGACGTGACTCCTCAGGAAGTTTTAATTATACTTAACATCTGTTCTGGGTCATTTTCAAGCACCACTCAACTGTGCTCTTCAAAAAATATGTGTTAATTGCAAAAAAATACTACTTAATAAAAAATTATAATGTACCCTTTGTGTAAGAGACAGTAAAACATATCACACATTACACAAATACTACTAAGGTCCAGCTGTAATAGCTGATGTAAACTGAGCTCTGCACTCCTTAGGAATTCATTTCGGTTGATGACTATATGGTCACAAACAGATTGTATCTACCTTTCTTAGACTAGTGCTTGCTTTGGAAAGGCCAGTGGATCTCAGCAGTGCAACACAGTCACATAGAAAGGGCAAACCAATGATTTGCTCTTTCAAGTATCAACTCTTTGATGATGCTAGCCAAATGCCCATCACACAGTGTGTGTCTTCTGGTAAACATCGCTGGATCCCTCTAGGTCCTGTACGCATCTTAGCTGAACATCCAATTACAGGAAACTAAGCTTTAGACAATTTTTTTTTTTCCCAGAATACACGGTATTGACCACGTGTTGGTGCTGTACAAACTTATCTGAAGCAAACTTATCTGAAGCAAATAACATCAGAAACTTGTGCAAGAGGCCTTAAGTAATCGCCTAAGGGGAGGGGGGCATTTGGCATGTTTTGTCTCCAAACAGAAGGGAGCATAATGATTAATCTCAGCTTTGTATTTAGGTTTAAATTGCACCAAAAGACTAGTGAAGAATATCCTTTCAGAGTTCTGCTCACCCTTCTCCTGAAGATGATACCAATGAAGATCCTCTGTGCGTTGCTGTGCCTGAGCTTAGCCTGGGTATGAGTTTGCTTACTTGATTCTTTTAATATCTTTCTGTTTTGAAGAGTGAGCATTTATTTAATGTTCGTTGATTAGATAGATACATTTTGGCTGTCACCTAGCTTGTAAAATACAATCACACATTTGCACAAGCTTATTACAGCCACTTCACTATTGGACTTTCCTTAGTAGTTCTTGAGTATTCAGCTTTCTAGTTTTGCTTAATTCAGTTTTGCTGAATCTGCCTGGCTTCACGAGCAGCAAAGCATATATATTAACATGAATTCATAGGTTCATAGGTGATGCTGTAAGTCTTATAGCTAACTGACTGGATACTAGTGACTCCAGCCAGTCAGGAATTTTCACGTTTACTGTCCTTTGGATGATACTTCATCAGAGTTTTCCACCTATAAATGAAAGAAAATACCTTTTTTTTATAAAATGCACATTAAAAACTAAGTATTCCTGTGGCACCAGCATCAGGTTAAACTACAGTTAAGTAAGAATCAATTTTAGATAAGGAAAGAGACAGACTTTCAATTATGCTATATAACCTTGCTGTTTTCTCATTGAGATCTCAGGCCATAATCTTATGCTAGATTCTTTACATTTCTCTTTGTTTTTTTGAAGACCATGTGTGTTTTAACAAAAAATAGGTTACAGGAACCAGACGGAACAAAACAGAAGCAGTCTGTATTTGAGCTGTCAATGCCGAAAGGGCCCAGGCCAACTAAAATCAGAGTTTTTATTTGTTATTTTTAAGAGGCCAAATCCTCAGGATGAATCAAATAATCATGAATCTAATGATTTTAATAATGACATTCCAATTCCCCAGGGACAAGGTTCTGGCCATGAAAGCAAGAAATTCGAAAACTTGATCTGCCTTAGAATTGATTATTAATCATCATATAAAGTTATAATTACTATTTTCAAGCACTAACTAAGCTGCTTGAAAAGAATATAAGGTGTGCAGAGGAACCCAGGCAAATCTAATTACACCTCAAGCCCTAAACCAGGGCTTTCTTTCATGAAAAAGAATTATTTTCCAGTCTTTTACTAAATGGTAACACAGTAGGAATCGTTACAAGGTTTTGGCTTAGAATTAACTCTGGCTTATAATTAGCTTGTGTATATGCACTTTTTCCTCTCAGGTTTGAAGGAAATCTTGGTTGTCTTCTTTCCATTAGCACAGTGGAATCCATCCATCACTGACATTATCATTTTTATCATTACGTTATTAGCTATCTTGCTCTTTATTCCAGGCAAACTGGTGCTACAAGCTTACAGTTAGAAATTGTAATTAAAATCAGAAATACTAATGGGAAAATTATTTTTATATATATCTTCAAGCCAGTTTTGTGTAGACTGAAAGTGATAGAATGAAAATAGATATTTAGAAATAACGCAGCAAATGGAAACAGAATGTCGGATTTTTAAGTATTTGCTTTAATTTCACCATTTTCAATTTAATTCCAAGTTAATTTTAGTTTATACATAGAACACCATGTTTCTGTGGTATGATATTATCATAATATATCCTGAGCATCACCAGCTCCCTACATAGCAGCATTAATTTTAAGAGAGGAAAAGCTTTGTTCCAACAAAACAAGCACAATCATCTCTTAACAAGAAATAATAAATATTTTAAAATAAAAGCCTTGCATGTGTGGGTGTGATGCTTTCCAGATGACTGTAATCTCCACGCATCAGCTATGCTAGTGAGTGTTTGAGGACATCAGTGTTATGTTTCTGTTTTCTTGGCAGCTGTTTGGTTAAGCTTGGTTTTGTTCTTCTCTTTTTCTCCTGGCAGGCACAAGATGGAGAGAGTACTTTTGAAAAGGAGGGTGCAGGAGTGCGTGGTCCCAGGATTGTGGAGCACATGGCACAAACCACGTGCAAATATGAGAAGAACTGGCCCATCTGTGCAGACGATGACTGGGTGAGCAGTTTGTACTGGGGGTGAAAGTGGAGTCCATCACTAGGGTGCTCATGGTCCTCATCTGGATCTCTACAATGGGTGCTATGCAGCCAGCACACGATTGGGCTTTAGATCTGAGGGAGGATAGGTAATAATTCATGTCAGGGGTGCCTGGAGAGATGTTCTGTGAGAAAGAAAGAAAGAGAGAAAGAAAGAAAGAAAAAATGAGGAGAAAGAGAGAGACATCTTCAGGGGTGCAGAATCAGAAGAGAAAGTAAATCTGGAAAACAGCTTTGAAATAAAAGCAAGCTATTCCTAGAAAAAAATAATAAATTCTTCTCACAATTTGGATATTGACACTTTCGGAGTTGATGTAAACAAGACACCAGAAAGACGTGAGACAAAGAAAAGAAATCACTAGAAATAACTTACACATCACTAGTTACTTCTTAGGGAGTCAGATGACAAAACATTCAGTCAAATATTCAAAACATTGACAGGATGTCCATGTAAAAACTATTCATTTGACTCTCTCCTGACTCTTGCATCTCAACTTGTCTTTGTACTACATTTATTCGATGAATTCTTGGCAAAGAGATTTAGTCTGTAAGAATATTAAGCTTTTCTAAGGAAAATTTTGCTTAAATAATTTTTGGCCTCTAACATCCTTGCTCAAACTAAACAGACTTCTACTTCCAGCAGCCCTTTGAGGGGGGGGGAAAAAGTCTTATTTCACCCCCAAGGAACAGAAGAGAGGGAAAACTAAGGGTTTGGTTGTTTCTTGCTCCTCTCTTACAGCAGTTTTTTGAGGATGCACTTCACACTAGTGCATCCTAGCATAAGAAGTAAAGGATCAGTCGTGATGTGGCTTGCTCTAAGTCACACAAGTCCTTGGTGAGGATGTTGGATGAATAGGATAGGACGTATGAAGAGAACCTGCAGAATCTTGCCCTATTTTTTTTAACACTTTTTCAGTGTTGGCCAAAAATCTGCAAACATAAGCTATAAAAAGGTTCACCTGTGAAGAATTTAACACAGTTATTTCCCTCTTCCAATCTTAGGGTACCAAATGTCCATCAGGCTGCAGAATGCAAGGACTGATTGATGAAACGGACCAGGATTACAGTCACAGAATAGACAAAATCAAGAAGCTGCTTGCAGAAAATCAAAACAACTATAAGAATTCCAATCGGATAGTTGTGGAAACCATAAATTTAATAAAACCAAACCTGGACAGTGCTCAGCGTGAGTATCTTGCACCCAGTTTTATTATCCATTGCTGCTTCTTTTTTTTTTTTTTTTGTGCATAAGCAATATATAGTGAAAATATATGCTGCACTGGACCTTATTATCAAGAACCGGTATGAACACAGTAATACAAGACTCTTAACTATTAACTAGTAAAAAATGATGTTATTTGTACCTACTCAGTACTATGGGAAATATGTCTCTAGTGATATGTTTTATTTATCTACATATTTTAGAACACAGTACTCTTTTAGGAAAGAAAATCACAAGTGCATAGCTGACTGAGAGGCATTTCTGTTTCAGAGATTGATGAGAATTACGGTCATGTGTCAGGAGAACTGAGGCGGAGAATTGTGGCATTAAAGCAAAGAGTTGTCACTCAAGTAAACAGAATTAAAGCTCTGCAGAGCAGCATTCAGGAGCAGGTGTTGGAGATGAAGCGCTTGGAGGTATGCAGCTGCTATGTAATTTCCCTTCTTTCCAGGGCTTAGCTACAGACAGAGGGTCTGGTATTCTAAGAGAATATCCATTATACCGTACACAGTGAGTAGTGCTCCCTCTGGAAGAAAACAGGATGCAACTCTCACAGGACCTGCCTTGTTGAGGCAAATCCCCAAAACAGTTTCTTCCTGTGCAGCTCGGTTTTGTTTTCCTGCCGTGTGGGAATAGTGGAAATAAACCCAGGGATGATTTCAAAACTGAGCTTTGGGAAAGCTTAGCTGTAGGTGGGAGGTACCAGGCCAGCTCCCACCTTCCCCAGTCCACATAAAAGAAAGTCAGGAAAGCTCCCTAAGGAAATTATTTCTCTCTGTTTATGCAGGTGGACATTGATATTAAGATACGAGCTTGCAAAGGAACCTGTGCTAGAAGTTTTGATTACCAAGTGGACAAAGAAGGCTATGACAACATCCAGAAGCAGCTGACCCAAGCCAACTCCATCAACTTGCACCCAGAACTTCAAACAACCACCTTGAGCACACTGAAAATGAGGCCACTTAAGGACTCTAATGTGCCTGATCATTTTAAGCATAAGCCCCTCCCAGAAATGCAAGCTCTGAACATAATTAATAACATCAGACAGATGCAAGCGGTTTTAGAAAGACCAGAAACAGACACAAAACCCTCTCGAGGCGACAGCTTGTACCACTTGGCAGAATCAAGGGGGGATGGACATTCATACAGCAGCAAACTAGTTACTCCCACTCATGGGAGAGAGACCCATAATCTGGGCGACAAAACCTTCTCCAGTGTTCGTAGGTGCACCAAAACTACCACCAAAAAGATTGTCACTGGTCCTGATGGCCCTAGAGAAGAAGTAGTTGAAAAAATGGTTTCCTCTGATGGCTCAGACTGCTCCTATTTACAAGGAGCAGGAAATGCTGGAGCAGAAGGGAGCATGTACCATATTGGTGGGACAGATAGCTTCCACAAGCTAGAGAGCTTATTCCCTGAGCTAGACTCATTTTTTACCCCTGACTCTCCATCCACTGCTAATAAGCACTTTGGTGCATCCAGCAGCGTTTCGTCTAGTGGCTCTGCAACTGGCACGGGCGGTAGCCACTTAGGTACTGCAGCATCCAGTCATTCAGGGGCTTATGGGGGGAAAGGCAAATTTACAGACTTAGGAGAGGAGGAAGAAGATGACTTTGCAGGACTTCACCTTCAGCCATCTGGATTCCCATCTGGCAGTGCAAGTCACTCCAAGACTGTAGTGACCAGCGCCTCTTCTAGTTTCAACAAGGGAGGCTCCACTTTCGAAACCAAATCACTAAAGACCCGTGAAATAACTGAGCAGCTAGGTGGGGTGCAACATGATGAGAGTGCAGAGGATACCCCAGACTTTCAGGCACGCAGCTTCAGACGGACAGTGAAGCGAAGGACAGACAACACTGGGAAAGGTACACGGGCATCAAAGAAGTAGTTACTGAGGTAGTGGAGCCAAACTCCATGCGTAACCAAACTGACACATTGGTTTTAGATACCACAGTAAAACATTGTGATGATAAAATGTAAGCACTGTGTCTGTTTGTTGCCACCTCAGAAACAAAACCGGAAATATTTCATTAATGCTCGGGTATTACATAGACAATTCACAATTTAAGTGGTGTAAAGTTTTCTTTTCTGCATTCTTTTTAATGTTGCCTGTCATTACACCTACTGTAGTCCAAAACATGTTTAACAATTTTCCTCAGAGCTATTGGTACTTGGATTCCTCTGAACCTTTTATTAAATTTTGCTGATAACTCCTGTCAAACCAGATCAACTTTTCTTTTTAGACTGTGATGATATCCGCCAGAAACACACTTTTGGTGCCAAAAGTGGCATTTTCAAAATCAAGCCAGCAGGATCCAATAAGGTTTTGTCAGTTTATTGCGACCAAGAGACCACTTTGGGAGGATGGCTATTGATCCAACAGAGAATGGATGGATCAGTGAATTTTAACCGGACCTGGCAAGACTACAAGAGCGGTTTCGGCAGCGTGGATCGCAGAGGGCAAGGAGAGCTGTGGCTGGGCAATGAAAACATCCACTTGCTGACTCAGAATGATACTCTCCTTCGGGTAGAGTTAGAGGACTGGGATGGAAATGCTGTGTATGCAGAGTACATCATGCAGGTAGGGTCTGAAGCAGAGGGGTACGCCCTTGCTGTGTCCTCCTATGAGGGGACGGCTGGGGATGCGCTGGTTGCCGGCTGGCTGGAGGAGGGCACTGAATACACGTCCCATGCCCAGATGCGATTCAGCACCTTTGACCGAGACCAGGATCGCTGGGAGGAGAGCTGCGCAGAGATGTATGGAGGAGGGTGGTGGTACAACAGCTGCCAGGCGGCCAACCTCAATGGCATTTACTACCTAGGGGGCCACTATGACCCCAGGTACAATACTCCTTATGAGATTGAAAATGGTGTGGTCTGGCTGCCATTCAAAGCCTCGGACTATTCTCTCAAAATTGTGAGAATGAAAATCAGGCCCATAGAAACTCTGTAGAAAGACAGGCTTTTTATAGATCTATGTTAGGGCTACAAGTTGGAAAGATTCATGATAAGTACCTTTACTCTGTGAATTTAAAGGCAACTGGGCACACAGCTGTGGCTTAAAAAATAAACAATAATTAATGTCAACAAAATAGTTATTTCATGTTATTTACAACTGAGAAACCTTTTCAAGGAAACAGTGATTCAAAACTCATTTTTAGATAAACTTTGTCTGTGCCTTTGACTATGTCTTCTTCTATATCTATGTCTTTGTCAGCTCAAATCCTGACAGGAGAGAAAAATATTTATCATTTGAATTATTTACTTTGCTTAAGAGTGTTAAAGAAGTAAAAGAATTTGAAAGAATGTTAGCCATGGACTCCTCCTGCCTCCACTAATGTGACCCACGAAAGTCCGAATAAGACAGTTACTGGGCTGTCTCCTCTCATTTCCATTTTGAGGGGAGATAACAGTGGTGGGAGGCAGTTCCCAGGAAGAGCTGTGGGTAGTTTGGGTTTTCACTTTTCCACACACCTAACAGGGAGTACACTTTGATAAATGACACGTGCACTTTAGGACTGACTTTTAAGGATACCTTAAGCTTTGATTTCATGGTTATGGAGGTAGATCCTCTGTTCAATTGATGAATTCTAGGTAGTTTACTGTGCATACCACAGCTTCAAAATAAGACAATTCATGATAATCCATCAAAATACAACTCCCAAAATAAGCCATTATTTTCTAGTGACCACTAAACTGTTTTGACTGTGGTTACAGTTACATCAAGCAAGATGTTGAGCACCTGGATGACTACAGTATATATATCCTTGGTTTAGAATGTTTCTCAGCACATGTTAAGCAGGGATTCTAGCGACAAAGGGTTTAAATCAGCAACTTGTTGACAGTGTGTGGTAATGATTTTTTAGCAAAAAGCTGGCTGCCTGGAAAAACAGTTACATTGGTTACATGATTACACAAGAACATGCTCTATTTACCTTTACACCTTATGACCTAAAATTACAAAAGCATTTGCCATGTTTAACCTTTCTGTGCTTCTATTGAGAAACAAGTATGAACAAATTTCCTTGCCCCTAGTTTCACTGGCCAGCATGTTTCATACCATTTAACATCATCAAATACTGGTGAAGCAGCTCACTTTTAGCCTTTTTTTCACTACTTCTCAAACACTGACATTGCCTAAATCTTTTTGGAGAGTTTGCTGAAGAGCAAAGACATCTTGTCATGGTTTCGTCCAGCCAGCAATGAAGCACCACAACAGTCTCTTGCTCAGTGCCCCCCATCCACCTCCACCCTTGTTAGGGTAGCAGAGGTCCCAGTGAGAGAGGAGCAAAAAAAAAAAATAACCAAGGATGTTGAGGATGGAGACAAGGGCAGGGAGGGCTTGCTGTCAATTACGGTTCTGGGCAAAACAGACTCCAGTATTTGACTTAGAGAGGAAAGTAGGAAAGTTTGTTCTACTATCTACAAGAAACAGAACAGAACAAAAAGGAAAAACAGGGCAGGATGATGAGAAAAATACAACCAGCACTTCAAAATCTCCTTCCCCCACCCCTCCTTTCTTCCCAGGCCCAGCTCACTGCTCCTGATATCTCTACCTCCTCCCCCCTCAACAGTACGGGGGGCAGGGAGTGGGGGATGTGGTCAGTCTCTCACAGATGGGCTCTGCCGCTTCTCTTTTCTCAGATGAGGATGACTCCTGGCATTCTTCCCCTGCTCTGATACAGGGTCCCTCCCATGGGACATAGTCCCCAGTGAACATCTCTGGCATTGGTTCTTCCCAGGAGTTACAGCTCCTGCAGATACAAGGTCCCTCACACAGGACACAGCCTCCTCTGGTCATAGTCACTGCCCATAATGCAGGGTCTTTAACGAAGTACGAACAACTCTCAGCTTCACCAGTTCTCTCCACAGGATGCAGGGGAGTCTCTGCTCCAGCACAGCTCCTCCTCTCTTCCCTCACTGACCTTGGAGTTCACATGGTTGTTTCTCTCTCATGCAACTCCTTGCACCACCACTAGCTGGAAAAAGAAGGCAGAACAAGAAGGAACAGGAAGAAGCCTCTTCTTCCAGCTTCTTCTTAAAAAGCTGATCATGGAGGTGTGTAATTGGCTCAGCCCCAGAGTGGGTCTGGCTTAGAGCTGGGGAGAGTTTTGAGGAACTTCTTACAGGAGCCATCTTTACAACCCCTTCCCCTTACCAGAAACAGCTCCACACAAAACTATTTACAGCCATATAAAGCGGAGAAACATTTATGCTTTTGAACACTGACTTCTGCTTTACACCTTGTGGTTTTGTTCCTTAGTCTCAGATGCTGAACATTTGCGCTCACATAATGAGATGCTGTCGTGATGCCTCCTCCTTCTTCTCCTGGGCCCTTACCTGAAATGCTTCAGATGGGATTAATCTGCCACTACTGATCTGAGTCCCTTCCTTTGTGGAAGAAGGCAGCCCCCTGTGAGAATTTAATCCTGCTGACCAAGGTTTGGAAATTCTCCACCTTCTCTATGGTTCAAGTCACTAATTGCTCTAGTCCCATTATAGTGATTGTGTGAAAGACGCACCAGCCAGGTCTTCTAATATTGTATTTTAATTCTATGATAAAAGGACATGGGATGGTGGAAGTGATATTGAGTCACAGTATGTGAGCCAGGTCCCAGGAAAGGGCATATTTTATCCAGCATACAGGATTTGAACTAAGTGGCTATTGACCTACCCATTTGTAGGATATTATCTTTTCACTTTATTCCTTCTCAACTTGTTACACAGGTGACTATCATGACCTTTTTCATACAAAAGAAAATTACTGCCCCTATTTAGTAAAATGTGTTTGCTTCTTCAGGGATAACGCATAAACACTTTAGGAATCATGATAGCAAACTTTCATTTTAAGGCTTTATTTAATTTTTAGAAAACATTTAAAAATAATTCTCTCCCTCTTCAAACGGGGTACAGAAGTCCTTTGTAAAAGAGTGAAACGAGTTGGGGTTTGGGGATTTTTATCGGTGTTTTTTTTGAACTGGTTACTTCCGTCTTGTGAACAAATAAAAAATGGAACAAAATACATTTTTGAGTTATTTTCATTGGTCAGATTTCGATTTACAGTTGACATAGCTTTTCACTTTAGGTCACAATACGCTCACATATATATATTTGGTCCCCATATGTAAAGACAAGCCTGAATACTGTGTTTGTCTAAAAAGATAACTATGTAAAAATATTAAAAGAAAATCCCTAATTCTGTACATTTGGTAACAGTTAATGTGGAAAGTATGGTCTGATTTTCATGCTCATCTTCTTCATTGAGTACCAGGATCCTTTCCAGTTCATCCATACAACACCATCATCTGTACCATGTTTTGCCATATCCCAGCTGTAGGTCCCTCCCCAGTAGTATCTGCCATTGGGGTTGGCTGAGTGGCAGCGGTTGTACCACCACCCACCACCATCTTCTTTGGAGCACTGTTTTCTTGGATCTGTAGTTAACCTGAGGAGGGGAAAAAAATGTTGAGAGTGACAAATGAACTGTAAACAAACAGATCAACAGAGCACATACACCTGCTCTTGCAGGAGATTTTCAAATCAGAACAAACATTTAATATCCTCTCTGAACTTTCCGTAAAACATTGACCATTTCAAGTGTGTGCTATGCAGTGTATTTGGAAGGTGAAGCAGATAATAAAAGTCAAACTTTAGCTACATCATGTTGGTAATTTTAATTTTCCAATTGATAAGCACAGTTACTTGCAGTTCTTAATGATAACTGGAATAACAATGCAATTGAAAGATATAAACCAATTAAAATTTACATCTTCCTCAATGTAAACCGTTCTTTTTAAAATTAATACGTAATCGGGTATTAAGATAAAGGCATAGCACATCATTTGGAGATACACTGCTAAATTATGTACTTTACAACTGTGGTCCTGTCTTTTGAGTAGGCAGAACTTTGTTTTATAAATAGGACATGCTGTCTCTTCCCTCAGGACCGATTACCTGTTACTGGAGTGAGTAGCAAAATTCCTACTTAAGCAAGAAAGTATCCGTAGCACTGTCACCATCAGTCTCTGACAATTAATATATTGCACACAGATTTGCTGATTTGTCTATGGTAACATCATTCATGGAATCAATAAAATTCAGCATGCTTGCTTCTTACTTTGTTGTGGAGCAGCACTAACCCAATATGTAATTTTACCTGCTCTTAGCTACACCGAGAGAATAGCAAGGACATTTGACTGGTAACTTGCAGGGATAAAACATATTTTAAGATACTAAAAAATGCTGTGAAAGCTAACAGAATATTAGAGAAGTATTCTATATTCAGCTCTGTTTTAAGCTCTCTTTTATTTTGATGTCTAATGCAAGTACATACCATCCATCATTGTCTCTGTCATAAGTACTGAAGAACATGCCATTGTGAATGGTCATTGTCCTGTTTTCTCCATGCACCTGCGAAGCTCCTTCCATTAGTGCGTTGCCTGCATTGCCTTTGTAGTTACTAACTGAAAGCTGATACTTGTTTCCTTCATTCTGTATGGTGAAACCTCCATAATGAGCAGATACTTTATCACCATTCCAGTCTTCCATTTCAATTAAAACTTCAGTGGGCCCTATTTTGGTAAGCTGGCTGATCTTGTCATTTCCCAGCCAATATTCACCTGAGAAACAATTAAGAGCTCTGTGAAACAGACTTCATCATATACTGGAAGGCAACTTTATGATTTGCCTGTAGGTCTGCCAAAGTGGACTAGACAATTTTAAAAAATCAAAGAGCTTCAAAGATTATGAGAAAATAGTTTAATTAAGAAGAGCCATTTGTGTTTCATGCTCAACGTTTTACCTGGTGTATCACAGTAGTTTTTCCCTCCGCTCTTCGCAACATTTCCAAATCCTTTTTTATATTGATCCCACACTCTTCCGAAATTAACACTGCCATCCTGGCGGTTTTGAATCAAAGTCCAGCCTGCAGGAGCAACAGTGTTTAGATTAAATTGCTATTAAGAAAGGAGCATGAAACATTAAGACACAGCCATTTATCTTCATCTCAAGACAAGCAGAGCATATGGTTTCCTTGTGGCAGGTCTGAGTTTTCACTGCTTATGAGCTCAGTCTTGCCATTTTTACTTACACTTAAGTAGCAGCTTGCTTCATATGGGAAGGTGGAAAAAGCAGAACATGTAGGACTGCCCTGGTCTTTTGCCTAGCACATAGTAGCAGGGTAAGCCAGGCTGTCCTTACCTACCCACCCATAGACTGTCCATCCTTGTAAGATACATTTTTATTTACCAACTCTATCCCAGAAATTTATTCCCAACTTCATTATAGAAGCATCCCACTGCGCATCTGAAGATGACCAACAAGACTTTTCTGAACAAGTCAATCAGGCAATTCTCAAGTAATGACAAAAGTAATAACTCCATATTAATTTGTATAAAATGCAAATTACTAACATTGGAAGGGCATCTATATTAATATTTTACTTTTTTTTTTTTGCATACTAACCTCCATTATCTGTTTGCATGTCACAGTATACTCTGTATGGTTTGACGAAGGGATCTGGCTGGATGAGGTACATTTCAGATGTCTCGCCTCCCTTTCTGATAATGTCCTCACATTCTGCAAGAATTAACCAGAAAAATCTATTACTGAAAGGGGTGTGAACACCTTCAACAATGTTCTTTGGCTTGTTGTTTATAAGGGAACAAGTTAAAAAATACATATACAATTCTGCTTTCATTTTGATTTCTGTGATACAGAGCAATTTCTGGGAAAGAATCAAGGAAGAAAGAACAGTGCACCTGCATTGCTTTACATTACCAAATAAGAATTTCTAAAAGTTCAAACTGAGTGATGGAATGACTTTTAGAACTAGACAGGCTTGTGAAAAAAGAACTTTTCTTGACTGAAAAACTCAAAGGTCACAAACATATCACCTCCACCTTACAAAGACCCTGAAATACTACTTCTTTAAAATGCTACTGGCCGTAATGACTGATGTTGGGTAAGAGGGGCTTTGTTTTGACCAGTATGGGCATCTGTAAAAGACTTCTTTTTTCATTTAGGATCACTTTCCATCTTTCCTGCTATCCTAATCAACAACACAGGCTTCAGAGACACATTCAAACTAAATGAATGATGCATCTATGAATTAGCACAGTGATATAAATGGGAGAAGAGATAGTTGAATGAGTACCTTTGCCTGAAACCACTGGAATATTACAGGAAACAACACATGGGGAACGGCAGTAGTCCACCTGGGTTGCAATGGCATTTTCTAGTTTTTGTATCTTTTTGTGTAAAGAATCCACAACTGCACGAAGGACTCTGAGGCTAGATGGGATATTATTGTCTAGATTATCCTTTATATAATTATAATGCAATTCCACTTCTGTGTTGTACTGAGAAAATATATCATCGTTGTCTAGAAATGCAAAGAGATGAAAAGCAGATTAGTTTCCATCAGGTTTTCCAGTTATAAAGTAACAAAGAACAATCTGTAAGCACAACTTGAGAAGGCTCAAGCCTTTTGCTTACTTTTCCACAATGTGCAAAAAACTATGCAGATATTGTCAGGAAAGTGGCACGTGTGTGTTGCTATTTCTTTCGTAGGTAGTAGATTTATTAGTGGTGCTATACTCTGCCAAAGAACTACAATTAGCTTCTTTCCAGGGAGCCATGGTGCCAAGTCAAGAGTTGGGTATAAAGGGACTGGATGGACACAGGAAAGCCAGTAAGGGAAGAGCACACGACCCTTACTTTTAGAGGCTTCATATAAGTCTTGTCTTAGTATGAGATCATAGAATGGTAGGGGTTAGAAGGGACTTCTAGAGATCATCTAGTCCATCTGCTCAAGCAGAGCCATTTAGATCAGGTCACACAGGAACGTGTCCAGGTGGGTTTTGAAAACCTCCAGAGAAAGAGACTCCACAACCTCCCTGAGCAGCCTGTGCCAGGGCTCTCTCACTCTCACAGTAAAATAGTTTTTTCCTTATATTTAAACAGAATTTTTAGTGTTCCAGCTTCTTTCCATTACCCCTTGTCCTGTCACCAGATACAATGCAAAAAGTGTCACGTCATCTTCCTGACACCCACCATTTATATGTTTGTAAATATTAATGAGATCACCCCGCAGTCTCCTCTTCTCTAGACTAAACAGCCCCGGTTCCCATAGCTTCTCTTCATAAGGAAGATGCTCCAGTCCCCTGATTATCTTGGTGGCCCTGTGCTGGACTCTCTTCAGAACTTCTCTGTCCCTCTTGAGCTGAGGAGCCCAGAACTGGACACAGGATTCCAGATGAGGCCTCACCAGGGCAGAGTAGAGGGGGAGAAGAACCTCCCTTGACCTACTGGCCACATTCTTCTTGAAGCATCCCAGGATGCCATTGGCCTTCTTGGCAATGAGGGCACATTGCTGGCTCATGTTTATTATCAACCACTTCTTTGCCTCTCTCAAAGGATCTTTTTTGTAAGATTTAAGAAGACATGACCATGGAACCCCCTTTTGATAGATATTCTGCTGTATTTTTAAGTTTTTTAAGAAATCCCACTAACAAGTAACAGTAGCAATGCCAACAGAACTGCATTTACACTACTAATTCATAGAAGAAGCATACCTTTTCTTTGTTTTTGTGTCTTTATCAACTTATCATCCAGAACATTCACATATTCATAGAAAGTTGTAGAGCTTTCAGACAGTTTGCTCACTTTGTCCTTTAGATCACGAACAACAGATTTCACATTCTTTTCCTGTTTTACCAATGTTGTTTGCAGCTCACATCCAGTTGGACACAGCACTCCCTTAAAAAGTAAAATAAAAACAAGTCAAAAAGGGCTGTGAATAAAAGTCAAGACTAAAAGCTTCTAATCTTGTCAGTGAATTATCACAGCTTTGAACATAACTGAATAGCTACTGATGTGAGATCAGCTATTTAAGCATCTAAATAAGGACTCAATACATTCAACTTCTACAAAGATGCTGCAGTCTAAAAGTCAGGAAGGAGCTCTGAGTCCCTCAGGAAGTCTCTTTTGTTGAAGCTCTTTGGAAGCTCTCTTCACACTTTTTTGTTCCCGTATCTGGTTAATAGTAAATATTCATGGTGTTCAGACACTCGAACTATGATTAAAGCCTATCAGGAGTTACTTATTGTCTGTGTATATTTATACCTACCTCTTTCCTCTTTCATTAGCCCCAAAGAATCAGCCATGTTCTCTACACCTCGTTATAGGTATCTCTTCTGAAATGGCCATAAGAGTCATTAAAAAATCATCACCTCAAGAAGATGAGGACCACTGCTTCTGTAACAACCACTGCAGTGTTTTAAAAAGAGGTGGAAAATTCTGAACTCCCATGACAACTAAAATACCCAGACAGCAGTGGGATTCTGCCTCAACCACGTATTCATTAAGCATTAATGGGTTTCATTTGTGGGAAAGCTCCACACTCAGACTTCCTGTCAGATGCTAGGATGCCTTGCAACACCACTGCAGCTTCCAGCAGAGAGCACAGAAGGGACAGTGTGACAGACTCCTGCAAGGCAGTGAGGAGTATGCCATACTTGAGCATGCTTGCACACTCTTCTGGAAGAGCTGGGGCACTGACTGAGGGTAGACTTTAATCATGGTTTGAAACAAATTTTAAGAAAGAGACAGCAGGTTCGGCCTTTTTTTGGTCTCCAGCGTTCCTTGAGATTATCTGAAATTGAAGATAGGGTTTCTGCAGAGCTTTCTTCTGCCCTCATTAGATACCCGTGAAAAGCCACATGGACAGTGCAGGCTAACCCACAGATCTTTCCTTTTCTCATATATGGTTCAATTCTAATGTCTCCATCTTCACTGAAGGCTACCTAACTCTGTGACTAGTCCCATAGACACTGTGACATTGCTCTTCTGAACACAGTCCTAGCAAACTGAAGCAAAATGAAGAAAAGTTGATCTTCTTTAAGTGGGGTTGCTTTTCGTGAAGAAAACTCAGTGCTGGGTGCACTAGAAGAAAAGGACAGTCTGTTATCAGCTGCCTCAACAGACATACCAGTTCCTCCAGGGGATGCTTGCAGCCACCAGCGTCAGGGTAGATGATACGTTCTTTCTTGTCTCCAGGCTTCACCCGCTTTGGGGGCCGGGGCTGGTATCCCATTCCGCTGATGGGAGGGGCCACGGGCCTGAGTGTGGGGGCTGCTTCTCGCCTTTTGTCCAGCGGTCGGTGGCCTCGAACCACAAGCTGAGGGCTGTCATCCTGCAAAGCCAGGGAGAGAAGAAATGCTCTGAATCTGAGGTTGCTACTGTAAAATGTAATGCACAGGACGGAGGTATCTCTTCATCACTCCTTAGTGTTTTAAACTGCAAGGAAAATCATTGAATGGAATGAAAAAAAGCAATAATGGAAATATTACACTGACATTATGTAAAAGTCATTGCCACATCCTCCCTTATGTCACACTCCTTCTACATAGATATAGATAAACTAAAAAGCCTTCCAGGTCAAAGCAAAACAGTATTTAAACAGCTGTTCTGACCAAGAAATAAAGCTTATATAGTTCAGAGCCACTAAGTACCATAAAACTTGAAGTAGTAGGATCAAAAAAACCCAGTAATTAGATATTTTGGGGACTAAGAAGAATATTCATCAATTTTTCATTGGGCTACAGGAAAATTTGAAAGGTCTCAGAAAACCAAGCCACAGCAAAATATTTCATCAGATCTCAGGCTACATGACAGCTATTAACTGATGGAATTAGGAAAAGCATGCAATAACATTCTCAGGGTAGGTTTTTGGAGCTCCCCTGATAAACACATTCCTCATCTCTAAGAGCAAGGAAAACAGACCTAGCCTCTAAGCATTTGTTGAAACTAAACCATTTGGATCAACAGTTGTTTGAATTACTGAATCAAAATCTTTGACCATCTCCAATCCTACTCAGACTCAGCTACAAACAACAAACATATGAGGATCCAGGATCAGAGGCTTCAAGTAGTTTCAAAAGGAGGCAGCATACAAATAATAAAATTGCTGAAAATTATTTTGCATAGTGGTGTTATCCGTGGTGAACATACAGCTGTAAATGCTTAGATTTTAAAACATAAAATAATCTCATTTCTGATTACCCCAACCTATTTCAGTTTTTCAGGGATTTTTAAAAAACCCCATACTGAGATTCTAAATTGTATTTCCCATTAAAATATCTTATTTAAACAAAACTAAATATAGGTTAAACTGTTGGTTTAGGCAGATCATCATTGTTTGCCTCTTTTTTTAACAATTACTATGTCTCAATTTTCAACATAAAAGCTATATGAACTGGCAATTAATTTTTTTTTCAATGTCTATTAAACCATAGAAAAGTTTTTACTAAGAGACAGGACATGATTAACCACACATTTCTGCTCCCTTGCACCTGATATTATCAATTGTCTATAATATCATATGTCAACACTGCTAAATTAATAACCTTAAATTAATCCAGCTAAATAACTAATCTTGGCATCAGGCTTTCTTCATTCCCTACAGAAAAAGAAAACAAATAGGAAGAAAATAACTACCGTGCAGGCACATATGCATGAAGAAACAATACAAAGGTTATTTCTTTGAATACTTCAAGGAGGAAAAAAACTGGATCATTTTTTTTTCCCACAGCTTCTAACTTAGCTAATACCCAAAAGCTAAATCATGCATGCAATTAAATGAAATTTTAAATTTTTACTATTATTATTAATTATGACCAGTATTACAACCTCTTCATCATAGTCAACAGAGCCCTGGGATCTAACAGAGGAAACACAGAGCAGGAGCAGCAGGAGCAGTCTCATGGTGCTGGCTTGCTTGATCAGCTCAGTGACTTTTTGTCACCATCAGCTCTGACAAGGAAAGGTCCTCTCTGTTCCTATATATAGGTAGCAACTCTCTTTTCCAGCTTGACAGTAAGAGGATCAACCTTTCTGAGCAATCACTGTATCTCTGTTAATATTCAACCCTTCACTGTGTGCCTGAATACATTTGTTATTGAGCAATTTCTCGGGACAGCTCTTATCTACATGTCCCAGAGACCTCTGTTGATGCCAGCATCAAATAGATAGTCCTTAAAAGCATCTCCTATTCAGATTGCACAAGCTTACCATTTTCTCAAAAATAAAAAGCCTTGAAACAATTGAAAAGGTGAACATCCAAAGAAAAGAGACATCATCAGATGTTAAACTAGACTCACGTCATACAGATGGCTATATTCTTTAAATGTATCTGATGGTATCTGGATAGGCATGCAAGTCTTAAGCTCTCTTTAAGTGCATGAGCAAAAAAAAAGTTCATTACATTAATAATTTTGAATGAAAATGTTGTGATCTAATTAAAGTCCAGAAGAATATTATAAGCATAAAACAATGCTATTCCATTACTTTAGCAATGTAACATTGTAAGTGAACTAAAATAATAAAATTTTACATATTAATTTACTGCTTTCCTTTTTTAATACCACAAGTATATCTGTCAAACATTACCTAAATACTTTTAATAATTGTTTAAAAGAATACATCATGACGTAACTTGTAATCATAGTGGAATACTCAAACACACTTTCTGCTGCTTTATAAGAGTATGGCACATTATTGCATTCATATTAGCAAAGTTTTAACATTTCAGTGTCTTTACATCCTGTGATTTTTTTGTGCATTATAAATGATCATAGTATACTAAATTAAATAAAATGTGCCAAGGGAGGGCTAGGACATTTTTTGAAGTCACTCATATTGGTGTTTGAAGACATGAGGAGACGCAAACCATAAGCTGATGTTCCATTTCAAAGACCACCTTGATGGAGTGGCAAATTTTACGGTAAGCAAATGTAAGAATGGCTAAAATTGCTCGGTTTAGGTATTTTTCCTGTATTCATGACAGTGTCAGAATTCTTGTAAAGTATGGAGATTCCCAAAATATTGAAACTCTTTAACCTGACTGGTTTAATTATTAAACAGCTTGGACAAAATTCAGCAGTGGGTTGAGGAGTTCTAACTCCACTGAATTTGATCCCTTGCATGGAGACATCACCAACACTATTACATTTGGAAGAACACAAACTTCTCTCTACAGCAATTAAATAAATCTGCCTAAGGCATAGAATGACATCATTAATAATTTTTTTCCACTTCAAGATACTAGCCAAGATATTACCAGTTTCCACGCACCTCACAATCTTAAATCTGCAGTTTTTTCTCCATGTACCTCTGAGGGAAGTCCAGTCACCCTCATCTAACATATACGGAAGAGACAAAGTGATGCAGAACTCTTGCCCAGAGCTTATGGGTAGGTCATGGCACAGCAGAACTAACACAAGATCTCACTAGGTGTGAGCTAGAAACTTACTCTAAAATTATCCTGGCTCAGTACAAACAAAACTTAATGTATGATATTTGTCTTAAATCCATTCTGAAACCATAACCATATTCTGCTGTAAATTACGATATCCTTCTTCAGGTTTTAAGTACTCTTCACTCCCTTGTGAAGAAACATGGTTGTGGCCGTGCACAGAGTGTCAGGGATTGAATGACAGTGGTTGGCACAGGAGCCTCCAAGCCTGCTTCAGAGTCCCAGTATGGGAAATCCCCAGGTCTTACCTACCTTCAGATGGGATTTCCCCTTTCAAACTCATCCCTTGACACCCCCAGCTCCAGTATTTTTCATTGATTTCCTCAAGAGAGCTGGGTGGTTGAGTCTTCCTGGGGATTTACCATGAACAACACATACATGTCTTACCAAAGTGGGTTTCCAGCTTTGTGTCAAATGAGCAGATACCTCAGGACAGAGATCATGCAACCACTCATCTGGTAAGTAGAGGCCTTGTCTACATTTCAAAGGTTTTGCCTGGGGAGTTTTTATTGAAAAGAAACAGTCCAAATCTGGAACCCCATACAAAGCAATCTATACTGGCAAACATATTCATATACAGAGAAAAAAGTTGGCAGCAGAACTTAATCTACATTAGCATGCTGGTTATGAGATGTCATTTTTCTGTCATGATTGAAGCAATTACAATTAGGCTGTATTCTGAGGACTGAATGAAGCATTATGAACAACCAAAACCATGGCTTAAATTTCTTTAAAAAACTATATATCAAAGAAGCTTTCTCTTGAAAACAGTACATCTAACATTTTTTCCTTCCTATTCCCACCTTCGACACGTGTGGTTAATGAGAAGCTCTTCCCAGAGTTAACATGGTAGTGATACCACAACACACCTGATATTAGGAACTATGATAATACAACATGGACCTGATGGTGTTCCAGGACACCTCTTTGCACAGTATTTTTGTACTGAAAAAGCACTTACTGGCAGAGGCGTGTGTGTGTGTTTTGAGGAATGTCTATTTGCTTGCTGCCCTTTATGTTCACTGTGCTGATGTGTCTGCCAGTGGTGTAACCTTCTTTACACAAACCCTCACCAGGCGAGTCATGGTCACTGGATCATGGCCCTTCAAAGCTGAATGTGCCCCCTGAGATGGTCCTGGAATGGGGGAACAGAACCTTCTTGAGTCACGAGGAGCTATGGTGGTTACTAAATTAAATTTTAAAATAGCAGTTGATTTAGAAATGTCCTTACAAACCACTAGTGTTGTAACAGTGTCATTCTGTGAAAAGAGTACTGTAAACTTTAATGTTCATCTCTACTGAGACTGTTGACTTTGTTTCTTGCTTTTACCAGTAACAAATATGGCCTCAAAGGTTTCTCGTAAATGAGAATTAATGTCATATTCATGTTCTGGGAGTAAGCAAGTTCTTAAACATTAATGAGTCAGGCTGTTCATTTTGGCATTAAAACAGCACTAAAAGCACATGCAACTTACTAGTCACCCTATTCCAAGCAGTCATCTATGAAAAATGACATATTTTGTTATTTCCAGAATTGCAGTTGTAGCTGATGTGCAGGAAGATATCAAGTTGCTGAATATAATAAAAGTCTAAAATAACAGTTATATTCTGATTAATATGGCTGACATGATTGATTGAAATTCTAGGACTAAATGTCACCTTACACTAAATGTTCAAGAAAAAAAAATATACAAAGATTAATTTGTTCTCTGATTTTCTAAAGCATTAAGAGGACACCAGGTAATAAGCTATTATAAATTTCTGAGGGCAATGTTGACTTGTAAAAAAATAAGAACAATTAAAGGGCTATATGAACATTAATAATAATACTTATTAGTAGCACACGAGTGAATTTTTCTTGCAAACTCTAAATTATTTTTTTCTCTGACTGCTAAAATAGTCTGTATTTCAAACTTGGTTTCCTTTAAAAAGGAATGAAAAATAAGCCTTATTTCTTTCAACACACAAAAGGAGATAATTATATTATGACACTCCATATGTTGCCAGAGATTAGCCGTTAAACCATTTCAACACGTCAAATCCACCAATCAGTCAACTGCCCAACCAACAGGTATTCACTATTCTATGTCTACACTTAAAAACAACTCTGTTAGAAATACTTTGCCCCTCAAACCTCCTTTTAAACCTTGTGTATCTTCAGCCTAACCTCACCAGCCCAGGAGGATGCAACAGGCTTGCCCCATTTTGACACATTGCCCTGTGGAGTTTGCACTCTAGGTTGCACTTTAAAGCAGTGACAGATGTTGCTCCCCCTCCTCGAGGTGCTATACTGACCTTAACCAGAGGCTCTGAAACCCAGCAGGGAGCCTAGCACCACCAGAAGGATTAACAAAATAGGTCTTCACATTAAACATGAAACCTGGATGGTTTGGCTTGAAACTGAGCTAGCAATGCTCCTCCACTGTTAGTGATCCAATGAAATCGACATCTCTCCCTACCTCAACCCCAGACCAAGAACTGGGGTTCAAAGCAACTTGAAGCACATTTCTAGCTGTCACTGTATCTTAAATAACTAAGTAGAAGCCACCAGTGCAGCCACTAGAAATGATCCATCAACTCCAAAAAAGAGATGGGAGCAGGCAATTCGTGTGCCAGAAAGAATTCCAGGCATACAGTGTCTCATAAAGAGGACAGGTTTCAACCAAATGATATTGAACTGGATTACTTTTAGCTCAAATCAGTTTGCAAACTGTTCACAGCTCCAGGCACACAGACAGATGTAGTAAGTGGCTGATACAGTGGTAAGGATGGGCAACAGAAAGGTCTGGTTGTAGAAGACGCGCTTTCCAACTCCCAGCTTTAGCTAGGGAGAAAAAGACTTCCTGAATTTATGAACAGATGTGTATGTGTGAAGAAAATAGATGTCTATTTGCAACTTGCACCTGTGCATTTAGCTATTCAGCTTATGAAGGTAAGTGAAAGAGTACTGCTGGAGTATTGGAACAAATTTGAGAATTAACTACAACCTCTGCCCTTTTGTAACATACACCTTGCCATAAAGTGCAGGGGCTACCAGTCAATGGAAGGCGGTCTTGCAAACCCAAACGAGCGGTAATTTTTCCAAAAGATGAGGAATAATGGCTAGCATCCCATATGGCACAGGTCGGGGGGGGGGGGGGGGGGGCGGTGTTTGTTGTTGTTTAGAGGTTGCATTTCAGTCCTGGGATTCTTTTTCCACATCCCTCTCATTTGGTTTCTCAAACAAGCTTTGTCCTTCAGAACTCATGACAAAAACATCAGTTAAAAACTGTAGCTGCATACCCGAAATGATTGCAAAGGCCAAGGACTTCTACAAAAATCAGGCTGACGGGAGCGCATCCAACCCCGCAGCCTGGGGAACCTTCGGAGACACCTCCTCTGCTCCCGCATCCCCGTGGCGCAGGTTTGGTAGAGCGGCAGGGGCCTTTCACAAAGCTGAACACTGCTCTCTCCCGGTCGGTCGCCTGCACTGCAGCGCTGCGGTCGCGGGGGCGGGCGCTGCCGTGGGTTGCGTGGGGCGGCCGCACGCGCGGCAGGGCCACAGCAGGGCTCCCGCCTCGCCGCGCCGGCCGGGACACAGGCCCCGCCCCCGCGCTAGGCCGCGCCCCCTCCCAGACCCGATCCGCCCCTCGCGCGCTCACCACTTGTCACTTCCGGTGCGGCGCGGAGGGGGCGCCGGAAGCGGTTCCGTAGCGGTTCGCGAAGTACTGCGGTGGTGGGGGTTCACCGGCACCATGGTGGAGGTGAGAGGGGGGTGGGGGGTCGTGGTCGGCTCGCCCTTTGGGCCCTCCCTGCCTGGCCGATTGAGGCGGCCCGGGAGAGACGGGACGGGGTGGGGCGGGGCAGATTGGGCCCGTGAGGAAGCCAGGGCCGGGCGGAACGGGATGCGATGTGGTGGTGTTGGAAGCCGTGCGCGCGCCGCTGAGCCCCGCACCCGCCCCCCATCCCAGGCCTCCCCCAGTCGTACGAAAGTACCGCTGTAGGATACAGAGACGATGGCGGTCCCTCCACCTTCCCAGCGCCTGCCCAGTCTGCCCCGAGGGAGAGCGGGTTGCGCATAGGAAGCGAGAGAGGTGTTTCTCGCCGGTCTGAGGGCTGTGGCCTATGCCCGGCGGGGCCGTGGGCTCTGTGAGTCTGAGGCAGGAGCCAACAGCAGGCTGTAGTTTTTCTTTGACGGACTTACACTGGCTGCAGAGTTGGGGGTGAGGGCTGCGGAGGTGATGCTGGGATGCTCAGCCTCCGGCGGCTTGTGGCTTTGTTAGCTAGTCAGGAAAACTGTAGCTTTCTTTGTGAGGGCTTGGAAGTAAAGCTCAGGAGAAGGCCACTGGTTTTACATGCCGTGGAGTAGTTACTGTGAGGTGCATATCATACACTTATAAAAGCAAGTCTTGTCAGGAACATAGAAGAAAACGGAGACTGCTGCCCCAGTGTAACACTAGTAGTTGTTTTACATAGTGGCATTTTTGTAAAAAAATATTTGTAGATTCTTCTTTCTGTTGGAAAACACAGTATTGTGTTATCAGCTACTCATGTGGTGATAGCCACGGCTACTGTTGTTGAGCAGTAATTAGCCACTGTAATTCTTCTTTCTCCAGTTATATGAAATTCCAAACCCAACCCCAAATGCTGGTTTGTTTCTGACATTTAGTACCCCGAGCTTTCAGGAGCTTCTTGAGCTAGAGCAACACGCTTTGTGTAGGTGCTACGGAGTTAGGAGGGTAACAGCCATCGCAAAATAGGTTGGTGAGTGGACAGCTTCCAGGGCAGAGGTACAGAACCTACAAAGAGCTTAACAGGAAAAACATCTGCATAATGAATCTTGCAGGCTGGACAGCTGAGTGATAGCCAATGCCTAAAGTGTAGCTTCCAGTTTTTTATTGTTTGTGTGACATAAAGAACAAATACAGTCACACAGTCTTGTTTTGTACCTCAACAGGTTGAGATTTCTAACGATTTATTGTGTCTATTAGGAGGAAAATATTTTTTAATAATTTATTGTGCCCTTGATAAGGAAATATTCTTATGATAATGGGCTTTTAATGCTCCTTGTTTGTTCCTGAATGAGATTTTAAGTGTGTTTCGATTTTTAGTAATAAATGAAATTTATAAAAGGAAAACAAGTTTTATCTCATTAAACTGTGCTGCACTTTAGTGACACTGTGCACAGAAACTGATGATTGCTCTTGTTCTTTTTATGGTGGTAGTGAAATAAAGTTTACAGGAATATTTTCAGATTTGATTACTTTAGTGCCTACATATAAAAACAGAACTGGAAATCATGAAGGGAAAAAGCTTGCGCACACTTAGGGATTTGTCATGTAGATGCCCGTGCTAGCTTGATCAAAGTATTTTCCTTGCTTTTCAAAGTCTTGGCAGTTTCCAGGAATGAGATTGTTTTAATTCAGCAGTTATTCCAAGTAACAATTAACAGATAAACTTAGGTTTCTTTTAGTTTCCAGGAAGAGTGGTGAATTAAATTAGTACTGTGTCATCTATCAGTACTGAAATCACTAATCAGTTCAGTTTGTTTCTATTTTGAGTTTTTCATTTAAGTATGTTAAATGTATTTAAACAGTCTTTGCTTTATTTTTAGGAAGTCCAAAAACATTCTGTGCACACACTTGTGTTCAGATCTTTGAAGAGAACCCATGATATGTTTGTATCTGATAATGCTAAGCCTATCCCTTTAGATGAAGAAAGGTAAGAACTGCTATCACTGAATTACTGGTTTGCCTCAAAGTTTTAAATTACATCAGCGATTGCTCCATCCAAGTCAGAAGTTCAGATGTTTCTATGTAGTTTTGAAGGAAAAAAAATACTATAATTGGAAAGTTTGTTTTATAAAGCCTTCTCTAAAGTACTTAAAAACTCAATGTTTAATCAGAATAATGCTTTACTCTTTCAACAGTCACAAAGTAAAGATGGCAGTCAAGCTGCGTACAGAGTATGGCTCAGTGTTACATATGCCTACTCTGAAAGAAAATTTGAGAGAGAAAGGAGGCCCAAACACTGGAGATCCTTATGGACACAAACAATATTCTGGAAATCAAGGTTAGTTTGCTCTTAGTGGTATATTTGTCTTTCTTTTGTAACAATCATACTGATGTGAAATCTGAAGAATGAAGTCCAGTTTTAATCCAGCAGAGATAAAGACAAAAGTTTAAATACCATTTTTTCATTGGAGGTAAGGGATTCAGAACCTTTGTTTTAGCAAAGAAGCAACAAAGTGCTGTTCTTTTTTTTTTTTTTGGTAACTCATTAATAAGATGTGCAATTTTTACGATAACATTAGTATGTGGTCTACTTAGGTGCTAGAAAGAGAAAGATCAGTAATATATTTCTTCTTTTTACAAGTTCATGATGGTCAAGGACATGCTCTTTTGTTGTTTGTCCATTTGGGATTTTAAAAATTTATTTCATAGGGTTTTTTTTTCAATCTTCCTCTAGCTGTGGAACTCTTAAGCTAGGAAAAACTTTATTTTAAATCTGTATTTTTTTCAGCCTATGCTTGGTTATATATAAAATGTGTATGTATTAGGTAGATGTCATACAGAAACTTCTAAAGAGTGCCAAATTCTGCTTTGTTTTAGATTTTGGGGTTTTTTTTTTGGTTTTTTTTTTTTACAGAGTACTTGATTGAAAGGTATTCTGAGAGTAAAAGGTATTGAGCGACAGTGAAAAATATTTTAAGAAAAGAACCTTTTTCTCTTCCAATACTGTACACAGTTAATTGTCACGATAAGCTCAGGTTTCAGGCACCCATCCTATTTGTGTGCTTGAATCTTTTTCCACAATACCTACTTCAAAAAGGCATCTTTGGCAATATAAAGATTTTTCTCTTGAGAGAGAGGGCCTCTTGATAACTAGTGGCATCCCCATTTAAAAAATGTTGTTTTACTCTTAGGTTTTAGAAACCAGAGATTAGCAGAACAGATGGAATTAATGAAAGTAAATATCTCAGTGTAGAACACTGCAAGGGATTGCTGATCTCTCTTGCTTTGTTTTTCTGTATTTCCTGTTTTGAGTGCATTGTTTGCAGTGCAACATGAAATGTAATATTAATATGATGTTGTGGCTTTTTAGGACCAGAGCTTGAGTATATGATAACTGGTACACATCCATACCCACCTGGTCCTGGTAAGTAAAACTTTGTGTGTTTACCAGGGATTTTTGCCTTTCTGTAAGAACTAGGAGTCCTCTATCCTAGCAGGAGCAGGCTTCGTCTTGCTGTGAATCCATAGTAGATAGTAGTGAGAAGTGCCATTTAAGTCTGTGGAAGTATTGATGCAGTGCGTGTTGTGGCTGATTAAATGTTCTGGAATAGGGTAGGAGAAGGATTTATATACAGAAGCAGTGTCCTCTCACTGAATCGTGGTGGACAGGAGGTTACTGTGAGGTGGTCACTTATTTTTAAGATTTCACTTCCTGTGGTAATATCATCACAAAAATGTTCTGGGATTCCTCTCTGACATTGTGATCCTCTTTCTCTTGGGAAGCTTTGTCAAGACCCACAAACCCTGTTGTCTCCACTGTTGTGACAGAGCTACTTTTAGGCTTTTGTTGTGAACAAGGAAGAAGGGTTCCAGCTAGAAGGAAGCTGAATTAAAAGAGGGAATGTATGCTGTTTTTTGAGCAGAAGGGTGTAGATAGCACTGCCTTACAGCGAGAGAGACATTATGGTCTAATAATTGTAGTGTAATTTGGTTTTGGCTATTCTTATAAGGATTGCGTTTCTGTGGTGTTCCATTAGCCACTGCTAATTTTTGCTGGTACTGATCCATCCAACTCTCTTCTTGTAGCAGTTTAGTTTTAGCTATTGATCTTTTACTGTTAGTGCTTAGGTTTATTACAAGTGTGGTGGAAAATGTTTTGTGGCTTGATTTGTTAGCAAATGTGAGTATTTGAGGGATCCTCAGCCATTAAAAAACCGTGCACAGATGTGTGTAACTGTGGGGACAAGACTTGATCACAAAGGTTTCTTCAAGTTCAGTGTTCTTTTAATAGAATCAGGTATGTTGTGGTCAAAAATTAGTTGTCTTTCATTGTTGTTTTAACCTTGACATCTCACCCAACTATACTCTTTGTTGTTCAACTGCCATGACTTTGGTTAAGGAAAGAAATACGGAAATGAGAGGGGAGTATTCACTGGTCTGAACCAAAACTGCGCTTTGCAAAGAGTTTTAAATTTTTAAAAGTGATCTGCTGCACTTATAATGAGGTTATAAATTACAAGTTGTAGTCTGAAATTCTCACTTTGGTAGGACCAAACTTTTTGTAGTTCTGGCACCACTGCTTGATAGCAACCACCACATAGGCATGATAGAATAAACTGTATAAAAGGAACTAAGCTAGATATTTGTAAAGGTCACATGTTTTATCTTGTCATATTTGGATTTCTGTAATGGTGGAAGCTGGATGAAAGGGTGGATGCTGCTCCTAGTTAGGCTTTTTTTTGTTTCCAACGACAGAATCGTACTATTTTCTATTCCAAAAATTTTATACTGTGGTAGTTTAGCCTGATGTCCACCCAGTCATAAAATCACTCCTCCTCCCAAACTAGACAAGAGAGAGAGAGGAAATATAACAAACGGCTTGTGAGTTGAGATAAGGATGGAGAGATCATGGGCAAAACAGACTCAACTTAGGGAGAAAAAGGTTTGATTTATTAAAGAAACAATAAGAGCAGGGAGATGAGAAATAAAACCGTCTTAAAAACGCCTCCCCCGACCCCTCCTCTTCCCAGGACTCCCTTTCCTTCCCCCTAGCAGCTCAGGGGATGGGGGATGTAGGTTGCGGTCAGTTCATTACAGATGGACTCTGCCACTGCTGCTTCTCAGGGAGAGGCCTCCTCACACTTCCACTGCTACACTGTGGGGTCCCTCCCCACGGGAGACAGTCCCTCACGAACTTCTCCAGCATGGGGCCTCCCACTGGGGCAACTCCTCACACACTGCACCAGCATGGGTCGTCCACTGGGAGAACAGTCCTTCAGGGACAGACTGCTGCAGCCTGGATCCCTCATGGGGTCACAAGTCCTACCAGCAAACCTGCTCTTGCGTGGGCACCTCCCCCACAGACTCCCAGGTCCTGCCCGGAACTTGTTCCAGGACTTCTTACAGAGTCAGGGCCTACTTCAGGCATCCACCCTTTCTGGCATGGCGTCCTCCACAAGCTGCGAGTGGGTCTCTGCTTCCCAGTGGTCCTCCATGGACTGCAGGGGAACAACCACATATCACAGGGGAGCCTTTTCAGTGCCTAAGCACCTTCCTCCTCCTTCTCCACCAACTTTGGTGTCTGCAGAGATGTTTTTGCATTCTCCCTCCCTGTTGCCGCTGCAGTTTTGCAACTGCGCAACAACTTCTTCTCAAATATGTTATTCACAGAGGTGTTACCTCCATCACTAATTGGCCAGGCTTGGGTCAGGTGCAGGGTCAAGCTTAAAATTGACTGGCCCTAACCCTGTCAGCTACAGGGGTGGCTTCTGGCAACTCTTTTTGTTTAAAGAAGCCACCCCTGTAGCCCTCCTGCTACCAAAAAAACTGTCCCATACAGAACTACCGTATATACCTAAGTATGCAGAAGAATCAAAGTGGAAAAAATTTGAGCTAAAATAAAAATGTCAATAGATTTGACTTGCACATGAAAAATTGTGTCATTGAATGATGGGATTTGGTGTTACGGGAGTGTGACAAGCCCTTGTTCACAGGGGGGTGTGTGTGTATATGTGTATAATATACTTTTCTGAATTTTCTTTTTAATGTTTTCCTTCGATTTTGCTCTGGGTTTTGTGTTTTTGTGTTTTTTTTTCCCAAGGTGTGGCTCTGACAGCAGATACTAAGGTCCAGAGGATGCCCAGTGAATCTGCAGCGCAGTCCTTAGCCGTAGCACTTCCTCCTTCTCAGTCCAGGTACTCCCGTGTTACTTCGTTAAGACTTTCTTTATCTATGGGAATTTCAAGGCAAAACAGAAGTCAAGCTTAGAGATAATTTTGAATGTTCCAATATATAAAATATTTAAAGAAACTGCTTCTAGTGTAACCAGATGTTGTTTTTCTGTACGTTTTTTTTCTTGGACATCATGAGAGCCAATGGGCAAAATTTGGAATGAGAGGAATTCTGTGTACATAGAACAGAAGAAAATTAGTCTTTTTTTGTGAGTGTCTTTTACCTTGAGGCAGTCAGGCTCTGGAACAGGTTGCGCATAGTTTCTCCATCCTTGGAGTTGTACAACACTTCATTGGGTGCAACATAGAGCTGCTTTATCACGTAGTAAAAGAAAGTTGATTCAAATTCATCCACCGTTTTTGTTCAAACTAGGCTGGATGCAAATCGGACAGCTGCTGGCGTAGGTGACATTTACAGGCATGCTGGAATATCTGAGCGTTCTCAGCCTCCTGGGATGACTGTGGTGAGTTTGTTGCACATCTGTGAAAAGTATGTTCACCAGATTGCTTCAGGATTCGTTTGTGTGTTGTGTGGAGATCTCCTGACTGACTAAATTTGTGGTGAGATGTTAGAGCAAGAAAGTTTTAGGTAAAGGGGTAAGTTATGAAGTGTAATCTTCCTTTTAACTTACAGGCTATGGTGGAAGCTGGTGGAAACAAAAATTCTGCATTAATGGCAAAGAAGGCTCCAACCATGCCCAAACCTCAGTGGCATCCACCTTGGAAACTGTACAGAGTAAGTTAAAGATGTATGACCTGAACATGTGTAGCAAAGTAAATGAGTGGTTTATGTTCTATGGAGACCTTAAAGTATACATTTTCTTCTTGTTCTCAAAAGTGAAACCAAATGATAAGTGATTGCAACAAAGTTGTATATGCATAGTCTCTCCTTAAAAAACAGAGGTGAAATTACATAATTTTTCACTCAATTTTGTAAATTATTTTGTGAATGTTATTATTTTTAGCCTTTTGTTTACATAGGTGTAGCTCTGTTATGATAAATTTGTTACAGAGTTTGTTTTTTCTCATCTGATTATTTTGTAAAGGAACTCAAAAACAAGGTTCAAAATTTGAAACTAATAGCAAGTTGAGGAAATAGTCCAGCAACTTAATGTAATGAAATTGTGTCCAGAAGTACTTAAAAGCAGTTAGCATCTGACAGACTTCTTTTACTGTATCTGAAAATAGAGGGGAAAAAAGCTGAATACTTAATAAATTATCTCTGAAGTTTAGATTGCTTGGCTTCTAGTCTTGTTTTTTAATTAGTTTAATTTTCTTAGGGAGTAATAGTAGCCACTCCCCCAAAACATCACATAGTCTTGAAACAGTTTCGTGATGAGTGTGGCAAGGTAGCTGAGTTGAAGGGAAAATCTCTAAGCATATATATTGTTTCAGATCTTTTTAACTTTCCAGGTACATCTATTTGAATGTGTATGTTTTTTAATCTAAGAGACTATGAAATTTAAGCAGTTTTATATTTTACCTGAGAAAAGATGAATATTGTTTTAGGAATGTTGGGCTTTCCTGATATTTAATACAAGAGTATGAGATTTTTAGAATTTTATTTGTTTAGCATGGTGATCTAAATATAGCACCATGTGTAGGCATTTAGATCTTCAGAAGGGTCTTGAATGCTGTATTAGTCATAAATCTTAAGGCTAATCTCAAAAAATATTTTTTTGAAAAACACTTGAGTCAAAGGAATATATAGGTTTTGTAAGTACAGCAGTATTGAAAGGTGCTCTCTGTAAAATAAAAGGCAAATGCCTTTTGAAAAAAATGGTGCCAGAATAAACCTATGAAAGGTTTAAAAGTAAACAAGAAAGAAACACTTGTAGGAACATTTTATTTTCAGAGACAGACTGTAAAAACAATTCAAGGTACTGTACTAATTCTACACCTGAACAATTTTTGTTTGCAGTCAAAATTCTTGCTCAACAGGGCAAAAGCATGTTCCAGCCACTCATAAGTAAAAGCACAGCTGGAGTACCAAATGTGGGTTTCATCTGTTACTTAAGATCTTCCTTTTAACTGATCTTCCTAAGCCTGGTTTGAAGTTACTTATGAAAGATGGGAACTTAAAGGTCAAATGAATTATTTCTTAGATTTCTTCCCTGGAAATGCCTGTTTCTATTGCTAGACTAGGAAGAAATATAGACAACTATCTCAAATGCCATGTAACTGGGGTCTCATGTGGCCCGGAAGAATCCCCTTCAGCTTTCACAAGTATTTCACAGAAATACTTGTGAAATTGTTATGTTTTTGATCTTTTGAAATGAGTTGTCTGACAGTACATGAAATGTGACATTCAGTGAAACCAAATGAGTTTCAATTACAGCTATCTGAGTTTGGAGAAATTAGAAAAACAATAATGCTGCTATGAGCCAGCTACATGCTAGTAGAGACTTTTTTGTGAGATCCATCTCCAGTATTTTGTTATCAGAAAGTTTCCAACATACTCATATTACTCCTTGTTTTGGGAAAACCAAGGTGGTGATATACTTTAAGAGGTTATTATATGACAATGTGGTTTAATAGACAAGTTTTTATGTAATTGTTCTTTATATTTTCTTGTAAGCACTACATGTCAGCATAAGAAACTCATGCTTAAATGCACTCTTTCTCAGCGAAGCCTCAAATGTTGAGCCTCAGTGTTATGGACCATCAAAGGATTTGAAAAAGTTGCTTGTAAGAACAGGACTTTTCCATATTGCAAGTTCAAGTCTGGTGTATGACATCTGAATTTCTAGTAGACTCTTCATTTAACTAAACTATAAATTAAGCTCTCTGCAGATCTAATTTACATTTGAGTTTTTGGGCAGCAAGTATTTCGTGATGAATTCCAATATCAAAGAATGAAAATTGTATTGACAGCTGTGTGTGTATTATTTCTGATTTAGAAAAGATTTTGGTTTGAGTTTGTTTTTTTTTTTAAAGGTTATCAGTGGTCATCTGGGCTGGGTGAGATGTATTGCAGTAGAACCAGGAAATCAGTGGTTTGTTACTGGTTCTGCTGACAGAACCATAAAGGTAAGAGGTGGGAAGAAATAGCTGACAAAGTTTGCGGAGAGTGCGTTTTTTGTTCTCTTGTTATTTAAAAATGGCTTTGGCCCTTAGAAACAATTTTTTGGTTACTACTTGCAGAATAATGAACTGCAGAGCATTTTTTATTTTGTTACCTAGTCAGAGGGATTTGCAGAGTATTACTTCTTGAGATTTCATTTGTTATGTGGTAGTAGCAAATGTTATTGGAATTTTCAACTTAAAATGCAGCACGATCAATTACTTCTGGTCTGTTTACTCAGACTATTGCTGTGTAGATTTTATCTGTCCACTTCAAAATACTTAATTTGATGCAGATTTGGGACCTTGCTAGTGGCAAATTGAAATTGTCTTTGACGGGACACATCAGTACTGTCCGAGGAGTGATAGTAAGTGCAAGAAGTCCATACCTTTTTTCTTGTGGAGAAGACAAACAAGTGAAATGCTGGGATCTTGAATACAATAAGGTAAGCTGTAATTTCCTTAATTGGAATTAATTAGTGGTGGCAAATGTAATAATCAAACCATTTAGAATGTTCTTTCAAATATCCATTAAGTGCATGTCCTTTTTTTATTCATCTAGGTTATCAGACATTACCATGGTCATCTAAGTGCTGTCTATGGTTTAGATTTGCATCCAACAATAGATGTACTGGTAACATGTAGCAGAGACTCAACAGCGCGAGTAAGTTATAGCATTGTTGCATTTTAATGTCTTAACGTATCAATGTGTTTCAGCCCCTTCCATTTGTAAAAGTGCATACTTACCAAAAATTAACATGAATTGAGATTAAAATACTAAGATAATTTGTTAACTGTATCTTCTATTATTGATAAAACTGAAGCCCCAATAGACGTAAATGCTGTGTCACTTAGTAAAGCTTTATCCTGTATTTAGTAGGTGGACTTTGTGGTGTTATATATAGGATCACTTAGTATTTAGAGGATGGTATGGTTTTATGGTGACTAAATTATCTGTATGTCTAGAAATTTAATGGCAGGCTCCCTGCTCTCCTTGAAATTTGCGAACTGAGGTAGTTGTGGGATGAATTGTGGATTGAAATATACAACCACAATGCCACTGTAGAGCTGTGGCAAGGAATTCATGTAGTCAATGACAGTGCCTAAAATACATTGAATATTTACCTGTTACTGACCATTGATGTATGTGCTGTGAATTCCTAGATTTGGGATGTAAGGACAAAAGCCAGTGTACACACCCTGTCAGGACACACAAATGCTGTGGCGACAGTGAAGTGCCAAGCTGCAGAACCACAGATTATTACAGGTATAGTGGGCATGGTTTCACTAGTAATGTAAATGAAAAACGTTACTAGTGTTTTTGTTCAGTAATTAAATGAGATTTATGATGTTATCTTTCAATTTTTTTACTCAATTTTTCTATTAGTTTTCTGTTGAAAATGGGCTGTGCAATAATTATTTTATATTGTTAATGTTATGTTTAAGAAAGTACAGCTGTGCGTTGTTTGAGCACTTTTCTGCACTTCTTTTGTTTCTGATGTTTCTGTTTTTTGTTTCAATATGTATTTGGACTTGAATTTTCTGTGGTATTTCACAATTCTCCCCTGTCCAATTAAGAGTCTAGTACTATGGCTGGATATAAAGTTTGTCTTTCCCATTGTTTTTCCTATTTATTATATTTCCCAAAATCTAGCTTTGCTGTGTAGCTTAGTAGTTCTGGAATTTTAAACTACATTAAAAGCCTTGCCTTTTTCATCTGAAGTGCCATTAGTATCATATTGTAACAAGCACAAAATTTTTGTCTCTTTCATGTATAAAGTTTTGTCTGCCTTACGAAAGTAATAATGATGATAAAAGCAATGTGATGGTTTTTACTATATTTTATTTTCTTTTCATTGCAGGCAGTCATGATACTACCATACGGCTCTGGGATTTAGTGGCAGGAAAAACTCGTGTTACTTTAACAAATCACAAGAAATCTGTAAGAGCAGTAGTGCTGCATCCAAGACAGTACGTTTTCCTCATTCTTTTACTCTTCCACAGTCACACTGAGTGGTGACAGAAAGCCAGTCTGAATGATGATTTAGAAGGGTAGGACATGATATGAGAAATTAATGAGCTTAGAATGCTGTATTTGAGAATTTATATGTATATTTTTAGCTTTCACTACACTATTTGTGCTCCCCAAGTATTGGCCGTGTTGTATGTTAGCAATCCGGAGAACATCCCATAGAATTTCTTATGTATGTGCATTTGATGCAGTCCTTGGGAAATCTGTGACACAGCTTGCAAGGCAAACATATGTAACTGAATGGCCATTAGCAGAAAATTAAGTTGTTCTGTAAACTGGCACATGTGTGAATGATGCTGAGAGTGATTAATACAAAGGTTTAATACAAATTATTTTTGGTTCACCACATAAGACATTTCAATCCATCTGTTCTTAAAGATACACCTCTTGTGTCATTGGAAGTGCTGTGAATTTAGAAGCTGTATTTTGATCCATCAACAATTATCTGTTTTGATAATTCACATAGAACTGAAGTACTTCTGCACCTTCAGTATCTTCAAATTAAATTATATGAGTGCAGAAATACAGAATCTTTGTGAATAAATTCTAATTATAATAGATTTTAATTTCTGAAAGAAATTAAAAATCTGGTTTCAGATTCATCAGTCATACCTCTTTGAAAATCAACTTGAAGTGTTTCTGGCAAACAGTAGTAACTATCAGCCTTGTATTTTTTTGTATTTCAATATTTCTATATTTTTCCATAATCTGTATTCGTTTTTTTGTTTTAAATCAAAGGATCTATTACATTAACAGCAAATTGCTTAGACATTGTGGCAATGGAAAATATTCCTACAGCCTTTTGTATGTGCTGCCCCAAATAACTTTGAAACTGCTTGCACGTGTTAAAATGAGGGAATTTATTGTTTTAGAGCAATTCAGTAAAATGCATTATCTTCCATACTTTTCTCATTTGTAGTGCCTTATCCTTGGTTGTGTTGTTGCGGAAAATAGCCAATATTGGGGGTTTTGTTCAGGGTTTGGTGCTTTTTGTGTTTTCCTGATAATGCCTGTATACTTAAATACTTGCCAGTATAACAGCAGACAGGAACTTCATGCATTTTTAGTATTTGTTTGCATGTTAGCAATTATATATGGCACAGGATTTGTAAAGTTTAGATATTCTGTGCAATGGAAAGGAAACAATAGGAATAGGTAACTCATGACTTCGTAAAATTGTTACAGTTTATGTGAAGTAAAACTGTCAGGAAAGCGATTTTGGCTTTCAGTAAATCCACAACTAGCATTTAACAGTAGTTTCAATGAAAGGACATTTGCTATCTGTACAGCTATTTTGAACTCTAATATACTATGCTTATTTTATTTCAGTTACACATTTGCATCTGGTTCTCCAGATAATATTAAGCAGTGGAAATTCCCAGATGGAAACTTCATTCAGAACCTCTCTGGCCACAATGCTATCATCAACACACTGGCTGTAAATTCTGATGGTGTTCTGGTCTCAGGAGGTAAAAATGAGAAATACATGTTTGTTACTTCCCCTCTCCACTCCCTCGTGCATGTATGACTGGCAGTTCATAGACCAAAATAATGGCTGATCACTCCCTTCTCTGGGCTTATAAGTGTCCTAAAGCATACGACTTCATTTCATAGAGAGCCAGGGCCACTTTTGTCTTATTGGATGTTACTGAGCTGCATGCACAAAAATGTATTTGAAAGGGTTTTTAATGTGCTGCAGGAAAGAGGTTTCCTCTTCTCAATTGATTGCTGCCACAAGGCTCTAGTCCATCCCCTCTGATCTTCTGATCATTAGTGTCCCCTCAGGACTAGTGTGGAAGCTGGAAGCTGCTTGGGAGACATCTGGCTCTTTGTTGGCTGTTGATTCAGTAAGAATGAATAGAGGATATAGAAATATCTTGCTAAAGTTTGCCATACCATTTAAATGTGAATGCTCCTCTGGTTTTTATGCAGTACAAATGCATTGTTTCTGTCGTCTCAAAGTTTCGTGCACACATTTTTTGACACTTAAAAGGTTGATGGCTAATCTCCAAAATTTATCAGTGTCTCTGAATCAAAACCGTGTTTACTTAGCAATATTATATGTTCAAATGTTCTGAAATTAAGAAACTAGCCACTTGGCTCCAGTGCTTGTGGGAAATTTTGTTTATTGCAACACATCAATTTAATTGTCTTACTCAAAAGCTTCAAGTATTCAGTAATCACCTGATACATTAGAGATTTAGAGCTAGTGGTCTGTGAGCCCCCAGAGGCTTGGAACTATTAGTTTGCAGTCATGTCTACCTTTTGTAGGGGTAAGAGGAGGATCTTGACTGCTTACTGTATCTGATCACAACTAATTTTTTGTAAGAGCATTTTTCTCATATTGCAGGTTGCATTTTTCTATAAGTTAGTTACCCAAGCACTGTAGCAAAAGAATATTTTGTTGGAAGTATGTCTCACAAAAACCATAATCTCTAGGCTTCCTGAGAGTCTTTTGTTTGTACAAGACCAAGTAACATATGTAGACCTTTTTTAGAAAGTAGCTTTTAGAAATCCCAGCTAGAGTCTGATCTTTCTAAGGCATTGTTCCCTACATAGTAGGGAGATGATATGTTTTTAATGCAGATGCTGTTATAAACAGGAAATGAGTAAATAGCTGTCGTGGTTTGGCCCAGCTAGCACAGCAGCACCACAACAGTCCCTCGCTCGGTGCCCCCATTCACCCCCACCCTCGTTAGGATGGCGGAGGCCTCAGTGAAATGGGAGTAAAAAGATAAGCAAGGTTGTTGTGGATTGAGACAAGGGCAGGGAGGGCTCGCTGCCAATTACGGTTCCGGGCAAAACAGACTCCAGTACTCGACTTAGAGAGGAAAGTAGGAAAGTTTGGTGGGTTTTTTTTTTTTATTCCGTTCTGTTTGTTGTAGAATAAAAAGTAACAAGTTAAACTTTCAAACACTGAGTCATGTTTGCTCTCATTTGGTGCCATGTGCTTCCGGCCCCATTTGATGTTTTATGTTCTGTAGGCTGGGGATATAGAGTAAGACAGAAATGTGCTAAGCAGGAGTTGGAAGATATCTAATGATATTGTCAGCTTACCAGAGTTATGTTTTCAATCTATAAATGGGGCCCTTGATTTTAAAATTTGGATAAAGCTCTGTTTGACAACTGACACATTTGTGGTGAGAGCAGGAACTTGACGCAATACTGGAATGAACTCATTTCATTCTTTCTCATTTTGAAGACACTTCTAGGTCTTTAAAGGACTTGCTTGTGTGCTAACACAACGAACTACTAAGTTGAAAGTTTAGAAAAACTTGTTTCTTCACGTATAAAACCATGTCATTTTAGTAATATAATTTGTGACTTTTAAAGTAACTTTAATATTGATTCCTCTCCTTTAGATCCTCATGGTGATTACAACAACTTCAAAGAAGTTGATCTGAATTAAAATGAGTGGAGCGTACCATGGAGTATTTTGCTATAGAAACACTCTTCTTGAAACATTTCCTGTCTAGCTGGCAGCTGGGGAGAAATTTTCAATTGATCTGTTTTGGCTAGTTAATGCTTTGGGAGGGAATGTTTCCTGTAACTGGAAAAAATGTTTTGAAAGCATCCTTCAGAATACAAAGTTCATTCACATTGCTGTGAACACTCTGTAGCTGATGCCAGTAGCAGTAATACTGGCAGTGGTTTAAACTATATTTGAAATGGAACCTCTGTGAGCATGAATCCCATTTCCCATTACAGATTCCTTAAGATTTCTAATCTGTTGGACAGGATGATGCCTCTTTGTTCTGCTTTAGCAGAGTTAGGAACAAGCAGCTTGATATTCAGGATGCCAGTCCTTACTGTGCTTCCAAAGCAACTTGCTGCAACTGCCTTGGGATGTCGTGCATCATCTCTCTGATGCAAAAGTGGATGAGGTTCTGAATGTTTTTCTGAGATTCCAAGGAAGCTTCCATCAGCCATCTTAAGCATGATCAGCCTTTCTTAACTAAGAAGGAAACCAGTAGAAAACAGGAAGCCTTGTAGGGTATACTTGAGCTCTTCTACGTGAATGTTATAGCTGATGTATTCCTGATGTATTAGCAAGTTCTTAATAATAGTGTTTTTTGAAAACTGACACAAATTAACTGGTTAAAATATTGACTATGTGTGTATGTTTGTTTGTTTTAGCTGATAATGGTACTATGCATCTTTGGGACTGGAGAACTGGTTACAATTTCCAGAGGGTACATGCAGCTGTACAGCCAGGCTCTTTGGACAGTGAATCTGGAATATTTGCTTGCGTTTTTGACCAGTCAGAAAGCAGATTGCTAACTGCTGAAGCTGATAAAACCATAAAAGTGTACAAAGAAGATGATACTGCGGTATGTCCAAGTTTCATGTATTTTCATGAAATTAAAAAAAAGTCAGACAAGTGTTATGCATATCGCTAAGGGACATGCACAGACTTGTCTTGTGTAATCCATTTTATTGACGTTTAAAAGCAATGGTATGTAATAAGAGGGCAGCAGCTTGTTTCTGCACTCCTAATTTCTAATGATATGCTATAGTACAAATAAGTAGCAGCTCTTCTGCAAAAGTCCTCTGTGATAAGGGTTTGGAGAAACCTTAATACAAAAATGTATGTTGTGTATTGAAGCCTGTAAGAGACTGTATGATTGTGTTGATTAAAACATGAGAAATCAACCAAAAAAACCCCATTTTTAAGGATATATTATACTTTTGTATATAATCTAGATTAGTCATTTGCCTTGATAACTTTTTAGGATTCAAAGTAAATAACTTCCTTTCAAGTACTTATTCTCAAATCTAAATTCATTTCTTAATGGAGAAGGCAAAAGAATATTGTACAGCTTTATCAGAGTAGATCTTTGATATAAGGAATATAAGGATTTTTATTAAAGCTTGGAATTTTTGCATTGAGTTAGATTTGGAGCAACCCTTTCATATAAAGGAATAAGGATTGTTTTATGTGTTTTGCAATTGGGCAAACTGTACTATGGCATCTGCCAATACTGATGTAGGTGCTGCTAGGACTGCCTTTGCAATTCCTGTTCCTATGTTGTGATCTCTATGGTGGTGTTTCTTGATATGCCATTGGCAAAGTAATTTTTGTCCCTGTTGCAAAAAAATAAAACCCAAACCCAAAACACCACCAAAACCAAGTCTTGCCATGTACTTCAGACAGTGGGATGATATAAAATTTCATATGGGTAAATTAACTGCATAGTAGATTAGATAACTATAATACTCTGTATGTAATAGAATATATATACTATGTGAGTAATTTCTATACTAAACCCCAACTAGAGGTGAATTTGAAGTTAAAAGTAATCCTTCTGAGATTTTTCTTTTTTTTCCCTTCAGACTGAAGAAACTCATCCTGTCAGCTGGAAACCAGAAATTATCAAGAGAAAGCGATTTTAGAGTGACAACATACTTATGCCATCATTTTGTTTTGTCTTTCCTGAGAGCATTCAGTCATATTTTGTTCTGCCCCGAACAGCAGAGCCGGGAGTCAGCTAAGTCATTGCTATTTCAACATGTTTTACAATAAATTTTATTCTCTCTCCTTCTGTCTTTTTTTTTGGTGTGATCCCAGCAAACCAGTTGCAGCTGTTAACTTTCTATTTCTGGAGCATGTATAGTTCATGAAAAGGGTAGTTGTGCAGGTGGTTACTTTTTCATATTAATCTAAATGTGTAAGTCTAAAAATATTTTGATGAGCCTGGTTTTCTGAAAGACCCTTGCTTGATTCCAAAAGTTAATTGCAAATGTATGCATAGGAACCCATCTACTGGGAATTTGAGTGACGCTTTTAAATTTTAGACCAGTATTGTTTACTATACATCTGTAACAGTATACAGTAGTGGAACAGTATATATACTAAATTATAGAGTAATAAAGAAAGGAGGAGGACAATATAATAATAATGAAGTTTGCTTTATAAATGCAGCCACTGAACACTGGCAGTGCTGAGTGATTGAATGAAATGGATCTTCAACGTGTTTGTTTCCCTAGGAAGGCTTTTGTGTGCAACCACTTATTTCACTTCAGAGTGGACCTTATGTAGCAAGGACCACTGTCAAATCATATTGCTCACAATCACTACAGGTTTAGGACCAATTGACTTGCTTTGTAAATCATCTGTTTATTTTCTCCAGTTATGCAAATCATATATGAAATCGGAGTACAGCAAACTTTTAAAACTGAGCTCTGAGAGGAAAAGTTCTTAAGCCATTCCAGCCTTAATTTTATGTGTTGCTGTCTCCCCATGATCTTATGAAGGAATTTTAAATAAATTTTTAAAATTAGTGAAAGATAAGTAGTACTCCTGAAGGGATAAAATTTTCATTATACTTAATGGTCACATAACAAGCAGTAAACATGTAAACCTCCTTGCTACAGCTTATCTGTGATGTCTGTGCTGCTCTAAAGCACTTTCTCTTCAGGAAGGGAGAAAAGAATCAAGTCATGAAGCCATTCAGTTTTTGGACACTTTGCTAGCAACATTAATAGCTGTAGTGGCAAGTTTCATGCTGGGTTCTGTGGCCACAGCATCAACAGCAAGCAGTTCACAAAAATTATCTCTTTTCTCTGCCACTCTGACTTCTTTCAAATTTGGGATTTATGTTTTGAGATATGACAGTTACTTGCAATGTAACTTACAGAAAGCTATTGAAACTAAGCATTGTTTATGTTATTTTTGTCTTGCCTTATATCCATACTGCATAAATAACTGAATTTTGGTTGACAAATATTGTCCGAAACATCTTCATAAAAAAGGAAGATAAGTATTTCATATTTACAAATTGGATTGAATAATATTTTACTTGGATGATAATTAGTTTTTCTAGATCTTTGTTACATATGTTTTCATCTTAACTAGCATAATGGGGAAAAATACAGGTTGTGGCTTATGCAAATTTTAGATTGCTGCTAATGCTTCACTCCAAAAATCGCTGAATTTTTGGTGTTACACAGAAATTTCTTTCTCACAGTGAAATCCTCCGTAGGAAACCAGAACGGAGAAGAATCATTTACTTGAAAAGGAGTAGGATTGTTGTGGGGTGGGTTTTTTTGGTTTCTGTTTTTTTTAGAAATGCTTGTTTCTTTTAATAATTTGGAATCAGGAAGAGAAAATAAGAGGCTTTGGCTCAAAGTTCTAGCGCATCTTCTCTGTAATGGCACTTTCTTGTGAAAACTGCAGTTATTCCAGTTATTCCACTGTGTATTGCTTTGAAGAGAGATAAAAAAATTTTGCTGTAGAACCTATTTCTTCTCTGGACTTCTGCAGGAATCTGCTAGCACTGAGGCAGTGGTTGCCAGGGCATTCATTTTGTGCCCTGGGTAAAGACTTGGTTTGCAAATTAAAGCCTACACACTATTATTTGGAATAATACTTCTCCTTTTTGACTCTATGAAATGCTGTCCTGGTTCTAAGTGTGGTTTATTTTTTTTTTTAGTTGTATTCTTTAATATATGATTTGCATGTTTCCTTCCCAGCAGGTTATCCTTCTGCTTGACAGTAATGTGAATATCATCACTTATACTTCTATAAGTATTGTGACACATCAAAATTATCAAATTTCATTTAAGTGTTTCTGTAGTGCCAAGTAATCCTAGGTAATGAGTTGATACATGTATATTTGGTCATGTAGGATACACGCTGAGATTACATTTGTCTGTATAAGTCATAAAGTGAAGCAAAAAAGGAGGATCCGGTCCATTGAGTGTCTTTTCCTTGCATTGGGAAAGTGTCTCACTGCAATGTCAATTAAAGTGATCTTGAGTGGGAGTCTAATCTCATAAAACAATTGTCATTTATTTTATAAAATTTGATGTCTTCTGCATATGATCAAGTCATGCACATCTCTATCACAAACCTTGAGTTTTGTTTTATACTGTACATAACTGCGGAGAAGTAAAAAAAGGGGTTTTTTTGTTGGTAACAATTCAAAAAGGTTTAACTGGTAAAAGTGATAAATTTTAAGGTCGCTCTTTGCTGTATACTAAAGTATACAATGGAAGCAATGCAGCTGGAATGCTGTCATTTGCTGTACATCATAAAAGTTATGCAGAACCAGTATGTCTTGGCCACTTAAAGGCTTACAGAGGTAAATCTTTGATAGCCAGTTTCTTTCTAGTCCTGTTAGATAAGAATCGAAGTGCTATGCTTGATTTAAGTGACAGCAATTTAGCCATCAATAAACCCTTCAATACGATACGATTTCATGTCTTTTTTTCCACTTCTGAGTTTTGTAGTAAGAGAAACGAAATATAATAGTGTATGTTTTGAAAGTTAAAGTAATTGAGGATTAAAATTCTTGGGTGTTTCCCATAGTACAGTAAGAAGTATTTTTGCAGATCAGCTGTAATGGAGAGAGAAAGTACTGATGGCAACTTCATGAAGAGCTTCCTGTCTGCATGAGGTGATTAGCAAAACAAATGCAGAGTTGTTGATGAATTTTCTCTACCGTGTTTTAAAAAAACCCAAAACATTAAAACCTTCCTGGCGTTCAATGGGAGGTCTAGGAGGTGTGTGGGTGGAAAAAAGCTTAGAGTTAAAATAATTGCTGTGCCTTACTGTGAGCAAATTAAAGGGATATTTCTGTTCATGGCACGTGACTGAACATTTGGTCACTATCAAATCAGTGGGAGCTGTATCATTGGTTTTTGAAGTCAGGATTTCACTCAGTGAGGTTTTTAGGGTTTGCTGGAGTTTTTTCCCTTTAAGTGAGTTAGAAAAACTGTCCATCTGGCACATCACGTATGGAAGTATCCACACAAGGTACAGGGTCTTTTGCACAAGATGCATCATTCTTTGGGGTTTTTTTTAGATGAGAGTTCTCATTTTTTTATTAGTACACCTAAGAAAATGGTGAGGATTTGGATATTAATAAATACCAGTAAGTCCAATCAACTGAAAATATTTCCAAAGATTTTTGGTTTGAGGAATTTGCAGGATCAGCCCTTCTGTGTTTCTGTTTTCCTGTTGCTGACTGTATTGAAAGTAAGCATTGGCTTTGTAATGTGAACCTTTAAGTCAGCAGCATGTTCACTTTCTTCAGGTGCATGTTATCATGAGGCTTTTGTTAACCTTTCTTTAGGGTTTTTGTTTTGAATATACGGAGTACATAAACCACAAATGTGTGTTGATTGATTTGGGGACACTTGCCTGCAAATTAGATGTCAACAGTACAACCAAGAATTTAGCCAAATTCTTGTCTTAGGAATTTAGCCAAAACTACAGTTGAAAATAAGAAATCTTAGGTTTGCACAGGCTTAGGAAAACTGTATTGTGCTGTCTTGTCTGTCTTTCCTCAAAAAAACTCACAACTTAACACTGGTGTTTGAGAACTGCAGATAATGTATTGCAAAAACACTTGTTTATCCCAACATGTCTTGCAACCTTTCTGCTTTATTTTTGGGGTCAATGTGTGTCCTTGCAAGACACCTTGCCTTTACTGTTTCTGCTGCAGTAACAGCTCTTGAGCTTTTGAATGCCGCAAATGTCTGTCTGGTTGTTTTGGGGTTTTTTTCCCCCCAGCTGCTGCATTGCTAAGACAGCTGAAGGGTTAAACCTTCCAGAGCAAGGGAGAGTCAATGAAGAGTCAGGATGAATTACTAATACTAAAGGCTGCGCCTGAAGAGGAGAAAGGCTTCCTAGAGGCCAGATAAGAGCTATAATTAACTGAAATATCGGGGAGGTAAAAAGGACAGTGAGAAAACTAAACTGAGAAGAGGCTAGAGCTATGACATCTGAAATATTTGAAACCCTGCTAGGTTTACCTGGCAGGCTGGAGGAGAGGAGATATCTCTGGATTAGATGAATGCTGCATGGGTACAAAAGAAGGAATAGGAGAGGATAGTATGCTAATGTGGGTGCAGTCAGTGATGAAAATGAAAGCATGGGCATCCTGATAAAAATTCTCTTCATGGCAGCCTATAAATGCATTATTTCTGAGAAGCACTGGTATCGTATATATCTGCATGTTCTGGTACCTGTGTGCTCTGAAGTGGAACTCACAATAGAAAAACCTGTGGCACGTGAAGAATTGCAGAGCAATGCGGATTGAGGAGTCTGCAGAGTTTTGGTGCTGCAGTGGGTTTTTGATGGAGGAAGCACTTGCAAGTGCAATTCTATACAAGGCTTCAGAATAAAAGTGTGAAGCGTGAAACTAAAATTTGTGTTGTGAATAGCTTAAAAAGATAGCGAGGCTGATTTTACAACTGATTGAATGTAAGGGTTACCTTACAACACTGAGTTTGCTTCAGCCTGCTTGGACATGTTCCTGTGTGACCTGATCCAGGTGAACCTGCTTTAGCAGGGCGATAGGACTAGATGATCTCTAGAGGTCCCTTCCAACCCCTACCACTCTGTGATTCTTCCTGACAGACAGACAGTGAACTGTAGATTGAGACATGAGCTATAGCCACAGAGTATCACACTGACAGGATGTGTTGCTGTTGGGAGACTCATACGATAAATAAGGGCATAGCTTGTGCAATCAAAAAAACTTTTGTGCAACAGCACTTTACTTTTTTTAACTAGGAAAAGACACTACGAAACATTATATGACTTGACTATTTCCAAGCAAATCTTGACAAGCAAGCTTCCTGCATTGGCAACTAGAGGTCTGCTCTCAGTAAGACAGCAATATCAAGTATGAATAGAAAAATTCCATACAAAAATTTGAATATGGCTTTGGCTGCCAGATGAGTCAAGTTTCATGTCCTGTAAGTGTATAAATTCTTTCCTGCTTATTCTATTTCTTCTCTTCCCATGAAACATGGTAACGAACATGCTTCTTTCAAAGAGAGCTTGGCAGTGCAAACATACTGGAATCGATCAATTTTATTAATGACTTCATTCTATTTTGGAACTGACAATCCGAGTGAAGGAGTTTTATTATTCTATGTTGCTCCAAATCAGTGTTTAACAAGAAATTCAAAAGTATGTAGTGACTCAAACTCATTGTGGCAGCTAAATGAAATTATAGATAAAAATGCTTGCTGCTAATTAAAACGAAGGTAGAGAAATGCGCCATATTTATCTTCCTGAGCAAACCTGATCAATTGGTAGGTGTAGTTATATATGTCTTTTAATTACAGAAGGGAAAGAAAACTACTGGTGTTTCTCCAGCTTTAGTGGTGTTGGTACATGCACTTGCCAGGTCATCAATGCATTTTTTTCCTCCAGCTATTAAAATAGGGTGATTGTGCTTAAAATGGCACTGTATGTTTCACACTTTCACACACTGAAGAAAAGGTCCACGCTCTTTCCCGTAACATAGCCCTGTGGTCTATGGCAGTGCATTTTTTAGTGTTATGTTCTCTCTCACAGGTTTCAGTTTCTCCTCAATACTTTTTTTTTTAGGCAACTGTAGCCTTTAATGGGGAAAACACTGCTAAGAAACTGGAAGCTATCACTAGCCTGTATCTCCAGCCTGGTTAATTATGACCTGATAACTCTTTTCTTTCTTTCCCCCAAACTTCTCTTGGCTGCCTTGCATCACCAGCATCCCTGTGGAGCCTGTGAGATCCTCTGCTGAGCTTCACGTTCAGGTGCAGTGTGCAGTGCTGTGGGTTGCTCTTCCAGGTCCCCACGTGGCTCTGCCTCCCTGCTTCAAACACAGGGACACAGCTATGTACTGGGAGTGTTTTGTGGTGGGAGGTTGATCTTGGAGATGGGGGAAATACTGAGTAAAAGCTTATTTTTCTCTCCTGACAAACAACCTGATGTTGACAGATGAATGTTCTCCCTCCATCATTCCAGTTCTCACCTTAATTTTTCTTGAATGATCCTCTAGTGACACGGCACACTGTGTATAAAATGCTCCTGTGGTTGCTAGCAGTGTCGCTCACTGATTTTAACAACAATCTGTCAATTTTCACATTCTTGGAAGAAAAAAGGTAAGTGATTAAAACCTAAGACTTAATGAGGCACATACCAAGGAAATGTAAACCAAAGTCAGGAAGGCGTTCAAGTAAATCACGTCTGTGGGCTTTTTCTCTGTTAACCTCCTGTTCTGCTGAGCATCGTGCTCAGTGACAGTTTGTTAGCCTCAGTTTTTTGTAGGATAAGTTCAGACTCAGTTGAGACTCTCTTAGCAAATGTTTGGTATGGATGAAGCTGAGTGGGGGAAGATACAGTGGAGGAATGCCAAAGTGTTGCTGTTAAAATTGCAGACAAGAGCCATTGTCAGTAACAAATAGGAAACAAGTGAACTTTCTGCTTCTCAGGATATTGCACCTTAATCCACACCTTTAAAAAAAAAAACAGCAAAGCCTGAATGTTGATGTTTTGTTCAAAGAGAACACTAAGGCGGAGGGCAGCAGGGGGTAGGGAACAAGGTGGGGGTGTGGGTATGTGTGCTGTTCTGTTAATGTATGCCTTACACCCTCTTTATACTGAGGCAGTTCATTGGAAGGGACTCTGATGATAACTGATATCCCTATGGCGAGAGTGAAAAGCAACACTGGTGAATATCTGAGACACACCTTACAATTAACTGCCAGGAGCCAGCACATTTTAAAATAACACAGCTGTTGTCATTCATACCTCAGGGCAATACTAGTGTTACGACATGTAAGTTCACACATTTTTTTTATCATGGTGTATTTCTCTGGTGTAGACAGGGCTGAAGTAATATGTGGTGGAATTTAGAAATGTATGGAGAATACACTTTGCCAAGAGCAGGAAACCTCATCCTCTTTCATCTTCTCTCTCCTATAGTCTTTGTTGAAAGGCTTTCCTGTGTTTTCTCACATGCAGTTCATGTAAAGTCACTTCTTTCCCTCAATAGGAGGGGAACACAATTAGTAAGAGAGGGAAAAAGATGTTCCTTGAGACTTTACCTGGTAAAGACCAAAAAATATTAGATTTGCTTTTTGTTGGTAAGCAGATATAAAGTAGATACGGTCAGCCTAATCCGCTTGCAAAAATGCATTTCATGTTTCAGCATTTTGAAATAATTTTCAGTGCTTTCAGATTGCCTTGGGCTGCTGCATTTTCTGTCTGTGCCTTGGCTGATGAGGACACTGGTGCAGCAGGGTGAAATTCTGCTTTCCTCCTTCCTGGGCACATCTTATCATCCCTCATGGTCAGCCAGCCTCTTCCAGAGGGGAGGAAGAAACAGCTACAACCCTCTCCACTCAGCCCAGAGTTCTGCCCCTTCCTCCAGCTGTTTCCAAAGCCTGATTGTCTCCTGTTTTTCAGGAGCAGAATAAAAGAATAATCTGTTGTTTCCCTCCTGTGCACCAGAGACCATCAGAGAGGTGAGTGTATTATCAGGGAAGAAGGAATGGTTTCCATTTTTCCTTTGGTGCTTAGAGGTGGGAAATGGATCACCTTCTGGAAGCACTGGAGCTGTGTTTATAGGGTCATATCTTTTGAAACTCACTGTGGAGTTTGTAGAAACATGTAACATTAAAAGTGCTTTGCTGACAACTTTTTTGTTTCTGCTGTCTGAAAGCATCATAATGATAAAAATCATGTTTGTGATCTGTGATTTGCCACAATAACCAATGGATGTGAAGTTGCATTTTAACCAGCTTTCCTCTGAAGTTTCTTTTTTGTTTCCCCCCCCGCCCCCTTTGACATGGGACTGGGAAGCATCACTGATTCACTCCACTGGATTTCCAAATATTATTTGGTGAGATCAACACATTTTAGGGAAAAAAGGAAAGTGTACAGCTGAATATAAAACATGACTGGCTTTGCACACTCCCTACCTACAGTGATTGGACCTATAGCCTGAGCAATAACTAAGCATAACACCATGGGATGCTGTTCCTACAGCTATGACTGTAGGACTGTATGACTGTAGTTACTTGCAAAGCTGGTTCCTTACAAATTGCGTTATCTCAGGTGATTGTTGGGATGGCTTTGCATCTAGGCTGCTGGTCCAAGATGCTAGTATTGAAATATTATTGCTGTTAAAAACAAGCTGTTTCCTACAGAGCTCAGGGTGGCCTAACCCTATGAGCCCTAGGGACCATGACCCGATTTGGAGGTTTCCTTACAGGTATGAAGGTAGATCCCACTTGTGTTGCTTCATACATTTTCCATCTCTTTGCCTCTCTTTCCCAGGGATGAGCGGCAGTGACAGCAGCTTTGGCAGTGTGATGCCAGCTCTTTGGAAATATGCCCAACTGTTTGGACTGTTTGCTGCCTGATCATCTGTTCCCTGTCCCCTCTGGGAAAGAGACAAGTGGGCTGAATGAAATATATGCTACATGCAGCCAGGCCACCACTTTGAGCTATGCTGCTAAACTTGGTTAGGGAAGTGGGTCCTCACAGATCCACACCAGGCATCTGGGAGGGACAGTCTGTCGCCACCAGGTTCCCAAAGTGCAGCTGTTGGGCATCATGTTAGACTTGAACTGCACCATCTCTTTTGGACTTCAAGACTGAAATTCTGGAGTCCCGTCTCTAGTGAAACCCAACTGTAATAGCACAGCTTCTACTCAAAAAACCTAGCCCAATTTCCCCTGTCATTAAAAATGGGATATCTTTATGCCTAACTTAGCATGCTCCACAACTATCTATTTGGCATGATAGACGTTAAGCTAGAAAAATAAAGCATATGCACATGCCTGAGAAAATAGTTTGGGGAAGCTAATTTGGCAGCTCTTGTTTCACGTCTCATAGACAATCTCTAGAGGTCCCTTCCAACCCCTACCATTCTGTGATTCTATGAAGACAGCAGTGCTGTTAGTTGCACTGTGTGTGTGTGGCAATGCTTGCTGTTGCACCCCATAACAGGAGAGGAAGTGTTGCTTCTATGTGCTCAGCTCTGAAGTCATCTTTACCTTGCCAAAATCTCTTCATTGGTATTTTCTCCATATCTGGCTTGCAGGAACTATGCATTTGTTTTCCATTAGTTGCCTCGGTTAATATGATGAGTTTCTTTATTATTTGCAAGTATTGTATTTAAAATGAAAAAATAACCCACTCCTTCAGTGGTCTGATAAATTGTTGGAAGATGATTTGATCTCTTAGCTTCATGCTCTTCACTCCTTTTTGTTGTTTTTTGTTTCATTCCTTTTCTTTGAGCCAAACCTTCCTTATCCACACATCAAGCACAATATGTTTTCATGTACATTGTGCCATGTGCAAACTCCCGCTGTAAGGCCAAGTCTGCCCTGTACTCTCTCAGGTAGAGCCCATCTGACCTGTATCCTGAGAACAGGACAGTGGAGGTGCTGGGGACAAGATGGTGATAGGGGAAAAGAGCAAGGTGTGATTAAGAGTGGTATTTTCATTTGTTAAATATCTGTCTCAGCTGGTTGCCTGACTCGCTTTCCATCCATCTCTACATTTTCCATGTTTGTTCTGGGGTTTTGCTCCTTTAACAGAAGGAAATAGAAATAAAAAACGGTGCACAGGAGAGTGAGAATTGAGAAAGAATGCTGAAGTGAGATTTTTTTTTATGTGCTCTTTGTGTCCTATAAGCCCACCACAGAAGTAGGACCATAGGATCAAGCCTTCCAAACTTCCTACTATAAAGCTGCCTCTATCAGGCCCTTCATTTTCCCTCTTTTTCCCTGTCTACAAAGATTTAAGCCAATCGATAAGTCTTGCCTCATAGCCCAAAGGTCAATAAATACACCCAACATACACCTGTGGGGAAATTAAAAACTTACATTGTCCTCATGGCTGCATATTCAAAAATGTCTTTTCTCTGCCAGTACTTTTGGTCATAAGCCCTTTATAGCACATTCTGCAGTCATATTAGTGCCTTGAAGCTGTAGAACAGTAATAACAGGGGAGCTGATTTCTACCATACTGAGCAGTTTAATTTTTCAAAGTATATTTAGTTAAAATCAGTTAATATTAATTGATGTGGGGCAGACAGAGAGGGTAAGCTAGGCGTGCTGGGATGGGATGTTTTCATTCCTTTTTAAATATTCTAACAGCATTAATGTACTGCTGCTTTTGAGTCCTCTAACATTTGTTCTGTGTGAACAGCTGTTTAAAACTCCAGTTTAGACCATCTTCTCATTTTTTGTGCCCTTGCCTTTTCTTTGCACTTCTTCAAAGAGGGAAAAATCCCCAAGCTGAGATACTAGCCCAAGTGTTTTGTCTTTCTAACAGAGAGGTCAAATAACATGAAGTGGCTTCTGAACTTGGGCATACAAAAGCTCCCAGTATCAAATGGCTTCTTTAGATCTTGGTTTTGAAGAGGGAATTGCATCTCCCAGAGCTCTGGTGAAGCTTTTTAATACCTGAATTGATGTGCAGGGGAAAAGCCAGCCGTGAGTTCACTGAGGAGTAATGTAATAGGAAATCAAAGTCTCCGATGAGAGAACCTCAACACTCTTTTTCCTTCCCCAAAAGATACTTATTTTCCCAGTGATCTCCCCTTCTTGGGGAGTTGCTCACCTGTTACTTGCATCAGTTTGATGTCCTCAGGTATTTCACATTGCCACCTGTGACTTGGGAGAGTGGGCTGCAGTCCCTGAGTCTTCATCCCTGTACCTGCCTGGCCACAGTGTCCCAGCCGGAGGCAGCTGTTGGCAGGAGCCTGCTTATGTTCCAGCCTATCACAGAATCGTAGAGGCCAGAAGAGACTTCTAGAAATCATTCCGTCCAACCCTCTGCTAAAGCAGGTCCACCTAGATCAGGTCACACAGGAATATGACCATGGTGGGTTTTGAAAACCTCCAAGGAAGGAGACTCCACACCCTCCCTGGGCAGCCTGTGCCAGGGCTCCCTCACCCTCACAGGAAACTTCTTTTTTTTTTTTTCCCTTATGTTTAAGTGGAACTTTTTGTTTTCCAGTTTATGTCCATTACCCCTTGTTCTGTCACTAGAGACAACAGAAAAAAGTATCATTCCATTCTCCTGACATCCACCCTTTAGGTACTTACAAGTGATGATGAGATCCCCACTCAGTCTTCTCCAGGCTAAACAGCCGCAGGTCCTGCAGCCTTTCCTCATAAGAAAGATGTTGCAGTCCCTTGATCATCTTGGTGGCCGTGTTGCAATTCACTATCTGGTTTGTTAATACAACTTGGGCAGTTAAGGCTGGCTCACCTGAGTGTGAACTGGAGCAGATGGAGCTGGCCTGGGTCTCATTCTGTGACTGTGGGGCAGGGACGCATGCAGAGGGGCAGCAGAGAGCAGGAAGAGGTAGGGTGCACACTGCTGCAGTAACGGCTAGGCATCCTGTCTCAACATTTTTCTCTGCCCCAACTTACCCTCCCTGGTACTTGCCCTTTTACTTGTTGAGAGGAGTTTTAATACATTTCCGTGTCCTTAACCTTTCCACTTTACCATTTATTTCTTGTATTACAATTAACTGTGTTTGAAATTGTACAGACACACACATATGGTTGGAAAACCACAGGACAGGCCCAAAACTGTGCTGTTACACGCTATTACTGGCAGGGCTAGCAGTCCGAGAGTTCACTTGGTTATGCCAAACCCAGATTATATAGTTCAAACCCCGACAATTTGGTATTTTCTGAAGAAACTATTCCAAGTCTATTTTCTAGTGAGGACAGAAGACAGTGTTTTGGGAGAAAGGAATAACTTTCTTTAGCTGCTGAGCAAATACAAAGTGTCTGCCTAATATGCACTATGCATATCCAAGGAAATGTAGGCAAAAAAAGGTTTATTTTGGAACTTAGTTGGATGAGATCTTGTCCCTTTAGAGTAAATGGGAGATTTGCCATTGACTTCAGTCAGGCCAGCATTTCACCCAGTACTTTTTACATATGGTTTTATATGTTATGATAATTCATGAATGAACTAAAACAATCCCTGTAGAGAATATACAAGGATTGTTCTTCTCTGCCTTAGGGGGAACAGTCTTCATTTGTGGCTTACTATATTAGGGTCCTTGGAAAGAAATATGAATGGGAGAGTCTTTACTACATTCATGATACATACTTGATCTTGTATCTCTCTTTTGTATCATCCATCAACAGCAGCATTACACAGAGGTAAGCTGAGAAAGGAGCACCGATGGGAAGAAAATGTCAGCAACTAGATCTGAAAGGGGCTGAGATGATGTTGTCCAGACAGGGGTTGTAACCCAAGGAGGAGGCAAAGAGAGTACCTTGCCCTTTGAGCATGTCTGTCTTGAGTTGTTCCAAGCCTACAATCCAAAGGCCTGGTTGTGTTTCCAGTCTCATTCTGGCTGGATTTCTAAATGCTCAGGACAGCATTAGTAGCCAGGACAACCTTTCTTTTTGTATGTGTCTATTTTTGTTTGTTGCTTGGCCAGGAGAGGTTCTGCTAAACACTTCTGAAGATAGGCCTTGTCATTTCATCCAGGCCTTTCTATTCCAACAGCAGGTTTGTTCAAGATGTTCCTTTCAAAGATGTATCTTCCATCTGATCAGAAACTGATGCCTGTGGAGATTATGAGCTGGTTTTATCCTCTTGTGAGTGTGTAGAGCTTGTGTTCCACAGTCTGCTTTGGCCACCCCTTGTCTTAGTTTGAATATATTAGTTTTGGCCCAGGAAACTCCTGCAATCTGAGGGAGCTTGTCCTTTGCTGGCGCAGTCACCAGTTAGTGCTGGCCCTCAGCCTGGAAGGCTGCTAATGTGAGAGAGAAAAGGGGTAGCTGGAGAGCCATTTTCCATTCATGATCTTGGAAACTTGCTTTCTCTTCTTGGTCAGAATGTTTTGAGTGGAGGTGACTAGGTGGTTAGGGAAGGAGAGACAGAGGATGAAGCTAATGTCATGCTGTTTTCTGTTGCAAGGCTGTTGTTAGCTGGTAATGGGGGGGGAATCCTCCATTATTGTAACTGCAGTCATTTTAAACAATCAGAAGTGACCACCCGAACTAAATAAACCCATAGCTAATATAAAGCCTATGTAAGTCACAGAATCACACAGGGTGTGAGAAGACAATATGAACAACAGGCAGAAAAAAAATGTTGGTGATGGTGACGACTGAAGGGTGTAAAGTCCCAAGCCTTTGCTGACAGATCTGCATTGCCCAGCTCAGGTGTGGAAGCAGCAGAGCTTCAGGTCAAATTGTATGCAAGTACATGAGCTTGTTGTTTCAAGCAATTTGAGTGTCTTTCATACCTATGATATGTCTAATTCCCAGCCATGATAATTCGTTCCACGTAAGTGAGAGCTGCCTGTATTTCCAAACAGATCCTACAGTTGTGACTAAGTGGCTGTAATTTATGCAATTAAAAAGGTGCATTTTAAACTACTTTAGCAACCTGACTGTGCAATTCTGAGTGGTCTGGATGTTTAATTTCCCTGGTACACTATTGAGTCCTGACTTCTAGTTGGTACTTCTGCTTATAGCTCTGCCAGGCAATTAATCTAGGCAACAACAGCATGACATTGTTGTGGTAAATAAAGCATTTCAGATAAGTGCTTTAGCACTCAAGCAAAGAAGCCCGTGGGGATATTTCAACTCATTCTGATTTCCTTTAAAGATTTTCTTGGCCACAGAGTACTACTATTTGTCCTTGCAATATGATTTTTTGCTGGAAAGCTTCAACACCAGTTCTCTTATATCAGTTTGTCTTATATTATCATGGTTTGACTGTTGTTCTGGTTTCAATCTGCTCTAAACCAGAAGGAAAGTAGCCTAAAAAAGCAATTAGAAGGGAGATTTGAGGGTCATGAATTATTTTCTGTTTCTGTCACTAGTTTAGGTCTTAGCTTGGAACGCCTTGAAGTGGCAGGAAATCTTCTATTGGTTTCACTAGATTTTGGATCAGGTGCATTCAGCCTGACCTTGGACAAGTCAGGTGCCTTCTATGCATGGGAATGAAATGCTCAGGATTGCTATGGAGCTTCATTCATTCCTTCACTCACATCTGTGGAGAGCTTTAGGACTTGCAAACAAATGCCACTTTTTAAAGTACAAACTGTTATTTCAATGTAGATTATACCTTCCTGCCAGCTGCCAACAATCAAGTGCAGTGAAATCCTGACAGCCTGTGTCAACAACTGAAAGCAGCTCTTTCATGACAGAGAGAAAAAAGAGAAAATGCAGACCTGAACACTTCCCCTTACAGAGAATGTCTTTGTGTATGAAAATAAAAATGGTGTCTGTCATTTCAGAAGGCCCTCTCATAAAAGAAGTGCACATTAAATTAAAACCACTGTTAGTTTTCTTGTTCCATCACAATACAGACCCCTCCTGGTTCTTGATGAAGAGTGAGGTGAAATATCGCACGACTGAGCTACAGAGAAAATATCGCCTGTTCCAAGTGAGTAAGCCAAAATGAGCGTTCAGAGGGAGATCACTGTGTCATGAGCTCATGCTGGCAATGTTTTTTTCTATGGGTGTAAGCTGAGATTTGAGCCTGAGAGAGACCCTGTGTTGAGCCTCACAGGAGCACTTTCATGTGTGTTGTTTTCTTTAGTATCAGTGAGGAAGTTGCAAACTGCTCCCAGACCTAGAAAAATACCTACAACCCCCAGCAAGTCTTGCTGCCCGATGGTCTCCTCCCAACCAGGCAGCAGTAAGCTGAAGATGGAGCCAGAGAGAAAACATGCAGATTTTACTGAGGGGACAATGTCATTTTGCCTTGTGTAACTACTTGGATTTGTGTGGTGATCTGAGAGTCTTGCCCGTTTTCATTGTAGACATGGTGGGCAGATGTAGGGATGTGGTGGGCAGGGCTGGGAAGCTGAAAGGGAGTGAGGCCCCTGTGTGAGGTGGGCATGGTGCAGAGCCCAGTGTGTGTCCCTGCCCCTGTGCAGCAGCGAGAAGCCTGTGCGTGTGTGTTGTCCCAGCAGCAGCTCTTCCTGTGCAAAGAGGGCGTTCTGGGGTGGCTGTGGCATCCTTGAGGAAGGTCCTCATCTTGGGACCAGAACAAAGGCCACCTGCAGAAATGGTCTTTCTCTGGCTTGTGTGAAAGGAAAATGGTGCCCTGGGCACAGCCCAAAGTGAGCAGAGTGCCCAGCTTCTCTGTATTCTGAATTTTCAGTCAAGTAAGTACTGTGCTGCACGGGAACAATGGCATTTAAATTCGCTGGGATATTTTATGCCCTTTTCGGTGCTGATTTGTTTCTGCTAGAGATGAGCAACCCTGGGATTGCCGGTATAAACATGTTCCTCCCCTGCCAGGCAGTTACACCTCCCTGTGCCTGAGGTCTGCTTCCAGCAGAGTGTAATCCAGTGCTCATCCATTTCTACGATTCCGTTAAAGAGTGTTATGTTTTCTTACTGACAAAGTCTGAAAAGATAGCAGTAATTATTTTCCATGGTTTACTAATACAGGCTAGTAACTCCTGTCAGGAAAAACGTACTTAAAAATACATGCACTCTTCTAATCCCTACAGTGCTGGCACCTAGTTTTAGAGTATGACTGAGGCTGAGGGGCCATCCCCAGCTGTGCTGGCCCACAGACATCTACTGTGACGAGCGGGTTTAGGAATGTGGTTTCATTTGCCTGATGGCATTGTGTTCAGCAAAGGGATGCACTTGGTGATATTTTGAAAGCAGCAGCCGTAAAGCCTTTGTTGCAGGAATTCGGGAACGCTGTGGTCAAGTTGGGCATGAACATATGGCAAGTGCAACTGAATTAGTGAGCTAGGCCTACAGACACTTCTTGCCTAAAATAAGCTGTATGAATTTAGTCTCCCTATGATATTTTCTTGTTCCTGTGACCACATCCTAGGGCATGTATGTATATGGATTTAGTATGGCTTTCCTTTTACAGATGCATAGCAGTCTTCATTTTCCCTTTAAATAGCTAACTTATGTATTAAGCCTTACTTAAAGGCTTGAGAAGCTTCTCTTTCCTATCCTTTTTTGGCTGAGTTCATTCTGAAATACAAACACTGATATCTATATTTATTGCTGAATGAAACATGAAACCCATAAACAGTTAAAGGTAACAAAGAGGTGAATACTCAGAAATACAACTAGGAGCGATGAAAAGATGTGAAAAAAAGAGATATTTCATTGATGATTCAATGCTGGGGAACAATCTGCTTTGCCTAACGGTGTGATCTCCATGTTTGAACCTTTAAAACTGCTCTGTGATGCTGTCATCTTGAGTGTCTCATAGCTATGTTCCAGCTACCAGAGCAGAAGATACGTGGCTGAAATTGGTAAAAGCCTGTGTAATTTTATTGCTGGGCACACTGGGGAAAAGAAGCTCATCAGTCAAATACAACTAGAATAGGTGAGGAAAAACAAGCCAAAAGACACTGCCCTGCGATGTAGAGGTGTAGGGTGCGTTTCAGACTCCCTCTGTGACTGTGGCCACACGGAGCAAGTGTGCAGCATGGAGCTCTTCACTCCTGTGCATTCACTGTGCAAAGACACTGGTGTGACTCCAGAAAGTGTGATAGTGAGATAGCTGGAGGTTTTCTGGCATATAACCCACTCCTCGGGCCTGTTCAGGATGGGTGGTGTTATGATATCTCCAGCTGAAGAGCTGGGTCAGCATTACCTAAAGGTTCTCTGTCCATTGCAGGATACCAATGTGCTCTATGGACACATAATTTAATATCTGCATGTCATCTGTGGAATGGTGACAATTAATCTTTTCAGCCCTGTTAACTCTGTAAAAAAGGGTGAGGACCTTGGATAATTCAGTGAGTGTACCATAAAAATAAGATTTCCCCCTGAAGATGTGGAGTGGCTGGAGCAAGCTGGCAGCATTGCTTTTAGATGCAGCTTGTATGTCTTAAAATAAGCAATGAACTTCTGTCTCCAGCACTTAGTTTGGGTTACTTTCAAGCAAATAGCATCCATTAATTAGGATTTGCACAAATGTCTTGTCACACATAACTGCTAGGTGCTTCACTCCTACTTACTGAAATGTCCTGAATTAGGCAGCAGCAGTTTACTGCCAGCTGCCAACAAAAACAAACCTGCTACAGGAGGTCACACAAACATCCGCCGCCCTGTGGCTTCTGTGGGGTTTTAGCCCATCCAGCTGCACCTCCAGCTGTCACCTCTCCAAGGAAACCTCTAGTACTGCATAACACACTGTGCCCTGAAAATTGGCAGGTTGGGGCACTTGCAGATTGGGACAAGGAGGATTGCTTTGTTCTTGTGTAGTTATAGCCTTGTCTTAATAGGCTCTTTATAGAAAACAGGCAAACCTTTCAGGATTGTAACTGTGGTAGTGTCAGCTAGAGCACAGCGGCCAACAGTCAGGCATCCAAACTCCTCATGAAACGATCGTCTGGAAAAGCAGCACAAAGGCTCAAAACCTGCTGGTGAATTGGTTGCTTTTAGTCTTCAAATGCACGTGAGAAAGAAAATAGCCCAGAGCCTTAATTCACACATGGATTACAGTATATTTTTTCTTTTAAAAGCAAAGCCCTTTCCTGATTTACAGCTATTTTAAATAATTACTTAGCTCAAATCAGCAAGGGAAGCAGCTGGCATAGTTGCTTAGCATATTAAGATAGAGCTTTATGTGCCAACCCTGTCTCCTCTCAGTGCCACAAGCTTGAGTCCTCAGCAGGGACTTCAACTGATGAGGTGATAGCAGCAGGTTTCCAGATCTCAAGCACGCTGTGTGGGCTGCTCTTCTGCAATGAGGACAGCTGTCCTGGGAAACTGGATTTTCATAGATGTGAAAGCCAGAAAGGAAAAGTCTAATTATTTAGCCTGACTTCATTTTACTGGGTAATTCCTGCCTAAAGCCCCATCATTTAGGGCTGAAATAGAACACGTCTGTTAGCTGCCTAACCTTGATTTAATGACTGCAAGTGACTGAAAATGCATCCTACCCCACAGCATGCCATTGCAATCGTTCTTGCTATTTACATTTTGTATGCAGTTTGAACTCTGTTAACAGACTTTTAACTTCCAATTGCTGTGATGCTGGCTTCCTGGCACCAGTGGTGCAGCGTGTTAGCCAATTTAACATGGACTAACTTGACACCCCTGAAGGGAAGTCTGGGAAGATCCACAGCAATCCTCTACATGATGGTTTCTTATGTCTTCAGAGAGGGTTATAATTGTTTTGTTTTGCTTGGTGGCAGCCAACTCTTGCTTTTCAAAACTTTGAAGTTTAGACAGAAAGAGAAATTTTGGAAGTGTAGGAAATCCTAGGATATCATATCCAGTAGATATAGAATAACTTCTCTAATGCTGCGCTCCTCTCCCCGAGTTAAGAGGCTGCATCCGGATGGAGATTATCTGTGGATTTAGAGCTCTAGCAACCACATTTGGTCATTGCTTAGGTTCAGTATCATCTGCAGTTCAGACAAGCACATCAGATAACAGGATTTAGTCTTATTTTGTTTCTCACGTGTCTTTTTTTTTTTCCAACACACATAGAATTTGACTACTGGATCTGATGGCAGGTTGTTAACTATTATTGTGTGAGAAAAGTTGTTAATCTAAATAATCTCATACATTTTTTGTGAAAATTCAACACAAGTCAAGAGAGGCATTATATCAAGGGAGTATTAAATCTGACTTGGGATTGTATTTTATTAAGCTTTCTGGAGTTCAACTCCAAGTTTTAGAGAGACCACTGAGCTCTGGATTTAGTGGTACCAAGCAGATAGCAAAAGACAGCTTTATGTGAAAGGCAACCCATGCAGTGGGAAGTTCTTGCGTGTTTATTCCCAGTCCAAATTTTGCAGTCTTCAAGGCATTGCTTCAAATCTGCATCAGTTGGTCAGAATAACAGCAACAAAAGAAGTATAATATGTTATGAAAGAATAGTACATTAAGTGTGATACAGATGGCAAACCACATGAGAAAGTGAACAGCAAAGATGGGGTCTTTTACTTTTGGATAAAATCATAGAATTGTTTTGGTTGGAAAAGACCTTTAAGATCATTGAGTCCAACCACTAACCTCGCACTGCCAAGCCCACCACTAAACCATGTCTCTCAGCACCTCATCTACACGGCTTTTAAATATTTCCAGGGATAGTGACTCCACCACCTCCCTGGGCAGCCTGTTCCAATGTCTAACAACCCTCTCAGTGAAAAAGTTGTTCTTAATCTCCAATCTAAACTTCCCCTGGTGCAACTTGAGGTCATTTCCTCTTTGTCCTATCACTTGGGAGAAAAGACCAACCCCCACCTCATTACACCCTCCTATCAGGTAGTTGTAGAGGGAGATCAAGCTTCCCCTCAGCCTCTGCTTCTCCAGACTAAACAAGTCCAGTTCCCTCAGTTTCTCCTCATGAGACTTGTGCTCCAGACCCTTCACCTGCTTCTTTACCCCTCTCTGGACACACAATAAATCCCATTGCTAGAGACTGTGACTAAGTTTCTAAATTAAATTTAGGTATATATTAAAATAATAGCATATCAAAATCCGAATGAACGTCTATCTAGGTGTTATGCAGAGCAAGAAATCTCTTCATCCTGCAGGGCATAAGTGGGGTTAATGTAACATGATTAGAAGAACACATTCAAACTTTCCAGGCAGATCCAAATATATTTGAGCAATCATCTTGACATGTCCTGAGAGACCTAGGTTTGCAGCTGGGAAAGTGTGAAGTAGAAAAAGAATGGAGTCAACAGCAAGACACTAATGAAGATCCGTAAGAAGAAAGCACAGCATCAGGACAGATGACTAGACCTGGATGATAGCATATGAAATAACTGAAATACTGTGAAAATATTGGTCTGGGTAATCCTACTTAGATGCTTATATCTGAGTGATAAATTCTGAAATTATTGCCATAGAAGCAGCAACATCCATGCCACAGATGGAGCAAAGGCATCACGGTACCTCTGGAATGAAATGCAAGAAACAACCACTACTACTGGTTGCATAGTAGCCTTGTAGCTCTCAAACCAGCATGAAAGTCTTTCCTACCTTTGAAGACAGACTCAGGTTTGTTATTTCCAAAGAGATTCTGGCAACAACATAATTCTTCATCAGTGAAGGCAATGCATCTGTTCTGCAGCAAAAGGAGTTCTGCAAATTATTTTGAGATGGAGAGTGAAGGGATGGCTACCAGTGAAAAAAAGAAGTCACTCTTAACTACATTTGACTGCATTTATAGGAAACCCAGCCCGATACATAGCTTTCTATTGTAGCAACTATGACTGGCCTTCATTTAGTCACCAGCAAATCTTTTGTGCAGCTGACACTCCTTCAAAGAGGTGTTGCTGAAATCAATATACCTGTACCTGGGGAACTATAAATAATGAAACACCTGATGCTCTGCAAAGTTAATGCTTTCTCCATACATCACCTATTCCAGGCTGATTACCTTTAGTGACCCCAGCCAGTAAGGCTGTAGACAGATCCAGCTGCAACAGTTACTATATATTATATTATATTATATTATATCACATCACATCACATCACATCATGTTGATAAATATACAATGATTGTATCTATTATATAATAATCATATATTATAACATAATATATATTATTGCTTCCTCACCCCACAGTCTTGCCAGAAAGCTGACTTACATGGGATTTTTGTAATCCAGCATAGAAGAAAAAAAACATCTCAGGAGCTAATGGAAATCATTGTTTCAGCACAGCTTAAACTAATCTTTGTCTTTGAAAGCAGACCCATGGAGAATTATGGAACAGCACCTGGTAGGCAGAAATGGAAGCATGGTGCCCACTGGCTGAAAGGTAGTGACAAGCAGCTGAGACCATACCACCTCAAACAGGACGGGAAATTACTCCACAGAAAGGTTTATCTTTTAAAAATGCTATTTGCTTCAGCTCCGTCTGGAGCAGTTCAGCCCCCCTCTGCCCTGGGCTGGTGGCTCCCGCCCATCCGACGAGCGCTGGAAGGGATCCTACAGTGCTCCCACTGACTGCATCAGTCCTGAGTCAGACAGTTTGGCTTGAAGTACTGCCACTGTTGAAGATGGTTTGCAGTAAGCCAATGAGCTGCTGAAAAGGAAGTAGTCATGCTGCTTTACCACCTCAGCCATCTATGTCTTCAGTGTGGGAGGGTCACATCTTAAGCTGCCACAGCTGTTGCGTGGGCAAGGCAATCTTTGGAGGTAGAATTAACTCTAATAATGGTGGACTTTCATGGCTGTAACAACACTATCTCTGTTTCGGTGATCTTTTGTGCTCTAGTACTGTACCCCACTGCTTTAGTTTGCTACAGCTTAATTCTCCTTGAAGGAAAAAGAATTTCCAATTAATCCAGAGAGGATTAAGCTGCAGCAAATATTGATTTACAAATATGGGCTGATTAAATCTGAGCAGCTGACACAGTTATCACCTTCCAATTTCCTTCCTTGCTCCTTTCCTTGAGGTTGGGCCCCTGCCACAAGGACAGCTGAACTGGCATATGGAGCTGCTCTGGGAGCACCACAGTTCACTGCCCTGCATAGGGCTGACTGAAGAGGCAGGGCTGGAAATTTCAGAGCTTTCAAAGTCTGCTTTTCACCTGCCTATGAAGTCAGAGGTGGCCACCTCCAGGAAAGGGATGGGAGGACAGCTGGAGAAGTGTAACCGTTATTACTGTTTGACTGAGCATGCTGGCTCACAGATGGATGAACCCTTCTAAACTGGAACTCAGAGGCATTTATCATGCTCTAACCAACATCCTTTCCCTTCAAACAAGGCTGTGCTCCTGTCCACTGTATACCCTAGAAGACGTGGTAGACCTGAAGAGCTGGCAAGCATCCCCCCTATGACAGTGAGAGTGTGGGAGGTAGCCAGTGTGCTAAAACTTTGCCCTCTTGCTTCCATTGGGATGTTGTCATTGTGGTAGCTGCCCTCTGTGCCATATGTGATGCTGCTTCTCTTTTTGGTATAGGTCAGCCTGTCCCTGAGAAGACAAGGAACAGCAGCAGTAAATATATCCAGGAGACAGTAAACCTCCTCAAGGTTTAGAAATTTCTGTTTGTGATTTGTGGAAGAAAACAAATGAGGTCATGAATATGGCAAAAGAGAGGGAGAGCTTAAGAAGGGAATGGAGGAAAGAAGAAAAGGCTCAAAGAAGGCAGAAAGATGAAGAAGGTGAAGGAACATGTACAAGGTGAGGCTTCTGCTCACAGTGGACCGTAGATGTGGTATTTCTGGAAACATGCTGTAGCTGGGCAGTGCTTTTCTACAACTTTACTTGCTGTGTAACTTAAAGTGCCCTCGTTTCACAAAATACACAAATACTGCTAGAACCACAGGTAACTACATCCATCTTATCTTCCCCCTGCTATCTTCATGCATGCTGTATCTGAATAAAGCACTCTGCTCTTTAGGCACTGCCTGACCTTGTCAACAGAAGGTTTAGTTTTCCAGTGAATGTGCCTGATTGAACATGATTCACATGTTTTCTTAGTGACTGCACGGGACATGGCTGTTTTTCCAAACTTGCTGTGATTCAATGGAATTCAGGCAATTTCATATTGAACATCTGTGACTTGGGGAGGATCCATGTGTTTTCTCAATGAATATGAATGAAACTGGCAAGAGCCTCAGCATTTCCTTCTTGCTTCTATGGTTGTAATTATCACAGTATATAAATATACAGATACTTCCTCAGAATGTGCCTGAGTAGATCTGACAAAATCTAGCTTTTGAGGAGGCAAGTCAGATACAGTGGATAGTCTTGTGTGTCTCCCCTCCCATGCATGCAGATGCACACACATGCTAAGACCTCTAGATTTACTGTAGAACCTAATTCTTCCTCTTACCTGGATGTGTGGAATCATTACACCTCAACAGTGTTGGCAAAAATAACTTCCCTTCCCCTTCTCCTCCCCTGCATGGATACACCAAAGACTGTTACAGCAGTTTCCCCCTGCCCTCGGGCAATGGGCACTCTGACAGCGGTACTTGGGTGGTTCTTCTGCAATTGGGAAAAATGACAAACAGGAAAACATCTGCCCTCCCAAGTGCCCTTTCATAGGAGAGGACTGAGATACATTAACTCCTTCTGCCACTTTACCCTCATTTTACTTGTCTGCCCTAGGATGAATTTACTTTTCTCTGACTGGCTGCCAGACTCTTACCAGAAAGGTGAAACTGAGTTTGGAGACAGCAACAGACTGGTAACTGTTGAAGTATTGTACTTAGCTTTCATAGAAAGAATGATGGCTGGTACTTAGCATTTATATGATGTTGTACATTCTCAGTGTCTCTGAAGAAACACTAATTCATGCTTAGACCATTCCCACTTAGGTATGGGCGTCAAGATTGGTGAAAAAGGGAGGAAATGCTGGTCTTGCTAAAGCTGATGGAAGTTTCTGCTTAAAGCTTATTTCTGGTAAACTCTTACCTGCTGTACCAGGCACTATTTACTGACCTAAGTGCTACCGATATCAAGCCTTTTCATGGAAAAGGAGAACTGTAATATTAAGGTGAGAAAAAAAATCCTTGCAGGATAGAGCCAAACCATTTATCGTCGCAGATTTCTGTCTCATCTAAATTCCCCTCCTTCACGAGGCACGCCCCCGCACGCCGAGGCACCCCTTAGGCTACCCACCGCTTTCCCCCACGTCGGCAGCCAAACCAGCTGCCTCTCCGTGGGCTCAATCTCGGCCGATACCTCTCCGGCTTGGGGGCGGCCTCAGAGCCGCGCCGAGGGGATGTCACCGTGCGGGGCGGGCGGCGGGACCCGGCGGGGCGGGGGCTGCGCGGGGCGGCGGCGGCGGGAGCCGCCCGGCCCGCCCACCGCGCCGAGCTTGTTCTCCCCGGCACCGGCGGCGTAGCGGATTTTCTCCGGCGGCACCTGCCCGGTGAGACGCGGGCTGTCCGCGATGCCCCCTTAGCGGCGGAGAATGGCGCAGCGGCTGCGGGGCAGCAGGTGCCGCGGCGGCGGCGGCCCACTGACGGGGCGGGCGCTGGCGCTGCTGGTGCGGCTGTGGTTGTGCGCGGCGGGCGGCGGCGCGGCGCCGGTGTATCACCTCAGCCTGACGGTGGACGAGGGGTTGCCGGCCGAGACGTTGGTGGGAGACATCCGCGCGGGGCTGCCAGCGGGCGCGGGGCCGCCGGGGGGCTTCCTGCTGTCGGAGGGGAGCGGCGAGTCGGCGGTGCTGGCAGACTTCCACGTCCAGCCGGAGACGGGGATCATCCGCACGGCGCGGCGCCTGGACCGGGAGCGGCGGCCGCGCTACAGTTTCGCGGCGGCCACGCTGCGCGGCGAGGTGGTGCAGGTGGAGATCTCAGTCGCCGACGTGAACGACCACCCGCCGCGCTTCCCGCGGGACTGCCTACAGCTCAACGTCTCGGAGCTCAGCCCGCCCGGCACCGTCTTTCGCCTCCCGGCCGCCCGCGACCCCGACGCCGGCCGCTTCGGCACGCAGGGCTACGCGCTGCTGGAGGCGGGCGGCACGGCAGAGGAGCCACCGTTTTTCCAGCTGCGCTACGGGCGGCCAGAGCCGCTGGAGCTGGTGCTGCTGCGGCGGCTGGACCGCGAGCGTGCAGAGGCGCACCGGCTGGTAGTGGAGGCGTGGGACGGCGGCAGCCCGCGGCGCCGCGGCCGCCTGCGGGTGTTGGTGCGGGTACTAGACGAGAACGACAACGCGCCCGCCTTCAGCCACAGCGAGTACCGGGCGCGGCTGCGGGAGGACGCGCCGCCGGGCACCGTCGTCTGCCGCCTGCGGGCCACCGACCCCGATGTGGGCGCCAACGGTGAGGTGCGGTACGCCATCAACCGCCGGCAGAGCGACTCCGACGGCTACTTCTCGTTGGAGGAGCGGAGCGGTGTGCTGCGCCTCCGGCGGCCGCTGGACCGCGAGGCGCGGGCCCTGCACCGCTTGGTCGTGGAGGCGCGGGACGGCGGCGCGCAGCCCGAGGTCTCCAGCGCCCTCGTCTCTGTGGCTGTGCTGGACGTCAACGACAACCGTCCCACCATCCGCCTGCTCTACCTCACGGAGAGCGGCGGCCCGCTGGTCTCGGAGGGTGCGCGGCCAGGCGACTACGTGGCCCGCGTCTCCGTCTCGGACGCCGACGAGGGCGACGGGGCGGAGGAGGGCGGCAGCGGCGGCAGGATCGCGCTGGCCCTGCTGGGTGGCGACGGCACATTCGCGCTGCGCCCGGCCGGCGCCGGCATCTTCTTTCTGTGCGTGGCAGGGCCGCTGGACCGCGAGCGTCGGGACCTCTACGAGCTGCGGCTGGTGGCCACGGACGGCGGCGCGCCGCCCCTCTCCGCCGAGCAGCCGCTGCTATTGCGCGTCGCCGACCTGAACGACGAGGCGCCCGCCTTCCCGCAGCCCCACTACCGCGCCGCCGTCTCCGAGGCCGCTCCCCCGGGCACTGCCGTGCTCCGCCTCAGCGCCTCCGACGCCGACGAGCCGGGCTCGCCCAACGCCGAGGTGCGGTACGCGCTGGAGGGCTCGCCGGCCGTCCTGGCCCTGCTGCGCATCGACGCGCGCAGCGGCGCCGTCAGCACGCGCGCCCGCCTGGACCGGGAGCGGCAGGCGGCGCTGGAGCTGCGCGTGGTGGCGCGGGACGGCGGGCGCCCGCCGCGCGCCAGCGCCTGTCGCCTCAGCGTCCGCGTGGAGGACGCCAACGACAACGAGCCGCGCTTCGAGCGGCAGGTCTACCGCGGCCGCCTGCCCGAGCACGCCGCGCCCGGCCGCTGCCTCCTCCAGGTGAGCCTCCGCCTCGCCCCGGGACCGGCACCCGTTGCGGGACAGTCGCTCTCGCGCGCAGTCATCACGCGGCCGCGTGCCCGAGCGGGCCTGGCGCGGAGCTGAGGGCCGAGGCAGTGAGCAGTGCCTCAACTTCCCGGCCGGCCCGCGGCTTGGCTTGTGGACTGCAGCCTCTCAGCACAGCCGTTGACGATGTGAACGCCGCTGCCTTACAGCGCTTTGATCTCACGCCGGAGCGTGGTTGCTGGAGCGCGGTTGGGCAGAACGTTCTTAGTGCTGTAATCACTACAAGGGCCCTTAAAAACATACCCGTTCCGTGAAACTGCTAGCATGGGTAAGGAGTGCAGAAGCTGAGATCTTCAGAGGATGAAGTATCAGCTCTCATTACGTCTCTGAGGGAGGGATTACAACTAGTTGTGATAGTTTTGGAGAGTTGACATAGTCTTTGAAGTAAAATCATAGAATCATTTTTGGTTGGAAAACACCTTAAGGTCATCGAGTCCAACCACTAACCCAACACTGTCAAGCCCACCACTAAACCATGTCCCTCAGCACCTCATCTGTGTGTTTTTTTAAACATCTCCAGGGATTGTGACTGCTTCCCTGGGCAGCCCATCCTGTGTCTAACCGCCCTCTCAGCGAAAAGGCTGTTCCTAATCTCCAATCTAAACTTCTCTTGGTGCAACTTGAGGCCATTTCCTCTTGTCCTGTCATTTCAGAGAAGAAACTGACACCTGCCTCATTACAACCCCTTTTCAAGTCCTTGTAGAGAGTGATCATTTCTTCCCTCACCCTTTTCCAGAATAAACTACCCCTAGTTCCCTCAGCAGCTCCTCTGAGGGTGAGCGTAACCTGCACTTAAGTGGGGAGAAGGCCAGGCACTGTAACACAGAGGGACCTGAAATGAAAAGGTGCTTGTGGGGCTTTGTAGTATTTCCAAAGCTCTCTGCTACTGAAGGGCGTCCATTCGTTCTGCCTTCACAGAAACGGATTAATGGTAATAGCAAAAACGTTCTACCTGTCCACCAAAAAACCCTTCGTTCTTTGCAAATGAGGTTGAATGGAGGCTTTCCAGAGCCAGGAGTGTCTAGAGAACACTTTTGCTTTAAGCTTGGAAGGACATTTCAGAATTATTCAATACCTTTGAACTAAGCAAAGTCTTTCCCACCAGTAGAAAATTCACAGCAGTTGATCTTGAGTGAAGGTACCAACATTTCAGAGTTTGTGGAGAAACGTAGAAGAAATTAGGGAAAAGTCATGCTTAAAGAGGAGACCTAGGGACTGTTGCATTGTGTTTTCTCAGAACTTAAGAAGAAAAATCTACCTGTCTTTATCCCTGAGTGATCAACTTAATTAAAAAAAAATCAGGAGTTGTTGATGATATTTTGGGCCTAATAATGATTTATTTCAACACGAAGCATTCCTCCCCCCCACTATTTCTTAATTGCACTATGAACTTAAGAAGTACATGACTTGCACAGCTTTGATAAAAATCAATCTATAGGAAGCTCCGGCAGGTTAAGCTCAGAGAGCTTTTTTTTTTGGATCCCGAACTGAAAAGAAAAATCCCATTACTGCCCTTTCTTCTTCCTCCATCCCTGGGGTAAAAAGAAAGACATCCCATACCAGTGGCACTAGGAAAGTCTGTACCTCAGCAAAGTTCACCTGCTGGAGAGGAGTGAAGAGATTAAAGCACAGAGGATGGAGTGCCACAGCCCAATAGCGCAGCTGGGGTTGATGGATGTGATTTTTTTTGCTTTTGATTCAATCAGATAGAAGCAGTCTGAAGGATTCCTGGGGTGTTTTAAAGAAATTAAGGCATGATTGTGGTTTTATTTCTTTTTTCTTGTACGTTTTGATATAATAATAGCACTGATTTTCTAGAACGTCAAAGGTGATATCTGTGGATATCATCTGGTGTGTACTGAGTTTTGAAAGTGCCACAAAGCTGCCATAATCCTGTTTAGAGAGTAGAAATATGTCCTAGTGATTAAATGGTCAAACCTGGGGCATTAAAGCCAAAGATGAACGAGAATGAGGCACAGGAGGTGTGTGTAGGAGGAAATAGCAGATGAACATCCCATGGACTGCCAGGGAAGGAAGCTGGTCTTTCTACTTGCAGATTAATCCTGGATCATTATAGTGACATCCAGGTTTCATACTGCATTATAGAGTAAGCTTAAGCTTTGAACATACCCTCCTTTTAAAATTACCCTTATATATTTTCCCCCATTTTTTTTCTATGCAATCATTTTGAGCAGGAAAAGCTATTGTGAAGCAGATGCCTTCATTTATATTGCTCTTGGGAGTAGCAGCTAGTTATGGGAACAAAATAGTTTTTGATTTGGTCAAGCCATTTTTCAGGGTCTACAGAGTGAGTCCTGTCCCTAACTGGGCTCATGAACTTAAAAGCTAACATGTTAAGGAGGTAACCACAGACTGTATTATTGCTGCTCCTGGAGAACAAGAAACTAAACACGATACTGAAGGAGGCTACTTGTGTCACTCAGCTTCCTCTGCTCCACAGCCTGGGGGGGCAGCAGGACTAAGGTTATCACACATTTGTGATAAACATTTGTGCTCTGTTTTATGTTCAGATCACAATCATAGGAGTTGGAAGTTTTATAAACCTTCTAGTCTTTCCCCTCTGCAAGCAGAGAAGCTCTTGCAGTAGTGCATCACCGAAGTGTTGTTCATTAGTAACCTTTGCTCAGGGACCAACTGGTGAGGAACCATTGCTTTATAGATGATGTGCCTAGAACTTTCTGCCCTAGTGTTTTGCTGTAGCTCTGTCCAGCCACTAAATACCAGGCAATTTATTGCCTTATGTTCTTGATTGTGTGTTGGTAAGAGGCAATTTCTTTCCTTCTGGGAAATCTCCTACTGTGATTATTATTAATTAGAGAATCACAGAATGGTAGGGGTTGGAAGGGACCTGTAGAGATCATCTTAGCCCAGTGCCCTGCTAAAAGAGATTCACCTAAATCACGTCACACAGGAACACGACCAGGTGGATTTTGAAAACCTCTAGAGAAGGAGATTCCACACCCTCCCTGGGCAGCCTGTGCCAGGGCTCCCTCACACTCACAGGAAAGAAGTTTATGTCATGTTTAAGCGGAACTTCCTGTGTTTCAGCTTGTGCCCATTACTCCTTGTCCCGATGGTGGTCATCACAGAAAAAAAAAAATCACCCTATCCTTTCAACACCTGCTTTTTAGGTATTTATAAATGTTGATAAGATCCTCCCCCCATCTTCTCTAGGCTAAACAGCCTCAGATCTCTCAGCCTTTCCCTGTAAGGGAGATGTTCCAGTCCCTTAATCATCTTGGTGGCCCTGTGCTGGACTCTCTCTAAAAGTTCCCTGTCCCTCTTGAGCTGAGGAGCCCAGAACTGGACACAGTATTCCAGATGGGGCCTCAGAAGGACACAGTAGAGGGGGAGTAGAACCTCCCTTGGCCTGCTGACCTCACTCTTCTTGATGCATCCCAGGATGCCATTGGCCTTCTTGGCCATGAGGGCACATTGCTGGCTCATGGTTAGTTTGCTGATCAGAACTCCCAGGACCCTCTCTGCAGAACTGCTCTCCAAGCTGGTCATTAAGGTTATCTTCATTCTCTGCTTACACTTCACAGATCTAGCCCATGATGTGAACTAGATTTATGAAGTGAATCAACTTGCACATAAGTCTGTCTTTTACCCGTTTCTTTGTAGGAATTCACTAGTTAGAAGATACAGTTTTTATCCACTTCTGGAAACAGTGCTTTATTCTAGGCATATCTGTGGTCTTTTCTGCATTGACAAAAGTCTCTCCCTTTCAGTGCCTATTGACTAGTAAAGGACAATCCACATCCTGAAAAATAAATGGAATTTGTTTGCGTCAGCTAATGTAAGAACGAAATGTGGCAATGTAATGGCTTTCATCACTGGGAAAAATAACACGAGTGGAGATCAGAAACCTGAGCAGACAAATGTGAGAAAGTCTAAACGAAGAAGAGGGAAAATCAATGGGAAAGTAATGGGTTATTGAACGTTAGAAAGTAGAGCAGAAGTACGCAGTGAAACATATACAGATTTTTGAAGATGGTAACAGCATTGATCACATTTTTGGATCCTGAACGTGTGCTTTATTACTGGTTGTTAAAGACTCACCTTTACAAAAATTTAAGCTTTACTGGTGGGATGATTAAAAAGGAGCAAAACAAAAAAAGATCAAGGCACAGGGAGGAGAAGGTGAATACAATTGGAGGGAAGTTGTAGGCCTAGATAATTAGCAGTAGCACAAGTGAAAGCAGCAGAAGCACTCTGTGTGATGTGATATATGCGGACCCTTTAGTAATGCTTTAACTTTTGCAGATGTATTAATATCCCTGTTCCTTTGTGTAGAGGTACTGTGTGTTATTTTTGAGTGGTCAGTGGCCTAATGGATGACATTTCTAAATCAATTATGATGATGAAATTTCAGCATAATAGGAAGCTGTGTCCTGAAGATCTTCAGCATGACTTAGAAAGGAGATAAGATGGAGGAATGAGTGCACTTCGGGCTTTCTCCTGTTACTCTTACTTTACATTTCATCCCATTCTCAAGGACCAACATGATTACAAAGGCCTGTGCTCTGTTGAGTGATAGTGATGAGTATGTCCTATTTCTGTGCTCCTTGGTGTCAGCTTGGCAGTCTTAGGTGGATTTAACATCTGATGATGTATAGCTCTGTGATAATTGCCCCTCTGTGATCTAAGAGTGAGGAACATGACAAGGTGTCTCTCTTCTGAGCCATTCTCTTAATTGTATGTGTGAATTACAGAATAAAGCTTCACTGTAGACTTGCCTTGCTAACATAGGTTTAATTCTGATTACTAGTTTTATTTTTGAGGTGTTTTTTTTTGTGTTTCTCAGTGCTCTTTGTTACAGTTCTTTTTAGTACAATATCTTTAAATTATAGTGCATAGTTGCCAGGTTTGTCAGAATTTTTAGTCTTCTAGCTGAATTGGTAATATATATATTATATTTATTATCTCTCTCATAGAGCAGGCTAGAATTTGATCTAAAGTGAAAGAATTAAGCACATCAGATTGGCTCCAGCTTTTCTTGTGTTGTACCTTTTACGTTGATGGGGTGGAAACACTCTTTTCTGTTTCATATCCTCCAGAAGGAATCTTATTAACATTTGCAAATATCTAAAAGATGGATGTCAGGAGGTTGGGACATCCCTTTTTCCTATGGTACCTAGCAACACAACAAGGGGTAATGGGATGAAGCTGGAAAATAAAAAGTTTAATTTAAACATAAGAAAAAACTATTTTACTGTGAGGGCGAGGGAGCCCTGGCACAGACTGCCCAGGGAAGGTGTGGCACCTCCTTCCTTGCAGGTCTTCAAGACCCACCTGGACATGTTCCTATGAGACCTGATCCAGGTTGACCTGTTTCTGCAGGAGGATTGGACTAGATGACCTCTAAAGGTCCCTTCCAGCCCCAACCATTCTATGATTCTATGACGCTTGCATAAAAGAGTCTTTCTCCCTCACTGGGCTGTACAGAGCTTACATTTAAAAAGAGATTTGAGGACTGTGGCTACTGTCAGCTGAACTCATATTTTGAACTTAATGAATGTGTTTATTTTATGTTATACAACATAGTACTTTCTGTGTATGTTTGGGCCTTGTAGGTTAATCTTGCATCCACTGCCTGGGTATTCTGTTGGTAAGGTGTATTCTATAAGGTGTTCTGTGGCATAAATGTCGTTCACTTTATACTGCGCCTGAATTCTTGTGAAAAGTATAACAAGTTATGTAGCTGTAATTGCATCTTGAAGAGAACATTAACTGTCATGAATTAGTCACAGTCATGTCAGTAGATTTTTTACTAAATTTATTTTCTTTTGTAGTTATTAGACAATACATGTTTATTGGCTCTAATCTCTGACAGAGCAGAGGAAGAGAAAAAACATATGTTGTCTGTCAAATGATATAGAACCATATACATTCCACTGTTATGACAACTATCACTTTTCTGGTCCATTAAGGAGACTACTTTAACTCATGGGTTAGAGCTCCTCAATTCCTTTTATTTAAAAATCATAAACTTTCTGATGCTGAGATTGTGGGGGGGTTGTAAATGCAGTGACGACAAAGAAAGGTTGTTAAAACTGTTAAAGCTAACCTAGGCATACCAAAAATTATGGAATAATAAACTTATTTTTTTTTAGAAAATAACAAAGGTATAATATATGTAAGAAGAATGCATGGATTTTGAGAAATTTTTTTAGCACTTAGTATATTTGAGAGAAGTTCATTCTTGCTTGAAATACACATTTCCAAGAAGTGCATAAAGAGGAAGTTATAAAAAAGACATTTTAACATGCGTCTTTTTAAAATTTCTCTCTACCTTCTGTAAAAGAAAAAAGAAAGCTCAAATGGCAGAAAAGGATGGACAATACATCCCTGCTGTGAAGATGGAGATTTGGAGACTGTAATCTGTCATGGAGCCACTGAGCATTTGGCAGCATTGGCTGCAGACTGCATTTTTCTTCCTCTTCTTTCCCTGAATGTTAAAGCAGGGAACTAAGAAGACAGTCCTTTCTCTGATGGTTTTGTTTCTGGATCATGTAGTCCACACTGCAATTACTGAAACTAGAAATGAAGCCAGCAAACTAGGTTCACATAAATTATAAAGAGCTGTAAAATCTGACTCATCCTAGTTAGAGGTAAGACGAAAAGAGGCTAGAAGAGATCATACCCTTCAGTCCTCTGTTGGCTTCTCGAGATTTCCAAGTCTGATTTTCACTGCATCCAATTTATGGAAGTCAGCTACAGAAAAGACAGATTTTGTTTGCTGATTTAGAATGCTATCAATTGACAATAGAAGACCAAACCTCAGGCAGAGATTCAGCTACAGGAAAGAGATTTATCATCTAAGCTATAACTATCATGCAAAACTATTTATTTGTTCATCCAATTCGTATTATGATTTTACTACGTCAGCAGTGAACATATCTAAAAGCAGATAACAATTTGCTGGTCTAGGCTCAGAGGTTAAACACCTCTTTGAGTCTCTGCAGTAGTCTGCTGATTGCAGTGCTAAGCTGATTGCATGAAGCAGGAAAAATTTTAAAATTCAGGAAACAAAATATTTTAATCATTATTTTAAGTAACTTTAATAGGATTTCTACATATTATTTTTCTGAAGAATTATAATAATGGTGTCCTTTTGCGTTTTAGCAATTGGAAGACCATTCTGTTTAGTAGTTGAAATGTTTGTAAGAATAAGAGTTTGTTCCTTGATGCAGTCCTTCCAGTGCTAGCATCCGACACTTAATGGATGCTTTGTGGATCTAAGAAGCTCTGATCCTGGAAGTGCAAGTATGTGAGAATTGAGAGGTGAAAGCCTTTGACTTTTGCTGCCCTTAGTTTGTAGTTATTCTTAAATGTGGCAAATGTTAAATTCTCACCTGCAAAAAAACATATTTCTGGAGGTGAGTAATTCTCCCACCATCTATGACTGTTTGCTAACTAAACCCGCCACTTGGTGAACATACGAAACACTGAAACATCAAAAACATTGACATGGAAACATTTGGCTTTTATTTGGGAATTAAGATTCATGTGAAAGTTTGAGAACAAAAACATTTTTAAAATTACTGAAGAAAATAACCTTTTTTTTCCTAGTTCTCTGGGAGGTCTTTTAATTGATGTCAGCAAGTTGGGCCTGGGAAGAAGGGAAATTGGAAGGCTTGTGCATGTCTGAGTCTGAAATTGTCTGCAAGCTTTGGTTGATAGCCATGATGAGAAAGGAGATGTGTATGGTGAAGGTATTGTTGTTAGAGAAATGAGTCGTATCCCTAGCTTTGAGGTAATGAAAGAGAAATAATGATATTAAAAAGTCTTAATTGTGTGTTCTGTATTGCAGAGATCTCTCTATTAAAATATTAGCTAAAAGACTACTCAGAGCGCCAGTGGCAAACACAGAGTCATTGAATACCTTTGGCTGCTGAGTTTGTAGAGTTTTATGCAGCATAGCAAATAAACATCCAGTTAAGTATTCATACATAGCCACCGACCTTCTGGAGTAATGACTGTGAACTACTTTTTTAGATGGAAGACATTCCAGTTCAGAGATGTAGTGCTTCTGGTGGTTTTTCACCTTTACGCAAAGAGCTGACTTCAGCAGTTGTCTTATAATGCACTTGAGCAAATTATTAATAGGCTGTAAATGACTGGGTATGACCTGTCTGATCATTTATCAAATATTAATGTCAGTTTATCATCTGTATAGATTACAAAAAATTACTAGTTCAGCAGAAGGCTTAACCTTTCCCGGAAGGTTTTAACACATTGGGAAATAGACGAGTTAGGAATCTCTTAAGTTCCAGCTTGCTATGCAAACAGATCGTCACACTATGGGATGAACTTTTTTATTTTACATTGGTGCTCAATTCACTCTTAAACTTGTAATTGCATACAGAAAAGAACATCAATCATTTAGAATCTGCATTTCTCTTTTAAAATGTCTGAGTTTGATTTAGAACATAGTCAGAAGCTTGATAGGCTTCAGTGTGTGTGTAGATAGCTTGGATAAACTTGTTCTGCAGTGCATTAATGATGGAGTTTTCTTGAGCAATCCCTACTCTACATTCAGTGTAAACTGGTCAGTAACATGAACACTACTGTAGTGCGGAGAGAGACTTTCTGTCCAACTGGTTATCCAGATCCTGCTGCGGGTGTCAACAGAGGCACAGTATTCAGCTAACAGAACTTGGGGGGAAATACTGCACAGCTCACTTGGCACAGGTGTTACATCTAAGAGCCTGTGTATGCATTGTATTGGACCAATATCCCATCTAGCCCCATATATTTTTTCTCCCAGATGTTAAAAGTGTATGCCCTGGGATGGGTATAAGAACAGGGCAAACAAATGTGAATCTTTCCCTCATGGATTCTTAGTGTTCAACTATTTTCAGCTCAAGGACAGCCCAAGGAAGATAGAGTTTCTATGCATCTCTAACCCTGAATGGATTGATTTTTTTTTTGTGAAACATACCTAGCCTTCAGCTTTTCCCAAGTGTCATCAGCCATAATAGATGGTGGCAAGGGGTGTGACCATTAGCCCCCTGCTCCATGAGGAATTGCCCTTTTGCTTTGAATCTGGAGACAGTGATCACTCCTGACTGCTCATGGTTTCACACATCTGTTATGTCACCTCTCCATCTCATTTTCAGTACTTGTTAGCTGTAAAAAAAAAATAGAAAAGGCATCTGGCCAGCAGCTATTCTTGAATGCCAAATGCTGAAATGTGCCAGTGGTGAAAATACAATGTTAAGCCTTCTTTACAAAGCTGATAGAGTAGAAGAAAGTTCACATTTTATAGAATTTAATAGAAAATACTATCCTTGCTCTCAGTCTACAGAGAAAGTTTACCAAACTGTGAAAAAAGATGTTTCTTTTAGGAGTAACAGGTTTTTAATATTCTACTTACAAGAAATCACAGGTCATTCAGTCAGTTCTAAGCTCTTTGAGACTCCTCTATAAGAAGCTTAGTGATAATTTCATTGTCACTAAGGTGGAATCATTCTTTTCTGGTGACTGTTGAATTGCAAGGGATTTACATTGTTCCTGTAGAACATGTTGAGCAGTGGTGTATTTAGCATTGCAACAGATGTGCAGATCTTACCTTTTTGTACTGAACTGACGTACTATGTGCATTTGTATATATAATTTTATATATATAAATGTGCAGCAGATTAAACAGTTGTATCCTAACACATACATGACCAAATGTAGTAACTGTCAGCATTTACAGTAAGTGCTAATGCCCTGTAATGCAAGCAAAAGGGATGTTTGTTAAGAACCTATTGCTGGCCAGCTATGCTTGGATGTAACATCTCTGCCGATGCCTATTCATAATTACTTGGTTGGGATTTTTAGGGTAGGTGCAGGAACTATGTACAAAAGTAGGCAGATTACTGGTGAGATTGTGCTGTGTACAAAGTAAATTGGTTACTCAGACACATTTAAATCAAGTAGTGTAAAGAAGATTTTAGCTAGGATTTCTTGGTAAACTTGACAGTGGAACCCAAAGCCTTAGTCTTCATGGTAGCATCTGACAGAGTTATCTGAATATGTTCTAAGGGATGATGCTTACGTTGCAACCCTTTTTTGTGCCTATATCCTCATTTCAACAAACTCCCATTGATACGTGAGTTACTCTAGATGGTTAGATCTATCGACTTTGAAACAGTGCTTTGTTTAGAAGCATGTTTGTTCTGTAACTGGAAGAACGTTAGAGATGCAGCTCTAGGTTCTGTCTCTTCTCCTCCCCACTAAATGAAAACAAGCATTACTAGCTGTGTTTCCTGCTGGATATGACTTAAAATAAAAATCAGGATCGTGTCATGCCTATTAACTCGTGCTCACAGGCTGCACTGCTTTAAGCATAAAACTGTTGCAGTACCAACAATATTTGCTGTAATAAGAGCAAATGTACTAACTTACAGCCTTGACAGATGTCTCAGTCTCCCGCACTGACCTTGTCTCTCCTTCCCCCTCCCTCCCTGAGCTACTTCTCTCATGTTGAGAATTATGTTGTCATGCTTATGTCTGCGCCACTTCCACTGTCTTGTGCCTACATCTGGTATGGGAAAGGGGTAACAGGAAGGGCAGTTTTTAAACTAATGTTTGACTAAACATATGCAAGACAAACAACTTGTATATGCCTTGGTTGTTGGTTTGTTTTGTTTTTTTTAACAGGTATAAACAAACACATATGGTTTAGTGCAGTGTCCAAGGAACTGGATATATCTCGCAAGTCAGAGAAACTGCTGGGGAAGGCTGCGCTCGGTGTCTGGTACCTTACCTTCTATATGACCTTTGATTTTCAAATATATAAAACCCTAATAAATACAGTTTAAAACTATACATTCAGTTTTTTCCTGCTTTGATTTGCAGTTGCTTTGAATTCTGGACTCATGTCCAGACATACCAGGGTAATGATTTGTGAAAACCTTTTGTCCCAAGTATCCTTCTGCAGCTGGCTACATTGACAATAGACCCATTGTTTGTACAGAACTATGTTTTCTCATAGACTGTTATCAGTCACAGATATATATATTTATCTTGCCTCCATACACAAATGGAGTTACATATTAAACATTCCCCATAGATATATTGGCACTTAATTAATTTTACTTAGGGATATATTATTAATGTTTTGATAGGCTATTTCCTTGGACATTTATCCAGTTTGATTCTGTAAGAACTTTCCAACATTTTTATTAATTAGCTAGATACATTTCAGTTTGGTACTTCTATCACTATGAGGCTTAATGGCATTTCTGTAGGATCAATGTGCACTTAAATGGGTGTGGACTCTATAAAGCAACTCCATCCTCTTCTGATAAGATTTACAGTTGTCTCAGGATGCTCCCAAATGGAGGAGAATAAGCTCTTTGAGTCAAGGATTATCCCTTTGTTAATACTTATACTGTAGATTGTAGCATAAGTGCATGCTGTATAGCTATATTTTTGTGTGTACTATGAGAAAATATGTTAATCTCAAGAATGTATCAACACAAAATTTAAACCTTGACATTGATAGTTACATTTGAAGGAGGAGGAGTGGTAACTGAATGTATCAACACACTGCTTGCTCAGTTTTCAACGGGTTATCTCCTGTTTTGGGTGTTGTATGCTGTACTATACTCTTGCTCGTGAAGACATCAAATAGAATTTAATTTTACAACATTCTGAAAAATGGAATCACTGAAAGCACTTAAAGTTTCTTGGAGCATGCTGTGCTTACACGTATAATTACCCTAGCATGGCTCTGCGGTGGCTTTTTGGCACCATTATTACGAAGGGTCAGTTAGAACCCCATAAGGATCCAGTCTCCGGCTCATGGTACAAAATTACGATGGGGCAAAAGTTGTTCAAATTGAAGACTGATTGGCTGTTTAACTTGGAGCATCCAAGATTTAGTAATGCTGGATTTAAAAAAAACTACCAAACCTGGTAATTCTTCCCTGCCTTCTGCTTTGTTAGATCTATAAGCATGTGCAAAGTAAGTATGAAATGCTACCATATGGTAATACTATACAACAACATCACGCCAGTTGATGGCTGCACAAGTTGTGAGGCAGTGGGGAACTGGAAGACTCATTTCAAAGGAGCTGTTGTTGCACAAGTGTAGAGAGAGCTTAGGAGCATAAGCTGCAGTGGAATCAGATACAGCTTATTCTTTGGGGGTTTTTAGGTTCTCTAGATTTAGAAAATCCCTACTAATTTAATGTGTGTCTGTGGGTTTCTGGGGGGAAAAGAGAGATCTGGGTGCATGACGCTGTAGTAAACTCCAGTACAAATGTGGTCTGCTTTCCCAGAGCATAGAATAACTTAGTGTAAGGTATTTAAAAACAATATGTGGTGCTATCAGTAGTAGTAGTAGTAGTAGGATAATTATTTCCCCCAAAAAGTTCAATTTGAAGACAAAGTCACAACTTAGAAAATTCTTTTTGCTTTAGATTTAGGTTTGTATAATTTTTAAAAGATCTAAGAGGTTCTTTTAAAAAGAAAGAAAGACGAACCCCCATACATTTGGCTTCTATTGTTTGTTTGTTTACTCCATTTTGTTACTATTAAAGGAAAACTCTTCACCCTGGAATTTGTTTCTTCTTTTCTTTTTTTAGCTGTCTTTGAAGCAGTAATTTTGGCAATGTTTCCGTGCTATGATGATTTTGCTCTGATACCAGACTGCTTTTATATTCTCTTTCCATTAAAAAAAACAAAGTGCAAATCTCTTAGGTTTAGAAGTAAGGTTTAAATTTTCATGGAACTAATCAGTAATTACTTTAAAAAAATTATTTTAATGTCCGTTTGTGCCTGTATCTGAGAAGGGGGAAAAGACCCAACAGTTGAAACAGGCGTTTTGAAAGGCTGACTGCTTTTAATTTTCTGAAATATTTCTCTGAAGGGAGGACCCAAGCCAATATTTGAGAGTTAGACCAGAACATGTGTTAGATTTCCAGAGCCCTGTGGTTATGGGACACAAGTTATCCTGCATTTTCTAAAATTTTATTGTTTAAACACCGTATTGAAAAACATTTGTTTCCTGGGAGATTTTTGATGTCTTATTGGAGGCCACTTACAGCGTACTTTTTGAGACTTTGATTTTATGCTATGGCATTGCTCTTAGTAATTGCACATAATGGAAACCACGTTTTATGCACTAAATTGTGGTTATTTTTCCTAGAAAGTGTGGATGAATGTTAGAAACGTTTCTGAGGATTATCAGGTGCAAATCTCAGTACCTACCATCTCCAAGAGCTCCCAGTGACTACACCTCCTCTCACCCAACCCACGTTTCTGGGAGGTGAAGCAGAACTGCTGCATCTTCTGAAAAGCATGGGAAGGCATGGCCGTTGAGTCTGGCTCTGGCCAGACCACTGGACCTCTCTGCCCCATTATCTGTACTTATTTTTTCCCAAACAGGAACCAACAAGTTGCTTGCACAGGAATATTAATACTTAACTAGTAATATCTCACCTAAATCAGTTTGCATTTATCTTTTTTTAGGCTGGATCACTGACTCATAGCCATCTATGTATTTTTGTTTCTCCTCTTCAGTATACAATGACTAAATTGACTGAATTGTAAATTGCAGCTTACATCAAGAAGTACTGGTTTGTTGTAGTATGTCATTTCATATTTTATCATTCTGTTTTTATTACCTCAGTCTTCTAGTTCTTCTGTATAAACATCCTCTTGATCTTCTACATTGACAGCACTTTCTAGTTTCAAGAACTGGGGAAAGTTATTGAAGTGCTTATATTCTGTTTTCTGGTTAATGTGTAGACTTAACAAGCTGGTTATCAATACAACCAACTCATTACTTTCTTTTTTCAAGACATCTTGTTTCCATTTCTTATTTACCTAGTTTCCTGCCATATGATTCTTTGACTAATTGCTCTGTTGTCTGTGCTAAATAAAATGTAAAGAAATATGATTTCTGTAGGCCACTTTACTAAATCCAGATCAATTTATTTGTGTGTCTAGAAAAATCCATTACTGAAAGGATATTGAGGTACTTGGAAAACTGTTTTATTATCTTCTTTTCTATCTTGTCTTTATTCTTTGAAATTTGCTCTAAAATTTCTGTCTCTTTAGGTCAGGCTGATAGGATTGTAGTCCTCACAATCAGTTTTCTCCTTTTATAAATGTAGTCACTTCTGATATTTTCAAGATAGATGGTTTCATTAAGATCTAGAATAATTTTATTTGTCAGTTATTTAGTAGTTCTAGACTGGGTCTTCCCACTTTGAATGCTGTTTTAATTTTAAGATGCGTAACTTCCATTTCTGCATTCTGACTGTAGTTACGATGGCCATGATCATTGCTGATGGCAGAAGTGATGTAGGTACCCCTTCAGCTTTACACAGTGGCCAATTTTAACAGCATGCTATCCTGTCATCTTAAACACCCATTTCTGTGTATTATCTTCTGTTCATGAATACCTATATGTTTTTATCATGATTGACTGAAGTCCCAATCTTCTCTTATAGCCAAACCCCTTTTCTAATTTGTCTTCCTTAATCGCTCCTTTTTAACATTACGTATTTATCACTTGAAAACTTTGAGGTATAGACTGTTGTTTATTCCTCTTTAAACTTAAGTTATAATTACATGGTCTGAAGTATTCATGACTAATAGCTTTATTATTTTCATTGATTTGTGAATCTCTGAGAAGTTAAAATTCCTCATAACGAAATGACTCCTGGTGATATTCTTTCTCCAAGAGCATTATAATTCTTTCTGTATTTCTTCAAATCTAATCCAGGGGCGGAGAAGGCCTGTAGCAGATACTGAGCTTTATTCTGTATGATGCTAGGGAAAAAATCCACTGAAAAATATATCCTCTGAGCATTAGCTCAACACTTTACAGCTGTTAAAATCTCATCTCTTACACTGAGGACTAGCCATCTATGTTTCTCTTGGCTCATAGACTTGCACGTGAATTAATTCTGGGGTTTTTTTTGGTTTTTTTTAATAACACACAGGTTAACTGGGGTTGCTAGTAGAGTTCTTCCTCTGGTGGGACTTCACTGGCTGATGTGTTAGGGATTTATTTTGTTTGGCCATTCATTCTTTAAGCCCCTGGAATCTGAACCTCTGTGAGGTCTCTAAGCACCTTCTGGATATACCATAAATCTTTCAAGTGCCTGTTGAGATTCAGCCCACGTCCTCATGGCTTCTGCACCTTCCGGCTTTTCTTCATAACAAAGCTTTTCTCACATTATGTTTTCATGTGAACCTTATATGTCTCCAATTAAATAAGACCACATCTTCTTTCTCCTCTCTGAAAATTACTGAGATTGGCCCTTATGTCGACTCCTCTTTCAAGTATTTTTAAGCTTGTGTTTTATCCTCTCAATGATTTTTTTCTTGCTTGGGTTTTCTCTTCTCTCTCCACTTCCTCCTTGTGGACAAACTGGAGAAAACTAATTCTTGACTTTAATCAGCCTCACCCAGTGAAGCAATTGTTATTCTTAATGGCCAGTCATTCTGTCTGTTTGGGGTGGTGTGGTTAGAATGAGAGTTATGTATGAGAGTTACTCAATGAAAAACCAATATTTATAAAATAATTTTGAAATATCAGACAAAGTTCATGAGTTGTTTACAGGGAAGATTCCTGGACAGTCACAGTGAGTGTCGATATTCTTACTTGTGCAGTACTTGAGGTGGAATTGTTAATGAAGCTTTCAGAGAGCCTCAAGAGGCAGACACTCACATTCTCATCCTACTTTTAAAAATGTTCTAGACATTTTAGAACTTCTCAGTATTTAGAATATCTGTAATCCCTTTTAGAATTAATATTTATTGAATTAAGTAAGATGCATCCCTAGAAAGCAAGAAGTATGAACTGTGACTGTGAGAATAAACAGTCATATTCCTCTTGGATCTGTGAAGTCCTGCAGTATGGGATCTTTGCTGGCTATAATTAAGCCTACTTTTCGTAGAATGGAATCATAGAATCATAGAATGGTAGGGGTTGGAAGGGACCTTTAGAGATCATCTAGTCCAACCCCCCTGCAGAAGCAGGTTCACCTAGATCAGGTCACATAGGAACATGTCCAGGCGGGTCTTGAAGACCTCCAAGGAAGGAGACTCCACAACCCCTCTGGGCAGCCTGTGCCAGGGCTCCATCACCCTCACAGTGAAATAGTTTTTTCTTATATTTAAGTGGAACTTCTTGTGTTCCAGCTTCATCCCATTACCCTTGTCTTGTTACTATCTACTATAGAAAAAAGGGATGTCCCAACCTCCTGACACCCACCCTTTAGCTATTTGTTAATGTTAATAAGATCTCCCCTCAATCTCCTCCAAACTAAACAGCCCCAGTTCCTGCAGCCTTTCCTCATATGAAAGATGTTCCAGTCACCTGATCATCTTGGTGGCCCTGTGCTGGACTCTCTCCAGAACTTCTCTGTCCCTCTTGAGCTGAGGAACCCAGAACTGGACACAGGACTTCAGATGAGGCCTCACCAAGGCAGAGTAAAGGGGGAGAAGAACCTCCCTTGACCTGCGGGCCACACTCGATGCATCCCAGGATGCCATTGGCCTTCTTGGCCATGAGGGCACATTGCTGGCTCATATTTAGTTTATTATCAATCAGGACTCCCAGATCTCTCTCTGCAGAGCTGCTCTGCAGCAGGTCAATCCCCAGCCTGTACTGGTGCATGGGGTTGTTCCTTCCCAGATGCAGGGCTCTGCACTTGTCCTTGTTGAACCTCATGAGGTTCCTCTCTGCCCAACTCTCAAGCTGGTCGAGATCTCGCTGAATGGCAGCACAGCCTTCTGGGGAATCAGCCAGTCCTCCCAGTTTGGTGTCATCAGCCAACTAGCTGAGGGTACACTCTGTCCCTTCATCCAGGTCATTGATGAAGATGTTGAGCAAGACTGGTCCCAGAACCCATCCCTGTGGAACTCCACTGGCCACAGTCCTCCAACTCGATTCTGTGCCATTGTACTTTTGTTAATAATTTTTCTGTTGGATGTAGCAAATGTGTCAGAAAAAGATTCAAGTACTTATGGAAGATACAAACAACTCTAAGGCGTAAGAAGGAGGCAGACTAACAGAGATGAGACTGGAATGTTTAGCTAGCATCAGCAATAGACAGGAAGAAAGTGCCTTTTTTACTATCATGATTTGGAGTCAGAAAAGAAAGATGACCAGAACCAAGGGAAACATTATGAATTGTCTCTGGAAAAAAGCCCTGCAGAGTGATTAGGTTTGTGTGAGTTCTGTTGCAAATGTATGTGACTACTGTGCTTAAAATACTTGAAAAATGAAAGAATCTTAATTTGGGGATGAATGCTGTTGTGAGAGTCTCACATGGTTGATAGAATTGAAGTAGAGTTCCATAAATTGCCAGAAATTCAATTGAGCTTTCAGAGCAAAGGGATATATCAGTTTTCCTTTTGTCTGTAATTGAACACTGTCAAAAGTGAACCAGAATCACCCTGAACACTTGCGTGTTTAAGTTAAGGAATTGTGCAAATGGTTTTATAATGACATGAAGCTATGTGATATAATTAGCATTAAAAATGCTGATCTCCAGCCTGATCTACAGGAACACTTCTCTAGCTGTGAGACAGGTGCTGACTGTCAATTGCAGTACCATCTTTTGGAGAGAGTCATAGTTACAGGCACTTCATGTGCTCAGTATGTTATGGCAATTTAAACTGTAATAAAGTGAGAGTATAAGTATATGAAGCTTCTGTTGAATACAAATTTCCATCATGTAACAAACTGTGATGGAAATACAAATTCTGCAATGAGCAGGCAGGGAAAAGGAGAATAATACATTTCAGGGAAGAAATTTCCTCTCAAGTAATAAATGTTTTTGTTGCAAAGCATAGAAGGGAAAATGCTGATAGACAGGCTGGTATAGTTTTGTTTCCTGATGTAGAAAGGTCCATTTCCAGAGCTAGATGTCAAGTTCATAGCCCAGTTCAATACTGAATATATGTAGAACATTTTCTTCTGTTTAGATATCTAAGTGCTTTTTACCAAGTATACAGCAATCTCTTCATTCAAGATTCTTGTCATATTGTTTTGCAAAAATAAAGTGATAGTGTTGCTCTCCTTTATTACATAAAGAAAATGGGATGCAATCAGATACAGAAGCCCAAATTGAGCTTTAGTTATTTGGATACTCAAAATATGAGCTTCATGAACACTTTTTTGCAAATCACTCCTATAGAATTATTCAATATGGTGGAATAGTACACATGTTCTTGATATGTGCAGTCATTGTAGAGCTGCAAACTGTAATGTGGCACACAGATTTAGATACTGAGAACAAAGTGTGTTTTTGTGACAATTCCAGGATATTTTATATTAATAGGCTGTAATCATATTAATTTCTTCTAGCTGTGGCATCAATAATATGGATAGTCTTTATGCGATAAGTTATTCCAAAACTTAAAATACAAACACTAGTTTGGTAGAGCAATCTTTAATTTGTTCTTTCAAGCTATGTGTTTTGGGGTATTTTATCAATTTTCAGTACCTCCAGCACTATCAGTCAGAAGTTCTTTTAGATGAGTTTTTTAGGTCATCAGTATGGTTTTGACATTTAGACCAGCAGCACAGAATAAGTAGTAGCAGGATTAGGCTGTTATTGATGTCTTCTGCGGTTCATAGCCCCAGAGCTAAGGCTTCTGTTAGCTCTTTTATCATGCTTACTCTGCTTCCAATCCTATCCTGCCTTGTCTGAGCTAAAAAAATTAATATAGGCTTTCCATTAGAATGAACCTGTCATTTATTTTATTGCTTTTTTCTATCTCAAATTAAATAGCAAATTTACATGGTGTGGCAGGTGGAATGAAACATTGACATTCTTTGGAAGGAAAGCAAATGTTTTTGATCCTTCCAGGAAAGCAAAGAAATTAGTAAAGTAAATGTTCTCTCTTTTTTTCCCTGATAGCTCCATCATTAATTCACTCAAACAGGCAGAAGTCAAGGTCTTATTTCCCCTTTTCTGGAAGGGAATGTGTGGTATCTATAAGTAAGTGAAGGGTTTTCTCGATCATTAAAACACACACAATTCAAGTTATATTTTCCACAATCACAGCTGTAGACTTGTGTTTGGAAAACACTCCTAGTCTTGAAGGTGTCCTTAGTCATTGTAATACTGTTCTGGTGAGATGCTGTAGCATGGCAGGATATTTTCCAGGGAACTGATGATAAGAAAACCAGAACATGGAATTCACCTTGTGGAAATAAGACCTAAGAAGGAAAATCTGAAAGAGAAAGAAAAGTCTTAGACAGTAATGCAAGTTTCTCTTTCATAAAGGAGAGGTTACTGTGACATTTCAGTTTTCTTTTGTTGCACTAGCACCGTGACTTAATTTTTTTAAATTAACTAGTATAATATAAAGTGAGGTATGCTGAGTATCAGTGGTTGACTTGGGAGGGACCTGCAGTGAAGTTGTAGAAATGGTATAAAGATGTGAAAGTCTTCAGGAGCACTTCTGCAGGAGCACTTGCTGGGAATGATTGGAAGTTGCTTTGGTGGATGTTAACAATCTTAAACAGGACAGCCTCAGCTGCATTCACTGTAATGGGATGAAACACTTCAGGGAGTTAATTGCCTAATAGATGTAATTGCTGCAAGAGAGATTATCAATGTATTCATTTCCATTCCCTAGAAATTTCACCTGTTCAACACTGTATTCCTTACCTTCTCTTACCTCTTAGTGGAGCATTGTATCACTGACCCTTAACATTACACTTCAGTCTTTGGTTAGTATGTGTTGTGAGCAGGAAAAAGGGATTACTGGAAACATAAACAGGTGTATTGCAATCGTCAGTAAGTTTAGATAGCATTCTGAATTTCTATTGATTACAAGGCATTGCATTTGGTAGCTGTATGTGGTAAAACCCTGTAGTAATTTCAGGTATTTCTAAGGCTCACAGGCTTAGACTTAAATTTGCTTGGTCAAGGATCATATTTTAGGGAACTCTACTTAAATAGACTTCATGCTGTTGTTCTCTGCAATTAGAAATGGATGAGTTTAAGTAGTATGCAGTAGATGTCTTCTTTGTTGTCTTTTTGTCTTCCATTTGGCTAGCTGTTTTCACGGTATCTGAAAGGTATGATGATACTGAGATGTAGTAAGTACATGCCCGATTTAAAAGCCAGGTTAGGCTATAGAAATCATTAGTACAATGTGTTACATTTAGTCTGCTACCACGTGAAGTCTGCTCCTCATGAAGCCTTATTATTTGATTGGAAAGTCTTTTTTACAAATAAATGTCAGGTCATGGTGAGCCTGCACAGCAAAAGTTAGGGTCTTTTTTCATCTGAGTAAAGGTGAAACCTAGAAAACTAATATAATCTAGCAGATATTTGAAACAGATCTTTTGGTAATATAAGTCTAGCAGATATTTGAAACAGATCTTTTGGTGAATTTTAGACATCAATGCTTTCCATACGAGTTGTGCAAAAAGATCTAGTGATTTTATGACACTGATATTTGGGGTCAGCTCTGACCAATATTCAGTCTCATGTAAAGCTTTTGGCCTGTAAACCCAGAAATATAGATGATGGAGCGAGCCCAGCTTACTAAGGCCTTTCTGTAGTTTTGCTTTCAGGTAAGCCAGAAAGGGGAGGGAGGGTTCTTTACTCACAGCCTGCTATACAAACTACGAAAAATGAATCTCGTTTCTTCTGTACTTTTAGTATTTTACTGAAGTGTGTAGCATTTCTACCCTTTGGCCATGTGACTAGCTTGTTTTTCTTATTTAATTTGCAACTGAAGCTGTTTCAGCTTCTTACATCTGTCTTGTACACTCTGTCTGGACAGATGCTTTCCTCCCAAAGTCACTTATGCAAAATGCACGTATTGCCATACTGTGCTTTAACCCACAAAACTCTTCATGTAGTATGCAAAAGCATAATAAACTGACAGATATATGAACTGTGAAGACCAGTCTTCTTAGAATAGTGTTTCTGTGTATATAAAGAGAGTTTAGTTATGTGAGATTTCTTTGTAATTGTTCATGTTAAGCTTTTGCAGGATAATATGCATCAGCTCAATAGAATTAGGATAAAATTTTTCATGGCATGAGCCAGGATTGTGACTTGCTCTGTGTGCTGCTAAAAAACTTGCTTATAGGAAAAATATGCTTTTAATTATACAGATGGCAGTAGATCATTGAAGCAGCTTTTATGTTTGTCAGCAACATTTGCATTTTCATGCTTTAACAGTCGGGAACACTTACTAACATCAACGTGACAAATGTGGAACATTTAGTCCTGTCATGATGAATTTTTGGGGTGTGGCAGGATTTCTCTTTTTCTAATTATGTCAACCAAAGACCCCGTTTTGTTTTGTCTTGTCATTCTGCAATGTGGCTGGTAAGTCTCCAACAGTCATACCCATGATAATGGTCAGTCTCTTTCATTTCTCTGGAGAGCAGCAATTTTTTCCAATTGCAAAGCTTAATCTATTAACTAGCATACTTCTCTGTTTCTGTCAATGTTGTAAGATTTTTATATCAAAGGATGTATTTTTTTCCTGTATTCTGGACCATAATGGTTCATTACTTCTAGTTCAATAATTGGAGAGTTTAGTATATAGTCCTTTTTCGGAATTCTTTTCCACTCAAGTTGAAAGCTTTGATTTGTAAAAATGGGGTGAAAGTAAGCAAGTGTCTTTTGTCAGAAGCTGTTAATGACCCTCCTTGGGCAATGCTGTCCAAAGTTTTTGAGTAAAAAAAAAATATCTCTTTCAATCTACTCCTGTCTGAAGAGCTTGAAAATAGACAGTACCCAGGGCTTTAAGAGACATTTAAGTACCTGTAATTATCTAATCATCTAGCCTGTTAAGTATAAAGAGAAAGACCAGTTTTAGTTTCATCACTATTGGGTTTTTTGTATCTGTTATAATACCGTTCTTTTTTTTTTTATATCTAGTTTTGGATGGTATACTTGTATAGCAGTTTAAGCTTTCTCATTGACTATTGTGGTACCAGCCATGAAGAACGGAAAAATTCAATGTGCTTGACTCTGCCATTTTAGATTTCTGTTTGTTTCTGGAACTTGACAGCAGTGTTTTTGTTAGTTTTGTAGTATAAATTCTTTGTGAGTAACTTTTGTAAGATTTTATACTTTATCATTTTTGCTATTGTGATTTTTTTTCTACATTTCTGTTATACTGTGGAGTTACTTTGAACAAATCTCCTGATACATTGCAGCCTGCCTTTAGATACACCTATACATGAAGAGCAGCTTGAAATCACTGTAGGAGTCCAAGGATGTTTAACATAAGAATCAAAGCTTGAATTATTTGGTAGCAGTATTTCATCAGAAACTGGAAAGCTTTGTGAAATCATTTTAGTTGACAGTAACTGTCAATTTTACAGGTGTTTTTATTGCAGAAAAATTCTAACTCAGGTATATAGATTGCCTGAATATCTCATAGATATAATTCCTCACCAACCACCTTAAAACAATACCCACACATTTTATACCTTCAAAATGACTGTAGGCAGTATTTAATTGCAGAATGAAATTTGCTTTCTTCCAGAGCTGAGCAGCTGTAGTGTGTCCAGCTGCCTTCATCTGAGGAGCTCCAGAACCAACAGGTCGGGTCTTATGGTGAAAAAGAAACCAACCACCCACTTTTCTTTGTAAAACAGGATACTGTGAAATCAGGGCTGAAAGGAGAATGAGAAACGTAACAGCTGCTTTTAGTTTCTCTTGAGAAGGCTCACATGCTTCCATGAGGATGTTGTTCATTGTCCTTAGGTAGCAAGAAACCTGACTGCTTGAAAATACTCTCATTCCTTCTGCTTGCCTGAATATTATTCTCTGTGCCCAGGTCATGGCTTTTTCATAGGCTGCTTATCCTCAGCTCTGACCATAGAGTGTGGGTAGATAGATGAGTAGGTGTGAGTGGGCTTGTTTTCACAAGCAACTTTGTTCTTGAGGCTACATGACAAAAGCAAATATGAATTTCTTGGGGGGAAGAAAACTTCACAAGACAGAATTTGAAATAAATGTTAAAAGAGTATTTTTCCCTCGTTGGCACTGAGTACTTTTCTCATTGTCACTAGTTACAGTTGCAGGAGTTGTGCATGCATTATCTTCTGGGACAAAGGCAGCCAGTGTAGCGGACCTGCTGCTTCTTAGGAGCAGAGAGTCCTTATGGTGCATGGCAAAGCTCTGGTGCCGTCTCCTTATTCAGACCCTTGGACTGGAAACTTGGCACTGGCAGATGACATACACAAAGAGGTTACTGAAGTCTAAAATGAGGCACTATCGTGTAACATGAATGACTAGAGAAGCAGCACGGTAAGTCTAATTTATAAAACTTGTCAATATACTGGGGTTTTGTTACTATAAGAAAAAAAATATTTTTCTTAAACATGTTGAATAATGATACTGTAAAAATACTGTTTTCATGATACATCCTTGTGAGATTTTCATTTAGTAGTTACATAAATACTTTACGTGTAGAAGTGGCCATATTGAGAAGATATACTTTTAACATTTTGTGTAGTGAAGGAATATCTTAATAAGCCTTAAGTTCTCCTCATCAACAATGTTCAATGTGGTTTTGAAAATGAAGAGTTTGTAATGTCTGTCAGTAAGAACAGATGAACTTCTGTCGTGGTTTAGGCCCATCAGGGAACAAAGCCCACGATTAGCCTCGAGTACCGAAGAGGCTGAGGATTGCTCGAGGGCAGGGAGGGCTTAATTGCCGCTTAAGGTTCAGGACAAAACAGACCAGGCTACTCGGTTTTGGGGAAGAAAACAGAAAATAATTTAATGCAAAATCAACCAAAACATAACCAAAATGAAACAACCCAGAGTAATACATCAATGGAGAGTCCAACCAGCCTTTTTAAGAACACCTTCTTGCCACCCCTCCCCTCTTCCCGGGTTCAGAGCCCTGATCCCGGTGTTTTTACCTTGCCCCCCCCTGAACGGTTCGGGGGGGCAGGCAGTGGGGGGTTCAGTCAGTCGGTTTCCGAGAGCTTCTGCCGTTTGTCCCTCCTCAGGACGGGTGAACTCCACACCAGTCCTCCCTGCAAGTCCGTGGGGTAACTCACAAGCATGGCAGACTTGCACGGGCTGCTCCGATGCCCACTTATTCCAAAGGCTGCAGCTCCTCTCTGCCTCTCGTGTGGGGCTGCTCTGCGGCGTGCAGGCTCTCCAGCACGGCCTGGGCCATGGCCATCTCCCCACACAGTCCCCCGCCCGTCCGGGCTCACCCACACGGAGCTGTTGGTGGCTCTCAGTCTTGCCACGGATCTCCACAGGTTTCAGGGGCACAGCTTGTATTCTCGCCACGGCTTGCAGAGGGGTCTCCGGTCTACTGCTTCTCGTTCCTTCCTCCCTCTCTGGCTGAAGGGTCCGCGTGGTGGCCTCCATCTTGTATCACTCTCCACCTCCCGACTCGCATTTCAAATTCCCGTCCCCTAAATAGTGATCGCAGAGGCGCCAGATTGGCCCAGCCGGGCCGGAGGTGGGTCTGAACCTAGGAGCCGGGGGAGGGTCTTCACTGCAACCCGCTCCCCCTGTTACCAAGCCAAAAGCTGCTCCTGGCTAAACCAGGACAACTTCATAGGTAGATAGAGTGAGATAAATAGTGTTGAAAATGAGAGAACTGTGTGCCACCTTCTCAACATTGTGTCAGATCTCCATCTTCCTATAATGGATGTCAACAACATTTTTTCTTTAGGCCCCAAATAACAGTAATTCATTTTTTGTCTCCTTTGGTGATTCTCTTCTTTCCTTTCCCTCTCCTTGTTTATATGCCTGTGTTATCCCTAAGTGTCCCCTAGACACTCCAGAATCTGACAATGCTTCTAGGATGTTCCATCCTTGTGGACCTGACTGAACCATAGGTATACCACAATGGCTACTTCAGTGTTCCTTGCTTTGTTGACAAGAAGGGAAGTTCTGTAATCATCTGGAAGGAATTTAATTTTGTTGAAGGGAAGGACTTGCATGCCCGTCTCTCTCAGAAGCTAATGGTGCCTTTGGCCATGGTGCTTGTTTGCCCAAGGGAACACAGATGTTTGTTTCTCTTTTCTTTTGATGTTATTGACCAAATACTGTTCACTTGGGGGGATGATTTTGTTTTAGCTGTTACTGTCAGAACAGTAGTTTAAGGAAATAGCTTTTACCTTCTGTTCTAATAAAACTAATGTTTGTTGTCCTCATCCCTTCTAGAAAGGATCTCAAAAGTGTTCATATCCATCACAGAAAAAAGCATTTGAACGTGTAACTTGAAACTGATATCTCTGTCACTTCAGAAAAGCAGTTTCTCCCATAGGTGAGCCATTTCCAATGAAGAGATCTGAAGATAAGGGTTAGAGCCTTGCATTTGACCTGCTATTTAATGGAGAGTTAGTCAAAGGAGAACAAGGAGAATGGGATCCTCTGAGCTATTCTGGCCTCTATGTGTTTGGGAAGAATGTTAAATCCAGATGAATACCAAAACAGGTAACAATGTTCTGTAGGGAGATTACATTTGATAGGGATGATACTTGAAAGCTAGTAGGCTTTTTAACAGTTCTTTTGTTTCACTGGCACCCACTTTAGGATTGCTAGGGTTCAGCCAGATGTCTAATATCCACATGCATATCTTGCTCACATCTTGGATACCTAGGAAATAGTGCTGTTATATTTGACAACAGAGAGGGATGTTAGCAGTACACAAGCCATTATATTTTATTTTTCCCCAGCTTTTTTTAGAGAGAAAGAGTAGGGATATTTTATGATTTTCTGAAAAGAGCTCTCAAACCAGCTCAGTGCAAGCCCCATAACCCCTGTGAGGTGTTTATGGCAGTAACATCCCCAGCCGAGAGAAATCCCACTTCTTGGCAGCTGCTGCGTAGACTTGGAGGCAATTCTTGTGAAGTCTCTTGTTTGGTTTCCTCAGCAGGTTGTATTAGAGATGGTAGGTAAATAGAGGAGTTAAATAAATGGAAAGCCATTTATTCAGTGCTTCAAAATACAGTGTGCTTCAAAAGAGACCCTTCTCAAAAGGCTTTTGAAAAGGAATACAACATAACTGAAAAACAAGGAAGAATTTAAATTTGTCCTTATTCTACAAACCCAGATTGTTAGGAACTGCTTTATAGCGTGTTACTGATGAGTATTCTTACTCTGTGCGTCTTCTTGGTCTTCAGGATTGGGACTGACTGTCTTGGGCTAGTTCCTGCTGCTTCGTTTGTCACAGAAACCACTGTGAAAGAAACTGCTCCTTCTGGTAGCCAAGCAAAAAAAAAGGAAAAATCCCAAAGTGTATAGACAGTGAAACCTTGGTACTGAAAGTGTTCTCCTTTGTGGCTGGTGCTGATACGCATAAACAGGAACTTGTCCTGTCAGAGGACAGAAGGATTTTCATTGTGCTGGTGCTGTTAAGTTTGGAGCTTTTATGGGAACCAAATGTATGTTGAGGAAGTATCTGAGAGTTTCCCACAAGATTCATAAAGTCTCATTATGCTTGTTTACGTTAAAAAGTCCAAACGCAGTTGTTCACATGACATTATCTGGTTGCACATAAAGTAACTGCCGTGTGACCTTCCAAATTTGATAAAGTAGTATGTAATTGTGGACAGGTTAGCCCTACAGACAAAATAATAATAGTTACTTTACTGAGTGGTTAAAACCCAAAGAAGAGAGAAAATAGATCTGTTTAGATATTACCCAGCCAAAGAAAATAAGGACTGAGACCTCAACAGTAGCTGAGATTTATGAGATTTTGATGCTCACTGAAAAAAGGGCTTATATCAACTACATGCTAGCTTAAAATTAATTCAACCTTTGTAACTATACATCTATATTTTAACGGTATCTATGTGTTTAAGGATGTTAATGTGAGACAGCTGCTACAGCTTCGTGCAGAGATGAAGTCTGCATGATGAACCATTTTTGCATGCAATAGAGGGGATCTAGTACTAGTCATTCTTTAAAGTGTTGTAGAAAAATGCTGTTTCACCACAGAACCTTGTCTGGGCACTGAGCAAGCAGTGAGTTGTATATTGCTGCAGGTTTTTCTAATTTCCACTGGTTCATGGTTCAAAGCTGTAGATGTGTGTTATCTGCAAAACCAGCAGAAATTACTTTCCTAACTGCTATTGGTAACACATACGAAGATGAGAAGCTTTTAAAGATTACCCAGGTGTCTTACCAATATGCTCGTGGATCAAGTCAGATGATCTGTGGAATTATTATCAGTAATGGTGGTACCGCAAAGATGGTAGAGGAGCTGCATGTGAAATAGACCACAAACACACCACAGGAGTTGTTCACTAAAGACTGTGCTTTTCTACACTTGATCTTTTGAGTTGTGCCATTTGCTGCCGTGTAATTCATGCTTTTTGAATTATTGAGCTTGTTTTCAAGGTGAGATCACATTGACAGATGCTTATATAAAGAGTAGGTATTCATTAAGGACTTAATTCTTCTATGGAGTTCTGAGCTAATTTACTTGCTTGAAGAGGCTCTGAACTTGCTGCAAGAGATACTTCAGTCATGAAATTACCCTACTCACTGTTTACACACCCTCTTTACTTTCATTGCTGAAAGTCTAGAAGTAAACCATAGAATTGAGTTTTAAAAAGGGAGTTTTTACACTTAATGTGTGAATCCTACAGCTTGTTTAATTCCTGAAATGCATTTTGTTTTCTACGTTTGATTCAATATTTGGGCACTGGTAACTTCAACTGTGAGCAGGGTTGTTTGTCCATAGTACTGTCATCCATACCAGCATAGTACTGTCATCCATACCAGCAGTCACGGCTGCCCATAGCTGCCTGGAAGCAGGGTGCTCCTGTGGAGTTGTAATTCAAAACACCCGAGCGTTCCAAGCTTCCCCTAACTTGACTTTATCACATTATTTACTTTGCAAAATGGTGTCAATACTTCGTAGTAATTTATTTTCATTGTCTTTCTGAAAGTTATCTTAACATGATTGATTTGGGCAAGGTATCAGATGAGAATTTGCTCACATTTTATCACTGATACTATGGAGTGATGTTTTCTATACTAGGTGTGAAATGAGCCTTGATAAAAGCACAGCTTCTGAATTTTGTTTCCTTTAAATGCCAAGGCAATGACATTATAAAGTTAACTATCATTTTTCTGACATTTCCTATTTTATTGCTAGCACATTAACAAATAGTGGATTTCTTTGCAGGGGGAAAGATTATTAAAGGAGAGTAAATATGGACAGTTTGCTTTGAATTTTGTATTAAATATATTTTTATCAATTCCATAATAAACAAGAAATTGTGTAAGAGTGTTTATTTGAGTAAAAATGTAGGGTAGGGATTTTGAAATACTGAAGATGTAATTCTCCTGTAGTTAAAGGAATCATTGAGAAAGGAAGGAAGCTTGGGAAGCTAGTAGCTATTTTTCATCATGTTATAGATATTATAGATTAGATGACAGGACAGAGAGGAGATGGAGACACTTGCAGGGAGGGAAATAATCCTGAGAACTTTTTCTGCATGCTGGTCTGCATAAAGGGCTTTTCTTTTGTCTGGAACCCACAGGTGGTGAAAGTGGAGTTAGTTTCAAAAAGTGTTAGAGTGCAGTCATAGTCAGTTCGAATCAGTCCCTCGGGATTTCATTCTGTAATAGAGGATACTGTCTGTGCTGGGAAATGTTGTTTGACATACATTTTGCAAATGCCTTTGTGTGCTACCATGATAGTGTTATTAAAATTCTGAATTCCTTGTGCTGCAGAATGGTGGGAATTCACAGCAATGGTGCAGAAGTTGTGTTTTTTATATCACTTTTATCCCTGTAGTATCATTTTATATTAATTTTATACAGGAATTTTGTAACTTCTTTCCTTTAAAAGTGAAATTGAAAAAACCCTTTAAATGTATTTTTTTCCTATCCTGTCGTATGGCTTTAGAAAGTGTTTCTAGTTTTATTCTTTGGAGAGTTTCTACAGTTTTCTTTGATCTCGGCCTATTCTTTCTTTGCCTTCTGGTATATTGTATACTTTAAAAGGTCTTGATGTAGGACCATATATTTACAAAACAAATATTAACTTGAATTTACTCGTGGGATTTTTGAGTTTGCTGTGTGTATGGAGCTGCACATCTTCCTGGAAAAGCTGTGGCAAACAAGAACAATGTATAATGCTGCTGTGTCTTTACATGAAAGCTCATTCTTCTTCCCTTCAGTTGTTTTGGTTCTTTACACACCAACAAAATTTGAATGGAGTTTGCCCTTTTGACTCATTCAGTTTACTGTCTCTTTTTTTTTTTTTTTGCTTTAAAATTGTCATTCTAGTGTAATTAATTTAGGTTACTGAACTTTCTTTTTCTCTTAAACTGAAGAGGGCACCTTTTAAAAATTTATTTTGGCTTTTGGTTTTTGTTTTTTTCTCCTGGTAGTAGATTGAGAGGGGGGAACCATAATGACTTCAGAAAAAGTATTTTTTTGGCTCAGAAATTACCTTGGAAATTGATATTATTTTTTGTGAATGGGCAAATTAATTTGATTGAAGTGACTTTTACAGGATCGGGAAATAAAGACCTTTGCATGGTTGGCTGTGAAAAGCCTGACTCTGGAGCCACTATGGTATTGTTATTGAGGGCAGCTTTTAGTACAAAGGGCTGTACCTCTTGGTACCCATGATACGTATCTTGCTTTCTCTGAAGGCCGAAGACCTGTATTTCTCTGATCATCTCGTTTTCCCAGAGCTTTTTGCCGATTTTCTCCTTTATTCCTTTTCTGCTTTTACAACAAAATGGTATAGCATTGTGTTTCGTATTGCTCAGTTTGTGGCTTGATGCTCTCATAGCTTGTATTTGTTATCACTAATAACACTTCAAATCTTGGTCTGTCATGCAAAGAATGACATAAGCAGCTCCTGATTTTGATGTATTCCCCAGCCTTTTAAGCAGTGCCTACAGAAGATGCCTATGGAACTTAGTGGAAATTAAGTATACTTTTACAGAAAAGAGGGTAAAAAGAGGATCGGTTTGCAGCTTTTTGAACTGCCATATCAAATAGCTTCTTTAAATTGTATAGGAATTGAGGTTTGACAATAACTTGGAGAAAAAGACCTGTTTTTTGTTGCACACTGTATTTTTATTCTCATTCTAGATTTTATTCTGAAAATAAATAATACTTTAGCTACTTTGTAGTTGTGTCTTTCCAGACCAAGTATAGTATGGCAGGTGTGCTATGATTCTGTTATGACATAGGAGGAGTGGGAACCATTGGTGACCCAAAAATACCACTGTTACTCTTAGGATGAGACAATTGAGCCTTCTCACCATTATTTCTAATTAGAAGAAAGATAAATTCACTTTGTTATGGGACAGATGAACTGTCTGTCAGTACTTGCCTTTATTGTCATCCTTCTAACTGCAGTTAACATACGACATATGGCACTCCAGAGGATATAACCTTGGCAGATGGTTCATGAGTGACTGTGTGGGTGCAGCACAGTTGTGTGGTCACTGGTGGTTATGCAGTTGATGTTAATGAGTCTTTAACTGGTGTGACTAACCCCAGAGAAGTAAACTGAATCCTTCAGAGGGGGAGCGGGTAAGGGAGATTCCTGCAGGGAATGTATCCATGATGTTGGCATTGGACAAGAGACAGAAGAACAAGGTGATGCTGTGAAGGGTCTTTTAAGGATTAGCCGTGTTTAACGAATCCATCTCCTTCGGCTTTACTAGAGACTGCTGAAATACTGTAGAAGTATTTCAACTGTAGAAGTTGATGCAGTCAATTTCCATTAGCTGTAATTGTGCATTCCTGGCAGAATAATGAGGCAAAAGCTCTAGGCACTTCCTTGCCTTAGTTTATCAGCCTGGATTTTATATTACAAACACAGAGGTAGTAGTAGTGCAGGTATGAAGCAGTGCATTTATTTGCCTGATATTTTCTTTTGTGAGTAAAGAATACCATAGTTCCTATGGTCAGTTTTTAGACACGGGGAAACTATTTGAATTGTCGCTAATGAGAGAAAATAAATGGAAATCTTCCTGTTCATTTTAGAGTGCCTTTGGAAACTTCCTCTCTGCCAGATGGAGAATGCAGTCTAACTTCAAAGAAAGTTTTACCACTCAATGGGAACACACAGTATTGTTTTTTGTTGTTTATTTTTTTCCGTAAATCTCTTTACCTTGCTTACAAATACTTTTGAGCATATTGCACAGCCTAGCAGATGATTATAATAATCAAGTGCTTGGCAAGCATCTCCTGCTGTATGGCAATCCTGTGTAGCTCAGCAGTTTCTTTTTTCTTGTAGGTCATTTATGAGTGTGTGTGTGTGTGTGTGTGTGTTAATGGTCAAGTAGCACTATCAAGAATTATTAAAGACAGCTCACTGTTCATGAGCTTTGGCTGCTACTGACATGGTCACTGCATTCAATTACTTCTAGATATGTTTGCAATCCATTCTGCATTCACTTCAGAGCACACTCATTTCAGATCATCCCACCTGTGCCCCTGGTGCATGCAGTGTACATGACATTACCAGATGTACATTCAGGCTGGGCTGCTGGAGCGTTAGGTTACAGATGTGAAAGCAGCTCAGATGACAGTTGTAAATCTTAATGGAGCATAGACTGTGGTGGCTCTATGGAGATCATGTTTCTGTTCACTGTCACAAAAAAACCCATGTCTGCAAAACACAGCAGCTGACTGCTAAAGTACACAGACTTCTCTGATTCTCCAAGTGTGTATGTGTAGAGTTGGTGGGCCAGATGGACCACACTTACTTTATGCTAGAGTAGGTGCTTTCCCACCAAATCTCACCACTCTCAGCGTAATTAATTAATTCAGAAATTTCTGGTGTCTTTTTTTAATGGCTTATAAGAAGAATCACATTTTAAAATATTATTTTCCTGCTTTTTTTCCTGTTAAGGTTGCTTACTTTTCACCTCTTTCTGGACAGTATAGTTCTTTGGTGGTAGCACACATGTATATTCATGGTGTGTTATTTGGTTTTCTTTTTTTTTACCTTGTAGTTTAGTTTTTAAAAAAAAAAGACAATTTTTAATTTCAACTGAATGTCCCCTGCCCCCATTACTTTTGTATTGGAGTTAATTTGAGCTGCACAGGTGCCATGCTTGCTTTAGGCCACACATGTTCTTCCATTATTCCCTAATGTCAATCCATATTCATTGGCCTTTCTATCAGTTGAATTCAGTCCTTCTCCAAGCACCATTATTGCATCCTACCTTGACATCTGCACATTGGATGCTTCTAGCATTACAGTAAATGATATGTTTCCAATTTTGAAACATCTGTCAATTAAGTGAGTTCCATACTTTATGGTGAAGTGAATCTAAATGTCAGAAGTTATTGTAGAGGTATGCCACAGCACAATCTGTTGAGGCCAGCACCCATAATGGTAAAGATCCAAAGAAGGTAGATCAAACAGCTCCATCTCCTTCTTGAGGGAGGAGTCTGGCACATTGTTTGGAGTCTCTCATTTAAGAGATCCCTTCATGCCTTTTCACGTTTCATGAGTTAGTGATCATTAGCAATGATTAGTTACTGGTCATTACCAGCATTCTCACAGGCTCAGGTGACCTTACTGCAGTCCCAGTGGACAGAAGCATGGATGTATATAAAGGATTAGTAGATTGTCATCAGTGGAGAATGATCTTTACTGGCATAGCTCCACTGTTTTCTAGGACACTGTCAGAGGCAGAGGTTCTGCTTTTCCACATTATCGACCAATGTCAATTTCATACTCAGTCAAAAGGATGGTGGTTTTTTTAGTGCTGAATGATGGGAGTCTGCAGATCTGTTTGCCCAGCTTCTCAAGACAAGCTGTGACTGCTGTCAAATGTTTTCCATGTGAGAAATGGGAACTAGAAAAGAAAGATTGATATTGTTTATCTTGGCCAGAAAATGAACAATATGACACAGTAGAGAAATTATGAAATAATTGAGTAGATATTAGGAGCTTTTCACTCCTTGTGTAACAATATAAACCGCTCCATTAAATTGAAAAGGCTTAAATTAAAAAATGTTGAGATAAAATTCTTCCTAAGTAGGAAATTTGTAGCTATGGCTTGTCTGGTGAATAGTTTAACATCTTTGGAGAAAGCTTGGACGTTTATGAACGTAATTCAAATGTAGACAATTAATTCAGAAAAGTATGGGAAAGAGTAAAACCCTGACCTTTGGCTGTTAGCCAATTTAACTATTATACTTACGTTGAATCTTTCATGGCAAAAGAAAAGGAGACAGGAAGAGAGTAGTTTTATTGACTGTGGTGTTCTTGCATCTTACTCTTCAGACTGTGGTACTGGCCATTGTCCAGGAATAAGGTGCTGGACCAAAGACTCAGCAGTTCTACTGCAGTCTGGAAGTTTTATATTTTTATAATGTTCCTTCAAAAGCTACAGTTTCACTTGGGAAAGAAAGAAGGGAAAAAAAGAGGTTATAATGTGGTGGGACAAACTAGGAAACAAGCTCTGATTCTATGCAGTGGAACATGATCTTGAGAATAAAACATGCTGGTGTATTTACAAGCAAAGTGGAAGGCAGTGGTGCAAAGTGGAAAGAGCACACACTGTAGCCCAGATATCCCAGTTTCTATACTATATGCAGTGTCTTTTGTGTGGCTGAAATACAGTAACTCTGTTGTGAAATTTTAGCTGCTGTGATTCCCATTTGTGTAGTTTAACAGGAGCTAGGGCTCTGTAAGAAACTTGTTTGTTTAAAAAGTTAAATGAAAGACTGTTGCTATGCTTTTGCTGTATAGCTGCTGGTGAGGGGGAGCTGCCAGTCTCTCTGGAGGCATAGGAAAGGATGAGACCAGGGCTAGGGATGAAAGGACATAGCAGAGGTTGGGAAAAACAAGCTGGTTTTTTGGCCAGGTAGTAAAAACCTCCATTAAAGGCAGCTGAGATTAACGAGTATCATGGACAGGTACCAGCAGCATGCATGAAAGATGGAAGCAATTTGAAGCAAAATCACTGTTCAGCAGTTCCCTATTCTAATGTATCTTTTTAGTTTCTCCAAAAAATGAAGGAACATTATACAATGAAGAAAATTAGAGCTACAAATTTAGCACGTAGATGTGACAAAACTGCAGGGATCCTTTTGGCTTAATAAGACTATTTGGTCTGTTTATAGTTTAAATACTGTGCTATAAATGGGCTTATCCATTAGTTTGAGAAAAATGTAATGAGGAAATAGGGAATGGATTGTCTAAAAGTTGCACATGTGATAAAGTGATTTAGTATTAGAGACATACTGGCTTAGTATTCAGGAAGGCCTCAATCTTCACTAAACATATGGATGTACAAATTCTACATAGACCAAGTTGGACATACAGTTCTTTTTGGAGTTGCTATGTTTTTAATTTTTGTTTCTGCAGAACAGATACTGAAGAATGCCTCTACTTGCCAGCACCATCTTGCTATTCTGATTGTTGAAGATGAAATTCATTCCAGTTAGCTATTTTGACCACCGAAGGGGCTACATCCAAAATGTTCACAACCAGTCCCCAGAACAGAGTATTTCCTTTTCCTAAGAGAAAGCAAAAGACTTCAGAGAATTCCACAGCTGAGCAAATGGACGTAGCCATCTGGGTTTCATTATCTCCCACTTCAAAACACATCTGACTTGTGCATTAGAAACAATGTAGAACTCCACTGTCCTCTTTGTGAGAGAATTTCTTATCAGAAAAGAAGGGATGTTTCTGTCTGTATCACTGATGTGGCCAATTTATACCCTGTCAGTCTTTCTCATTTCCTTCCTGGAACTTAATCCATCTGTTGCTTTTACTAATTAAAATTTGCTGCTAATATACAGTGTGCTTTCCTTAGATGTTACACTGTAAAATTTAGCCACATTCTGTGCTTGTAGAGCGCTTGAGCTGCTCTTGTATATGGTGTTCCTTTTGTTATGTGGTATATTTTGCAAAGGCTGAAGGTTTGTTCAGTGCTAGATCATGACATTTAAAAAGTGTCTTCAAGACCCGCCTGGACATGTTCCTATGTGACCTGATCTAGGTGAACCTGCTTCTGCAGGGGAGTTGGACTAGATGATCTCTAAAGGTCCCTTCCAACCCCTACCATTCTATGATTCTATGAAAAGGTGAATTTATTGATGAATAAAGCAAATGGAGTTTGTAATGCATCAGCTGTGATGGGCCAGGATCCACTGGTGTTGCAGGTTTGTGGCTGTTCTATGGGTTATTCTGTCCACTTTCTTTGGCTCTATTAGTTGGACCTGGACTGTTGGCCTGCAAACTTTTGTAACTTGGCAATTCTGAACTTCTCAGCTGTGTAGCAGGTAGGATAGTCTGCTCTTGCTCTTGAGTTCCTATTTGTTCAAGGTCTATTTATGATGTCAAATGAAATGGTCATACAACGGATCATGTGGCTGTGTATTCTGACTTGCATGCATGTGACTTACTGGTCTCATGACTCGTGTAATCAGGATTTTGCACAGAGGCTGTATGAACAGAGATGGATCATAGAGAAGGCAGGCTGGTGCATGGTGCACCTCACACTTTCTCATTCAGACATCTAGCCTGGTCTGCAAAGAGGACAGAGGTACTTAAATCTTCTACTTACAATTCTGAGATGACATAGTTAATGACCACCTAAATGTTAATCTGTTCATTTGAATATCAGTAGCTTGAGAAAAGATGTGAGCACACAATTTTCATTATTGATATGCATGGCTTAGTTGGCACGATAATGCATATAGATAAATTTTACTAATATATGCATGGTAAATGTAATTCTCATAATACTAATTAGGATGTGTAGTTTGGGAGCTGGAAGTAATTTACGGTAAGCTGTTTTAGATACTGAGAGGGATTGAAAGCTCTGTCTTTAGAACAGCTTGTGTTAACTTCAGAGCAGTGGTGGCTTTGTGATGCATCTGCACGTCACTTAAACATCACGGATCATAAGTAGTGTCTTTTAGCTTTATTGGAGTGGCTCTGCTACCTCCACATTTTCAAAGCTAGGGCATTGGAACTGTATTTGTAAATTATATAGCTAAGAAATTGAAGAAGAAGTTGTAGTTACACACATTTACTGTGCACTTGGTGGGTTTTGTATTTCAGACCAAATAAAGTAGGACAACTAAAGGCTTCTTTTTTTTAGACGGTATCCCAGGTTTTGCTTTGTGTCATGAGATTGAGGTTAAGATTTTGCACGTTGTGAGCCTTTTGATCTTTCTGATGATTGCTGATTTTTGCACATTGCAGTCTGCTAGCCTCTAAATTGTGTGAGTGCAAGTTTTCTATAGGGCAGAAACAGCTAGAAGTGCAGACATGGAGTGTCAATGAGTTAGGAAGAAAATTCATGTATATTTGAACAATTGGATAGAAGGAAGGAGAAAAAAGTGTCTATACTTTGTGTCAGGCTTCTTTTCTGCACTGATCATTAGGAAATATATAGATCTCTTGCTATTTTTTTGTCTACAATGAACAAAATACAAAAACATGTTTTTTCAAGTGCTATTAATACACTATTCAAGCTGTGAGTTTGGCCATGTTTTAAATTTTCTGTAAAAGCAGAAATGAACTAATAGAGCCCTCATCTACTTACTTCCAAATAGAAATTTGCTATGATTTATAAGATTCCAGTTACACAAAATATACGCTTTACTTAGAAGAGAATTTGTTCTTATTTTTAACGCTTAAGGACACAACTTTTACAGGCAGTAACTGAAAGTAGTGTAGGCTGTATTTATAAAAGCCAATCTAAGGCATTCAGTGAAAATTAGAAGAACTATTAATAACGTTATTTTGCACATAAGCACGTTAAGAAATATTCAGAAGAGGACAGGGTAGTAGAGGCTAGCTCTCTGAAGAGATTCAAGTGCCACTAGCTGCAGATCACTGCCTGTGGGATTTGCAAAGTTCTGAGACTTTTGTGAACTCACAGGTGCCTTAAGAAGAAAAAAGGAAACCAAACAAAAAACCACCACAAAACCCAAACCCTACGCTCCCCCCCCCCCCCCAATATGTCAACCAAACCCCAAACCTCACAAAGTAAAAAAGCCAATCCCAAAACCCTCTGATTCTAGCTGGTGTCAGACTGCTTCAACAAAACGACAACTTGCCACCACCTTGCAGAGCAAGGAACTGGAAACAGAAATGTTACTGACTGATCACTGTTACCAAACTTAAGAAAACTCCTGGATTTATTGTTATCTTTCTTTTTCCCTGTCTCCTTTCACATATTCCCATTCAAGAGTGAATTCAAGAGGCAATTCAAGCTTATTTTTTCTATTATCCTAACTGCTGGAGGACATAGGAGGATAGTCAGGCTCCAGCGTACATAAGCAGTGACTGAACGCTGGAAGGCATTTTGTATCTGTTAGTATTTGGCAGACTTGTTTGAATGAACATTCAGATTCAGAGCATTAGTGGTGCAAAGTGAGAGAAACCTTTGCCTACCTATGCTGATGTGTCCTATAAAGCCTGTCTTGAAGTGGTGATGTTGAACCTAACCATGCTTGATGGAAATGAAGCGAGATAAACCATTGATTATGATAGTAATGATATTGCTGTTTTCAGACCTACATTAGTGCCATTAGTTACAGTCATCACAGAACCTTTTTAATGGATGTAATAAAAATACTTATTTTTCAAAGATATGTGGATGAGAGTAGGTAAATTAAACAAATCCATTGTCACTTAACTCATTGACTTAGGTAGCAGTCAAAAGGATAAATACTTGTAAAAGAGGCATGGCTAGAAGGAAGTCCACCACTAATTGAAGAAATAAATAAACTGAAATGTCAGGTCAAAAGCTGATGCCATGAGGAATACCAAAGCACCTGTTTAGCTTTGATCTGCTTGCTTGTTTTGGTTTTTTTGAGGACTCCTTGCTGATTTATGGAAGTCAACTCGCTGCTTCAGCAGGCACCCACATGCAATGGATAGAATAGCCACAGCTGTAATAAAAGCATAGGAGGGATTAGGCTCCAGGTGGATGATTTCTGAGACTCTTTGGTCTGGCGCAAAGCTATACTTTTTCTGAGCTGACCTTCTGATAGGGCTCTCTGGGCTGGTAATAATACCTCAAAGGTTGCTTCTCCAGTGACAGCCTCTAGTTGGCCAGCTGTGCTACGCTTTGCCCTATGTTAAACCACCATGTTTACCCAACCAGTGCAGCAGTTTACCAAGTGTTTTTATAAGTGTCAATTTAGGTATCCCACACATGGACTTTGTTTACTATAAAGGTGTAATAACAAACCTTTTCACTCTGGCAGCAAAATAATTTTAAGGGATTTCTACCCTGGCCATTCATTGATCCTTGCTAGTCAATTAGGAAAAGAATTTTTTAAACAATCTAAATAGGAATAAAGCTTCTTGGGTTTTATTTTGTTTTCTGTTTCTTTAAATGGAGGGATTAAACTTTGCTGTTAGTGATCTTGTTCACAACATGGCTCCATAAATAGTTGTATCAGTCTAGACAGAAGTATTGGTTGGAGCATTGTGGTTTGTAGGCAGGAATTAGCAGCTCAGACTGGTTTTGGGATTTGGAAAATGTTTGCTCAGTCACATTTAAGTGTTCAGTTTCAGCCTGCCTGGAGTCCGTGCCACCTCTATAAGAGTTTTTAGGCTTTACCCAGACTGCACTTTCCTGCTGCTCTCCTGACATTTGCCCTGGGGTTGGCTTCATTAGGAACTGACTTGGCTGCAATCTGATGTTGCACCATTAACTAAGTTTTTTCTGATGAGCTTTTACTGGATCATCTCCTTGATCTGACTCCAAGTCCAGTTGCACAAAACTGTGTGCAAAAGGAAGGAGAAGTCAGGTGCAAGGTTGCACATCCACTTCTGCAGTTCTTTCCTTCATAGCATCTTCCTGTAATTTTTCTATTAGAGACACCCATGTAGTTGAAAGATCTTTTTAACACTAGTGTTCTAAGGTCACACACCTACTCTGCATTCAGGATATGTATTTTGATCATTTAGGCTCAGTTAGATAGCGTATCACATAAGAGCTTCCTAAATTTAGTAATTATGTTGATCGATCTAAGCAAAAAATTGGATTCTTCTAATTAATTTTAATGTAGTAATACATGCTGCCAATGAAAGTCATATTACTGATTTATCATTCATAATAAGGCCCTGTAAGGAGAAAAATGACCTAAGAGGATAGCCAGTACTTGCACTTGTGCTTTCTAAACTATCTTACTAAATACAAATTTAAAATTAATCCTGCCACCAAAAGCTAAAACATGCTCCGATGGAAGATCATTACTATAATATGTTCTGTATAAAATATTTCTTTCTTTGTGTGATAGGTATTCTGGATGATTAAACCCATATCTCCTTGCTTTGTGCTCTGCTGTTGCTTGGCAGAGGTATTCAGACTTGGAGCTCTGTAGCTTACTGAAGTTAATGAATAAAAATGGGTTTTCACTTCAGCTCTTAACAGTGTGTAGCAAGGTTTTAGCATGTTACAAAATCTGAAATTATAGCAGAGTATGTAAATAGCATTAAGAAATGGATGGAACTGCTTTTACTGGAAAGTAAAGTTTTTTACTTTGGTTAAATAAGTCTTTAGTCCTGCTAGTTGCTGTGGAAGTTATGTTCTCTTTTAATTTCTGTTCTTCCAGTTTACATAGGCAATAAAAAAAAATTATGTTCTCTTTTGTTATGTTTGCATGGTAGGAAGGAAGGCAATGTAGACCACATAGACTAACGTAGATTGTCCTTTTAGCAGACATTTTCAGTGTTGGAACCTAAGCTTCCTGCTCTGAAAGCATGTTTTATAACCACTATTATGTAATAAGTAGAAATTAGTGTCACTGCTAATTCTTGTTATGAAATCAGACAAAATAAAATAACCTATTGTGCTAAGAGTGATAAGGTTGTGGTGTCCAGAATAGACCTGCCTCCTGCAGTTTCGGATCCTGGCTAAAATTGGTGAGATTTAGCTGCTCATGCTGTGTTGTGGGAGTCATAGCAACAAAACTAAAGGCATGTCAGGAACTTTGGGGTTAAATAGGAATGAATTCAGGCTCTGGTTAACATCAGAGCAGGAACTGAAGATTACCAACTGAAATGCCCAGTTGTTCGTGGATCTCGACTTGGCTTGCTGGACGATGTCTGATTTTCAGAATGAAAGCATACTGTTGTAATGTACTTTTGTTCTTTTCTCCTCTGGTAATTTTTGTCTTTCTTGCTTTCTATAGAATAACTGAAAGCAGTAAATCAAAGATACGTCAATATTTTTATTGACAGATGTGTTCATTGTCATCAGTTATATGCACAGAAGAACAGGGAAGGCAAAAAGCTAAAATCTCATAATTATTTATCAAGTATAATATATTTTCTTTCATCTACTTGTCGGGGAAGATACAGAATGTTATTTAAAAAACTGATGTGTTATTAAATAGATTAAAATCAGTGTGATCTTTTGTGAGACATTCATGTATGAAACGTGGTTAATCTTAACTCATTTTAAAACCTTGTAGTTTAGTGGGAATTTCTTTACGACTCTTGGGGACCCCCATAAGCAAAAAAACCCAACCAAACCAGGTAAGCACAAAATGCATTTGCTGAACCATTTTGTAGCTGTTTGACAGGCCAAACCCAGAAGCCTAATCATAATTAAGAAATATAATGACTACTTGAAGTTACAGTGAACAGCACATTCCATGTGCTGTCTTTGAGCACAGAGGATGTCCACCTTCTTTCTCTGCTTGTATTTTAGACTTCTGTACTTTCACTTTAAAGGTTATTGAGATTTGATTAATGATTATTTCTGATGGGACTGGAATTAAGCAGTTATGAACACCTTTTTAAGGCTGACCTGGGGTGAATCGGCATCTGCTGCAGGAGAGGTTAGCAAGGTCACCTCTGTGTAGTGCTTACTGTCAGTTGTGCAGCCATGCTATAGCAGATGAATGCAGAAAGATTGGAGTAAGTTAAGTCCTGACTTCACTAACACAGTAGAGATATTTTGCATCAGAACAAGGATGAAGACTAAGAATTTTGCTATTCTTTGAGGTCTTTGGAGTATGTGGTACTTGCGATGGCTGGTAAAGTGAACAATTGAACGTTCAGCTTAAACTCCAGATAGTATTTTGGTTTCTGACTTTCGAGATGGGGCTCATTTTGAGCATGAGGAGTAGGGCTTTCTATGTTGTCAATGCAAATTGTTTTTTAAGGGCACTTTGTTATGTCCTCAGAAAAGCAGTTCCTGTTCTTGAAGTCAAGGGTCATGCCTTTAGGACTTCAGCAAGTAGATGTGAAGCTTTATTCTTGTTTCTGTATGTTAAACTTGCCATACCAGGGAGATAGCAGTGATCATGCATGCTGAAACAGACAGATAAAAATCCAAACAAGTAACTCTTTGGATTTGATCTCAGCATTATTGTTTTCACTGTCTCAGGTAGCTGACAGGTAAAGATTATGGGTTTGTATTTTGTATACTGTTTTCATGCCAACCAGGGTTATAAACAAGGGCTCTGAATAGAAGACATCCGATGATACGTATTTCTGGCAGCTCATGTGCTCATCCAACAGGTAGTTATATCCAAATGACTCCTGAAGAATATCAAGTACCAGTAATTTAACTGCGAACATGTCTGCAGTCTTCCTTTACTGCCAGCATGTCACCAACACATGCTGCTCCTCTCCTTCCCTGTGGCCACATATCTGGTGTGAAGGTCTGGCGTAGCAGATACTTCCATGGTACTGGTGGTCAGCCATCCTGGTGGTGTTTATCAACAGCAGCGTGATTCTATCATTGAACCATTTCCTTTCAGTGTCTTGGTAGTTTCCCTACCAAGGCTGCAGAAAGCATGGCAGACAAGAGGTCCAGCCAGTAGCTATCCATACCATGACTTTTGTTGGCTTTTAAAAGTATTTCTTAGGGACATACTTTGGCCTTTAGTTACTTATTCCCAAGTTTACACTCCTTAATAATATGCATCTTCAGCTTAGTGTGTTGAAAACACACTTGGTGAAAGAATGTGACAGGCTCTGTGAGCATAACCCTTCCTTTTAATCCTTTTCTCATAGATCCTTATCTCACATTTTGCCTGTCAGAACAGAGGTGTAACAGATGTGGTACTCTCTTGCCTCCCACATATCCAAGGCATATAAATCCTTTCAGCTCTATCACCTCAGTGATATTGCTGATGTACAACACTCTTGATCAATCCACCGTGAAAATTCCTGCTGCTGCTTTCATTTCCTCCCGTTTGGATTGCTGTAATTCACAGCTCTCAGGCACTTAACTCCTGTAATACTCCATACGATTGGTAATCACATAGTATGATGTCATAACCTAATGTTTTGACCATGACAGACTACCGTGTGCTTTAATTTCTAAAATCTGTGATAACTTGGTCTCTTAACTGTATCAGAAAACCTGAATTTATTAGCTTGTTCTCACTGTCTTCCACCTTCTAAATCAGCTTGCATTGTCTAACCTAAAGGTTTCTATGATTATATAATAATAGTTAATTGCTCTCCTACGCTCAGGTGTACTACCATTCAATCTCAACTCTGTCTGCTACAGAACATTTTTCATTCACTTTTAATTCCAGATTCTTCCCACTTCAGATCAAAGGTTCCGTAGTGACTGATTTAAAAAAGGATTAGTAAGTGGGTGGAAATTGAATGGATGTGAGGAACTTGGACAGAGAGAAAAAATGTACTTTATTTGTAAATGCAGAAATTGGTGTCACTGCTGTCTGAGAGATGACTGAAGTAATCAAAGTTTATCACAATTACACTTTTAAGTTTGTATTGCTTTGAACTTAAGTGTTTTTATATAAATTCATAATTTATTATGCCTTTGAATATACTGTTCAAAGTCTGAGGACTGCATCATTTAAAAGAAAGGAAACAAGTGTCTGAAAATAATGGACTAAACTCCTAAGAATACCCTCAAATTTCACTCCCATAACTAGTCACCTATGCTTAAGTGCAGACATAAATGTTAGGATTTACACACAGGCATGGGGAGACAGAACCTTTCAGTATTGTCACCCAGGTACAAGAAATAAGTTAAAATACTTTTCTTATAAGGGCCAAGTGAACTAGTGTTCCATAGCATAGAATCATAGAATGGTAGGGGTTGGAAGGGACCTCTATAGAGATCATCTAGTCCGACCCCTCCTGCTAAAGCAGGTCCACCTACGTCAGGTTACACAGGAATGTGTTCAGGTGGGTTTTGAAAACCTCCAGAGAAGGAGACTCCACACCCTCCCTGATCAGCCTGTGCCAGGGCTTCCTCACCCTCACGGTGAAACAGTTTTTTCTTATCTTTAAATGGAACTTTTTCTGTTCCAGCTTCTTTCCATTACCCCTTGTCCTGTAACTAGATAAAACAGAAAAAAAGGATGCCCCAGCCTCCTGACATCCACCATTTAGATATTTGGCAATATTAATGAGATTCACCTGCAGTTTCCTCTAGACTAAACAGCCCAAGTTGCCTTAATGCAGCCTTTCCTCATAAGGAAGATGCTCCAGTCCCCTGATCATCTTAATGGCTCTGCTCTGGACTCTCCAGAAGTTTCTTGTGCTTCTTGAGTATCAGGATGTCAGTATCAAGAGCACACTAGAGGTACTTTTTTTTTTAATGATACAAATAACAATGTACAAGGCCAGTGAAATAGATATGTGATAGACTTGATGTATATACAGCTGGAAGTAATTTTTAGGGCTGAATCTTTGTTCTGTTGAAGCTGAGAGTGAGTTTTGCCTTTAATTACCTAGAGTGAGTGGTTGGACTGGAGTGAAGAGTGGCCATGTGTTTCACTCTGTGCTGCAGCATGGGATGCAAACTACAAGAGTGAAAGGGATGTGGAGGCCTCTGTGAGCACAGATCTCCCCTGGAGGAACTTTTTATTTGCAGCACCAGAAACTCTGGTATAATGGCCTTCAGTGCTGTTTTTTTGGGGGAAAGATGCATTGGAGTGTGTGATGCAATTGCAATCACAGTGGTACCTCTGCTGCAATGCAGCCGGTCTTGAGCATCCCACGCAGAAGTGGAGAAGTCCACAGGGTGCTTAAAAACAGTCAAGCAACAAACCTCAACAAGCCAAAAAAAAAAAAAAACCAAAACCACCACATGTATCTGTTGGGCTTTCTGTAATTTCAAAATTCTGATGGAAGTAAGTTTTAGCTTTATAATTTGCATTGGCACTTTTTACATGGTTTCTCTTTGTCTACTTCTATAGTTTTTAGCCTTCTCAAGCCATGTTTTCATTAATTTGGTTTTAATTCAGTCCCAGCTCAGTACCTTAATGCCAAAAAAATTTATCTGTGGGCAAAGAAATGAGTGTGTGATGGAGGCATTGACTAGTCTTTAACTCCATGTTTATACTAGTAGGAGAAGCAGCCAAAGGCTGTTCTGGGGCCCTTACAGCCACGGGTTGTGTCCGTGCAGCTAAATTCATTTACATCCCCCAAACAGGATGACCTCATCCAGACTTATTGCTAGAAATAATCCCTGGTCTGTTCTACTTGGTCTTTTTTTGAAACCGTACCTAAAACTGCGCCAGGCGTTTATCTGTATGGGCAGCCATGTGCAGACTTTCACCTTTGCCCTCTCTGTGGTTGATGACTGTGGATCTCACCAACCTGGGTCAGGTGCAGACTATGGCTAGTACAGTTCTCTGTGAACTCCCACCAGTTCTAACTCTCGGCCTTTGTCACAGTAAGGCTTCTAAAGCTCTGTTAAGACTTAAAGCATTGTCCTTTCACAGGTAGGATGATGGAAAAAACACAGGATTTATCACCTTCAAATAATAAGTAGAAAATGAAACAACTGAGGAGGAGAAATCCTTTAAGTATCTCCAGTAATAACAAAATAGAGAACTAGAAGACTGGCTCTCTTAATGTATACATATTTTTATAAATTATTTTCTTCCGAGATGTTCATAAATTAAGTGAAAGCTTTTACAATGCCATGTGCCACAGAAGAGCCAAAGTCAGCACATAATGTTTTATTATCAGAGATCTTAGGGCAATAAAACCAAAAGTGCATTGTACAAAACTATTCCATTTATCAAACATGGATTTAACCAGTCTCCCCTGGTCCAAAGAGCAACAGTTTCACACCCAAGCATCCTGTTTATGACTTTTGGTGGCACAGTTGTGTCACAGTGCTAATGCAGTCAGGCAGTGTTTATTCTTTGGCCTCTCTGGGAATGGAGGGCTCAGTGGGAGATCTCTGTCACATCCTCATCTGCTCAGGTCTGTGTTCACTTGGGTCTCCAAACTCCAAGGATGGAGACTCCAGCCCCACTGGGCAGAGAGTCTCTTCCTATGCTGAATCATCTTCACAGTGGAAATACTGCCTGAGGCCCAACTTCAGCTTCAGCTTGTGACCACTGTTTCCCTATCTTCTGGCTTGCCCCAAGGGCAGAGCCTGGTGTTGGTATTCCTGGTAACCTCCTCTTGGGCATGGGAAGAGATTAAACCTCCTCTCTTCTTCAGCCTAATCAAGCTGAGATCCCTCAGCCTCTCATCATGCAGGGCACATATAAGTGGTGTTGGCAAAATACATTGCTGCAATAAACATCTATTAAAATATTTTTTAAGGTATGTTGATTTCTGTCTCCCCCTATGTATGTAAAAAGAAATGTACTAATGTTAGAAAATACTTTCAGGTATGTTCTCTATTAGAATTTAAAATCAATTGATGGTTTTAAATTATTGGGGTTTTATTCTTTCTAGGCTACATGAAGTCCACTTGATTGAGATAATTACTGACAGATAAATGAGTAGTTTACAGACAGGTCTAATTGATCTTATATGCTTGTTGCACTAACTACAGTCAGTAGCTGAGTCATTATTTTACAAACTGCAAAATGTGTTTATATTTAGTGTATATGTGCACATTGCTTTTACAACAGAAACAGATTACTTTAAAAAAAAAGTAATCTGTGATTTTAGAATGAATGAACAATAATTTCATTGGCTTCATTTTCTTCTCTCTGTTGTTTCCCTGCAGGTCAAGGCAACAGATGCAGATGCCAACCAGTTTGGTGAAATTGAGTATTTTCTTTATGATGGATTTAATTATTATGAAAAATCCAAAGCCTTCAAGATTGACCCACGTACTGGTCAGATCTGTGTGTCTCAAGACATTGACAGAGAAGAAGATCCAAGCACTTACGATCTCTTAGTAAAAGCTACGGATGGAGTAAGTTTTGCCTTTCCATACTGCCAGATTTGTGAATGTATTTGCAAATTTGGAAGTGCAGTGTTGGTATTAATTGTTGCATTTTGAGAATGTAGGAGTTGAGGGCATATTTGTATTCTGTTGAATTTGTGTATGTGTGTAATAGTTAAGGAATTAATCTGCTTTTTTTTCTTTAACTATCACTACTCAGTGTTTACTTCAGAGGCTACAGAAGCATTCTCTTATATTAATAGTACTTTCAACAGTGTGCTTTTTCTTCCCCATAGATTTCTTTGGAGGAGAAAAAATATGTAAGAATATATATTTTTTTTTTTGTTTGTGTGTTTGATTCTTGACTCTTCTCTTGTTTGAATGACTAATAATTTAAGGATCTAAGTCTTGCTGTTAGGACAGTGTCTGTGATCTTTACAGTAGAAGTAAGTCTATGTGATCATTTTGGAATTCCTCTGATTGGGATTTCTGTCTTCAGAACTCCTTTCTAGGCAAGGTTTTGTAGCATACACCTGAGTACAGATATCCAAGTCTTGAAGAATAGAACAGTCAGTATTACAATCTATAAGAGCAGAAACTTATGGGTTCTGTTATACTTCATCCCTTAATTTTTTCCTGTCATTCACATGTTTTTAAGCTGTATAAATGTAAAGAACACATACACATATCTGGAATACCAAGATAAGTCTTATCAATAATGGATATGTGAGAGATGGACAAGACCAGTGAAATTCTGATGAATTTCTAAGATACTTGGTCCAGAAGATTATTTTGAAATGTGAAAGAAAACATATTTATGTGAAAACAGCTCGGTGCGTTTTTTTTTTGTTAATTTACTGTTCTAGTGATAAATCTTGTCTCAAAAGTAAAAGGAAAAAAGCCAGTGCATTGAAACCATATAATATTTTTAAATTGGTGTGTCATTTGTCTTCATTTAAGTTCTTTGCATTTTCAGAAGTCAAATAACGGGGAGAGTTCAATTTTTGATTGCCCTGTCTGTGTCTTTGTACGAGAAGTCAGCACTTTGTAGATGCCATTGATTTCTCTTCTAAAAACTTGCTTATCTGACACCTAAATGCTCAAGCACCTAAATTCAATGTTAGCTTTTCAAAATTTTCAATATACCTGAACTTAACGTGGAGCCACTCTCCAACTTTACAGCAGAATAGTAGTAGGATATTTTATCTCCTGGCATTTCACTGCTAATTTTGATGGATAAAAGGTGTTAGGTGAGGGATTCAAAGTAGAGGCTATGATCAAGGGAGAAATATGTGCAGAAAAGACAGAGGAAGAGTGAACAGTCACTGTTGATAAAGGAGAAGAGTGGAGAAATGAGAAGGAAAGAAAATAACAGAGTTAATTAGAAATGAGGAGGAAAAGAAAGTATTTTCCAGGTGGTGCTCAGTTTATCTTACAGCAAAACTATCAGTTTCCTCCACCTGTTCCTCCCTGCTCCGTTACATGGTTTTGGAGCTTGTCAGTCATGTCTTTTATGGATTCTATAGAAAGGGTAATGGGAGAACTGAAGTTGCACACAAGAGCACGTGAAGGGGCAAGTGGAAAACAGATTCTGTTAAACTGACGTTAAATAAACATTCCTTTAGAGCTTGTGGGAGCACTCTCACTGAATAAGTGGGGACAAGACTGATCATAATATGTATTTATAACAAATCAGAATCAGTTTCAGCAGCAGCTATTTGAGGAGTCTTGGAATCTACAGTCAGACGAAGATTTATCGTAATGTTAAAATTGGATTTTTGATAATGTAAAATTGGGTTATTGTAATTTTTAAGTTTGTTTTAATGTTAAAATTGGGATAGGGGATTTTTACTCTCTGGAGAAGAAAAATAACTGATGAAAGTATGTTTCTTGGGGAAGCTCCATTAGCACCTAAGAGAGATTTAGGTCAGAAGTCAAGACTTACAAAATGAAGTCAAGACTTGCAAAAGGAAAATATGGAAAAAAGTGAATTCTAATAAAAGTATATGCATGTTTCCAAAGCATTATAAGGTACAACATTAGTCCTTTTCTGGTTCTGAGTATGTGCAATCAGATCTGCTATGTTTTATTTCTTGTGTTTGGCTTTCTTTTTATTTGTTCTCACAATGTGACTGGAATGGACATTGTATGTTTTTCCCTTTTTGCTTGGGGGTCTTCAGGCTACTACATATGTAAATTTATGCTTGCTTTATGCTTATTTTTGTGCTTCTGCCTTAAATAGTCTTAACATTAATTTATTTTCATACAGGAAGCTTTTTTTCTGTGCAAAAAGCATGCACTTTTGCTGCTGTACAGTGGCAAATTGTATTGCTATGTATCATGCATAGTTCAATCATTTTGATTATTTGTTTGCATGTTTTATGATGGACATCACCTCTCTTTTTTTTTTCAACCAAATACATAGTAATAACGACAGCTGTTAAAGCCTAACACAATCCAGATAAATGTAATTTGCATAATGCTAATTTATATTAGCATTAATCCCACCTTAATTAGCATTAATTAGCATTAATTCCACCTTCTTTAACATAAGCAAACCCTCAAATATAGTTTTGGGGGAGATTGTTATGCTGTAGTGCAAGTCTAAAGGAATAGTATTGAGTCTGAATCATTGGGTAGTTTCATGAAGGTCAGGCTTAAAATTAATTGACGTGAACAGTTAGGTTGCAGAAATATGCAACCTTGCTATTTTTTTAAGTCATAGCTACTGTGGCTGCAAAATGAAGTTTGGACCAGCTCAGTGTAGTTTGTCATGTGTATACACCAACATCTAATCTGTGTCAGCAGCTTCTGTAAGTGACTAATTGATCTGAGTACAGCGTACTCAGCTTGCCTTTGAAAAGCAAAGGGTTCTTCCTCTGTCTGTAGCTTAATGTATGGCATATAGCATGTGTGGGATGTATATACATGTGCTGCTTTGTGCCTCCATTGTACCTATCAGTGCCCTGACATTCACCATTAGCTGTGCCACAAGCGGAGCTGCTTTTTTCTAAAAATATTCGTGGTTGGCTGTAAAATAACCATGGAAATATGAACCCCTCCTAACTGATGGGAGAAGTCTGCAGGGAGTACAAGGCAGTGCCTCTGAGAAGTAAATTGCCATTCGTTTCACTCAGGGAACTGTGGGGTCTACTCTTCAGCACTTAGAGAATTGTCTTTTCTCCAGATTGTCAAAAAAATCAGTCATTTGCTGTGGAGAATTGTGATTTTTCTGTAGCATAATTTGGTTAGCCAGCTAGCAGTTGTTCCTCACTTCTCTGGTTTCACCACAGAGCAATGCTAAATGTGTCTGCCCATGTGGTATTTCAGTCAGGTCCTGATGGGCACCTGTAGCAGGAGTTTCAGTCATGCAGCGAGTAACATAGTGTCTGCGTCGGGGTCACAAAGAGGTACAGTGCTGAAGCTGTAACCAGAACCTGTCTCTCATCCCAGCTCTTTGTACAGAGAAAAGAAACAAGAGCGGAGGAGTTGACCCACCCCCCCTAGAAAGCATGGTGAGACCTCTTTCCCCACAAAATCATAAACGTACTGGAAAAAAAAATATATAATCAGTTACAAAGTTTAAATCTACAGATTGTTTCAATTACGTGCTTCAACCAAATTTGGTATTATTCTGTGTCTGTGTACACATAGTAAAGGTGTGGGTGTGTAGACAAGCACATGTGCCTATTAGAGAGATATATATGTACATACACACAGACATATATATATACCCGTACCTACCAAGTGTAGGTACATGCACACTGCATAAGTAGAACTGACCTGATAGGGTGGTAAATTGAGGATAGGTCTTGGAAGCAGTAGCCTGACAAGTCAGCTTTTGACTGTCTTGAACTGCTGTGCTCTCAATCTGTGTTCCTAATCAATAGTTGAAAAACCCCTTATATTCACTGTTAACGAGTCACACTTTTGAATCTGAAAGACTCATAGATAGAAAGATGTTATTCCCACTTTACTAGAGTACCAGTTACCTGAATGCCATGTGCTACAGGGGCAGAAGACCCTGACTTTTGTCTGTGAAGGAATAAGTGATGTATAGTTGATTACAGTAAAAACAAGTGAGGTTAGACTAAGCAAGTATTTGACATGTGTAGTACTTGTTAGTATTAATGAAAATAACTGTGTTCAGGCCTTACTGTCATAAGAAACTGAATTTCTTTGCATACTCAGTCAACCCACTGAAGTTGTAGTGCATCTGTAGCTTGCCTAAATGCAGTATTTTGAGGTATTACAGATACTGTAAGTTGTTTTTAACAGACATTTGCATTGCTCAATTGTTGCAGCACGTTATGTTTCCTAACGATGAGCTGAAACCAGATGTGCCTCATTCTGTTGTGTACAATTTTAAAATTGACCTTGTGTTTTGTTTTTATTTTTCTGATTTATCTAACAGGGTGGGCTAAGTGCCCAAGCTTTTGTTCGCATTGAGATAGAAGATATTAACGATAATCAGCCAGTTTTTGAACAAGCCATCTACGTGACAAGCATCAGCAGCCACACACAGCCAGGAACAGAGATCATCAGTGTCGTTGCTACAGACAGAGACTCAGGAATGTATGGTATTGTCACATATGAATTGATCCCAGGAGAATTCTCTTCTTTTTTCACAGTGGATACATCCACAGGTACTGTATGAGTCTGTGATTCAGAAAGGCTATAACCATACAACTTGTGTCTTTTCCTTGATGCCTTTTTTATTTGGAGTCATGTTGTATAGCTGAAGCTCAGATTCTACTGGAAAATAATTCCAGAGGAAGATGGAGGATTTAAAATTTAAAGTATTTACATTCACTGGAATAAAGAAAAGAATAGGAAACATAGTACAGGCCAGTACAATACATGTCACGCTGTATGCCAATTATCCACTATTTTCAGTCATCAGTCTGTTCATCATTCTAAGAAATAATCAAAACATTGTTTTTTACAATAAAATCTGAGTTTTTGAAATGCTTAGGTCTTACTCTTGAAGGGTAATAAAAGACACTTTCAAGATTCTTTTCCATTCATTTAATATCTCTGTTTCCATCCCAATCTTCTTACTCCACACTGTGCTAAAATAGGTCCCCATTCTGCTCACAATCTTAGAATATCCAGCTGCCTCTTTATTTGACTCAGTGATTACCTTTTTAGTGTCTTTTCCTGCCTTTTACTTCCTGATGTGACTCTTTGTCCTTCTGGTTTCTGGAGAGAGGTTCAATGAAGGAGTGACTATGAGTGCAAGAAGGCAGTTACAGTAAAAACAGATCTGTGTCATTTTTTTCTGAAGGTAGGTTGGGTCTCTCAGCTTTTCGCATGGCCACAAAGCAGCCACCACAGTCTGCTTTCTAACTTTAAAATAGTCATCAATGTCAACTGGAAGGAACATGAGCCCTGTATCTATGTATATTCACGGTGTTTTCCAGGAAACTGCAGCTACCATTTTACTTGAGAGCTGTCCCATGCATATGGATATATATTTATCAATGGTTCTGCTTTATGATGGTCATGGAGCAGGGGATTATTTTATAGGCTTTAAGATTTTTTGGGGGCTATTATATGTGCATCTGCATTGGTTGTTTGGTATACAAAATGTTACAAGGCTTTATTAATTCAAAATGGTATTTATTTTTGCTTTCTTACACAATCCCTCAATTCTTTTGATGAACAGAAGAAACTAATCTTAGAAAGCTGGTGTGCTTGTCTTGACTATGCCAAATTTTATTTAACTTTGGGCTTTTAACTGCCTGTCAAGTTGGATTCTTTGGGGCATAACTGATGCCAGAAATATATAGGTCAATCAGTAATTAGGGAGCTGGATCTCCACAGGCATTTAACTGGTCATTTTAAAACTGCCCCGACAGGCTTGTCAGAGAACCCCTGTTGATCACACTAGCAGCACTGGCTTTGCAGCAGTCCTCTTGTTTTGAAGGGCTTCTTCCTTAGATTGTGACCTTTTGACCTTTTTTTTCCAGTTTTGACACTATGTATAAGAAAAATGTCATGCTTAATCATGAAGACCATATTATAACTTACTCTTATCTTGTGGATCCATGATGATATTTCATGAAAGGCAGACCAAATTCAGGGTGCAGTTGCTTAGGGTCATTATTGCTGACATTTCATGATGAGAAGACTATGTAGGTCAGACCCTGTTGCCATCATTATACTGCTTGGAATCTGGTTGCACTTAAATCAGGTCTCCTGGGTAATTCACAAGATCAGACTGTGTCTAATTTTAATTTATTAATATTAATGATGTGGGATTTTTTTTTCTAAAGAATACACTTTTCACTTTTATGTTCTTCCATGTCTACCTGCAATAGTGCTTATGCTTGATCACTGGTGAGCAGAATGATTTTTAAACTCTTGGCAAAAATAAGCATTATAAACATTAAAATAAACATTAAAATTGCAATTTGTCTCACAGAAGTTTTGCAATCATTGCAGGTTAAATAGCTGCAAAAGCTGTTCAGTATTCAGAGAGAGATGAAACAAGTGGCTCGCTGTTAGGGCACGGGTTTTGTGCTCTTCCTCCATCTTGTTAGGACAATGACATTTTCCAATTTTTGTCATGATAAAGCTCTCTTCATATGCTCTGATATATGGCCTAATTTAGATGTGTGTCTCTGAAGGTTATGTGAGGGACTTCATCTAGTTGCGTGGGCTTCATCTTGTGAACAGAGGGCAATGGACACGTGTGACAAGAAGTAGCAATTCTTCAGGAGGTGATTTACCAATCCCATAAGCCAAACAAGATGATATTATGGTTTTGGTCTTTGGTTTTCTGACCTTGTGGATGTGCAGTCTGTTACTGATACGTATTGCAGTTTTTCCAATTTGCAGTTTGGCATATTCTGTTTTATCTGCTGTTTTCATTATTAGAGAACCTAAACAGAGGCACAGTGATGGTGTTTGAATCTTCCATGAATTTGCTTACTGATAAATTTTTTTTTTAAATGATAAATTTTTCTCACTAATAGAGTGTTTAGAAATGAGGAATGCAAACCGGCACATTAGCTTTTCTGACTTCTTATGTTCATTATAGCCCTCAGGGTTATATGTAGAAGTAGACAGAAATCAATTCAGTATTATGAAATTTAAATTAATTAGTAGCTAACTGTTGCATGTTACACTGTGATACAAGATATCATATACAAGATGATAGAGCTGTCTGTGGCATGTGTAATTTCTATTTTATGGCATCCAGATTGTGGATTTGAAAATTTATCTCACTGTAATTTTCTACAGGGGTGTTTTTGGAATGTTGCACTTAGAATACTCACCATAGATTCACGTTTTTTTCCCCCAATCTTTTTTTCATTTTTAAAAGAGAAATGAATAAAACAATAAAATAAAAACTGTAACCTTAGTTCTTCACTACTATGGCTTGCTTCTGGCAGTTGCTTTGTTAAAGCAATTCTATGCCTATAGCAAGAAAGCTTTTAGATCTGCGTAGTAAACTCTGTTAACAATACAGGATATCCTACCAGCTGGTCAAACACTGACTGCATAGAATATTTCAGTAGTGCTTTTGTGGCATAGATATTATGAGGTGGAGCCACATCCAAGCTCCTTGAAGGGGCTTCATGTTTTATTTCAAAATCTGAGACATACGGGTGTCATATACAGAAAAATTCAGTCAGAGTGGGAAGGAAAAGCCTTTCATTCAGCTGATAGATAAAAAGATTTTTTAAATTTTAAACAAGTCTTTGTTAGCAATGTTTATATGGTTTTTTTAGCTTTTAGATACTGCATTTTTTGTTCGTGATATGCTCGTATACTCAAAAATAACATTTATTGCATTTCCCTTTGAGAAGAAAACCTGAAATTAAGTGCTTTTCATTTGATTGATGATGGATTGACCACAAGAAAAAACACTTTTAAGAACTGTGTAGCTAGAAAAATGTACAGATAGGGGACTGTAAACCAGTTTCTCTCCTAGTTCGTGACTCTTGCTATCATTTGTTTCTAGTATTAGTGTAAATAACATCTTGGCTTTATTATGTTTCCTTTTGTAGATATCTGATCCATGCATGTTATATGAACAGCATTCATGAATTGATTAGAACAGAGCAAACTGAAGAGCTCTTCTGGCTAAGAAACTCAGCTACAGTTGTTTATTTTCTCATTGTTACCTAAGAAGCTATCTGAAACAGAGTGTATTTATAGTTAGGGCTGAGCAGGTAATTAAAAATGTAAGTCACAGGATACAATCACAAGTGTGGCAGAAAACCTATGTGGTACTTAATTTTAAGACTTTGAGATTAATAAATGAATTTAAACTTTCATTACGTTATAAGCATTTATATTTTCCTTCACTCCAGGGCACATAATTCATTTTTACATTGATCTAAATGATACCCTTCTTAAGAGCTGGATGAAAATATGGTTATGATTTTACTTTAATCCTAATTCAAGGAAACTGTTTCAAATCAATAAAATGAATACTGTCTGAAAATTATTTTGGGCCAACATGACTTCACGTGTCAGCCTTCAGGTAAATGATCTCTTTGTGTCTTTGCTAACCAGTTCCCTAGCTAGTCACTGTGTGTGGAGAGGACTCCTGTGAAGGCTAATTAAAAGGCATTGGTTTATGTTCTTGTGATGGTATTAGTGATTTAAATCTAGTATGAAAAGGCTATACAGAAAGTAGCATTCACATAGTGTACAGAATAACCATTTAACTTAGCTTCTTTGTTTCTATATAAGGTATTTCTGTTTCTAAATATCTAAAACAGCAATTATGGCCTTCTTACTTTGTATTTTGCTGAGAATGCTTCTGTGAGTGTGGTGGTTTGACAGTGGCTGGATGCCAGGTGCCCACCAAAGCCCCTCTGTCACAAGGGAGAGAAAAAATAAGAAATGGCTCATGGTTCAAGATAAGGGCAGGAAGAGATCACTCACCAGTTGCTATCATAGGCAAACAGACTCAACTTGGAGAAATTAACGTAATCAAATCAGAGAAGGATAATGAGAAAGAAAACCAAAACTTAAAACACCGTCTTCACTCTTTTCTACAGACTCGGCTTCACTCCCAATTTCCCTCCCTCCTTCCCAAGCGATATAGAGGGACAGAGAGTAGGGGTTGTAGTCGGCTCATCACACATTGTCTCTGTTGCTCCTTCTCCTTCACACTCATCCCTTGCTCCAGTCCAGGTTCCCTCCCATGGAAGGCACTCCTCCACAAACTTCCACAATGTAAATTTTTCCCACAGGCTACAGTTCTTAAAAGACTACTCAAGCATAGGTCCCTTCCATGAGGTGCAGCTCTTCAGGAACAAAATGCTCCAGCATGAGTCCTACATGGAGTCATAAGTCCTGACAGCAAATCTGCTACAATGTGGGCTCCTCTCTGTCCACAGGTTTGCAGGTCCTGCCAGGAGCCTGCTCCACTGTGAGCTTTCCACAGGGTCACAACCTCCTTCAGACATCCACCCACTCTGACGTGGGGCCCTCTCTGGGCTGCAGGTGGATCTATGCTCCCCTATGGCTTCCATGACTGCAGGGGCAGGGACTGCCTCACCATGGGCTGCACCATGGGCTGTAAGGGAATCTCTGGACCACCTCTTTCAATCATTCTTCACTAACCTTGGTGTTTCCAGAGTTTTCAATCCTCTCTCCTGGCTGCTGCTTTGCAACAGTTTTTTTCCCCCTTTCTTAAGTATGTTCTTGCAGAGGGAATACTGCAGTCATGGATGGGCTTGGCCTTGGCCAGTGACAGGTCCATCTTGGAGCTGGCCAGCATCAGCTTCGTTGGACTCAGGGGAAGCTTCTAGCAGCTTCTCACAGAAGCCACCCCTGTAGCCCCCCCCCCACCAAAACCTTGTCACTCAAACCCAACACACTGAGGAATTTGGGGATCTTTCCATTGACTTGAAGATACTTGAATAAGGCTTTTGCCATAATACCATTTGTTACTTATTTACACCAAAAAAAACCATGTTGAGTACAACAGAGAAGCCTTGTTACAAGAGCTGATCAGTAGTTTAGCATAAGAAGTTTTTATTCATCACAAAAGTACAGGTTCTACAAAACGAGCATTCTTTTCAGGAAATTTGGACTTGCTAAAAACTACTCTATTTCCTTTAAGATGTCTTCTGCTTTCTTTTGAACTGAATAGCATAGAACATCATGCAATAAAATTGTCCTGTAAGAGATATAGTCTGGAGCTTAGTACAGTGGAGAAGAATAAAAGGAGGAATGCACCTGAAGGAAATTGTAAGAATATAAGTATTATTAAATTAATCAGACAAAAGTCCAGCATCTTATCTCTTTAACAGTGCTTGGTAATGGATGCAAAAAGGGCTTGAGCAGAGCAGTCCTTCCGCTGATAGATTTTTCTTGTTCTGGCATTGTGCAATTTAGTGCTCAACTACTTCCATTACTGTGCTATGGCACGATATGTGAGTACAATTTAATGTCAAATGGACTTAAAATAACCTTTTTTATTTGCTTTGGAGCACAAGAATAGATCATTCCCATTAAGGATGTTGACAAGTTTTGTTTTGTTGAAGAAAATGGAAATGTTGTTTAACAGTCCCATCTTAGGAAATTTTCACAACTATTACAGAACAGGTTGAAAACAGAAGTTGAAATACCAAAATTTCTTACTGAGGGGAAACCCCCCAAACTTTGTATAATTCCACATATTATACAATGTTTAATATATAGCAGATTGTAATATGCATCAAAGTGAAATGGGGATACATTGTTTCTAAAGAAAACAAAGCCTTTTTACTGATGATTAATGATGTTTTTGTATAGTATTGTAGAAAAAACCCAGTTTATTTTTAAACTACTTTTGGCATTTTCATACGTCATGTAGTACATTTGCTAAACATATGAAGAAGTTCACATAAATAACATTTAAAATTAGGAGTGTTTTATTTTGGAACACTTTGAAGCCACTTGTTTTTTTAAACTGCAATTTCTTCAATTACTGGCTTTCTGATCTTTCATATGAAATTGATAGCATATTCAAAATGCTGCAAATCAGAGGGATATGTATGAGAAATTGGTTTAGCTCACTGCATTTTTACCTTTGAAGAATTTGTTGGGCATTAAGTCACAAAGGAAAAATTTGTGATCTCAGCATAGAATTTAGAGACGTTTACCTTCACTGAGATTTCATCTAATGAGAAATCTAACAGAAAGAATATGGGAAACAGTATGTTCTGCTTGAAGCACACAGAATTTGCTGCAGTAAATGTGAGAGTGCAGATTTTGGCCCTGACAGAAAGCTATGTAGCAGAGGAGCATGAAAAGATATCCATAGGGCCAACCCTTAATTTGTCTCTTTTTTCTTTTATTAATAAAATCCAGTATAATCAGCCACCTGAAAAGAGAAATATTGCAACATGCTATGTGCCAACAAGTTATCCTTGCAATAGTGAGGTAACGTATACCTGAGTTTCATTGTGCGTGACACAATGCAAAATATTTACAGAACTGATCTAGTCCCGCCTCCTTTCTTTTAGTTAGGTCAGGATCAGATATCAGAAACAGAAGAACCCACAAGATCAGACAAAGTGCAAACTCTGGTGACATTACACAGATGATGTGCGCTGTTGGCAAGAGAAATGCAGAAGAGGAAAAAATTATGCCCAAACCTCCCACTTTGAAGGAATGGAAAAGTGTGAGATTTGTTCTGGAAAGTTCAGAGAGCCAACACCTTTCTTTGATAGAGACTGTAAGAGTCTTAAGTACAGATGTACTTAATATACTTCATGTTCTCAACTAAAAAAAAGGAAAAAAGTGGCATTTCACACAAAGGGAGAAGACAGCCTCACTGAAATGCCTTCACACTGTTGGACTGTTCAAGAGAACAAACACAGTGGAGAGTATATGTAGTAGAAAATCAGTTTGTGAGGATTAAAATGAGCATGTGAAATTTTTCATAATGCTCTTCATAGAAGAACAGCAAATCTATCTTATTGGACTTATATTAGGCCTCATTGTGTATTTGTGCTGGAAACATGTACCTTTGATACAAAGTATCATCTCTGGTAAACTGTGGCAGTTGAGGAAGTAAAGGTAACCTCGTGCGATGGTGCAGCAGTGCTGGAGCTGTGTAGATTGTGTGGGGAAGGCTCTGCTTTTGTCTTTGAAAATACAGCAGTTCACCAGGCCAGAGTCCTGTCTACTTACTGGTTTATGCTTTGATTTTTGTTGTGGGTTTTTTAAAAGCAACCCACATTTTATGTGGAAGTGTTCTGTTTGTATGAAATCAGACAACAAAGATGCTCTGAGTTACTGTTATGCCAGATTAAAGGAAACAAAACAAGGCAGAAACAGGGGAAATCTCCCTGCAACAGCAAATTACATCTCTTTAATTCTATGCTGCTTTACTGACAAATTAGCATTTTGGGGAGTTTTTTGTTTGTTTCCTAGGGAAGAATGATTTAAACTGGAATGGGACAATACAGAGAAAGCTACATCAAAGTAATGCCTGTTTTTTTTCTGTGTTTAGATTAGTTTTAATGTCTGATGGTGAGTCATGAAACCTTTGTTCTGCTATCATTAGTTTTGTACTAAGCAAAAAAACCCCAATCGCTGTCCTTGAGGTTTATAGTAGGTTGAAATAGTGAGATAGCACTGCATTAACATAACAATCAGTTTAATATCTCCAGGTTTCTTTTAATATGTACTGTAGAAAAAGAGAGTTTTTGAGTAGCGTATTCTGAAGTATATATAGCAAATATAAATTGGTTGACAATTTGAGGGGGTTTTATGTTGAGATTTAAAATGAGAGGAAGATCAAGCAAAATGTTTCATTTGACTGGAACGTTAAAAATAAAGGAAATGAAGCAAAAGATGCACAAAACAAGTGAGGAACTGAAATCCCTAACAGTTTAGCAGTTGCTGTGATCACCAGAAAGACTGAATTCGGTTCTTTTTTTGCTTTGACCAACATTGTACCTATGTGTCTTCTGATGGGTGTGGTAACCACTCAATTACAGTTGGGACTCTTTTTTATCTTACTAATATTTCTTTAAGGATTTTGGGCAAGATAGAGCAGCTTCCCTGCTCTGAATAGCCACATGTATTGCGGACTTCATAGCTGTTTCTTGCTAAATGAGGAGTGTGAGGCTGTTCTGCCACTGGCATCTTGTTTGGAGTATTGCTGCCTGGCATGTAGCTAGCAGGGGCACATTTAACGTGTCCAGTGAAACACTCATTTTAGAACCAGGCTAGGGGTTTTGAAAGCTCTGGATCTGATCCAACTTCTGTTTGAGACCTTTCTTTGGTGGACTCCTCCTGTTGTATACCTTTTCCTTGGGGATTTATCATTCCTCTTGAAATTAATAGGCAACCAAACTTTTAAAATACAGTAGTATTCATTGGTAGAACAGTTGCTCTAACGATTCTGCCTTCTTTAAAGTCTCAGCTTCTCAAAATTATTGGTAAAAAAAAAAACCCCAAACATCATGAATTTGGTTTATCTATCTGCAATTTTTCATGGTATTCCTTAGCATTGTTTCAGGATTGTCCAGCACCTCAGGACATTTACAGTGGATGCTTTATAAATAAGGGATTTTTTTCCCCTACAAGACAACTGTCATACTAACTTGTTTTGTAGTAAACTTTGAACAATGCATGAAAAGCACTACTGAAATATTAATATTGCCATTAATTAAAATTGTTGTTAAAAACATTATAGATTTAAACATTTTGGTGGTGTTCAGAGAGGAAATAGGCTGAACATTTCATCCAAAAAGTAGTGCAAATGCGAGCTTCACATATTCCTTTATTGTGAGGAGGCATGTGATCTCCTAGCGGTCTGTACTCTATAGAGACAGAAGAAAAAGTGCATCTCAAATAGTACATTGCAAGACTTTGTCTAAAAAATGTGTAAGAGGAAACTGAGCCCAGAGAATACAAAACCATTCTAATGCTAGACTCATTCCATCTTTGTGTGACCTTAAGAGGCTGATGCTCAGGTGGATATTCTGCTTGTGAATAGTGGAACTGCCTTAATTAGAAATCCATGTTTTGTGTGTTGATGAATTCTTCTTAGCTGACTAAATTTGTCTATAACCTGTAGTATTTAAAATAATAGCATTGTGCTTCTGGGAGAGGTGCAGTGTTAACACCGTGTATATCATTGTATAGATGCAGATACTGCTTTCTTATAGATTACCAGCCTCGTTGGATTTGAATGAAGTACCCTGGAGTAGACTTTCATATGCTAAGCAAAGTCTTGTGGTTAAACACAGTATGTTTAAATAGTAGAGGTTGTAGACACTAAGCTGTTTTATTTATATTTCCTTTTTAACCATGAATTTAGCAAGAATCTGCTAGAGAGAGGTCACTGTTGAAAGCATTTGACAACACAAGGATACGAGGAGTCTGTAAAGTACAGCTGCAGATGGGGATTGCTACAAGTCACAAAAGATACGAAAATATTAAAATACTGAATACTTTCAAACTTGAAATAGTTCTCTTATTCACTGAAACTCAAAACAGTGTTTGTGCCATGAAGATTAAGCTTTTTAAAGCCTTTTCCTCTGAGCTGAAGCTGTGCATATTGCAACAGTTAGACTGTGAATAACAATGTAGTTCCTCCTTAATTCTTTTCTTTCCCCTGACAGTTATTAAACCAGATCTTAAAACAGTGCATTTTGCAGAGTGTTGTTACGATTACCATCAAGAAGGTAGCTTCACTAAAAGAGGTGTATTTTAATTACCCGTAAATTGCTAAAACTTGAACCTAAATGGGATGCTAAGATTAGAGAATGGACAATTAGTCACATAAAGTTAAATAGAAATGTTGAGCAGAAACCCTGCCTTCTTCCCTAAAGCAATGTGGGTTTTAAGGTTAACACTAAGTGTACACCTCCTAACTGTGTTCACCTCTCAAAGTATTACCATATCTGTGCTCATCCTGAACATTTTTCTGGCACATAAAAAGTGCATAAAAAGGAACCTGTACGTGTGTCTTCACACTGAGAAGCTGAAGTGCAAGGTCAGGCGAGACATGCTCTGAGCAGGCCAGTGGGTCAGCACTGATCTGTGCAGCACTAAACAGCAGGTCCAGTGGACAGCTTTGAAGGTGAATTGAGGTGATGAACTTTTATACATGCCTTTTACCATCTGTTTGCTGTCTGAGCTGTGTGTCAGGTCATGCCAGCTAACCCATTGTAGGATATTTGCTGAAGAAGTACTGCCATCAGTTGAAGTTGCTGGGGCATTTGGTTTCATCGTCTTAGAGAACACAATTGATAGTTGTTGATTTTGTTCCTCTTGCCGTATTCTAAAGATTTTTTTTTTAGTTTGACAATCAATGAGAAAATACTGCAAGCTATTTAAATGAGTACGCATTTCTAGGCAATCCAGACTTTGTTATTGAAGCTAGTGCATTCTGATTCATATCTTTGCCTCTGCAGTTCTTGACTAGTGGAAAATGTTTTGTTTACCTACAAATGGCTATAAGCGTAGGGCTGTTTTTTGTTTTGTTTTTTCTTTTTTGTTACATGAGGACTCTGTGGAAAAACATAGATTCTCAAACTGCTCAGTTTAGAAATATTTGTGGAAATCCTTTTGGGATAGCCAGCATTATTTCTGCCGTACAAGATGTGCTTCTGGTAATCTGTGCTGCTGTAATGTTAGGCCTCTAAACAGGATCACGGAGAAGATCAGGAAATTATTTTAAAAGAATCATCACATGTGGACTGTTATTCTGCCTTTAACTCCTGAGAAATAGCACTTAGCAGCTAACCTACCTGTGGAGCAGAGTGCGTCTTCACAAAAATGAGAGCAGCAAAATCAAGGCCATGACAATTTTTGTCAGTCCCAGTGAATGGCCACAGAGTCCTGTCACTAATGGTTTTGCACATACTGGGTGAACATTTTGTCTTTCATCATTAATAAGCATAAAGATGAAAACAAGCAATTCTTGGAAATTTAGTGCCCCAGCACATGCAGTGAGTGAGGAAGGATAAAATAGATCAGAGTTGACAGTCATGATTTTGCCCTTCATTAGTACTGCCTCTCACCCTACAATGAAGCCCTGAACCCGTTGTAACAATTTACCTTTGCCAGTAAGCACAGATTGCTCTGCAACAAAGCATCAGTGTCTTGTGCTGAGCTAACCTGTGCTAGTGCAGAGCTTTTCCCAAACTCAAGCCAGTGGTGACAGTTGCTGCTATGCAATGAGCATTGCAGATTCTGTCTAACGTATATACAAATCATGATAGGCAGTGTTTGGGTCATGGTTTTGATTTATAAAAGCTGGAATCTGCAGTTACTTACAGCCATGCAGGTCTAGTCAAGAAAATGAGATTGCCAAGGTGTAAGTGAAGCTGGATGCTAATGCTTCGTCTGGTATGTAATTATATGATTGTTCACCCATGAAGCAGAATTGATTCTAGCTTGCTCTCTTGCAGAATTAGCAATAACCAGAGGTAAAGTCTTAAAGGCAGTGCAGTAATATGAACAATTTTTTTTAAAGTGGGAGTTAAGTGTTTTAAAGGCAGAAGATAGGACTCTCCATGCATATGAAGACCCAAACTGCAAGAAATAAGGTTGTGTTTTTCACCCAGTGACTTCTTAATGTAAGACCACACTTGTCTCTGTGTGGTTCCCTGCTGAGAGCTTTGGTCTTGGTAAAATGTTCATCACAGAGGAGCTGTCTCATTATTCTCTTTCCATAGTTAGCATTTCTAGAAGCTGCTTTTCACAACAGAATGATATATTCTGTACCACAACAACCTAATTGTCTTTTAAGTTCTCTGAAGCCACAAATTTCAGGCTGCAAATGACTGGTAATAACAATAATAAGTCACTGTCTTTTCCTAATTACAGGACAGGAAAGAAAGGAAAAGTGTGCCTCTTCAGCCTGTTACTGTGGCATGCCTGTGCATGCATCTTGCCCTGTGTTTCTGCTTTTGTATATGTAGTACTAGGGCATCTCCTGCACTGTAGTTCAGCAGATCAAAAACACCTAGCGAGCCGGCTCTCGGATATGATGGTAGCTACTTTTAACCCAAGTGAGCATGACTGTTCTAGTCACAGTCCGATGTTTTTGCCTAACTGTATAGAAAGCAGGGTCATGGATGCTGCTGCTTGCTTCTAAGGCTTTTTTTCCTGTCATGTGGTGCCATAATAGAGCTTAATGTAACATTTTCCCCAACATATGGTAGAGCTGTCTCAGGTAGCTATATAGATTATATATCACCAGATGCCAGGCTAATGCCTTGTCCTACAAATGCTGAACGAGTCAGAATGTATATAATGAAAAGTAAAACTATGTTATAAAATTTCCTGTATGCTATGATTTTGAGGCTGGAAGGAACCATATGGAAGACATACACTTTTTACTTCGAATCTGCCACTGTTCTTAGAGTGTCCCCGGTCCTGCAAGAGCAGGCTGAGTTGACAAGATGTGCTTGCCTATTGCCTTTCCTCCACAGCAAAAGAATGAAGAGGCAAAGCAAAATATTTAATCCTTTTTCTGCCTGCTTTCTGTAGCTGAACTGTCATGGACTGTTGTGTAATCTATCTAGGTAAGCAAAAAAGAAATTTTGGTTCTGGGATATTTCTGTTCCACCAGGTCTTCAAAATTCTTGAAGTGGTGCACTGTTTGCTGCACCTTAATGAAGTCATTAGTTACTGCTTTGAGAGTAAGAATTTCAATGTGATGCTTTTCTATAGAAGTTTTCACATTCTTCACATACATCTTGAAGTATCCAAAATTAGAATTAGATGGTTTTGGCTTTATCAGTAGAAAAATATCCAGTTGTTCAATTTGGTGAAATATAGTCCATTTGATTGGTTTCATTTAATTTGACAGCAACAGTGTTTAAAATCGATGTTTATGCATTTAACCTCTGGAGAAAGAATGTTAAATCCCTTTTTCCTTTGAGCTACAGTTGCTCAGATTACCTCAGGAAATGCCAAAAGTTTATGTCCTTGGGAGACTACTTTGTTGTACTGTCTAACTAATCATAAAACCCAATCATCAGCAGACAAAAAAAGGAAGGCCAAAATAAAGTTTATTCTTGAAGTGCATTGGTTATTGTTGTGGTCACTGGATCAGCAATGAATTCTGAATCCATCTGTATCTCTCAGATTTTCCTGTGGTTTGTCACACTGCAATAAGTGTCTTTGTTAGCAGAAAGCATTCTTTCATGATCTTGAAGACCCTCTGAATGAATTTTAAGCATGTTGAGACACAGACTGTTATTTTGATGTCCTGGCAATATAATTGGAAAGTGTACTGCATGCATATTTGAATATTTATAAGAATTTAATGCATTTTCCAGTATTCTGCTTAAAAATGCATTGTGGCAAATTACTAGTGTGGCTTCACACTAAATTTTGAGAATATATATTGTTGAATCATGCACTGATTCCCCTAAGGCACTTTGAGTTAAATGTGATTTTTATCTTGTCTGACAAATAGGACCACTAGATGTCTGACATGAATGCCAAACATCATCTCTACTATAGCTGCCGTGAAAGCCAGGAAATTACAAAGGTAGCTCAAAGTTTAAAGATTTGGTTACAGAGAGCTGATAGAGGTTTTGTGTCTTTACTAACTTCTACAAAATACATAGTTGCCGATATTGCTGTGGGAATCTGCTATAGACCTCCCAATCAGAGTAGTGAAGTAGGTGAAACATTCTATAAGCATTTGAAAGAAATCTCCTGGTCACTTGCCATTGCTTCTTGGGGACTTCCAACTTCCCAGGTATCTGCTGGAAATACAGCACAGCAGAGAGGGAACAAGCCAGGAGATTCCTGCAATGTGTGTAGGAAATCTTCCTCACACATCTGATAAGTGTACTGACCAGGGAGGGTGCCCTACTAGACCTCTTGTTTGTGAAGAGAAGGTCTTGTGGAGGATGTGGCAGTTGGAGGCCGCCTGGGGAACAGCAGCCATGAAACTATTAAGTTCTCTATTCACAGAGATGTTAGGAGGCGGGGCAGCAAAACTGACACTTTGGAGTTTGGAAGGGCAGACTTTGACTTATTTAGGAGGTTACTTGATAGAATCCCTTGGGAATCAGTTTTGAAGAGTATAGGAGTCCAGGAAGGCTGGACACTTTTTAAGAAGGAAATCTTAAAGGCCCAGGAACAGGCCATTTCCATGTGCTGTAAGACAAGCCAGAGGCAAAGAGGACTGGCTTAACTGAATAGGGAGAATTGGAATAAAATTAGAAAAAGAAGCAAGTTTATGGTCTCTGGAAGAAGGAGCGGACTACTCACGATGAGTACAGAAACGCTATTAGGTTAGTAGGGAGTTAATTAGAAGGTCAAAAGTTCAGCTACAAGTCAAACTGGCTTTAGAGGTTGTCATGGTTTGACATGACAGCCTTTTCTGGTAAGGGGGAAGGGGCTGCAAAGATGGCTCCTGCAAGAAGTTGCTCACAACTCTCCCCAGCTCAGAGCCAGACCCACTTCTGGGGCTGAGCCAATTAGACGCCTCCACGATCACTTTTTAAGAAGAAGCCGGAAGGGGAGGTGTCTTCCTCCATCTTCTTTCCTTCTTCTGCCCCTTCTTCTCTTCTTCTGGCTGGTGGTGGTGCAAGGAGTAGGAACGGTGAGAGAAACAACCATGCGGACTCCAAGGTCAGTGATGAAAGGGAGGAGGTGTACTGTAGCAGAGACTCCCCTGCATTCTATGGAGAGAACTGGTGAAGCTGAGATTTATTTTCATTTCTTTAAAGACCCCGCATCAGCGGTACAGACTCATTCTGATAATGAGCCCGCATCAGGGGCAGAAACTCATTTTGCTAAAGCTGACCCCGGACCAGGGGCAGCGATTCACTTCATTAAAGGCCCTGAGCCAGGGACAGTGATTTTGGCCGGAGGAGGCCTTGTCCCGAAGGAGGGGCCCTTTATCACTATGGCCGGAGGAGGCCTTGTCCCGAGAGAGGGACCTTGCAACCGCGGTGAAGAATCCACGTCAGAGATATTCACCAAGGACTGTGTCCCGTGTGAGGGAACCTGTATCGGCAGAAGCCGCAGCTGCTGGGAACAACCCACACCAGAGAAGTTTGTTAAGGACTGTGTTCCGGGGGAGGAACCCCGTGTTGGAGCAGGGGAAGAATGCCAGGAGTCATCCTCATCTGAGAAGACAGAAGCGGCAGAGCCCATCTGTGAGAGACTGACCACATCCCCCACTCCCTGCCCCCCTGAGCTGTTGCGGGGGGAGGAGGTAGAGATATCGGGAGCAGTGAGCTGGGCCCGGGAAGAAAGGAGGGATGGGGGAGGGAGATCTTAAAGTGCTGGTTGTAATTTTCTCATCATCCTACTCCCTTTTTGCTTTTATTCTGTTCTGTTTCTTGTAGAATAAACTTTCCTACTTTCCTCTCTAAGTCGAGTACTGGAGTCTGTTTTGCCCAGAACCATAATTGGCAGCGAGCCCTCCCTGCCCTTGTCTCAATCCACAACAATCTTGCTTATCTTTTTACTCCCATTTTGCTGGGTCCTCCACCATCTTAACGAGGGTGGGGGTGAATGGGGGCATCGAGCGAGAAACTGTCGTGGTGCTGTTGTGCTAGCTGGGCCAAACCACGACATTATTGGCGCCCAACGTGGGGCCCCGAGTCTGTGGGACTTGGAGCATTACAGATTAAATTTGAGACAAGGATACTAATTGGGAGTGGTAACGGGCAAAACATGAACTGTACTGCTGACTATTGAGGTTTTAAGTGCTTCTACCTTTGGTGAAGGGACGAGGGGTGGATTTTTAACACCTCCTTAAAAAGCAATTCGTGAAGGCGAGGGGTGGAATGTCATGGTTTGACATGACAGCCTTTTCTGGTAAGGGGGAAGGGGCTGCAAAGATGGCTCCTGCAAGAAGTTGCTCACAACTCTCCCCAGCTCAGAGCCAGACCCACTTCTGGGGCTGAGCCAATTAGACGCCTCCACGATCACTTTTTAAGAAGAAGCCGGAAGGGGAGGTGTCTTCCTCCATCTTCTTTCCTTCTTCTGCCCCTTCTTCTCTTCTTCTGGCTGGTGGTGGTGCAAGGAGTAGGAACGGTGAGAGAAACAACCATGCGGACTCCAAGGTCAGTGATGAAAGGGAGGAGGTGTACTGTAGCAGAGACTCCCCTGCATTCTATGGAGAGAACTGGTGAAGCTGAGATTTATTTTCATTTCTTTAAAGACCCCGCATCAGCGGTACAGACTCATTCTGATAATGAGCCCGCATCAGGGGCAGAAACTCATTTTGCTAAAGCTGACCCCGGACCAGGGGCAGCGATTCACTTCATTAAAGGCCCTGAGCCAGGGACAGTGATTTTGGCCGGAGGAGGCCTTGTCCCGAAGGAGGGGCCCTTTATCACTATGGCCGGAGGAGGCCTTGTCCCGAGAGAGGGACCTTGCAACCGCGGTGAAGAATCCACGTCAGAGATATTCACCAAGGACTGTGTCCCGTGTGAGGGAACCTGTATCGGCAGAAGCCGCAGCTGCTGGGAACAACCCACACCAGAGAAGTTTGTTAAGGACTGTGTTCCGGGGGAGGAACCCCGTGTTGGAGCAGGGGAAGAATGCCAGGAGTCATCCTCATCTGAGAAGACAGAAGCGGCAGAGCCCATCTGTGAGAGACTGACCACATCCCCCACTCCCTGCCCCCCTGAGCTGTTGCGGGGGGAGGAGGTAGAGATATCGGGAGCAGTGAGCTGGGCCCGGGAAGAAAGGAGGGATGGGGGAGGGAGATCTTAAAGTGCTGGTTGTAATTTTCTCATCATCCTACTCCCTTTTTGCTTTTATTCTGTTCTGTTTCTTGTAGAATAAACTTTCCTACTTTCCTCTCTAAGTCGAGTACTGGAGTCTGTTTTGCCCAGAACCATAATTGGCAGCGAGCCCTCCCTGCCCTTGTCTCAATCCACAACAATCTTGCTTATCTTTTTACTCCCATTTTGCTGGGTCCTCCACCATCTTAACGAGGGTGGGGGTGAATGGGGGCATCGAGCGAGAAACTGTCGTGGTGCTGTTGTGCTAGCTGGGCCAAACCACGACAGAGGTAAAGGGTAATAAGAAGAGTTTCTAACAATACATTAGCAATAAAAGAAAGACCAGGGAGAGCGTCCATCCCCTATTAGATCCAGAAGGAAAATTTGTAATAAAAGATGAGGATAAAGCTGAGGTGCTTAATGCCTTCATTATCTCAGTCTTTAGTAATAGGAGCATTTCCACTGGGGAAAGAGGAACGGGACGACAGGGAGATAGCTTCTGCCGTTTGTCCCTCCTCAGGACAGGTGGGCTCCACATCAGTCCTCCCTGCAGGTCCGTGGGGTAACTCACACACACAGCAGCCCTGCACGGGCTGCTCTGACGTACGTTTATTCCAAAGGCTACAGCTCGTCTCTGCCTCTCGTGTGGGGCTGCTCTGCGGCGCGCAGGCTCTCCAGCACGGCCTGGGCCATGGCCGTCTCCCCACACAGTCCCTCGCCCGTCTGGGCTCGCTCACATGGAGCTGCTGGTAACTCTCAGTCCTGCCGTGGATCTCCATAGGTTGCAGGGGCACAGCTTGCATTCTCGCTATGGCTTGTGGAGAGATCTCTGGTCTATTGCTTCTCCTTACTTCCTTCCTCCTTCTCTGGCTGAAGGGTCCGTGTGGTTGCCTCCATCTTGTATCACTCATACATCTCCTCCCAGCACTTCAAATTCCCAAAGGGTTTTCAAGGGATTTTTATCACCTCAGAATAAGTGAAAGTGTTCTTCCTGGTGCTCAAAGATAGAGAAGATGCTGGAAAGGATAAGACAAAACAGTATTAGTGCTCTCTAGGACATAATTACGTTTCCTTATTTCATCTTTTACCTGTCTGAAAGCACCTGATGATCTTTGACTGTGTGCTTCGGGTTATAATTTACTTATACAATTTATGAAATAAAAAACATACTGTGTTCTGCTGTATTGCAGCAGTGTGCTTCCCTAAATTTTTAAGTATTTATGTTAATTTCTTCTAGACAAGCCATTTCAGAGTGCTCTAAAAGGCTAATGATTTATTGGTGGGTTTATGTCTTAATTTATAAATCCTTAATTTGCTTGCAAAGGACAATTGAATGACTGTCTCTCACAGAACAATTAACAAGTATGAGCTTTGGATAATTGTTGTGGACTGTTGTGAACATCCCTGTGGCTTGGATGTAATTCTCATTGCTGAGACTGAAGTCTTCACTCAAACAAAGCTTTCTTTAATTTCATAAATGCTTTCACCACAAAAAAAGATAGGACAAGGTTCCTGCCGTGTTCATTTGTTATATCTGTACTAACACTTCAGGTAATAAATGTTAGATGTGGGTTGCTGTAGTAATATACTGAGTATTTTAAAATTGGTCATAATTACCTGATACTACTAAGACTTATCTTAGCAGTCAGAGGAGAATATATTTGGAGACAGATATTCTCATTCGTCAGTTAAGGGATGAAACAATATATATCTTGAAGCAAGGTATATCCAAAGTGCTGTATTTCCAGACACATCATTGCATGTTCTTTTCAAAGAATTACCTGTTTTTATAAAATGTGAATGCTAGCAGCTTGCAAATTCAGCAGATCTTAGAATTTACTATTAAAAGTTATTTTTCGTGGAAACCTGTGATCACACAGTGGATACTTGCTTCCTAGATATTTTCCACAGACACTTCCTGTTGCTCCTGAGATTTATATTTGGAGGTTTAAACCCTGTTTGTGTGGAGATTTTATGTGGGGACTTTCCTGTATACTTCTAGGAATTATTTACCTGATCTCCGCTCTTGGCCACCTGGCGCACCCTGCGCTCTCTCTGAGTGTTTCTGCACGGGACGGGGGTGGCCTTCCCTCAGCCACCACTGCCACCATCACAGTGAACATCCTTCACACTGCCTCAGCCCCTGCCGTGTTTGAGAGAAGACGGTACACTTTTTCTGTTCCCGAAGATGCACCTGAAGACAGCCCAGTTGGCACCATAAAGGCCAGAGAGCCTCCAGGTAAGCTGCATGCTCAGCCAGAGATTGCATTGCATTTTTGTTGTGACCATTAGTTGGAAATATCTGCAGAGAATTTTTTTTTTAAACTTTGATGTTATTTATTCAATCTGTCAAGCATTAAATAATATTTACTGTTGGTATTTACAGCAACTGCTTTATAAGGATGCTCTTTTGAACAAATGGAGATTCATGGTATTCCCCTTGGTGGTCTGTGGGGATTGGCAACTGCCTCCCTTCCAGATGGGTTTCTATAATTGTAAATGGAGAGATGTGAAGCATGTGTGAAAGTGTACGGAAGGATCTGTGTGATGGTGTGGCTCATGTTAAACCATTAGCCATGCAAGACAAATCTCAGAGCAATACTTATGAGCAGAGAATATTCAGCAGTTTCAGAGAATCTATATGAAGTGCTGCTGCACACCCCACCCCCCACCACAAACAAGCAAACAAAACCAACCACTCCTGCTCCCTATTTTACCAGATTAAGTGGTGAAGTCCAGATGAATGCTTACAGGACTGTTCAAAAAATATATAAAATCCACTTGTTCTCTTGATGGAAATTGATTAGCTCCTGCCAGGCTTTAGTTATAAAAGACCCTCTCTTGAAAGCTGTATATTTGGTTCCTTTGGGTCCTCATACCAGCTTGATGATGGATCTGTACATGTAAGGTGGTAGAGGCAGAGGTTTAGTTCGGTTAGTCAGGTCCTCCCATTTTCCTCCTTTTGGAAGGACAGTGTATTGACCACTGTTCTGAGGGTAACACCTATGTGGAGGCCTTGGTAATAAGTCTGAACCTTTAGATAGCCTTTGCTTTAGGTAGTATCTGATGTATAAGGGTCATCCATGAACAGTAAGTTCAATAAAATGTAGTTCTTTAAGAGAACTGCCACCTATTTCAGTGCTTGCTGGAGTGAATGCCTATATATAGTGGAGTTACTCCCACAGGACAAATTTATAGGAGTGTTTTTCCTGCATTTTAGGTCAGGGGGAAAAAAAAGAGGCTATTATACTATTTTCTCTATAGACTTTTATAACACCAATGAGATGAAAATCAAATGATGCACAAGTGAAAAAATTGCATACAGTCAGGTCAAGCTTGTGCAGCATTTTTTACTGAAGGCTCCAGGGATAGGAAAAAGAAAACATAAAAAGCCCCAGAAAGTCAAACATCTGTGTAGCTTACATTTATTCCACTGAATTCCACAGCGTGCATTCTTTACAGATGTTCTTACCAACCTTTAATATTCTTCTACATTTTTTGTTTTTATTTCCATTTCTAGATTCTTCAGAAGTGGTTTCTTACAGGATTTCCTCTGGTGATCCACATAGAAGATTCTCTATTGACCCCCAGTTTGGTATCATCCGCACCAAAAAACAGCTTGACCATGAAACTCAGTCTGTTGTGGTGCTCACTGTTCAGTCACAGCTGGGCAACTCCCCTGTCTACAGTAGCACCCAAGTCAACATATCTGTCATAGATGTTAATGACAATCCTCCAGTATTTCTTACCAAATCTGATAAGGTAACTATTTCACATACTCAGCCTCCTGGCACAGCTGTCTACATTGCTCATGCAGAAGACAAAGACAGTGGCCTAAATGGGGCAATCAAATATAGTATTGCAAGTGAGGAGTCAAATGCATTTAGCATTGATCCAAGCCTCGGAGTGGTAAATCTCACCAGGACAGTGTTTGCAGATAAGGATCAGGAATATACTCTACACATAGCAGCTCAAGACTGTGGAAATCCTTCTCTGACTTCCCTGCTGATGTTGACAGTGGTTATTGAAGAGCAGAAGATGGGCCCTACTTTGGCTTTTCAAAACTTGATGTATCAAGTAGAAATCAGTGAAGCTACCATTCCAGGTGCCCGGATCCTTCAGGTTCAAGCCCACTCACTTGATCCACACAGCATTGCCTCCAAGCTGACATATTCCTTAGAGCCTAGCACAGATTCGGTTGCATTTAGAATCAGTTCTGATACTGGCTGGATTTACCTTCGGAAACGTTTGAACTACGAATGTGCACAGGTACTAAGTTTTAGAGCCTTGGTCAGCACCTCTGAAGATGATAACCTCATGCAAAATGCAAGTGCGTCAGTAATAGTTAATGTCCTGGATGAAAATGATAATTCTCCCATGTTTATGCATGAAAGCTACTTCTTTGAAACAGAGGAAAATCCAATTCCCAGGGGTGTGGTTGGCACCATTACAGCTGTTGACAAAGACTCGGGAAGAAATGGACAACTTGCCTATTTCCTCTTGTCTGATGGGAAGTATTTCAAGATGAATTCCAACACAGGTAGCATTTTACGATTTGTAATCTGCCTAAATGTTGCTTTTGGAAAGCAGACTTTCCTAAGGGAATGGAAGTGTAAAGCTTTCAGGAGTAGCTGTGAATCTCTTGAGTTGATACGTGAATATTCTAACTCAGAGCTTCACAATTTAGGGAATGAAATAAATAAATCTACTACATGTTCATGAAGAATGATCTCTAACCCTTAGGATTTTATTTTTTCATTACTTCATTCTGGTCACCCGATCATAAGTTCCAATGTTTGACAGCAACAAATTAAAAACCAGGAGTCTGAAATTATAGCTTCAGTAGTTCATATGAGGAACTTAATTGCCTGTGATTAAATACAGTTGAAAAGTGCAGATCAGATATAAATAACTGTAAAGGTAGCTATGACATTTGACAATTACAGTGGTTTAAAATATTTGTGAAAACTTCTGTAAGTTCCATGAAAACTGAGTTCCTGTTGTACGTGGCACAGACACCAAATTTACTGAGAGAAATTTTTCACAGCACAAGGTGTACTCTGCAGTTAATTGCAAATGCCTTTAGTAACAGATACTACCTCCACACAGTAGAACACCACAGAACACAGCATGGAGAGCCCAGAGGAAGAGAATCCTGTAAGGAGTACAGGCACTGAAAATAATCCAGTTACCAAAATCATATGTAGCGAGCAAAGATCTGCTGTTTAAACTTCCTGTTCCCAGGTGTCCCATCCTCGTGGGGAGTGAGTAAGCTGTCCCAGCCTACTGTCTGTATGAATCTCAAACCAAAACTGTCATTTTGGAGCAGATTCCTATTCAGTACATTTATGGAAATTGAAAAGCAAAGAGAATACTAGATGTTAACCGAGAAGATCTTAAAGTAATATATGGTTATTTATGTGAAGGACTTTGGTCAACCACAAATCTACAGTTAATGTTGAGTATGGTTGAGTGGATGGAGAGATTAGACCTGATTTATTCACTGGGTTTACCAGAATGTATAGAAGATATTGCCTAAACCAAGACATTTGTTAACAGTTAAAACCCTGTGCTCATATATATGTGTCCTGAAGTGTGATGAAGAAGAGTCCAGATGGATTTCTTAAGAAGGTCAGCACGTTGGTTCATGCTGTTTTATACTTAGCTTCAGGACACTCACTATATAGTAAAGGTTATAATATGGTACTAAAGTACAAGTGCCAACTGTGAAGAACAGGATACTTTTATGGAATGGAGCTTGGAAAGCTGATGTTTTAATGTCAGCAGTAAGGTGTATAGATGACATGAATCATTATTTCATGTTATGTAGTTGCATGTAGTAGGATAGTTCTAACATATGGTAAATATCTAACTCCCTTTCACCTTCATTTTCTTTGTCCTATCAGGTGAAATCATAAACTGGGTTGCACTAGACCGTGAAAAACAAGCTCACCACCAGCTGACTGTGCTAGTGACCGACCATGGGTCACCACAGCTTAATTCCACAGCAACTGTGTACATCACAGTGAGGGACCTCAATGACAACAGGCCTCTTTTCCCTCAGGTGGCCCCTGGGCAGGAGCTGCACCTCAAGGTAGGGGCTGCACCATCTCAAGGTGGGGGCTGCACCTCAGGGTGGGGACTGCACCATTTCAAGGTGGGGGCTGCACCATCTCAAGGTGCGGGCTGCGTCATCTCAGGGTGGGTGCTGCTGGAGTATGCACTGCCTTGCTCAGAGCACCACCCTGTGGCAGGAGCCCAAACCCCCCGTGCAGTGAAACACTAACAGTAGGACACCAAAAGAGAAACATAACCCTTTTGGGAATGTCAGAATTTATCTCTTTACAACACTTTATACCCTGTAGACTGTTAGATGTAAAGGATTGTAGTGGGTCTGGGATGGTACAAGGATATACATGTATGATTTTATTTATGGATGCAGTAGAATCTCTTTTAATTTCTGCCCTCTGAGTCTTCTGTGTTAAAGATATTTGAATTAGCAGTATATGCAGACTATAACAGAGGATTACTAGAACTGCGCTATTTTACTGGTTCCTGAAATTTTCTTTGCACTTGCTCTAAGTATTACCAAAATAAAAGAATAAAGAACAACAGCTAAACTCTTGTATTATGGCAAGGAATTTATTTTAAGGCTTACTGTTATCTATATGTAATTTTTAATTTTTTTATAAACTGTTTGATGACAGGTTTTGGAAGGGCAGCCATCAGGGACACTTATTACCACTGTCTTTGCGAAAGACTTTGATTCTGGAAACAATGGTGTTGTATTATATTCAATACAATCAGGTAAGAATCTAAAATGTTATTCAAAAGAGAAGATACATAGAAAGAACCAAAGTTGTAGAGGTGCCACGTATACATACAGGATTTTATGTCTATTTTGTGTCTGTTAGAATAAAGGTACCTGTGTAAATAGGAATCGGGACCATCATATGTCTTATGAAGCATCTAAGGAGCTGCAAGCAGCTACCTTTTCTCCCTTGCCCATCTGCTCCATTTTCCCAGAGGTTTAGGTTGCTTGTGTGGCTGGCCAGAGAACATTCAAACAGCACTCAGAAGAGATTAGGACTGTGATCTTGTACTGTACAGTTTAGTGTTTCAGACATTTTTTTTAACATCTAAGAGGAAAGACGATCTCCCTTTTCCCATGACCAACTGAAAATTTTCCTGCTAAAAGAATGATTCATGACAATCTGAGACAGGAATCACAAGGATCAGCAAATAATCTGAGCAAACAGTGGGGCTTGTGGTTTTTAGCTCATGTTTCACCCTTTGTTTAGCACTGTGTTAGCCTAACATAACATGGCCGCTTAGAAACACTTTTCAGTTTTCCCCATAATCCCTACATGTAGTAGTTCACTTCTGGGGTAAGCTATAGGATCCGGTTTTGTTTGCAGTAAAATCAATATCAGAACACTCCTAAATTAGGAGTGGGACTGAGATATTAATACTAGTAAGAGACATAGATGTGATCTCTGTGCTTGCCACATGTCCCTTGCTACACTTTTATGCAAGAGAACTCCATCTGAAAATATGTCTGTTCTTCCTGCTTGTTCCACTGTTGATTCAAAACAGCAAGAGGAGTCAAGGACAGAACTATTTATTTTATTTTGATACCTGCTCTGTTCTGCCACCTTAATGTCATCAATACTTTTTAAGCTTGGTATTTGAAATCTGTGGTAATTTGCACATAGAGCATAGTATTTCAACAGAAAATAAAACATTTCCCATATTTTCATCTTTTCAGTGCATTCCCTCAGGTGTTCTTTTCTGTGTAGGCAGAGCTCAAATGTGGGATTCTGTTGGTTTAAACTCATTGCAATTATTTGTTAGTTACTGCAGAGTAAAGAAAATACTGCAAAACTACATTACTCTTCAGTCTTAAAAAGTAAGGGAATCTGCAGCCTTTTCTTACCAAGGCTGACGTTACCAAAAGATTCCTGTAGATTATGTTATACTGTATCTTTATGTACCCTTTGACTTCTGTGGAGTAATAGAAGGGCTTTAAGATCCAAATCTATAAGGGCCAGAGAACTAACTCTGCTCTCTTGTACCAAGAGATGCTTAAAAAAAATTTAGACGTTTAACAACTTCACTGAAAATTTTGCATTTGAAATATGTGTAGATAATAAAAGGCTGTAGGGTCGGTTTCAGTCCATACTGTTATTCTCTTAATTTGAATACAAGTGATTGCCTCTTCCAGAGGGAACTGTAGAAAATTCTAGGCTTCTGCTTTGTGAATAATAGTATTTTGTACAAGGTGATTCCCCTGAAGAAAAAAGGGAATGAGTAGTACCCAACCCTTTGTTTGAAGAGTGATGGCCAGGCAACATGGTAAGTGTTCTTCAGGGATCTCTGCCTGTTTATATATCTAACTATGTCCCCTCCCTTCAGACAGCACATTGGATTTTCTTACTGGCTTCACTGTAGAGCCCCAGAGGGGAGTAAGTAAGAGTTCAAATTATAAAAATGACTAGCAACACAAAATGCAACTGATCTTGCAAATGCTGTCCCTGGAAAGAGCAAAAGGATAAAAACAGCAGCAAAAAACACCCCACAAAAAGAGCCCTCCTAGCCTTGGAACTAGATATTTTCCTGATAAACAAATCCAGAAACAGCTGAGCTTCTCTGACACTAATTTCTGTTGTTGTTGTTAGTTGGCTCACAGCCTTTAACATCTGGTCTTCTGTTTCATGGTGAAGTTCCTGCCTGGTTTCTATTTAAAATTGTATTTTCTCGTTCTCTGGGACATTATTCAGTACTAAAATATGAAGCAGCGTGATCTGATTTACAGCCATATTTGTTAAACAAAAAGAGGAGGACTCTCTCCTCTTAAGTAATTAATTGGAGGATTGCATGCAGACCTGTACTCTTTTCAGTAGTTGAAGGACTGCCACAAGATTAAGAGTTGTGTTGGTGTCAGCTGTTACGCTTGTAAGAATCACTGAGTAATTTTTAGTATTCTCGAAACATTAAAGAAATGCCAAGATAGCAGCAGCAGATTAAGCTGTACAGGAGGGCTAATGACGAATGCCAACAAATTACATACGGAAGAATCTGTAAAAGAACTATGAGGTTTACCCAACAGATGAGTTTTAGCCTTCAGAGAAGTGCTTCCTCGAAAATGTCCCTCTCTCTTCCCAGAAAATCAAAACAAATCGTCTTTAAACATTTATGTCTATGGAAATGCATGATCATATGGCCATGCCTCCACTTTTGTGTTACTGCTGGAAGAGTAACCTAATTCAGAGGGAGCTGAATCCCAGCTGTGTGTACTGTTACTGATGCTGACAATTGCAGAGTGATTTGCCTGGTCTTCCTTGTGACTGTCAATAGGCTACAGTATAGCATTTATAGCAAAAAATAGTGTGAATTTATAGTTCATCATAAACAATTTCTCTGTGTATTTAGACTAGCATTGGCAAAGTAGAGGCTTTTACGATTCTATTTGGACCAGTTCTGTGGATGCATGAGCACTTGATCACCAGATTGCTAGGGGAAGCCTAGTTTACACTGTTAACACAGTGAGTGTTGCATGTGTGTCTGGTGATAAGTATTTGTTCTCAAGGGTGATTTGTAAGCAATGTGCAGGGACCATTCCTAGACTTGCAGAGGGCTGTGTTTCTACAGCAGCCCTGTGGTTTTTAAGCTGTTTGGGAGTCATGGCATTGCCACCTTCTTTTCTGTTAAGATAAACAACTTTTCTATCATCTCAAAGGAGAATGAGATGACCAAGGCTCTAAGTATTTTAAAACCTAGGAAAGATATAGTTCTTCAGGAAATTAGTTAAGATATGTAGCCAACTATCAGTGCATACTGAGGTCAAGCATACCTGAGAAAACTCTGCTGTCACTTTGTATATGCATTCTGAGCCATTTTGCCTAAATGCCAAATCCTGGAAGGCTTGAGTGTTCTGCCAAAATTCACAGCCATACGTTGTCTGGGATTTCTCAGACCATCATTGTTTGTCCAAAACTGCAGTTTCTGTGAATGTATGTTGAGAAAGTGTCTGGGCTTTTGAGAACCTTAGGTAAATGAAAGCCTGGCCAACAGGTTGAACAATGCAGAGGTGAAAAATGTAAGTGAAAAAGCTTATCAGTTTATTGGCAGGTTAGGGTAGAGTTGCATACACAAGAGGAGACTGAGGTCATTAAGGTCTAGTTATCAAGAGATGTATTTGTTTCTCTTTCGTGCTTTATCTGTTCTTCTCAGTTTCCTTCTTTCTCTTACGTTTCTCCTACTTTCTTCCTTTTCTCTTTATCCAAAAAGGGACATCTCTAGGGCTGTACTGGTTTTCTGTGGCCAGGTTTTGGTAGTGGGGGGCTACAGGAGTGGGTTCTTTAAAAAAAGAACTGCTAGAAGCTTCCCCTGTAGCTGACAGGGCCAGTGCCAGTGGGCTCTGAGATGGACCCGTAGCTGACCCAGGCCTGGCCAATTAGTGACTGAGGTAACATCTCTGTGAATAATATATCTGAGAAGGGGAAGAAGTTGCCGCACAGTTGCTAGACGGCAGCAGTGGCAGAAGAGAATAATGAGAGAAAAACATCTCTGCAGACACCAAGGTCAGTAGAGAAGGAGAGGGAGGAGGATGCTTAGGCCCTGAAAGAAAGTTTCCCCTGTGAACTGTGGTGAAGACCACGGTGAGGCAGCTGTGCCCCTGCAGTCCATGGAGGCCACCGGGAAGCAGAGATCCACTTGCAGCCTGTGGAGGAGCCCATGCTGGAGCAAGCGGATACCCACAGGAGGCTGTGACTCTGTGGGAAACTCACACTAGAGCAAGTTCCTGGCAGGACCTGGGAGCCCATGGGGAGAGAGAAGCCCAAGCCAGAGCAGGCTTGCTGTCAGGACTTGTGATCCTGTGAGGGACTCAGGCTGGAGCAGTTGGTACCTGAAGGACTGTTCTCCCCATGGAGAGGAGCTGCCCCCGTGGGAGGCCCCATGCCAGAGCAGTTCATGAGCAACTGTAGCTCATGGGAAGGACCCACGCTGGAGAGGTTCATGGAGGACTGTCTCCTGTGGGAGGGACCCCACAGTGTAGCAGTGGGAAGTGTGAGGAGGCCTCCCCTTGAGAAGCAGCAGCAGCAGCAGCAAAGTCCATCTGTAATGAACTGACCACAACCCCCATTCCCCATCCCCTGCGCTACTGATGGGGAATGAGATAGAGTCCTGGGAAGAAGGGGTTGGGGAAGGTGTTTTAAGATTCAGGGTTTTTATTTCTCATTTCCCTGCTCTGTTCTGATTGTTCATTAATAAATCAAATAAGTTCTCCCTAAGTTGAGTCTGTTTTGCCCATTTTGCTAATTGCTGAGTGATCTCCCTGTCCTTATCTTCGTGACTCACAACTCTTGTTGTATTTCTCTCTCCCCCTGTACAGTTGAGGAAAGAGAGTGATAGAACGACTTGGTGGACACCTGGCATCCAGACAGGGCTAAACCACCACAAAGCTGTATAATATAAGCAACAATTGCCTAATTCAGGTGACTTATGGAAATGAAAACTAAGCAAATGTTTCTGGAAGTGCTGGGAGCTTGAGCTTTTAGAGGAATGACTGACATGCTCTTTGTAAAACTTACAACTGCCTTTTCTCTTATCCTTCACTTCCAAAAAAATGAAAAGGAGGATTTGGAGTGTATTTAGAAAGTGAGCAAGCTACCACTTACACACACTTGGCCTCAATATTCTTGGGCAAAGGTATTAAAAAGTGATGTATCTCCTCTCTTAGTACTTGTCATCCAGTAAAGCTGTTGAAAAGCAAGATCTGTCCTTACGTAGGTTTTTGAAATTCAGAAACAGAATAAGTTCTTTTAGCTACAAAATGCAGTCTAGAAGTTTGATTAATGTGGCTATAAATGAAGGTAAATCCATTTCATAGGTAGTTTTCTTCTTGAAGGTTTTTTGAGTTGTAATCAAATGGATACACTTCGAAATTGTCCATGAATAAGCTAAAAAAGAGATTGATAAAAGTACCGGAAAAATAGAAATAAGATGTTTCAGTTTTTATAGTCTTTATAGAGCAGTACCAAGTTAAAAAGATGAAAATGAGAAATGCTTTCAAAATGGAAGTCCTAAGGTGTTCATATCTCTTTTCAACGTTATCACTTTTCTATTACTTCTGTCACCATCAAAATATATACAAAATTTACCATTTCATGCAACATTTGAATTTTAGTGGAACTGTAGTCTCTAGAGAGTAACACTAGTGGTAATTTCTGACCAACTCTTTTATTTTATTTGAAAATGTAGATTCTGATGATTCCTTTATCCTATCAAATAAGCGTCAACCCTTCAGAAGCTCTGTGGACTGACACCTATTTCAATTCAGCTTAGTTATCTGTGTTCTACTTCAAACAGACAAACAAGTATTGGTTTTCATGCAAAGAGGTACTGGTGGTCCTCATCACTGCTGAAGCAAGGGTGAATCCGCATAGCCTCATGCTCAGACTGCAGTTAAACACCTGCAATATCTTTGTGCTCTAATTTATTTTTTAAAACTTATTTTTTACTTTTGGTCGAATTTGTTAACTGTAGCTCCATTTTAGTAGAAAAATGAAGGACATAGTTTTCATGTGCTCATGTTTACTGTTTTCTTTTTCTTCTTAGTTCTTCCTCACAGTTATTTTACATGTTGGTTTTAGCAAAATGTGTAAAATATCTGCATGTGATTCACATTATGTGTTCTGTTTTTCATATCTCCTCTGCCTTTTGCCTAGCTGGGATTTTGTGTCATGAAACATTATATGGAACAAAATAGTATGTGTATGAATGTCAGCATGCTGTTGGGACCTAAACCAGGAAAGTAACCAAAAGCTATTTATGAGAACAATATTGTAGCAGCATTAATGTTTTGAAACTATCATGCAAAACCCAGAATGCAGGACTGTCTCATATTATATATTTTTCTCTACAATTGGTTTCCTTTTGTTGGCAATTTCCTCGTTACGTTCCAGACTGCAAGAGTCACCCAGAAGGGATTCATGGAGCATTAGGAACCCATAGTCAGTCAAAGGTAGCTGAACAATATTGGGGAAAAAAATCCTACTTGATGGTGATGATAACCTTGTTTTTTACCTAGCCTACCCAATGTTTTTCAAATTGTACAAGTGCAGATATTTTAAAGTTGCAGGTGAGGCGATTGGATACAAAAGTAAACATCTATATGTGCAGTTAACTAATTTGCATGTGCATATTTGGAGAACATAAACAGTTTCATGGTCACTTAGGTGCCTGTGGATATAGAGTTATTTAGGGGTATTTTATGTACTACATCTGCACAGAATTTATTTTTACCACAGTTGCTTACTAGAATAGCAGCTGTAATGCTGCATGACTTTGTTGAGCACACTAGCACACCTTACTAAAAATTCATACAGTAAAATGTTGTTTGCATAATATTTGAAACCAGAAGTAATTAGGACAAATTTGATTTTCGCGATTTCTGGTAAGGTATACCAAGTAACAAATACTGTCTCATTTTATTAAAAACTGGAGACTAATTTGTATTGCACTCCTTGAAAATGGTGGAGGTGGGAGAGTCTCTTTTCCCAGGTAAAAAGTGATAGGATGAGAGAAAACCACCTTAAGTTGTGCCAAGAGAGGTTCAGATTGGATATTAGGAAAAATTTCTTCACTGAAAGAGTTCTCAAGTGCTGAAACAGACTGTCCAGGGAAGTGGTTGAGTCACCATCCTGGAGGTATTTAACAGGTGTGTGGATGTGACACTTAGGGACATGGTTTAATGTTGGACTTGGTAACATTAGGTTAATGGTTAGACTTGGTAATCTTAAGGGTCTTTTCCAACACAAATGATTCTATGATTCTAAGTCATAAAGAGCTATTTACTTGTTTTTGTTTTTTTCTTTGCGACTCTAGAATAAATGTAATACAATATAGCTGCAAGTAGTAATTTTAATTAGAAGCTGCTTGTTACTGATATGCAACTGGTCCTTGATAAAGGATCATAGAATCATAGAATCATAGAATGGTAGGGGTTGGAAGGGACCTTTAGAGATCATCTAGTCCAACCCCCCCTGCAGAAGCAGGTTCACCTAGATCAGGTCACATAGGAACATGTCCAGGCGAGTCTTGAAGACCTCGAAGAAAGGAGACTCCACAACTCCCCTGGGCATGTAGGATCTAGATCTAAACATAATCTTAGGATCTAGATCTAAACATAATTTCCAATATTCACATGTTGCTTTGCAGCAGTTTACTGTAAGATCTTAACTCCTGCTTCAGAGCATAGGCAGGGCAGACAGCATTACTGTAGTTATAGTGTCTTAGGGGTAGATAGGGAACTTTGCGGACCTGTAGTCTGCCAGGGACATGAGCCAACTGTGTATCCAGCGTCACTTACGTGACTCTTCATGCCAATCCAGAGACTTAAGACTTAATTCCTTTTCTGGCCCTGCCTGCCAACTTACTGTTGGAAATAGGACTACCAATCCTGGGTTGTCTGCTGCTCTACTGATGCAAACACCATTGGTGTGAATAACATTGGTACAAAATTGAGCCATTGCATTAGTGCTCAATAGCGTTTCTGTCTGTAGCTTTCTAAATCCAGAGTAAGTGGTTTATACTGTATACTTAATGAAGGAAGAGGAGATGAAGCAAATGAGCCAGAGATGTGAAAGAGTGCAGCAGATTCACTTTCCTCTGGATCCTCCTCTTTCTACTGTTAATTAAAATGTTGATTACTAAAGAGGCACGCTGAAAAGATCTGCAATAACCCATATCCATTTTTTCTCCATAGAAGAGGATATAGGATACTTCCAGATTGATGCTATCAGTGGGGAGTTAAGAACAACCCGATCTCTGTCTCATGCTGAGAGATCAGACTACAGAATGATGGTCACAGCAAGGGACCAGGGGATGCCCTCACTTCAAGGACAGGCTGCTGTTTACATCCAGGTACTGGCTTATGTTGTACTGACAGAACAGTTATGTTAAGATACTTACTTTCTTTGTAAAAAAGAATTTTGGAAGAAGCTAGGGAAATAAGCTGAAGCAAGGAATCTAGTTTCATAATGATAAGCACCTCAGTAATTTTCTTTAGCCCTTTTTCTATTGAGAAAGGAAATGAGATGACAGACTTACTTTGATTTATTAAGAATACACAACAGTATTCTGGGTTGTCTTGCAAATAGGTGATGTTTTTGCTTTACTAGTAGGCCATTATGAACACTGTAAGAGGCAGGCAACATGAAAAGCAAATTTTAGAAGGAGCTGAAAATGAGAGAGAGTAGATTTTTTTTTCTCCACTGTATTACTCTGTTTTTCAAATTCTGTCTCTGTAATGCAGTATAAGGATAGCTCATTGCTTTATGCTGGTTTATATGAGGCTGTTCTGCATGGGAGTGTGAAATCCAGCGCGTGCTCTTTCCAACCTGCTGTTCATTGAGCCACAGTGGGGCTGCTTTGTCCTGATTGCCTGTGTGCTCCTTTATCAATGTTCAATGTCATTGAGGCTGCTTTTTGTGTGTCACCCAAAGATGGTTCATTTTGGATAGCTTGGAAAAATATACTTTGGTCAAGACAAGGCAAATGCAGTTCTTACAGTTTAAGATTCTTTAATTTTAAGGCATTAACTTGAAGCACTGCCACAGTACATAATGAATGAAACCCTGTAATGACATAAACAACCCTCCAAAAACTTCAGCTACCTGTTGGGGAATGGCAAACTGCATAATGTACCATGCTTTCTTTGTCACATCTGTCCCTTTGTAGAAAGACAATTGAAATGCTTCAGAGTAAGGGCAGAGATAGAAGTCTTCTGTCTTTGTACCTCTGTGATTCAGAGGGTGAGATAGAGTCTTGTCCCCTTTATTTTTAACATGAGAATGAAAGACAAGAGTTATACTATGACTGGCCAAGGACTTTTTGAACTCTTACAGAGTATATTGAGTTGGTTTTCTGGCTTTTAGGCATAGTTTGGATAAATAAATATAAATAATAAATAGTTAAACTCTCAGTTAAGGAAAACTATTTTTGTCACACTATTAATAATAACAACAGGAAAATATTGCAGTCTATGTGCTTTTGTTGCAGGTAATCCCACTTCCCAACAGCAGTTCTGTCTTCTTTCAAGATTTCAAGCATTTTGTCATACCTGAAAATTTCAAACCTGCACAAGTGTTGAATTCTCTGAAGTGGCCTGATAGCCATGTAACAACTAACAGGAAGTTGCATTTCAGTATTGCTGAAGATGATGTTCGTTTTGAAATAGACAGCTTGACAGGAGACCTTTTTCTTTCCAAGGAACTTGACTATGAAACAGCTTCGCACTTCCTTTTGCAAGTTCTTATAAAGGATTATAACAATAATCCTCCACAGAATAACACAGCCTTCCTAAGTATCGATGTAGAAGATCAGAATGATCATTCACCATATTTTCAAGATGACTTTGTAGTGATTGGCATAGAAGAAAATGTACCTGTTGGCACTCTGGTTTACACATTCAATGCAAAAGATGGAGATGGCAGTTTTCTGAACAGCAAAATACACTATTCCCTAGAAATGAGTAGTACGGGTGAAAATCCATTTCTTATTCACCCTTTGGATGGCACCTTGACAACAGCTTTTCCACTAGACAGGGAGATTACTCGGTCTGTGATCCTTACAGTGTCTGCAGCAGACCAGGCAATAAATATGACTCATCGCAGGCTTGATTCTCTGGCTGCAAAAATTCTTATTTTAGATGTCAATGACAACAGTCCAAGTTTTACATCTTCACCCCTTTCCTGTGTCGTGGAGGATGTGGAATTGGGCTTCCTTGTGCACCACATCATTGCGAAGGATCCTGATGAGGGAAGAAATGGACAAGTTACATATCACATTCTTGCAGGCAATGAAAACAAAGCATTTGTATTGGATAAAATCACAGGTATTGTAACTTCTGTTCTCTGAAGTTTCTTGTACTTTGCTTCCCACAGTAATACTTGGGAGTGCATACAATGCAATACCATATTACTGTGGTACTCTGCTGTGGTACTCTACGGACTTATCGTCCTCAGGAGTGTTTACTTTGGGCAGAACACCACACCAGCATGGCAGTACTACATACAATAGGCAACCTCAGTGAGACTCAGCTGAAAAAATTTCTGCGTGACATTAATACTGTGTTGTGTAGATGTACCAGAGCTCCTTCCAGTAGCGCATTAAAGAATGCGAGAAGAAAGTGTGTGCAGTGAAATACTTGATCCTGATTTTGGTGTGGTGTGTGTGCACACACATATATTGCCATACATACACACAAGGAACAGCAAGATCAAGATCAGGGAATGTGCCTTACACTTAGGGTGGAACATGTTTGATGGAGTTTCAAAATGCTGATGAATTTCATTCTTCAGGCCTCTGAAATTCTCTGATTCCTAAATGAGTTCTGTGACTATTATGTATTCTGTTCTGTAACATCTGCACACAAATAATAGTTGTATTATTTTCTTTTTCTTACTCTGATCTTAAATCCATTATGTGATACAGCTGACACTGATTTTTTGAGCTCCTAGTTACAAAACTTATGTGCAAAAGAACACAAATATGTAAGTTACATAAAAAGTTAAGCCCAAAGTTAAATGAAAAGAACTCTCTGAACTTCACTTGAATATTCCATTATTCCCATTCTTTTTGATGTCAAAATCAGTATTTCTGGGCCAATTAGCACGCTAAAGGGCATCACGGGTAATGACTGTCTCTGAAGTCTGGAAGCCTTGTAGCCAAGCAGCGACCCAACGTGTACAGTGATGCTACACGAAAGCTATGAGTGCTGGAAAAACTGGAATCCTTATCTGCACCTGAATATTCTTTTTTTACCTTCTCTCTTTATAATAGGGCTTTTAACCACAGCCCAACTTCTGGACCGTGAGATTCAGGAGCACTACAGTTTGACAATAATGGCTGTTGATGAGGGCAGCCCAGCTCTCTCTGCCACACAGGTCATAACCATCATTGTTCTTGATGTGAATGATGAGATCCCAATATTTCTGAAGCAACTTTATGAGACTACAGTTCATGAAAACCAAGATCCTGGGGAGTTTGTCATAAAGGTAGAAGCTGTGGACAGAGATGCAGGTAATATCTGTCCATTTTGCTATTAATTTCATTGTGGACCATAGTGGACCAAAGAAATCTTTCTGCGTGCTGTACTTGCATGTACAGCTGTTTTGCTTTTCCCAGGGTTACATTAAGAGTTTTGAGTTTCAAAACATGGCTTTTCATTACAACCCTCAACCTTTTATTCAGGGCTTGGAGGTGTCCTGACTTCCACACTTCCTGACTTCCTGATATGTATTAAATGTATAATATGAGATTGCATGATGCAGAGTGGCTTAGTGCACTGTAGCTATCATGTACAGATAACCTGCATGCTTTGGTTAGAAGTCAGCAAACAATTTTCAGCTCAGCTGAAGTTAATATTTGAACGTTGCTCTCAGAGCGTTTTGAATAGTTCTAAGCAGTTCACTGGCAAGCGTGCTGGCTTTGTAACAGAAGCAGTGATCTTTTCTGACCAGAGAGTGGCACTGTCACCCAAGATTTTCCAGCTGGTTGAGCTGCGAAGGGATGGTGGAAGCCGCTCTGCATTTCAGATAAGGTTTTCCATACCTAGAGAATGTTAATGCATTGCTTTTCAAACATATGGAGAATGAATGAGTAAGAAAGGGTGGTTCATACACTCTTTGAATAACAGGTAGGATTAAAAGTGTGAGAGGCTTTGCTGAGCAACAAAAAATTGCCTCCAGTTCTTCAACTACCTGCTCTTTTGAAAAATCTAAAATGCACATGATGTTGCAAGTACTCTGTGTGCTGGAGAGAATTTTATCTTAATATCACTCATAGTGTGTACAGTTGGTGTAACATGATGCAGTTACACAGAATCTGTGTCCTGAAGTAAACAAAGTCTGAAAAGAATTAAATATAACAGGACTGCTGCAGTTGGCTCAACTCTGTGAATGACTGGTTTTACTGCAGGTTCATTTTCTGCACAATTTTAGAATTATTTAAGGTTGTACTATCCAGAAAAATAGATGAAACAACAAATTTTTTTAGAAAAATAATTTTCTGTATTCACTGCTATTTGTCATTGTAATGTGGAGCACATATAGGTTACAAAAGACCGAGATGATCTCCATAGAGGTACTAGATAGAAGATTCGTTTTGCCTCAAGTATATTAAGTATTTAAAAATTGGGAATGGGTGGGTGGCCTCTATGAAAGTCTTCAAGACAGCTGAGCAGCATTGCAGTCTACTTCTGTACCTCAGTCTTCCAAACAGCTTCTTTCTTCTGTGGATCATACTATTTTTTGGTTTTGAACAAAAAAAAAGGCAGGATTTTCTTGAATTCCTCTCCCTCCCTTCCTCATTCCTTATATTTATTTATTGTACATCTTGTGGGAAATACAGCAGAAGGGAAGCTTTGGGAGCAATTAGGAGGAGGGAGCAGGGATGGCTTGGCAGGGTGGGGAGGAAGGAAGAGCATTCCAAATGTACTGGGTGGCACAGTGTGCGCCTGCCTGTGCAGACGCTTTGGGCTGGAGCTGTGGCTGATGGTTCCTTCCTGCTTTTTTTCTTTAAGTACATTTTCCAGTAACCACAGTCCTTCTGTTGGGTCTTTTTCTTACATTTGCCTGATTTGGCTTCATGTCATGTGCATGTAACAGTATTGTTCCAAATAAATGCTAAATGCTCATAATGTAAGAAAATAAGATTTATATAGGAATCATATAAATATAGTGTTACTCAATTTCTTACAATTTTTTAATAGAATTTTTGACTATGACAGCTTCTCTAGAGCATGGTGTTCTTTATTTTTATATGATATTTTTTACTTAATTTTTCTCCACTCTTTAAATTGCAGTTCAGATCCCAGTAGTATTTGCATAGTCTCAGTGTAGGACTGTCCTGCTGTCACAGGTTTTTTTTTTCACTTACATATTCCCTGACTGACCACAGGGAGGAATCATTTTTACTGACAATATCAGCCATCATCAGCCTCTTTTATTTATTTTTCTGCATTGTTCCCTATGAATAGAAGAGGGAAAGCAAGCAACTGTCACCTTCTTTGTGACTGACCTAAGCTTTAGTGAAGCTTCCAGTTTAGAAGGTCTGTTTTTGTTTGTGTTTTTTTTTAAATAACTACTGAAAATTTTAGTTGCAATGATTTTCTTTCATGTGGATATCCATGAATGATCTTATTTAGCCAGCTTGCTCCTGCACATTACAAGAGCTGCACTTATTGCAACTTTTTCTCGCCTCACTTTCTCTAAGTTCTCTTACACATCAAACAGTGCGACACGATTAAGTACAAGGGTAAAGACACATATAGTACAGGTAAATGCTAGAAGATGCATGGGAAACAAGATAGCCGCAGTGTATTTAAGACAGGTCAAGGGTTTGTCTTGAGATATGTCTTTGCAGAAGCTCTCAATGTCATTCTCAAGAACAGCATTTAACCAAGGTCTGTTTTTAAGCTGATGTCCACCTTTGTAGTTCAGTAGTGATGTCTGGAGCCTTAGGAAAAAAATCTCAGGTTAATAGGGACTACTGACTTAGAGTTACAAGCCAAGGCCTACAGCATTTCATTAGATATTTTGTCTTGCTCGTGTAACTGGATTATCATGGTCTTAACACTAGTATTATAAAGGTGAGACTTGAGCTTTGATTTGGAGCAGAAGGAACATTCATTCCCATTGTTTTTTCACCAGTGTTGGCACTAGACTTACCCACAGTGTAGTGCCACGGCTGCTGCTTCCAGGAAGCTGTGGGAGTGCAGGGGCTGCCCATTCTGTGCTGGGGAAACAAGCAAAAAGGCTGAAGGTTTCCCCTGGCTGCAGTTCAGACACCAAGCATCCACCTTAATGTTTGGCTTATAGAGAAGGGTCGCCTTGCCACTGGCCAGAGGCAAAGAAGGACCTTAGCTACTCTTCCAGCTTGTAATGCACAGAAACAATAACTTATTTCTCATTTCAATTTGTAATTTCAGCCCAGAAAATGTGACTGGCATTACTGAATAACTATCCAGCAGGCTGGATCAAGTGCAAACGTGCCAGCTGCCGTACTGTGGTGTGTTAATGCGCAGAGTCATCACACTCCTCCCTTGAGCAGGGTGTGCAGCTTTCTGATACTGCTAGATGTACGCTCCTAGCAGCTGGATATGAGAAAGGAGGCAGTAGTTGAATGATGTAGGCAGATCAGATAGTGTGTGTTGGTTACAAACTTTCAACACATTCCTGTTGATTGTCCTTACTACTCTGATTTTCCTCCTTTCTTCTGGAAAGCTGGAAGGATTTCTGTAACTAATTTTTCTTTCTTCTGTGTATTGTATGAATATGTCCCCTGCTTGACTTAGTTTAGGTGCAGATGCATTTACAGTAATAATTCACTTAATCAAGATTTAGTAGCATTGACAACTGTTTAGCAAAGCTATTAAAATGCAAACAAATGAAGTAATGAATGTTAAAAACTGTAGGCTCTGTTTCTTCTCTTACACTACTGTTTCTCCATCAACTCCAATGGAAATTGTCCTGTTTTCAACTGCAGCAGATGAGAACAGTCAGACAGTGTTTGACTGAATAGCAGTTTTCGTATGACTAGGAGTGCTGTAGTTTTCCAAGTGTACCAACTGTGTCTACTCTACTAAAAGACTGATTGTTGGTTGGAAAAACACAAAAATGATTGAATGAAACTATGAAAAATTGGAAAAAAGGAAAGAGCACAACAGTAGAAGCTCTTCAAGTGCAGTATAGTATTAAGCTCATTGAAGTTAGTAAGTATGACGTAGATGACATTATACTTTCCTCAGGAGGATGTTGCAACTAGAAGAAGTATGAGAGAAATTATTTTATAACTATAATAAGTGAGAATATGGAGTCGCATTTCTTGTTCAGGTCAGGCAGGCAACTTTGAAAGAAAGGTTTTTAAAAGCCTATTTCCCAGAGAACGACAGGAAGGCAAATGTCCTTGTACATATGGTAGGTCTGATTAGGAACTGAAAGAAATTGGCTTTCAGAAAAACATTGAGGGAAGGCAACTCTTCAGCCTTTTTATCTGGAAATCCTACGTGACCTTGTAAAACCAAGCAGTATCATTTTAGATACTGACTATGAGTGAGAGCAGCCTAAAAGACCTGAGTTGTACAATGGGAATGTCCACCAAATTGGCTTTTCTGTTGAAGACAACTAGGTGATGGCTACCCTGTGAGCCCTTGCTGGAACCTAGGCACCTGCCTGTTCAGTATTGTGAATATTTAGAGATAGTGGACATTCCAAGATGAGGGTCTTTTCTGTGGATGTTTATACTACTTGGGGTCACACTACATAGAGAGACTTGCATTGACTCTGAGTGAAGCTGAGAACCAGAACAGCCAGAACAGCCAAGTACTCTTCCTGATGTCCAGCTGAGACGTAAACTTCCTCACAGAGAGCAGAAGGCAAATGCATGGATTCTCTGGTATAAGTTAATGCTCTCTTGCACCATGTGGATATGTCAGCTTGTTTGGAGACATGCCCTGAGTGCCAAGAAATGTTACTGAGATCACTTTGGGTGGTTAGAAAACTTAGGCATAAACCAGCATCTGGACAAGAATTTTGAAGATCCAAATATTACATTTGGATCTTTTGTGATAACTAAGAAGCACTGTGTTAAAAATAATAGTTTGATCCATAACCATTTCCCAGGGAGGGGGAGAAGAAAGAGACAAATCTGTAGACCTGGATGTGAGGAAAGTGGATGTGTTTACTGAGACTTCCGTTCTGCTTCTAAGGAATGAACTCCTTGCTTCAGTATGAAATCTTACCAGGAGCTGATGAAGAGAAATTCAAGATTAACTCGGATAATGGAGAACTCATAACAACTGCATCACTGGACAGGGAGACTCAGGAGTTTTTCAGTATTAAAGGTAACAATGTGAAATTCCTAGGAGTGCCTGTAAAATGGGAAGTGAGAGTGCGTGGTGTTATTATCAGCATTACCTTTTTTCATACCATCTGAGTTGGATGGAAGTAGTAAGATGTTCAGACACAGAAGAGCATGTGGGTTTTGCATTGAGTAACTCTCCTGTTATTATGAAGAAACATCTGTTTTAGGACCCACAACCATTGTATAAAATTTGCTTTCTTTTTATGAATCTCAGTTTTGGTTCGCGATAGTGGAAGCCCGTCGCTGTCAAGCACAGTGACAGTTATGTGCATGGTCCTGGATGAAAATGATCATTCCCCCACATTTATTTTTCCTGCCTCTGAGATCCGTATTCCAGAGAACCAACAGCCTTCTCTCATTTACGTTACCCGGGCTGTAGATATGGATGCTGGCAATAATGGAGCTCTAAGATACAAAATAATTGGTAAGTTACGCTTCATCATTTTTGTTAGTATAAATCAGGAAGTATATAAATATCAGTATCCAAGTTTTAGACTAGTCTTGATTTTACCAGGCCTCCCTAGCTCTTGTCTGTCCACATGCTGCTTTCATATGGAAAAAAAACCCCACTGTTTTTGTCGGCATTAATAAGCACTTTATAGGCATACTTTCAGTCTGCTTTCTGGATTTGAAGTAGTACAGAAAAGAAAAACAGAAAACTACCAGATGCTGGACGGAGACATTAATCATGAAGGTATAATTTCGTCCTTTTTGTTATAGTTGTGGAAGTTCTGAATGTAAATGTAGTTGTGCAAATAAGTACAAGAAATAATCTAATTTTATTTATTTTATTTTATTTCATGACAGCTTCTTTCACCCAGCAATTAGTAATGTCATACTTGGTTTTCATATTGCCAAACTCTCCCTGTGTCCTCTGTGCCAATGTAAGCTCCACAACCATTCAAAGCCTCCTGTAATATCTTTGCACAAATACAAATTTGCTGTGCTTACTTTGGTTTATGACTCTCAGCAATAGCTCAAATGTAGGCAAGATAGCTACTGTGGTAACAGCCAACACATTTCTCTTTGAAGAAACAGTTATGAATTCCTTTATGTTTTCTTGGTTTTAATTTCATAGTCTTTTATGACCTTTAATTCAATTACCTTTGGCCTTTACACGTGTTACAAAGTATGTATGCCATTCACTGTTACTAAAAATGCTGACTTTTCTGTCAACTGCTTCATATTTACCTCCCCCTCCCCATTCCCCCCAAATCAAGACCTTGCACAACTATTCCCTTCCAAGAGACAGGTTTGTAGAAGAGAACAAGGAGCAAGTAATTAAAATTGTCAGCAATGCTTTATAGGTTTCTGGAATTTGTAACTAAGGTTGAGAAGAGGTCACTCTGCGTAGCGGCATAGTGGCAGAAGATTTTATAAGGTGTGCTGCTTTGGGAAAAAAGACATGCATCTGGCAAAATCGCCACTCTGTAAATTGATATGAGATTCTGTATTTACTGTCATTGCCACCCACTGTTTTAAATAAAATGCAGGTTTTAATTCATATAAGAGGAATAAAATATGTGAAAGGCACATGAGTGCACCGGCTGCATGAGCAATTGGATCGTGTTATTGCCATTAATATAGTGGTATTCAGATGGGATTATTTTTTTCAAAAGCAATTGTGATTGTTTTTATTTTTTATATGTTTAAAAGGTGGAAATGTTGGAGAATACTTCACACTAAATAACACTTCAGGAAAACTGCTGGTTGCTCGTAGCTTAGACAGAGAAGACGTCAGCAATTTCACTCTGGTAATTGAGTGCCGTGACCTAGGCAGTCCCTCAAGAAGCTCCACTGCACAACTTCGTCTAACAGTCTTGGATGAAAATGACCACAACCCATTGTTTGCAAAGACCCAGTATCAAATCTCTGTGAGAGAAGACCTAGAGGAAGGCTCAGACATCCTGGACATCTTTGCTTCTGATGAAGATGCTGGCCTGAATGGCCAAGTTACGTACTCCCTCATCGACGATACTTCTGGAGCATTTGCTATTAACAGTGTAACAGGCTCTATAGTTACTACTAAGGCACTGGACCGGGAGACCAAATCCCAGTATACATTTAGGGTAGTGGCAAGTGACTGTAGCACCTATTTGCCAAGAAGCACCACTGTCAGTGTTGTGGTGCATGTTGATGATGTCAACGACAATGATCCCATTTTTTTGGAGAATCCTGTCAGGGCCTTTATACCTGCTGAAGCCCCTGTGAACGAGACAGTAGCCACTGTAAGAGCAGAGGATGTGGATCAGGGATCAAATGGAGATGTTGTTTTTAGTTTGATAGTGGCAGAAACTGTATTTCAGATTGATGCAAAGACAGGTAACATCATTCTTCTGGAACCCTTGGCTTCCAAGAACTTCAGTACCCAGCTGCTAGTGACAGCTTCAGATCAAGGTATCTCACCTCGAACAGCCACAGCTATGGTCATTATCTTTACAGAAGAGCAAGAGGAGGAGATTTCATTCACTCATAGCCTGTATGAAGCAGTTGTGCCGGAGAACAGTGAAGCAGGTGGGCATGAAATTCCAGTTGCTGTTCTTGTGATTACCAATTTCTTCTCCTTTTGGATTTGTGATTGTAATGAATAGTATGGAGAAACCTTTTTTTTTCCTGTGCAGCAGCAGGGAGAAGTTAATTTGGATGTAGCAAATGCCTGTCTGCTCTTCTCCAGTGCATCCACATGGAAAAAAGAAGTATGATCTGTTAGTTGGAGACATTGTCTGGCTTTTGAGTTTGCTGCCCATGTAAAACAGTGATGCTCATGTTAAACAGAAAGCTCCCTTGTCAAAGGTGATGTATTTCCATCCTTCAGCCAGGGAAGTCCTGAGCATCAATAGATTCACACTTTTAGCAAAATGACTTCAGTGATAGGTGGACAGTGTTTACTTGTCGTTTCACCTGTCAACACACAGGCTTAGAAGAGATGAGTGATGTGTGCCGGTTGCAACATTACTTTTTGGGGTTTTTTGCAAAACCCTTCATGAACTGTGGTAGCTTTCAGAGATAATTCAAGCCCTCACTGGAGTTTTGGACTTTCTAGAAGAAGGACAATGAGGGGCAATGTGAGGTGAAGGAGAGAGAAGTTTGAAGGCTATGTTACATTGTCACTGAGACAGGCTTCTACGGTGTATCTCTAGGTAGAGCATGTGCTGTTCAATGCTACCTATAGACACACAATCTTCAGCCACGAGGTGCCTACAGATTTAATTATTTTTGTTACCTGTAATGGTAAGAATTACTGCTCTACTCTTCATCATTCAGAGAATGTTAGTAGGTAGTATGCCTTCTGCCAATTAGATATGGTACCTTTTTCTGCCTCAGGGGATGGGTTCATCCTAATGAGAGGCAGAGTGGAGTGCTTTTCACAATTTCGGACCACAAATTCCACTGTACAATTGACCAGATGTATTTAGAGGTCTGACCTGTGCTATATTCTTGATTCAAACACTGCCTCATAAGGTTCACCTTGAGCAAGTCATTTATCCTCTTTTTATAGTTCAATTTTCTCTCAGTAAAATGAAACCAATATTCCTTTATACCCTAAGGGCATTGTGAGACTAGTGAATTCTTAGATCTTAAGTAACAGTCTATATATTTGATTAGGAATGAGTAAAAAAGAAATGTGTTAATAATTTTGGAAGACCAATCAATGTTCCTGGATAATTACAAACAGAATAGAGAATGAAGGGTGAAGATGACTATTGCAACAATTAGTGCTATGGTTACTCAGTCATTCCTTCCTTTGTGGCTGTTTGGGACTACAAGCCAAATTTGCAGCAGTATATTTTTGGATAAAGATAATGCTGTGAGGATTGGTGATGTTTCAATTAACAGATAGAAAATAGGCAATATGTTGAAATTTTAGGGTTTTTTTTAATTAAGTGACTTTTGGTTTTTTTAACCATAGATGAAATATTTTGTTTTCAGGCTATTTTTAAAATGCTGTTATAAGTTATCAAACGACTAAGTTAGAGCATTCTTCTAGGTCTCTTGCTGTCTGTCAAAAAAAGTGGGATTTTACAAAAAGGCTTCCAACCGGAAAGAGTGGAGCATGAAGTAGCCTAGTGGTTAAAACATTCTCCTGAAGTTTGAAAGGTGTAGATTCAGGTCTCCTCAGGCAGAAAAGCATTTATTTCCCTTTCACTCCACGGGTTAAAAAGTTCCCTAGTGTTCTGTATATTTTCTTAAAACACTGCTGCCTTTGTTGCTTCTCTTACAAATATTTTTTTGATAAAAATATCCCTAAACACATTTGTCCTGACATTTAAAAAAATACTTTTTATTCCTTGAATTTGACTAGGATTTACAAGTAGTTTTGTACACCCTAAAACTGAGTTTTTCTGTGAATGTGAGTCACAGATACCCCAAGGACTCCAAGCCCTGTTTTCATAGAGTCAGCACTGCATAGTAATTAATTGTGTGTCACTCTGCTAAGGAATGTCTGCCCTGGGAGAATTGCTGCTTCCAGAATATAGGGTTTGGATGTCACAGTATTATGTGTTAATCTCTCATTTTCCATTTTTTTGTTTATCGTGCCATTGAGAGTCAATTGTGGTGAAGCAGGGGGATGGAGTGGGGTGGGGAAATATGTGACCCTGGATTCTTAGTGTCTAGAAAACACAGAGAGATCAAGATGTTTCCAGAGGTGAGCTCTGGGCATTCAATTCTAGGCTCTCGATGTCATCTCCTTTGCTGCAGCAGGCTTGTATTTTCAGGAGTTGTCAGAACCTGTTTGTCAGGCTTCCCAGGGGAGTAAGGCCGTTGGGTTTCCATCTTTTCAGGGAGGGTGGGATTAACTTGCATTAATCCTGCATTAAAATTTCTTTCTAGTTAATAAAAATAATAAGGTAGATAAGTTTTCATAGGTTTAAAAAAAGAAAATAAAAATCAAGGCTTTATGGCAATAAATAAACAAACTGATTTAATCCTAATTTTTCCTAAATGCAGATGCATTCCTAGGTCAGGCTAGGCAGTCCATCCATAAATTACAGAAATGCCTCACAGGACTGTGGTATCAGAATGCTATGGTCACATGTTCTCCCATTCAAACTATAGAAAATATAAGTAAGATTCAATTTAAGTTGTTTTGATTAAAGGAAATTTAGCAAAACTTCAGGGTAAACAGGAGGGTTTCATCTCAAAATGTTAGTTTGTGTCTTTTATAAAAGCCTATTTATTAAGAAGATCAAATTCTTTTAAGAGTATGAGAGATTTTACCAAATACTAATGCTATTTTGGCTCTGTTTGTAGCATTTTGTTAATTAAGTAACCCTAAGTAAATATCAAGTATTTTCAAATTCAGTTGGAAAAAAAGCATGATTATGATTAAAACTGTCATAGAAATTAGCTTACAGGTCATTGCAATCGTGAGACTCTGACAAATATGAATGGTACCAGTATATTCAGTCCAGTCGAAATTTACATTAGGTACTGAATATTTGTAGAACTGATATTAGTATCTTTTTCTCCTAATTTTATTTCTACCTTAACAAATACAGTGGAAAAACTCTTAAGTTTATTTTAAAAAGAAAAAAAAAATCTGAACAATGTAAATAGTGAACGGCAAAGCCATGGGTCCTTGGTTTTAATTTTGTCTAAACTCATCAATCATGTAAGCACCTGAGGAACTGGTCCATGTGGTCACATTACCTGTGAGTGTTTGACCTTCAAGTTTGATGACCTTCAGAAAATCCCATTCTTCTACTTTTTGTTTAATATTGAATATTTAATGTCTTTAAATAATATAAACTGCATTAAAGCAGGCACTTAGAAGCCTGACAATAAATAATCAAGTCATTGCAATCTCCAAAGGGTAAGAAACCTTTGATTATTTACCAAGCTTTCACTTGAATGATTGTTTGCATAGAAACTTCCTTAGAGACAGATTCACCAGTAAAACTTGTTGACTCATCTGTTGGGTTTTTTTTCTTATAGATATGAAATACATAGCCTCTTATTCTGTAAGCCCTCTCTTACTCTTTGTGCTCAGTTAGCATTTTCTTTCAAATGCAATTAAGAGGTTTGAAGAAATAATGGCAAGGATGAATCAGGGTTAGGGGAAAAGAGATTTATGAGTACTAAAGAAAAAAGAAAAATGATGCAGTGATATGTTAGCTCAGTTCTAGTGCATTTGTTATATCCTAACGTAGAATACAGTGAAGTCTTCTGAGCAAATACTTTCCACGCTGTCATGCTTCAGTTTGAAGTCAGCAGGCATAAGGTAAAGGTTGTTGTGTAGACTGTATAAAGCAGTTTGAGATACTTTTAAATGCAATCAGGTTGTCCGTGACTGAACTGAAAAAACCTCTTAAATATAAACATTCAAATTAACATTTTAAACAACCCCTCCAAGTCTTAAAACACTTCCTCCTACCCCTTCTTCTTCCTGGGACTCTCCTTCCTCCCCCTCAGCAGCACAGGGGGTGGGGAATGGGAGTTACAGTCAGTTCATTACAGATGGACTTTGCTGCTGCTTCTTCTCAAGGGGAGGCCTCCTCACACTTCTCTGCTCCAGCATGGGGTCCTTCCCACGGGAGACGGTTGTCCATGAACTTCTCCAATGTGAGTCCTTCCCACAGGCTTCAATTCTTCACAAACAGCTCTGGTATTGGATCCCAGCCATGAGATGCAGGTCTCATTCACAGGGGAGAACAGTCCTTCAGATACCAACTACTCCAGCGTGGGTCCCCCAAAGGGTCTTAAGTCCTGACAGCAAACCTAGTCCAGTGTGGGTCTTCTCTCCACAGGTTTGCAGATCCTGCCAATAACTTACTCCAGCATGGGCTATCTACAGGGTCACAGTGTCCTTTGGGCATTCACCCACTCTTTCCTAGGTGGATCTCTGCTCTGTCAAGGACCTCTATGGGCTGCAGGGTAGTAAGACCTGGTTCATCATGGACTTCACTACAGTTCACAGGGGAATCTCTCTTCCAGTGCCTGGGCACTTAATCCCATTCCTTCTCCACTGATCTTGGGGTCTATGGAGATGTTATTCTCACATTATCACTCCCTTCTGCTGCTGCTGTAGTTTTGCCTCTGTTCATCAACTTCTTCCCCGTCTCAGATGCGTTAATCACAGAGGTGTTACCTCAGTCACTAATGGGCTCAGCCTTGGTCAGCAGTGGGTCTGTCTTAGAAATGACAGACACTGGGGGAAGCAGGGGAAGCTTCTGTCAGCTTTTCACAGAAGCCACCTCTGTAGCCCTCTGCTAACCAAACCCTGGCCCAGACAAAACCACTACAAGGGCCCAACAGCTGGATACAGCTCTGCCCGTGAAGTCTCAAGAGAGCAGAGTAAAGGAGGAGGGTCATTGCCCTTGACCTGCTGGCTACACTTCTCTTGATGCAGCCCAGGATACAGTTGGTTTTCTGGGCCTCAGACACACATCGGTGGGTCATTTGTCAACCAACAACCTCAAGTCCTTCTCCACAGGGCTGCTCTCAGTCCACTGATGGCTCAGACTGTATTTGTGTTTGGGATTACCCTGACCCACGTGCAGTACCTTGCCCTTGACCTTGTTGAACTTCTTGAAGTTTTAATAGGCTGTCCTCTCCAGCCTGTCAAGGTCCCTCTGGATGGCATCCCTTCTCTCTAGTGTGTTAACTGCTCCACACACCTTGGTGTCAGCAGCATACTTGCTGAGGAAGCTCTCAGTTCCACTGTCCATGTTGCCAACAAAGATGTTAAACAGCGCCAGTGCCAGTACCGACCCCTGAGGAACACTACACTTCATTGCTCTCCACTCAGACACCAAGCTGTTGGCCACAACTGGCGACCATCGAGCCAGTTTCCTTACCCACTGAGTGTGTTCATCAAATCCATGTCTCTCCCATGTAGAGATAAGGATGTTGTGTGAGACAGTGTCAAATGCTTTGCACAAGTCAAGTAGATGATGACAGTTGCTCTTCTCTTATCCACCAATGCATTAACCCTGTTGTAACCCAACTTCGTCAAAAATAATTTTTCCTTAGTGAAGCCATGTTGGCTGTCAGCAGTCACCTTCTTATTTTCCATGTGCCTTAGCATATTTTTCATAGATCTGCTCCATGATCTTGCTGATCACAGAGGTGAGATTGATTGGCCTGTACTTCACCAGGTCTTCTTTTGTTCTCTTTTTACAAACAGGGGTTATGTTTCCTCTTTTCTAGTCAGTGGGAACTTCACTGGACTGCTACAGCCTCCCAAATATGATGGATAGTGTCTTAACCACTTCAACCACCGGTTTCCTCAGGTCCCATGAATGCATCTTTATAGATCCCATGGACCTGTGCATCTTCAGGTTCCATAGATGGTCTTGAACTTGACCTCCTACTGTGGGCAGTTCTTCATTCTCCCAGTTCCTGTCTTTGCCTTGAGTGACTTGGGCAGTATGACTGGAGCATTTGCCAGTGAAGACTGAGGAAAATAAGTTGTTGAGTACCTCAGCCTTCTTCATATCCTGGGTAAGCAGATCTCCCTTTTGCTGACAGAGACAGCTCACATTTTCCCTAGTCCTACTTTTATCATGGATGTACAAATAGAAGCTTTTTTTGTTGCCCTTGCTGTCCCTAGATAGATTGAATTCTATCAGGGCTTTTCTGTTAAAAGTATCAGAAAAAGAAGAAATTTATTCTCTGCAAAAAGGAACTTGTAAATAATTTTACTTACATGAAAAATGTGAAGCCTTAAGGATTAGGATTTGGGGACCCAGTGCAACAATTTATTAACCTAACCCTTGAAAAACACGGATTCAAGTAGAAATGCTGCTGCTTCCTTTATTTCATAAACATACAAGCAAACAAACAAAAAGACTGCAGACAACATTAGAAGATAAATAGTGTCATTCTTCAGACCTTGAATTTTCTTTTTAACTCTGCTCTGAGGATGCCATGAATGATTGTTCTTGCAGGCTTTTGTAGTAAGTCAGAGTTGCTTGGCAATGAAAATTCAACCTACAAGCCACTATTTTAGGTCCTAAAAGACTCAGTGCATCATTCGTACCAGTCTTCATTTATTGGATTGTTGGATTTTACTTCCAGAACTTTTCTAGTAAATGACTTATAAATATATTGACTAGTACAGAAAATGACATCTGTCAAAATGGGCATATTTTTTGCTTTTGACAGTCAAATTTTAGGAGCAAATGACAAATCTTTCTGTTTTTAAAAATTAGTAACTGATAAAATGAAAGAGGTAGCAGATAGTTTTAAGAGCAATGTTTCTTCTAATTTTTACACTGAAGTCCTTTCCTCTGACATCCTGGACAGTGTAAACAGCATGCCCTTTGTAATGTAATATAGCTAGCTGTCTATAATGTTGTTTGGAAGAGTTCAGGTTGCACAGTAACCTCACTCCCATCACAGTTGCATGGAGTCAATTACAAGTAAATTAAATAAATAAAATCCATTAAAATCAATTGCCGTATATGCTAAACTTCATAGCTCACTTGAAAAATGTAGTTATTTGGAAATCTTGATCATGCTTTTAAAACTTGATATATTTTTGTTAAACATGATGATTCCGAGCAGGGTAGTATATTCAGTTCCACATTTTTCCTCTCATCCTATTTCAAACAGGATTTTTGTTTTGTGTTTCTTTTATTCTATGTTAAATTATTGTTCTTTTCGTGGAATTTGGATTTTGCTTGAAGTGACACATACCCGTGTTTGTAGTTTCATCTTTTCATTCAAAAATTTCTTTCTGTCAAAAGATAGCTAATTAAATTGTTAATGAATATTTAATTTTAAATATTTGACAAAAAAAAATCCGATAAATGAAGGAAAAATAAACTCTTTATGATGATTTGGGCATAAGATGAACAGAAAATAGGACTCTTTTCCTTAAAACAGTTCATGGAGAGGTGAGATTTAAGTGACCAAAGACAGCATAACCTGAATAAAAGGAATGCATATGACTTCAGCTAAGAGGTAATTCCAGTGGTGCACAGGAGTTTGCGATTAGGAAAAGTTAAAACTCATCATTTTATTCAGATAAGTGATGAGTTGTGGTCAGATGAGTAATATACTAGGCAAGGAGGGATAGAAAGTGTGTTTCCTATGAAGTTGTAATGCAGTGAAAATCATACAGGTATTGTTTTTCTTGTCTACTATTTTAATTCATGAATAAGCATATAGCTTTGTATGTAGGTGTTTGGCTGTGTATCTCCTACTAATCACAGCAATATAGATTTAAAATAAAACCTAAAGTGGATGTGATGAAAACATCTTGTTCCTTCCATAGGTACGTCACTTCTAACTGTGGAAGCTTATGAACGCAAATTCACAGGAGAAAACATAAAATACAGCATCTTCAGTGACAGAGAGAGTGTATTCTCCATACATCCCGTTACAGGTACACTTCTATAAATGTATTTTTTTTTCAAATGTCTGTGTGTAGCTTAAAGAGTGTGGTCTCTAATAAGTTCCTGCCACAAGGACAAGGACTAGAGTATTAGTCTCCTTTTAAAATGAATAACCCATTAGTAAGCCAGGGATAAGTAAAACCAGCACAGGAGAGGCCTGAACTGTTGTAAGCTTGATGTGGAAAGAAAATGAACATGAGTATACCCGTTTAAAATGTTCAGGTAAATCAACAGGTGTTGGGAGTTGGTAAACTACTGTTTTGTGATCCAAATCGAGACTCCATGTTGTTGCTCATCATAAGGTTGCCCTAAACCTCAGTAATCTTTCAAAGCACTTGTAATGTAGGAGGCATTACACCTTTGTTGAGTTTAATGCTCTTTGTTTCAGGCAAACCTTGACATGCCTTAAGGTCAAGTTTGTTTATTATTTTGGTGACTGTATTTGCATTCTACAGAAGGTTTGCTTTTATCTACCCTTCAGTCAGGAGCTTTGGATGGCAGGAGAGCAGTGTGCTCCCCAAGTGCATTTACATACTCTCTACTAAGGCATGTAAGAGAGCATAGCTACTTTGGTTGCTTCTCAGCTCCTAAACATCTGCAACAAAAGAGTTTGCCTTCTGAATAGCTGCAGTCTTTCAGGGATGGCATAGACTGTGTAAGCAGTTTTCCTCAGAAATAGTCTAAACAGTTTGTACTCTTAACAAATAGGTTCTTGCTGACCTCTTTGAGGCTTTTCTCTCTGATTATTGAAATATCTCCAGGCATTGAGTGGTGTACTCTGTAAAGCTGTCATGTTTGATGGTAATGGACAGTTAAAATTATTTTGTTTTGTTTAAATAAAAGGTAGTTAAGGTACATACACTCAATTTCCAAGTCCTTTGTGTTTCACTGAAATAAAGCTAGAAAGATTAAAGAACATTTTAGACCCAGGCAAGTTTCCTCTCAAGAAAGTGAATCTTCTCCAATATCACCTCCAAAAGAAAAAAAAAAACAAAACACCATAAAAAATTATTTCCTTTTATTTATAAAGCCAGACTGAGAAATGGTTATGTGGTATTTTTAAGAGTCTCATAAGCACTTTCTTCACAAACAGTCATGGAATTTCTATAGCAGTGGATGCTATGCAGTGGTCTTTCGAGATCTTTGAGCCTCTGGAGTTTCTTTTGTTTCCTTTCTTCTGTAATGTTTCTTCTATTTCTTTGAAAACGTTATTTGAAATGCAGCCTTTCAGGACTTTTTAAGAGCAGTTCTTACCTCAGCATAAATTTTGACACCAGAACTACCCATTGTTTCCACAGCGTAAATATTTTGAGCTAAATATTTTGATGATGTTCTAGACAGATGGAGGGCTGCTCTATTTGTTTTTTCAAGCATTGATACTAATTAATGCCACTTTGGAGAATCATAGAATTGTTTCAGCTGGAAAGACCTTTGATATCATCCAGTCCCACCTTTGTCCCAGCCCTATCAATCACTAGACCATTTCCCTAAGTGCAACATCCAACTGTCTCTTAAACACTTCCAGGGACGGTGACTCCACCACCTCCCAGGGCAGCCTGTTCCAATGCCTGACAACCCTTTCAGTAAAGAAATTCCTCCTCATATCCAGCCTGAACCTCCCTTGGTGCAACTTGAGGCCATATCCTCTTGTCCTATTGCTTGTCATGAGGGAGAACAGACCAACCCCTGCCTCGCTACAGCTTCCTTTCAGGTAGTTGTAGAGAGTGATTAGTCTCCCCTGAGCCTTCTTTTCTCCAGGCTAAACAGCCCCAGATCCCTCAGCCGGTCCTCATATGAGACGTGCTCCAAAACCTTTACTAGCTTGGTAACCTGCCTCTGGATCCTCTCCAGCACTTCAGTGTCCTTGTAGAGAGGGGCCCAAAACTGAACACAGTATTCGAGGTGCGGCCTCACCAAAGCAGAGTACAGTGGAATGATCACCTCCTGCTGCTTCTGACAACACTGTTCCTGATACAGGCCAGGATGCCATTGGCCTTCTTGGCCACCTGGGCACACTGCTGGTTCATATTCAGCTGCTGTCAACCAACACTCCCAGGTCCCTCTCTGCCTGGCAGCTTTCCAGCCACTTCTCCCCAAGCCTGTAGTGCTGCTGGGACTTGTTGTGGCTCAAGGACAGAACCCGACACTTGGCCTTATTGAAACTCATGGAATTTGCCTTAGCCCAGCCATCCAGCCTGTCTACCCCAGTGCTTTGCGTATTTGAACACTATTATTCTGTTTCTTCATGTGCACTTCCCCAGATGAGCAACTCTATTTTTTGCACCTGTTCTTCCTAGGTGGTATACCTCAAACTTAATTTGCGCCACACCACACTGGAGTCTTTAATTTACTTTCTGTCATCTTGAAGTGTGTAAATTATGCAATTATCTATTTTGCATTATCTATATACAGAATGTGATAATTTTCAGGTGTTATGCTGAAGATAGACCACCTGCCAGCTTTGAAGTCTTTATTTTAAAGACACAATTCTCAACACTGGGCAGATCTATAAACAACAATCATTGCTGCTTATCTTAGAAGATAAAAACTAAAAGGCACTAGCTTGGAGAGTTACAGTAGATGAGTTCTTACACTATCAGAAGTTTGGTATTCATAGCTTCATTACTGAAAAATTCAGGCAAAAACAATTTGAATTCTAATGAAATTAATATACAAATTAACCATGTTGATATTTAGATGTAATGAACAAATTTGAGTGTATTACTATACCTAGAGCATCGAAACAATGACCACAGATTTCCAAGGACATTCCAGGTTTCATCTGGAGATGTCTAGTTGTGGTTGTAATCTCAGTAATATTAACTGATTATTTTGGATAGACTAACAGTTATGGAGAAGGGAAAGGCCTCACTGCATCAGAAGTTACTGTTTTACATGTATGTCAGTTAGTCTTATACAGAAATTGATGCAGTTACTGCTCAATTTGGATATAGGTGGATGACTAGATGTAGCCACTCTCTTGAGGGCCAAGAGTGTTTTCAGACGCAGCTGGCTTACTGTCACATGTCAAAGGAGCACACGTCATGCAGCTGCTTTCTTTCCTCTCTATCCCTCTACAAGTAATTTGACTTTGTTTTAGGAAGTTGCCACCATGGTAGCTGGTTAGTGAAAACTTAGCTGTACATACAACAAGCATGTGGGAGGTGATGTTAGGTAGAGGGAAGGACAGTATGGGGAGCTTGCTGGAGTTCTGTCATGTGTTCAGTAAAGGAGACCGTATATGTTAAGGACTTCATAAATGCATTTGTGTATGTTTTTTCCTGGATATATATGTCACATCTTGATATTTTTTTAATTCTTATTTTAATAAACCAGGTACAATCACAGTAAGTGATCCAAAGTTTCTTGATTATGAAGTTAAGAATAAAATACATCTTTCAGTTTTGGCTGAAAATAGCTTGAATTCAGCGTTATGTGGAGTGACAGTTTTGATACAAGATATGAATGACAATACACCTAAATTTGAGCAAAGCTATTACAAAGCATCAGTATGGGAAGGCCAAAGTCCTAAACCAGACATCATACAGGTAAGTGGAAGTACATCTTCCCAAGCCCAGTGCTGTAATTAAAAAGAAGTGACTACAACCCTGCTAGGTCTGTTCTGGACAATGCTCTCTTAAAAAATGAGAATGGAGTTCTTAGTGTGATACTACTTTGCTTGAATATCTATAATGGTAATATTTTTCTGTATCACATTTCAGATCTTTCATTCAGGTTTGTTAAACTGCAAGAGAATTCTTTATCTTCTTAGTAGTTGTGCAGCTGGACTTTAATTTTGTTTGTCTGTTTGTTTTTAATTTTCTGTCTTCAAATAGTTGAAAAATACCATTCAAAGCTGTGGTTCTGATTACAATATAGACTGGGTCTTGGATTAATGCATCTACTGAAAGAGCTATAGCAATAAAAAGAATACTTTCAACTCATCAACTAGTAGAGTCAAATCCAAGTGTTCCATTTAAAATGTGATGCCTAAAGAGCAGCTTGTCTCAATTTAAATGTGCAAACACTTCTTCCTCTGAATGGATCCATTCTCTGAAAGTGTTTCCAGCTGGCCATGTTAGAGTAAAAGAAGACATCAGTTGGGCTAGAAAAACACCTAATTTCTTCAATACATGTTCTTGCATTGCAAGTCAGGTCATAGGAAAGGTCATGTTAGGTACTAAAGATATTCCTTCTCTAGAGAATAAATAAATAGAAAGCTACAAATGCCTCCAGGGCAAAGTGATTAGAAACTGATGGACAGTGTATTTAGAGAAACATATGTCCAATAGTGGAAAAAAATAAAAATGAAGTCCACCCAGGTGAGTAGTCAAAATTTTATGACAGAATACATTCTGTTATATTTCCCTTATTCGACCTGTCTGGTTGGTTTGTATCCCATAATGCTCATTCAGCAACCAGAAAAATACAAAGGTGACACTTCAGAGAGTCAGAGAAGTCTTTGAGAAACCTGTTCACTGCTCTTGAATGTTAGTTATTCTGTTGGTTCTATAGCTTGCCTCCACCCTTTTTACATTTTCTGGTTTGTGTACTATGAAAGCTCTGACAACATAATAATTTAATTATTTTATCCTTTCTTTGTATAGCAGTAATACTTTAAGGGCCAGCCTCAGATCTCTGAGAAAGTACATTTTTATGCACTGAAGAGAGACAGTGTTCTAACAACAATCTTATAAGCAGTGCAAAACGATTACATACAGCTGTATCACTTTATGTCTCTCAAATTACTCAGGCAAAGAATTCACGTGTGTCCTGTGCAATTTGTGGGCAGATGTTTTGGCCTCATGTGGCACTCATGTTGGGGACCATGACGATTTGTTTGCTTAAATCTGTGCAGTCGAAAGGAAAGTAATCTGAAATAGATGGCTGTAGTATAATGAGTTTTTTTTCTAAAATTGCATTCTGCCATTTATAATTAAGCCTCAGCTTTGCTTCCAAATAGGTATTTGCAACTGACTTTGACAGTGGGCTGAATGGAGAAATTGAATACTCAATTTTATCTGGTAATGAAAATGCAACGTTTGTAATTGATCCAGTACAAGGGATTTTAGCAGCTAATACAGTCCTAGATCATGATAACACTTCATCTTACAGGTTTGTATGTGAGATTCTTATAAAAAGGTATCCTTTTTGTTCACTTTACCTTGAGGTTGCTCATGTTACTTACATGTTTTATGGTTTTCTGTTGATATCCATCACTCACAGAGCCTGGGTGCAGGCCAGACAGCATTGAGAGAGCACTAAATCTGCCCATTTGTACCATGTGGTCTTGCATACTTTTCAAATTCAGGGAAAGAAATAATCTTGTTTAATCAATGGCAACACTTACTGATCTAAGTGATTGTGATGATTCCCAATAGTAATGATGACAGTTCCTGGGTTTAGTTTATTAAGAACTATATAGCCATTCCTTCTCTGGAACTATTTTTTATAAATATATAAAGACACAGAGAAAGTCTACAAACTAAATCCAAGAAATGGAGATGTGATCTGTTCTTTAATTAGAGCATGGTTCAAATTTTCCTCTCTCTAATCTGATAAAGATGCTTCTGTTAGCTTAAATCTTAAATTCCAAGTATAAGCTGTCTTGCACTAGCTATTAATTTTTCCTGTTTTCCAAGAAACTGTGAGTAAATATGATGAAGTGCACATGACAATTTTTCTTTACAATTCATACCATAATCAGAATTAGAAAGCAAATAAATCATGCCTTGAAGAGAAAATATGACTATGGGGATTCATTAATACACCCTTTTAATGTATTGCACTCTCTACAAAAAAGTAGATTTCTGTGTATATGTCAGTAGAAATTACTTTTTTTATTTTCCTCTGCCTATGGCATCAGAGTATTTGCAAGGTTTTCCTATCCCCTGGGGCCTCAAAGTTTTAAACATCCAATCAGAATTCTTATGAACCAGTGTGATGTTTAGAAAACCGCATAAAAAACATCAACAGAACGTGATTCTTTTTTAATATCAGTGTAATTTTATAATAGTGTCCTAAAGGAGATACTTTGTTTCATTTGGAGTTTATTTTTCAATTTTTCACTGAATCAAAAGAACTGAATCAGTTCTTATTTTTAGTATTTAAATAGCATAATGCATTTTCTTTTTCTAACTGGTACATTAAAAGAATGCCTGGAATAAATCCTTCAAAGGAAGGGTGTTTACTGTTGAAAGCATTGAACATGTAAGTATAATAATTCTCATATCTGTCTTGAAGTGTGAGCGTGATTTATTTCTGTATTATGTTGGAATTCTAGCCTTTTTTATTGACAGTTTGTTCGAGGAATCTGAAGCTTCACATTCCTTCTCTTTATTAATGTGTTATTAATCTGTATATTGTTAGGTGAAAAGTGAATAGCAAAAGAAGCTTTCAAAACTTTTCTGGTTTAATTTCAAAATGTAACTAGTGGTTCTTTTATCTAAAGTTGTGTCTTTTATCTAAATTTATTTTATCTAAATTGAACATTTTAATCCCTAAGTCCCTTCTAATAGGAGTTATAATGAAAGTGTTGACAGAACCTTAATTTTAATGCCTTGGCTGAGATGTTTTTATGAGAGGTTTTTTTCCTGAAACCTTAGAAAGTTATTATTTTTAGTAAAATACTTCCATATGTATACCTTACCAATATTCATTCTAGAAAAAATACCCTTTCTATATGGAATTCTACATGGTCACCAATTGAATATTGGCATGCAATTCATGTTATGTATTCTGTCAGCATCAGAAACCATAGAACATCCAGAGCAGATCTTGTATGATTCGGGAATGGAAGTGGCAGCCTTGCTATTCCGTATCGTCATGTGAACATTTGTGAAGCTTTATCTATTTGACACTTTAGACAGAAACCGTGACTTAGAAGAAAGAGGGAGAAATTATGTATTCGGAAGGTGATGCAACATGCAAACAGTTGTTAGTATGCAACTCTAAATTTAATTGAGATGCTAGGCCCTGAATTGTGTATCCTTTTGCACAGCTTGAGGTTCTTTTTTGGGCCTCTTTCATTTTTAGAACACTCTACCAGATAATTTTCAATACGGTGTAGGGGTGAAGTCTCCCAAATAATCTTTGCTTTTAATTGTCCAGAAGCTAGTTCCCACAGAGAGTAAAGATCTTTTTATCTGTATTTATTAGGTCATTAGTTACTCTTTTCTTTGCCACATGTTTGTGGAAATCACAAGAGCATCAGCTCCTCATCCTTATGCAGGTGTAAAATGGAAGCATGCAGGCAAACTCTCTTAATCTGTCAGTGAGGTTCTCATCCCATTAAAATTCATGGGAACTTTGCCTTTGTCAAATAGTGCACATGTTCAGGTTTTTCACTTTATCACTTACATTTATAATAGAAGGGACTGTCCTATATCTCTGTGGAGATTTTGGCTATTGCTTTGGATGTTTTCGTATTATCCAGTTTTAAATTCCTATTGTCCCTTTATAAATGAGGAGAGTCATGTTCCTCTAAAGGACAATTTAGTACTTAAGTTTTAATTCCTGCTCTAAATTACCAACTGGAGAAATGTGTCTTATTTGAAATAGTGTTGCTAGCTTGTTTAATCACCTACATTTTGTATGAAATTGCACTAAATAAATACAGATGAAAATTTCCTTTTCTTAGTATGTGTTCATGTCACCTAAAATCAGTTAACCTTATGGAGAGTTAACCTTACAGAGAGAAAGATGAAATTTAAGGATTGTAATGAGGAGCAGAAAGGTCTAATCTTCTAGTTTACAGTCTTCTGGTTTTTAATTTTCCCCTACTCATAACATTGGTAGATAATTCAAGGATTTCTGACTATTAGTGACCATTACTACTTCCTTTGATTGTAGGTTGGTTGTACAAGCTGCTGATAAAGGAAACCCCAGACTTTCTGCTACAAGCATTGTGATGGTACAAGTGTTAGATGTTAATGACAATGCACCAGTTGTCCAACCATTAGGTGAAGTCGAGGTCCCAGAAAGTAAGTGTGATAGTACAGCTAAGTTTTGCTAAGAATGGGATTTGTCAGACAACAATAGTACTGTTGGTAATTTGTATAACCAAGCAACTGTAGTAAAAAGGATAATGAATTGTGTTAATACTGAAATATCAAAGTAAATTGTGATGTACTTTTGTTCTCTGAGGCATTGTTCTTTATCTCCGGCATTGTGTTTAAGTTTGAGTTTGGAACTAAACCATAGGCAATTCAGAAAGAGAAAAGCAAACTGAAGAAATGCATCTGTAATTTGTTCGTTTTTGACTCTGGTGTCATATTCTTCAGATGTCTTCAATTTCTGCTCTTCTCCAATAAAAACACTATTTAGCATTGCTAGAAATGGGACATTTTGAACTTCTTTGCGATGAAAGAAAGATTTCTGTAAATTTGAGTGAAGCTTTAAAATGCTGTATAGTTTGGTCCAGCTAATGATCATGAGGAGGAGGATCTTCTGAGTTCTCATCCAAGCATACATCTGGTATGTTGTGTGACATTTAGCTCGATGTTCGCAGACCTTGAGTCTAAAGCCCAGCATTTTCAATTACAAGCATCGTATGTGTCATGCATTAAAATACATACCAGAAAATGTATAAAGACTTAGGTGCTGAGATTCCAGTACTGTTAAAAAAAGATACATGGAAGTTGTCTTCCTAGTGATGTTTTTTAACCTATCCTAAATGTAGCTTCCACTGGTAATGACAAGTATGGGACTACTGGATGCACAGCACCTGTAAACTACTAGCTTCTTATTTACATATTTGTGCTCCATTTAAGAACACTCACTTTAGGACATTGCATAGAATTTTTGAGGCCTACTGCCTCAGTCTTGCAAGTGGGAAACGGTTTAGTTTCTGTTAGCTTTGTTAGGCTTTGTTAGATGGTTCATTTTGCAGTCTCTGGGACTGTCAATTTGGCACATGACAAAAGCTGTCTGTATCCAGTTTCTTAATATCATGGGACTCTACCTGGGCTCTTACGATTTTAATACTATGTATGTCTGGCTGGAGGTCTCATTTCTCTTGACTGGTCTTCTCATCCTTTGGAAAAGCTTTGGAATTGTATTTGCTGATTCTACACATAGAAGGGACTCAGATGCCTCAGTCAAATATTCTTGTGGAAGTTTGTGATGCTGTTCAATAAATTCAAGTCACCTAAATGCATCCGGAAAAGCATGGAAGTTCCCATTGCTGGTGAAGAAACAGTTATGGGTATGCTGGATCTCGGATAAAGAAAACCAAAATTAAAATTGGGATAAAGTAGATGCATGTGAAGAAGTTCACTGCTGTTTCTGTAGCATTTCTGGACGTTGCTTTAGTTCTAAAACACAAAGTCAAAATATACCAAAAGCTAATACAAAAAGGTTACCTATATCTAAGATTCAATATCATAAAATTGTCAAAATTGTCAGAAACTTTAACATTATCGTAATAATTCTGAAAATTATTGTTTCAGATGCCCTGCCTGGTTTTATAGTGACTCGAGTGTCAGCAAGTGATGCAGACTCCAGGCCAGCACTTCAGTTTGGTTTTATTCATGATAATAGTGCTGGAATGAAATTTGCCATCGATCAACACACTGGTGTAGTCACAGTGGTGGAACCATTAGATTTTGAAGAAGCTGCTGTGTATAAGATAAGAATCGTAGTTTCAGATTCTGTACATCAAACAGAAGCAGAACTCACCATCCTTGTTTTGGACGTCAATGATAACCCACCAGTGTTTATCCAAGATTCATACCAGGTGCGAACATGAGAAATGGGCAACAAACATGATGTCTTTCTATATATGACAATAAATTGTAGGAATGCATGTTTATGTTTGCCTTTAAAAATGCATTTGAGCACTGAGAAGGACTAGCAAGCTATTGCTGACCAGAAACAGAGCTGAGCTCTTCTGAGAAACTCCAGCCCCTTCTCAGGAATTCTACTAGAAGGAATAAGGGAATTGTTCATTTCTTACGTTTGTGGTTTCTGACTTCAGAAAGAAAGTGGTGTGAATGCTAGCTGTACTCTATACACCATGCATTCCCTGCTGGGGCCTGTTTTGTTTAACATCTTTATCAGTGATCTGGATGAGGGGATTGAGTGCACCCTTGGTAAATTTACTGATGACACCAAAGTGGGCGGGAGCGTAGACCTGTTTGAGGGCAGGAAGGCTCTTTAGAGGACCTGGACAGGCTGAATCAATGGGCCGAGGACAGTCACATGAGGTTCAACAAGGCAAAGTGCTAAATCCTGCGCTTGGCCCACAACAACCCCAGGCAATGCTACAGACAAGGAAATGGACTCTAGTTGTGCCAGGGGAGGTTTAGATTGGAGACTAGGAAGAACTTTTTAACTGAGAGGGTTACTGAGCATTGGAATGGGCTGCCCAGGGAGGTGGTGGAGTCACCATTCCTAGAGGTATTCAACAGATGCATAGATGAGGTGCTGAGGGATATGATTTAGTTAGTGATGGGCCTGGCAGTATGAGGTTAGTGGTTGGACTTGATGATCTTGAAGGTCTTTTCCAACCATAATGATTCTGTGATTCATCACTAGGAGTTACTTAATATAATCCAAACCAGTTTGGGAAACAAGGTCCAAGACTTTCTTCTTCTGAGAGAATGGTAAATAAGTTGGTACATATGTTCTATCTCTGTTACTGTGCCATGAATTTATTTGTTTTCAGTTACACAACTCCATGGAAGTGTAGCAAATGCCTCTGTGGTAGGATACACACATACAGTTTGTACTGTGTAAATGCTTTATAGCAGTGGCACTCATCTAGGGAATAAAAGATATAGGTTTTGACCTCCCCAACATCCCTTGCTAGGCTGAGTGGAGTACAGAGCTCAGCCACTGGACTTCTAGACAAGCATTTGAACAGCTAGATTGTTGACCAAGTCAAATTGTCCAACAATGTTTTGAAACAAAGCTGTCTTAGTGACTATGGGCCACTAAGGTGATTAAAGGAATTGGAGCATATGTAAAAAAGGCTACAATAGACTATTTCAGTTGGAAGAGTCTGCTGCTGACCAGCACCTCCGGATCCCTAGAAAAAAATATGGACTGCTTCATGAATTTGCATGTTATCCTTGCACAGGGTCCATGCTAATAATCTTCTGTGTACTGTTCCATTTGTAGTATATGTGCTGCTGAAGCAAGCACAATATCATACAAGGCTCTGAAGTGTAGGCTGTTTTTGCCCTGACTTCATCAGCCCTAAGGCTGTGGGGCTTGGGCTAAGGCTCAGCACAAGTAATGGCCTGAAGTTAGGGTTAGCCTGGAGCTTCAGGTGAAGTTAGGCTACAATAACACTGCCACAGAAAAGGTGAGGCTGCCACAGGAGTCGTTTCCTTAGGAGTTGTTTGTGTGGGGCTAGGCCGTGTGGCTTTGGCAGAGGCCCAGGAAAGCCTACAGCATGCACCATTCAGCCTGGAAAAGAGAAGGCTCAGAGAGGATCTTACCAGTGTGTGTAAGTACTGGAGGAAGGACTAAAGAAGACAGAGCCAGACTCTCTGGTGCCCAGTGACAGGACAAGAGACAGCGGGTGCAAACCGATATACAGGAAATCTTGATTGAACGTCAAGAAAATGTTTTTTTAACTCCAGAAATGATAGAGTAGTGGCACAGGTTGCCCAGAAAGCTTGTGGAGTCTCCGTCCCTGGAGATATTAAAAAATCAGATGTATGCAGTCACGAGCACTCTGCTGTAGGTGACCTTGCTGTGAGCGAGGGTTGGACAAGCTGTCCTCGGGAGGTGCCTGCCAGGCTCAGCCAGTCTGCAGTCCTGGGAACCGATCTGTTGGCTTGACTTGGTGATTTTCTGTGGTGAATGTGCTCAGAGACAAAAATAGGAGGCACCACAGAATTTAATAATGCTTTATTTATAAGTCTCTGTCGTGGTTTAGGCCCATCAGGGAACAAAAGACCACGATTAGCCTCAAGTACCAAAGACCTGAGGATTTCCAAAGGGCAGGGGGAGCTTAATTGCCACTTAAGGTGCAGGACAAAACAGACCAGGTTACTCGGCTTGGGGAAGAAAACAGAAAATAATTTAATGCAACATCAACTAAAGCATAACCATAAAACCCCAAAACATAATCAAAATAAAACAACACGGAGTGGTACAACAATTAAGAGTCCGACCAGCCATTTAAGAACACCTTATCCCCTCTCCTTCCCTCTTCCCAAGCTCAGAGTCTTGATCCCAATGTTTTTACCTCCTCCCCCCATGAACGGCCCAGAGGGGCAGGGAGTGGGAGTTTCAGTCAGTCTATTCCTGATAGCTTCTGCCGTTTTTCTCTCCTCGGGACAGGTGGGCTCTGCACCAGTCCTCCCTGCATGTCCATGGGGTAACTCACACACACAGCAGCCCTGCACGGGCTGCTCCGACGTGCACCCATTCCAAAGGCTGCAGCTCCTCTCTGCCTCTCGTGTGGGGCTGCTCTGCGGTGCGCAGACTCTCCAGCATGGCCTGGGCCATGGCCGTCTCCCCACACAGTCTCTCGCCCGTCCGGGCTCACTCACACGGAGCTGCTGGTGACTCTCAGTCCTGCCATAGGCCTCCATGGGTTGCAGGGGCACAGCCTGCATTCTCGCCTCAGCTTGCAGAGGGGTCTCTGGTCTGGTGCTCCTCCTTCCTTCCTCCTTCTCTGACTGTGGGGTCCGTGTGGTCGGCTCAACCTTGTATCACTCTTACATCTCCTGCCAGCACTTAAAATTCAAGTCCCTAAATAGTGATCACAGAGGCGCCAGATTGGCCCAGCCAGGCTGGAGATTGGTCTGAACCCAGGAGCCGGGTAAGAGTCCAGAAACTCTTTACTGGGTCTCCACTGCAACCCCTCCTACTGTTACCAAGCAGAAGGAGCTCCTTGCTAAACCATGACAGTTTCAGACAGATTTAGTCAACAAATTAAGTCTAAACATTTGCCTTAGTAAAGAAATTTCAGCCTCTGAGCATGTGCAGGCCCAGCAGCTTAGTCACTTAGATAACTATGGGACAGACTGTAGGCACCTGTGAAACTATCAGGTGACAGAGTTGTCAGGATTTGTGCAAATGACCCACTTAAGCTCCTAAGACTAAATTCTGAAAAAAGTCGGTATTAATGCTCAAGTGATTTTTAGACATTGCTTTAAGTTTTCCTCAACCCTCATATGTGTCTGGTCTTGCAGAATAGTTTAGGCAAGGACTTGCTTGTTGAAGTGCTAGGAATTTTTTTGTGCATCAGAGGAGACACTACAGACAGGGTTATTAACTGATGCAAAACAGCATAACTCTATTGAGTGTGCTAACATAAACAGCTGAGCTTCTCTCTCCATAATCCCAATGTTTTGGTGTATTGCTTGGACAGTAAGATACACTGCTTCTTTTTGTTGATATATGTAATTCCCTATTCATCATTCTATAATTTTTATTGTCCTTTCAAGTGTTTTCATATTTATACTTTTCATATATAGTTTCATATATAAAGATATTATATACATAAAATCACTCTATTAAAATTGTTTAAACTACCACTTGAATTTGTGATAAAGGTAGTGTACTGTTCATTTCAAATTTGATTTATAAGGTGGAAGGAAACTTTGGCCACAAAAGTACACTATCTGGACTTCAAATAATAGAAGCTCTTAGGAAGGAAAAGGACTTTCTTGTTTTCCTAAATTATATGAAGAAAAAAAGGAGCATTTTGAAAACCTGAATTCTAGGAATAATGATGATTAAGTGCTCTGGGGCTGGAATTTTTAGAGTACATGTATTGAGTTTGTTAATGGTCAATTGTATGCTCCATCTGTGTGATGCAGACTGTATTTCATGTACCAAAGTCATCATAGAACCATAGAATGGTAGGGGCTGGAAGGGACTTTCAGAGATCATGTAGTCCAACCCCCCTGCAGAAGCAGGTTCACCTAGATCAGGTCACACAGGAACACATCCAGGCGGGTCTTGAAGACCTCCAAGGAAGGAGACTCCACAACCGCTCTGGGCAGCCTGTGCCACTGCTCTGTCACTCTCACGGTGATATAGGGGTTTTTTTATGTTTAAGTGGAACTTTTTGTGTTCCAGCTTCATCCCATTACCCCTTGTCCTGTTACTATCTACTATAGAAAAGAGGGATGTCCCAACCTCCTGACACCCACCCTTTAGATATTTCTAAATGTTAATAAGATCACCCCTCAGTCTCCTCTTCTCCAGACTAAACAGCCTCAGTTCCTGCAGCCTTTCCTCGTATGAAAGACGTTCTATACTATTGATCATCTTGGTGGCCCTGTGCTGGACTCTCTCCAGCACTTCCCTGTCCCTCTGGAGCTGAGGAGCCCAGAACTGGACACAGGACTCCAGATGAGGCCTCACCAGGGCAGAGTAGAGGGGGAAAAGAACCTCCCTCGACCTGCTGGCCACACTCTTCGGATTTCTGAAAGCAGGGAGAAAACCCAATTTTTACTGTCCATTGTAGGTATTCCTTCTATTAGTGTACCGTTTCAAAAAAAAAATTTAGTGTTCTCTGAGCTCATTGCCCTAATGGACTAGAACTAGATAGATTTTACTACTGATTTATAAATTGTAACTGTATAGGATGCATTATTTTCAATATCTCAACTCTTTCTAATTTTTTTCTTAGAAGAAAAGAGTTAGGTAAAAACTTTTTCAAAGCTAAGAATTGTATTTGTTTTTTTTCTAATAGTAGCAAATGAAGGAAAATGTTTGTTTTTTTTTAATGTACAAAATCTTTTGTTAAGCTCTGTCAAAACTGTCATTTTGCTTTATATGTCAGGTGAGCTTGCCAGAGCTCATTTCTATGGGTACCACTGTCCTGACAGTCTCTGCTGTGGATAAGGATTCAGACCATAATGGAATAATTTCATATAAAATTTTGTCTACCTCTGAGGGATTTTCCATTGATCACAAGAATGGTGAGTCTGTAATCGTGGTTTATTATTTCAGCTTTTTCAGTGTAAATTGAAGAGTCCTATTGCTCTTCCTCACTTGTTGCCAAGTAGTACCTACTGCTATAACCTTTCTTTTTTTTTAATTGATGCAGTCTTAAGGCATGATGGTGGCTTAACGTGATGGTGACTCACCCTGTGTGACTCTTCAAGTGGCCCCACACCTTCACATTCCCTTGCCTGGCCCTCAACTTCCAAAGCCCTGTACTTGTCACACAATGGCAACTAGGGAGGCATGGGAGACTTGGCAGGGACCTGTAGCCATTCCCCTCCAGATTTTGCCTGGGTTGATACCACAGCTGCCTGCAGCACCATCTGCTCACAGCCTCTCCTCCCTCCTGGGTAACTCACCAGCTGCACCCCTGTGCTGGAGTTTGCCAGGTGGCGAGGAGTCTTCAATCCCTAGGCCCTTGAGGCATTTAAATCCCTGGCTGTGGCTGTGCCCTGAGCTGGTCCCACTTCCCTTGCAAGGGCTGGATCAGTGAAGAGACCAGTGCCACTCACCACGTGTAGTCTGGCTTGACAAACCCCTCAGTGCAGATTCTGCTGCTCTGCTGACTGCATGAGGACAGCTCTGACTCCCAAGGCTGATCACAGTGAATGATCAGTAAGGTCTGGTTGTCATGGTTTAAGCCCACCACAGAGCTGCTCACTCACTTTCTCCCTTTGCCACCCTCTGTGGTGGGATGGGGAAGGGAAAAGGTAACTGAAAGCGTCATGCAAATCCCCAAGGACAGTAAGGGCTCGCTCACCAGTTATGGGCCTAGGCAAAAACCAGACAGGACTACTCAAGCTAGAGGAGAAAACCAAATCAATTTATTCCACCACCAACCAAAGGCAGGACAAACAGAAAACAAAACAGAGTAGAATGACGAGAAAAATACAACCTACCCTTTAAGATCTCCTTCTCTCACCTCTCTCTTCTCCCCAGGCTCAGCTCCTTGCTCCTACTATCTCCTCCCTCCTCCACAGCACAGGGGCCAAGGAATGGGAGTTGTGTTTAGTCTATCACAAATAGTCTCTGCCACTCCTTCTTTCTCCTCAGAGGAAGGTGGTTCCTCACATTCTTCCCTGCTCCAATGCAAGGTCTCTCACACAGGATGCAATCCCTAACAATCTTCTCTGGTGTGAGTCCCAAGGGCTGCAGCTCCTCACAAACTCCTCCAGCGTGGAACTCTTCTGCAGCTGCATAACTCCAGGCACGTTCTGCTCCAACACTGTCTCCCACAGCCCCTCTGGGAACAGCCACCCTCTCTGCTGTGGGCTCTTCCACAATCTGCAGGCAGATCTCAGCTGCACTGTTGCCCTCCATGGGTTTCAGGGGGATAGCTACCATCTCACCATGGGATGCAGGGAGTCTCTGCTCCAGCACACCTCCTCCCATCCTTCATTATTGATACTAAGGTCTACATAGTTATTTCCCCTCCCACTGCAGATTCCCTCTTCTTAAATAGCAATCTCAGAGGCTCCCAATTGGCCCAGCTGTGGCCAGAGTTGGGGTCTGACTTAGAGCCAGGGGACGTTTTGAGCAGCTTCTTACAGGGGCCAGCACTGCAGCCCCCACACACTCCATTACAAAATAACCCCCAACAAATGAGCTCCACACAAACCCAACACAAGACTGAACAACCCCAACTCTCTCACCCCTCTGATCATTTTTGTGGTCATCCTCTGGACCTGCTCCAGCAGGTCCATGTCTTTCCTGTTCTGAGGACTCTAGAGCTGGGTGCAATACTCCAGGTTGGGGTTAGAATCACCTACCTTGATCTGCTGGCCGTGCTTCTCATACAGCCCAGGGTATGGTTGGCTTTCTGGGCTGCATGTGCACATTTTTTTCCACCAGCACCCCCAAGACCTTCTCTGCAGGACTGCTTTCAATCCATTCACCTCCCAAACTGTACTGATACTGGGGGTGCCCTAACCCAGCTGCAGTATGTTGTAATTGGCCTTGATTAACATTCTGAGGTTCACATGGGCCCACTTCTTGAGCTTATCCAAGTCTCTCTGAATAGCATCCTGTCCCTCAGGCATGTCAGCTGCACCACTCAGCTTACTGTCATCTGCAGACTTGCTGAGGGTGCACTTTATTCCATTGTGTGTGTCACTGATCAAGACATTAAACAATATTGGTCACAGTACAGACTCCTAAGAGAGACCACTTGTCACTAATCTCCATCCAGACATTAGGCCATTAACCACTACTCTCTGGATGAGAAAGAGTTACTTTAGGATGTGCAGTGTCATGGTTTGACATGCCAGCCTTTTCTGGTAAGGGGGAAGGGGCTGTAAAGATGGCTCCTGTAAGAAGTTGCTCACAATTCTCCCCAGCTCTGAGCCAGACCCACTCTGGGGCTGAGCCAATTAGACGCCTCCACGATCACTTTCTAAGAAGAAGCTGGAAGAGGAGACTTCTTCCTTTTTCTGTCCCTTCTTCTTCTGGCTGGTGGTGATGCAAGGAGTACAAACAATGAGAGAAACAACCATGCAGGCTCCAAGGTCAGTGGTGAAAGAGAGGAGGAGGTGTGCTGTAGCAGAGACTCCCCTGCATTCTATGGAGAGAGCTGGTGGAGCTGAGATTTATTTTCATTTCTTTAAAGACCCCGCATCAGGGGCAGAGACTTGTTTTGATAATGAGCCCGTATCAGGGGCAGAGACTCATGTTCCTAAAGCTGACCCTGGACCAGGGGCAGAGGTTCACTTCATTAAAGGCCCCGAGCCAGGGACAATGACTATGGCCGGAGGAGGCCGTGTCCCGAGGAAGGGACCCAATATCCACAGCTGTAACTGTGGGGAGGAACCCACGACAAAGCAGCTCATTAAACTTACGCCCAGAAGAGGCCTTGTCCTGAGACAGGGACTCTGTAACTGCAGAAACTGCAGCCATGGCGAAGAATCCACGCCTGAGATATTCACCAAGGACTGTGTCCTGTGTGAGGGAACCTATATTGGCAGAAGCCACAGCTGTTGGGAACAACCCACACCAGAGAAGTTCATTAAGGACTGTGTCCCGGGGGAGGAACCTCGTGTTGGAGCAGGGGAAGAATGCCAGGAGTCGTCCTCATCTGAGAAGACAGAAGCGGCAGAGCCCATCTGTGAGAGACTGACCACATCCCCCATTCCCTGCCCCCCTGAGCCGTTGAGGGAGGAGGAGGTAGAGATATCGGGAGCAGTGAGCTGGGCCCGGGAAGAAAGGAGGGATGGGGGAGGGAGATCTTAAAGTGCTGGTTGTAATTTTCTCATCATCCTACTCCCTTTTGTTACTTTTATTCCATTCTGTTTCTTGTAGAATAAACTTTCCTACTTTCCTCTCTAAGTCGAGTACTGGAGTCTGTTTTGCCCAGAACCGTAATTGGCAGCGAGCCCTCCCTGCTCTTGTCTCAGTCCACAACAACCTTGCTTATCTTTTTACTCCCATTTCGCTGGGTCCTCCGCCATCCTAACGAGGGTGGGGGTGAATGGGGGCACGGAGTGAGAGACTGTTGTGGTGCCAGCTGGGCCAAACCACACCAGCAGTCATTTCATTTTCAAATATGACTGATTACTTTCAGCTTTTGGAATCACATTTACTTGCCTTGATGAGTGTGAAGTGTGGGCTTTTCTTAATTCTGTTTTATTTTCAGGTTCAGTGTTCACTACAGCACCAGTGACACCGCTGGAAAAAATTTCTGTCATTCAGCTCCTGATAGAAGCCACAGATGGTGGCAGCCCCACTCTGAGTGCATTTACCTCTGTTGAGGTGCATGTAGAAGATGTAAATAACTGTGCCCCTCAGTTCACAAGGGTTCTGTACAATCTCAGTGTGAGTGAGGATGCCTCTGTTGGAGAAAGTCTCCTCATGTTTTCAGCCATCGACTGTGATTGGACCCGCGAAAACACCTATGTTGAATACTCTATTATTGATGGCAATGCTGAGAATTTATTCTCTGTGGAAGCAAGTGTCGTGGAGACAGAAGCATCCTACAAACTTGTGAGCAGTCTTGTTTTGAGCAGTGTTCTTGACAGGGAGACAGCTCCTTCTCACCGTTTGGTTCTCCTTGCCTCTGATCGTGGAACACCCTCCTTGAATTCAACTGCTACTGTGCTAATAACTGTGCTGGATGTTAATGATAATCCTCCAGTATTTAGCAGCCCGGGATACCATGTTCATGTCAAAGAAAGTGTCCCTGTAGGTAGTCACATCACTGAAGTTTCAGCAACTGACTGTGATGCCGGCACTAACGCAGAGATCACCTACGCCATCATCTCTGGAAATGACGGGGGACATTTTCACTTGGATGGGAAAACGGGATCAGTGGATTTGATGAAAACGCTGGATTATGAGGATACCATGAAATTCACTTTGATCATCCAAGCCACAGATGAAGGAGCCGATGTAAAAAATGTGGCTTTTTCTGTTGTTCTTGTTAGCATCCTAGATGACAATGATTACGCCCCACTATTTTTGTTTCCCAGCCTAGGCTGCGTTGTTGGTGAGAATCTGCCTACCTTTTCTTTTGTATGTGCTGTTAATGCACTGGATTTTGATAAAGGCTCCTATGGACACCTTACCTATTCCATCCAATCTTCATGTTTAGCTCATCGTGAAGCTCCTAGAGACCATGATATGTTCTTCATTGATCCTTTGACAGGAGATATTCATACAAAGCAAATGTTTGACTATGAAAGTCAGAATAAGTACTGTCTCATAATCCAGGCAAAAGACAAAGGTGATTCACTGGCTACTGTTACAGTTCAGGTAGATATTGAGGGGAGAGATGAATTTGACCCAGAGTTTACACAAGATGAGTATTTTTTTAATCTCCCTGAGAAGAACGAAGCAGGCCAGTTGCTTGGCAGAGTAACAGCGTCAGACAGTGATGGTGGACAGGATGGAGTTGTTCACTACTCCCTGCTAAAACCTTCTCCATTCTTCTCTGTGAATCAAACTAGTGGTAACATTTATTTGACTCAGACTGTTCACAGAAAGAAAAATGGCAGCGAAAGAAACGATAAGACTTTGGAATTTTTGGTAAGAGCTCATAGCCCCAAAATTGAGTCAAGGTTCACAGTATGCACCGTTTTGGTAAATGTTTCCAGTTCTGCTGAGAGTTATTCCACAGTGTCAGCATACAGCCTGGCCGTTAGCATTTCAGTCTCCTTGATAGTGTTCTTACTGCTTGTGGTCAGTCTTACTGCACTTATTCTGAGACATAAGCAGAAGGATGTGGTGCATTCTGGTGTGAAAAAAGCAGCACTGGCCTCCTCAGCCATTGATATGAGTTCAGCCAGTGACGATAAAGACTGCCAGAAAATCCAAAGTACTGAAAGCAGTATGCTTCCCATGGGTGCCATAGCAGAATGGCTGAGCCTAGCAGGAGTTGGAAAGGGGAAGGATGATGGTATCCTCTCCAGGCATTCAGACTCCAGTGGCCATGGTTCTGCTGAAGGAGAGACTGCAGAGGATGAGGAAATCAAAAGGATCAATGAGCATCCTTGCGGAAAGAGTGCCAGCTCAGTGCTGAGTGAGTGCGGCTCACGAGTGCCAGATTCAGGGATCCCAAGAGAGTCTGATCAACTCTCCTGTCAGTCTGGAGAAACAGATGTTGTGGCTTTGACACTAAGCATGGAGAGCATGCAGGCTGTTAAAGGAGAGGGCAGAGAAGAAGCCTGTGACACAGCCTACGCATGTAAAATGTTGTCTCAAACACTTAAGACAATTGGAGTAAAAGAGAAAGCTATAATGACAGACCTTACAAGAGAATATGTCTTCATGGCGGAAAGGCAGGACTCTGCGTATGATTCACTTGCAACTCTTGGCACCTCTGAGGAGGATCTTGGTGATGATTATAACTGGTGCTATGTGCTCAGGTGGGAACCTGGATTTAAACCTCTTGCCTCAGTGTTTAATGATATTGCAAGACTGAAAGATGAGAATGTGCACATTCATAACTTCCCTAAGGAGAACAAATCTCTTGTTTTCCCTCCTCCCTTGATAACATCTGTAGCTCAGCCTGGCATAAGGACAGTGCCACCACGAATGCCAAATATAATATCAGAGCAAGCATTTAAAAAATACCCTCGTTCTCCCCTTATGAATAGTCCTGCATACCCTCCACCAACCATGACCCCCAGTTTTTCTCCTTCTCTCTCTTTACTTACTGTGCAGACACCTACTGCTTCTCCAGTAATGTCTGATAGGAAAATTATAGGAACATGTCTTATCGATCCAAGCCAGGAACTTCCAACAGAAGAAGAAATTCAGGTCTAGGTTATTAAATGACAGTCGTTTATGGTAAAAAAATGTGTCTTAAACTGTATTTTGTTATTGTTTAACAAGCAAAATATGCCTGTCAGTATCACCAGTATTCTTTCTGTTTTCACGTGCTGAAAAGGCTGAAATAGCTACAAGCTTGATAACTGCCTGTTTTCTTATTCCCAGAATACACTGTGTGTCTCTTCTTCAAGCTCCCAACAGCTGTGGTTTCCTATGTAAATCACACAGACAGGTGCCTGATAACCGTCATGACCACTTTTAATGTTTATTTCATAAAATATGTCGATAGCAAATAAACGATAGTAATTCTTTACTGTGGAAAACTTTACTAGCACGTTAGTAGGTTCTGACTGCTTCTGTGATGATATTAGAAGAGAGTATTAATGGGATGTGTAACTACTTTCAGATTAGGGGTGGGCAAAGAATAAAGTAATTGAGCTCTTTCTTGAGTCTTTGCCCAGACTTCTCACATCTCAGTCCCTGGGTACCAACAACCTGTTTGGCCTGGTGCCATTTCATCAGCTGTCTTTGTGCTGTGGAATCCCACTTAGCAGTTTCTCTCCATCTTTCATTTATCTCCTGGTGTAAAACCAGCGAGTCATAGTTATCTAGATAATGATGGATCACCCTTGGAAAACAGAATAACCAGTAGTAAGGTAAAAGCAACCGTCTTCTCTATTATTAGGTCTAAAATAAATATGCACTGTCTTTCTGTCCTATTACAGAAGCTGTCCCCAGGCAGCTGTAGGAACCAACAGTGTTACAGTTCTGAAGGGCTTGTATGCCTCCACTGTGGTCTTCAGTCCAGTGCTGGGCATTTCTCTGCAAGACCAGATCATCTGGCCTTGTTTGTTGTATGTATCATACATAAGGCATTTTGTGTATGTGTGTATATCCAGACACGTATACATGCCTATACTACTGTGTATGCTTGTATATTGAAACACATCAATAAAGTACACAGAAATTACATCTAGAGTAACTCTAGTTTTTCTTTATACTTAAAAGTCTTTGCATCATATATTTTAAAACCAGGCTACAGAGAAGAGTCCAGTTGGTGTCTGAGAATCTGCTTCAAGTTGGTTGCGTACAGAGGTATATCTTGTACAGGTCATAACAAATGGAAGAAGAGCATACAGTGTGGCTGGAGTGAGTGATCAACATATGTACAGTGGCTTTTGTCATTTCCTCAGACATGCCTGTTGAGATTTGTAGCCTATGGGCTCATTACCTGTCTTTGAGTATGATCCTGTTTCTGAGGCTGCACCTGCACTGTACTATCATGCAACAGGATCCATGCTGCTATGCAAGAGTGCTTTTTTTAAAGCTGACAATTGTTCTTTGTATTACTGTGGAGTATGAAATGAGATGTAGCTTAGGAAATCATAGGGATGGGCAAAAAAGAAAGGAGACAGAATGGTAAGTTTTATAGTCAGACAAAAATGTGTACCAGGAAGAGGAAAGAAAAGGAATCATTCCCAGTTTGTATCTAAACATGGAGTATCAATTTAAAGCCATTATTTCAAAATTAATGTTTTTTCTCCACCTGTTAGCTTATACTCTCTGCAGCCTGTTTGGTTTTGACTGGTATGTCTTAGCTTGTAATTTCTAATAGGATGAGAGATGTTCTTTGTGGTGTTCAGTCCTGTGCAGTTATACTTTCAGAAAGCACACATGGCATGCAGAACTACCTTTTTTAGACAGTCAACAGTTTAGCTAATCTGCTTTTTGTTTCAGGTGGTAATGGTCAAGAGGCAGCTGTTGCTCTAAGGAGCAATGTGCACATGCTATCCTGATACAGGTCAACTTTCCAGTAACTGATTGGTGGAATAATAAATGCTTTACCCAGCAAAACTATGTTTGCTTTTTTGCATTGATGGGTATGCTAGGGTCTCATTTCATATATGGAGTCTTGGATAATGGAAGAGTAGCTTTTCCTTCACTAATATTGCTGTTACAAGTGGAATACTATTAGCATTAGAAAGCATCCAGTCGTCATATTTAACACAAGATTTGGACCTCACCAAGCTAACGTGTGCCCACTTTGTCAAGTTCTGCTTGAAAAGCAAGAAAACTCTGCTTCTCTTTGTGCCTCTTTTGCTCTTTCCTTGCAGCTTGTTTTCTACACCTTTCTGAAAATATTAGATACAGTTTGCATCCTATTTATCAAGTGCATCTTATAACCAATGCATACTCCATGCTTCTCAGAAGTGTAACAGCAATCCTTTCCTTGTCTCTCATGTATTCGCTCATTCTGTATCAAATAGGAAACAACATTTAGTTGATACATTGTTGTTTCATCTATAGTCAGGCTTAAAAATGTGACCATTGAAACAAATATCTGTAATAAGTCATGTGGAGTTCTTTTCACTTTACTGTTCTTTTTTTTTTTTGTTCTCTAAGCAAACAGTATACCTTCTATAATTTACCATGAGTTTAATATTAGCTTGCCTTGAAGAGGCTGTGTTACTTTGCAATTCTGCACACCAGTTTTAGCACTTTGGAGAAGGTACAGAACTTGTTAGTGGAAAATCATATTAAGCCCAAAACGCATAAGCTATAAAATAAAAGACAGTTGTCTCTTCTGGAATTTTGGCTGCCTGCCTTCTGGATTTGCTTGTTGGCAGCCTTGAAAACACTGGTGTAAATCACTACCAAATGGATATCAAAATTCCATCTACCAGTAGTAATCATTAAATTGACGTTCAAGCAGATTCCTGTGCAAAGAGGAAAAACCTTCATATTTTTAGGGAATGCATCATTTACAGACTATAAAAACGTATAAACCTGTTTTCTGAAATGATACTAAAAACACTAGCAACCTGCACAAGTCTATATTTAGTTTGTATTTTATCTTTATCTGAAGACAGGAATTGTTGCTAAAGCAGTTTTAGATAAAAATAGTTGTGATTAAAATGTACCGTTATTGCTAAGTCTGTTACATTGCCGATTCCTACTATCACCTGTGTCTGGTTGCCATCGGTTCTCTGTGCCATGTCACTTGCTTTCTTTAACTAACATGTAGCTTCCTGAAGAACTACGTTCAGCTCTTCTGGTTGGAAGACCTATAAGCAAAAAAATGCTGCTCTGACCAAAAAAAAAACCAACCCAACCCAACAGAACAACAACAATAACGAAAAAGCCAGAACAACAACTAGCAACATATTGACAGTTATGCCTGTATGACTTTATACTTCAGGACTAGGGGTAATGGACAAAAGCTGGAACACAAAAAGTTCTACTTAAGGAAAAACTTCTTTCCTGTGAGGGTGAGGGAGCCCTGGTACAGGCTGTGCAGGGAGGGTGTGGAGTCTCTATCTAGAGGTCTTCAAAACCCATCTGGATGCATTCCTGAGTGACCTGACCTAGAGAGATGTGCTTTAGCAGGGGGTTGGCCTAGGTGATCTCTAGAGGTCCCTTCCAACCCCTACCATTCTGTGATTCTATGATACACAGCTCATGGAATCAAAGAACAATTGGCAAGCCAGTTTGCCATCATAGACATGCAGGACCATTGGGATTAGACCTCCTCCCAGTGCATGTTGACTACATTGCTCCATGAAAACCAACCCCCTGGAGGTGAAGGACACAGGGGAATCCTTATGGGAAGAAACTAGCACTGGTTGGCTGAGAATGGAGGGTGGTGGTCCCTGAAATCCTGTAAAAATGCTAATTGGAACAGGAGGCAGTTGTGACTTTGTAATTGAATATATTGTGGTGGGACGTTTATGTTTAGAATTTGGCTTACTTTGCTAGTAAAATGGCTTTGCAGCTTCGTGCTCTTAGCATCTGGCACAACAGAACCAACTTACTATGGCAGTTTGTAGATTCGTTCCCTGTAGGTGTTCTGGTTGGAATAACTAAGGTGTTGCAGAATCAAATTAAGTATACTTCTGGGTGTTGCATAGCTGCTTGTTCTGCTAGCTGTTCCCTGACACATATACGAATTCTAATGTATTTTCAGTCTGTGTATGGATTTTAATGTTCAGATCTCATTAAAAAGAGCTGCAGCCTGGCATCCAGCTCCTCTTGATGGCTTTGAAAATTCCACCATAAATGCATACAACATTTTTAAAACATTGGGGGAAAAAAAGTGGATTCCTACGTAAAAGAAAAGGAGGCTTATAGAGGGAAAGCTGACGATCTAATCCTTTCTGGTTTAGGCTTGCACTTTACATTGCTCCTACAGCTAGTCCTCATAAAATGTCAAATGCTTATCTTCTAAAATGTATAAAGTATAGTAGAAAGATATCTGCAAAGAATACAGAAAGGCATCAGAGTAGGCTAGAATGATGAAATGTTGGACTAGATGATCTCTAAAGGTCCCTTCCAACCCCGACCATTCTATGTTTCCATGCCAAACCACATGGCAGAAAATGCAAATGTGGTAGCATAGGACTGAAGTAGTCCACCATGGTACTCATAATGTCAGTTGAAAAACTCATTTCAGTTAGAAAACTCAAATTTCTTGAATGTTATGTTCAAAAAAAAGGATTACCACACTACAAACTACACTTAAAAACTGTCAACCGTGACACATCTTGTTGAAAATGCTCTTCTGTTCAACACTTTTTTTGAAGCTTAGAGTATTCAACAGAATCATGGAATGGTAGGGTTGGAAGGGACTTTTAGAGATCATCTAGTCCAACCCCCCTGCAGAAGCAGGTTCACCTAGATCAGGTCGCATAGGAACATGTCCAGGCGGGTCTTGAAGACCTCCAAGGACGGAGACTCCACAACCCCTCTGGGCAGTCTGTGCCAGGGCTCCATCACCTGAACAGTGAAATATTTTTTTCTTATATTTAATTGGAACTTTTTATGTTCCTGCTTCATCCCATTACACCTTGTCCTGTTACTATCTACTATAGAAAAAAGGAATGCCCCAACCTCCTGACACCCACCCTTTAGATATTTATAAATGTTAATAAGATCTCCCCTTTGTCTCCTCTTCTCCAGAGTAAACAGCCCCAGTTCCTGATCACCTTCCCTAAAACTGCATGTTAATTGTCTATGAAAAGCTCTCAGAAAAGAAAATGGAAGTTGAGATGTTGGTGAGAGCTGTTTAGCTGACAGTAGCTGCTCTATATGGGTATCATCTGAGAATGGATGGGCCCAGATGATGCCCACTCACTAGCCTAACCTGCACGAATATCTTGCTGTTATGTATGCCTACAGCATTTTGTTGAAAACTTTTAAATGGAAAATTTGAAAGGATTTCTAAAATGGTCTTACTAGTGCCATAACCAAAAGAAATGAGTAGCAAGTCAAGCTTGCTTGCCTTGACCTCAGAAATTCCTGTCTCAAGCCCCATCTAGCTGGATGTAGACTCATTTCCAGCATCTCCCTTTTAAAAACTGTAGGGTTCATTTAATTTCAAAAGATTTGAAAGTCCTGAGTTCTGATCCAACACCCTCAGACTTCTTCCACTGATTTCAGTGGGACTTGAATAAAAAATGCACCTGGAAGAAATGGACAACATGTGTGCCTCCCTGGTACTGTAACAAGAGTCACTGGCAGCAGAGTGCTGGCTCCCTGGTGTGTGGAGCTGTAAACCAGCAGGGAGGAGCATTAAAAGAAGTGAAATCAAGAGCCTGGAAAAAAAAGAGTAGAATCAGCATGGGGTGGGAGGGGTGGAGGAGAAAGGATTTGGAGGGGAGGTTCCTCTATTCTTCATGGTGATTGATGCAACCCTCACTTTATATGCTTATTTTGGAGTGACTTTCAGAGAAGTATGAGAAGGTCTGTAAGAAAAAGGTCACTTGCTGTTTCCATGTTCTACTTCTATGTAAATTATAGTCTGCTGCCTGATTTGCTACTGCTTTTACTGAATGCACAGAATAATCATGCCTTCAGAGAGGAATTTCTCTGTTGGGATTTGTCTTGTAAGCACTTCACCTGACATCAAGTACTGGGTAGAACTAGTCTTCAGAGTGATCCTAATAACTATTAACATTAAGGTACACAGGAAAGGTTTGAGATTTGTCTAGTGGGTTGTTGAGTGGTTGCTGAGTTTTTGGGGTTTCAGGTTTCTTTGATGGGGTTTTTTTAAATTTTAAGCTGAACTCTGTAGTCATATACCTTTTGCACTTTGAATTTTGGCTTCTGTCACTCTATTGGAGCATCTTGAGCCATTGGGTTGAGATTGATAAATTTCAGCAGCCTACTCTAGTCTTTGGCAGCAGAATTGCAGGAAACTGCATGTAACATTGTTGCTGAATATCATACACTGTGCTTGATCAGTGATGCAATCGAATTCACCTCACATTTTTTCTAGAGCTAAAATGTTCTAGTGTCCACCATTTTCATCCTCATATGTTTATTGCAACTTAATTTTAATAACTGAAAACTGGGGATTCCAATGCCTAATCAGTTAAGATGTGAAGCCAAGATGTGACTGTTTACTATTATGTAGCATGTTCTGCTCTGCAGAGAGAGACCTGGCAGTGCTGATTGATAATAAGCTAAATATGAGCCAGCAATGTGCCCTCGTGGGCAAGAAGCCAATGGCATCCTGGAATGCATCAAGAAGAGCGTGGCCAGCAGGTCAGGGGAGGTTCTGCTCCCTCTGTACTCTGCCCTGGTGAGGCCTCATCTGGAGTCCTGTGTCCAGTTCTGGGCTCCTCAGCTCAAGAGGGACAGGGAAGTGCTGGAGAAAGTCCAGTGCAGGGCCACCAAGATGATCAGGGGAATGGAACATCTTTCATACGAGGAAAGGCTGTGGGAACTGGGGCTGTTTAGTCTGGAGAAGAGGAGATTGAGGGATGATCTTATTAACATTTAGAAATATCTAAAGGGTGGGTGTCAGGGGGTTGGGACATCCCTTTTTTCTATAGTAGATAGGACAAGGGGTAGTGGGATGAAGCTGGAGCACAAAAAGTTCCCCTTAAACATAAGAAAAAACTATTTCACTGTTCAGGTGAGGGAGCCCTGGCACAGGCTGCCCAGAGGGCTTGTGGAGTCTCCTCTGGAGGCTTTCAAAACCCCCCTGGACGCATTCCTATGTGACCTTATCTAGGTGAACCTTCTTCTGCAGGGGGGTTGGACTGGTTGATCTCTAAAGGTTCCTTCCAGCCCCTACCATTCTATGATTCTATCATTCTGCAATTATATATAAGTGAGGGTTCAACAATGCAAGTCTCCTCTTACCAGCAGTTTCTGAATGGGGTTTAATGAGATATTTTGTGAACTCAATTGAGTGGTGATATTCATACTACAGAAACAAAAAGCAACAAGAAAATTTATTTACTGCAAGTAATGTAAAGGTGAGATGACAAAGCATGGAGGACACTTGGTAACTGAACTTAAAAAAATGAGACAGTAAAAGGCACATCCAGTTCATCCCACTGCTTGAGACATTAACTATTTTAGGTACATTCTGTGATGTCAAGACTGCTGGATGATGCTTCAGGAATTGTAGAACTGCTAGTCCTTTGTTGCAACTCTTTTGTTTTATAGAAATGATAACTCTCTGGTGTAAAAATGAAACTGCCTGGTGTTGTATCCCATAGCAGAATCAGTGATGCTTTGTGGCAATAATGGGTACTGGTAGAACACCGTCAAACCCATGAGCTGCTTAATTTGCCAAAATAAATGTCTCAAACAAATAACAAAAAGGTGATTTTGGGACTATACTTCTCCAAATAATCTGAGCAAAATCTTGCCAGTGGTTGCTGATTGTGTGCTTCTGAAAGGTGCACACAGTTGTCTGCCCTGTGTTATCTCCTAGGCAGAGATGTTGTGAATCTCAGCGGTGAACAAAGAGGGTAATATATGAAAGTCTATGACAGAGAAGATGGTATAAACTGCAGTTGAAAGGAAGAGCAAAGACAGGTACAGACATGGAGCAGATCTCTGTTAGTGTGGACTCCCTGTTAAGAAGAACTGGGTGGCTGCCAGCTCAGCTGGTCCAGAAGCTGCCTGCCAGGGACCAAGTTACATGTTTAAGACCATACACTGAGAAATTATCTCTGAGGAACAGAAGAGCTTCCTTTGCTCACCTGTGGACTCAAAACAAAAGAAACTGTCTGCTGGAGTCCGCAGTGATGAGAGGCTGAGGCTTTGTGACTTTGCAGCCTAGATGGCCTTCAGCAGAGTTAAGCGGTCTGTCAAGGAGAAGAGGACAGAGCAAGGCAGTGCAGAGAAGGTCAAGAGGAACATAGCTAATTTCCCAGTCCTGCTTCTGTTACATGGAAGAGAAAAATCGACAGTCAGGAGAGGCTAAGGGAGAAAAAGTCACAAGGGCAAGGGGAATAGACAAGAGATTTGAAGGTTTGCAAAACCGGACAGGATCCTGATCAAAATGCAACTTTTGAAGCTTGCACTGCTTTGAGCAGAACGTTGAATTATAGACTTCAGGAGGTCCTCCTGTAACTCTGGTGCAGTAAGAAAAAAGTATTGCCACCAAGAACAGTGATCAAGTAGAATATACAGTGGGTGATGAAGTCTCATGTATGGTGTTGAATGAGATTAGAGAGACTGTTGTGGTTTAACCCCAGCCAGCAACTAAGCTGCTTGCTCACTCCCTGCCCCCTAGTGGGATGGGAAGGAGAATTGGTGGGGTGGGGTGAGGTGAGATGCAGAAAAGGCTTTGATGCTAAGAATCAAAACGTTCCTGCGTTATCAGCATTCTTCTCAGGGTGAACCAAAAACATAGCCCTGTAGCAGCTATGAGAAAGAATATCAACTCTATCTTGGCTGAAACCAGGACACAGACACAATTGAGGTTTCTATATTTCTCAAAAAGATACCTTGCAGCACGGTGAAAACTCAACTGCACGTGCAGGATGTTAAATCAGGTATTATAATTGGAACACAGTAATAAAAAGTGTGCTGTCAAGGGAGAGCAGAACTAATGACAAAAGGTGTATGTTACTAATGTGGTAGGCTGTAAAAAAATGGGAAGAGACTGCAAAAATAAAGCTGTTCTGGATTACTGTCACCCTGTACAGAATGTAGGCAAATTGCTCATTTTTGGTTTACAAATGTGGTTTAGCCCTGGCTGGGTGCCAGGTGCCCACCAAGTCATAATATCACTCCCCCCACCTCAACTGGACAGGGGAGAGAAAAAATATAAGGAGTGGTTTGTGAGTTAAGATAAGGACAGGGAGATCACTCAGCAATTAGCATCACAGGCAAAACAGACTCAACTTGGGGAGGAAAAGGGCTTGCTTTATTAATGAACTATAAGAACAGGGAGATGAGAAATAAACTAAAATCTTAAAACACATTGCCCCATCCCTCCCTCCTTCAGGTCTCCCCTTCCTGGGGAATGGGGGTTACGGGAAGCTCATTGCAGATGGACTTTGCAGCTGCTTCTTGTGAGGGGGAGGCCTCCTCACAGTTCCCACTGCTACACTGTGGGGTCCCTCCCCATGGGAGACAGTCCATCATGAAGTTCTTGAGTGTGAGTCTTTCCCATGGACTGCAGCTCATGAACTGCTCTGGCATGAGGCCTCCCACGGGGGCAGCTCCTCAAATCCTACCCCAATATGGGTCATCCACTGGGAGAACAGTCCTTCAGGTACCAACTGCTCCAGCCTGAGTCCCTCACAGGGTCACAAGTCCTGACAGCAAACTTGCTGTGGTGTGGGCTCCTCTCTCCCCACAGACTCCCAGGTCCTGCCAGGAAATTGCTCCAGGGTGAGCTTCCCACAGAGTCACAGCCTCCTTCAGGCATCCACCTGCTCCAGCGTTGGGTTCTCCATGGACTGCGAGTATATCTCTGCTCCCCGGTGGCCTCCATGGGCTGGAGGGGGACAGCTGCCTCACCATGGTCCTCACCACAGGTCACAGGGAAGTCTTTCTTTCAGGGCCTAAGCACCTTACTCCCCCTCCTCCACTGACCTTGGTGTCTGCAGAGATGTTTTCACATTCTCACTCCCTGTTGCTGCCGCCATTTACCAACTGTGTAACAACTTCTTCCCCATCGCAATTATGATATTCACAGAGGAGTTGCCTCAGTCACTAATTGGCCAGGCCCGGGTCAGCTGTGGGGTCCATCTTAGAACTGACTGGCATTGGCCCCATCGTCTACAGGGGAAGGTTCTGGCAGATCTTTGTTTAAAGAAGCCACCTGCCCACTAACAAAAACCTGGCCCAGGCAAAGCCACTACAACAGAACATCCTTTATTCTGTAAGGCTGAGTTAGAACACAGGTATATAGTTACATGTAGGTTTTTCTGTAATTGTACTGCTGGGATTTTTTTCTGTAGTAATATATGCATGGCTGGTAAACAGATATTGCTAGTCGTGCTAGGACCATACAGAGCTAACACACTTATTCACGCAGGTAATGACAAAAGGTGATCTGTATCAGTTTTTATTTTGATAAGTAATTAACATGCCACAGAAGAGTTGGCTATAGTGAACAAGCTTGTATCTGTAATCAAAAGTTAGTTTTGTTTAATTTTTTTAAAGAAACTCACCGTTCAGATAAAGGATGAAATCTGTAACTAAGAATTTTGTCCACACAACAGTGTCTAGCCAGCGAAGAGAACCAAATTAGTTTTGAATGGACTGATTTGAATATCTGAAGCTGTGCTGCCACGTGGTTTTCTCTGGATGACAGATTCAAAGTATCTTAGTTCAAGTGGAACATCACTCTGACATAGCCACAGTGCCCAAAATAGCTTTGATCATATTCCTAACTGTGTCACATAAACTAAATTCCAGGATTATTGACTTCAAAGAACAAACCTTCATAAATATAGGGGTGAAGAGATTGGGACCCAGCAGCCTGAATATTGAGCAAGCCTAGAATCGTGTCGAGCCAAAGATGTGAACATTAGCTGGAAGTGTCTGGATAACAAAGATTATTCCAGGCAAAGAAAACAATGCATGGACTGTCCAGTGATGAATGTTTGTTTTAGAGAGAACAAAGCATTAAGGATTGCAAAAAGTCAGTGAATAGACATAAGAAAATTAGAACAACTGCCAAAGTTTCTTTGCTTATAAAAAGCAAGAAAAGAAGTAGAAGCCTTGAAAAATGAAGTAGAAGTTAAATAATCTCTCCTGGCTCAAGTGAAAGCATTTTTAGTCTTCATTTGCAGTAAAGCTGGTGATGATATTGACTGTGGATGACAAGAAAGAGACAAGATAGAGCTAAAAGTAAGGGTAAGGTAGGGAAGGAGACCACACCTCAGGTGAAAAAATACCTCAAAGACCTCAGTGTGCTCAGATAGAAGTGAAAGAATAGTCCTTGTGCCGAGATTGTGAAAGAGTATGGATGTGTGAAGTTAACACACCCAACAGCATGGTATGGCATGGCATTTAAATAATTTCATCAAGGAAGGGACTGGAGCATGCCACTAGAAAATCATGATGTAGTCCCCCGCGCAAAGAAAGGGAAAAGGAACTGATCGGTACAACCCTTAAATGGTTTCCTTAATTGGATTAGAATCAGCTTTTAAGAAAAATGATGGCATGCAGATGCAATAGTATTATGCATAGGTTTCAAGGTCAGTCATATGTCCAAAACCTGCAATCTTTGAGGAGATAATTCAAAGATAAATTCAATGGAATTTGTGTAAGAGTTTCAGAAAAGCATTTGACACAGTGCCAAGTAAGAGTTACTTCAAGAATTATGACATTATACATTTATTACGAAGTATATTGTCAGTCTGGTGAGTAGTATGGTGGGGAGGGCACTATCTGAGAGGGAGAAAAGTGTGACCTTTCAAAAGCGAACAACAGAGCTGGAGTGAGGTCATTGGTACATACAGATATATTTTTCTGCGTTATCACAGATTTTTCTGGATTATTTAATATTTTCCAATAAGAGCCAGTGTCAGAAACAAGCCTGACTGGAACAGAGCTTGATGACTTTATAAGAGAGTATTTGGAGCAACTTCGTATATGAATTTGCCAAACTTCATCTTTCAGCTGTTGATTCTTATAGTGCTTTGTTTTTATCTAGATTAAGAAGCACCTGAATTTCTGATATGATTTCTCATTGTAACCAATCTATTTTAATCTCTTTTTTTACCTGCTGAAAATATTGACCTTTCCTGCTGGCATACCATGTATCATTTTCTCTAGTCCTTGAGTCATTTTTGTGGCTCTCAGCAGAACCTACTTTTTCAGCATCTTGAGATAAATCAAATTCAATGGTTATTCCAATATTCTTATAATACCAAAAATTATTGCAACTTGACATTTGTAGACCTGAAGCATTTGCAGACATTTCTTGTTTGATTCTTGAAGTAATGCTTCTTGTCCCTAAATAATGTTACAGGTTCTTCATGTTACTTCAGTAGTGCAAACCAGAAAGATGTATTGAACACTTTGAATTAATAGTGCTTCATATAGTTGTTTGAAGAAAGCTTTTACCATGGTTTACACAGAGAAAGAAAATACTGTCATTTGAAAAAGTTGCACAAGACATGAATGCAAATACAAAACAATGTGCTGAGATGGTGGCGTCCAGGATTGTGAGTGTTGGCACGGTCGTCAGTACTCTTAAAGGTGCTGTAACTCACAGAGTCCTGTTTAATCCATTAAGCTATCTAGAACTGCCATTTCTTCACCTGAATTTTGGATCAATAGTGTTGTTTCAAAATTTGCCCCAGGATTCACATATTTTTAAATATTTTGTTTGAATTTTCATCAGGGTGTTTTGAAGTATAATAGCCATGATCACATTTAATAAATAATGCATGAAAAATCGAAGACAGCCACATTTTGTTTAAGCTTCCAGTTTCACAAATCTATTTCTTTTTGCTCTTCTGTCTCCCTGCCTCTGTTTCCCTTCTGCAGTATCTCTTCCTGACAAAAATTGTTTTGGAAATTGAGTTTAAATTGGGGAACTGTAGTCAGGTGACTGAAAGCACATTTTTCTATTAGATGTTGCATTACCAAATTGTCTCACTCCCATTTTCAAGATGTGAAAGTAAGAAAGATATGTATATGGGATATATATAAAGATTGTAACATTTTCTTTGGAACGTGGTCTGAAAACGTTTTGCTGTGCGTATTTGGGAAGATGCACTATTTCTGAGTGAAGATGTTGTGAGTGAATTATGGAGGTCATCTCCAAGAAGCAACAAGAAGGATTTTAGAGTGTTTCACACCACAGAGTGCTGTGTAGATGCCTGGTATTTTACAGCAACTTATTCGTAAAATATTGTAGTAAGTTTTAAAGTTTTATTGTTTCTATTTCTATCTCTGCCTGTAAAGCCAAGCTCCATTAGCGCTACAATTTCAACTATAAAGAATTATGGGAGGGGAAGGGAACTTATAAATAATGCATTTAGAAACCTCTAAAAATGATTTGCAGACTTCTGACATACTTCTTAAAGCAGAATATCTCATGATCAGCCACAGACAGAAATTTTAACCATAGATAGTTAGGTAGGAGATCTTCCTGGCTTTTTAATGAAATTGAAATCTCTTGTTTGCAGCCTAGAAGGGTCCTTAAGCTTTTGGGGAGATTTTATTTGGGGCAGGGTGAGGTGCATAGTTTGTTTTGAGGCAGAGGAGTTGACTTTCTTCAAGTGGCACCCTGCTCACAGGGACTGGGATCTGAGTCCTCTGCAAATGAACCTACTGTAGCTGGATCCCAGGTTCCTGACTGCTGCAAGTCCACAGTGTCATTTGTGGCTCCAAGGGCTGAGTCAGTTACTGGATGTTATATATTAGAACCTAAAATCTGGATGGTTTTCTGTGGATATTTTGGAGGAAACGCCCTAAATACAATAGTAGCATATCCTCCCCAGGAACTTTCCCAACAGGCTTGCTTGTTTTTGCTGGTGGTTTAATTAACTGTTTTTTCCTATGGATGTTTCTTTTGGTCAAAGTGCTGCAGCACAAACACAGTACAAACAGTTCCCTTCCCCAAATGGCTTTCAAGCCTGGGGGCCCACTTCTGTGATGGGACACAGGAGAGCGGTCACACTCTTTGTCTTCCCTCTGACATCTTTTTCACTTCTTGGCACCGTCCACAAGGTTCTCCTCTTTTCATTATCTCTAAGCAAAAAACTGTAACTTACCCATCTGGGAATAATTCAGTTGGATCTAGTTCTTCCCCCAGGCTTCAGTGGGAGTTCTCATACAGAGCAGTCCTCTTAGATACATGGAAGAGCGCTCACAACCTGAAGACTGCGTCCACCATCTTACGCTTCCCTCTTCAATGAATCATTTTCTTTGTGATTTTCACAAAACTCACTACTCAGAAACCAAATTTATGAGTCAGAAACAACTTTAATGCAGACACTGCAGAAGACATGGGGGAATGAGAAGAAAGGAGGTAGCCTTCCTGTGGGAGCAGAAATTGTCAGTGGTTGAAATGCCTTTGGAAACCTGTGCTTAAATCCTGTGCAATTTCACATTTAGATCTAGAAGTTGTAGCTTGATGTAGCTCAATGTAGCTTGAAGAATTTCAAGAATTCCCTGCTGGCTTTCACCAAAGGAAAAATAAATCTTTAACTTATTTTATTTCCTTCTCTCTCTTTCATTTTAGACATTTTGAATGCTTTTCTCGCTTTTTCATCTTCCAGTTCCTTAGTTTTGAAGTATTTCAACACTGCAAAAGCATCCTCAGTATTTAAGCTGCCCAAAGTAGTGGAGGGCCAGATTCTTTTCTCTGTTACATTCCCATAAATGTTAAACAATTCCCGTCATTTTCACAAGGTATAGGCAAAACAGAATACTGTTCTTTGTTTGACAGTGGCTGCTGGAGAGCAAACATGGTGATCTTGGACTAGATGATCTCTAAAGGTCCCTTCCAACCCCTACCATTCTATGATTCTATGATTGTATGATTCTATGATCTTGAAGGAGAAAGCTGGAGGCCGGACAAACAGATTAAAAAAGGAAGTGAGCTGAACACTCTCCCAAATTCTGTGGTTGTCAGATGTCTTGGCACAAGTGTCAGGTTTCTTTTTTTGGTGAAGTCCCTGAATCGCAGCTCTGATTTTTAAGCCAGGACCTGAATTTTCTCTCTTTGGAATGTGCTTTGTTCTTTGGTTGGTTCCTGAGGTGATCCACCCACTGCTAGGACAGACTTTAAAGTTGTAATCCAGTCTTTGTGGGATCAAAGGCAATATAGCAAAATAGGAGAGACTCTTGAGGATAAATTCCTTATTCTGTATCTTCCTGCTGTCAATCCTACCCACTTACTGTAAAACCATATAACACATGATCAAAGTGTTTCAGTGGCAAGTGACAAAAATTAATAACTCAACTAGTGGGATTGAAAGCCCTTAAAAGAAAAAGTAATTTAGGTTTTCTAATAGAAACAACTGTATTATGTTGCCAAAGGATATCAAAGACTCTTTTCTTGGGTCTGACATGGTTCTTGCTTGCCTATACTGAGATGCTTTGGAGTATTTCAGTCCTTCCTACACTAGTGGAGATTGATTAACCCAACATTAGGAGTTTTTTTGCTGTTTGGGAAAGAATGCATAAATTGCCTGTTTTCTACCAGATGTTTAGTATACTTTAATCTAGACTACTGCTAAAAGTATTGTTGAAAGTTATTCTGCATTAGAAATAGAAATTGTCATGGATTGTTTGTCTTTGGTTTTATATTAACAGGTCTTATTCAGTTAGAGTTGAAACTTGTAAAGCATTCAAAATCTAATGTTTCACATAATTTAAGACATTTTCTTTTTGTTATACCTAACTCTGCCACAGGTCATCCATATAACATTTTTAATATTAAAAGGGACTCTAACATCATGTTCTTTCATTATCGTCTATGTGATAATAGCTGTCCAACCTTTTTTGTGCCCTTCATTTTTGCAAAAGGCTCAGAATTTCGCATTGTGTGCTTTGATGAAGGACAAAATAGATAAATACATTAAACTAGAAGAACAGATCAGCTCTTGGGGGAAAAAATAATGAATGTATAACAGTGTAAGTTTTGTATTTATAACTATTGGAGTTCTGTGTTTCAGTATTGCTTCCTGGATGACAGCGTTTCCTGGTGGTGCATGAATTCAAGTTAGTAATCTGTCATGCATCATCAAAATAAAGACTTTAAATATAGGAAAAATCACAATATGATTTTTCAGATGAGTAAGAATGGTGTTATTTTTCTTCTTATATTTATACTTTCAGTCAAAAAAGACTTGCTCTTGTAGTTACTTTGTCCAAGGAAATGATTGCCAGAAGAGGAATCTTATTTTAAAGAGCTATAAATTGACATGCTGGAAATTACTTCGTAAGAATTTCTTTGAAGGTGAATGCCAGAAGTGAAACCTTTCAGACATTGTGGGAACCATTTATTTATGTAGAGTAAACAAAGATGTGTAAATAGATGGTGCCTACGTGTAAGGAGAAGCTTCAGGAGAATTCTTGGAAAATGTCATTGGGTGAAGTTGGGCTGGTTTTTATTCATTAGTTTGCTGGATGTTGTCTTACATAATTTCTTACATTGTTTCAGGCATGTTTTGAATTAATCATATGTGGCCACCTTTAAAGGAAACAGTCACTCCTAAAAGTAGAGGGAGAAGTTCAGGTAGTCTAACTTGGTCGCTGGCCTATCAATTTTGAAGTGTTTAGTCCTACCAAGATTTGTGCCTGGTCTGAATTATTTGTTCAGTCAGTGAGTTTCTTACAGAGGCAACAGGTGCCTCTGGAGGTGTGCCACTCATCAATCAGCTGTTTAACTTTGTAGACTCCCTGAAGAAACTGATCATGCTCAGAAGATGGCCTGGCTGCTGTTGGTGTCCCACAGAGTACACAAAGAACAACAGGAATTGCCAATTGCCTCTTCACCCAGGGCTCATCCTATTCTTGGACCCACTGCAAAGCACTCGTCCAAGAAATGGGTCTTACCTCATAACTCTTAAGAGGTCCTAATCACCACCATTTGTATCTCAGGGTAGTCCCTCAACACCAGAGGACCACTGTGTTTTCTAAGGGAGGACTCTTCCCCCCCGAAACTGAGCTGCTGCAAGTATTTCCTTCACAGAAGGAAAGAGTGAGAAGCTGATTCTTTCAGACTCAGTAGTGCTCTTAGAAAAGATAGCTGGTGTATTGATTCCTTCATTTTTACTTCTGCTACCCTGTTCCCACAGTCTGAGCATGCACAGGGCTCTCTCACACCTGATGGAGGCTGGAGGAAGCACAAGGGCTGGATTAACTCACATCTTATGAAAGCAAATCCATGGATGATTTTTTTGTTTTAACGTCATATCCATAAAGGAGAATTATTATTCTGTGTAGTGACTTCAGTGAATGGCAGGTTCTGCTGCAACATAGGGATCTCTGAAATGGGGATCTCATTAATATTTACAAATATCTAAATGGTGGGTGTCAGGAGGTTGGGACATCACTTTTTTCTATTGTACCTAGTGACAGCACAAGGGGTAATGGGATGAAACGGGAACATGAAAAATACCATCTAAAGATAAGGCAAAAGTATATTATTGTGAGAGCGACAGAGCACTGCCACAGACTGCCCAGGGAGGGAGTGAGTCCCTTCTAACCCCTACCATTCTATGATTCTATGAAATGGGTATGTGTGTTCATTGATGCCTGCAGTACATCCACCTGTAGACAACGTCTTAGCCATAAGTATACAGCACACTGTTTTTTAAAAACTACTTTGCTAAATTAAAGCCAATTCCTCGCAAAGCATGCCAGAGCATGAATTTTCATTGATTACTCAGTCATCAGAAAGATTCAAATTTCATCTGTAGTTCTTCTGGAAAAAAGTTTGGTTAGACTCACTCTCCCATATCCTACAAATGTTTGCAGAAATTTTGCTTTGGCTTTAAGGAAATAAGAAAAAGCCCCTTTCTTTAGGCACGGAAAACTTCAGCCTGAACAATGAATGATTCAGAAGACTGTGGCTGTGAGAAAAATGGGCTTATAATTGGATTCATTTTGCTTATGTAACCATTTGGCCACTGTTATGCAGCTGCTCTAATAAGCATTTTGCTCATCAACGATATGTAATCTCCTCTAAACTGATGTATTTATAGCAACAAAAACGTGCCACATATATACCTGTGTTTTTATGCAAAGTTTTAAAAGTTCCTGTAAAAGTTTGTGAAAGAAAAGTCTGCCACAGGGTCTTAATAGAAAAGCATTGCTTCTGGCTCAGGAAAACCCTCAGCTGCAACTGGCTGGAGCTTGGGAACGTATTCTGGAAAAACTAGATTTGCTGGTTTAGAAGAACCTTTGATCCAGTACACTCATACTTGGGTGAACCAAACAACAGTAGCCTGAAGAGAAACTTCCTGTGAGAAGATTGAGTGTTTACTGTGAATTCCATGGATGAAGCACAGGCATAGCCCTCCCACTGTGGCTGCTGTCATTGCAAATATCCTGAGTGCTTTTAGCACCCTGCTTCAGGGTTAAACAGCCACGCTGCGTTTGTTCTCAGTGAGCTCTTGCACAGGACAGTTTGAGAAGGGTCTTGCCTTCTTGTGGTTGTGTAAAGATGAGAAGCTGGGTGTTGGTTCTTGGGTTTGCAGCTGGCTTTGCTGTTGAATGACTCAAGCTGTTAATCCTGATAGGTCAGCCACAGCAGATGAAGATAAGCAGAAAGACTTAGCCCTGAAGTTCGTGTCAGCCAAATATTGGAGCTGACAGATAGAAGCAAGCAATGCTTTTATACTGGCTGATGGTGAAATGCCTTCCACTAACACAGGAGTCAAGTAGGTTAAGCCACAGATCTCAGTAATTAAATCATAAGAGATTGTAAAGAGCTACCTGAGATGCGATGGTATTTGATGGTGTTCACATGTGTTGGTCCGACACACTCTGGGTAACTCATATAAAGGTAAACATTAGGTCAATGTTTAAATGAAGACAGCTAGAGTCTTCACTGCAGACTTGTCGACCTGACTGAACAAAACTCTGGAAAGGCTGAGGTGCAAATCAGGAGGGAATTAAACAGCAGTAAAATATATAATTTCAGTTCACAAAGGCTGAGGCAGAGTCTTGATGGAGAATTTACCATTTTAATTTGATAGAGCTGTAATAAGGCTGTGAATTTACTTGCTAATGACTGCTGTACTAATGTGAGGTTCCTGGTATTTTACTTGTTTTTCCCCACTGTATTTTAGTTTCAACACAAGAAGAGTGCAAAATTGGTATGACCTAGTCAATGAAATGAGCACGATAAGATCTTGGACCCACTGCAGTTACCTATCGGTGGCCTGAAAAAGTAAGTTGCAGTTAACCTAGAGACCAGCGAATAAGGAGTAGTCAAGGGATGTCTTATGGCAAAAAGGACTCAGTCAGATACTTTCTGCTCTGGTATGGCACTCTGTCTTGCTACAATGTTAGCTGTGTTTATCATAGTATTTGGAGAAGAGAACTGGAAATTGTGGTGACTAATGGATGAACTTCGGCTCCCCGGACAATCCTCTGGCCAAAAAAAGGTGAGCTGGGCCTCCAGCCTTGCATTTGTAATCAAGGAGAGAGATAGTACATGGTGTGAGGACTTCATATTTGTTCTTGGCACAGTGCCTGCCGTGCAAACTGTGTCCTTTTCTGGCACTTGTTATTCAAGAATATGTTGAATGCGGGTTGTGTTTAGAGGTGAGCCATGAGAAGGATAACTGCATTGACAGATTACTCTCATTTCCCTCTGCTGAAGTTGTGCCACTAAGCACCAAATCCAGATTCTGTCAGGGAAGAAGGGCCTTATGAGAGTGAGATGGACTCTCTAAACTGCTGATGAGTGCTTTTACCTCCAAGGTAAGTGCTGGCTTTAGAATACTGAAACTCTGGGAGAAGCAATAGCAGGACCTCATTTCGCAAGTGAGAAGCTGCCTCTTCTGGCATGAGAAGTAGAGCCAAGAGGGCATTAAAAATAATAACTTCCTGTGAGAGGTAGTTAATGAAACAAAAGAAGATCTAGACAGACAGTCTCACGTAGGCAAAAATAGACCCAGCTGTAGGAAAACCTAGGAAATCGAGCACCAAATATGAAGCATAGTACCCATGCAATGGTCATAAGCTCCCTGAACATTTTGAGCATTGCCACTTTGCCTATGGACTCTCCTTTTGTGGATCAGTTAGATTATGGAGTGTTAACGCTTTGCACCAGCAAAGGCATTTCTAAATTGCAGTAAGAGGACAAATAGTTATCACTGACTGCCTGGATGGCAGATACTATGATGATAATCTTTTAGTTTGGCAGATAACCCCCAAAACTAGAGGAAGAGGTGAAAAAGGTGCAATGAATTGATGTAAATGAATAATGTAAAATTATCTCTGCCACTAAAGATGAATTTAATTGAGAGCTGAAAAGAAGCATTTTTATTTTTAAAAAGTCCTTAGTAAAGCAAGAAGCCAACCAGTTCAAGTTAATGACAAATCAAAACACACTTATGAAATGTTTGAAGGTTTAATTATTTTTGGCCAAAAAGTATCAGCCAAATCACAAAGAATTTTGGTTGACTTAAACATTTTTAGTGGAAAAGCAATTTGTAAAAAAAAAGTCACCCTTCTCTAATCAGCAGAACAATATAAACAAGCCAAGTAATGTCATAAATCTGCTACATAAAGCTATGTAAAGACCCCACCAGAGAATGATATTCTCTGTTGAGTAAATCTGCTCCATCTGATCAAAATATCAACAATTATGAATTTAGGCAGTTTCATCCAAGTGATCTAGTTTTCAAAAGCTCACAGCACATCTACTGATCTACAAGTTTTCTACATTTTTGTTATGGTTTTGTTTGTTGCCATGGAGTCTGATAGGATGTTTAGATATGTCCCTGTTGAGCAGAGTGGTTAAAGTTACAGCATATGGCTGTTTGTCTTCTCCCTGTGACAAGCAAGATGGGACAGTGTTCAAGTCCTTCTTCTGGCTCTTAGCTCTGGGTTAGGGCTTAGGCTCCAGTCTTCTACCATATCGATCAGTCCAGTCCCAGATACACTAAAAGGTCGGCACAGCCAATTGCATGGTGTTGATGGTTCGATCACAAGGGCGTGGAAGAGATCAGTGTAGAGAATGGCTCTCTTGAGGAAACAGCAAAAACTCCATCTTTCCTGCCTTCGGAATTTCCATTCACAAAATTTGCCTGTAAACCTCCTGTCAAACATTGCTTGTACCCTTCCAGTTGTTCCCTTCCTCCATCTCTTCTCAACTGTTTTCCTCAAAAAAGAAACAAGTTGGAGATTGTAGAAAGGCCCATGTGAATTTCAATAGTTTAAATAATGTGTGCTCAGATTTATTTATTTTTAATCGTGGGTAGCATTAGAAGAATTTGGGAAAACAGAAAATTATAACTGATTTAAAAAGCAACAGGTTATTTCACAATAAAAATGTCATCTTTGGAAATACGTTTCCTTTTTATTATACATAGAGAGGTAAAGGAGATGGTAGAGTCTGATATTTGGCATTTTAGGCTGAAGGTATTTGGATTAATGAGGAAGAGCAAAAAGAAATATCACATCTCCAGTCTGCTGTTTCTTCAGATGTGGCTTCAATTTGAGCAGAGGCATCTCTTCAGGAACTGCCAGATACATCAATGTCTCTGTAAAAATGAACAAAATGGAACTGTCAATTATTTAAAAGTGTAGATACAGCAACTAGTGAGCAGTTTGCTGTGTCTGGCATTCCTTGCAAAGATGGGTGCCAGAAATTTACTGGCAATACACTTTGGCTAAGTGATCTCAGATGAAAAAATGACAGCTTCTGCTAATGTACAGGCAGTGCTGTGAACATAAACATTCATCAGTAGTCCCAGAGTGGAGGGACGGTGGTAGTATCTGGCCTTGCAAAGGCTCCCTTTAGCTTTGCATGCATATGCACATTTAGCCCAGTCATACTCTGTGGTGGTACTGGAGCTGCAACATACGTCACCAGAAGAAAGAGCAAAGAGCATCTGCTCCCAAGGGCAGATACCTTGGTGGTCTCTTCTCAGAGCATCGTAACTTTGCTCCTGCATCAGCTGCAGGAAGGCTTGTATCCACAGCTCCCAAGGAAGGTGGTGAGGGCCACAGGAGCCATTCTGCATCCTGCCCCAGCCGTGGCCAACAGCTGATGCTTGGAAAAAGAATCGCAGAACCAGTACAGTTTGGTCCATTGGAGACCTGGCCTCCACCCTGACACATGGTAAGCTGCAAGCTCTATGGGCAAAATCATGTTCAAGAGCCACTGCACTAGTGAACCCATTCTCTGTTAACTGTCCTGAGATCTTTTGTAATCCTTTTTTACCGTAAGGTGAAGACAATGCATTTCGCCATTTAATCATGGGTTGTGTGGGAAAAGGCCTTCTTTTCTCTCTGTAGCATTCAGAATGAATTGGTTTGGGTGATGCATATGTTTGAAAATATTTCTGTGCAACCGCAAAGGAATTACTGAGACTGATAAAGTGTCAACTTGATTTAAAACCTATAGCATTAAATAAGCAGTTTATGCACTACAGACACTAACAAACACTTTAAAGTGTTTTATAGTCAACAACATTCAGGAAACAAGGCAGCTATAGCTGTGGTGCTAAAGGTTTCGAGTCTTTATTTGTGGGAAGCCCATATTAACTGACTGTTAACATCCTGATATTGCCAAAAGGGGCCTTTGCAACACCTTCCCTTCACCTGTAGATGAGAAACACACAGACGAGTACAAACTCAGTACAAGCCTGGAAGAGATTTGCTGTTTGCAGAAGAATTTTCTACAGCATTTGAGGAAATGATCTAGGATTCATAAACATCAGCTTGGTAAAACAATCCTTGCAAAAATGTCCCGTCTCTGAGAAAGTACAGACTGTGGGGGCCAGTCATGCTGTGGGATTGAGATGCTTTAAAAAGTTACTGAGGCTGTTAGTGAGGCTAACTGGGACTGCACTTCCCACTTGTCCCACTCAAGACATCTTCAGGATGCCTGATGGGTGATTCCTTGGGCATGGAGGAAAGCATGTGCAAAATCATTAAGGCATCTCATTCTTTCCTTAATGAAAAAAAAAAAACCCAATAAAGCTGGTCATGCATGCCAAGGATCTGTACCCAGGGAAATGAGTTATTGTAGGTGGCCAAGAAAAGTCCCTGGCCCTTCAGAAAGGAACACAATTCCTCTCAGTTAGTTTACATTTACTGCAAAAACAATGTTCTCATTTTAAATAGGTATTGTTGGTCCCCGGTGATAGACGGTCCCCTACTAGACGGGACTGTAGATAAACAGAAATAGGATACATCTGATTTAGTCAGACATGACTCAACAACTTTTATCATTAAATATGATCCACTTCATATTTAGCCTTTGGGGCTTTCTTGTACTTGTGAAATGCTTTACATGTCACTTTTCAGGCAGAAGGTATAATTTTAGCCAGTTTGCCATGAAGAACAGTTTCAGATTGGTAACTATTAATCTTTGTTGTGCTCAATCCACTGCACAGGGGAAAATGTTAGGAAATCATATATTGGCATCTGAAGTAAACTGCACAGCTGTCTGTCTGTCTGTCTGTCTACCCCTCCCTCCACATCTAATCCATACATAAATGTTAGAACAGCAATAACAAAACCATGCTTCTCTCGTATATTTTTTAAGCAACAACAAAAGAAGAGAAAGTTCTTGTAACTTTGAGGCCAGAGAAACTGGAGCAAGGCAGCAGTATGAACTGATAAAATTTAACTCAGCGACAAGAAACCTCTGTGATTTGTTGTTTCAGGACACTAAGCACAATTACCAACAGCAGTAGACCCATTGTTTCTTGGCAACTCTTTTAGCGTTTTAAAGGGAACTACAGGTCCAGGCAACAACAAAAGGCACTGCAGGAATTGGTTGTGTCATTGGTAGTAAGTTTAGTTAGTTAGTGAGAGGTAATAAATAGCATTGCTAGGATCCAGTGTGGTCAGTAAACATAATTCTTGGGCTTGGCCTCTTAGTCTGTCTCGCTATTTGTCGTTGACCCCAGCCTTCGAACTGACTGCAGTGGGCAAAATAAACTGATTTCACCTCACCCTTTGTCCATGGACTAAGACAGAGCTTGTACTGCAAGGTGTCTGTCTTGGTGTCCCTGTATGGAGGCAATAGGATGTAGGATATCTGGCCATGTGTCTTGCTTTTGTTGCTTCAGTAAAAATAACACGTTTTTTAAATTTCATAAATACTACTTATTAGGTGAGGCAGCGCATCTGCTCTGTTATAGAGCTAATTGGTCTGCCCAGGATGGACTATTTCCTCTGGTTTTAACCAGACCAAGAATATTTTTTGATTTCAGAGAGATGAAGCTTTCCCTAAACTTTTCTTTCCTCTGAGCAATGCAGTCCTCTAACTTGAGTGTCCCACGTGTGATGCCCACAGTCATCCTTCCTGAAGAACTGGGAGAACACTCTTTTTCGCAGAGGCTTGTCAGAGAGTCCTCTGGTCCTAACTACAAATCAGACTGTCTTTGACAGTTTCTCTCCCTGCAGCATTTGAGGGATTCTGAGCAAAATCACAACCTATGGATGTAGGCAAAAATTCACGTTAAAAGAACTACAAAGCACCTCTCTCCAGACGCAGCAGTGCACCTGAAAAGTTGGTTTTCTCCATGGGAACTGGGCTCATACACCTGCCAATCAGGTGGGCACCCTAAAATCACACAGACTGGGAGTTAATAAATAATATTTTACAATCTTATGGGCTCTTTACTGATGTTGATATAAAAATATTTTACAGTCTTTGCCAGGTTTCTGGCTTTATTTATTCACCACCATCTGTTCTTTGTCTTTTTTCTCTTTTTTTTTTCAGGGTTTGTTTCCCATCCTCCTGCTTGTTTATCTTTCATAGCAGCCCTTCCCCACTGTTCCTGTGTTCTTCCCAGTGGGCTTTTCTCCCCTTGCTTTACTAAGCTGTGGTATTCTTTCCCATGCACATTTTAAATCTGCGGGGGTATTTATGCTGCAGCCTTTTCTTTCATGTTCATTAATGTAGGTGTTACTTTGCAGGCTTGAGCTGATTTGGCTCAACTTGGTGCATTTTTTGTCTTTTTCTTTTTTAATGCTTTTGAAATCTACTGGTTTAATTGCTTTAGTGTAGGACAGAGTGGCCAAAGGAGGCTCTTTGGGTTGGTGCTAGGCAGCCATCAACTGAGGAGTGTGGTGGTGCAGGAGAGGGAAGGGCAGGAAGACAAGAAGTGGGTTGAAGTCGCTCAACTGTCAGATGTAACAGCAGGAGTAGAAGTGGGGCTTCCACCTACTTCTTTCTTATCTCTGAAAATACCATGAACTGTCACTCTCACTGTTCTTTAGGCATCTTTAGGTGTGGGCTGTGCCTGGTACATAGGAGAAACTTACCTGAGGAAGTCACCAAGCTTTGAAGTCAGCCTCTTACGTGTTAAATATAGACATTTCTAGTCAATATGGCAGAAGGAGACTGCAGCCAATTTTTCTCCCATCAATCACTTGCAAAGTTGTATTTTCAAAACAAATGTTAAACACAAAAAGATTGATCTGAGATGTCAGAGGTGATCCATTGCATCTTTGCTGTAGCTATCAATTAATAGCAAGAAAGTTATTGTCTGCTGTCTCACAGCCGACTAAGTAACAAAATTAATTGGCCATATTTAAGACAGCTACTCCCTGCTTGTGAAAATGTTGAGAAAATCACTAAGAAGCAGAAAAATACGGTTTGAATGTTATTGAAAATAAATTTGGTTTTTTAGACAATGAAAACATTTTATTCTCTAAGTTAAAACAGAATGTATACTGCGTGTTTCTAATTCACATTGTCTGTGAAACTGCAGCAATGTCTTCATCTTGACTTTCATGCTCCTTTTCCCCAGTAAAAAATGCTCTGCATAAAATGTTCATTATTCGCTGAGGTTGTTTACTGTTAAGTTTGTGTATGATTGCATGTTAAACAAGCACATTGCAACTCTATCATCTAACACATAGCCACTATTCATATCTGGCAAGGCCTGTTTTTCTCACTGAACACTGAGAAACCACCCCAGAGACAGTATTTTCCTTGATATTGGAAAAGTGCTGTGTTTCAGATTTTCTGCTAGATAGAAGGTACAGGAGATAAGCAGCATTTTTTTTAATAGAAAACCAAACAATTCTATAGCTACAATAATAATTAAACCTGTTCTATGCAAACATTTTAGTCTTAACATTAGCATCGTAAGAGGTAAGTAAGTAATGATCTCATCAATTAATACATCCATCCATTAATACAATACATCCATTAATTATGGCTACAACAGAATTGCAATTGAATGATTCTCAGGTTATAGAAACATTTTAAAAAATAAACTGTTATTTTAGGGGTGATATTTCTTGGATACCTATACTCAATCCCTTCAGAAAGGATTCATTTTCAGAAGGTTGCTGCCTGATATTTTCTGAAGACCTGGCACTGTCAGGTTGAACACCTAAGATGTGATAGATTGAGTGCTGCTATTTTTTTATTTTAGCCACTGTTGTTCATAAAAATAATGGAAAATAGTCTTCAGAAAATCAGCAGGTTTCTTGAAAGGCAAAAAATCTTTTCTTCACCATTAGTTTTCCTTGCTACTAAGCATCAAGCCACGCAAGTACAAACAAACCAGTATGATCTCTTCAAGGCCATATTTTCAGAAGCTTCAGAGTTGGCTATGAGATGCTTCTGGCACCGTGTTTGGTTGGTGATGGACGATGGCTGTGCTGGCTATTGATGCTTCATGTGGCTGGAAACCTCCCAAAAAGGAACTACAGTGGCTTCACATGGATTATTCCTGCATGCTGTAAGAGAGCTCACTGACTGTTTTTCTTTTCCTCACCTCCAACTGCTACAACTCATCTATCATGGTAATTGATTGCTCTCCCTCAGTTAAAGACCTTCATCTGGTCTCTCATATTCAGAGCCTGATCTTACAGGAGCCTGGGAAGCCATAGCCTATGGACATCTGTGCCAAATAATGCAGTGAAAATGACGGATGAGGCACTGCCACCCTTGAGTGCAGCCCTCCACCTGTTACACCGCTGTCTCCAGTTTCTTTGTGTTTCCTTTCTTCTGCTGCTGCTTGTGGAAGGGTGAAGCCTTGTAGTGCTGGAGCCCAGACAGTACGAAGGCAGTCGCCAAATTGTCACTGGCTAAGGACACAAGAAGCTGCAGCCTGGGGTTTGAAAATGACACAAAAACTACATGACCTGTACGCATTGATGTCGCTGCTCAGCATACAGGCTGGATCTTGTTCTTCCTGGTGGCTCGCCAGGGGGCTCTGCAGCATGGAGATGGTTGGCTGCATCAGCAGGGTGAATGGTGAAGAGTCCTCCCCGCGGCCTACAGCCTGGGTGTGAAACCACAGTGGGCTGGGGGAGAGCTATGACATTCCTCACAGGATGCTGGGGGAGAGAGGGCTGACAGCAAAACGGAGGGAGTAGCAAGTTGGCTTATTTGTGGCAGCACTCTGTGGTAAAATAGCATTGGGAATTATGTCCCAGGACCTAACTTGTCACTGGCCAAGAAGAAACATTTAATGGGACAAACAGCAGCATCAACAGAGCATTTATGTGCAACTTACATTTCTGAATGACCCAAGAATGACAGAGTGAAGTAACAGGTGACATCTAACCATGACTTCTTTAAGCCTGCATAGGTTTACCTTGGTCTCATACCTACACAATTTAACCCTTGAGTCTCCATCTGTAAAATTATCTTGTCCTCTAGCATTTATCAGATAATATAACCAAACTAAAGGCATTGGAGAATGAGATGACCTAGCTGAGTTAAATGGAAATTGAGATTGCTAAGCAGCCTTAAGCTGCAAGTGATCCATAATTGCTCATAAGTTATAGATAATTTTGCAGTATCACATTTTTACGTAGAGATGAGGCTTCTTAAATTCTGCTGTTAAGGAAGAAAATAATGCATTTTTCACATCATTAGAAAAAGCCATATTTGGCCATGCAGCCAGATTTGCAGGAGCATATAGGTGCCCAAAGCTGGTGGCAGGGCCCTTGTGAAACTGGTAAATGGAGATAGCAGCTGTCCTGGTTTTCCAGTGGGAACCCTGGCAGCTCTTCCCCAGGGGCTCCAGCAGCAGCAAAGAACGTACCAACCTACAGGTGATTTGGTGGCACTTGGGCACAGCTCAGCACATTGAATTAAATCACCGGTGAAGGCAAGAGGGAGACTTTTCAATTAATCCTAAAGAAGACCTGCCCTCTATTAATTTGAAATAGAAATTACAGATTGTTCCAGTCATCAACTGATTTCCTACTATGATATCGTGGTGAGAAGATTGACATAATGTACTACCATGTCAGGGATGAAGTCTCGCTTCAGAGAAAGCTCAAGAGTTATTGTCATCCTGATACCCTAGAAAAAGTGATTGTTTGGAACTTTCTACAAAATATGATTACTTGGTATAGTTCTTTTTTCCACTGAGACAGAGCAAAATGTGCTTCAGCTCCATTCCCCAGCTCTGGCTAGGGCTGTGGTTTGGGGTGCAGAGGAGGAAGGCTTCAGGCACGGGAGTGAGTCAAAATGTTGTCACCAACTCCAGAGAAGGCAGGCAGGATTCTTGTGAAGGCTCTGACAGCATTGAAAACAGATGAGATTACAGAAAAAAAAGGCAGAGGTTTACCTGCGTTACCTGGTCTGCTGTGAAGAACCTGTTTCTCATATGGAGAAAGCCCATCATAGAATGTAAAGCTGACCTAGCAGGGCCATTGCTGTGGAGGGGGTCTGAGTGCAGGTTAACATCAGGTCACTGCTACTTTTCCCTGACATTTTCTGCACCCACAGAGCAGGGACGCACAGAGATGCCTGCTTCTGCAGTGCTCAGGCAGTGTGAAGGGGCAGTGCTTCCCACGATGGGTGGTGAGGAGAGCCACCCACTGCCCCACAGCTGAGCGCCTGCCCCGCAGCATGCAGCCGAGGTTCTGTCTTCTGCAATGTGTGTTCTACACACAACGCTTCTCCTGATGCAACAGCAAATTATCCGTGCTTCAGCTCCGTGGGGAGACTTTCCCAAAAGGAGGGAACGCCAGAGGGAAAAAATGGAAATGACATCCTTCCCAAAGCAAATAGCCTTCTTCCTGAACCCCTAAATAAAATGCAAAGGTTTAATGTACAAACCAGCAGAAGGCTTGGCCATCATGAGTCAGCTCATGGGAAAGATATCCCATGTTTCATCTGAGTGGTGGCACATCATTGGCTTCCCGCTCAGAAAGACTACTGTTCCTCATTCCCTGGAAAGGGCCTGATGTTTTGGTTGTGGGGGATGTAAGCAATGGTCTCTCACTTGCAAGAGAGGCAAATTGCAGTGAAAGAAAGAGGGGAGGACAGACAGGAGAGCAAGCCCAGTCTCACAAAGCTGGGGTAGAGGTTGAGCTTATGGACCACCAAGATGCTCTTTGCTCTCGTCCTGCAACATCAGCCACACCCAAACCTTTTCCAACAGGCCCTTCTTGGGTCTGATCTTGAGATCTCCATCCTCTACAGGCAGGTTTGGACAACTTTCAACTACTAACATTGGGAGAACTTTTTTTTTTTTAATCTAACCTAGGTGCAGGGCTCTCCTGTTCATCTAGTGCCACGTGCACACCAAGAGCCTTGATTCTCTTTGCAGCCTTGCACTTGTCCTGACTGAAGCGTGTCCTTTATTTGTCTTTACTGAGATCCAATTTGAAGTCACTTGGCTTAGGCATTATATGTTTTCAGGCACCTAATAGCATGCATGTATGTATATATGTATAAAATATATGGTTTTATGCATACATATATATATATCTGAAGTTAACACCATTCTTTTATTTTTGTATCAGCTTTATGGTATAGTATGATGTTAGTAACATTTTATGGATAAAAAAGGAAGCTTTAAGGGAAGCAAATTTACTTCTAAATTCATAGAAAACTCCATGAACCCTTCTGGTCAGAAAACAAGAAGGAAAAACAGACATAAAAGAACTTCTTTTTTTTTCAAAATTTGCTAAGCAAATTAGAAAAAAAAAATCTTTAATAGTTTTTCACCTGGAAATTAGTTTGTTCTAAAAGTTTTGAATCCTGTAAAATGTTTTACTTCAACTGGAGGTAACACTGAGAAAGGCAATATTCTGCTGCTGAAACAGACAAATGCAATTTGAAGTTGGGATCAGTCTGCAACCATTGCCCTTGTGTCTTTCGGGTTAGCTGGTGAATTGAGGGGAATTAATTGCATGGCTTCCACTACCCCTCAGCACAGGGGTGCAGGAATCCTTGTACACTGGATTTGTGGCCACAGAGGCCTGTGAATCATGAAAGAGCATTTAAGCACAGCACTCCAACTACAAATAAAAACATATCTTTGTGGAAATATAATGAGAAGATAATTCATGGGCATGTTTATTAGTAGGAAGCCATTGCAAAAAATGTATGGGTAAGGCAGAACACTGATTAAAATACCACCCAGGTAAATCAGTTTCCCAGGCAATGTATGGAGAACACTGCCATTTAACCACTCTGAGGCAGTCAGCAAAAAATGTTAGAGCAGCCTGCCAAAGAGCTAGATGTTGCTGATGGAAAAAATTAGCCTCAGTACATTGGCATCTGGAATCTGTGACTACCATCCAAAAAGAAAAGGGACTGGTGCTGTGGAATTGGGTAATTGCACTCCAGAAGCCTACCACAAGTTGGCTGTGGCTTTGTCATAAAAAAAAAAAAATAAAGAAAATGTAAGTGTTTTTAATTAAAAAATAAGGCTTTGAAAGTACAGAAAGTAAGATGTAGGGGGAAGAAGTACGCTTAACTGGATAAAAGGCATCACAGTTTCTCTGTGTGTCTGAATAAAATACAGACATGTATATCTGTGTGCATGTGCCGGTTTACATTTCTGCGTATATTTGTTTGTTAACTCTTGTGTCCATTTCACAAAGAATTATACACTCCATTTACTTGAGATTCCAATGTATATTACTTGGGAAAAAAAGCAATTTCTGAGTACAGCCCGTGATTTAGCCATTATATTCGATTCTCTTCCCCCCTCCCCACATTTTCTGGTTAGATTTTTTTTTTTCCTTTTAATTATTATTTTGAGGGAAACTGTCAAATGCAGTCCATCACCCCCTGTTGCAATCCCCAGGGTGAGGATGTAGCTGAAGAAACGAGAGTGGAGCAGCCAGTAGAGATAAATTACCAGTTCTTAATCTGAAAGTATGCTTATTCATAGGAGAAATTTACAGGAATCATGATACATTAATGCAAACCTTTCAATTATCCAAGTGGTCACAGTTTGCTTTACTGCTGATGCCCCGGAGAAATGACAATGAAACCATTCAGCTTATGTTCCTGCATGGAATTTTCTTTTGAAGACTTTAATTGCAGGTGCTTAGAAGTCCTTCTCTCCAACAGAGCAATGAAATCCACTTCAGCATTTTCCCATTACATTAAAAAAATAACTGTATTTCTTGTACAAGATTGAAGGATGATGTAAAACCTCTAGCCTAGCAAGCATCTATTTCTCAGAGAGGAATATGCTCAGTGACAAGTTACCTCTAAGAATTTGAGAGATGACAAAAAACTGCACAACCTGTGAAAATAAGATACTGTTTTACCTATGCAGATTGTAAAATCTGATCTCTCCCCTCCCCTGTCCACTGCAGAGACAGTGAGAGGAAGCATATTGTTTGTCACAGACATTGATGGGACAAATCAAATGCTTAAAGTCAGGGGAGTGCTTAAGTGCTTTGATGGATGATGGCCTAAGGGACCATATGTGCTACACCAGGTGCTCATGAAGTTCTTCTTTTGAGGCTGGTGAGTCACTGGAACAGGTTGCCCAGAGAAGCTGTGGCTACCCCATCCCTGGAAGTGTTGGAGGCCAGGTTGGACTGGGCTTTGGGCACCCTGCTCCAGTGGAAAGTATCACTACACATGGCATGATGGGGCGGAACTAGATGGTCTTCAAGTCCCTTCCAAACCAAACCATTCTATGAGAGGGAACAATGAGAAGGGCAATGCAATTTCATTGTAATTCAGACTTTTCTGGACGTCTTTTTGACCTTCAGTGCTGTTTGTATGTGAGTCTGACAGTAAATACACCTTACTATCTATAAACAGCACCAAACAGGAGGTGGTTCATATGTCAAAGTGGAATATCCACAGAACAAGACAGGTACTTTTGCCTGCCACAGCTTTTCCATACTACAAGCCAGCATGCAGGTAGAGAAGGGAAAAAGATTAGCTACAGGCTGCTACTGGGTGAAAATACATAGTGTCAACAGAGGTGTTCAGAGGTATTGTATTAGGAGACACATGCTTTTCATATGGGATGATAGACATACTGAAGTCAGTGTTAATTTTTAGAGAGTTCTTGTATGACTTATTAATGACAGATAAGAAACTCTGGTAATAAATATTTGAAAATGAAATTTCTGGAAAGCTATTTTTCTTAAAAATAAAATGAAGCAGAAACAGAATGGATCCACTAAGAACAAGGTAAAATTCACTAAGAACAAGGACAAGAACAATGGATTCACTAAGAACAAGGCAATTATTTACAAGAAAACAACATGTTGACTTAATCACAACCCTATGCATCAAAGCACTTAAGCAAGTAGTTAAGGTAGGGCATATGCCTAACTGCTTTCCTGAGTTACTGCCATGATTACAAAATGTTTTGTTTGCTCTTTGTAGTGTCCTCAGGTCCAGAGATCTTTTTGTTTTCACAAAGAAATCACTGTAATCAATCAAAAGGTATTAGCATTCCCACAGCTGGGATTATGAATTACATTTCTGTAATAAATGTGAATGCCATTTCCCTCATCTCCTGTTCTTTCAAGGCCCCTGAAAGTTTTATTTCGGCTTTCAAACTTGCACTGAGGGCTTTGGCTAGGAGTTAGTGCTTCTGGCTTGCTTGAGCTAATTTGGCAAGCAATTTTAAAACAACTTCTGTTGTACTAGAGTTGCAGGGTTTGAAATATTCCTCGGTCAGCTCTTATTTCATGAACAGTTTGTTTGATTAGGTGCCCAGGTGAAACACAATCAGGGGAACCTGGTGAGCTGTAAGCCCTCCACGGGGAGGAGGAAATGAAGTGGATTTGCTTGCTCCTTGGCAGAGCATTACAGCTCCTTGGCTGTTGTGTGAAGTGGTATTGCCTCCCTCTGTCCACCATTCGAGAGTGTTTCTGCTGCATTTCATGAGAGCTGTTCTGACAACACCTGTTAGTCATGCCCTTGGGTATCTACTGGAATGACCCTCTAAGGGGATCTCTTTAGTGGGCCTGCTTAAGCTTGATGGGCTGCCAAGGGTTGGGGCAGCTCCTGTTATGGGCAGGACGACCATGTTCAGCCCTTATTGATGGGATGTCCAGGTCCCAGTACTCTCAGGTTGGTCAGCTGCCTACTGAGCATGAGTTGTCAGGATTAGTGTTTTGGATTTAACCTTCTAAACTCAATCCAAAACCTACTTTGGGTATCTTAGGATTTTATTTTTTGTGGACTTTTCACCTCTTAGACCTTCTTAAAAGCCGCTTTAGGTAGGAGTGGGCTTCACAAGATCCACAGAGTGATAAAGCTGAGCTGTCAGAAAGGGCCCTAGTATAACTGGGCTGTTGATGATGTCACCCATTTCTCACTGGCCACAGTGGGTCCATGTTGGAAACAAGCCTGCAGGCTTCAGATAGATTTTAGGACATGCAGAAGCGTGGATGCGGGCAGTGTCCCCCATGTTCCACTGCTGCTGTGGCTGCTGTAGGGAGTCTGGCTTGCCAGGTCTGCAAGGATAAGGAGTCCCAAAACCACTGTCAGAAATCACAACAATAATTCAGCAAGGAATTAATAGAGAGTGTAAGCATCAGTGGAAGAGAGGAAGAAAAGCAAAGCAAACCAAAAAACCCCCAAAGCATTTGTTTCCATACTCTTTGCAAAGCAAGACATGCTGTATCCTGAGGACAGAACAAGAAACCAGACTTAGTTTATACAAAGCTGCATGTGGAAATTTCCCTGGTAACAGAGTGAGCAATAAAAATCAAATATCAATGAGAATCCAAATATTCGTCTTTAAAATCACCGAGCAGTAAATTAAACATCACAGACCTCTTCAGTCTTCTGGCAAAAGCTGCATAAGTGGAAACTCCTGAACACAAATAAAAAACAATGTGTTTGTTTAATTCTGCAGCCAGGGCAAGTCTCTGTACAAGTTGTATTTTCTGAACAAGGCTCTTTTTTTTTTTTTTTTTGTCACCTGGGTTGAAGAATAACTTTTACCAGCACGATCTACAAAGCATTTAATCAATCCTGATGGTACAATTGAAATGGCAAATTCCTTCCTCCCTTGCCCAAAAGTGAAGAGACGGGAATGTTTCCTAGGAAAATTTGAAAGGATTTGTCAGACATTCTTTACAAAACCCACAATCTTTAATCCAAAGGAACCGGGTGGGTTTGGTGTTTGCTGTCTGTCAGAAGCTTTTCTTTGTTTTCATAGGGGCTGGGTCATGTCATGGCATCATGAGAGACCACTCAGCAGTGTAGAGCACGAGCTCCTGCTGTCATCTCCTGAAGCCTGAGCAGGAGAAAGAGCAAACTTCAGCTTCCCTGGGAGGAGGAGGGAAGAAGTGTACATGGCATTTGGAGGATAGCTTGAACTCATCTTTTGCATGTGAGCCAAAGCTGTGCCAATTTATGTCTAATACTTCAGGCTGTCAGCTTAAGACCTCTCTTTTGAAGAGTAATCTCCTCAATTCCTTGTTTTTCTTGCATCGCAAGACAACAACAAGCCCAAATGAATGCAGCTGTTGAAGCATTTCTTCTCAACATGGGAGGCTACAGAGTCAGGCTCTTAAGAAGCAGGGCTCTTCTTATGCAAAGATTGATGAGATATGGGCCTTTTGTGTTATAAAAGCATAAAAATTTAAGTGATTTTATCAAATAGTTAGCTTTAAATAAATTTATAATTCAGCATAACTAAGCAAATCTAGGCCTACTTTTTGAAGCTGTTCCCAAAGGAAAAAACGTGCATGAGAAATCAGCCACAATGGGGATGAGAGTGATAACAAGGTGGACTATTCAGATCTATGCAACTGCAAGCCATAAAAAATCCAAGAACAGTGTTGGGTGTAACTGCTTGGAATGAAGAAGGAAAGGATTTGTTATGTCAACCATTAAGCTGCTCACTGTCCTGAACTCCTGTACCATTCTGGTCCAGAACTTCAGATAATTAGTACCATTCTGATCCAGAATATTAGATAATCAGTAGCTTAGATCAGTTAGTTGGCCAAGTGATTTCAAAATGTACATGAATTTGTACAAATTGTGCAATAAGAGACCAATGTATGAGTGATGTAATATGTAAAATTAACAAGTAACCAGTCAAGGTAAAGCACAACTTTAATGAACAATTTTAAGTGGGGTTTATATGAATGATAGAGCAAACTAATATTCAGTATAAAAATCTATTAATTTTGATGCTTTGTTGGGCATTCTTTGGGAATGATCCCGTGTCACACGAGTGCATCGTTAAATAAAGGACAGCTCTGCTTACCTAACTTTGTCTAGGTAAGGTTTTCTTCCCCAGCATACGGACATGTTCCTATGTGACCTGATCTAGGTGAACCTGCTTCTGCAGGGGGGTTGAGCTAGATGATTTCTAGAGGCCCCTTCCAACCCCTACCATTCTATGATTCTATATTTGCAATGTTTGTATCACTGTTATCACTGTTATGATGAGCAAGGCCCATGGTACCGTGTTTCACAGGTGCTCTGATCTTCTCAATGCCTTGCGTTTTGGTGATGGCAAAGTCTCCACCACCGAGACTAGGCACGGACAAGAGACCAATGCCTTTCTGAGCAATTAGTATTAAGATATCAGAAAGACCTTCACAGAGCTCATTATTATTTTTATTTATTGGAAAGAAAGCAGTATGCCATCTGATATTTTATGAAGTAATGCACAGAGACTCTTGATATGAGAAGTAGCAGAGTGGAGTTGCAAGACCTTAAAAGCTGTTTTAGCAGTTCTCTTTCCCAGACTCTTAAGGTGGATAGCCCAAAAAAAACCCAAACCTGTATTAATGATTATTTGGATCTTTCCCCCTTCTCCCTTTGGTTAGCTGTGGTGAAGCCATGTGAAATGCCCATTTTTGGTAGCATTTAATTGTGGTTGTCTGCACAAGACATTTTAAAGCTTCAGTGATAGATTATGAACCCTTTCTTTTAAACATGCCATTACAATTTCCCATTATGCTGTTGCAGCGGACTGAACATAGCAGCAAACCAAATCCTAAATCCATAAAAGCAGTAAATTAAATGTGGCTCCAGTGGTTTTGGAGCTTGACCAACAAGTTATCTTTATTAATGCATTCAGGGAAAAGGTCTCATTTTATTACATTATTTTCTTAATGATAAAGGCAGTAATGGAATCTCAGCAGAACACACCAAAGGAATCTTATTTTGCTGGCAGTTGGGTCAAATTTTTGTCTGTGTGTGCTTGGTACAGGGTTAAGACTTGGCAGTGTCCTACTCACTGACTTCTGTCTTGAAAAGCAGTCTTTTGCTGCTTCTCTGTACTTGCTAGTTGACATTTTCTTGGCTTTAAATGAAATTTTGACACATAAATCCCACATGTCAAATGATATTGTAAAACAAGCATCCAAGTGTCAGCACATAGCCCAATAGTCTAGGGAGTAGAGAATAGAATAAGGAACACCTTTATGCAGTCTTTCATCTACATCCAGCCATCTGCAAGTAATTTGAAACCAGTTTCAAATGAAGCTAGGTTGTTTGGCCTGTTAACACACACAAAGCCAAAGCAGAAGTTTGGAGTCTTCATGACTTTTATTGACTTGCTAATAAGTAGATAAAGCCTCCATTTTCCAAAACTGTTCTTTTCTCAGATAGCCCATTCCAAAGAAAACCTAATTGAAATTACAGAAGTCTCTTGCAGAGTGCCACAAATTCCATTTTTAAATAGCCTGCTGATATTGAAAGACTTCATGAGGAGCCTTTCACTTGCAAAGCAGGGCTGCTGGGTTCCCCACTGATGAGCTGTTTTGTTGGACTTGAGGAGACACTAATGGTACCAGGTTCCTACAAAACAACACCAACAAAGGAATGTGGATTTACATGATGGTCTGGCCCCAAGACTTGACACTAAAATACTACAGCCTCATGTAGCTGCCAGCTGCAGTGGGTACTTTGCCATATTGTACTGGTTTTGCCTGGGTCAGGTTTTTTGGTAGCTGAGGAGTTACAGGGGTGGCTTCTTTAAACAAAGATCTATCAGAAGCTTCCCCTGTAGCTGATAGGGTTAGGGCCAATGAATTCTAAGCTGAATCCTGCAGCTGTCCCAGGCCTGGCCAACTAGTGACTGAGGTAATGCCTCTGTGAATAACATATTTGAGAAGAAGTTTTTGCGCAGTTGCTAAACTGCAGCAGTAGCAGGGAGTGAGAATGTGAAAACGTCTCCACAGACACCAAGGTCAGTGGAGAAGAAGGGGGAGGAGGGTACTTAGGCCCTGAAAGAAGGACTACCCTGACTCTGTGAGGACCATGGTGAAGCAGGCTGTCCCCCTCCAGCCCATGGAGGCCACCAGGGAGCAGAGATATACTCACAGCCCATGAAGAACCCAACGCTGGAGCAGGTGGATGCCTGAAGGAGGCTGTGACTCTGTGGGAAGCTCACCCTGGAGCAATTTCCTGGCAGGACCTGGGAGTCTGTGGGGAGAGAGGAGCCCACACCACAGCAAGTTTGCTGTCAGGACTTGTGATCCTGTGAGGGACTCAGGCTGGAGCAGTCGGTACCTGAAGGACTGTTCTCCCATTGGATGACCCATGTTGGGGCAGGGTGTGAGGAGCTGCCCCGTGGGAGGCCCCATGCTGGAGCAGTTAATGAAGAACTGTATCCCATGGGAAGGACCTATACTGGAGAAGTTCATGAAGGACTGTCTCCCATGGGAGGGACCTCACACTGTAGCAGTGGGAAGTGTGAGGAGGCCTCCCACTGAGAAGCAGCAGCCGCAAAGTCCATCTGTAATGAACTGACCTCATCTCCCATCCCCTGTCCCTCTCCTGTCCAGTTTAGGAGGGGGAGTGATATTATGACTTGGTGGACACCTGGCTAAACCACCACACATATGTACCTCTTTCCTGTGTAGTGCTATTGGAAAAACAGAACTGCAGGTAAGATATAACTTAACAGGGGTTTCAAGGGCCTTCAGCTGTCACAAACTGGTATTCAGTAGAAATAAACTGCACATTCAAGTGATATTTTAGATATGAAGCCAGTTAGGAATTTCAGATGACACAGAAACATGGACCTTGAAAAAAAAACCCAACAAGATTTACCTGTGTCCCCAAGTCAAAAGATCGTGTGAACCTCAATGTGTAGGCACTGTCATTAAGACCAGACAACGTGAAAACAAGCACCGTGACATGCAGAGTCCCAGTTGAGGTTTGCAAATATCCCCAGAATGTAATCAGTGTGAAGCAGGTTCAGATATGAAGAGCAAGTCCCCTTATCATTCCCCATGAACTGCTCCCACAAGCAGCCACCATCAAAGCCTTGGGAGATCCAGCTACTTCCTCGTGACAAGGGGATGAAAGGTAGGGACCACTACAACAGTATGTTTCCTGGCACTACTTAATTTACTACTGTAGATATAACCTGTTGGGAGCCTTGTCTCTTATCCCCAGAGAAATTTGGTTATTATTGTTGAATTAGATCTTAAACATCACTTTTTTTTCCAGGTTCCTGGCTTTCTCAGGATTTGTCCTTCTATCTTATTTCAGAAACATCAAAATGTATTTAGCTGACACAAAAATAATTGCAGCTTTGCCTACTGCAGCCAATGTTGTGCTTTACTGATGTGTAATACAGTACATTCCATGGAATCCCTCTTTACTCAACTGTGCAGCACAAAAATACAGTATAACAGACATTTCTATGAGAATTTGTGTAGAAATATTTCATTAGTTACTTTCCTTAGCATCTAGTGACTGTTAGTATCAAGTAATTGGCCAGAAGCATTCTTAGTGCATCTCTTTTAGAATCAATGCAGTAGGGAAATATTTTTATTCACACATTTGTTTTACATTTCTGTGATGTTTTCTTTTCGTGAATTATGAATTTAAGACTCACAGTTTTAGCTTACTTGAAGATGAGTTCACTGATGGACACTGCTTTTACAAAATCATGCAGAAAAATGACAGGACTAAGTGTAAGATCTGAAAATTAAGACATGTTGGAGATCAACCCATTTTTGAGGATGACATAATCACACGAAAAATGAATGTTATCTATTTTATGTACTGTTATCTATCTATATATTATGTACTGTTATGTTATCTATTTTATCTATTTTAGTCTTTCAACGGGTAGCAATTTTCTAAGTGTGCTTTCAGAGATAAATTCTCTGCTTTTCCAATGAATTCATATGGATTTGTTCCAACATACTCAGTTTCTCCAGTTCACAAGGCTACCCCAGAAACTGGGTTCATTTCATACCTATGTGCAGCCAGCAAAGCATACCAACACAAACAATTTATTGCCGTTAACAACAGCATCACACAACCAATGATGCAAGTTGCATTTTGTGGAGTTTCAGAATTCTCTTCTTCCATGGTTTTGAGGCAATATGCCTAAGAGAAAGGGGAAAGAGCTAGCAGAAAGGTATGTTTCTGCAATGACTATAATTGTGTTAGGCCAACACAATTGACAGTTTTATGGAGTTTAACTAGCTTCACTTGTTTTGTAATTAAAAGTTTCATCAACATAGCAGAGAGAATGTGGCATTTGTGGCTTCTTAAGACTTTGGTTTGTTTTCATTGCAGTGTTGATGTAGTCCAGACAAATAAGAGACTAATGCTATGTCAAGGCGTGAGTTTCTGTAACAAGCTTTTACACTCAGTGCTTTACTCAGGGGTCAGCTATGTGTCCTGTATACTGTCAGGATATAGACAATGCTAAGATACAGGGTGATTTTTTTTTTTACAAAACTTGGTCTTCTTTCATAGTGCTGAAATGTATAGCAACCAGCCTGGTACACTTTCAAGAAATTATTATTCATCAGAGACTTTCAGAAAAAAAAAATGTCCCTAAGTTGTGTACAGTCATAACAAAGAAACTTTCTCACGATGCCGTCTTGGCAATCACTGAATTCACCCGTGTTTTGCTTGAATACATCTACATATAGATGTGTATAACAGAATTTGGAGAAACTTCCTACCTTTTTTTTTTCTTACTTGTATCAGTAGTGTCATATAATGAATGATCTGAACTGTATGAGCAGATCAACCACATGCAACATGTTGGTCTACCTCACTAGCTGGGCTAATCTACCTCTATAGCATTCAGGGTAGCTGCAAATAGATAACATTTTAAAGAACTTATGGTTACAGCAATGTTTCTTTTTTTTTTCCCCAGAGCTTTTTTCACTTACCACTAAATGTAGTTTTAAAATGCAGATTCAAATTTAACCCTCAGCCAGAGACACGTTTGAGACATTTGAAGCATACATGGTGTTCTGCAGGCAGGGTGAATTCCAGAGCTGAAGTGTACCTTTTTCTTCCAGATTTTTTCTTCTCCCAAACAGTTCAGAGTGTGGGTTGGTGTGAATTACATACTGGGATCTAGAACACAAGTTAGAAAGACCTGATTTAAAAGCTTACAGGATTTTTCCTAGTTTGCTGGTCTGTGTCTTTCATATTTTTTTTCCTGTTATCCCTTGGTGTGAGTGCAAAATGCTTCATTTGTATGTCTTGTGAGGGAATGCTTTTACTAATCTGCTGCATCTATATAAAACACGTATGCTACTCTCAGGAACTGCCTGAAATAATAAAGGAACTTTCTTTAATATTCCCGAAGGCAATGTGCTGAAAAGATATTTTTACTGTTAACACCATGACTAAATAAACAAAATATGAAAAGATAATAGATGAATTGGAAACATTTGCATATTAGCATGATTTCTATTAAGTGCACTGATGCTAGTGACAGAGATTTGTAAACACTTTGAAACTTAAACTTGCATTCAGTCTGCCATCTTTCCTTAAAAAATTCCTTACTTTCCCCTTCCTCCCACATCTACTCATTGACCATGAGAATTCTCAATATTATGCAGACAAGGAGTCCTTATTGTCTGCTCTAACACGGCAAATTTTCTGTCTGCCTGTTGGAGTCTAAAATGAACCCTGAGTTTCTCTAACCAGATTTATCTTACAAGGCTGAGAATGTGTACAGGAATAATGTATAATGATATAACAAGGCCCTGAAATGTTAGGAGATACTGAGCATGCTTAGACATTAGCCTGATCTTTGCTACTGTTATTTGTAAGACTGTGGTGGGGAAGACTAAACTTCAGCTCCAACGTGGGAAAAAACTGTTTAAGAGACTAAAGTAGAATTCGAGAGTAATTTCTGCCTAAATTTAAATCTGTAATTTTGGACATCCTCTTTGATCTGCTTCATAACTTCATCCTTAACTTCTCTCCTCGAGACACCCAAGTTGTACCTCTGAGAATACATGTGTGTTTCCTCCTGGGAAGTCTGTGCCAGGGTTGCCTGAGTTTGCTCCTAGGAGACTAAGACACAGCTGTAAAGGATTTTAAAATCCACCCCCAGTCACTGGAACAAGGTCAGCTGTATCTCCTTCACTCTTCAGAAAAGCCTTACTTAGCCACACACAACTTGACATAGTCCTGTGCCATTGGAAAGTCTCCAAAATGTCCAATCTGATTCTTATTCGTGGTAAGCTGAGCCTTCTACACCTTATCATAGTCTCAGGGACACAAAGAACCACATATTGTTTCTTGCAGCATGATGCTATAGTTACTTTCCCCTTTCTCAGTCTTTGCATCTCAAGGGCGTCCTGAGCAGCTTCGGTTTGTTTGACCTTTCCTCAGAGGTCACATTTTTGAGACCATGCTTGTTTGTCTCTCCTCTGCACTCTCTCTAGTGCTTGTGTATTTCATCCCATGACTATTAAATATAAAATGTGGCCATGTAAAAAGTTGCTTTTGGCACCTGCAAATGCTCCGAGTTGTGGAGACCTCCACGTGAGCCAGAATTTCTCCACAGCTGCCTTGGCCCTTCTGTTCTCTGTGGAATGCCTATGGCAAGAAATCCGTACATGAGCTGTGCTTGCAGCAGCTCATGTGTGGAATGGGAGCATAGGCGAATGTCCTCTGACAGTTGAAAATACAGGCAATGAAAGGATGCTTTACAGGGAGAATACTTAGGGCAACGTGCTGAGAAAAAGTAAACATATTTAATTCTCCTGGCAGCCAACCAACCTTGCAAAAATCTATTCCACTCCCCTCAGGGAAGGCCTCAGACAAGGTCAGTGGTACCCAGAAAGCAAAGAATTTTGAGTTTGGGAAAGCAATCTGGCTGTAACAAGAGGCTCTGTTTGCTGAGATGCTCTCCTCCCCAGCAGAGACAAGCTCCAATGGTGGCTGCCAGATTCCCCCATGCTGGGGTCATGGGGACATGGGAGCAAGGGAGTTGTGCAGGCAGATGGGGCTACTGGCTGGCCAATGCCTAGGGCGCGTGGCTGCACCAGGCTCTGCCTTCCAGCTGTGCCTCCTGGCTGTGCCACGCAACAGAGGGTACATGGCTGGAGAGCATGGCCAGCCACTCTGGACCCCTGTTCTTGCAGACCCTTAGGCTCCTGCCACTCTTTGGTAGAGGAGGAATCATAGAATCATAGAATGATAGGGATTGGAAGGCGTCTTTAGAGATCACCTAGTCCAACCTCCCTGCAGAAGCAAGGTCATCTAGATCGGGTCACGGTCACATAGGAACACATCCAGGCGGGTCTTGAAGACCTCCAAGGAAGGAGACTCCACAACCCCTCTGGGCAGCCTGTGCCACTGCTCCCTCACCCTTACAGTGAAATAGTTTTTTCTTATATTTAAGTGGAATTTTTTGTGTTCCAGCTTCATCCCATTACCAATTGTCCTGTTGCTAGCTACTATAGAAAAAAGAGATGTCCCAACCTCCTGACACCCACCATTTAGATATTTATAAATGTTAATAAGATCTACCCTCAATCTCCTCTTCTCCAGACTAAACAGCCCCAGTTCCCGCAGCCTTTCCTCATATGAAAGATGTCCCAGTCCCCTGATCATCTTAGTGGCCCTGCGCTGGACTCTCTCCAGAAGTTCCCTGTACCTCTTGAGCTGGGGAGCCCAGAACTGGACACAGGACTCCAGATGAGGCCTCATCAGGGCAGAGTAGAGGGGGAGAAGAACCTCCCTTGACCTGCTGGCCACATTCTTCCCCTTCGCACATCCCCCCAGGGGATGCCACCACATTCCTCACTCTGCAGGGATGTGGCCATCATGTTCCCTGGGGGGCAATAAGCTGTGGTGCCCATGGGTGTGTGGGAGCAGCTGAAGGGCCCCGATGCAGCAGTAGGCAGAGAGGATGCCAGCAGATGGTGCTCCAGCCCGTGCTGCCTCACTCCTGGGATAGCAAAGGCAGTGACTGAAAGTTGACATTTTGTTTTGAGAAGCACCCTGCTTCTTCTGCCCTCTGATTTAGAGTGTGGAGCTCTTTACACCACGTGATTTAGAGGATGGAGTCAATTGTTGAGGATAGGCTGAATTTTGATTGTTTTGATTGTACCAGCTATCAAATATGTGCAGTCGGTAGTTAATGACCAGTCTGTAGAATAAAACCAGACCTTTAAAGACTGTAACAAGTGTGATGGAGAAAACAACAATTTGAGGAAAACACAATGTTCTTGTTGCAATACTGACAGGGAATAAAACTATTTTAAAAAAAATAGACATATTCTGATTTCTTTTCCTAACTCAAAAGAGACCTCAAGAGCTCCTGAGTATTTTTTCCTTTGCGTTTATGCTATAATAGTTGATAGAAGCTGAGATTAAAAATGTTTCCCACAAGCAAGGGACTGGTGCAGTAATGAAACATACATTGTAAATTAACAAAGTAATCTTACTTCCCTTGTTTTATGTCCAACATAACTTGATGCTAGTCTTGTGGCAAGAGTACAAGTAACTCTTTAGGAAAATCCACCTAGGCATTGATCCACTGGTCTCCAGTGACTGCTTTAAAGACAAGTACTCAGTTTTTAGAGACTGCAAGTACAAGAAACAAAAACAAACTGCAAGCTTAACTCCATTTCTCAGCCAAAAAAACCCAGGGCAAGACTTTTTTTTTTTTAAATCGGGCTAAAATATATCAGTAATTGCTTACTCATTTTTTTTTTGCAAAGTCATTAAAAACTGAAGGCACATCCAGTATGTCTATAAGGTAATCCAGTGTAGTTGACAAGGCTTTTTAGCAGGTGAAGATGATAGACACTGCCCTGGAAAAAATTCTGCATCTCTTCTTTCTCTCTGCCATTGCTTATGTTTTACTCTATCTTATGTTTCTCTATCTGGAGCAGGTTAATAATGTTTAATGTTCACTTAAAACCAAAGAGTGAAATGAGGAAGACCATGTTTTACTCAGACTATTTCAGCTCTTGGCTTTTGATATGCAATGTCAGCTCCATACTTTACATCCCCTCTCTACCACACACAGAGAGAGGGTTTAAGTGACTAAGAAGGCCAATGGCATCCTGGGGTGCATTAAGAGTGTAGAAAGCAGGTAGAGGGAGTTTATCCTCCCCCTCTACTCTGCCCTGGTAAGGCTACATCTGGAGTCCTGTGTCCAGTTCTGGGCTCCTCAGCTCAAGAGGGGCAGAGAACTTCTGGAGTGAGTCCAGTGCAGGGCCACCAAGATGGTCAGGGGTCTGGAGCATCTTTCATATTGAGGAAAGGCTGTGGGAACTGGGGCTGTTTAGTCTGGAGAAGAGGAGACTGAGGGAGTATCTCATTAATATTTACAAATGTCTCGATGGTGGATGTCAGGAGGCTGCGACATCACCTTTTTCTGTTATATCTAATGACAGGACAATTGGTAATGGAAAGAAGCTGGAACACAAAAAGTTCCATTTAAACATAAGAAAAAGCTCTTTTACTGTGAGGGTGATGGAACTGGAACAGCCCTGGCACAGGCTGCCCAGGGAGAGTGTGGATTCTCCTTCTCTGGAGGTTTTCAAAACCCACCTGGATGTGTTCCTTTATGACCTGATCTAGGTGGATGTTGTGGTTTGGCCCAGCTAGCAAAGCAGCACCACAACAGTCTCTCACTCCGTGCCCCCATTCACCCCCACCCTCGTTAGGATGGCGGAGGACCCAGCGAAATGGGAGTAAAAAGATAAGCAAGGTTGTGGATTGAGACAAGAGCAGGGAGGGCTCGCTGCCAATTACGGTTCTGGGCAAAACAGACTCCAGTACTTGACTTAGAGAGGAAAGTAGGAAAGTTTATTCTACAAGAAACAGAATGGAATAAAAGTAACAAAAGGGAGTAGGATGATGAGAAAATTACAACCAGCACTTTAAGATCTCCCTCCCTCACCCCTCCTTTCTTCCCGGGCCCAGCTCACTGCTCCTGATATCTCTGCCTCCTCCCCCCTCAATGGCTCGAGGAGCAGGGAGTGGGGGATGGGGTCAGTCTCTCACAGATGGGCTCTACTGCTTCTGTCTACTCAGATGAGGACGACTCCTGGCATTCTTCCCCTGCTCCAACACAGGGTTCCTCCCCTGGGACACAGTCCTTAACGAACTTCTCTGGTGTGGGTTGTTCCCAGCAGCTGCGGCTTCTGCCGATACAGGGTCCCTCACACGGGACACAGTCCTTGGTGAATATCTTGGGCGTGGATTCTTCACCACGGCTGCAGTTTCTGCAGTTACAGGGTCCCTCTCTCAGGACAAGGCCTCTTCTGGGCATGAGTTTAATGAGCTGCTTTGTCGTGGGTTCCTCCCCACAGTTACAGCTGTGGATATTGGGTCCCTTCCTCGGGACATGGACTGCTCCAGACACAGTGATAAAGGGTCCCTCCTTCGGGACACAGCCTCCTCTGGCCAAAATCACTGTCCCTGGCTCGGGGCCTTTAATGAAGTGAATTGCTGCCCTTGGTCCAGGGCCAGCTTTAGCAAATGAATCTCTGCCCCTGATGTGGGCTCATTATCAAAATGAGTCTCTACCACTGATGCAGGGTCTTTAAAGCAATGAAAATAAATCTCAGCTTCACCAGCTCTCTCCATAGAATGCAGGGGAATCTCTGCACTCTTCTCCTCTCTTTCATCACTGACCTTGGAGACCACATGGTTGTTTCTCCCACTGTTCCTACTCCTTACACCACCACCAGCCAGAAGAAGAACGGGCAGAAGAAAGAAGATGGAGGAAGAAAACCTCCCCTTCCGGCTTCTTCTTAAGAAGTGATCCTGGAGGCATCTAATTGGCTCAGCCCCAGAAGTGGGTCTGGCTCAGAGCTGGGGAGAGTTGTGAGCAACTTCTTACACAAGCCATCTTTACAGCGCCTTCCCCATTACCAGAAAAGGCTATCATGTCAAACCATGACAGTGGACCTGCTTTAGCAGGTAGGGAGAACTAGATGATCTAAAGGTCCCTTTGCAACCCTACCATTCTATAATTCCATGATTCTATGAAAGGCTGGGGGACCAGAGGCTGTTTAGGCTGGAGAACAGAAGACTGAGAGGGGGATCTCATTAAGACTTATAAATATCGAAAGGATTGGTGTGGATGATGAGTCTTTGTTCTGTAGTGCCCAATGACAGAAAAAGTAGTAATGGGCACAAGCTGAAAAGCAGGAAATTCCACTTGAACATGAGGAGAAACTCCTTTCCCATGAGGGTGAGGGAGCCCTGGCACAGGCTGCCCAGGGAGTCTCCTTCTCTGGAGGTTTTCAAAACTCATCTGGATGCATCCCTGTGTGACCTCATCTAGATGGATCTGCTTTAGCAGGGGGTTGGCCTAGGTGATCTCTAGAGGTCCCTTCCAACCCCTACCATTCTGTGATTCTGTGAAAATCTGATGCTGGCCCTACAGTGGCCCAAAGTGGAAATGGAGCTCAGTGACCCTATGCCCTACATGTAGCGATGGGATAGGGTCAAGCTGCTGGATCATGTTCCCCAGACTACTCTAGGATAGTGGCTTTTGGAAGCAGGTTTTTACTTGGCCTGCAATAAGTCCAGAGGCTTCCAGAGGTGGAGTGAGTACATGGGCACTGTGAATGGCACAAAAGATCCATGGGCTCAGTCTTTCAGCAAGAGACTGTTAGTTTGTCATCCTCAGCCTCAATCTTTGCCGCTGTTTAATCCACCCTTCCTGTGCAGCCAGGGCTGGGACTGAAATGAAAAGAGATTCCAATGTCACACCTTCCTCTCTCTAGCTGTCTATCTCACTGCTGTTGCTTATTTTTAAAGAGATCAATGTGGGTGATACCTGGAAATCGCTTACACTCCTGAATCTTGAAAGTTTGTTTTAAATGGTGCTGCACTGCTGCTGTAGCTCTGCAATGCTTACTTAACATTTCCCCCTTGCCTCTTGCACACATAATTTATATATGCTATTGTTTTGATCCATACCAAACAGACTCTTAAGGCAGGCAACAAAATCTTTTGGGAGTACCTCTTTAGATGAATGAGCAGTAAGTTGATGTAATACAAAGAAGCATTAGTACATGCTCATAGGTCCTTGTGTGTGTGTTTTGGGCTGCATGAAACATCACATATCTTGGCAAAGATGTTTTATTTGCATTTCTGATTATTTCTACTTTTATTCTTGAAATAAAAAAAATTCTAAAAGTAATGTTATTTCAAAACAAAAGCATCAAAAGATTTCATTCTAAAATTGCCAGAATGGATGTACATAATTCCCTTCATCCTATCTTTTTGTCTTTGGGCCCAAATCACCCAGGAAATCAAGTGAAATCTGCTATTGGTTCTATCACCTAACATAATTTTGCCATACTCAAAGTCAAACTCACCTAGACCTACCCATCAATATATTTTCCAAAATCACTCCCGCAATTTTTATTATAATTTATTATTTGCATTAGCACCTGTGGGTTTAGGGGTCCTTGTCTGGCTATGTAATAAAAACCATCTTTGCCTGTGGAACTTCACCATTTTCAACATCTCGAAGGTATTTTGCAGCACGAAATATTTTAGTTCTGCTGCTCTGTTTGAGTTAACTAGCTAGCTAATTCTTTTAGTGATGTATGTAAAATATTGGATACTGTGAAAGAGACCGCAGGCACGACTCCCGGTGAAGCACCCCATAACATTTACCAGGATTAGATCTCCTCATTTTCATTCTATCTCCAGTCTAGGGCAGTCACATGAAAGACCAAATGAATGAGCTATAAGAAATTCACACCACTCAAGATTACCAGAAGTAATAAATCTCCTGCAGTAAAGGAATTTGTATAGAAATAATAAAAGTATCGGATGCTAAGAAGAAGTAAAACCAGCTGTGTAATATAAAATAAAATCTTTATCCTCATCTCACTGGTGAAAACTAATTAAAACAAAATCCATTACATAAATCATACACTTTGAAATTATTTACATAAAAACAGATGGAGAGAGTTCCTACTGTGATAATGATGTTTTAGCAATGCATGTCTTCCACAGAGAAAAAAAAGGTCTTTCTGCAAACAGGGTTTATGCTGCTGTCACTGGGGGTCTACATCTCTGATGCAACCACTGACTTCTCTAGGGGCTCAGGTAAAAGGCAAGGCAGAGCCTGTTCTTGTTGATGGAGCATCCTGTGAGTTTCACGATTGCAGCCTGCAAAAATGTCAGTGTCTACAGGGAGGCCATTTTCGCATGGTCCCTGCTTTCTGGAGGTGATGCAGCACATACTGGCAGTTCTCACAGCCTGAAGGAGCATCTGCTTTGCTGAGCATTACTCAGCTTTGCTCTTAATTAACCTGATGTGCTTTCATGTGTTTGCTCATTTGTTAATTTATTTCACCCCATGCTGATAAGATGTCAGCCCAAAGGCTTTTTTTTTTTTTTTTCTGTGGGCAGACAGGTAGGAGCACATCTCTCTTGGATGCTATTTTCTGTCTCAAGAGTGCGTCACAGCCTTTTGGCTGGACTTTTGCCAGTGGGTGTGGGATGTGCTCCTGCCTTCCTCTCTGCCAGCTGCCGCTGAGCACTCAGCTCAGCATCCACCATGGCTTGGGAAACCACATCCTCCCTCTTTAAAGCTTTTCTGTTCCTCCCGATTTTTCTTCTTTTTTTAACATAAAAACTGAACTCACTGTGATTTCTACCATGTTTCATGATATTTCTCCCACCAGAGTTCCCTCACAACAGTTAATGCCACAGCTCCTGTGCTGCTTCTTCAGCTGCTGTCAGAGTGCTGCATGTTAGAAACATATTATTGCTGTCAAAATAACAGCCTTCATTTCTTCCACATGATGGAAATATATGATGTCCCTTTAAAAATGTATCACGAAAATGAATGCTCATAAAATATGAGTCAAGTTTCCATATACCTTAATCAAATTCTAGAGAGTCTCTGGGGAACAACACTTACACTGCAGCTGTGCAATGTGAAGTTTGTTGAAAATATTTTTGTGCTTCCTTCATTTTCGCCAGTGAAAACCCCAAGGCACTTTCTGCAGGCTGAAGGCGCCGTTATTCGGGGTGACAGTGATGGGTCACAGAGATGGTGTGGCAAACTGACGAGTGGATTGGAAACTAGCAGAGTCCCCAAACCAATTGTCAGTCTTGAAAACTTCAGAATCACATGTGTCTGTCTTTCTCGTTCCCTGTTTTTATTCTGCAGGGAAACAGGACTAAGTTTGCATGAGCTATAGAGGTTGTCTGTAAAAGCAATAATGAGATTGGCTGTCATAGTTTTTAACATGCTTTCTTATAAACGAGCAGTAGAGTTTCTTGATTTGCTGGATGTGGTTTGGCCCCTTCCTCCATTGCTTTCCTCAGCAATAACCATCATCTGTTCTATTGGGTTGTGTAGGACCTCCATGGCAGTATGCATGGTTTGCCCAGAATGGTTGCTTCCTTCCCAGTTTGAGCCTCTCCACTCAACACCAAATGTTCCATCGGGTGCATATTATCTTCGTGTTCTTTGCTCTTTACCAGTGTTCTCAGGAAACTCATCTCTTTGCTAATCAGGAAACTCCTCTCTCTGGTGACACAAGACCCTCTAAGGCTCAGGGCAACAGGAGTAGGGCATTTTCAATGGAGAGTTCTCCAGTCCTTTCCCTTGGTCAAATTTACAGCCATAGCTGTTTTAAGCTGTGACCTTGAAAACCTCTCCCTGCAAGCTCATATTCTCTCTCTCTCTTCCCTGCTGGAGCATCCTTCAACTTGTGCATTCAGAGCCATGAAACTCAGCCTGTAGCCTCGTATTAATTGACAGATACAGCTTGTGTACAGATTGAATATGGAATCAAAAGAAATAGCACAGGAAAGTATATTATGCATTGTATACTTTATTTATTTAAAAAAAAAGCTTAATTTTATGCTCACTAAGGATAGTGAATCTTACCCTTTCAAAAGGTCCTTTTGACTGAAATGAGGAAGGAAATGAGAATATCGATCTCTGATTGTTGCCAGAAAAGTGTACTGAGACTGCCTGGGGGATTTGTGTTTGTTTATAGACTATGAACAGAGCTTACAAAGATGCCGAAAGTGTGTGAACCATGTATATTCTTCCCATAAAAGTAATTATATCCAGACACAGAATAAAAATGGCTGCTCCAAAATGTTGCTGCACAGACCTTTCCCACCTCTAACTGTTGAACACTAGGCATAAAGTCCAGTTTTTCCAAGTTTTGAAATGTCTGGTCTGAAAATACTCCAGCTGTCCCTTTACAAGGTGCTCTTTGGAAGAACATGAAGAGAAAGAAGAGAGGGAACAAAGGTGCATACCTGTGATGGAAATTTGGGTTACCCATGAATTTTTTTCCCTTCTGTTAACAGCAAAGGGTGCCAAGACTCTGGAGACGGTTTTTAAGACTTGAAGCCAAAGATGTAAACAGCTACTGAAAGGAGGAAAGGTGCTGGGCCTTTTGTAGTCATTGCTGAAGGGTTTAACATGACTTGCATAATATGTTCAGTGTTCATCAGTGTGTAATAATCCTCAAATTCTTTTTCATTTGATATGTGCCTACAGCACAAAGTTTCACAGCAATTGCCAACAGCTTTGGAAGCTTTGGCACAAGTCCTGTAACCCTCACTCAAGTAAAATTTCTACTTGTTCAGAAGACATCTTTCTTAAGTCTCTTTAATGCTCAGGGTCAGATGCAGAGAGGAGTTGGACCTTCCCTCTTGGCACAGGCAAAGCAGCCTGCCATGATGTAGAGGGCAGGATCAGCTGGCTTGCCACCTCAGCACCTCGCGTGACACAGCTGTTTTTTTAAAACTCAGTACTGTTATCTGGAGACAGTATTTTACAGTTTTCTTTGTATGGCATCGTTTGTTTGGTCTTTTTTTTTTTAATACCCACCTCCATCAGTGTGGTTGCTGTCAGTAGGACTAAGTTTTGAAGGTTTAGTTGGGATTTTTTTTTTTTGAGATATTATCTTTGTGGACCTAGAGTAAGGGAGGCATGTTAAACAGAGTTGTAATTAAAGTGATTATTAGAGTCAGCATGTTGGGAGGGAAAGAGAATTATTTGTTTCTCTGTTAACAGCACTGATCTCCCAGGAATTGTGAGTAGAGTTGGGAAAAGGTTTGTGTAGACTCCTTCTCACCAAAATAAAGTCTCTAGGAGTTGTGGGACACAACTGGGGTTTCTGGAGAAGGGGAAGGCTCTGTTGGATGTATGTCCCCAGGATCTACTCTTGAGGAGGCAGCTGTAGCCTGTTAGATATTACCAGGCATCTGTAAGCAAGTTAGCCATTGCTGCTATATGTTTGAAAAGAGTAGTGACTGCTTGTAGACTTTCTGATTGTTATTGTAGATGGCAAAAACAAAAAAATAAGTCTCTCTATGCCTATACGCTGCCTGTCAGATTTGCTTGCAGACCTAATGGGCTGACCTCATCTCTCACAGCAAGGCTGGAATTAATGAAAGGGCATCACTGAGTTCAGTGGAGGTAAGCCCACATCAAACCAATGTAAATACAAGTAAAATCAGGTTTCAAGTAGCTTTTTTGGACAGTAGAATTGTTTCAAAACCACTCTGACTCTGTAAACCCTATGCAGGTAACACCCTGGGATCACACTTTCTTTACTCATAATTTCATTGCTGGCAATTTTGTATGTTTGAGACAAAAAGAATAAGGTCTGGCAAAGTAATAGATGCAAAACCAGTAATGAGTTATTTTTATCCCATCCAGCAGTAAATTAATTTAACTGATAAAGACAATCGATGACTTTTAACTTGAGCATCTGCTGTCAACAGACAACTAAGCCTTACTTAGAATTAAAAAAAAAACAGAAAAGCTTTGCTGAATCTTCAGATGGGTTTCATTTCGTATTGCAAAGTTGCCAAGGCCAAAGGGAGAGGGGAGAGTGTAGGACTTAGCATTTTTACACACTTGGAGCAACATTTAAGGAAAGCAAAGAGTCAGGGGCATAAGCTGGGGACTTGGCTACAGCTGTCTGCTGGAGTTCACAAAGTGTGTGTGCACATCATCTGTGAGCCATTAAGCTCTCATTGCTTTTGCCATCTAATATCCTTGTTCAGGAATGTATATACTTCAAAATATATTAGACAGGGATATGGTATCTTGTATCTGTCTTAACTCATCTCTCTCTGCAGAAGGAAATTCATCGCTCCTGGGGTCCAGGTCTTCCTGGTTGCCCAGAAACGGTGACAAGGATACTTGAAGTCGCTATCCACTGCATTCAGAGGGAAACAAGCAGTGAGCACTCATTTGCAAATTGATGTGTGGCTCATGGAATGGTAAATGAGGGTCATGCAATGACTCAGGTGGATCCTGTGTAGGGTTTTCAAGACCTTAATTAATCTAGCCTATTTGCTTAGAAGCTGACACTGACTTTCAGATGTTTATTTGTGATTCCAGTTGTGTAATAAATAAGTAAATAAATAAACCCAAACAAACAAAAAAAGAAGACAAAAGAAAAGGCAGTGAATACTTCATTTCTGAGAGCAACAAGGGTGAGAGGCAGGCACCCTAGCAGCTATGGCACCCTGCCCCAAAGGAGGGCTGCCCTGGCTGGATGAAGCCAGCACCACCTTGCTCATGGCACCTCTGGTGTTGCCCTCTCCCAATTAACATTGACAAGGGATTTCTCAAATATCTATTGAGCTGAAATTATGTTGCTCAGACTAAACATATTAAATGAATTACAGCAAATTAGTCCACATTCCCTGGTGACTTGAGCCCTATGAAAAAGCAGCTATGGTTGTTATTAGAGCATTGCCTTTAGCTACTGCTTTCTGGATTCAGCCTTTTTTGCATGTAAAAAGTCTGATCAGAGGTGGATTGCTCTTGACAAAGAGACACTGGTTACCAGACCAAAGGGACAACTATCCTGCTGCACAGACCAGCAAATGTATCTCCCATGACACTCCAGTGAGCTTTTCTGGAGGGGCATTGCAAGTATGAGCTGCCACTGTGGCCTTCCCCAGGACACTGGAGTCTGTGGTGCTGAGAGCTTACTGATAGCTTCCTTAAGACAAATGGGAATAAGACTCATTTGGCCCAGCCCGAGCAGAGGCTTCTTCCCCATGGGAGAGACAGCAGTGGAAGTTGAGCTCGGAGAAAAGCACCATTTTAGGGCAGCATTTGCCATGGTTTCTTATTGTGTGTCCTTTGAGGACTGCAAACATCTTCTGGGGAACAGATCTGCACTGCTGAGCATGTGGAAACCTGGAGTTTTCACATGCTATTCAGGACAAGCCCTGAGCAAAATGCCATACATTTTGAGTCCAACTGTCATCTATTTTTCTGAAAGATCATTTCTTGTAACATCAGGTTGCTGGAAAATGCAGTCCACTTTGGCTGCTGGAGTCACCTTTCTGCCCTGGGATCCTTTCAACTTGGGCTTCTTGCTTTGGAACAGTGAGGTCAGTCCTAAGCAACTGCTAACATATAATCATTCGGGTGAAATGGCAGTGTGTCTCATATAACATATTAAGATTATTGCCACAAAATGGGCTGTTTGTTATTTACTAAATTTTAAGATGATGATACAGGTAATTATGGTTTTTTCTCTTGTAATTTAAATTAATAAAAAAGCCATCATGTGACAATCTACAGAGATTTCCTGAAAAGAGAGCTAAAGTACAGCTTAGCAGAACATTTCACTCCATCTATTAACATAAAAAACGCACAGAACTCATGTGTTTTCACTTATAAATATTTTATTGAAAATGTATTATGTGAAACATTTCACAGTCAAGCAACATAGCTGAGCATTTGCCTTCTTGTGGCTTGGTAAACCTCAGATGCTTATAATTTTTGTTTTCTATATAGATATAGTTATTGTCAGTGATACAAATTTAGAGAATTGCTAAGCTGAGACTAACAGATAAAAACATTTCTCCTGAAAAGCTGTATAATGTAGTAATCACAAGTGGAAATGGGACTCTGCTTACAGATGGGCTCTTAAAGTCTGGGAAAGGTGCATTTGGGCCTTGTGTGAGCTCCTGTGGTAAGTAGGGCCTGGAAGGCTTTTGTCCCAGCTGCCTGGCTTCTGCGTCATGTTGTGGTTTTTTAGAAAAACCATGCAGCCCTAGCATAGCTTACCGAAGACCCTCCAGGTGGGTGAACCTCAAAATCACCTTGAGCTTCATCCTGAAACCTCATCCTATCACTGCTGCCTTGTCATGTGCTGCCCAGGGCTCTCGTGACTTCAGGTTTCCTCCTTGAAGCTTCTCTTCCCAGTTCTACTGTTGAACGACTGGAACACCAGGTTCATCCCAAGAAAAATGCCAGGCAGCGTCAAGGAGAGCTTTGTGGGGAATGATTGACTCCAGTGCTGCATTTCAGCTGAGGACTGTGTGGTATTATTTCTAGGCTAATGGTTAATTTAATTTGAGTGGATGTTTGTCCTCAGAACAGCTCATTTCTCCTCGAAATAAGCTCCTGGTTCTTTCTTATCCAAAGGAGCACTGCTTGGATGCCTGGGCCAAGGAGCTGACACAGGAGCATTGTTCGACAGATAACATTGGGCTGATCCCAAATTCCCAAAGGGAGCAAATGGTGAAACAAGGCTGAGACAAGGTCAGATTCCAGTTTCCTCTGGTGTTTATATAAAGAACAGATCAAGTTTCTTTCTGTCAGCTAAAATTCAGCTATGAGCACAACAGCAGAATAATTCATGAAATGACAGTGTTTTCCCAAGTCTTCACTTGAATTGATCTTTTGCTGGGGTTTATTTCCCATTTTGTTCCTCATATTATTTTATTTCCTATTAAACAAAGTCACACTGTGACATAAGCATAATAAACATTCTATCCTAAAACCTGAAAAATCAGTGTCATTCCAGCTGATAGCCTGTAAGCCATGGCATGTGCAAGCGAGATTTCTTTTCATTTTGTACTTTAAAAGGTTTCCTTTGCAAACAGTTTTAAGTTGGAAGACTGTCTTATAACCAAACTGTGAAATGTATGCTACATATTGTATGCATATGCATTCACTTAAGATGTATTCAACTATTTAACAGTGGTGGAAGGACTGACGTTTCTGTTCCTGTACAAGAGGATAGCAAGAATTACCTACAGTACTGTGAGTCTGCTTGGAAGAGGGCTGGGGAGGGCCCCTGGAGACCCTTTCTCCAGCCTAGGCAGGGTCACCTATACCTAATGTCTTCATAGTTTATCTGATTTTTATCTAAATCTCCTGGTGCTGAGGGCTGAAAAAATTTCTTGAGCAATTTATTGCATGACCCACTGCCCTTTCTAGTAAAATGCGTTTCTCAAAGTCACTGCTGTTGAAGTGATAGCTTGTCCTTTTGATGTGCAATGGACACAATGGAGAAGAGTTTGACACTCCTTTTGGCAGGAAGCTTTTACAGGTAAGCATTTCTCTTCTATGTTTTCTCTGCTTGGGACTTCATAACTCTCTGACTTTATCAGTCCTGTGGTTCAGTCCCCTTGCTCTTATCCTGACTGTCTATAAATGAGCTATGAAGTGACCCATGGGATTCAACCCATACTGGACCAAAGGGAAGATCAACATTTAAGTTCATCTAGTGTTCATAAACTGCAGGTGTCTTCTGTGGACAGAAGATCTCACATGCTCAGGATGCATTCAAGAGGTCAGTCATACTAGTCAAAAATGTTGTCCCTGAGAGGTTTCACATTTTCTTTGTCAATATTTAGGGCAGCAGCCTCCAAACACTCAAACAAGGAAAGCCATGCTGCAAAGCAAATCTGTGCTTGCCAGGGGTATGCCTCTGTCATGGTTTGACATGACAGCCTTTTCTGGTAAGGGGGAAGGGGCTGTAAAGATGGCTCCTGTAAGAAGTTGCTCACAACTCTCCCCAGCTCTGAGCCAGACCCACTTCTAGGGCTGAGCCAATTAGACGCCTCCACGATCACTTTTTAAGAAGAAGCTGGAACAGGAGGTTTCTTCCTCCATCTTCCTCCTTCTTTCTGCCCCTTTCTTTTTCTTCTGGCTGGTGGTGGTGCAAGGAGTAGGAACAGTGAGAGACACAACCATGCGACTCCAAGGTCAGTGAGGAAAGAGAGGAGGAGGTGTGCTGGAGCAGAGACTCCCCTGCATTCTGTAGAGAGAACTGGTGAAGCTGAGATTTATTTTCATTTCTTTAAAGACCCCACATCAGCAGTAGAGACTCATTTTGATAATGAGCCCATATCAGGGGCAGAGACTCATTTTGCTAAAGCTGGCCCTGGACCAAGGGCAGCGATTCACTTCATTAAAGGCCCCGAGCCAGGGACAGTGACTGTGGCCGGAGGACGCCATGTCCCGTGGGAGGGACCCAACCACCTCACTGCAGACCCCGAGTCAGGGGCAGTGATTTTCTTCTTTAAAACTATGGCCGGAAGAGGCCGTGTACGAAGGGAGGGATCCTTTATCACTGTGTCCGGAGGAGGCCGTGTCCTGAGGAAGGGACCCAATATCCACAGCTGTAACTGTGGGGAGGAACCCACGACAAAGCAGCTCATTAAACTTATGCCCAGAAGAGGCCTTGTCCCTGCAATTGCAGAAACTGCAACCGCGGTGAAGAATCCAAGCCAGAGATATTCACCAAGGACTGTGTCCCGTGTGAGGGAACCTGTATCAGCAGAAGCCACAGCTGTTGGGAACAACCCACACCAGAGAAGTTCATTAAGGACTGTGTTCCGGGGGAGGAACCCTGTGTTGGAGCAGGGGAAGAATGTCAGGAGTCGTCCTCATCTGAGCAGAGAGAAGCAGCAGAGCCCATCTGTGAAAGACTGACCCCATCCCCCACTCCCTGCCCCCCTTGAGCTGTTGAGGGGGGAGGAGGTAGAGATATCGGGAGCAGTGAGCTGGGCCCGGGAAGAAAGGAGGGATGGGGGAGGGAGATCTTAAAGTGCTGGTTGTAATTTTCTCATCATCCTACTCCCTTTTTGCTTTTATTCCGTTCTGTTTCTTGTAGAATAAACTTTCCTACTTTCCTCTCTAAGTCGAGTACTGGAGTCTGTTTTGCCCAGAACCGTAATTAGCAGCGAGCCCTCCCTGTCCTTGTCTCAATCCACAACAACCTTGCTTATCTTTTTACTCCCATTTCGCTGGGTCCTCCGCCATCCTAATGAGGGTGGGGGTGAATGGGGGCACGGAGTGAGAGACTGTTGTGGTGTTGCTTTGCTAGCTGGGACAAACCACGACAGCCTCTACCTTTGCTCTGGGAGGAGTGGAGATGCCCATAGTAGATGTAAAGTTGACATATTCCATCTCCTGAAACTATAGGCCGAGCCAAATTGTCCTCAGGGTGTCAATACCTCTAAAAGTTTTGCTGGGTTCTGTCTGGATTGCAAATGTTCCATGTGCAACCACAGGCCAGAGCTCCATGTGCCTTGGGTGACCCATATTCCACCACCCCATCAGGGTAGAACAGCCACTTCTGAGCATCTGTGCCTGGCATTGTCTCCTTGAGCCACCTCTGCTGACCAGAACTCTCTCAAAATGCAGTGTGAGGTGAGGGCGATGCTGGAGTGGCAGGAGTATCAGTGCAGACAGGACCATTTTATTTTTAACGCTGGCTCTATGTGGAGTGGGGGGAGTGCAGTGCCTCAGCTGCCCTCCCTGGGCCTTCCTCAGCCTCGTTTGTGGTCTGTGGTGGGATCTGAAGACCTTCAGGACCAAATGAGTCTTCATTTCCAGTAAATTTTTTCTTCAGCATGAATTACAGCATGAGCTTTATGGATACTCTCCTTGGACTAGACACTCAAACTCTGCCTCTGTCACACTGTGACTATTAAACAGGCCGATTTGGGCTTATCCTGCTTCTTCTTACTCAGTGCTGCTCACTCACTCATTTCACCAAAAGGTATGTTAAAATAAGTCTTACTCTTTCTCCGTATTTTGTAAACAGTGGAGGCCTAGTTATCAGCTGCTTTTAGACTAGATATTTTTTTAAATTGGTCAAGCCTCATGGAAATCAGGCAAAAGTCACTGAAAAGAGGGTGGAACAAAAATTTATCTCCAATACTCCTTCAAAAAGTGTCACACTATGGGATGAAAATATTGTGGATCCACAGTGGGATAGTTCATCCCTGGAAAAATCCATTTCTATGGTGACAGGCAGGGCAAGGGTGCTGCCAGCTCACTGCTCTGCAGAGCCATTGGGGCTGGGGTGGGGGATGGTGGTGACTGGCCATGCTGTGCTGCAGTGAGTGCAAGCTCTGCAGCTGGTCCCTCAGCAACTCCTGCCAGCCCAGGTTTGTGAAGGTGTGAGTCACCATGACAAGGTCAGTGTCTGGAGGGAGGAAGGAGGAACGAAAAAAATGTTTGCAACTCTTAAATAGTTGGGGGATGAAAAAGCCACTGCTAACGGCTGCTGAAACCCAGTCTTTTAAACACCATGATGATCCTGAGTCCCTAGAATTTTAAACTAATTAAAATAAAACTGGATGGAATTAATATAAACAGCCTCAAACCAGGCAAAGAATAAACAAAAGCCCTTGCAAGCTGATCTGATGAAGATTATGGAATGTAAGTGCCATTCAATTTTCTGGAATACCACATTATTTTTTATTCTGATGTTAATAGGAAAATATTTCACAGACTCTCTCAATAGGTTATGTTGGACTTGATTCCAGTGTCTCCTTTTGCAATAACGCTAATGGCAAAAGAAATGTGCATCAATGTTGTTTTAGCTGCAGTAGAAATGCCAGGGAACTCAGACCTACACTGTGCACTATCACCTCGTCAACTGGTAAATTACTAAATCGGAATTTCGTGAAATTACTCAATCAATATTTGTGCAGATGGCTTCCAGGAAAAAAGCACTTGTGTGTCTGTTTAACTCCAGTGTGTAACAGATGGCTAGAGACAAGGCATTTCTTTTCAGCCAGCCTCATATTGACATTTTAAGATAGCTTCCTTTAGATGCTTATTAGTTCTTGTAAGCCAGCCATTAAATCTTGTCTTATGTGTTACAGTTAAAATAGAATTCAGTCATATATATACAAGGCCTTTAAGAAATGTTATAGCACTTTACTTACAAAAAAACGAAGTGCAAGCCATCCCTTCAGATTTGTATTTAGTTTTAACCTGTAGCATGTAGATGTCAGAAGTCAGTTACTTGTCTATACTATTACTGCTATTCTTTAACAACTCATGGAACAGAGCAGTTCAGCCCCTATTACTAACTGACAGATGTGACTTTTTCTTATTCTTCTCTTTTTACAACTCTAAACACCAGTTAAGCTCCAGGAAGCATCACAGTTCTCATAAGCAAAGAGGACACAACACCTAATGCTGTAGATTGCAACTTTAACTGCTGTCTAAGGTTGCAGTGAATGATGCCTCACAGGTGAGGCTGCCAGAGAGCCTTGTACCCCTGAAGTCACCAGCAAGTCCCTGTGTCTGCCCCAGCAGTGATGGTGACCGAGCAAACCTCACCTCTCTTCCTATGGCTCTGCTGCTGTGCCCTCAATTTCAGCACCCTGTGCCAACACTGTCCAAGTTTAAGTCTCTTCTTCCTCATATGGCAATGCCGAAAAGGGTGAGAGGCTCTTTAACAAGCTTCCAAGCCACCCTGATAGGTACATACAGCTTAGTCATTCATAGTCCCATTGCACAGACAGAAGTGAGGTAGGTGTCAGGATCTAAAAAGCCAGTTGTTCTCTCTTTGACCCAAACCATTTCCAGCAGTCTCAGGCTCTCTCACCTCTAATACACAGAAATGTATTTCTCTACAAGTGTTTCTCTTCCATTTACCCGTTCCAGCCTCCCAGCCATGATTACTTACGTGGGAGTTTTAGGTTTTAAGTGGCAAAACGTAACTGTCTGCTTTTTCACACTTGTTTCTGAGATGTTGTAACCACAAGGGAAAAAAAGAGGACAACACATTTCAGAAATTAATGACAGTCTGGGAATGTAAATACAATTTCCTAGAATACCTCCAAGCACTCTGTATCTGACTTCAGTGACTTTTTAGATGAGTTCATCTGAATTCATCTTTGTTTAAATTTTTACATTAAGAGCACACTTTGCTGCATTTTACTGTGCAAGAACAGCATTACCAGATGTATGTCCTACTTTCTGATATCCTGAAAATTATTGTGTAGTGACTTAAACGTTCACTTAAAAGTCTTAGGTTTGTGGCAATGAGTTACTTTCCACAAAACATTTACGAGTGGACTCAGTAGAATTCACTGTCTGTTGGTCAACTGCTATTAACCCCTTTAACAGCTGGCCTTTTTTACTATCAGTGCACCCACTCCAGTTGAGACGTGTTGTGCTTTCCCTGTGAGGAAGAGGTGCAACAAAGTTCTTTTGAAGTATTATTACAGTTTCCCTACACATCTCAGAACAGTTTTGCCATCTGTAGCTGTGTACCACAGCCCAACATTAGGATCTGGGAGCTCCGAGGCTGGTCTAACACCCAGGATGGGTTCTGCCCACCACAGATGCCTGTGAAATAAAGAAAAAGTACAAAAAAAAAGCGCCTAGTTAAAAGATTTTGGTTTGTTTGCTTTGACAAAAGGATTGGGAAAGAGAAACTCTTTTAAGCAGCACACAGTTTCACAAGCATTTCTCATCAGCAGCAGTGGGAAAATGATAACAGTGGAATTCTCAAAATAAGAGCAATTTTGGTGATATTTCACACCAAGAAATTTCTTGCAGATTTGTTTCAACATCACCCTATTAAATGAACTGAATCCTCACAGAGGCTCATAAATCCAGTTTCCTCCCCAGTACCCACACAGGCTATCTCTGTCCTTTAGGAATGAGGCTGACTACAAATGACAGAAAGGAATAACCTGCAGTGACACTGACTTCCAAACCTGCTCACCTCTCAATGGCTCTTCTTCATTCTTCCTTCGCCTTTATCTTCTCTCCCCTTACTGCCTCACTGTCTGGATAAGAACCATGGGACAAGATAAAGACTGAAGTGCTAAGGTTTTATACTCAGTACTCTGAAACGCAGAAGGATTTCCACATGAGTATTTGAGGTCATCTTACAAAATTTTCTACACAGATACCTGACCAGTACGTGTATCACTTTTCAGCTAACACCCTTGAGGGGTAAGTAACTCTAAGGTTACATTGTCCATGATGGCCTACATGTACATCTGCAAGGGGGTATTTCTCTAAAAATTAGTTTCTTCCTCCTCACAGAAACTGCTGTCTCTACAGAAATGTTATTGCTCTCTGGTAAGCAGAGTTCTTCCCATCTCCCCCTGACCCAGACCCCTTGAGCAATTGGGCCTGGCTTTAATGTGCTTGGTGAAGAGGAACCTTCCATTACAGATATAGCAATAACAGCAGAATATATACTGTAAGCACATCACCGTTTTACCCTGGCCTAGGGAAGTTGGGTGCTGACTTTTAAAAAAACACAAAAAAATTTAATCACAAAATGATCCTTCTAAATGGCACTTTTTTTTTTGTCACTAGTCTCGCTTCTTTTTAATAGCCTTAGAAGTTGCTGTACACAAAGATAATAACAAACCATTTAATATAATGGGGGCTTCCAGACTACACAACTGCAGATTTATTTTCAAATACCTTCCGAAAAATATCCCTTTTATAGCACATGTAAATACTTATATATGGCCTGTACTTTAAAAAGCCTTATCCTTCTGTTCCAGAATCCTTCAAAACCAGCTGAAGCAAATGCTTCCAAAGAGGTGACCTGTCCCAGCCAAAGTGCAGCCACATTCCTACTCCATCACTTACGGCACAATGAGGCTTTGTGGGCAGGTTCCCAGGAGGTCAGGCCCTGCCCCGGAGGGGCTGCCTGCTACAAAGCTTTCCAGATTTCCACATCCCATACTCAGTATAATTTGCAACCGGACCCTTTTCTGTGCAAGACACTTATTTTCCCTGCAAGACTCCTTTGACATGCAGGGAGCGCATGGAGCCAGTGCTCAGGCGTGCTTCCCCTCTTTCGGGCCTTGTAGGGGAGTGGAAAGGCAGCTTCTGAATTTCAGCCTGCTCCATCAGCAGGCCACAGACAGGGAAAAGCTGCTCTAAGACAGGTTCAATGAGTGTTGTTGCCCATTTATGGCCATTCCTTTGTGCTTTTTTAACCAACCCTTTGACAGGCATCTGTGAGGTTTTCTTCCCATGGAACATCAGTGAAATGTAGTGGAAGTATTCTGTTGTGCCAACAAACTGGGTAGTTCATACAACTGCTACTTTTTCATCATACAGCATGTTATTATATATGCTTTAAAAGCCAATTGTGAGTCCTATTTCACCAGTTGTATAGCATAGATACTTACCTGTCCAAGCAAAGCAGCTGAATGCATCAGTCTATTGAGGAGACACTTATGTGGGCAGGGTGCCTACTGGGCTGAAACCTGCATTCAGAGATCACTTTCCTCCAAGTCCAGGGAATTTCTCAATCTTCCTCTTTAAAGAAGTTTTCATGTCAGTTTGTGTTACCAGGGAAGCACTAAGGGGTCACTCAGAGCCAAAGGAAGAGAAAAGCGAAACGATGGAAGTGACTTCCATCTGGTTGTGCCCTCATCCCAAGGGGGAAGTTGGAGGAATAAAGGCTGTCTGTCTGAGCAGCGCTGCTCCAGGCTGTGTGTTCTTGTGCTGAGGTGGCTGTGGATGTTATCACCAGAGCCTGCCATACAAACAGCATGACTAAACCTGACTCCTTTATCTCCAACCACAGACCCTTGGGGTTTTATGGGCAGGCTGCCTTCATCATTTTCCAGCTAAATCCCTGCCAATTACACAACGAAGCTTTCTGTACTCCCACCAACAGCATCACTGCTGCCAGACAGCTGCTGCAGCCCACCATCCTCTCCTCCCAGGGGCTCCTTCCAGTGCCTGGCTCATGCCAAGTAAGTCCTACCATGCTTGGTATGGGAGAGGTGGAGACAGTATTGTGCTCTGTGTGTTGCAACCCATTATGTTGTCAGGACTGCAATTCCCAAAACCGCTCACACCAGCAAGAACAAGAATATATTTTATTGCCTTGATGAGCAAAGCCAGCCCTCTGGGTTTGGAAACTTGCAGGTGGCTCCACAAGAACAGGACTTTGCATCTTAGCATCAAGCCCTGTACAGCTGGGACCCCATAAATGTGTTCCCCTGAGCAAGGATTAATAGGGATTCATGCCTGGGTGTATACTGTTAATGTATCTGAGTAGGTTCCACTGAAGCTTGAAGTATGTATGTGTCAAACTACACACAGCAATTGATTGGTGGTCACTTTGTAAAAGTTAATAGTGAGATGAGAAAAAACCATATTTTCTTTAATTAATATGCAGAAATTTATTTAAGCTGAGAAATGATCAGGTACTTTGAATGTGTGAAAAATGCATGCTGGAAAAGGAAAAGCTCGTCTGGGCACCAGGAAGAGATTTACATGCCCTGAAATGTCAGTCTCAGGCCCTGTTTCTAGGCAGATGCATTTTTCCAAGGTTAAGCCGACAGCAGAATATGCTGCTGCACCCCTCTGCTAAACAGCCTGTTATTCATCCTGCCAGAAAGGTTGCACTGTGCCCTTCTCAGAAGGGCACCTAAAGCATCTGCACTGATCTCTCAGCCTATTAAATTCAAAATGACACAGTGACTCAAATCACTACAGATTCCTTATTCTTTTCCAAGAAATCTGACTGTGGGGAGCTGGGGGAAATACTCCAGCTTACTCTGTCTTTGCAAACCAGTATCATAATGATGAGCTACCATCTATCAGAGTTCCAGCATCCTGCTACCGTACCTCAGAAACAAGTTCTCAGGGAAAGTTTACATATTTCTCTTTAAGCACCATGTGCTTAAAGTGCTGCATATTTCCTAGAGAACCTTAAACTGGAGACTTTCTGTCCCGTAGGAAGATTCGGGACAACATTTGGTTTTATCTGCAACTGAAATGAGCTTTTCAAATGACCATTTTCCCCAGAGGGGGAAAATTTAAGAGAAATATGGTTTTTTAAAAGGTACAATAACCTGTGTCACTGCCACAGTCTGGTCCACAAAATCACATGGCTCTGATATGGCTTTAAGTGTAGCTTTAGACACAGGAATAAACAAAGTTCTGGTGGCAAGAGGCCAGGTATCCTCACATATCCTTGGTCATAGGCAGTTGCTCCACAGCAGTGTTTACATTTCAGCACATACAGCCACTGACACCAGGATCCACAGTAACTGGGTGGATTTGGCAGCTGACAGCATTTGCAGCAATGCAGCATTTTGGGGCAAGTGCCGAAGGGTGTGATGTCTGAGGTTTACCTGGTATGCTTCTGCATTTTTCCCCTTTTTACCCACAAAGTAAGTGATGACTTTCATGTATGTCTTTATAAAGTGAGTAGGAGTTATATTGACTATACTGTTACTTGGCAGTCTTAATGGCAGTGCGCTCACAATAAGGAGTAACTATCTTGCAATTCAGCCATAGAATGAACTGGGAAATTTCGGTAGCAGTAACCAAAGAAAATGTTGGCAGTGGGTGCTGCCGTTGGACTTTTGGACAATTTTTGCCTAACCAGACTGATGTGAATGGATTTTTTAAATGGTTCAAGCATATAAATATTCAAAGCGATGGCAATATTTTTTATTAAAACCAGCGCGTTTCTTGGTAAAGCAGAAGGAAATAATGGCTCAAGGGTCTGGGAATGGGAGTTTACATCCAAGTCACTCTTTCACATCCAGCCAAGGTCAGCAGTAAACAAGAATCATATCGTTACCAGCTGGTGGCCCACAGAATGAGAAATAAATTGATAATATGAGTCCAGTTTCCATTAACGGAGGCAAATATCACAAAAGCAGAACTAGAAATGGAACTAATTGACACTGTTGCTGACTCTACCTGGGAAATTAACAGAGCCATGGAGGAAACCTGACCACATTCTCAGCGTGGTGAGTGGTCCCACCAGAGACAAGATGGGGATCATTGGGCAACACATCCTGCCCTTCTTGCTGTCACAATAGTGCAGTGCTGTGCCTTCCTGCATGAGCTCCAAAGAAACGCTAAACCCAGAGACCTCATCCCAGCAGGGCAAGGAGGGATCCCCTCACCCTCTGCTTTCCCAAAGAACCCTACACTTCCAGGACAAACGCCTATGGCTGATGCACTTTCACTGGCATTTTCATCAGTAATGGCCTCTTCCTCCACCTTCCTGTAATTAAACGTCAGCTTGGAATAATAAAGTTTGAAAGTATAATATGTGAGCTTGGTCTGAGGTGGCAGCTGAAGTTTGTTATTATTTTTATTGTTTGTTTCTTCTGGATTTTCTGGTGTAATTAATTTATCTAGCCATAATATTTTAAAAACACAATCAAATATGAGTTTAATTTGAAGCCAAAAAATACAGACTCATAATATATGAATGCTTGAAAAATGATGACTCTTTTTAAAAATACCACAAAGAGAACGTCAATTTAACATAATTACATTAAAGAACAATCCTCTGGGGAGGGAGTGGTGGGGGGAGGGTGACAGCGGGCAGGGAGAGTAAAGACCTGCCAAAAATAAAAAGTCTGCATGGGTCAGTGGCTGCTTGATTACAATGTACACATTACAATATGCATGTGTATATATAAGCTCATACAGGCTTGTACAAAATAGTATATAAACCAGCATGCTTTAACACTTAGCTCCAGATTTATGCTTTACAAAATGTTCCTTTCATAGGTATTAAGAGAGCATGAGATTCAGAACTACAAAAGGAAATGTGCTGGTTTGTTTTTACTTTTCTCGTGTGACAGGCCAAATATTGCCTTTCTTGACATTAATATCTGGAAATTTGTTACACAAGTAAGGTAGGGGGAAAAAATTAATAAATGGATCTCATTAAAGATACTGCCAGAAAAAACTTACTAGATTTGGCCAGGCCACTGATTTAATCAACATTTTTTCTTATTGAAAGCAAATGTTCAAATACAGTGGAGTTGAACTGACTAACTGGGGAGTTTCAAAAGGCAGAAAATGAGTCTGTATAAATCTGCACATAGCAAATATTGAAGGGAAAATAACTCTGCATATTGTGGGAAAAGTAGAAATAAGGACAAAAGACAGAACAAAGCTCAGATGTATGAAAAACAGTGAGCTCTGAGGAAAACAACAGTATCTCTTCTTTTCTGTTTCTGGGTTGCCAGGGTGGTTGCTGGAAGCTGTCTATGCTGCAAGGACGAAGCCACTGTGAGACGCTTTTCTCCCTACCCAACATGTTAGGTTTCATAGAAGGTTTCCTTCCAAGAACTGGAGATGTATGCTGAGCAGAGCTCACCAAGGCAAACACTCCATGTAGGAAGCCAAAGAGCTGCCCAGTGTACAGCTAGGTGGTGGTTGGTTCAGACCGCTATTCCTCCACACCCCATCACCCACCTCGGCAAGCCCAAGTGCGCTTGTGTTCCTGGAAGAGATGGTTGAATCCCAGCTGTGATGGATGTGTTTGGGGGCAAAGAGAGAAGCAGCCCAGGGCCAGGTTTTCCATGTCAGCCTCAGACATCAATGCAGAATCACGCATGTGCTCTGCTGAGACCTGGTGCGTGCTAAGGAAGTCCTCGTGGCTTCAGCTTCCTGAAATGCCACCTGCACCGTACGTGAACCTTTATGCACCTAAATCAGGCTTTATAGCTCTGGTGACATGGGGAAAGTGGTCCTGTACACAAGCATAGGGAGGAACCTCTCCTGGGCCAAAAGAAAGGGCCAGTCTGCTGTATCTTCTCTTTGCACATAAGAAGGGGAAAGAGAAACAGCATGTAAGATAAGATGAGTGCTTTCATCTCATTTAATTTCCTTGCATGATACTCAGCAGAGAAGCTCTTCATGCCGTGCAACAATTGGTACAGCAATAGGTTGAAACAGATAAAAACACTAAGCAGAAGCCGTGTGAAGTGCCACATCTACAAGCACCACCACACAAGGCTGCTGTGTAAAGCTAAATATTTTCATTACCCCTCTGTGCGTGCAATCTGCACCTTGAGTCAACCATGCTATAGACAAAGATTTTGGTTTATATACAGGAGTCTTAAAAATAGCCTTCACCTCCTGAACTCCTTTCTACAAATGCTCCTCCACTTAGCCACAAGCTGAAGCTAATTTTCACACAACATCTGCTGTAATCAAAACCATCTGTGTGGCTATAAGTTAAGGACAGAGAATTTATGGCCCCTGTTCCTCTCATCTGACACCGGGAAGCTTTTGTGTGCATTGTCTATATGTCTGCATTAGCTATATGATTTTAGGTCCAGACACCCAGACTGTTTCTTTTTCAAAAATACTTTTTAAAAAATAGTCAGCAAGGAGTACTTATTACCTAGATGCTTAGGAAGGAATAAGCAATGCCAAGCTGACTCTAGCAGAGATGTAGGCTACTGTGCATGATTAGTTTTTAGGCACTGAAGAGTCCTGTTGCAGTTTTTTGATCATTCAATGTGTTTTATAAAGGTTCCTCAGCTTGGACCAGCTTTCCCTCACTAGAGGTAATTAGGAAAGAAAAATAAACGAAAGCAAGACTCCTCTGGCTGCAGAGAAGTGCTGGGCTCAACATAACCCCCTAAACTGTACAGTGCCAGAGGGAGTTGCTAACAGCACTGACAGTTCAGGGAAGTGATTTATGAAGCTTTTCTTTTGTGAAAAGCTGGCATCTAGACAAACTATACCCCTGCTGCTGCCTGCGTACACCTCTGGTAAATATAAAATCTCAGAATATTCTATAAACAGACCATTATGCCCAGTGACTCCTCTTAAAAATCATGAATAGGAACCAAAACAGTTTGATCCGTGTTCATTTAGTATATGTATCAAGGATTATGATACAGCAACAGTTATCTAATGTCCTCATCCAGTCGCTCATAGATACCACGTATGAACGGTGTCATTAGGTTAGTGGGTATTGGTGTGTATTAGTGCTTGCTTAGACACCATCCCATGGAGCAGCCTATGCCCTCGGATGGCAGAGCGTTGCGCTGTTATTTGTGACACTTTAAAGAGTCAGTACAATATTTTTAACAATCATTTGCTGGGAAAACTTATTTTTTTTAAAAAAAAAATACCCAGTGCTGCTGTGTAACTGTATTTCACAGGAAGGATGCAGTCCATCTTTGTGGTCAAGGATAACATAGCAGTGATTTCTGCATTGTAAGAATTGCATTTCCATGCAATAACAACTGCAGAGGCAGATGAGGAAGTGTCACGTGCACCACAGCTATTTCAAGGCTGATGATAATCTTGATGAAAAACACTACTAGGGGTTTAAGGCAGGTGAAGAATGGGTTTAAGCTACAGATAACTCATTCCAAGCTTTTTAGATCTTGCTCTAAGCCCATGATACACTTAATCCAGTACAAGAGATGTCATCTTTGCAACCTCCACAGAGGTGTTTCTCTGCTTGGTTGGGCTGGTTTTGTTTAGTAAGTGGGCTGCAGTGCTATAGTCAACACTGAATCCACATACATTTCCAGGCCTGTGTAAAATTCCCTGTGGTGACTGGATCCTGCTTACATTAAGGGGATGGAGAATGATGAGTGTATGAGATGGAGAAGGGATGGAGAGGATGAGAGTAAGCGTGAGTGTGCCCACACTTTCTCATTTGGTGGCTGGGTTGATGTAACATCAGCTGAGGAGCATCGCTATTGACCACACTAGTCTGCGATCCCTGAGTGTCTCATTGCAATGCTACCAGCCACAGTGGAGTCCTGGTCACCTTTTTACCTTTGTGCCCCAACCTGGTCAGGAAGCAGCACACAGCAGCACTGCCGATGCTCGATTGCACAGCCAAGGCAGGGCCCTTGATAGCCCAGGCACTGGATATGAGCTCCATGGCACAGCTGCTTTGGAGTGTTGTCCATTTATGTCCCTTTGCCAATGCACCCTAGAACTGAACTGTTGGGTTTGTTAGGAGGAGAAGAACATAGAAATGGCGTTAGAAAACCTTACACAAATGAAGTTGCAGTGACTCACAGAGGTCTGTTTCACATCGCTTCTAATTCTTAAGTCTCTAGTTATTACTAGATGCTCCAACTAGTGAGGCATTGGACAAAATTGGATGAGAATAGGACAATAGCTCCATGGCAGATGTTAACTACTCCTACAAAAATGCTGCAAAAAGCATATATAAAAGAGTTGACTTCAAAGAAAAAAATCTTGAGGATTCATTAATATAAAATTCTTTCAATCTTTATTTTAAATGAAGTTACACTGCCTATAAAATACGGAAACAAGGTTTCCTCGTAGTACAGAGAAGGACCATAAAGAAACACCTTCTCTGGGGACTTAATTTAGGAGGGCATAGTAACCTCTCTCCTACCACACCACAACATTTGTCACTAAAATCAGATATAGAGGCACGTTTGGCTGGAGGGCTACAGGAAAAGAAAAATGAGGAACTGAGATGGGTGTTTTGGATGCCATTCATAGTGGGATGCTGTAGTTTCAGGGTGCTGTTTTTGTCAGCCTTGCACCTGTCCTGCCTGGGAAGCTGTGCAGACCTGCCTGATTAACGCGAGTGAGTTTAATCAGGGCTCAAGAGGTCAACTCCCTGCCAAAAATCTGGGAGGTTTTTATAACTCACCTATGCCATCACGTCAGCTAAATAAACTCGCCCTGCTCTTTCTGGAGTGGTGACAACATTTATTTGATCTGTTTGGCACCACAGATTAAATACAAAGCTGCACACTCAAGGGGAGAATTTTTCTTCAATTACATTTTAGGTGAGATGGAGCAAGAGTAGGAGAGAGAGAAAAGCCAAAGTCAAAGAACCAAGTTGTTACATTAGAAAAAAAAAAGGCCTTTTCCTTGGCACAAAGTAATTGGAAGTAGAGCCAGGAAATTATGATTCTAATAGCCACTCTGTCATACGATTCCCTGTGTGGTCTTGGGCAAGTCCTTCAACCTGCCTGTCTAATTTCTTCAACCTGTAAAACAGGGACAACGAACCACAGAGGAGTATGATGAGTACTCACAGATGTTTTCACAGCACTTTGGAAAAATGTGGGAACCCATGGATGTCCTATTGTTACTCCCAAGGAGTACATCTGAATGAAATGAATCGGAAATAAAAAAAATGGTGTGTAAGATGCAAACAACTCTTCTTTCTGCAGTGGGTGACTTTATTTTATTTATTTTTAATTAAGCTACAAAAGTGTCCTTATTAAGAATTCTTGCTCTAAAGCTGGCTCGGAAATAGCTTATTGCAACACTTGGTCATCAGAAATTTCTGCTGTTTTGACTATATCCCTAAGATTTGTGGTATGTTTCTGTTTCTTAACTACTAGAGTATGACATTAAGGATTAAATTGCTACAGAAAATACTAGAAAATTTGAAATTTGCCCCAGATTTGCTCATTCAGGATGAATTGCAATCCCCACCCCTTCAGGACAGACAGGAGTGCGAAATGTATTTTGTGACTTTGCATTTGTCTCTTCCACCAATTTTGACAACAGAAGCCCCTCCCCAGAGGCCTCATGTAAGAGAAATGCAGGAGGGCTGTACCTAAGGAAAATGCAAGGCATAAGAAATGAAAAATGAGGAGCCAGAAGGAAGGTGTGATGAGAGCTTTTCCAGTTTTGCGATAGCTTTTACTACAATCAGATGAGCTAGAAAGCTTAAATAAAGCAGTTTGATAACTTGATGTCTTTGCAGGTCTGACTTTCAAAGACACTATTTTCTAGTCTTCACAGAAATCCATGGGAGCTGAGAGATGCTGAGCAAGGTCAAAAAGGAAGATCCTTACCTAGGTGCCTCAGTCCAATGTAGAAATTCAACTCATGGAGTCTCTGTATGAAATTTCTGTCTTAAATTTACTTTCAAATGTCTGCTATGCTAACTCTAGCTTTGATACGAATCAGTGGATTTAGAGATTTTTTTTTCTGGCTTGAGATACACTGTAAAGCCCATTTCCAGCAGCTGAAGAAGGGGTTAGGATTTCTTGCCGTGTGGAAGACAGCATGTGACAGTACAAATTCAGGCTAGAGAAGCCAGTCCTGTTCAAATTTCAACCATTTGCCATCCCCTGGAACAAGTGTTGCTTTAGACAAGTTGCACAAGACGTTAGAAGAAAACTGGGACTTCACTGCCATTCGCAAACAAAGAGCATATTCATTAAGAAAACCACCTCCTCTGAAGCATTTACACTGGCACATGTTTCCTACAGACAGTAAGGGCTTCAAATCATATCATATGTTACTCATTTACATATCACATTAACTAGTGAAGACAGCAGAAATCTAATGTTACTTCCTAACCAGCTCAGGATCTCTCTGCAGCTTATTAGTCACCTCTTCCCACAGAGGACTTGTGCTACACTGTATGGTTGCAGTTAAGGAGTCACCAGATGGTGTCAAGGCAGCACTACAGCTTTTTAAACCCAAAGCCCGCTCTTTTCTTAAGCAGCAGGTATTTTATGTAAATGTGGCTAAATAAGGAAGAAAGGAGTCTCAGTTTGGGATAAGCACGCGTGTGGCGGGCATGTGCATCAGTTGGTAAGGACAATGTCACCCAGCACCTGCCATGATGTTACTTGGTGTCCATGCAAATGGGCCAGAGGTGGAAAGAGCCCACGGCAAGCTGCCCCAAGAGCACAGAGCTGTGCATAACTTGTAGACAAATGCATCTCACTGCTTCACTTCCTAACACTCTCAGAGCTGTATGAACTCAACTGCCCAAGTGTAATGTTGAAACCGTGGCCAGTAAAGGAATTTCGCTGCCATTTAATAACAATGGAGCAGCTCAAAGTGGCCACAGAAACCTGTAACAAACGTTTAAGGAGGGAGGTCTTTCAAGGGAGACTACTGATTTATTTTCCTTAAAGGTTTCTGGGAAGAATTTAATTTCTTTGCCCCACAGAAGGGAGTTGTCACGAGCAACAGTTTAGGCTTTTCTGTGGCACGGTGTTGGTTTTGTTTAAACCACTTAGCAGCCCTGCTTAAAGCATCTGCTTGTGTAACCAACCCTCTGCTGGTGCTCCCAAATCTCCGGAATTCACATGCTCTTGTGCCAAGGCACTGAATGGCTTCCCAGCTCCAAAAACTGTGCAATCACAATGCCTGAAAAACAAGTCATTTTTGTAGCCTGCCAAGTAAATTTGCTTCAAGATCATACGTCAATAGCTTCTGCTGAATGCAGTTTAGTTAAACCATCATATATGTGACTGATGCACCAGGAAGTAACTTTGGGAGAGCTAAGAAGTGATTTCCATTTTGGAAGCATAAAGATAGGTGATTAGTTCTGTTAGAGCCAATGTCTTTCCTTAGGTTGGTAACTTTTTGGGCATCTTTCAGGATCTTTCTTCTTTTCAGCATCTCACCGTGCAGGGGGAGCTGGTGACTTCTGATGGAATCCACACCACAAAACAGGCAGCAATGTAGCTAAATGCATTACCAAGGAGTGATACTCAGGTAAAGAATAAAATATGCTGGAAAAGCTTTTCAGGGAAGATTACACAAACTGTGCCTAAATGAAACTTGATTTGTGCTCATTGGTATTAGCTTCTTACTTTATCAAGCAACATAATTAAAAAATAAAGCTTTTTCTTGTAATACTTGGATACGAGAACTTTGTTTTTTCATCACTAATCTGTTTCCTGTGTTGGGACTTTAAGCTAAAATCTTTTACGTTGTAGTTTTTCCAGTTAGCAAGTAGATTATTGCCACTTAAAACAATGAGAGGTGAGTATTGTCCCTTATGTTACAGAAGGATATGAAAAAAATACAAAAACAATAGATATGTGCCAACTTTTGCTTACACATGTGTGTATATCAATGCTTTTCTGGTATAGGCACATGAGAGAAAGGCTGGGAAGAAAGTGCCGGCATGATTGATTGCATTTTCCTGTTCATGGTCATCTGTCTGTGTGATACACATAAAACAGCACATATGGTTAGCATAGCCCTCCTGACTCAGTGTAAGCATTTCACACATATCTACCTTAAAATCAAAGCTATAATTCCTTGCACTTGTTTATTGTGCTAGGGTAATATATAGGGAAAGGTGACCCAAAAAAAACATAATGAATAATACCAGAGAATTACATTTTCACACAAAACTTTGCAAAAAACAGACAAAGTTTTCTGAGGCATAGAGAAGACAAGGGAGTACTGTGGCTACTTGACCCTTTTCCCACGCTGCTGCCATCTCCATCATCAATCCTTTAACTTTTTATCTATTTTTGGAAACTGTTCTCACACTCGGTTTCCAAAAGTTGTTTCCACTGGGATAGAATGAATGAAAACTGAATTACATTAAAGTCTCTTCTATTATACTGGTAATATATTTGGAGAAAGGACCGTTTGAAACTTTTGTCTTGCACAGAATGAAACACATTGCCCCTGCTACACAACCTGCCCATGAATAATCATGATGTTTCAAAGCTACTTTGTCCTCTCTCTCCAGCATTTTTCTCAGGTTTATATCTTTTCTCAGGACTGCAGGAAGTACTGAAATCACTTTGAGAGATGCTTTTTTGTTAACGTTTCTTCTCCAATGTTAGGAATAAAACAAACCGTATTAAACAAACAAAAAAAAACCCCTCCAAACTCACAACAAAACAGAAAAAAAAAAAAAAAAAAGAGAGAAAAATTGACCTGAGAATTTTGTCACTTAGTATTTCACTTCAGAGGTAAAGCTCAGATAATTTTCTGAAGTGTAATCATACAAGATATCACCTATTTTAGGGCTTTTAATTTTCTTGAAACACAGTGGCTTTATTTTGATGCAGGAGCACTCAGACACTTGGATGGTTATTCCATCATACATTTCCACTGTTGATTGTATGTTTACATCAGGTCATGGGCATGCCATTTAGAGAGATACTCTCAGTCTCCCAGTAGATATCATTCTGATTCTGGGTAATATGGCAATTCGGCAGTGTTAGGTTACACCAGATATCAGAATCTAGTCACTGTCTTCAAAATACACTTGTCTTTGTTTCCAGTTTGGTAGTTCATTCAACAGGGGACAGACAATTTTGTACTCAGAGTCCCTGTGTCCACAGATATCTGTTTTGTCCAAATACACATAAAAAATGTTTTTTTAATATCTCCTTTTAAATTTTCTTTAATTTTAATTTTGTTTAAATTAAATTAATTTAGAATACATTTAATACAAATAATTTAATCTTTTTTATTTTATTACTTCAAAAAAAACTCACTCACAGCCTGTTATCAAGAACTATGTTAGACCCAAAATGTTGCTTTTGTTTCATATGCAGTATGAAGAATAATAACTATTTTAAGAACAAAACTGATACTTGAACAAAAATCCGTTATACAATACTCTCCCGTTGGGGAAAGAAAATAAGCCATAACCATGGCCTATCCACTTACTTTTTCCATTTCTAGTCTCTTTCTGTCTAAGGAACGCTGTCAGTATATTGCAGTAAGAACAAAGTGCCAGAGAAAGGAGTAAGAGGAATTTGATGACTATCTTTCCAGCCATGTGTTTTCTTGTTAAGTTGTCTCTAGCCATTTGACTCAGTTCTGTCTGGGAGTTCAGGGCCTGCCACTCTGTACAAATACTTGTGTATTTGGTGCATACTCTTAGGTGAGATTCCCATTTCCCAGGATGCTCAGTATGATAATGAAGATCTGTCCTCTTCCTCACTATGGTCTGGACAGAACCTTGTCAGACACATTTTGTTGTGACTTTTAGTTCATACATACCTTCACTGCAGGTGTTTCCCATTCAAGTGCACTTGCAGCATTAGTTCTCCCAAACTTTGGAGACTTTGATTTCATCTTCTTTAAATAAGGGATGGCAGATGATTTTCATAGCCTGACTTCCATGTGCTTTTCCTGTTCTTTTACCTCAGAAATACAGTGGGCCTGCCTATGGCAAGTACGTTTGCTAAAGTCACAAGTTGGAAGATAATTTTGGAGACTATTGGAGGAGGCACAGGGTTTTTACCCCATGGTCTCAGGAATAGGCCACATGGCTGATCACAACCAAGCAGGTTTGGTCAACAAAATCTTAGGAAGTTGATGACCAGCTCTCCACAGATCATGAGCTGCAAGCACCCTCTGCTCCCTCCTTCTCCACCGACCTTGGGTCACCAAGGAAGTAGATGAGGCTTTACTACCAGGACACACAGAAGAGGAAGACTCTTTGCAACTGTACATTTCAGCATAAGGTGCATCAAGTGCAGAAATGCGTTTTGAAGGAAAACAAGTGCTTGCATTTGGCATTTCCAAAAAACATGTGTACTTTGCGTTACCTGCTGACAATCACTGTGGCGTACATCTTAGAATTGACTGGCATTAGTCCCATAAGCTACAGGGGAAGTTTCTAGCAGTTTTTGTTTAAAGAAGCCATCCCTGTAGCTCCCCCACTACCAAAAACCTGGCCCAGGTAAAATGACTACACTCAGAGTACAAGTCTGCCCAGAAAGTGGCACTCAGGATGACCAGATAACCCACTTTGTGAGTCATCAGTTCATGTGGAAAAAGTCCCACCTTCTCAGAGGCAACTCAAGAAGAAATGAGGAAAAGGAAGAAAATTTCTGAATAAAGTCTTCTACTCAAATTATTTCCCCAGCCCCAGTCATAACATTCCCTCACCTTTGCTATAACCAAAATGTCACCAACCAAAATGTGAGTACAGTCTCTGCAGCACAGACAGATTCTGCTTTGAGGCCTCTGCCTTTCAAGACAGTTTGATAGGAAAAAGGTCCTCAGATTCCCCCCAAAACTCATTTTACACTAACCAAGGAAAACACGCATAATTAAATTAAGGCACTTTGTTTTTACATCAGTAGAATTTATAAAGATACCAGTGTGACAGTTTCTAGGCACAGATACAGTCGTCATATTTTTCCTGGATGTAGCACTTTGTTTTCTCAGCCAGCAAGCTGTGCTAGGGAGACCCTTGGGCAGGAAGCAATGTTCCAGGCCATCTTCCTTGGTAACGAGAAGGGGTAGTATCTGCCCTTAAATTGTGTTTCTATCTAATTAAATTCAGCAAGAGTGCCTTCTTTAACCAAAGCCAGTCACATGGAAGTATTTGGAGCAGGGAATGCTGATATTTGATACAAAAGTTGACACCAGCTATCATGGCTTTCAAAGATGATAAAATATTCAATCAAGGCATAAGCTGGACCATTACATTTTGACAGTTTTTCCCTCATCTAGAGGCTCTGGTGGTAATGGGGAAAATTTTCAGTGCAGATTGAGCTCACTTTGGGTGTAGGCAACTTTATGAGTGCAGTTACTCACTGATGCTTAAGTTGAGAGAAGGATATATCTCTGCTGCCACTCGTAGATGACTGTGACACTTCTCCGTGGTGGCAGAGTTTGTTGGCAAGGGTCTCCATACCTAGTGCTTTGATAGGACAAGAGGTTTGCCTCTTCCCACACTTTTCCCAGTAACATTGAATACTGTCTTGTTTTGTCCTGTGTGCTTCCCCCCTTTTCTTTTGTTGTTTGGTTGCTTTTTGCTTTTTGTGTTTCTTTTCTGTAGAAAACAGGGAAATGAAGAACAAAAGCAACAGCATCCTAACCAGTGTCAGATCGTATCTGCAGTTGCAGGACTGGGAGGTCCATCAGGGGTTAGCAAGTGGCAGAAGAAGGTGGACTGAGGCTGATGTACCACAAATATAGAATCTGTGCAAGGGAGGTGGTATAGATTGAAAAAGCATGAAAAGCACTGATGGCCAAACTGGTTATCTTAAAGTTTCCTCTCTAGATCTGTGGTCCCCTAACATGAAAGAGAGCTTAATTTTCTGTTAGATAAATGGGCTCAGGATCTACACACAGCATTTCCCTGAGCTTCCTACAATCTGCAAGGCAGCTGTTGTACCAGGTTAGGTTCAGAGCGGCCAAGTTTGGGACCAAAAATGGTGTAGATCAAGCAAATGGCTGTTTCAGCTTCCCAGCACCTTGAAGTAGGTAATTGCTGCCAGCTGCATTGCCCATCTTATAGTCTTATAACCTATTATAAGGAGATGATCCTGGGGACTGTGGAGCACACTCTCCAGCAGCACATGTGGAAAGGCTGATAGAATGGCCATGCAAAAACAGTATCTCTGAGCCCAGCGAGCACCTGTGTGAAGCGGGAGGAGTGACATTGCACTGAGGCTGGGAGCAGCCCATATTTACTCCAAGTCCTGCAAGGAATTTCTCCTTCAGGACAACCTCATGTATGACACAGGCAGGTACCTCTGGAGGCTGCCCCTCTCCAGGATAAGGCAAACCTTCCTCTCAGGCATGTGGGGAATGATATGCCCCCTCACCCTCAGAAAGAGAAACATGAATTTTTCTGGAGAACAGATACTTGGGCACCACCTGGGACCTGCAGGCAACTGGCAGCTGAAGTGCCAAGTCCAAGCTTGGACTGACAGCAGAAATGTCCCAGAATGAAAGCAGAATTACTGCTGAAGAGATTTATAAATTACCATCTTTGATGCGTAACAGATCTGGACATGCTGTAAATTAAATTATTTATTCAAGGATTCATAAATGCATTCACTGTAAATTAGAGATTATAACAACAATCCAGAAGAGGTGCAGCACAAACAAGATTTGGCTTTTTTTTTGAATTTAGAGGCAGACTGCCATGCCCTTGTTCACAATTACACAGTGACACACTTTACAGAGATAATGTGGTTTTATTTGAACAAAAGGTCTTTGGAATGGAGGCCTTACAATCAGCCTGGCCTTGAAATAGAATTCTTTCATGTTGTCCTTGAAATATTGGTGTCTAGGAAGTTGTGTTTGAATTCTTTTGCTACTGAGAATGAGCTGATTCAGTTGTGGGCTAGTCAGGCTTAATATCATTGGTCATACTGAGACTGAGCTTCTGCCAGATATCCTATTTATACAACCTTATGAAAAGAAAGGGCAGAAAGGATTATTTTGAGACAATGAGCTTTCTCATAGAGTAAAATGGGACGATCCCAATAAATTTCACTTACTATACAGCCTCCTACACTTGCCTGTCAGAGCACACTGCAATATTCTTCTGCTGTGGCAGTGCATTGCACAAAATTCAGTAATTTCTGTGAGTCGAGAAACTAATAAAAATAACTCAGGTACATATTTTACATTTAAGGTTTTTGTAATCTGATGGACTGACTCAGGCATATTGCTCATACAATTGTAGCCACTAAAAAACAAAGGTCAGACTGAAAAAAATAAGGACTAGAGGCGGAAGAGATGACTGTCAGAGGATTCTTAGAGTACTTTATTTCTTTGTCATTGACCCTCTGGAAGACATTGGCTTACTTTAGGGAAAAAGAACCTCCTAAGAGTAAAGTCCCAATGGTTTCAGATCAAGTTTACATGATTACCAAAGAGTAATAATTTGCTTCACTACTGCAATATATGCTTTGGCTTACAAGAGCAAAAGAGAACGTTTGAGTAAGTGACTAAGGCCCATGGTCTTAATGGGAAATACAATTTCGCCTGCAAACTCTTCTGGCACCTTGACCATAGGCCAGGGAAGGAAAAGGAAAAATACTAGAGGGTAAAACTTTCAAGGCCCCTCAGAAAACAAAACAACCTATGGTCCTTCAAATAACTGTCTAGTATATCCACTTAACTTACAAGGCACCCAGCAATTTTAACACATGTGACATGATCTAGGTGGACCTGCTTTAGCAGAGGGGTTGGACTAGATGATCTCTAAAGGTCTCTTCCAACCCCTACTGATCTTTGATTTTGTGATTCTGTGACCCTGAGCCTCCCTGGGATAGTATGCTGCTTAAGCCATGAGTCCAGGGACATTAGCTTGGGAATATGCTTCACATTTTCCAGGCTGGATGAGGTGGACTCATTCAACAGACTCAGAGCCAAGGAAAAGATCAGGTGTTTGAACCCCTGCAGACCTATTTGCTAGCTTTCACTGGAAATGCTTTTGCAAAATACAACCATTCTATGGTATGCTGTAAGAAAACAGTATAAATGAGACGTTTCATTGTGAAAACAGATTGCATAAGGAAAGGTAGATAAAGCTCTTTATGCCTCTCATGCTTTACGTACAGGCTCTTAGGGTGGGCTTTGGCTTGAGACTGTTTTCTTCTCCCTACATGGTTTCTTCAGTACCCGTGTTAATCCAGATTTAGTGAAAAGTTATTGTCCATCTGAGTGGGTTGGAATCTCTTATGTTAAGACCCATAACTGAGAACCTTATAAAAATGTCATATTGCATGCTCACCTAATATCTTGATCCTAAAAGGCTCCCATTTGTGGAACCTGAAATTAATTAAAAAGGTCAATACATCCTCATTCATATCCTCAGTTTTTGAGAGAGAGATGTGAGGCACATTTTGAGTTTCAAGGGGGGAGTTGGTTTTATTCAGTTTACTGGGATCATGATGAAACACATCACTCACATACTCCATCCATCACATCATCATCAAAGTCTTCATTTGGCCTTCTCTAATTTGGATCCAATTTTTAATAAGGAATTTGTACCTATGTAAAGATAAACTCTTAAGCTCTGCATTTGATTTTTCTGTTTCCAAAAAACTGCTTCTTGTAGATAATTTTATACAGGGTATTTTAGAACATTTCTTTTGTATTTACATTTTGGCACGAGTACATCATATTGTTACATTGTTCACAGCCCTTCTGTTGTCACTGCCAACTTCTTTTTGGCGAAAACAAAATAAAAGCTGAGACAAGATATATCAAGCCATAGTCATCTGTCAGCCTGATATTTTATTGGTCCCTTCTTTCTTATTGATTTCCAGTTCTCAATCTTGTCGTGTAGTGCTTCTAAATAAACCATTTTCTTCCTTGTTTAGTAAATAATTTCACAAACAGAGTTGTTTTTTTAAGGACATGCGTCATACAATTCTTCTTGTAATACAAGTTAAAACACTCTACAAAGCCATGTCCTGGTTGACATATTTGGAAGATTTCCTTTTCATGATGGTATATTCTAAAAAGAAATATGAGATTACTTGCACTGAGCTTTCTTGAAAACAAAGAATACTCATAATGTAACCATTTGAGGATTCTAGGACTTGGATTGTTGAAACTTCCTGTCACTGGATGTACTCACAAAAAATTAAAGCTGTTGCTCTCACACACCTTTTCTCCACGTGTTGTTACCTATAATTATGTCTGTGTATATTTACATAAAAACAATCAGATCTGAGAGAAAGAAACCGCTTATTCATCCACTATCTTGCAGCAGTCTTTCTACCCTCAAGGATTTCATGCCTTCAGTAAAGTCCTCGGAGAACTGTTTCTGACAGCCTGATATTTAGCAAGCGTTAGACAGAAAAACTGTTATTTATAAACCTTAAAGAGAGTCTCTGCTATGTCTTGGCTTATATTATTTCTCTATAACGCCCAGCACACCACAGCTAGTTTCCTAAGGAACAGTTCCTTTCTGCTTGTGTTCCCTATAATGAATAGTCACAGCCCATTCAAACTTATTCTAAAGTTGTAAGGTCTGGTATTTTAGGGAAATAAAAAAAATCCCTACAGTGAGAGATATCTATTCAGAAATTTAGAGTGAAGCTATATGACAGGTTGTGAGCCAACCCAGGAGCTTGTGGTAGCCCAAAGATTTTGCTCCCCCCCACCATCTCCTTTGTACCTCTCTTCCACATCACACTCTTGTGTCAAAAAAGTCATCTCAAATATTCCTCTATATCAGGAAGGTTCTCTGCCTCTGACTGCCCAGAGACTCATATAAGGCCCAGACACTTGGGTAATATAGGGGCAACAAACTAGTGGAGAATCAAAAGGCCTTTGCCACCAGGCAAGTGTTATTGTGGATCTGCTGTTTTAAGGTTCATAAAGGGGCAGGAGGGCATAGTAAGGTGTTTCCAGTGTTTCTTGATGGCAGTTGTACAGTGGATACTAGCTGTCTTCATGTCTTAAATAAATAAGACTAAATTAGCCACAATTCTGAAAGTGGGCAAAGCTTCCTTTTGAACCAAGCTGTTTATGCAGTCTATGTAAATAGTACCCTAAGGATCTCATTAGACATTGTTCTGCCTTTAAAGTTATTCCAAATACTATCCTTTTTCTCAGTTATTCTCCTCTTGAGACTGGATGATACTTGCTGTTTAGCACACATACATTTTTATTTTTTGCATTTCTCCTTGCTTCTGTGTCACGATACCCCTTTATTTAACTACAAATCTAGCTCCAGTCAGACTCAACACAGAGCTTTTTTTTTTTAAAAAAAATCTTTGTCTTAGACTATTGACCAATCATGATTTCATCTCCTCTCTTAGGAGTCATTTCTCCTACATGTGGGGCAGCACTACAGCACTTGTTCACGCAGCAAAACAGAGCATGCCCTTGTTAAAAGCCCCCAGGTTTGATGGACAGTTCAGTATCCCTTAAATGGGAGAACTGTATTGAGTGTCAGGGTCAGCTCACGCTGCCTGATGATGCATCTGAGCACAGCCCCTCAGGAGAGATGAATTCCTGGGGACTTTAATTTCTCTGAAGGTTTATACTGCATTTCACTACAAGACATTGTGTGGGTCTTATCCAGTCCATATTCAGGAGAGCACTTTGGCACATGCTTAGCATGAAGCACGTGCTCAGGACCTTTAAAGTTAATGATGCCTAAGCAGATTTCAAAGGTAACTGTGTGTTAAGGGGCTCTCTGCAGCAATGGTTTCTAATGGTTTGCCTGGAAGAAAATCCATAAAACATAGCTTGGTTGAAATGCCTAGTGTTTTCACCATGGCAAATATGTTTGCCATGAAAACATCAATGGGGAAGCGTAAACCTCTGTACTAAATACTGCTAGAAGAATGATTTATACATAGTATTTAAAAACGTATTGTTGCAATAGAAGAGATTAGTACAAGCTCTGTGGGGAGGTAGTACAGTTTCCTTTTCTTTTGCACAGTGCCTGGCACACTCTGATACCAAAGTTAAGAAACAATTATTAATAATAAAACACTTCTACTGGCAGAGTAGATGTCAGTTCTTTGTATAAACCACGTGTCAGATAAATATCAGACAGATACATTTAAATCTCCTTAAATTAACTCTTAATGACTTTGTGAATTTTTTAAGATGAGACCAGCTCTGCTCTCTCTTTATCTACCCCTTGCTCTGTCTCCCTTCAGTTTAAATCCTCTTTTATCAGCACAGAAGAGCTATCTGCCTAAGTCAAATCAACCAGTGTAAGTACAAGAGCATTATCCACTCCTATTTCACTATAGAAATGATGTTAAAACAAGCCCCAAGTATCATCTGAGCACCAAGCTATTGACAATTACAGCGTGCATCTGACTTTTTTGTCATAGTGTAGTTCTTATCACTTATTAGAGCTGGAAACACCTTGTTACCAGAATCACCATTGCTGTTCTACCCAGCTATGAGATATGCTGAAAGCTCTACCCATTCAGAAAAGGGTGACATCTAAGGGGGAGAGAGGGCATGTGCTCTCAGAGTAATGCTTCCAAATTTGTGTGGAAAGGGCAATTTTTACCAAGTTGCCAACTGCAGCAAAAGTGTTATACCAGTTGTCACAAGTGTGTGGCAACAGGGCTGGAGGCATCAAAACCTGACACACTGAAAACTCACCCTTAGAGGTTTGGGCTGGAAACAGGAAGTGAAAGCAAGCTCAATTGCTTTGAGAGGGAAACAACTTCTTTGGTAACACTTTGGCCTTCTTTTGCCAGCCATTCCTAACTTCAGAGAAGCTTGCACCAGCCCAGCCCTTAGGCAATGCCACTGTGAGTTGGTTAGGCCGCAGCAGTGCAGCATGTTGGCAAGGTCACCTTGAGCCCGTTCTTGACTTGTTGCCCCACTGCATCACCTTGGGTAAGCTGTGCTATGGCCTCACACCTCTGCTAAAAGTATAACAAGACAGAAACCAGTGCAAGGCAGAGAAAGGTTCCAAAGTTTAAAAAAAGACATGTCCTGTGCCCGCAGTCCCAGCTGGGCTCTCTTTGTTCCCTTTCTGATTTAGCACATCCAAAGCACATTGCATATTTTCAAGCTACTTTTTCCACAGTCACATGAGCTAGAAACCTTCTTTAAAAAAAAAAAACCCAAAAAAATGAAAGCTAGGATTCCAACCTAATCAAAGCACTCTGGGGGCTGAGACAATAAAAACAACAGGGGAAATAATGAGAGTCGCCAATGCAGGCAGCATCACAGTTGTGCCCCCGCCACCTCTAGCTGCCTGAAGAGAAAAGCGTTGAGTTTGTCAGGCACTCAGCCTTCTTGAGAGCCCAGAAACACTCACATGTTTTGGGGAAAACAGGATTATTTTGACAAGAGCTGCCAGAAACTAAAAGGTTCATACACGCAAGGAAGACTGACTCTTCTATTTACAACAAACCGGCCTGGCGGCTCCCAGCCCAGATCCTAAGGGCTGTCCAGGGCAAAGGCACAAAGAGGTTTTTTTGGAAGCCTCCACATTCTCTGTCTGCCTCCAGGCAGCTGTCCTATATTTTTTCGACAGGACCCTCCCAGCTGAAACAAAAGTCCCTGGTCAGAAGTCAGGCACCCAGTGGTACCTTGGGACTTGCCACTAATTGTGCACACACACCCATGCCTTCCCTTCCCACTGTAACCAGCCCACCGCTTTCCTCCCTAAAATGCCCATGCTGCTGGCAATGCAAGAGACAGAAGTTGCAGGAGAGCAAGCCCTGTCTGCTCATAGCAGGAGTGTAAGCTGTGAGAAAGGGGCATGACTCCTCCACAAGTGAACTTGGCCCATCACACTTTGCCTTTCGCCATCTATACCGGCTTTAAAAGCCATTTCACAAATAAATACATTAGTATGTGGAAAGTTGTCCTTAACAGAGTGTATAACGGGTTTTGGCACAGAAAAGGTGTGTGATAAAGTGCATTCCAAACTCCAACTCTGAATTAAGTATTTAAGAACATCTTCCAACGGGGAAAAGGAGTGAAGCAAAAAAAGAAAGAAGTGAAAAGAAAAGAACCAAAGCAGTTGGCAAAGGCACAGATGAATCACGAAACTCTACGGGAAGCTGCCAAAGTTTCAAAAACACTCTTAGGTACAATTTACTAAACCAACCAAGTAAGAGGCACTTGTAAATTACAGATGTACGCAGATGTTGGTGGACTCCAGAATTAATTCTAAGCCTATTAAAACTTTAAACACTCAATGTGCTTGACTGTCAATAAAGTTTTTTAATAGTGCTGCAGTTTGCATATCACTAGGGATTCAAACTTTCCCAACTGAACACTTTTAGGCTGAGGGCTCAAGGGCTGCAGCCCACTCTGCTTTAATGGAGTGCAACCCTCAAAACCATGGAACCTATCTACAAATGCATCACATTAGGGAAGGTCCAGCAGAGCAGCTGAAACCATGACATGTCATAGATTTAAAATCAAGATCCTTGCATGAACACTTAAGATGTTTTGGCAGCTGCTGATATCAGTGCATCATGAAGTATCTCAGTAGGGCACAGACTGGGGACTGCGTTCCTCCTCTGCTCTGTGTATGGAAAAGGTTTAAAACTTTGGGAAAGAAGGGTTGAGCCTCCCCTAACAGTGTGCTTAGAGACTCAGTCTTGTGCCAAAGCCACTTCTGTTCTAATGGCAGATGCAGTTTCACCTGAAGTATCTCCCTTTAAGGATGGTCTCTGAAGAGGATGAAATTATTAGAAAATGAACAAAACACAACATTTCATGATGTAAAACTTAAGAGCATAAAAAGGGGACTATTACAGATTTCACTAAGCAAAATTGCAGCCCTAAAATCAAGGACTACTTCAGAAAGGAAGGAGGTGCACAATAGACCAGATCTGTGTTTTTTAGTGGGCACAGAGAGGCTCGATGCTGATTTACACCAGTTGAGCCACCAGCCTGTGGATGTCAGCCAAGTCTAGCTCAATCCACAAGAAAAAAAAAAGAGAATTAATGCAGATACAGTATTGCCTTCTTTCAACAAAATCCACCCATGCTCTTGGGAAAGGGTGAAGCAGGAACCCTCCTGCCTTGCAGATCTTAACTTTCAAACTTTTTTTTTCCATCAGAACTTATTAAAACTCTTCATACACTTATAAATTCTTCTGTGGTACATGATGTGTTTAAAGCCAAAATAATAAAAGAACAAGTGTGTTTCTGCCCTTCAATATCCTTGAATATTGAATGCAAATTTCCTGATAAAAATCCCGAAGAATCACAGCATAGTCTAGTGTACTATAAATTATGCTAAATCAAATAAATCAGACTATATCATCCCTAGCGGCTCCTACACAATCCTTAAATATATTGCTCACTCCTCATCAGTCCATTCCACTCAGTAACCAGCTCTGTCTTTGGTCCTCAGGCCTGCTTTAATTTGAACAATATATTAGCCTTTGCAGTATAAAAGAGAAAGAAACTTCAGGAAGAAGGTAGGCAAGCTTACAAATGAATCTCCCGTGGCAGCTCACTCGGACATCTAGGATGGATGGTTATTCTGAGCAAGCTGCATCCCAAACACAGCCAGAGCAATAAATCCCTTCCTGCCTGGCTGGATGGTGGCTGGGAGCGGGAACAGTCCCCTCCTTTGCCTCCCTCAGTCCTCACCATCCCTTGTTACTCCCAAATATGAAGACTTGCAGACTCTCGAGCTGCGTTAGCAGGGCATGTTTCATGGTAGACCTGGGAAGAGCAAAGTTCAGTCTCAAATGAGAGGAGTCTCCCTTGGTGGGTTTCCCATTGTTGGGTAGCCATGGCCATCTTTGCTTGGGAGGTGGCCTTGGCTGGGTAGAGCCAGAGCCTGGAGCTGCCATCCCCCCAAATGACATCCTAGGGCATGCAGTGGAAAAGATGGAACTGAGCATCACCTCTCATAAGCCATTCTCCAGGAGGCTCAAAAACTGAAGGTAGCCTGCCAAAAACTTTCTCCTCACTGAGATGTTGTAAAAGCAGGGAGACTAAACTGCCCAACTCATTCCCGGGGTACAGGCTAGTGTATGACACTCCTGACATACAGAATCAGAAGCTGAAGGCTCGTGGTGAGCCAAGGCTTTGCTCGGCCTTCCCCCTGAGAAAAGAGCAAATGACCCCGTGTCTAGCACCATAAAACATCTGGTAGGACTATCAGGAGGGAGACTGCTGAGGATACAGTTTAACAGAGCTGCTGGGATTGGGGGTTTTTTATTGCACTTATTTTCACAAATCATAATAATAAAGAAAAGGAAAAGTTGGAGTCTGCTCAATTGAGTTAATGCTCTCGGAATTTTATTAATCAACATCTCAGCATTTGCAAAAAAGTGACACCTTTTAAAAACAGTGGAGAGGAACATTTCCAAATAGTTCCAATCAGAAGAAATTATTTTAAAACTCACATTACATGTATTTTTAAACCAGCTCCTCAGGGAGATGGGTGTGAACTCTGAATTATCCCAATTAACTTCAATGCCAGAGATCAAGGCCAAAAAGTGCAAAGTCAGCTCTAAACTTTCTGAGTAGCTTGCTGAGGGTGCCACAAGGCCAGTAAAGCAGTGACTGTGCACAGATGAGCTTTCTCATGCCTTGTGACTGGATCTGTCCTGAAGTACCACTAAGAAGAGATCCAGCAAAATAACACAGAGCACAGTGAAGAATAAAACGGAGCAGCCTGTGACAGTCCCAGTATTGACTAAATAAAATCTGCCAGTTGAGGAGAAAATGGAAACTAAATTATTTTAATGCCCATCAAAAGAAGTTTACTGACCAAGTGAATGCATTCCTTTTGTCTGGGAGCATAGTTAACAGTTCACTTAAGGGGAGCAATTTCAGTGCTGAATTAACAGGCTGTGCTTCATGCCCAGGGCATGAATACAACAAGCACTTTCACAGTCAGACTGTGAGTAAGTGAGGTGGCAACACATTAAATGTAGAAGTACCCTGTGATTCCTCGTGGGTCTTGTTCTCTCTAGCTCCAAATGCCAGATGATACACCATGTCCTGTTGTTTACCCTGGAGATGAAAAAATTAGTAGAGAAATCTAAAATTGGAGCAGCAAAACTGAAGCCCAGGATCATGAAGGAATTTCGTCCAGGATGTACACATGGTCAGTGGGAGATCTGGGAAGAAACCAGGGTCTTTACCCTTGCCAGTTGCATTTAGAAGCTGTTTCCCCCTCCTCTTTTTTTCAAAGTTTATCTTCTCCTTTCTTTTTTTTTTTGTTTTTCCAGTTCCTGTTTCCCCACTGACTGTGTTACTCTTTCCCTCGAGGTCCAGACTCTTCCTCATGTTATGCTTCTTTCTCCTCCTGCAATATTTGCCTGGCCTCACTCCCCCAGCCAAGTGAACTCATGAGAGTTCAGTATGTCCTCCTCTAGGCAGGGGCAGCATCTATGCCTTTCCTGCTGCCTGAAAGGGCAGTGCAAACAGGAAAGTACTGCTAATAATTAAAACTATAGCAAGGAAGGTATTTTGTGGACCTGCCCCAAGCTCTGAGGGTTGGACCATGCAAGTGAAAGAGCAGGTCTGATCTGTTGCACAGAAAGGGGAACACAGGTCTGATCAGGAGACTTGTTATGGACAAGAAATGATTACTCTCACTGGAACAGGACCTCTGCAAAGAAACAAAATAGAATGCAGAGCCATGTCTTTCAGCTGCCCTCAGCAAGGTCTTGCCTTCCAGTGGCACAGCTCTCCCTGCAGTGCACAACTGCAGTCTTCTGAGACAATTCCAGCAGGTTCTACAGAAACCAGATGACCATTCATCTTGTGAAATCAAATGGTGAAAAAGAGGAGTTGACAGAGGGGAGTTGTCATCATCCCCATGAGATACAGGAGCTTTTTTCCTGACTATGAATGAAACAATAACATTCAGAAATTACTAAGGCTCTTCATTCAAGCACATTCAAACAGATGCTATTGAGCACTACTCATGCCGCAAAGGTTTATTTAACCAGAAGATGATGAGGGTCCAGGAACCAACAAACTCAGAGTCTGAAAGTTTTTGGGGGCACTAAGTCAAATTCAGAATAATGCCCTGTGAAAGCTAACTGTTGTGCTGTTCACAGAAGTGTTCACGTGAGCAAATTTAACTGTGCAACGCTCAAGATTTAATGCTGCATAAAGACTGATCTAAGAATCACTCAACTAGCTAGAGCAAAAGGCAAGGTTTTACCACAAGCCCTTGTTCTTCAAAACAAATTTTATTGTGACAAGCAAGTCTTCTTGTGGCACTGTCTGCAACAGCAGCCAAGTAACCCATGATACTTGAAGGGCCAGATTTCAGTTGACTGTGTTGAGCCAATTCTCAAACCTACTTTTAGAAGGGAGCTTCCAGTTGGAGTGAGTGGGAACCTACTCGCTTGGCAGCTGGCGCTGTTGAAGGAAGCGTCTGGGAGTAAAGGAATTCAATAATTCAGAAAGTTGTTGGATGTTAACCAAATCCCGTTGACTCATCTCTCAAATTATTCAGCAGACTGCAAAATCTACAGTACATTGTTTTAAGAAAATTATGCAAACTATATGTCTTTGTCAGATAAATTATTCACAGTTAGTAATAGCACCCTGACGTCGTTCATAAATATAGCTCCCGACCCAGTTATTTCTCCTGTTGTCTAACTACTGCTTCAGTTAGCTTAGGCTTTTGAGAAGCTCTAGCTTTCATAAATGTAGTGGTTATGTCTGGGCCAGGTTTTGGCAGCAGGGGGATACAGGAGTGGCTTCTTTAAACAAAGAGCTTCTAGAAGCTTCCACCATATCTGATAGAGTCGTTGCCTGTCAGTTCTAAGATGGACCTCGCAGCTGACCCAGGCCTGGCCAGTTAGTGACTGAGGTAACACCTCTGTGAATAATATATTTGAGAAGGGGAAGAAGTTGCTGTGCATTTGGTGAACTGCAGCAGCAGCAGAAGGGAGTGAGAATGTGAAAATGTCTCGTCAGACACTGAGGTCAGTGGAGAAGGAGGGAGAGGAGGGTGCTTAGGCACCAAAAGAGAGATTCCCCTGTGAGCTGTGGTGAGGACCATGCTGAGGCAGCTGTGCCCCTGCAGTCCATGGAGGACCCGGGGGAGCAGAGATCCACTCACAGCCCATGGAGGAGCCCACACTGGAGTGGGTGGAGGCTGTGACAATGTGGGAAGCTCACCCTGGAGCAAGTTTCTGGCAGGACCTGGGAGCCCATGGAGAGAGGAGCCCACGCCAGAGCAGGTTTGCTGTCAGGACTTGTGATCCTGTGAAGGACCCATGTTGGAGCAGTCAGTACCTGAAGGACTGTTCTCCCTGTGGATAACCCACGTTGGGGCAGGGTGTGAAGAGCTGTGCCTGTGGGAGGAACTCATGCTGGAGCAGTTCATGAAGAACTGTAGCCCGTGGGAAGCACCCATGTTGGAGAAGTTCAAGGAGGACTGTCTCCCATGGGGAGGGACCCCACAGTGTAGCAGTGGGAAGTGTGATGAGGCCTCTCTCTGAGAAGAAGCAGCAGCAAAGTCCATCTGTAATGAGCTGACCGCAACCTGCACCCCCATCCCCTGCATCGCTGGGGGAGGGGTAGGAGAGTCCTGGGAAGAAGGAGAGGTGAGGGAGACGTGTTTTATTTCTTGTGTCCCTGCTATGTTTTGATTGCTCATTAATAAATCAAACTGTTTCGCCCCAACTTGCATCTGTTTTGCCCATGACAGTAATTGCTGAGTGATCTCCCTGTCCTTGTCTTGACTCTCAGACTTCCTATTTCTCTTTCCCCTGTGTAGTTTAGGAGGAGGAGTGGGCACCTGGCAACAACTTTGTGGGCACCTGGCACCCAGCACCCAGCCAGGGCTAAAACCACCATAAGCAAAAATAATGCAGCCACTTCAATTGAGATAACTCTGCAGTGCCACAACTGCTTTGCCAGTGAGTCTCTCAGAGTGCTTTATAAAGGTGATTAGGATTGTTACCTTCACTTTATGGATAAGGTAGCAGAGACATGATAAAGGCAGTGTCCTACCCTAAGATGAACGGTGACCAGTAATGGAGTCAGGAGCACAATCCTAGTTGAAAATACTCAGTCCTGTATTGAAATCCCCACTTCTCTTTTTAAGATGTGGCTCACACTTCTGTCACTTTGGCAAATACCCATTTGTGTTAGACTGAAGTTCATGATGCTTTGGTCACCTCAGAGAGCCCTAGTTGCTATTTAAAGACATTCAGATCAGAGAAGCACATAGACCCCGAATCCAGGAGGAACTGTACATGAAGCTGTACAGTGGCATATAACAGAATCCAAGAAGACAGCTGGCATTTGGAAAAAGAAGCCAGATTCATCATAAACTGTCCTTGGAATGTTCAAGCTCTAGACTAGACTATTGCCAGAAAATGTAACCTTAACACTACAAGGAAAACCACAGGAAACAGGGTGTTAATGGCTAAAATGCAAGCCTCACCAAATTAAGGAAGAAGTAGAGAAGCAGAGAGAGCAGAAGAGGCTGTGAATGCATAGTCTTTGCAGAGGGGAAGAAACGCAGCCAAACCTTAGAAAGTGTCATTTATGTACATTATTGAAAGAATGTAATATGTAAAAATGGAATTTTGCCCTCCAAATGGAGAAGTCTTTGGGGAGGTGGTTGATGCCAAATGTTTTCACTCTGCTTGAGACAAGGTTTTGGCAGGTACCACTGCATAAATGGAGCACACATTTGTCCTTATTTACAAAGGAGATGACACCTCTACTCTGTGGGGATCAGAAGTCCAATGGCTTTGGTGATTTGAATTAATGCATTATGTTTTTGATGGTGGAAAGTGTGCAAAGGTTTACACAAATAATGTTTTGATCAGAAGGAATATAGCAAGGGTAGAGGTTCTGCACAGGACTGAGAAAAAACAGAGTGCTCACCTGTCGTGGTTTGGCCCAGCTACCACAACAGCACCACGACAGTTTCTCGCTCGATGCCCCCATTCACCCCCACCCTCGTTAAGATGGCGGAGGACCCAGTGAAATGGGAGTAAAAAGATAAGCAAGATTGTTGTGGATTGAGACAAGGGCAGGGAGGGCTCACTGCCAATTATGGTTCTGGGCAAAACAGACTCCAGTACTCGACTTAGAGAGGAAAGTAGGAAAGTTTATTCTACAAGAAACAGAACAGAATAAAAGCAAAAAGGGAGTAGGATGATGAGAAAATTACAACCAGCACTTTAAGATCTCCCTCCCCCATCCCTCCTTTCTTCCCGGGCCCAGCTCACTGCTCCCGATATCTCTACCTCCTCCCCCCCGCAACAGCTCAGGGGGGCAGGGAGTGGGGGATGTGGTCAGTCTCTCACAGATGGGCTTTGCCGCTTCTGTCTTCTCAGATGAGGATGACTCCTGGCATTCTTCCCCTGCTCCAACTCGGGGTTCCTCCCCCGGAACACAGTCCTTAACAAACTTCTCTGGTGTGGGTTGTTCCCAACAGCTGTGGCTTCTGCCGATACAGGGTCCCTTCCTCGGGACACAGTCCTTGGTGAATATCTCTGACGTGGATTCTTCACCGCGGTTGCAGTTTCTGCAGTTGCAAGGTCCCTCTCTCGGGACAAGGCCTCTTCTGGGCATAAGTTTAATGAGCTGCTTTGTCGTGGGTTCCTCCCCACAGTTGCAGCTGTGGATATTGGGTCCCTTCTTCGGGACAAGGCCTCCTCCGGCCAAAATCACTGTCCCTGGCTCGGGGCCTTTAATGAAGTGAATCGCTGCCCCTGGTCCGGGGTCAGCTTTAGCAAAATGATTCTCTGCCCCTGATGCGGGCTCATTATCAAAATGAGTCTCTACCGCTGATGTGGGGTCTTTAAAGAAATGAAAATAAATCTCAGCTTCACCAGTTCTCTCCATAGAATGCAGGGGAGTCTCTGCTACAGTACACCTCCTCCCTTTCATCACTGACCTTGGAGTCCGCATGGTTGTTTCTCTCACCGTTCCTACTCCTTGCACCACCACCAGCCAGAAGAAGAGAAGAAGGGGCAGAAGAAGGAAAAGAAGATGGAGGAAGACACCTCCCCTTCCGGCTTCTTCTTAAAAAGTGATCATGGAAGTGTCTAATTGGCTCAGCCCCAGAAGTGGGTCTGGCTCTGAGCTGGGGAGAGTTGTGAGCAACTTCTTGCAGGAGCCATCTTTGCAGCCCCTTCCCCCATACCAGAAAAGGCTGTCATGTCAAACCATGACATCACCTAAAGCTGAGAAATTAAAAATACAATATATGTAATAGAAATAGCACTCCTAGGAGAAAAATGGACAGAGTAAAACGACCAGAGAGGTACCATGACTAAGACCATTACACTCCAGGTATGCCAGCAGAAACAGACACAAAAAGACAAGCATCTCTCAAAGTACTGAAAAATAGCTTAATCCAGCTACTTGAAAAGCTAGCCTGAAAGTGTGTCTATGCAGACAGGACCATAAGATGACAGTCACATGAAAAGCTCTGAGGCAGTTAATAAGAGGTATTGGTGAGGTCCTCATAAAAGCATGAGTTTAAGTCTCACAGATGCTAATGAAAATGTCAGCATGTCATAATAGAGAACAAGGTATTTGGATGTCAAAGGTTTCATGTCTTCATCTACCGGAAGCTTGTAATAGCTGGAAAGGATGTTACACTGCCTGTTGCCACTGGTGAAAGGAGCATGGCAAACTTGCCCTGAGAACAGTAGAGATTTTGTTGTTGTTAAAAGAGAGTATTTGTTTATCAAATAAAAATCTAGAAGAGAGATCACAATGAGAAACACAGCCTTCAGAGTCACAGATGGAAAGGCAGCAGTGCAAAGACCAGAGGTGGGTGATGCAGCAGTGGCCTTTGGTGAACAGCTACCTCCTCCTGCATGGGTTACAGTACAGGCCAAGGCAAAAGTGAGACATCTTCTTGTTACAAGGAAGATTGCCCTTTCCTCCCCAGTACAGACCAGAGGGGAGATCTGCTGGGCATCTTTGTGATGCACTGTTGTTACAGATTTTCACAGGAACATAGGATTTACTCTGCATTTACTCCTCAAGCCCCAGCCCTGGGAATCGATCGACTCCAAGCTCTGCACCTGCAGAGTCCACTTCCTGGCATGGAGTATGTGGGGGATGGATGACTGCCTCATACAGCTCCACAACCCTCATTCCTGAAGAGAGGATTAGCAGGAGGTAGCACCGCTAAACTAGAGGCTGCTCTGTGCTCTACTTGTACTAAACATGAGTACATGACCACAGGCTGCGCTGCTGATCTGGAGTTTTAAACATACTGAAGTCCCAGACACACAGCTGCAGGTTCCCTTTGCACCAGTGTAATGGGCCAGTCAGTGAAGCCATCAATATGACAAAGCACCTATGGGCAGAAGAGGGAGAGAGGTAATCAGATGTATACTTAGTACTCGTAAGCTAAAAATTAACAAGAGGGACATAGGACTGTCAGCTACAGATTGTTTTTTGAAAAGAAATCAACATTGCCTATGCTATTAGGAATTGAACTCCTAAGATGATTCTCAGAGACAGCACAGCTCAAGCAGATATTCCACCAAATACACAGATCCCTAAACAGTAAAGAGACACTAAATATCCCCATATCTGGCCTGATCCAGTCAGAGGATGTCTCCAACTCCTTTATGGCAGACAATCACTGCATACCTATTTTGTTACTTGCTTCTATGAAACATACTCCCACTAACTTAATCTTTCTTTGACAGAACAGTTGATGTTCCCATCAGTTGAGGTTTCAACATAGTTGAGGTTTCTATCACTGAAAGATGTGTTTCTGAATGTGCAGTTTCCTACAGGCATTTGTAGAGCCAAAAGCCTCCCTGCCTCTGAGTCTCTATCATACAAGAGCAGGAAAGCCTGTTTCTCACATATGCCATTGCTCTTGCAGCACACACACCAACACACACACAGAGGAACGAAGCAGCTCCTGCAGTTGAAACTGCCTGTTTTCCTCTACACAAACAGTAAAGTATGAGAGAAAAGGGGTTATGCTGGTTTCACACGGGTGATTTGAAACCATGGATGAGCTTTCTTGGTCAAAATGGTAGATATGTTTGTTTCATGTTTGCAGTTGCTCTGAGGGAAATTTGCAGCACGGGAGCAACCGCACTCGAAGCTGTAGCGGACCAGAGTGCTGTGCTGAGAAAGGGGTCGTGCGTTCCCACCCCTGTGGAGCTGTGAGTGGGTACAGATGTTAAGCCTTCCATTTCCCTTCCTCTCCATAGTCCTTCTTCCTGAGCCAGCCTTTCCTTGAGAAAGCAAGAAGATAATTTGCAGAAAGAAAGATGCATTTTCCTGCCTTTGTTTGGATATAATAATTCATTTCTCTTTCATCTTTTCAAACATAGATTTGTTCCAGAGTCCATGGAGACTCAGAAGCAGAAAATACCACCCCACGATGACGGCTTATGGTCTGTCTTGTGCGTGCCTGTCTCTGCCAGGCTCCAGTCTAGACTGATGCTTCAAGTACAGGTAAAGGCAGAAAGACTATTCTCCATAAGTGGACAGCAGCTTTGTTCTTGTAAGAGATGCCATTTAAAACAATGCTAAAGACAACTTTCTGGTAGCTAGTTTGCGTGTGTATAAAAAAAACATAACAAACCAAACGAAATTCTTGGTGTCCAGTGCAAAGTTACTGGATCTCAGACTTGCTGGCATTTGCTTTTGGACCGAAGAAGGAAATATCTCTGTAAAGTTTCCATTGATCTATAAAGCAGAAACATCTGCTGGAAGTGTTGTCCCAGGCTGCCTCCGACAGCAGTCAGCAGGAGGCGAGCCTGTGGTTAATAAGCTTTCTCTCTCTCTTCCACAGTAGATGTCATTGCAATGAGTACGAAGCACAATAAGAAAGTTTACAGGATATGGGCTAACTCAGCCAGAAAATACAAAACACAAACATGGAAAAAAAGCATCACTGAGAAGACTGTCAACAGCATTCAGATTAGTGACGTCTTCCTGCCAAAGCAAAAACAGAACCACTGGATCAGCTACCCCGACCCAGCCTGGGACTTGCCTCTGTTAAAAATGCCATAAGGACCATTTTAAAGCTCTCTTCTGCAATACTGTATAAAAGTGCTTGCAAAGCTGGGATTTAATGAATAAAAGGCTGTCCTCCCTGGCATGATTTTTGGAGGGTTTAATTCAATTTGCAGTGTAGTTTATGCCATATACCCACACTGAGACTTTTAATTTCCTCAGTGATGCTAATCGGTACTCACTTCCAATGTGGCCAACAGCATCCCACAGGTACCAGAGGAATGATACAAGCACAGATACAAGCCTGGGATTCATCACTGGCAGCAATTTTGAAGCAGTCAAGCAAAATTTGTGCACCCTTATGTGTAGTTTGTGTTCACCTAGCTGCTTTTCATAACAAGGTCGATGATTGCTTCTACCTACACGAAAATTTGGAGGCAAGCCTCCAGTATTTCACCTAGACACCTCCTGAGCGAGGCTTCCCCATCACAGCCATCAACCCCACAACCCAGTGGGTCCTCCACTGTCCCTGCCATGCCTCCCACCACAGCCTCCTGCACTCTGCACTGCTTCATCTCTCTTGCCTTTGGGAAAAACAGAGTGGGCAAGGAGAGGGTCAGCTATCTACACCTACAGAAGCTAATAAGCCCCAGTCCTTTTTTGTGAAAAAGGCTTTTTTTCTGTACTGGGGGGATCTGTCCAGTACATCCTCCTGTCCAGCCAGGCTGAGGCAGTTACACAGTGTTCAGGAGAGGCTCATTCTAAATGACCACATTGAAGCATGCCTCTGGCAGTAAGGTCTGCCAGAGGCATGACCAGTGCTACTGCCCTCGAGGGCTAATGGGGACCTCCTGAGAACTTGCCACCCCCAGTGCCCTGATACCTTTAGGTCCTTAACAGCCTCTGGGTAAGTGTCCAGCAAATGCCATGGCTACAGACATAGCCATTGCTTTTGTGAGGCTTAGCATCATTTCCCCTCTCCCGGGGAAGCCAAAGTTAGCTGGTACAGAGAACAGCCTTTTTAATAGCAGGAACAAGACTCTTCTTATTATGCCGTGCTGGTTATAGCATGTCACTCTGTCATCACCCTATCATTGCTCTGCTGTGCACACCACTTACTCTAACTTTAATGGTGTTAAACTTACCAAGGTTATAATTACACATTATAGTGTGGCTTTGCTACACCGAAAAAGGACTAAACGTACAATTACACAGCTCATAAATAGAAGGATGCCGTACTACTGCATAAGCTCACATGCCCACATAAAACCTTTAATTTTGGTTGCAAATAGATTGTAGGGATTTTACTAGGATGTTATTCTGAGTGTGGTAATTTTTAGCACCACCTCTTGGTGAAAACCTCCAACTGCATGGGACTTTTTCCAGCAATGCCTCTCTTTACAGGGGTGAGGACTACAGTTCCTGCAAAGCCAGTCGTTAACTAGACAAGACTCATGGGAAAAAAAACCCCAACAATGGTTTTCTGGTTGTTACCGTTATTATTGTTATTCCAAATATTTAAAGATAAATATCTGAACCTACATGTATCTTTTAAATTATTTTAGGATTTAGAAACACTGACCCTTAATAGTCAAAGACATAGCCAAGTGAAAAAGCCTGTGTACCAAATTCAGCAACCCCTCAATGTTAGAGCTTAATAGAAAAACATATGGCAAATACAAATGCCTAGACAACTATCAATACTAAGGTTAACTGTCACTGTGACAAAATGAGACCCAAAGCGCTTTCTTTCACAAGTACCGCTCATTTGAGTCATAAATACCAATTAATGGGGAAACTAGTCTCATCTCCAATTTTCAGAGGGTTTCTGAGAGCAAAAGTCACAATGCAACTAGACTCTACCAAGAAGATCTCCCACACATTCAAAAATTTTTAACACTCAGTAAAGTTAAAATAAAAGCATATTGAGTGGTAATGATGTTTCTTAGCCACTCCCCTGTCTAACAGCATCCAGCTGGGGCCATCTACATCTGGGGTTCCATGGCCACACAAAACTTTTTCCTCAAATTTCCTTGCCAATAAAACCACGTACACTCCACCATACATGTTCAACAGTCCTTTCTGTTGTGGGGCCACGAGCAGCACTGGCTGGGAAGGCCTTGGTGACCAGCTCCAGTGGGGCTGTGCTGGGGTCATGGAGGATGAGCTGGTGCACGCGGAGGGGTCAAATCCTGCAGGCACAAGGACAGAGGGGATCAGGCAGCCAGAGCCCCTGTCCTGCAGATCAGCATCAAGGAGATTTCCAGTGAAAGGAAGCCATCTTCTTGGGTCCTTTTCTGAAAAGCCCCAGGGCACATCAGATGGAGGTATGTGGGCAACAATCTCAAATGAAACCTCCAGTTACTCTATGGTTGAATGTCAAACATCCACATGTTTTATAGGACTCAGGGAGATGGTTAAATTTCAGTGTTTATCAAGTGACCACATTGGCCAAATGTTGAGCTATTTGTTCATGTGCATGGATTCAGTCCATAGTATAAGAAGAGTGAAATGACGTCTTCAGTCTCATCAATGGAGGAATGACCAAAGAGAGAAGAAGCGACAAAGGGATGGAAAGAAAGAGAAAGAAAGAAAGAGAAAGAAAGAGAGAAAAAGAAAGGGAGAAAGAGAGAAAAAGGGAAAGGAAGAAAGAAAAAGAGAGAAAAAAATAACAAAGGGAGATTATTCTATTCATTCCTTTCTGTCCATTTAATTTTCAATTTTAATTGTGCAGAACAGGCAAATAGAAATGAATAATCAATGTTTTTGAAAACGTGTAAAACATGAAAAGTATGCACTTCTCTCAAAGTAACTTTTAAATTACTTACAGTACACTGTATTCAGAGTTGTTTATTGTGGTGTACAGAGTCCTGTGATCTATAAGGGGCATGGGTTTCAGGAATGGTAAAGGGCCACTGCAACCTTTTCCTTGCTGTTTTCCCTCACATTTTTAAAAAAAGAAAGAAAAAGAGGAAAATATCTCAATGTCTCTTAGCTAAGATTTTCTAGCTTTCCCTGTGTTTTCTAGTATCATATTCCTATGTATATTACTCCAGGAGGGAAATTTCCATGTATTACATTTTCTACTTGGCTACAGTAATTTCTTCTTTCTCTCTCTTGGTTTCAGCAACAAAAACATCTCAGTTTGTAGGCTCACATGGGCAGAATTAACAAGAATATACACATATATACTGGGTCCTCTAAAACCTGATCATGGATGTGGATAGGAACATACACATATATAGATATGGTCAACTCCCACCTCCCTTATTCATTAAGAAGTCCAACTGGAAGTACTTAACAGAGGGATATGAAGAAAGTGTGCAGGATGTGGGTCTGGAACTTGGAGGTAGAAGAAAATTTCAGTTCTGAAGGACAAAGGAGTTTGTGATGCCTTTTGTACAATAACAGCAACCTAAGTAAACATTTTCAGGAATTGTTTTCAATTCCAAGTGCTTTAAAATGAGACCGAGTCTTGATCTTTTTAAAGGAGCATAATGATTTCTTAAAAACCAGATCCACTGCTCTGGTCAAGTAAAATTCAGGGCAATCAATATCAACTCTGATTTTTTAAAATCTCACATTTTAGCAATGCCAGCTCTTGGCTTTTGGCAATGCTATTGGCTGTGAAGTCTCAGACAACAGTATGCACACTCACAACTTACCCATCTTTCTGCAGAAGGTAAAGTGACAGGAGGAAATGGATGAAATGTTACAGTAATTTTTTTGCAACATTAACTAATTCTTTGCCAGGGAAAACAATGGGAGAACACACATGCCTTTGAGGGCATAGTGCCCTGGCTAGCTATTAGCTGAAAGTGATGAAAGCTCCTTTGTGAGACCTCAAACCTCCATTTTCTGCCACAATGGGACAGAAACGGCAGAAGGACATCTCTGGGAGGATACAGGAGAGCTTCAGTAGAGGCCTTGAGACCTCAAGAATGGAGAGAAGTAGGATGGGCAATAAAAGATGAGTGAGATCCTCTCAGACTTTCAGAGATTGGACAGGACAACAAATAGGTAGAAAGCAATCTCCTGAATCTGAAGGCAAAAGAGAAGCAATGAGACCCTGAGACGAGGCACAAGACAACACTCTTCTAGAAGTGAGAAACGACTGGTTAAAACCAAATAATGAGTGACTGGGTCCACTTGCATTCATGGATGAACATACATGCCAGTAAGATCAGTAGTAATTTATGATGTTACAGGACACTTGAGGTGCTGCATTTGTTCCCAAGGGTTCAAAAAATAACTTCAGTAAAATACACCGATGGCATTGCTATATTGGTGAAAACAACACAAAGCTCTGGAGGAAAGAAGACCACTAAAATCATCTCCTCACTGCACAATCAAATTGAGCTTTTTAGGGTGTCTTAAAGAGTCACAACATGTTCAGTTTAGTGCTTCCCAAGCAAAGAGCAGGAACAGACAGTGTTACAGAAGAAGCAGCCAAACCCGCTGAACAGTGTTTACCAGTGGTTATAAGACCTTCACAAAAACGGACGAGTCAGCACATCCTTTGACCTAAATCAATGAAACAAAGTGCTTGAGAGAAGCACTGTCCTATCCGCAGTGGACAACATCTTTCCAAGATGAATACCCAAGTTTTTTCCCCCTTTTAGATGCCACAAGTGGTTTTTGGCAGATGCTTCTACACCCATATGGCGCCAAGTTAACTACTTTTATTATGCCTTTTGGATGGTAATCTTTCCGCAGACTTCCTTTTGGCATTCCTACTGCACCCAATATATTCCAAAGGAAATGACAAGGCTACTGCAGCACCTGGAAAGGGATAGCTGCTTGCATAGACAAAGGCCTGGGATATTGCCATTGAGAAGAGAAACATCACAGAAGCCGGTCTAGATTTCCAGAGACACTTGGTATTTAGGTCTAAAATGCAATAAACATTGGTCTACATCAAAACTAGCTGAACTATTGAGACAACATGCATGAACACTAGGCATAAGGGCAGACTGAATAAAGGTAAATTGGCCTAAGAAAGCAATAAATCAACACAAACTCCTGAATCTATGTCAAAGTGAAATGAAAGCTGGGTTATGAATGGCAATAATATATCCTTGGAATGAACTCCTGGAAAATGAAAGCACCTGATATTTGAACACTATACGAGAATGTTTTCAGCTGAGTGGAAGCCCTACCTGAAGCAATACGAGTTCTCCCTTCCCGTAACCGCTCACAGTCTCCTGCTATAACTGTGTTGTAGATCACTGAATTATTGCAACTTGGTCAGACTGGCAGGGTGGCTACAGACTACTCCTGAACATTCACTGGTGATATAAATCACTCTCTGCAGACAGAGGAGTGTCTCACTGTAACAGAAGCATGTGAAAAATGTATAAAAAAGCTCTTCCAGAGAGTCATTTCAACTTTTGACTGACCACAAACCACTGGTACCCCCGATAAATAGGAAAGACTTGGATCATGTGCCAGTGACTTGTCAAGCTCTACTTAGGTCTTAATTAGGCACAATCCACAGACATAATATGGTATTGTGCCTGGCACAATAGTTGGTGGTACCCTGTCTAGATACCTCGTGAATGTGACAGAAGTATGAATATTGCAAGTGACTGAGGAAATTAAAGCTTTATGAGAGAGGTCTGCAAGCCTTAAAACCGACGTCTGATTCATAATTATGACACATCTGACTGGCTACTACCAAAAATGTGAAGCTGCAGTATTAGAATGTGGGAAAAGGGACTGCCTTAAGTACATTAGAAACATACCAATAATAACTGGATTCTCATTCCAGAAAGAAGCAGCGTTTCAGAGACAAAATGGTTATCCCAGCAAAAATATCCCTATGGTGATTCTGAATAAGCCAAGATGTCCACTTAGTGGTCCTACACTGGTAGAAGGCATCCTGCTTATTCTAGCTATGCCTGTATGTAGTTGAGATACCTGTCTCACCACAGTAATTTAGGCACATCTGTGAAGTCCTAACCTAGTCCTTGCCTAAAGGGACACTGCTAGGTTATGGCAGAAGTACTGGAGCATGCAGTGAAGTAACTCAATTACTTCCCGCTTATTCAGGATTCTCTTGGCTATGTTATCCTCAAAACAATGGTTTCTAAACTGGAATGCCCTTACTCAAATGTTTTAAGGCTTAAGTTTTCCAGCCATGCATTGTACATCTCTATCTGACATATTATCTCCCCTTTCCCTCTTCTGGAATTCTTGCTTTCAGCAACTACACCTCTGGTTTTTGATTCCTGGGAAAAAAAAAATCTCCTTTCTCATGGTGTCTTGCTCGATCATTAGCATTGACATGCCAAAAGCTTCCCACCGAGATCTTTTTGGCTTTTTTGGCATCTCACTTCTCCACATCTGGAGATTTTATACAGCTATCCATAACATTATAATTCTTGTGCCAGTAGCTTGTCCTCTTCATGTGCAGACCACATCTCTCACAGATTTCTCCCCAAATGGGTGCCTCCTCTGTTACATTAGCTTCTCCAGCCCCAAACAACCTACTTTTCAGAACACTCTACATTTTTCAGAAAACATAAATCATCAAATCCCAAAATATCTGACAACCTTATACATATCAAAATTAATGACCTGAAAGTAACACACTTGTAACCTGTGATTGAAGGCCAATTAAAATGACACAAGAAACTTTCCTTTCCCCCATGCCGTTGAAGCTTCAGTAACATTCAGAAACTTGGTAATGACTGATGGCCACAAAACCAGAAATTGATGCTGTTTTTCAATGAATTAGCAAGATTACTTTGTATTGGTGTTAAATTGAGCTTTGATATGTAAACATTAAAGAGATGCTGCACACCAGCCAGAAATCAGAAGAAAAGACCAATCTCTGAGATTATATTCGATCCTTTGTCCTCATCATAAAACTTTGTCTTGAAAGGCTGATGAAAACTACAAGACAGGGATAAAAGAAGAAGGATCCCAGATCAGAGCAATACCGTCAAGGGGTCATACTCATCTTTTACCATATTCAGCAATAATACAAAGTGTCTTAGTCTATAGAAGTCGATTGGGTATGATCATAATTATCCGCTCTTTTTCAAAATAAAATAAAATTATAACTTATTGGCTACTTAACTTTCACACTAATTCTACTAAAATTTTGGTCATAAATAGCCTCATTTTCATGCTGGTGTTTTCTGTAATCCTGTAATTTCTGGTGATCCTGTAATTTTTGTTCAGACTGCTAGAGCTAGGTTGAACCAAGGTGTCAGCAGTAGTAAACTACTACTACTTTTACTCTTATCCTTCTCTCTCTAAAGAGGTTATTATATACTGTCATTATCTCACACTGCATGTTGTCCTGCCAGAAAAATTTATTCACAGGTCTACAGATGTTGGGCTGACATGTCTATGATTTGTGGGACCTTGCAGTGAATTTTTCCCCCCATTGGCAGTATTAAAAACAAAATCAGGTAAGTTTCATGGCCAAACGTCACAATCAAAAATCTCCATCACCTCAAACCAAAAAAAACCCGAGTCCCAACTCTCAAATCAAGCAGCTAATGAGACATGGCTGAATGATCATTAAAAAGTCACAATGCAAAGAAAAACTTTACCAAATGTTTGAAAAAATCAGCAGAGACACTAGTCCCAGTTTTTATTAGGATTGGTCAACACTAGAGCAGGTCAAGATCTGAAAAGCAAAACTCTTTGTCTCCAGACATGTGCATAACTACCTGCATTCTAAGATACCTAAACAAAGTGTCCAGCTTACATCTGGACTTTTCTGATAATCAGGAAACGTTTTCTTACCTGTCTCTTGGAAGAAGGAAGAGGATTCTTCTTGGTGGGGGCAGGTGAGCATAGGAACGATTGTCCAGAGAGGCTGCAGCATTCCCACTCCTAGAGAGATGCAAAACTGTAACAAACAATGCCTTGGGCAACCTTATTTAATTGTGAAGTCAGCTCTGCTTTCAGCCTGAGGTTGGACCAAATGACCTCCAAACACCCTTTCCAATCCATGTCTTTCTATAGTTTGATGTTTCCAACAACCCACTAAATAAAAAAATTAAATCTTCCGACAACAAAAGGGTTGTAACGTGTTTCTTCTGTGATAAACCGCACCTCTCTTTTTACCACACTGAGGTAATGACATGACAGATGTTGGTGGTTTCTGTTTTGCTTACAGGAAAACACTTATGCAGAAAAGCTGTCTCCATCATTTTAGTATCTATGTGATATTTGGACAGGTTTTATGATTGTAACTGTGATAAATGCCAGTGCTTGCTTCACCAAAACCTCAAATCAGTCCTTAAATTGTAAAGATATGCTTATCCCTACAATCCCCTGCATACTGCTTCCTTGTTTCACAGATGGAGAACTAAGGCACACAGGAAAGTTGTGAAGAGGTCAGCAGCTGAACCTTTCCTCCTGAATCTCCGTTCAAGGCTTTCAACGCAAATCCATCCTTTGGTCCATGTTATATACTCTATAGGTGACATCTTTCAACAGTCTTTCTTCTTGTAGCTGTAACAGATGATCTAAAGTATTCAATGGCAAAAATACAGTGTCATCCAAACTTCTCCTTATACACAGCTTAGTTCATGTTTTTTATAGCATGTTTTGAAATAGAACACAACTGTACACATTTAGTTTAGTTGCTGCTTTATAAAGGCACCTCTGTGAACGGAAAAATGTCACTTTCAGTACAGGCCACTGGAAGAGCCAGTTATCTTGAAGATTTCTTATCTGCTGGGTGCAAGGATGAGACTGAAAACAGAGAGCATCAGACATATGCTGGCCCTGTGGGCAGAGCATTCAAACCATGTACCCACTCTGCTTCCAGACATTCAGCACTGGCATTTTTGCAGAGAATTGCTGAGCTGCTGTGCCAAGCATCTGACACCTTTTCTGTTTCTACCCATATGGCCATTTTTTTCCCCTGACATACATCCTGAACCCTATGGACCCCAGTGACCTTCACTTCTCTGCAGCATCTCTAGAACTCTCTGGTTGTTGTGGCCAGACATTATTTTTGTTTGAGCCTTGCAGTAGTTGCTAATAACCTCAGCATTACCTTTCACAGCTGTTATGCAAGTTATATAGTCTAAAATGATATCCACTTCAATAAGAAGGATATCCCAAGGACACACATGTTCAGCACGTATCATACTGTTTAGCCAGCTACAGGACTACCAAGGTTGTTTTTTGCTAAACTGTCAAAAGCAGAACAACAAAACTGCTTGCCATATCCTGCTCACTTTCTGTGCAATTCCCTCTTCATCCATCAGAGACTATTCAGCTCCATTCAGGACAGAGCAGGACAAACTGGCCCTTCTCTTCAAACTTTATTACCCTGTGGTGGTACATAAACGTCTCACCTCTGTGACATTGTGTGTCATGCTACCGACCATTGATGTACTCATTCAGGTGAAATGTTAGTGCTCAAAACCAGTGAAGTCCCTAACTACTCTTGCAGTAGTAAAAGCTGAGTATCTAAATACTTACAAGGAAAAGACAAGTGTTTCCAAGGGCATGAATGGTAGTCCTGTTCCCAACAGGCTGCTATGCTTGAAACCAATCTGTCTTGCATATATGAGCAGCTGGGACGGGGCATGATCGCCCTCTGGGGACATCATCTTGTTGCATTGTTTTTCCTTTATAAGAGTACAAGTGTTGGGCAGGCGCCTGCAACTGTCACTGTGTAGGATGAAATTAAATATAGTTTTATTCATAAAGAAAAAAGTAACTTGCACAATAGCGAGCTTTAGTTAGGTTTCTGAAAAAGGAAGAGCAAAGAAGCAGCTCTCCCCACATCTCTAAGGCATGCTGGGGTGAATATTTAGCTTGTATAGCTATAAGGAGCTTGGCAATATATGCTTAATTTCCAGTGGGACAGGCAGAAGGGCCAGTGAGAAGGGATGCTGACAGGCTAGGAATGGAATAACAATGTGGTATTTTAACAAAGGTGCAAAGCGTTGCTCTACATCTGGGAGTAGCTTTGTTAGCGCGGTTGTATTTCTCAGGCCACATAGCTGAACCATCAGTGGGTTTGGCTGTGTTACCTTGGTATATGCAAAGCTTGACAAAATGTGAGTAACTCTTAAGAGAAAGCATTTCTGTGGGTTTTATTCTCTGTTTTGTGGTCATTGCCTTGGAAGGAACATTAGTCATTTTGGGCTTTTGCACTTGCATTAAAAGAAAACAAAACAAAAATCGGGGGTAAAAAAAAAGTTTGGGAGATATAGAAGGTTTTAGAAATGGTCATAACCTTGCTGGAGGCCTGCAGTCCATGTCTTGCCAACTCACAGAGACACCTGGCCTGCCAGCAACCAGCTCTGGGGGGAAGGGGACTGCCTGCCCTGGAGCTCAGCGCTGGCTGTCCTCTCCTTCAACCTCATCCCAGCCAGGACCTGAGTTGAGGGTAAAGCAAACATGTCTCTGCTCACCTCCCAGGCCTGAAGGAGCCCAAGAGGGCACATGCTCACTGCTTTTGACCTGCATCTGGGGCAGACAGTCTCCCTCCCGTGCAAACTTGTGTGCTGGGAAGCAGCACGATGAGAAGGAGATGGTGGAAATCAGCCAGTGCACAGCAGTGACACGAGAACTTAAGGTTTAACCATCATCTACACCCTGCTGAAAGAAGGCACCTACCTCTGTCTGGCTTCTGTGTCCATCCATCCGCCTCTTAGAACTGGTTCATAGACTGGTCCTGTACAACCTACTTTTAAATTAACAGCTGAGAAGGATGGGCAGATTCAACATTCCTCAGCCCAAATGAAAACATCCTGAAAACATCCCCCTGCCTCCCTCTAGACGTGTCTGCCCCAGGGTTAAGGGCCTGGCAGCTCCTGTCTCTAGTCATACCTGGCAGGACCTTGCCTTTGAGTTTGCAGAAGTCTGTCAAATCCAAAGCATTTCAATAGCCCCAGTATCTTGGACTCTAAAAGCTGTGAAGAGGTTTTCAACACAATTTCACTTTGCTGAAAAGTTTCCAAACAAATGTGTCAGCCGTGTAACTGTGAGTTAAGAAAAAAGAAAGGAAAAAATAGCCCGATCTTACCTGGTTTGTAATTGTAGCTCAGTCACAGTTACCTGCTCTAAAAAAAAAAAATCTTTTCCTTTGTAAAAATGCTTACAGAAGATAAAGCTGCCTCTGTCTCCATCAAAATGCAGTGCAAGGTTTGTAGCTAACTAGGAATGGGATCTATGACATGTATTAGGCTGTTTGCTACAATCCAGAAATAATTTTCCAATAGCCTTGAAACAGAATGAGTTCAGTGCATGTAAACAAACAGAAAGCTCTTTGGGGCTTGATCTTTAAAGTTTTACCTCCAGTTCTTCCTGGAAAAGTAGTATCTCTGGCTCTGCTGCTCCTGCAACCGATGTGCAAAAATTCATATATATAGCTTTGTAACTGCCCTAAGCCATGGTTTTGATTCCAGCATGAACCTTGGCTTGCTTATCCCTTGATTTTAAAAAGTCTGCTGAGCTATATTTTTCTGACAAGTTGAAGGCTCACAACAGAATTGTTTTAAAGGGTGTGATGGCTTCATGGCCTGTCTCAAGATAATGAAACACGTTTCCACAAAGACAGCAGGAACGACTGCATCTGTCCTGTGTACCCTGTATGTCCTGAGCATGGTGGCTCTGCAGAGCGAGAGATGACTGAAACATCTATGGAGTATAATATCCTGAAGCAAAGACCACACTCACCCATAGCTGAGGAAAAATTGTTGTTGATAGCTTCTTTTCTGTACTGTTGCATCCACCTTAGCTGCCAATGATGATGCTTGCAAAGCAAGCTCAGATAGGAGCAACCTCATAGCAAGCTCAAAGCAAGTTAAGGGAGGAGCAACCACAGCTCTCTGTCCAGAGACTGAGACATCCCAGACTGCAGAACTCAGTCCAAGAGTTAGGTCTCACTAGTAAGAGAGAGGTTTCTCGCCTGCCATGCTGGTTGTTCACGTGTTCCATCCATAAGTCTTAAGAACCTGTCCCAACCAGGTAGCTTCACTCAGAGCAGCAATAGAGGGAATGTGGCTATCACAAGTGATTCACAATTATTCACATTTTTTTCCTCATCCCTTAAGGTGGGAAGAGACTGAGAAAATAAGCAAAAAGTTACAAACAGACCTATTTCAGTTACTTTTCACAGTTTTCCTTTCTACATCTGTCTCTTGCTTATTGGCTTGAAGACAATTTGATAGCAAGCCAGAGAAACCACTGTGACAGGTACTTCACCAGTACTGGGGAAACTCTCAGGGGAGAGGAGAAGAAATAGGTACAAAATTGTTACTCTTTTTGCTCTCTGTGTTTATTTATTTTGGACCCATTGGGCTAGACCGCAACTAAAACTTTATGAACCTAATAAAATTCCCAACATTCTCAGACATGGGTCGTGATGTTTATATATTAGGCAGAATACAAAGGTGTATTTATGAGGAGATTGGAAGTACTTAGAGATGCTTGAGCTCAGCAAGGCATAAAGCGCACACAAGAAATGTTTCCAAACACAGCACAAGTACAATCGAGCTAAGCAGCACTCTTCCCACCTGTGAACTGCATGACACATGAAAACCAGAAGCATTTTGGACATGCCATGTACCTCATCACAGAACTGTCCCACCTCATTACAGATGGCGGAGTACAGTGCAATTTCATTGATTTTCAATAGTTGTCATTTATTTATTTGCCTAGTTCTGATATCAGTAAAATACAAGCGCTCTCCTTTTGGTAGTGGTGGCAACTATACATGCTAATAAACAGAGGAAGGTTACGAGAGTAAACATCTTTTCTCCCTTCTTTCCTCATGAAACACACTGTATTCCCTGATTCAATAAGCAAGTTATACTGTCTGACTCAAGTCGAGGGATAATGGGTCTTGGCAACAGATTAAGCTTTCCATTTTTATAAACAAGAAAATTCTAGAGGGAATCTATGCTGGGATTTATTTTTGCCAGGAGCAAATAAACAGTTCTGTCAATACACAGATAATCTCACTTCCCCACTTACCCCATTCCTCTCTTGTCTTTGGCTGTCTTCACCCCAGCACCTCCCACTAAAAAAAAAAGAGGAAAGGTTATGTGTTTGTTCTCCTCCTGTCACGCATGATTTTTTTTTTTTTTACTGATTTCAGCATTAAGTTTTTTGGATACTTCCTGTCACTGGAAGATCTCTCACTCCCCACAAGAGCAGCATACGTTTTCAATTTATATTATGTTCCCAGCAGATGTTGCAGGACGTGAAGGCCTTGCTTTCTCTTTCATTAAAAAGGCACTTGTAATATGTTTTATTGTCTTGGACAGAAAAAAATGCATGTATTACAGTGTTCAGAAATCAGTCAATGTGATTCCATAATCTCTGTCTTAAAAAAAAATAATTAGTTAACAGAAAAGAGTAAAAAAAAAAGTCTGTGTTGAATATACATCCCTGAAGAGTATTTGTAAGAATTCCTCCAAAGGGTGCTATGGAAAGAAAGGTTTAATGTCTCAAGAAGAACTCTCCAAGTCTAACACACAGTGATTTCAAGAAACACTTCTTGTTATCTTCATCACGTTTTGCATGAAAATTCAGAGTACACACCAGTGCCTTTGGTTCTTCACATGGAGCTCGAAGCTATACTAGGTGCTTGTGGCTTTATCTGAAGCTAGACCTCATAACATAAACCCTTCTTTTCTCAAGATATGACACCGACATCCCACGTAGAGCCTGAGATCCGAGTTAGAGGGTAGCATCCAGCTATATCATTTGGGTGTTTGCTGTCAGTCAGCGGCCTAGCCATGGCCACACCGCCCATGTCTTCCTTGAAGATTGGCTTGAAGTGGACCAGAGCACCCAAAACCTAAGTTCTTTGAACTTACCTAAGAAACGGGGACCAGAACAAGTAAGCTCCTACTTCAGTAATAGTCACCCAAGAGTAAGTCTTGAGAGGAAAAGGATAATGCTGGCTGCATTAAAAAAAAAAAAAAATCAAAGAAACTAATCAGAAACTCAATACACCAGAAAAGGGTACACTACAGTCTCCAGAAATTCCCTTTAAAAATCTTTAAGATTATGTATGCTAGGAAATTGCTGTTGGTAGGCTGTAGGATGCTCTCAGTGTCACAGAATCATCTGTTACCGTCTCCTTTCACAAATTCCTACTGCTAACACATATATATACATTTGTGCATGTGTATGCATCCGTGTGTGTATACTTTATGTACATTCATATTTACTTATTCCATCCTTTGTGTTGAACCTAGGAACAAAATGAGGTTATACCCTAAGGCAAAACATACACAAACGTAATGTGGAATCACCAGAGTTGCCAAAAAATCCCTGCTGTAGAGAGATTAAGTCTAGCAAAATAGGCAGCAAACCACAAGTTTCATACAGAAAGCTTGTTTCCAATACAGTTAGATTTTATCATTCCATTGTTTCTTCCTGTATTATGGAAGCAATTGTTTTTTCACTAAAGCATAGGTATGTCAGAGCCAGAAGCAATGGTCCACTTACATCTACATTTGTGACAGCAAGTAATGCAGACAAATTGATATCTCAGCATCTATTCCCAACAACATAAATCCAGCCAGTGGCTATCTCTCGGGTTTCCCCATTTTCTATAAATTTGTCTGTCTTCCCTTGAGCTGATATGCGTTGCTTTTTATTGCTGACTTTGGAAATTGTTCCATAATTTAAAAATTCTTTGTGTGATAGAAGTTCAGCTTGAATTACAACTGACGCTGCTTGTTTCCACCTGGTGTGGAAACGTACACGCACGACCTTTCAGCTTACATGTTTCTGTAAGCACTTACAGAAAGCACTTATCACCTTAGGTGGTACCCCAGGACCACCAAGGACAGATGGAAGGCAATTTTGCACTGCCCAGTGGTTTGCCTCTCTGTACGTCAACTTGTTTTTTCCAACCCAGGAGCTTTCTAGGCAAGGGAAACGGGACACACTGAACTCTGGTCAGTCAAAGCAATGGTCTCACCTTGACTAGGCACTTGCCACCTTGACTAGGAAGCCCTTCTAGGCCAGCATCCATGCCCTGTGGGGCACGCTATAGCCCCACTCCGCAAGACAGAGGGGCTGTACTGTCCACATAATTGCAATTGGAGGGTGGCACCAGAAAAATAACTTCTTGCTGGACTTTTCCAATTTTTCTCAAATCCTGGCAAAATCCTGGCTCTCAGCTGGTGAGCTCCTGAGCCATGCAGGCACCAGGGGCCTATGGAGTCAGAAGCATTTGGAATTTCAGCTGCTAGGACTACAGGTGGAGCACCCCTCAGATTTTACTTGCTTTCCTTTCTGCAAGTCACCTGTTTTGGGTTATTTTATTTTTACAGTTACTCACAGCAAAACCAGCCTTATGGTACTGGTGGACATAGAGACCAAAACCAAACTCAGTGCAGCAGCAGTCCCAGTCCCTCAGCACTGGCTTGCTGCAGACCCACGAGTACCTCAGGCAGAAACGCAGCTGGGGAGAAGAGCTAGGTTGTATCACAGCAATGGGAGATGAGATTTTTAACAATCAGTGTCAGAAATATTGTTTACAAATTTCATCTTCTAAGAGATGATCAACATGCAGACTACAACATTTCCACTCTGGGGATTCCTTATTCTGGTTTTGGGTTTTTTTAAGATTGAAATTTTTCCTTCTTCTGCAAAGGATGGTTGTTTGCAGCCCAGGAATTACATTTTCTGAGATTTCTCTCTGCCTTTTCAGGATACACATTGTTGTGTACAGTCATCCCTCTGTCTTTTCTTTCATGGTCCTCAAATTTTTTGGCACCTCAAAATAACTTGCTACTGCACACGATCTTGCCTCTACACAAGGAAATAGTAGCACAAAGCAATTGCCAATGCACGTTCTGCACAATTTTCACAAAAAAAAACCCCAAACCAAACACCCAGCCTTGGCTCCTCTACTGTTGCAGGGCAGAGCAGCACTAGGTCCGAGTGCACGCATGGACAGCAAAGCGGGACAGCAAGGAAAGTGGCTGAGAGGCTCCGGAGTGCACTGGAGCATGGGAGCAGCCCATATGCAAGGATGAGGAGAGGCAGTCACTGCCATGGGATAGCCATCCTTCCTTTTCCAGTCCTGGGGAGGGACCTGCAGGAGGGCAGCTGGGCATGGGGATGGGCACAGTGGGAAGGCAAAATATTACCCTGAGGATATGGCGGCTCCTTGTGGGCGGAACGTCAGAGCATATGAACATTTCACGCTTCCCAGCATAGCTATAAATTAAAATAAATCCATTTTGTAATACTGCCAGAGAATGGCTGACTTGAGAAACTTATAGTCCAAAGTATACAGGAATTCACTTTCTATTGCACTATGAACATTTATTAAAAATTTTTAAATGAAATTAAAACAACACTATTAAGTCCTATTTCATGTCCTTTGTGGACACATATCTTCTATTTTCAGGACAAATTTGCTTTTCTTCCAAGAAGTCTGATGAACTGAGACATGGGAACTTGCTAAAATCATCCACAATGGTATTGTATAGTACTGTTTTTGCTCACTGTTAAGTGATATTCTGTAGTTCCTCTGTTACCTCGAGAGGCTGAGCTGACTGGTCTGGGTTAAGTCAAAAATAGAAAACCACAAAATATTGTAACAGATATTCAAAATCATAAATCTGTAATCGGCAAAGCAGAGAACCTCTTTTAATATCGTCTTCATTTAAAACAATGATTTGTTGAGGCACACAAATAAAAAGAGTTAATGAGACCAATTTTAGAAAGTAGCTTTTGCAAGCCCAGGAGTTTTGGATTACTTGTATAAATATCCAGATCGCTGAAAGCTGGGCTGCTCTCAGGAATCCCTTAACCTTTTGACATCTGTACTCCGTGCATCTGTCCCCATGAGCAGTGTTGGTCCTGCCTGGAAGGGACAGCCTTCCCAAGGGACCAGTCATGCATTTTTCATGATCCAGCCCCTGGACAAAAAGCAGCACAAATCGCAGAAGCAGGGACCACCAGCCACCAACGACGAAGCCTGGCTAGGAGCTGCCTGTGCCATGTGGGGCTGCCAGGGACCCACTCCCAGAGCGGGTGGCATATGTGGAAAGCACAGAGGAGCAGGATGCTCTCCTTCTATGCAGGGAGAGGGTGCAGGTAGTATCACTGCCACAGAGACTCTAGCCAGTGGTAAAGCAGCTGAAAGACGCACCAGGGTTCACTTTAGCCACAGCTTTTCAGCACAGTTTCACACTGCTCTGATAACTGTATCAATACAATAAAGTAGCCAAACTGATGTCAACATCTCAACGTGCTTCTTTCTGAGAAATTCAGCTGCTCCCAGGATGGACAACAGAGAAGAAAGGCTGTACCATGCGCATTGCCTTGCATGAAAACCTTTTGTATTTGGTCTTAGTTTAGATTGTTTCTTAATATTGCTCACAAGATGTTATCACCTTGATATTTTTCCATTATTATTATCATTTTCATTTCTAAACTGTGTATGTCTTCCAGTTACTTCTAGGCTTCTCCTGCACTCTTGCCCTAGGGCACAAGATGTCACCTTTCTCCTGGTCTTTACCATCAATGAACATATAGTAACTATGAAATAATTAACCTGTAGATCAATTTCTTCTCACAAGTGCATTACCAAGTAAGCTGGAAAACTCAGAAACATGTTCATGGTTCTCAAAAGATAAATGTCTGTGTAGCATACACTTGAAAAATACCCAAGATGTCAGAAAAAAAGCTACTTTCTAGATGAAATCAAAAGTTTACCTATAGACCTCCAGGCTTTCAGTTTACTGCAACACGTTCATCCTAAGAGTTACATGGCATCTGACACCACCACAGTCTGGACAGAAAAATCCTTGTTGATACATATATCACTGTAAAATCCATTGATGCTGAGTGAATTTCTTCCTGAGCTGACAGTCTTTAAGAGAGTGCAAGATAAAACTAATCAAAAAAGCCAAATACAAAAATCCAAATACTATCACAGTGTCTGTTGAAATGTTAAAATAAAAATGGGGTAATGTTTGCAGCGCTGAACCTTGGTCCTTGGATGAGTTTCTTAGCATCAGATTTCAAAATGCATTGGCACCCACAGACATACAGGTTTCTTGCAATGCTTTTCAACATGCATGTCAGCCAGTTCCAATAGTCTAAAACCTCACAGACCAACACTGGAAACTATTTAGCACCTGAATCTCATTTATTTCCACTTAAATATCTCAGTTCCTTAATCATAATTGGGAGAACTATACTCCTCTGCCTCTCAGAAATTATTTAATCAATTCCGTACAAGACTTCTGAAGTGCTTTAGATATGACGGCAAGGGGAGAGCCCAGAGATATCCTGGACAGATCAAAGTGAATTGAGGAATTAAGTGAGAGAGATCAGCAGTGACAAGATGAGCTTTGCTTTGGCTCCTGGAGACAGAGAGATAGACACACAGACAGACAGACAGCATATAAACACATTACTAAAAGCCTCAAATTACAATCCTTAATTTGTAAAACCCAGCTAACAGCATTTTCAGTGTGCATACCGAAACAGAGTCAACATTATCCCTAATTCATGACACTGAAATTTTCCTTAGTGCCGCTTATGAGAGATCGAATTATTTCCATTCTTCACTGGAACAGATAAATAGCAAAACTCGGAAAATTCATACCAGAAGTTCTATTTATGGAAATGCTGTCTAATTGTTGGACAATACACTTTGTACCAGGTCATTGGTTCAAGACAGATGGCCTCATAAACCTCTCAGCAATATATAAAACCTGAAGTTATATTTGACAGGTTCCAGGAACTGCATTTCACACAAATGACTTGAGTGCCGCAGCAGAGGAGCAGAGGCCATTTACTGTCTAGTAATGGGATCTGAGCTGAATATACCCACCACCTGTGCACAATGCAGGGTGAGACCAAAACAGAGAGTGACCAAGGGCTGGTCTCCCCATGGATGTGCCATACCACTGCATGTTGGCATTGGTGAGCTGCGGATCTGTGAACTCTTAGACTACTTCATTTTTCAGCTGTTTGCTCACCTACAAGGATGGAACGGTGATGCTGAAACAAAAGCCTAGGGAAGCAGCACACTTCATGGCACACTATGCAGCAGAGCCTGAATTTATATATCTGTCCCTATCTGTCTCTTCAAACATTCCTTCTCTATTATTAACATGCACAGTAAAAGCATTAGACTTCATATAGCATATACTCATTTACTGGCATTTTACAAGGGAACCCTGTTTACTTAAGTCAACATATCTACAGCAGAAATATTTACTCATATCTAAGAGACAGGCAAGATTCACAATGTTAAAAGTTTATCAATATTTTCCAGCTTCAAACTACTCTGGACATATCAGTAAATAAGCTATCACCCTCCGTGCCTGCACTCATAAAAGTGTAGCACAAGGCATGGTATAAAGAAATATGGCTACCATATGGTCCATCATTTTTTGCCATCATGAATAATGCACAAGTGATCTGTTGTCTACCCAATTTTGAAACCTCTTGATTATTTAACAATACATGGTGTGCAATGGTTTTGAACATAAAAAATAATCTCACACTGGGAGACGTCACTCTAAATCACTTTAAAGTGTATGTATGCAAGAGAGGGAAGGAAAGAGACCTTTCCACTTGTGAACAAACTACCGCAAACAGGGTTACACTGTAATTTGGGCACTGGAAAGTGAGTGGTTTTTGCTGGTATTTCACTAATATAAATGTTTCTACTATTTTAATGGAGAGAAATCACGCAGCTGAAGCTCATAACTTATTTGCTCGTTGCTATAGATCAGCTGCCACTGAAAAGCATTAATGATGCCACCGTTCCCTTCTTTAAATAAACATAAAACTAATAAGTACACCTGCCCAATTGGTACTGTGCAATGACTCTTTTTCCACCTCATTTTAAATACATACTACTTGAATTCAGCAATCTTTCTAATGATCTCTCCATTTTGCTATGGGATAATTATTTAAAGTAACTTTTTTGCTGAAAATGTTTCTCAGCACACAGTTTCAGCCTCACCAATACTGAGTTGTAGGTAAGACTGGTGACATCGCTTGTTACTGACCTCATTTCACTTCCTTGTACTCCCTGCCCTTGAATACTTACAACTACTCCAGATGAAATCTCCCAAGTTACAAATCCACTTGAGGTATATTTACTCAAAGACACGTGGAAAACCTCTGAAAAAGTACAGCTTGCAGATACTGAGGGATGTCCAGCCCCAGGTCCACCTTGCCCTTGCTCAGCAATGCTGCTGGTGCTGAGCACAGCGGGCACACAACAAGACCATGAAACTGTCTCCTGGTGTCTTCTGCCCTTCTGGTGCTTCTTGCTGGACTTTATGGTTGGATGTTGTACTTAGGGAAATGATCTAGCGGTTGATAGGGCTGGGACAAAAGCTGGACTCAATGATCTTAAAGGTTTCTTCCAGCCGAAACGATTCTATGATTCTGTGACTTGGATGCTGAGGAGGAGGGATCTACCAGGCCTCAAAGCACAGGGGCATCATTGGAACAAGGAAGTCCAGAAAGAAATATTTCTGGACAAGTAGCCTGCAGGAAGAGGATGGTGGGGAAGTAAAACCAAGAAATTATGCACAGAAGTCTCTGTTCAAAACATGTTACTAAAGTTTCTCCAAAACCACTGCTGAGAAAATCCAAAATTAAAATAATTCATGCTATTTAATTTTAGTCTTTAAAGATATATCTTCCAGGGACAGATGAGTCCCTGAATGCCATCACTGCTCCATTTGCTGTCTCAATATGCAGTGTGGATGGTACCACCTAATGCGCAGCAATAGCAAAATATCTTGATCTTTACTTTCTACAGCATTGCTGGGGTTCTGCACTTGAGCAAGGAGAAGCGAGCAGAGGTCTGAGTAGCCTGACAGAGTTCTCTGGGGAGGGGGACAGGCCAGTGATCTCTCCAGGCATTTGCTAGTAGCACAGAAATAGTGAACTTGTATTATCTCGTTTGTTCTGCAGATCCTCAGGGTGGTTATGGGCTTTTCTACCAGTCCTGACTTGGCCTGCTGTTTTTCAGCTTGTTTTCACCCAGGTCTCTTTCTTCTCCTTGGCCAAGGCCCTCAGGGCGCTCCAAGTCAGCAGTACCCACCTGCCAAGTGCAGACCTAAAAGGTCCAGGAGGGCATGGGCATGGCTCTCAACCCAGCTTTTGCTGGATACTCATCTCCTCCTTGTCCAGTCTATCGTTCCTCTCACTCTCCCTGCCGAGGCACTCCTGGTCTCACCTGCCTGCCACTTAGCGTTTGTTCTCCTGAGTCATCTTCTTGCATAAGAGTTTCCAGCTTTCACATGCAACAGTGGTCGTGTCTGTCTGTGCGCTGCCATGGCTGAATATTTCCTGCAGAACATGGAAAGAAGAGGAAACTACACGTATTTCTATCAAAGTAACAAATATATGATACACAGAGGCTATGTTTCACTGTTGCTTTGGTGACCATAGGATATACATGCTGAGTTTTACACTTGCAAATGATCCCCATATGCATTTTTTTTCATGTGGGAGATGCTGTCTCACTGATGGCCTCATGAAAAATTGCAGACAACTAGACAGCTGGATGGAAATTCACTGTGGGATCCCAGGAACACTCCAGAAGGCTTTGTGAATAAAGAATTGTGATTGTCTGTGGTTCACCGATATGTATTCCACTTGATCAGAAGAACAATTTCCCCACAGTGGCTTGTGACTCATTCCATAGCCATACTAGGCAGAAGAGTGCTCTTGCAAGGCTATAGAAACCTCGGTAGAGTGAAATTTTTTGAATTAAATAGTCAGGAGTCCCTAGCTTAGAGAAGATGCCATCATCCTTCACTTTTTAAACCTATGATTTTCCCCATCACCTGTTTCTTTGTATACTGGATGTTGACAGATGCACACATTTATCTGTTGATTTTTAAGCACTCTTAGCTTTGATACATGTCTTTTCTGTTTTAGTCGGTAGATACTTTATCAGATATAATTATGATCTGAAGTCCCTATGTGCCTGGTATAACATGGTTTGAAAAGGAACTTGAGTATCTGCACTATGTGGGGGGCTGGGTCTAGCCTACTTTCAGTGATTATCAGAATATTTCCCATTTGCTCACAATTCCACTAAAATACTTGTATATGCCCCTCCTCATCCCTGAATTGCTTTGTCTTGCCTAGCTTTAATTCATCATAGCTTTTAATTCTCATTTTTTCCTGCTAGCAGTAACTTAGAGAATGTTCTTGCGTAGCTGCCACCTCTGTTTTCCATTTCCGACACAGTTCATTTGTTAACCTCAGATTTCTTGAGCAGTCTCTTGTGAAGCCACATTGGCTTTTTTAATTTTCCTTTGCATAACGTTTCTTGAGAGGAATTTTATTCTGCTGCACCCTAAATTCTGATTTCTTACTAGAATTCTCCAGCTTGTTTGCACACTCTTGGATCTGAGGTACCTCTCATTAGATCCCACTAAGATCCTGAATTTAACTAAGCAGTTAAGGATGTGCTGGATTTAAAGAATGTGTATAATCCTTTCCTCATTCAACAGAACAAATATGTCAATGGCTGTTCCAATGGGATAAAAGCACATGCTGACAGTTACTGTAAATTTGTAAAACCTTCTGTTCTTGAAATCTAATCCTCTAGTACAACTGCAGTACCTTCTGGTTCCTAAACAGTTTTTCTCAATTAAACAAAAGGAGATTTGCAATACTCTGTTGCTTTCATCCTATGATTCTATGATTCTATGACTTGTTACCTTCTGGGTTTTTAGGTAACTGCAGGTTTTTTCCATCCTGTAGAGAGAAGTAATTGCATGCCACATTGGGTGCAATGTGGTAAATTGCATTTACCACATTGGGATGACAAGCCATCATGCTCTTGAGAAGCAAGAGACCTCTTATTCAGAGTAGGCAAAACAAAGCAGACTTTTTAGACTTCCAGTTTCTGATCAGTATGATTTGTGTTTGTGGAGGAATCTGCAGAAATCAGCTGTGAAGAATCAAGCTTGCGTCTCTCCAGGGCTCAGGCTGAGGGGCTGCACAGAACCCCTGTGCTCTCAGGCCAGGCTTCAAGATTGCCTCTCTGGTCAGGTGACTTTTTACTTTCTTGCAGAAAATAACACCCAACATGGATGAAGAAGCATATTTCCATGAGATGAAGGAGTGGGTAGAGGCTTCCCACTTCCATGCTTCCTGGGATAATCTGTCCCTTTCTCATCATGAGAGTCAAGTGAACCATCCTGGAAAAGCAAACCTGTGATTCAGTAGTATACCACCATCCTGATAAATTTTTGTTTCACCCCAAGCTTCTAAAAATAGTCGCTTTTTCTCCAGTAGATAAACACAAGTTCATAGAATCATAGAGTCACAGAATGGTAGGGGTTGGAAGGGACCTTTAGAGATCATCTAGTCCAACTCCCCATGCCGAAGCAGGTCCACCTAGATCAGGTCACACAAGAACGCATCCAGGCAGGTTTTGAAGACCTGCAGAGGAGACTCCACACCCTCCTTGTGGGCAGCTTTTTCCAGTTGAAAAGAAATGGAAGGGAAGTGACATGACCAAGCAACAAATCTTTTTATCACTCAGCTTTGCATTATAAAATAAAGATAACAATCAGGCACAGTACTTACAGCTTTACTCACTGTTTCCTAAGAAATGTGTTGTTTTGTTTCTTGGCTAAACTGTTGACTTGGGGTGGGATATGATTTCCAGGCAAAAGGCAGAACAGAGCACAGATCTGTTTGATTCCTGGCTTGGTGTCCTGTTGCTGGCTTAAATGATGTTTCAGTTTAAATTATTTTGAGTGGTAATTTTTTTGCCTTCTTGTTTTTTTTGTGGCAGGTTTGTCTCATGCTTCAGTATTGTCTGTTAAAAATACAGTGCAGCTTGATGCTATCACCCACACCCCAACACCACTTTAGCACTTTATCACTTACTCCCTTTTAGGCAGAAGAGGAATTCTTCTCAGTGTTAATGGAAGTGCAGTCAAGGGCTGCACAGGGATGCCTCTGAAAAGAGATGCACACACCGTGCACTGAGGTTAGTTTGAGGCAGGTTTGGGGCCTTTTCTAAAACATAAAAATAAAATATTTTGTTAACATAGGAAATGATTCAGAAGAACCTGCAGGCTACAAAGCAGGGTAATATCCCTCAGATGGTACAATTACCCAGGTAACTGGAAAAAAATGCAATTAAACAAATAAGGTATACCATTGTGAACTGATAGCAATGTAGGAAGTTACAGAAAGATACTGCTCTTCTAGGGAATAAAGGGTGAGCATGTTGCTATCAGCAGCCAAGTTTGGATAACATGATATCTAACATATTAAATAAAGATGTTTAACATTTCTTCATAACAAAGTAGAGAAGTCATAAATCACAAAGTACTGATTCCTATGGGTACCACAATTCTTCAAGTTTGAAGACAAAGCATATATCAAGTTTCATTCTCATTATAATCTTCATATAGTAACCTTGAGGTCAGAGAGAGAGGTCATGGAGGCTCATGGAGGTATGCTTTCAATGAGGGAAAAGTTATTTTCCTTTAGATTGCTTGGACTTCTTAAAAGAAGAATCTGCTGCCTGAATAATTGACAGAATTTTCTCCTTCTTGTAGGGCTGAAAGAACAGAAAAATTGGTACTACATTAAGCAATTTTGAGATTATTCTGTAACTGAGACTGCCCTTTAAATGTATCCACTTTCCCTATCAAGTGCTCCTTTCCAAGAACTAGTTACTGAGTCACGCTCTTCCTGTGTCATGTAAGCACTGGTTCTTTCCATCTTTGTGGGGGGGTTTATGTTTGCACAGACTATTCCTGTTTCATCGCACTAACACATTTTAGCTACTAAAAAAAAACTCAGCACACCAACCAAAAACCCCATAGAAGGGACAAAGGGAGAATTCAAACTGACCAGACATATTGCATCAGAAGATGATTAGCAAACTCTAATAACTGTCTGGGCATTTATTTGCTATCTTTTACCTGATAGTTTCAAAGTACTTTTGATCCATTAAAACTTTACAACATCCCACGAGGTTGGTGTTTTTAACCTTCTTTCACAGACAGTAAAAATTACACAGAACTGGCTTAAGCCCCTTGCTGTAGGTCATATGGACAGTAACAGAGTGGGGCCATAAACAAGTTGACAAGCCAATAATGTCCCAGCCATTAGACAACATCACCTCCTTCTGGAATGAAAAGCTGGAAACAAGGCTGTCCCACGCAGTGTGAAAAAAGTAAATTATAAAAGTCACTGCAACTTCTTGACTACAAGGCAGCCTTCCCTAAAAACTGGATAGTGAAAGGTGAAGTATGAAATTCACCTTATGAATCACATAGTGTATATTTCTGCATTAAAAGAAGACAACCAGGTGTTTAGATAGTTTTCTAAACAATAAGGAGGTATCTAGGGAAGAAGAGTCTGCACTTTGGCATCTGCCTCTCCTGTGCAGGTATGAAGAGCCTGCATTTGCAGTAGGATCAACAGGAGTACCAAAAAGTGGGTGGAAAGCCTGCATTGTGTAGGCACATGAGCAAGCTTCCATAGGCAGCTCCATCTCAGGCCCACAGTGACGTTACTGGCAGCACTGGCTCATTTATCTGCTTGCTAGTTGGGTTTTGCAGCCTGTGAGGCTGGACAGCTGAGGGGGAGGTATGCTTCCATATGTATGTTGTACCTATGGCCACCCTGTCTACTTGATAAAGTGCCATATAGTGTTATTTCTGAGAATACAAGTTGGAGGCTGCTTCTGAAGCTTCAGCCCTATGTGGAGTAGACTATCTGAGCAGATTTCATCCAGCATGTGGGATGTATGGAGTTGAGATCATTTCAGTGCCGTGACCACCATAGCAAACGCTGAACAGAGTCCAGGTCCTTATTGCATAAGACTTGAGCGCTTTCCTGGCAGGGACTGTGAGGAATATGAAAATGTTGAAACTGAATTTATTCTCAATTTCAACATCATCTCTCAGAAAGAGTCAAGCAGCAGCGGAATTTCAAGGGGGAAAAGTTCTTATAAAACTAATGGCTTTTTACTCTCTCTCTGTCAGCAGATGATTAATTCCTGGTGCATGAGGTGCATCTGAGAGACTTAGAATGGAGTTCTGGAAGTCATGAGGAAGCAAGAGAGGTCTCAACCAAGGCTTAATCATTCTGTTCTCAGCCCTTGCTCTGTCCCAAGTTCTGCTGATTAGACGCCAGAAAGACTTTTTCCTTGGTTTGCAACTTGGGATCTCACATTAACAAGAAACTAAAACAAGACAGATTAAAAGTAATACTGCTATTTTTTATAAGTCAGATGCTCGATGTTTTGCACCTAAATCTGTTTTTTGAAACTTATGTGTCTACTCCCAAAGACAATATAAACTGTCTGACTGGGGCCTCTGAAACTCATGTTGCATAGGCTGACACAGTAATTTGGAATTGTGAGTTTCATTAGCATGACCCAAGTCAAAAAACTTTCTCTAAGTGACTCACCAGTGATTACAGAAAAAAACCCACAAGTCCTTCATCCCCCCTCTCCTTGTTGCTATGTTCTGAACACAAGAGCATGTAAACCTATACTTCTCACAACTCCTCACATCGCAGCAAACTGCAGCATTTCTGGAAATACATTCCTCAGCCTAACACTAACTTGTGGTAGTCACCGCAAAGTAAGTCTCAACAATCTAGAACAGAACAATGGAGAAATAAGTTGATTTTAAAATACTGAGCCATCATTTATACAAAGTACCTTCTAAACACCTTCTGTGCTAAAGCAAAGACAAAGCGTCAGGTATACAAAATAGATCCAGTATGTATTCAGACATATTAGATTATTGTAATTTTTATATTTAAGTATTTTTGCCATTTTTATGAAGCTCCCCTCCAAACATCTGGAAAAACTGATTTTTGGAAAGCCAGTCTTTTAAGAAAGCTGTAGAACAGATAAAGCTTTCTTGCCAATCAAAACATTCCCAAATATTGATTTCATTTTTCAAAAATTTCATAAATATTTTCAAAAAATCCTCACGATCTTTTTTTCCCCCAGAAACAGAAAAATTTGGTTCAAGCAGTGCTGTCATTACAGACAGAAGATCCTGTTCCTAAGGGAGATACTCAACAGTCTTCATATAGATTAACCGTTCTCCTTCTTCATTGCCTTTCATTCTTTCGAATCTGCAGTAGAAAAAGCAAGTGTCCCCCAGAACGAATTGCCTGGTGTACCTCTGGAGAAGCTCCAGTCAACATATAGTCTTTATGTGGAACTTCGTTGAATGCTCTGGAAAAAAATAGCTTTGAATCACCTAATTAAAGACCATTTAATAATGCAAACAATCTTTACTCAGTGGAGGAGCTTACATCAGGAAGGCTCATCAAAGACAAAGCCTTCATTTCTGTCACCTTGTCCTTTGTGTTGCTTTATTTTGTCCTGTCTTTCCCATGTCACTCAGAAGGTCCACTCTTTTTTTTCCCAGGATGATATTTCAATTCTTTCCCCATCAGACAGCAACTCTCAACTGGTTTCCTCAGTCCATACTTTTAGCATGCTGTGACTTCTGGTGACAAAGTTATCAATGGCATGATTAAGCAGAAACACTTTCCAGATGGTATAGCAGGAATGCCACAGCTTGCTTCCTCCATCTCAACCCTTGCCCTTTCAGGCGACAGCCCTGTGGCTTCTTCAAGCTGTATCTTACCACTTGACAGTCTGCCTACAAATCCCCATCTCCCTCAGATTATTTCAGTCTCTCACACAGCTCAGTAGCACTGAAGCCCTGCTACATTAAATGTCTATATTTCACTTCCTTTGAGGAGGAATTGTCTTGTCAAAAAGAAGTATCAGTTAACCTGATATGATTCACCTTTGAGAAACTCCAGTTGCTTTTACTTTTTCCATTTTCTAGTTGCCTTTCTATCTCTATTGTTTCAAATCCTTGTGTGTTACTAAGGTGACACTAACCTGCTCAGATTATTTTTCCCTTCCTTCAACGAAGTGTGTTCCAGGCATTATCCTCCAATTAGACAGTTCTACCTTCAAGTTCATAGATTATTAAAAATCTTTTCTACCAGACTTGCAGTTTCCTCTGCCAGATCTTGGACTATTATGAGATGCACATTATTCAGATACTCTTCCATTGCAAACACATTAATTTGCACTTCTACAGTTACTCCTGACTACCTCTGTCCCCATAGTCTACCTTACAAAAATATCACTTCATTATAAACAAAAGCAAAGTATTCTTTAGTTTGAGGTCATACATGGACTACAGTTATCTTCATTCCCCCATTATTTGACAGTGAAGAAGAAGGGATTTTTTTTTTACAGTATATTAATTTTGAAGCATCTTAATTTTGGAAAAGGTCTTTTCTCTGGTGACGGATCTCAACACGTGTCTTTAAGGGATTCAGATAAACCATCGATGGCATTGTGTTCCATGGCAGGAAGGTCCTAATACCTATAAATGCTCAAATTTGAAGTTTCTTTGCCCTGGGATTGCACTGACTGATATAGCTGTAATCATTTGAAAAAAACATTTGATTAAAAAAAAAAAAAAAAAGGGAAACCGTTGTGACATTGGTTTTGGCTTCCAATATATTTATCACTTACATAGAATCATAGAATGGTAGGGGTTGGAAGGGACCTTTAGAGATCATCTAGGCCAGCCCCCCTGCAGAAGCAGGTTCACCTAGATCAGGTCACATAGGAACATGTCCAGGCGGGTCATGAAGACCTCCAAGTAAGGAGACTCCACAACCCCTCTGGGCAGCCTGTGCCAGGGCTCCATCACCCTCACAGTGAAATAGTTTTTTCTTACATTTAAGTGGAACTTTTTGTGTTCCAGCTTCATCTCACTACCCCTTGTCCAGAAATCATTTCAATGGCTATCTTACATTATGTGTTGCAGCATTCCCAGAAGAGCTCCATCCAGGTATAATAGTCCCATCTGAGGCTGCTCTGCCTCGGCCAAACCCAGTGTTTCTCTAGAGCACACTCTACACTTCCTGAAACCAGTATAGGCCAATCCCACCCATCACCCAGCAGATAAAACAAGTACACACATCACATACATGAAAAGTAGGGAGAGTTTAGTGACTATGTTTCTCATAGGGTGAGCCATAGGCAACTATTCATTAAATCCCCAAAACCCAAATTCTTCTGGCTTGAATGTATAAGGAAGGTCCTCCTTGTCTCAAGCTCATTCCACCTTCACCATGCCAAAATCTCAGATCAAGACTCATTTAAGCAATATACAAGGAGTAAATTCAATCCACTTAATACACATCATCAAATAGGTGACTGCATAGTACACTCCAGAGTTTGTGATGCTTATGAAGCTGCTACAAGATTTTCAGTGCACTGTAGAATTCTGCTTCAAATTGCCAAAGACGGCTCTTGCAACAAAATTGAGGTCCATAAATCTGAGGTCATGGAGTGCACACTATTTTGTCTAATTTGAACCTGGAAAAAAATCTATATTTTTTCAGAACTGGTAAGCAACCATTGAGTAACCAGATTCATGTCTCTATATTAGTATTGAAAGAGACTGTCACAGCAGATTTTGGCCTTCTAAGAACCATATGCCCCGTGATGTCACCTCTTCTCCCAACTTCCACATATTAAAGAACAGATGAAACATAGGATGATTTTTTTCCCTCACCTCACTGCCCGTCCATTTCCCACCGCCCCCCAAGAACATCTTTGCTTTCAGCTTCCATAAGGATTTTATGAAAGACTGAAGGAGCACGACATCCCTGTGACAACCCTTGTAACACATTGGTCAAAATGGGACATTTTTTAGTCAGTGTCCATAATGTTTTATATTTAAGCTAAAAAGTGTGTCTGAGAATTGCCTAGCCTGGTAGTGTGGCAGGACAGTGTTCCCAGGTGCTACATGCTGAAGCACAGCTGGCCTGGTAGCAGACTTTTTTAATGGAACGTCCTTTGTAAAAGGCACACAGGAGTGCTCCCAGGCTCCTGAGGGCTTTAACAACACATAGATGTCAGAAATGCCCTCTGGGGCCAAACTGGTCATCCACCTAGTCCTATAATCTATCTGTGACAGTGACTTGTTGGAAATAAGTGTGTAAAAATATGAATGATTAATATACCTAGCAGAGCTTACTCAATTCCTGTTGGAACATCATTGCCACACAGCACATTGAGTTGGCAACATACACCTTTATACCATCATCTGTGCAATCCAAATGACCAAACAAAATTAACTAGGTTGGTTTAATCGCTTCAGCTGTCCTCAAAGAGTCTTTCTGATTACAAATAATGACCAGGCAGCATCTCTTCATTAGGAAAAAGAGAGAAGCAACATACAAGCATATAAAAGTCATGGGTTAAACTGGCTTATTAAAATGGCTTATTAAACCTGGCTAGCATCTGTTATCCTGCAGAGTAAAGAAAATGTGGCTCTAAGTGGGCATGGAAGAAGTCTCCTATTTTGTTAGTCAACTTCGAAAGAGAGAGAAACCCACTGGAAAAAACTGTATGGAAAATAAGAGCAAGATCCTCAGGCACCTCCAGTAATCCTCTGGGGCTGTCTGGCACAGTTGTGTCCAGCCTGACATCTGGAGGACGGATGCCCTGAAGACTTCTCCTCCTCTGGTGCACCCTGCCTCCCCTTGACAACATCTCTCTTGAGGGTACAGGCAAGATCGCAGTTCAGGTGGAGGCAAAGCCCCAGATGTCAGCTGGAGACATCAACAGACAACCTAACTGCAACAGCCGCCCAGCAACACAGAAGTGTATCCAAATTAAAACCTTTTCTTGTTGTGGTTTTTGTCCTGTCAGTCCATTTATTTTGGTGAAATGTTGGTAATTTCCAGGGAAAGCAGACAGTTTCTTGGAGGCAGGCGTTTGGCTGAAAATGAAATACTTTGTCAAAAGATATGTTCAGTGAAGAATGCTTAACCAGACCTTCTTCCAATTCCTTGCTCAGAAAAGCCTGTACTGGCCTGTGATCCCTCTCTTGTTGCCCCTGGACTCTTAGATACCACCAGAAACTTGTGACTTGGAGGGAGTTACCTCTCTCACTGCTGTCTACTTTTGGTCTTATCAAGAGAAGAAAAGAGAGATCAAAAGAGAAGTAGTATTTGAGGAAGGTAGAATCCTTAGAAACAACAAATAATGAAAACAGACAACTTAGAAGTGAAATACTATAAAATGATATTGTCAGATGTTCTCATAAATGGCCCAAAATGGAGAACTGCCTGGTCACACAGAGTTGGCTCTCCCTCGTCCTGGTTATTAAAGCTGAAGTTATGAAGCTAAAATTCCACGAAATATTTCCTAACTCTTGTTTTTTCATGTGTGTAATAACTACCCACATAACAAGAGTGTTTCACAACTGTAAATGGGAAGAGATACACACACGACAACTCTGTATCAAAATGTGATCCACACTATGAAAAGCAAATGAGAACCCTGGAACTGACCTAACTGTGAAGTTATTTCAAGTGATAATTAGATACCAATGATGAATTTGTTAAATCTGGAATACATGTGGAACACATCTGAAGCATACAGCTGAAAAATAAACACACTAATTTAACAAGTGACGCAATGTGACATTTTGTCCATAAGCAACTAGCTGAGGACAGTCTAGCCCGTGACTATATTTTTTTTGTAGACATAAGTTTGGTAATTATTTTTAATGCATGCTAATATTTCTTGTTTACTTAATAGTTCAGCAAGACACCAAAAGTCTGGTACAGCAAAGAGTCTACCAGTCCTTGAAGATACATACACACAGTGTATTAATGTATTTAGCTCAGAATAAACCCAAATAACAAAGTCTGGGTTCATATACATCACAATTATTTTGATCGTGCATTTCTTATCAACATGTTCAGGAAATGGCTAGATTTCAATACAACCGTACCAGGACCACAGAAGCCAATCAGAAATCTTTTCCAGTACAAGGTTTCTATGATTTCATCCCACTAAACATGTGCTACCTTGTTATGAATCAAACTCCAGTGTGCCCAGATTGATCTTCCTATATTCTGCCTAATCTCTTCTTGAAAGATCTCAGTGACAGCAATTTGGTTACTTCCCAACAAAGTCTTTCCCAAAATCTAAGTCTTCTGGGTACGTCTACAGAGCATCTCTGTTTTCCATCTACTACGTATTTTGTATTTATAGTTCTTTGTAGTTCTTTGCAATTTTCATTACTGGCATTATGATTTTGCAATAACTTATCCCATACTTATACACTGATTTCTGCTTATTCACTGGGTAAGGAATTTAGGTCTCTAAGATGGATTTATTTTATGTAGAGATGCTGAGCGCTGAAGGACTGATGGATATAGATGTAAGTACCTCTAGTCAATGAGACTCATCTAGGTACAAATCTATTTCAGAAGATACAGCTTGAAAATAGAATAATTCTGTGATAAACCTATGGCTAGACACATCTTTAGTGGCTAAACTAACATGTCAGTTTGCATTGGTTAAGATTCAGAGAAGGAAAACTAGATGCATCCTCTTCATGAATATAATTTACTGTCAGCCAGGTTTGTTTCTAACTTTACATAACTTTACCTAACTCAAGAACATTTGTTCACTTAACAGAGATTTCATCCTCACTATACAGCAAACAGTTGAAATACATGAATATTGACATGTAAAATAGATAATGTCAAAACTCAAAGTATTTTCTATTCTGTATTTTTTCTCCATCTCCAGAGCATCACTCCTTTTCTTTCCCATAACCTAATAGTAACGTCGGAAGCTCAGGTAACAGTTAAGTCGTACTTTTATGTCAAACACTGATAATTTTTCAATACTGGGGGAGGAACAGAGATAAGGTAAGCGGTCCATGAGTCCTACCGCAAAAATATGCTATGTCAGGAAAATGACCTCAGTCTTTGACCACTGCATGATTTATACTCTTTCAAGCTAATTCTGCAGACAAAACAAACACACATAAAGCTATGATGAGTATTTAGCTGTAAACACAAGGCTGTCTGATTGAAAAAAACATATAATTTTTACTCCTTTTTTACTTTCTGCACATACTGTTATGACTGAGAATTAAATCCTCAATAAGCTTCTGGATAGGTTTTCAGGCTAAATTCAGTTTATTGAGTATTCAAATGGATGAGTAATGAACATGAGACCTGGCCTAAAACTCTCATTAAAAAAAAATCTTTTGAATCTTAATTATTTAACTTAGAGCAATCTTTTTCTTAAGTGTACTTTTAGGAACTGAAAACTTGACAAAAACAATTATTTCTATTGCTTTCACAAACCAGGAGATGTTAACTTTTTTTTAACATTATCTTTAAACACTTCCAATGCCTGTATAGCAAGCATGTAGGTAAACATTTCCCAACTAATAGATATTTGATAAGCAGAGTCACTGTAAATATCTAGTTGCACATTTATAAAGAACATCATAGAAGGCAAGCACTGTGACTTCCACCAATCTCTGAGAACCTCTCTGTTATGGAAACATTAACACAAACTTTCAAAAAAAGAACAGTCCAAAACAAATTCTAATTCCAATTCATATGCTGATAAAGTTTCAGAACAAGCTGATTTGGAATTGAGGAGAAAAGGCTGAGAAAAGACAAAAAGTTAGGTTTGACCTTCATCTACATCAAGTGTCTTTTATGCTAATTTGGCATTGTAAAAATAAAAACCTTTTCTGATTTGAAATTTATATTTCCACCTGTACAGAGACAGCTCTACTTTGCCAAGAGTACAAAGAAGCCCTGGTAAATGAAAACAAACCCAGTATTTCTATATGAAGTATAAGTGTCCTCTCTCTTCTCAGTCAATGGGATAAAGTTTACAAATCATACCTATTTTCATAACAGGAACTCCACATCATATTTACATAATTGTTTACGTTTCAATTATTATCTCATATACAGGGGTACGACTCAACACTCCACACTCAAACACCAATTTTGCATCTTCAGCTACAGCAACTGCATGTTAAAAAACAGGCCTGGGCTCAGTATTACCCCTGGATGTCTATGATTCATAATCAGAACTGCAAGACTGGTCTTCAGTGTCATCACTCCAAAATACTTCACACCGTAACACCCTGACAGCTACCAAAAGCAACATACATGCACTGGAACTCCCACCTAGAGCATGTGAAGATGCTGGCTTTTGTTAAGCATTTTCTCAATGTCCCCAAGTCTGCGAGGTCTGAAAATGCCTCACGGAGTTCAGAAAGTCCAGAGAGCCTCAAGCCAGGACACCTACTCAGCAAAAGGCACCATGCTCTCCTACAAATGGGATTAGCCTCTGCAGACATGACCTTTTCCAGGAGGCCCACTGCCCAGAGGCTTGAGCTGCTCCATCCACATGAGGGCTCCAGTGGTGCTGCCTTCTGCCACACAAGTCACAGCTACAGCGAGGGAGATGGGCTTTGCACGTGTCTCAGAAGTCAACATGATGATGGGAAAAATTCATCCAATGCCAAGAGCTGCAGCAAGACCGTATAACACTTCATTTGTGTGCTAAAACACTCAGTGGGGATTTAAATGAATCAGATCCTTGTGCACAAGAGAAGGTTAACCCTTGCCGATTAAACATTTTTTATTAGTGGATCAGAATCAGATAGGATATATTTCTTAAAAACCAGTTTCACTTGAATATGAATTACATATCTTCAAATGTTTATTTTCCATGATTTGTTTCTTGTTTGTTTGTTTGTTTTATGACTGCAGTGTTCCACCAGGGTCTTCTATTTCCTCCACGTAACACAAACAAAGATAACTTCTAAAAACAGAAGAAATAAATCAGAACATTCAAAGTCAAGGCTCTCACTCTGGGCTGACTGAAACAGAGAAAATACATTACAAAGTACAGTGAAAGTTTCCAAGTTTCTTTAATGACCCAGAAACTGATTATGATGTACTGAATTTTACAAGTTAGTAAATCAGCCCACATACACCATAGCAAAACAAAACACTGGGGCTCTCTCACCAACAGGATTTTCTGTTCAGAATTACAGGGATATAATGATGCCCAAGAAAATCTTGGTGGTTAGCTGGACGAAACCAACAGGCATAAGAAAATATCCACAGACAGCAGCTGATGCATCTTTGGAGGAATATTTCTGCTAGCTCTGGCCCTCAAAAAGCCTTGGTGAGACTGAAAGGCTAAAGCCAAATCTCCATCCTCGTGGTTGTGTCTGCCTCCTCCTCTTGCCTGTATACTCTGTTCAGTATGCTCATGTGTCAAAATAATTGTGCTATTCCATGTTCCCTTATGGAGGACAAAGCCATGAAAGTTGCTCTCAGATGTATGATCCCCCTTTTCATTAATTCAAGGTGTAATTAGGATCTGACCCCAAGTCAATCTCAAGCTGGTTGATATCTATCCATTCACTTCCCTGGGCTTTTGACCAACAGAGGTCCCAGTGTAACACAAAATACACCACTATTATTTTCACATACAAGTACACTGACAAGAGGTCACCATCCTTTTAAAGACATACATGCTGTGCCTATCAAAACTAACTAGTCTTAAACATAAGACATTGAATTTGTATATAAAAGGAGGAGGCTGGAAAATGAAATTACATCTGCAACAAAGTTCATCTTTGTTTTCCAAGCTGTTCTTGTTTTCATACACAAGTGTTTTGTGTTTCCCTCATCAGTAAGCACCACTACTTGGGAATGGCCATGTGCTTGGGTAGACAAGTGAATCATATGCTATTGGTGCAGCCTCTATGTGTCTTCCTGGCAAATTTCTGTCTTAATTGCACTTCTTTCCCAGTGAAATGTGCTTTTAATTCAATCAGAGTTTACAAATATCTCACCAAGTCAAGTCCAAGTGGGTGAAAGGCAGTTTTATTTTCCTGCCACAAATTTTCCAATCACACCTATTTTTATGTTAGCAGGAGAAACCTTCATGATTTAATAACTACAAGCCTTTTAACAAACATGAACTCAAATAAGCACTTGTAAAGAACAAAAACAAATGCTTCACTCTGAAAGGTATGTTTTCCTTTTAAACATTTCTTCCGTTAGAACAGAAACATAAATTTAACTGATTTTTACATTATTTTTTTTAAACAAAAAGTTATTCCCCCCGCCCCCCATCCCAGATGGCTAGATGTTCATTCAGTGCAAGGAACTTGGGAGGCTAAGCAAACACAAACCCAGTTTGACAATCCATTACAACTTCACTAATGCACCTCCTTCACCAATAATCAAGGCTCTGCTAACACTTTCATTCCTTTCTTTCTTATTTTTGCTGTGTACATTGTACTCTGCTCAGCTGAATCACCAGTATTTTTCCCTTTCCTTTCCTTTTTCCTTTCCTTTCTTTTTGAAAGCCCTTTCTTTTAAGGCCCCTTAAGGGGAAAGTATTTATTTCCCAAATGAAGCCCTTGAAGAGGTTTGCTTCCTGCAGGCGAATTTGTAGAAATGTTCATCTTCAGGGTTATTTCAGGCATAGTTTTCTCTCTGCTCCCTCTTTTTCACATGGCAGCCTTGTGCAGAGAAATACTGCCCAGTTGTGGCATCTACCCTGTATGTCTGCCCTGCCCCAATATTACTTGATCAAAAAGCCAGAAACGAAATTTGATCTCAACAGAGATGCCAGCAACCCAAGTCTGCCCCAGACAAAGTTCCTCAGTCCTAGTAGAAAATCTCCAAACAAAACAATCCTGCTAATTCAGACTTCCTTATCAGCTTCTTTGTGGGGACATGATATATCAGTTTTAAATGGATATTGGGCTTTTTGCTGGTGGGTTGGGACACAGTGGCAGGCTCTGGGCTCTGGTTTCAGCTGTCCAATCACCTGAATTCAGGCTCTCCCAGAGAAAGCCTGGGCATCCCACCAGGATGCGCAGTGGCACAGCAAACAGTCTAGACATGTACTCAGGAGCTTGTGTGGAGCCCTGCAAACAAAACATAACTACATCGTGGTTTGTTGGTACAGGTGTCTCCAAAGAGGCTTCATTGTGGCCACAGGCTCTGCATTTGCCCTACTCCTGTGCAATAAGGAGCCGTGGCTGTGTGAAGGATGGAGCTCCCAGGGACTGGCACTGCAGCACTCATCTTAGCAAAGGAGACTGCTGGAGCTTTGACCTGGTGCACAAATCACACATAATGCAGGGGGAACACGTGCCCTGCTTCTGTATCTTGCCTGGCCTCTCTCCAAAGCATGTCAGACCCGTGCATCTACCAGTGTGCTGCACGACATGCTGGGCTGAGGTAAGTAAAGCTTGGCATGTTTGCATTTCCCCGCAGCGCATCACTGCTGCAGGCAGCAGCACCACTCAAGCCGGGCAAAACATAACAAATGGGGCTCCCAGTTGGGGTCTCTTTGATGAAGCAAAGCAGGACTGAATAAATAAACTCATCCTACACAGCCTCTGTGGGAATCCAAACATTTCTGAAGTTGAGTACAGAAGTAAGGGTAACATAATGAAAAGATCCAAAGGGAGTAAAGCTTTTTTAAGAGAGAAGTGACTTTGGAGCACTGGAACTTACTCCTGCCAAAGTCCTCTGATGCAGGATCTTAAATTACTTATGTGCTCTCAAAGGCTGGGAATTTAGGAGTTTAAAAGAGGTGTCTAAGGCCTCCATTCAGGCAGTAACCTTTAAAATTGTCATATTTGCAAAGACTTTGAAATCTTGTCCCTTTTCCCCCCATGAGATGGACAGCCCATCCAAATGCAAGAACATCAAGGCAAAAAATGTTTCTAAAACACAGCCACTTAAGCATTTTCCCATCATAGAATCACAGAATTTTAGGGGTTGGAAGGCACTTGTAGAGATTATCTAGTCCAACTCCCCTGCCAAAGCAGGTCCATCTAGATAAGGTTATATTTTGAAGACCTCCAGAGAAGGAGACTCCTTTTTGTCACTACTACCGAAAGAAAGCATGTCCCTTTGGAGGACCCTCTGTGGCATGAGGGTGCTCTGGGAAGCAGGTGACAGCACTGAAGAGGAGGTGACTAGATGGGCAGTCACCTCCAGGAGACCTGTGCCACTTGCAGGTACAGCTGGTGACCATGCTCTGTGAGGCTGTTGGCAGGACAGGACAATGTGGTGTGGTCCCACAAGCCACATCATTCTCCTACCTGTTTGGATAAGTCTGGGGACAGCGAGCTCATCTCCCACCACAAAATAACAAAGGAAAGACCTACCTGCTGAGGCAATGCCAGCCTGCCTGCCTCACCTCTGAGATGGAAAGGGGCCACAGAGAAGGAGAGGGGACCAGCTTTCAACAACAGGAGTGTCCTTAAAGCACTTGCAGAGCCAAAGAATCGGGGAGCCAGAGAAGAGTGCAGTATCCAACCCAGAAAATCCTTAAGCATAGGTTTAAGTGCTTTACTAAATCTGAACCAAAGGGCATCTGCACAGGTAGCCCTCACAAATCCTGGAATACCTGCTAGCATCCCATGAAGGGACAAGGAGGCGGCTCAGTCCCTTGCAAAAACAGGTGATGGCAAGTCAAGACAGCATGGGGATGTGAGCAGAGCCTGCAGCCCTCTGTAGCAGAGACACTCTACATCCAGAGGGATGCTCCTTGGAACAGTTGACTTCTTTGGGCAGTGACATTGAGGTGTTACCATACAATATCTTCACTCTTTTTTCCTCTTTTGCTATGGAGTTTTTCTTGTTTTCTTCATTTTACCTCATTTTTTTTTCTCCTGATGTTGTTTATTTCAAGTTTCTCATTGCAACTTCTGACAGTGGAAAAGACATATCCTGCATATGTTCTGCAGATTATTGGATCCACCTCCCCCTCCAAGTGTTTCAACAACAATCAGTTGTTTTCTGTGCAGTAAGAGGGATTAGTGTCTTGTGGTATCTTTTGCATTCTTTAAAATCTTCTCTACTGTCTGGGGAACAATCTGTTTCTGATGTTAATGTGGTGCTACGTGTTTGTCAAGTGTTCTGATCCTGCCTGCTGTCACCACAACATGGTGATAAATTAAGAGTTTAATTTCAGTTTAATTTGCACATGCAGATTAACAAGGCAGAGGACAAGGCATGGAAGGACAAAAGCAACTCTAATATCTCTGCCTCATTCAACTCACTCATGTACATCTCTGGAGACTTTAACTGCTTCATCCTAGTGTTGATACACAAAAAGCAAGAAATCTGAAGATTAACTAGAGTCAATGGCAAGAGTTAACACAAATCCTTCTCATTTGTTTAAAGTTTCTCCTCTTCGTTCTTAGTACTACAAGAAGGCACAACACGCTGCATTTTTTAAGGATGTCCTTAACCCCACTGAGCTGAATAGTGGTGGGTAAGCAACTATTTCAGCACTTTGAGTGGATGGAAACAAAGGTGCTATAAGGCTCTCACAGTGAAGGCCCGAACTCTTCCAAGGTGCTTTGAAGGAGATGATCCCATTGCTGTCAAAGGCATGATGGCCTTCAGCCCTACAGCACATGGGGGAGCTGCACAGGATGCAGTGCCTCCAGTCATGGTTGTGCTCACCCTTGCCATATGGACAGATGAACTTACAGACCTTGGCAAAGGCACTGAGTCACTGCAGGAACTCTGCATCTCTAAGGCACCCCATTTCTCATCCACTTAAAAGAAAAAGGTGAAGTCAGAAAATATTCTAAAGAAAAGAAACGGAGCAGAGACCTCTCAGATCTTGGCAAGACAGTTTAAATTAACTGAAGTGTTAAAATGGAGGACCCACATTTTGGCTATAATATATAAAATTTGTGCTAGGCATCAGGAATTTTTCAAAGAGTGTTAATTTATAGATGCTTTTCTAAGGAGAACAAGTGAGCATATTACTTTTCCTTTAAAGTGCAGCTGAAACAGCAAACCACACACACTCCAGGTTTTATAACCTTGCTAATTTTCCCTAAGCCTTGGGAGCTATTGGTGGTAACTATAAAGGTATTTTGTTTCAACTTAGGAAGAAAAACTGAAAACAAAAGAATTTGTTTTCAGAGTACAACTAACAGCTAAAGGGATATCGACTCCAGTCTCCACAGAATGGCCAGCAATGCCAGCAAAATACAAAAAGTTCCCCTTAAACTTAAGGAAAAACTTCTTTCTCGTGAGGGTGAGGGAGGCCTGGCACACGCTGCCCTAGGGGATTGTGGAGTCTCCTTCTCTGGAGGCTTTCAAAACCTGCCTGGATGTGTTCTTGAGTGACATAATCTAGGTGGACCTGCTTTTGCATGGGGGTTGGACTAGATCTTTAGAGGTCCCTTCCAACCCCTACCATTCTCTGAATCTGTGTTTCTATGAAACTTTTATACCACTTGCTCTTGATTCAACTAAAGGAATTGGGTTATTATTTTTATTCCTAGCTATATCAGTGGGAAAACTGGGCACAAAATGCATGCAGGGACAAAATTACAACCTAAAGGAAATGCCAGATGAATCAATTACCCTTTTGTCTGTATGCAGAAAATCCATAGTCGTGAGAAGATCCTGGAAGCATTGCACTGAATGTGGTACTTGCATGAAAAGGACTGAACTCCCAGCTCTGCAACACACTGTCTTGCTCTCACATTCTCATTTATGAAACAGACATCTATAAAACTGGTTTAGTGGTATGTGCAAGTGGATCACATACTGCAGTAAGGAGGAGTAAGTGCTGAGACTAAAATCCTCATCTTTGAATATCATCACTGTCTAAAGCGCCAACCAGACATTTTATTTTATGCCAGCTTTTAAAACTCTGAGTGTTCCTTTTGTCTCATAGGAGAATAAACCCACATTTTTCATGGCATTGTGTCAGAGTAGCTCAGCATTGTGGTACCAGCCTATAGTGGAGAAGATTTGAGTTCATTTTCCAACTTTACCAGCTTTAGGGGAAAACTTTTGATCAGAGCCAGGAAGAACAGAGCTTTACTGCAGGTTTGACCATTTGCCTATGCAGAAGGAGTGGAAGCAACTTTCTTTGCAATAAAAGCATTTTCTGGGAACATAAAATTAAGATCTTCTGCCCAAGTATTAACCACAATCCAAATTTTTAAATAAACTGTTTTAGCCTTTTCCCTAATATGAGAGGTGGACTGCACAGGAAGGTTATAAGCATACAACAACCCCAAACTTGAACTGAAGATTTTTCTTTGTCCCAATTCTCTAGACTTTAATCTTTGCTGAATGGTCAATGGGAAAAAATTCACTGTCAAGTCCCTATGGAGGTCCAAAATGCTGCTTACGTTTCAAAATCACTGGGAGAGCTTACAAAATGTTTGCTGGAAAGGCACCAGGTCATATTAAGTGTAGAGAAGCAGCCTCAGCTCTCACTTTCCATACATTTCATGAGCCTGAGTCAGAACCGTAATGTTATTTAACTATACCTATGTTTTGGATTCAACTTAAAGTATTTCTTCACCCATCCAGTAGCTTTTTATTTACTCCCATGTGTTATCCCACATTATCTTATTAGTTGCATTTTAGTTGCACTTAGCATGAAGATGATATTGCTAATTTGCCACCTAGTCATAAAACTATGTATCCTTCTATTATAGAGTTTTCCAAATATGCACTAATTCTATCATCTCAAAATATATTTCACCAGCTGAAGACTACATTATTAAGCATTTCATTACCATAATTACAATGAAACTAAATGAACAGAAAATCATAGATTTTTTTTATATCCTTTTCTTACTATTCTAATTTTCATTTGCTTTTGATTTTAAATATATATATATATACACACACACATATATATCTTGATTAACAAATGTCAGGAGAGACTTAAAACTATGGCCTGGAAACAGGAAAAGGACTTAAGTTCATAATGGCACCCAGAGATCTGCCAAAATTATTTTTAAACTGCTCTTAACCAAGCTATAAAAGTACACAGCTAGCTACACTCACTAGTACAAAGGCAATGATATCATCAGCTTGCTAATATATCTTCCATTTTAAGGCCACTAGCGGTCAAACAGAAGATTCATCTTGTTGGGTTTGTTCCATAAATAGCTATTAGGCACAGCATCATGCAGAATAAGAAAAGAATGTTAATGTCCAGGAATAAGATTGTATTGCAACAAAGCAGCACCAACAGAAATGAAGACTATACACTGTTTTGTCCTTGCACAGACAGATCATCCTCTGGCTCACAGGAAAAACATAACTGAGTCCCAGTGAAGTTCTTGAGACTCTCCTGCTTCCCACCATACCTCACTGGTCTGAGGCCAAGGCTTTTCAGGTGAGTTTACCATAAAAATTCAGCATACAAAAAAGGAGAAAGTTATAAACCATACATGATGATAGATGAGTTACCTGGAAATTCTATGGTCAGCTACCAAACTCACAGGAAAAGTTTACCCCTTAAAACTTTACATATGAAAACTTTATATTTTGGAGGTAGTCAGCACAGTCCCAGATTCATGGTGACTACTTCCTCTCTTACACATGGAACATCAAAGTCTTTCTGAACTTGTATGTTTTCTCCCCTTTTGAAACTGAGCGCTGCTCTATTCCACACGAAATAGGTTTCCTCATTTACAGCATCCATGTTATATTCAAAAAAGACTAGTTGACAAAAGAGGACCCTATAGCATTGGGTGAGATGGCAAATAATGAATTTGCTGAATTTTTTCACAGAAAACAAGATTTTCTGTGTTTCATTGCTGAATTTTCAATCACAATTAACTTATTTAATAGAACCAGTGAAATGATAGGCAAAAGCAAACCACATCAGTTCCTTTGATTTGTTATAGGCTGTACAGAAAAAAAAAAAAAACCACAAAACCAAAATCACACTTTGCCCCAGCCCTATGAAAAGTGATAGTGAGACTAAGTTGCAGAGACTGAATTCACTAGAGATCAAAGTGAAAATAAGAAGCAAGTATGTTGCAGTGCTAGAGTTTGAAGTGTGGGCTTTTTTAAAATAATTTGCAAAGATAGGCCAAATGTTACTGGTCTTAAAAAAATGTGCATCCAGTCTGTCAACTCAGTTCTGCTGATCAGGAAGAGATATGACAGGGTCTTCAAGCTCACAGTAGCTAACTTCAGGAGCTTATTTCAGCTCTAGCAAACCTTTCAGAGTATGTAATATGCACTGGAGTATGTATCAGTGAAATCATCCACAACTGTATGTAACACCTCTACTTCCAAACAAGGAAATAAAAGAGATAACCAGCAGGGCTTATCTTCTCCTTCAACCAGAGATACATACCTTACAGTTAGCATGCCTATGGTTCACAGGGAGGTTTGGAATTAACAAAACACAGCAAACATAATTCTGCTCCCAAAAGAGTGCTGCTCCAGCAGCACCATCATATCCAGGCTCCAGTAGATCCATTGCCAAAAGCAGACCAAAATCTTGTCCCCTAATCTCTCATCTATGCACAGTATTGTGAAACCACACATGCCAAACCCTAAGAAAGATTGTCCACAAAGTAAAACTGCGTCTTTTCTGAAGAAGAGTTACCAGTACGCTGTGTATGAATACATAGCATTAACCCAGAAATGTATGCATGGGTCCTTTATATGCAAACAAAACCAATACAGATATTTGTTACCAGTCCAAACCTGTACCCTTCTAAGTACATCCATCTCCATCCACACAGAGGAAGCTCAGCAATTATCCCTGAGTGAGGAAAGAACATACAGCTCACATGCATCCCTTAAACCCCATGAGAAACAGTGCTCTGCAGTGGTTACTGCACTAGGATTCAGCTGAATCAAAATCTTTATTTGTCTTTCCAACTGAGAGATCATGGCATCTTGACTACCCAGTTCCTCCCCAATCTCTGAAATCAGAGGCTATGGATACCAACTATACATTGAAGTGTTTAAGAGCTGAGCACCTCATCTATTTGTGTGTGGAATGCAAATCTTAAATGCTATTAACACCATAACACTAACCACATACTCCATGAACACTACCACAATCTCCATTTCACTACCACAGCATGGAATTCTATTCAGTGTCAGGGTGTGAAAGCTTCATGAAAAGTTTCATGCTGTAACTTCTGGGCCACGTCAAAAGAGAAGAATGTGTTCATGATTCCTTCTAAATGATAATTCTTCCAATTCTTCTTACTGCAGCTAATATCCAGCATCACTTGCCAGTTGTTTCAGAAGGCTATGATTCTCAAAACGAAGCTAACATCATAAAAAGCCTGCTCAGGTGAAACTTGTTGGTGTAAAGTATCCTGTACTGACTGTCAGAGAATCACCCATTAGATCTTGCAAGGCTTCAATTATGTACTTAACTCTATACAAATCTATTCAAGGAATAAGGAAAAAAAATCAGACATTGCACAGTATTTCAGTGGTAGCTGTCACATAAATTATGATTGCTCTGCTCCACAAACACAAACAATCCAGAGCTGAATGTTTTTTCAAGGCAAAGTGAGCTGAAGAAATACCTCCTTTAGAAAGAAAGTGGATAATGCTCTCTTTCTCCTACTTCTGAAACTCCAGTCACCTCTTAGCTTGCATGACATGAGAAAATAATTCTGAGAAAGGTTGCTGTAATATAAGAAATGATGGAAGTCTTGGAATTGTTTAAAAGTGAAATTAAAATGTGGATATCAAACTCCCTTAAGCCACAGGCTTCGGGTTAGAGCTGGTCAAAAGCCCACAAAAATTAATATAAATTTACTGATTTTCTTTAAGATTTGCATTTCATAACCATTGTGCATGTAATATGAGCACAACCATATTTTGGGTTCAGTGGGATATGCCCCATTTTTCTTCCCAGTTCTAGGAAAGCATCATAGATATTACATGTTGAATATGCTACACTGAGCTGTGAACTCATTGTACCTCTCTGCTGGCTTGTGGAATGTACAGAGAAGCTGGTAGGAGGAGAACAATCCAAAATGAGGAGGGAACAGATGTTAAACAGCTATTATTTCATTCAATGTATATTCATAGGGCTATTGCTTCTATCTAGTCCCTTGAAAATTATGGTTCATCAGATGCCCCTAACCTGTTATCAGCCTGCATTTTCAGCAGTCCAAACAGAGGACAGCACCACTGATGTAACTGGGTGTATGTCACATAATTGTTCTGGGAGAGCGTACTCTGTAGACTTAGTATATGCCTCTGTACGTGTTACTAGGTTATTACCAAAAAAGACATTAATCACCATGTCAAACACAAAGGGGCACTATTCACATTCCCTGAACTGAGACATCAAATAGACCCATTGCTAATTAGGATGATGACAGCCAGGAATTAAATTTAAAAGCCTGTGTTTATTCCTCACTTCTTAAAATTATGCTTCTCTGTCCCACCCTTTCCCTTTTCATAAGTCTGGTAGTGAAACATTAGACAGCCTCTTCTGCAAATCTGCTAAACAGTTTCTTGCTAACAGACACATAAAAACAATGATAAATGAGAGAGAAGAAAGCAACTATTAAGCTACCAGAGCCGAATGCACACTGTTTGAGCACACCCAGCATTTATCTAACTTTGCTCGCTTTCCTAAACCAAGAACACAAAATGATACAGAGCAGAAAACATAAATCATCAATGATGTAATAGTGACCTGTGTGATACCTTGGAAGGGCTTAAGTATACATTAACATTTTCTTTACAAAAAAAACATTATCCTATCCTGGCATATGCATGCCTGCTTACTTTCTTCGTGGCTTCCCAGAATACATTAACCCTGTGTATTACCAAACACTACATAGGCCCTCAAGTCTCTGTCTGAAAAGATGCAGTGATATTCTCCTGCATATGGCTGTGCAACCAGCACTTTTTGACTCGTGCAGTGTGAGACTGAATACAAAGGAATGTAGAGGGGTTCAAGTTCTATTTTCTAAAGAACTTGTTAGAAACACTGCCAGTGAATTATTCCTGGTGTTGGTAGAGAGGAAAAAGGAAGAAGAAAAAAAAAGAGGCTTCCACAGTGATAAAATCTTTTCCTGGTAAAATCTTGTGTGAGAAATATGCCCACCAGTGTATAAAATCACTCTAGATAATTTACCTTTGGCTTGCTGAAAGAGGCATGAAGATGGCAAGAAACTTGATACATTTATCCTGGAAGCTGCAGACACTGAGATTGAGCGGTATGGGAGAGCTTCCTGTGAGACCTAAGAGCAGACATGGGCAGAGCTGCCTTCAAAACCAGATGGTATCAACGAGTGAATCCAGAAGAACAGCTGAGCTGAACCTTTCCAGAGATAACCCTTTGCCTGTTTTGTTGAGTAGATTAATGAGCTGATAGGTCATTATGACTTCTTTTTTTTTTTTTTTTTTTTAAAAAAAAAGAGGCTTTATTGGGGAAAATTTGGAATGTTAATTTCTTTCCTGTTTTCTGAAGTTTGAGGTTTGTGTGTTTGTCAAGCCATGCTTTGAAATGATCTTTTATCAAAAGTGGTTACAGTTGGGTTTTTCTAGACAAAACATCTTGATAACATGCTTTGAATAGGTTTCAATGACCATTTCAGAACAAACTATTACAGACATTTTCAAGAGGTGAAGTGTTGGAAAAGCCCAGCTTTTCCCACAAGTATTGTTTTGCTCTGAAAGAAGCCCATACTGGAATGAAAACATACTTAGCAAGCTTCAAAATGTTAATCTGATAATTCTGGAGATTCACCCTTATTTGAGCTGGTGATTCATCAGCAGGAGAAAGATCTACTAGAACAGAAAGGGTATCACACAGGAAAAAAAAAGAAAAAAAGAGTTCAGGAGTGTCAGAGGTAATTTGCAGCTGTGACTTTCTTACCTTGGTTAAATGTTCACAGGAGGAAGTCAGAGCAGAAAAGTGATGTCTTCAGTCTTTTTCACCAAAGACAGCACCTGTGTAGAAATAAATGACTTGTTAGCCTACATAGCATACCTGCTTCTTAGGATAGGTAGCTATTCCTCAGTCCTCCTCATGTTGAAATTGGCTGTTTTGACCTGCCTACATTTTGGATTTCTGTTTTACTTTCTTTCAGTGACTGGCTAAGAAAAAAAAAAAAGGGTTAAAGCCTTGCTGCATCTATAGTTTGATGTTGTTTTTACAAGTCAATATTTAATTAACTGCAGGCTGACAAAAAGACATAACAGAAGAAAAATAATTCCTCTTCCTTAAGTTAATGTACAACAATATAGCGAGAAAGAAACAGCTCTTTACTGTGAAAACATTGAAATACTTAAAATAACAACACATATGTTTCTGCATGAAGAAGCTAAAGATTACTCACAGGTAATCTTGGACCTAAGCTATGAGGACAGAGCAGATAAGTGAAAATATCTACCACCAGGACATTAATAACAAGGGTAGTTCAGTAATCAAAGAGCCACAAGAAGAAAAACATGAACGGCTCCTAATGCTTCTCATAGCAATAAAATAGTCACTTAAATGGAAAAAGAAAATTTAAAAAACGAATGGACTGTAACTTAAAGATTTGTTTTTCAAAGGCATTCATCCACACTACATGACTGGTAGATTTTGGTCCCTGTAGTGCAACATGTCCATATTCAAGCTCAGATTTTAGGGAGTACATGATGTTTTGATTGGAAACTGGATATAAGGAGACTCCTTCAAACAATAACCAAAATAAAGACATTGACATGAGGAATTCAGCTGTGGTTTCACATGCAGCCCAGACAGTCTGGCAGCTTTCTGACCAAGGCAAGGCTGCTGTTCGCCGCCGCCTAAATTTCCCTGCTGCTGCCCCAGCCCAGCCTTAGCTCCATCCCAGGCTGCCCTGCTGCTCCTTCCCTTCACTGCCATGACTCACCAGAAGGCAGAAACCAATGCCAGATTTCTCGTTTGGTTGAGGGCTTTTTCTATTTGCTGGCTTTTTGGCCATTCTAAAGAGTTAAGTCAGCTAACAGAGAGGCCCAGTATGTACCAGAGGCAGCACAAGGAGTGCCTTGTGGGAGCACATGGCATGGAGAAGGTGTTGGGGAAGGTGCTCCTGCTCCCTAGGTTGACACTGAGCTCTGTCCACCATGGTCAACAGAGAGAGTCTCTGCTGACTCCAACAGGCACCTGATTGATCTCACATTTGGAAGAAGGACAGATTCATATGCAAAGGCCATCTTAGCTCTACGTGTGCTAGCGTGCACCCATGTAGGTAACTGTACCTGGCACTTTATGGGTACGTTGTATACATCTATAATGGAGCAAGGAAGCTTGTACAAATCTTCTGTAAGTAATAATCTATGGAAAATCCCAACAAGCCTCATATCCTCCTACTGTCCACAGTGTCATTTACCTCAAGGACAGATCCTATGATCTGTTGGCTCATTCCTCGGTTGCCCACATGGACAGGTCAGGAGATGCAGGAGGATTTTGACCACGTTAATTTAGGTCACAGCAGTCCCAATGAAACCAGAACCCATCCCTCATTTCATGGAGAAATTCAAGCTGCAGAAGGTTAACTACAGACAACAGCAAGGTGAGAAAGCACAGTTGGGGCACCCATCAAACTGTAAGCTGCACTGGGTTTATAAAAAGCAGGTTCAGTACTCAAGTAATGCTCGTACCTTTGGCATGCAGAACAAGTTTGCTTGAGAACAGAAAAAGACTAATACAAAGCTGCACATTGCAGAACTTTATCCAGTTTTTCACATTGAACCAAGGATCTAATTAGTTATGCTAGTGTAGAACTAATAGCACATTTCTTATAACCACTGTTTCTTTCCTAAACATCTTACATAAGGCTCACAAGTTTGATATGACAGTATGTCAATAAAAGTGAGAAATGCTTTTCCTGCTCTTGAGAAAGTGATGCCACATGCTGAACAGGAAAGACCTTCTCTTGGTTAGCACAGAAGATATTAGAAGTACCCATTCTTCTGGTTTTGAAAGTACTCAAGAACAACCTGTTCTAAGCACTGATTTGTAATATTAACGTAGCAGTGACTGTGCTTCAGTTAGATGACCCACAGCTATTTCTAAAGCTGAGGATATTACACAAGATAAAAATGTGCCCATTTGTTTAAATAATCATGGGTCTGGCAGCAGGGAAATTCTATCAAAATAGTGCGGTATTAATTACACCAGTAATTACATAGAATAGACCCCGCTTTTCAAGGCCTCTTTTCCTTATTTTGCTTTGTACAGTAATTATGCCAACAAGACACTAACTAATAAACCCATCTTCCATTCCTGATTAGTTCTTTCAAAGATTTATAGAAATGTTTTCTGCTTTTAAGAAAATGCCTCCACATGGCATCACTTTTGTCCCAGACTTCACAGCTCCCTGCAGTCAGGGAGGGCAAAGATAGGACAATGAATACATAGCATGTGCCTAGCCCCAAGCTTCTGCACAGCCCTATTTACTAATCACTAGTCAATTCTAATAACAGATTTGTCTGAAGACTTACAGTAATGTTCTGGGGTTATTACAGCAAGAGGACACATTGCTGTAGATCAAGGAACACTTGAGAAATATTCAACTAAACATCACACCCCGCTCCCCTCCACAAGCCTGTCTTTGCATATGGCTATGAAAAGCCTAGAGGAATTGAAGAGCTTCAGAAGAAGGCTCTCTGAGCCAAGAAGAGAGTCTACACACTAGCTGCCATTTGATTGCTTGGCATCCCAAGCCCTTTCTTAGAATCACATTGCTGATGTTAACTGAGTCTACCTGGGGTGCAAGCAATGGGCATGATTACCACACATAACACAAATTTTCAACTAAATAGGTCAAAGATAAATATGAAAATTAATTGCTGACTACTTTTTACCAGTGAGTTAATGCCTCTTTGCAAGAGAAAAAGGAGGCACAAACACCCACCTTAATGACTGTGGCCAGAGAAAAGAAAGAAGCCTGTAGCCAAGACTCTATGCTTCACTTAGGTGTCCTAACAAGTGGCTGCCTTAATGTAAAGTGCATAAGCATGGACTTCATGCATGGACTGTAACCCAAAACTGTCTCCTCACATGCACCTATGTTTTCCCAGCTGAATGCCCTAGACATTTGGTATTGAGTCACTCGTGACACGAGCCTCCTTCAATGCAACATGACCTATTTTATGTGATGTGGCACAGTTTCAAGTGAAGGGGGCTGTAAGGCACCTTCCCCACACTGCACCTCAGCACCTCTTTTCTCGTCTGGTTACAGCTTCATTTGGCTTCGAGGTCCATTGGTTTCCTTCCTGAAAGCAAAATGCTCCTGTGAACCCCAACATGATAGGCATGCTTAAAAACACCTCTTAGACTGAGTGCCCAGGGAAAAAAGCTTTGTCTGGATACTGGATACTACTGGGACAAGGCATGGAGAGGTGCTAAACTGCTCCCTTAGTGGTGCAGGGCAGAGGGGTTTCCTGGTGTGGGCTGCAGCCCAGCTCCTGGTGCTGCAGAGATGCAGAAACCTGAGCAAGCGACTCTCTGACTTTGGCCTCAAACACTGACATTGGGTTCCAGGTCTTTAAAAACAGTATTCTGGAGCACAAATATACAGATAGGGTTTTTTTAGAAGAGTTACTTTGTTCTTTTATTATCTATACATGAACTATGCGAGGCATTTGTTTAGGATCTGTAAAAATCTGTTTCCCATAAAAAGTTTGACCTTTTTTTCTTTATTAGCTACAACATTCATAGAGAAAACATTGGACTATCAAAAAGAATCATTATTACTTAAACTTTATCACACCCGGTGATTACACCTGAGATAATGAGAGGCTAATTTGAGAGGAACGGAAGGAGAAGTGGAAGCCGAGCTAGAAGTTAATCAGAGTATGTCTGTATTTAAGTCGGGAATGCCTGAAGATTGATTCCTAGCTGATTTTTGCAACTCAAATAGCTCTTCTTGAAGGACATTAGAAGAAAAAAGGGTATAGCAAGAGATGGAGGAAGGAGGATTGGCGAGTGCAGAATGGGGAAGAACATGTATGACCTGCCAGGCTGGAGTTACCGTCCACAGGTGTGAGGCTCCTGGCTTGGACAGTGTGCTGCTCTCTCCCTCCCAAAAGCCAAGCGTGAGACCAGTCCTGGGACAAGCAGCCCCTAAGCAGCTCCACACCGAGCATGTTGAAACAGGCTTTGCCCAACAGTGTTTACAGGTGGGAGCCAGTGGCAGAGCAATCTGAGGAAGAGCAGGAGCAGACAGGCTGCCCTTGGCTGCAAGGAGGAGATGGAGACAAAGTAGCGGGAGGCAAACTTTAAAAATAAGATGAAAATCTGTCTCTGATATTAAGGGCAGGTGACAACTCTGAGGTTCAGAAGGGGCCATCTGAATCAGAGCAATGGCTGCTGGTGGGCAAATTACATCCTGCAAGCACTTTCCAGAGCTGACAGCTCTGAGGACAGTGTAGGAGGGAGCAGAGGCAATCTTTTCCAAGTTTCCTCATCAAGTATGTCCAGAGAGCAGGCTGTATTACCGAGATGCTGAAGCAAACTCCCACCACCACCGTTCTGGGGAGAAAGGGGAGACATTAGTCCACACCATACTTGTCTGGCTGCTCTGCTTCCAGAGTCCCTGCTGGCTTGAGCACCTCCTATAGCTCTGTGTTACAACACACACACATGCCCCTTTGCCTGGCCGAGCACAACCCACCACAAACATCCTGCCATGACAGCTCTTGTGCCACTGCTGAAGCTTCTCTGCCTCACTGTGAGGTACAGTAGGGACTAACAGTAGAGATTAATCCCTGGCATTCTTGCTTGCTATTAAACACATCCCCTTTGAAAACCTTGTTGCTGACCTTTGCAGAGGAGTCTCTGTCTCTGCAGGAGCCTTCTGGGTCTGCAGAGGAGAGGAGTGCTCTGCAGACAGTCATGGCACAGCAGACAGCAGCACAAGCTGAGGTGGGTTTCATGGGGAAAGGGGGATGCAGGACCATCTTTTTCCACCTGGCTGTGCATTAGAAAACGTTTGGTAATAGTATATTTTTTCCCACATTAGCCCTCTCAGAAAATCCAGGTCAGTGTAAGAAATAAGCTATTACCAATAAAAGCACTCTTACAATGAGACAAGGGAAATTTAAGGTAGGACTTTGGCTTGTATGGCAGTGCAGCTAAGAGAATTACAATGGAAAAAGTAGTGTTCCCTTCACCTGACAAGGCAATAGAGCAGCTCTTGTCTCCTGTTTGCTTTCTCTGGTAGTATTTGAAGGGGTTTGGGTCTGTAGGAACACTGGTAGTTAAAGGAGTGTGAGCCCTTCTCTGCTGTCTGTCATCTCACACTGCCAGGCAAGCATCACTCTCATCACAGACATTTTGAGTAGTCTCCCAGTTACTGACCAAAGCTCACTGAAACACAAGATGCCCTTGTTTCCATTGTGAAGAGATTCAGCAGACAGACTTCATTCAGCAAGGCAGGAAACAGGAACTCTTTCCTTCCAGACCGAAGCCCCAGGAATCTCCTTTCTCCAAAAGAAAGTCTTCCTTGTGCATATCTGCTGTTTTAAAGGTGATGTAAGATTTTGCCGACTGCTTGACTTGCAAAAAAAGAGTGAGGGCATGAACTGACAGACAAGCACTAGATATACTAATGTCTGGCAAGTGCTCCATCTCTGTTTTCTTGCTTCCTGTTTAATAGGCCCTTTAGGGAAGTTTATTGCAGATCTATGCTAGAAAATTACTCACATAATTGAAACATCAGTGTAATATTTTTTACCAGCTTAACTTTTTCTTCGGGAATTTTTGGATGCAATTATCCCTTGTGACTAATAAAAACAACAGTTTAACTGCGAATCTATGGTTAGAAATGTCATTTTATGATTAAACATAAAATGTCCACTGTCTCAGAAATTCAGATCAAATGGACTATCCTTCCTGGGAGCAGCTAAGGGAGACTGAGGGGCAGAAACAGGGTAGGAATGACAGGAGTTAATTATACTTTCCTCTGGAATTTTGCTGAGTGTTTCACACCCAACCTGCCATTACTGTCCTGAGATGCTCCTAAGAGAACCTCAGATTCATCTGAATCCCAAGCCACCTTTAAACTCATCAGCAGTGAAAAAAGCCGATGTCTGCTAGATATGGGTCTAATGGCACCTCTGCCCCACCACTATTCCCATGCTCAGTCTGCACTCTACCTAAGCAGGAACTAGGCCACAGCATGACTATGTGAGCTGCTTAGTATCTGTCCTCTGGTTCCTATCAGGGAACAACAGTTCACAGAAAAAAATATCTTGTTTATAGGGCTTGGTCAGGCCATTTTCATTCTGCAAACTTTTTTTATTACATCCATTTGCTTTTATATACCTCCATGTATAGATATGAAAAATTCTACAGATACAAAGATGTAAAGACAAGGCTGGAGAGGAGAGTAAATATTAGGGGGTTAATCTCTGCAAAATCCCCAAACTGTTCCTTTTTAAAATACTTGCTGTAATGGGTTTGTATGGAGCTGTTTCTGGTAATGGGGAAAGGGCTGTAAAGATGGCTCCTGTAAGAAGTTGCTTGAAGCTTTCCCTGGCTCTGAGTCAGACCCACCTCTGGGGCTGAGACAGCTGGGCATCTCCATGATCATTTTTTAAGAAGCCAGAAGAGGAGAGGTATTCCTTCTTTTCTGGAAGGTGGTGGAAAGAGTTGGAGGAGAGAGAAGTGACCATGTGGACCTCAAGGTCAGTAAGGGAAGAGAGGAGGAGATATGATGGAGCAGAGACCCCCTGTATCCCATGGTGAGATGGCAGCATGGAGGGCAACAGTGGAGCTGAGATCTGCCAGCAGCTTGTGGAGGAGCCCATGCCAGGGGTGGTGACTGTGCCTGGAAGAGGCAGTGAACTTGTAGGAGGGTGGCATTGCAGCAAAAGGTGCCCAGAATGCTGCTGGCTGCAGAGAAGTCCCACACTGGAGGAGTTTGTGAGAAGCAGCTGCAGCCCCTGGGAAGGGCTCATACCAGAGAGGTTCATTAAGGACTGGATCCTGTGAGTGGGACCCAGTGTTGGAGCATTGGAAGAATGTGAGGAGTTCTTCCTCTGAGGAGAAAGAAGTGGCACAGACCATCTGTGAGGGACTGACCACATCCTCCATTCCCTGACTCCCTGTGCTGCTGAGCAGGGAGGAGGTAGAGATACTGGGAGCCCAGGAAGAGGGGAAAGGTGAGGAAAGCAGATCTTAAAGTTCTGGTTGTGTTTTTCTCATCATCCTGCTCAGTTTTTGCTTTCTGTCTGCTCTGTTTCTAGTAGGTAGTAGAATAAACTTCTTACTTTCCTCTCGAAGTCAAGTAGTACAGACTGTTTTGCCTGGAACCATAATTAGCAGTGAGCCCTCCCTGTTCTTGGCTAGATCCACAAGGCCCTTGGTTATCTTTTTTCCTCCCATCTCACTGGGGCCTTTGCCATCCTAACAAGAGTGGGAGTGGTTGGTGGAGTGAGGGCGGTGAGCAAGAGGCTGCATGGTGCTTTGTTGCTGCCTGGGCCTGAACTACAACATTTGTATTATCCTGAAAAGTGGTTTACAGTCCCACCTTCTGAGTACTACGAGCTACTGGAAAAATGTGACTGAGGCTCTACAGTTTTCAGACCCAGTACAATTTGCACAACTTCACTAGAAACCATCCATAAGCTATGAATAATTTCTTTTCAAAATAACCTAAAAAAATTAGCACTCAAACAATCCCAGGAAGTGGCCTAAAAACTAAAGGGTTGGGTACTCAGCCGTTAGCACTAAACATGAGAGCCCTGAGCTCATAAAGTGAACAAATCGTGTCCTTCTGTCTCACTCTACGTGAAAGAGGATTCAATATGAATAACATTACATTGTCCACAGTTGCTGAAATGGAAGAGAATTCCCACAGTATCTCATGAAAATGCTTATTTTTTATTAATTTTGAGAGTTTAATTATAATTCACTGACATTAAGATAGAAAAAACCCACCAAAACCAGAAGAGAGCTCTAAATAAAATAGCTGTTTTGAACTCCCTGTAAGGTCACTGGGCTCTACATTCAAAGTGCAAGGATGTTCTTTCTTTACAACAAGCTAAGGCAAAACTAGATTTCATGGGAACCACAAGAAAACTTGGATCTCAGTTCTCATGCCCACTCATAAACGGTTCCCATCTTTGCAAGAGTGGAAAACAGTCTCCTAGCTTCAAACACCATGAACCCAGAGGAAGCCTAGATATACCCTGAAACATTGCAGCTGATGCGTTCCTTTAATTTGTCATGCAGTGAATTCACTCTGGGTTTTGAATGATTTACTACCAATACAGTTTAACTGTACTAAAGTTGAAATCCACGTATTACCACGTATTGAAACAATTTCAGCCTTTCATTAGTCTTCAGACAACATCACTGTAAGCATTGGCACGAGCTTCAGCATAAGCAGAATGCACATTGCGATATGTACTCTAAATTAAATATGTATGAGAGTCTGAGAACCACAATGACAATTATTGCACCTTGGAATGAAACTTGGAATATTTCATCTGGCAGAGTTCAAAAGGCTTTTCAGCTGGGAGCAGCTGCAGCTTGGTTAGTGCAAGAATGGATTGATTGCAATTCATAACTTGAAATATGGATTAATGCAATATTCATGGATAACTGTGTGTGCAGAGCTCCATATGGCCAATGAAGCTCTGAAAGCATTTGCTTCAGGGAAGAATCATGTCACTAGAATGCATTTGCCTTTACTGTGTCCAAGTTAGGAAGGAAGGAAGCTATTTTCCTTGCTTAACTGGTATGGCAGTTGCAGAGTCTAAAACTCCCTTCACCTCTACCCCAGGAGGCTGGAACAGCCCTGACGGTTCCTAAAGTGGGGCCTGGAATTTGAATGTCTCCTTATTTGTGCCCTGCAGACTGCAGGATACATTAGCTCTATCTATCTAGAACATCCTCACGAATCCTCCAGGATGACTCTTGAGCTCAGACTTGCTTTCAGTATAGACAACAATCAAGACCTACCCACAGTCCAAGTGGACTCTTAAAGTAAAAAGGCCACCACACATCAAACACACCAGGCAACTTTGTATAGTATGAACAAACAATTTGGAGACTGAATAAGCCATCAGACACACTCAGACAGACTTGGGCAGATGAAATGAAAGCAAAGACAGCAGGCAGACAGCAGCACTAGCAGCTTTCTACCAAAGGCTGAATACAACATTGCAACCTCCCTTATGCTGAGCACATGGGGAGGCCAGCAAACTCCCACACTTAGTTATTTGGCACCTGTTTCTTGTTGCTCTGGTGCTATTGGAGACCTTAAAGTCAAGACTGAGCGGTATATCTGGCAGATCTCAGTTGGGGAGACAAAAAAGATGTAATGCCAAATTGCACTCCTAGCTGGGTCTGCTTTGTTTCAAAGCACTTCAGGAAAATATTAAAAAAAGAAGATTCATCCTAGGTCACAGTATGGTTAAGGTTGGAAGACATCTCTGAGGGCCATCCAGTCCAATCGTCCTGCCCAAACAGGGTCACCTATAGTCAGTTGTCCAGGACCATGTCCAGTCAAGTTTTGAATGTCTCCAAGGATGGAAACTCTATAAACTCCCTGGGCAACCTCTGCCAGTGGTCAGTCACCCCCACAGCAGAAGAGTTTCTTTTTATGTTCAGAGGGCACCTCCTGTGTCTTCATTTGTGCCCTTGCCTCTTGTCCTGTTACAGGGCATCACTGGAAAGAACCTATATCCTTCCTCTGTGCACTGCCCTTTCAGGCATTTGTATGCATTGATGAGATCCCTCTTCTCCAACAGTCCCAGCTCTCTCAGCCCTTTGTCACAGAAAAGATGCTCCAAGTCTTTTCATCGCCTTCATGGCCTTTCACTGGATTCTCTTCAGTGTATCCATGTTTCTCTTGTACCAGGGAGCCCAGAACAGGACACAGCACTCCAGGTGTGGCCTCACCTGTGCTAGGAAAGTGGAAGGATCCCTTCCCTTGACTTGCTGGCAACACCTCTCCCCATGCAGCCCAGGGTACCTTTTGCCACCTTTGCCACAAGCACACATTGTTGACTACACAAGTCCTTCTCTACCAAGCTACTTTCCATCTGGAAGGCACCAGCATGTACCAGTGCCCAGGGCTGTTCCTCCCCAGAGCAGGAATTTTCACTTCCCTTGGCTGAACTTCATTACGCTTCTGGATAAAAGATGCTGTGCAAAGATGCTGCTGTTGGAATGAGTAACCTACATTTGCCTTACAAATTTGGATCACTCTGGTAGACTTCACGCACAGAAATCATTTTCCTTCCAATAAGGTGAAAGCATCAATTTGACATCTGAAGTAAATAATGCTCTTCTGAAAAGGAACATACTTCTACAGGATGGTCTTGCAAAAAAGGCAGTGTGGAATTACCTGAGCTTGAGATGAGAAAGGATAAGGGAACATGACACAGGTTACTACCCTCACTCAGTGGAGATCATCATTAGAAATGTCTTTGGGAGATAGGTCTTGACCAGACAAGTCTACCTACTGCTGCTCTGCAGTAGAGGTGTTGCTCTGCAGCATCTGCGACTCACTCCATGCTTGCACATGCCCAGACCAGGAATCTCTCTCAGCCCTTCCACGGGACACCAGCCCACAAAGATGAAGTAGCATGATAAGAGGAAAAGCAAATTAACTACCAGCAGCAGGGAGGCATGTAATGCACTTCCCAGACACACATTTGTGGGGCAATAGTTAAGCAAGCCGCAGCTTATTTGAAAATGTGGCCTAGCTCCCATAGTTTCATTTGTCAGGAGGATTATGTTAAACACACTTTCAAAGACTTAGTACAGGCATTTTACCACTCAACTTGCAATTCCTTTTAATGACTTGATTTCCCCTCACACTACTGAGACTGTTGTCTTTTCCCTGGACTGGTTTTACTAGATGTATGGTGTGCCTTCACACCTTTCCCTGGTGTCACTTAATCTCTTCCTACTTTTCTATCCTTTCTGCACTTTCTGATGAAGTGCTAGCACACTGAGAGCACCTACTTGGTTCAGAAGGGGCTGTGATTTCACATACAAATTTCCAGTGAAGCCACAGTGTAGCTCAGGGAAACAGAAATATGCTTAAAGAAACTTGTGCAACTTGTTAGAAATCACACCAGCTACTACATGGAAGAAGGTGCTACTACTGAATGTTGTTATCTGGCTTCTGAGAGTTTGAAGAAGCGTTGCTTAAAGTGAAAGAAAATCAGTGAAAGATCCCCTGCTGATTTCAGAGAGTCAGCAATCCAGCTCTAGTGTTCAGAGCTCAAGGTCGTTGCTTCCTTGAAGTTGTTTTCCAGAGGTTAAAAGTGGTTTTGGGAAAAATAAATCTCAAATTCCAGGACTCCTGTTTCCCCCCGGTGTCTAAGATCTGTACATTTGCATCCTTCACAGAACAGTGAATATTCAGCCAATTTTCATGTGGTGCTCCAGAAAACACAGTTCTTGCTGATTTGTTTTTCAGCAACATCCCTGACTGATAGAGGTTGTGAAAACTTGCTACAGCAATTTATTGTGCTCTTTGATTGTTTTCCTTGCATCATGTATTTTAAGGCATATTGAAATGATATAGGATCTGGCAGATCTAATTTGGGGAGCCAAAATGATCAGACTTGATGCCTCCCAGTTTGTGTGTCTTCTCATTCATCACATGGTACTGTTTCAAAGCATTTTTAAAAATCAGAGTCTCTCCTAGATCCATGGATTTAAAAAAACATTGTGCCTTATCTTCTCCAGATTAGAAGCATTTCCTCACAAGGGAATATTTCATGAACAAATAACCAAGCTTTTTAGAAGGCAAAGTCATTCTCTCCACCATCGCTTTTTTAACAACATGTTAGAGACCCTGTATGTTGTCTTCTTAAGGTTATTTCCCCCACACTCAGGTAATTCTTCCTCCAGGAGCTCCCGTGGTTTTCTTCACATCGCATCTTCTGATGACTTCCTAACAGCTTGTGAGCTCTTCAGGTGGGAAAGTGCCATGTAAGGTTGTGGCAGAAGACACAGAGGTAGTAGAAAAAGAAGTTCTTCTGGAAGTTACAGACTGAAGGTATCCACCTGATCTCCACCTGCAGCCAAGGAGTGGGGAAAACATGCACGCTTCTCAAGTGCCTGAACCTCTGTTTCACTGTCAAAGGCATATGAAGAGCCTCCTGCTATGGTACTGATGTCTGATTCAGCTAGCAAAAGGTCACCAAAAAGCACCAGGATCACCCTCACATGAGACAAAGTTCAATACAGGCTGAAGCACGTTCTCTCTCCCTCTGCCTCTGCCACCCAGAAATTCAGCCAAATGAAAAGCAAGGCCTTCCCTCCAGGAAAACCAAACAAAAGCCATGTGTCTTGAACCCTCATTGTGTCCAGACAGGCACAGAGAGTTTGCCAGAACAAACAAGTTCCAGAGTCAAAGGATTTCCGCTGAGAGCTCTCTGCAACCAGTCCTCCTCGTCCTGGCCCCGTGCTTCCCAGCCAGCTCTTGCTGCTCAAACCACGGCAAAGAGGCCTCCCACTACAGTGACACATTTGACAGCTTTGCCAAGAGCACTTGGTGAGGTGCCAAAGAAAGAAGCAGTGCTCTTTCACGAAAAAAGCAGACACTATGAGAAGGAATATTTGAAATGCTACTTCTAGTAAACCTGAATGGCCAAGCACCGCATACAGAGAAGCTCTTGGGTTATTACCCCAAGGGAGAGAATGGCCTACACCGAGCTTCTCCTGCTCCAGAGCTTGTAGTCCCATTCTCAACAGTGTTTAAGGCATCTGCATTGAAAACAACCATCTCCTCCCATGCTTGGGCTCACTTTGAAGACATTCTTGCCTACTGAATTTCAAACTAATATCCTGTGTTTGCCTTGCCTCAATTAGCAGCACTTCAGAGCTCTGGTGCTCAACACAGGCCTTTCATTAGGTCTCCTTGTTGCTCAAGCAAAATCCTGGCTCCAGCTGCTCCCACGATGAGCAGTGCCACAGCCACCAAGATGTCGCAGTCCACATAGAAAAGCACTGTGAGAAAACTGGAGATGCTCTTGAGAAGACACAGCGTATTTGGGCAGCATCATCAGGGAGATTTCCACTACAGTGAATGACACAAAGATAGTAATTTGACTCAAAAGTAGGTGTCACCTCAAAGCACTAACTCTGAATAAGGGGATAAAGATTGAAAATAATTATACTTCTATGTGTCTAGACAAAGCCAGAAGCCACAGCCCTGTCCAGGTTTTCTTGCTGTAGGGAAAACCCCAAGGAGGAGCAAACACTGTTACAGCCACTAGAACACTTCTTCCCATGGCTCATGGTGAAAGGAAACTCTCCAGAGGCAGAGTTTTAAGAGGGTTATGGAACACAGTGGAACAAACACCCGTACACATGCATATGGATGTGTGGAATGAGTGTATGAAATGTGCATCACTAGGTCTGTCATATATTTATCTGAGGCATCACTCTACTTCTAAATTTGTGTCTTGCAGGAAGGTTTCAATAGCATGACATAATCTAAGGCATGTACCAATTCCTTTTTTAAGACAGTTGGCTTCTGTGTGGTTTACACAACTCCCTCTGATTTCACACAAAGTGAAGTATAATGGAAGGCTCTTCTTCCATTGCTTTTATGTGCTGAATTCTTTCTGTTTCTTCTTTAAAACACATTGGGTTTTTTATTTAATGCAGGATTGTGCATACAGAGCCTTGCAGATGGAATGCATAATTGAACATTGTATTCCACTTTTGAGAGACACACCATAAAATTAATATTTGAACCATATTCTTGCTGATTCAGGGGAAGAGAGCAAAGTAACAGAAAGAAAATATTCTACAGCAATCTGTGGCCTATCTACAGAATACTTTCCAGACATTAGCATCGTAAGAGAAAGACTTAACATTAATAAAAGGTGATTATTCATTCATAAGCAGAGTTATACTTTGCTGGATTGCTTGGGGTAATTTTGCAGTTAAGGAGAGAGAGTGAACAGAGTTTTGGGTAACAGGGAGAAAAAGAGAATGAGAAAAGTCCAGATTTTAAGCAATGGTCCCTACCCCTCCCTCTCATCCCTCAACACAAACACACAATTGTGCAGTGGGAAAACACAGAGCAAAAGACTGTTAGAGATTAAACCACATTGCAAACACAAAGCAAGAGACTGCTAGAGATCAAACCGCACTTCAAATGGGACCACAGTAGGGTCAGCATTTCACAGCATGGAGGTCCTGGCTTCATGAAAGGCATTTTAAATGCTTAGGACAAAAGATTGTGGGTAACATTTGGTGTAGTACTACTCTAAAGTCAAACAGAAAGAAAAAAAATTAAAAAAACAGTTTGTATTCAAGAGAGAAGTATTCAAGGGCAGGGGAAACAGAAAAAGGATAGCCATTACTGATAGCTACTTCATCCTCTTTCATAGCCATGAAACTAAGATATGAATTTGGGTTACAAAATTGCCTCATACGGGGCTGTTTTGCCCTGAGATATTGGTGTGAACAGAGATGTCAAGTCATTAAAGTTTTGAGCTAATGCCAGACAGTCTCAGATTTCAGAGTTAGGATCCAGAGGTTCTGTTTGTGTCCAAAACTATTTCTAGAAGTAGGAATAATGAATTTTAACTTTATCATACAAGCTCTGATGCCCAATCTTGATACCTACTGGCATCTCAAAACATCTAATTCTGTGTAAACTGTGTTTCTGCACATTGCTGGGGCTCCATTATTCATTTTCACCAGAAGTTAAAATGTTGAACTCTGGTATTTGTGGCTACAGAAACACATCTTAAAAAGCATACAACAGACAAATGACGTTGTTCTACAGTTGTAAACACACAGCTTAAAATGGTGGCTGAAATGGAAATTTGCTTTTTTAACTGAGCTGACATCTCTGCACTCCATAAAAGGGCAGGGAGCAAAGAGAAGGTGCTTTATTTTATCCTCAGAAACAGCTAAGGTGCATAACCATGATCAGCAGTCACCAGAGCACAACTTGACATTAAAAGGCCTTTAATTGCCAAGGATTTATTCCCTCTGATATCAGGAAGTTTATAATTGCAAGAGTCATAGACACAACACGAATGATGTTTAAGTCTCCAATCCTTCCTCAAGTACTATAGAAAGCATGTACCACAGTGCAGAAAACAGAGTGGCAGTGAATAAAAAACAGGTGAGCTCCCTTCTCTAGTCTACGGGGGGGCAGGGGGGAAAGGAATACCCCTCAATACCCAGTTTAGGTGTAAAACTTATTTTCTCATGTATAGCCTTGATTACCTCTCTGATTCCCTCCGCTGACCAGCAACCAGGTCCAGAAAGTATTTCTGCAACACTGACTGACAGGCCCCTGCTCTTTCCTCCTGTGTGGGAGCCAGATGGCACCCCGAAGGTCCTCCTCACGGGGTGCAGAGGCTGTCCCCAGCTGGCACCCCAAAGTTCCTCCTGATGGGGTGCAGAGGCTGTCCCCAGCTGGCAGAATAGGGCTGCAGCGACAGGTTGGGGCACAGGTGCCCCAGAAACATGGCCCTGTGCCATACCACACAGACACGGTGCTGCCCACACACAGAGCCATGATACCATGATGAGACGAGCACAGCAGCTCTTGTTTGTCACTGACACCCCATCATCTCGTCATTCAGCACAGCATGCCACGCCTGGCCACCACGGCCTGGGGAGGAAGTACCATCTGTTGCAATGCCAGGGATGTTCTGGCAAGAAACGTTTCCAGAGCATCATGCATTTGAGGAGGCACTTAAATGCCCAGACCTTTTTGTTCAAACTCCAATTGAAGACAGACCCATAAGCTCTATATATTATTTATTAGTTATTGTCTTATTTAATTCCCTTTGGAAAGACAACAATAGAGGAGTTGCAGTTCTCCTTTTGTTTTTCCAAGCTAGTGATATTATTCCTTTACTTAGAAACAAAGCAGAGCATATCATCCATTTACCTACCAGCACAGAGGGGTTACCATGACCCACCACATTTGCCCCATTCCTTACCATTAGTCACCATACATCGATCAGTGGCACATCATTTGGGAACACAGGTGTTTGCGCAGCTGCCTGAGCTCACCGGGTGCATCTCTGCCCTGAAGCAAAGCGCACCTTTCCTGATGGCTCTTGAAGAGCAGGAGCAGGTGGGTGCAGTGAAACAGTCTCAGGGAGACTGCAGGTATCTCAACCCACGTTGCACCACCACGCTAGTTTGAAATTTCCATCTCCAGGCTGGCCTACAAAGGAAAATCAGGAGTAGTAAAAGGGTGCTTGCAAAAGGAAAGAAGATTATCACCAGCCTAAAAGTGATTCCCTCCCACGGTCATCGAGGAGCACCAACGCTCCCCATCAGTTTGAGAGATAAGGTTATCTGCAACAAACAGATGGAGGCCTCTGTTTTTCACTATGCACTTTCTCAAAAAACAAAAAAAAAGTAAACACATATACCCCCTCAACACCACTGTCACTACTTTCTTATGCTAGTAAAAGCCTATTAAACAAGTAGGAATATCAGCAGCCTTCCAGTCTCCCACACTGAAGCAAACTGCCCTCAGACACTGGGTTGGTTTAGGCACAGCCAGTGAGATTTTTTATTTGAGACATTTGTTTTTGGGGAAGACATGCATAAGAGTGAGACTGTACCCTGAAATCAGATTTTACCCCTTTAATGATGGGCCTGGGCATCTGGAGTGTATATGTGCAACAGCTAGCCTCCAGTTCAACTTGTAAAATCTTTTTGTGGGGGTGGTGACTTTCCCAGTATTTTTCATGTTAGAATAAATTAACTTAAGTGTGCATGGAAGGTAGGAATACATAGGACTGAAACGAAAAGTCCGTCTAAAAATAGCACTAAACCAATTGCATTGTTCATAGTGAGGGAAAGGAAACCTGGGGGGAAAAAAGAAATATATTTAACAGCTGTCTCAACATAATGTCAGATTTATTCAAGATTTCTAAAATGGTCTTTGACAAGCCTTGACTCATTGTGTAGGGCTGGAAAGGGTATTGAGGGTGGACTATTTCTTGTGATTTATAAGAGACCACTGTGACTAGTTTGAAAAACCTGCATACAAGTGCAGTAAATTAAAACAGAAGCCTACGTAAGACATGTACCTTACAGACAAAAGGCTTAAAGCATTCTTCAGTCTGAATCACCAGTGTGGTTTGCAAAGGAAATTGATTTCAAGAATTCAAGAATTGATTTCTGCTAGCCAAAGATGTATTCTCCAATATTTAGAAGAACTAATTTCTTCCATTAGCACATTTTGGAAATCAAAATCTAAAGCCATGCAGCTGTAACATGGTACTGCACTTGGACTCTGTATCAAAAATTGCAGAAGTTTTCAGCGGTTCACTAACACTGGATCATGTACTAGCCTCATTTATCAAAAAGCTTGCATGGTACACGCAGCAACTTCTACATGAGTACAAATTAAACAGCACTAAAGTCTGTGTGTGCAGAAGAGTGGAAAATGAAACCATGTGCATTTAATCAAAGATGGACATGATGGCCTTTGCTTTAGCTCTGAGAGATAATTGCACAAATTTTCACATACAATTCGAATGTGACCTAATTCATCAGAAGAACCTTGTAGAGGCTATATCGTAAAGAAAACACTCTAGACACCTTTACGGGAAGCAAGGGGGAGGGGAAAATCCCTCAGCTAGAGGTACTCTGTGTAAGAAGTGTATTATTTTCACAGATTGAAGAGAAGTCAGGTTGTGATCTTCCTTAAAACCCTGGTTTTGCCTATCCCTGCAGGCAGATACTTTCTCACATTCCCCTGCAGAGTCCAAGAAATTACTGAGCGGAGGTTCACTCTGACTCTCACAGCCCTCTCCAAGCCCCATGAGTAAATCAATACAGGCAGTTCCTTTGGCTTCTACCAAACGTCTGCAGAGGTACGTGATCTACACTGAATAGTTTGGGAAATGCATAATACCTTTTCTATGAAGCCCTGTCACTGATCTGGATGGCCAGCACTACTAGACGTGCAGAAGGGCCACTTTTCCTTGGAAGTGTGACATAGAATTGGAGATTAAGGACTGAAATCCTTATTTTTACATCATCTAGGGTATGCCAGAGTAACAGCTAGTGACATCCTACTAGAGAACAGATTGGTGGGAAAAGGCATGTTATGTATATGCTTTGTTTCCCATTATTTTTTCATGATGTCAGCTGATGATTTGTATAACACCCACCACAAACCACATCTGGGAATTCATGAGCTAAAACCCTGCCTTCACAGTTTACTGCCCAAACTACATGATGACCCGGTAGTCTCTGTGTCACCATACAGATTTGTGGGACTGAAAGCAAGAAAACCTCCCAGAAACTTCTACAGAGTCATAACTCCTTTTTCAGTGATGGAGCTTTATTAGCTGGTGCTTATGAAGGAATAACCAAAAATAGACTAGCTGATACTCTTAATGAAGGCTTGACAACTCTTTGTGTAATACAGCCAGGAAGGCAATGTCAAGGCAAAGGGATGGAGGAAATGGAAGTCACTCCAAAAAGAAACGATCTTCAGAAACAAGAGGGAACTGAGTTTTCCAGTCTTTTTGTCATCTCCTGTTACACAGCTTGTAACCAGAAAACCATGTTTGGGCCACTTCTTGCCCAATGTGACTACTGCTATAGGAATTAAGTATTTTCTTGTGTGCACCTGCTCCCATTTGTCTTGCACAACTACAGTCAAAAAAGAGTTTCTGTATTAAACTCTGGGGGAAATGGTCCCCATTCAGTATTAAGTCATTCACAGCTCCTCCCTTTATTCCACAGAAAATATCCAAGATATCAGTTCCAAAACTTGAGGGGTTATGATTGTCTGTAGCAACTTCTACCATTCTTTTATGTCAGCTAAAATAAAGGAGGCTGATTTTGAATTCCCATACATACTTATACAGACCTAATTTCAAAACAGTGTGGCTCTGCTAGAGAAGAATTGCCGTAAGAGACTATAATCAGATGCAAAATGTCCTTTATCTGCCGGACTTCCTACATGTTGCTCAGAAATGATGGGTCAATTATCCCAGCGCTATGTTCTCCTTGAGCTGAACGAAGATGGTAAGTTGAGATTTCATCAATCACTCCAGCTCCTATTGCTCCTGCAGAGAGAATTGTTATGGCAACGGGAGGCTGAAATCCAGGTTTACAGTAACTGAACAGATGGATTCCAAAAGTCTGGGACTTTCTTGCAATGGAAAAGATGATAAATTACAGAATAAAAACATATGCCAGTTATTTAACCTTCTGATTTTCTTTGATTCATCGCTAGGACCAGAAAACAAATCTTAAGAGGAAAACAACAACAACAAAAAAGAAGAAAATAAAAAATAAACAGTAACGTGACTATCATTTCTATATTTCATGCAGTAGTGATTCCTTCTATGCCAGCACACCAACCATCTCTTGACTATCTTACCTCAAAAAAAAGAATTTTACCTTGATTTCTGGGAGGGATGGGGCTTACATAGTAGAAGAGAAGGTGTCTCCACTTCCTCCCCCTAGGTTTCGGGGTTTTTTAAGTGGTCAATTGTATTAACATTTGACAGAAGGGTAGCATCTCAAGAGACTACACTTCTATATGAAAATTAATAGCTAAGCAGGGGTTAGAAATGCAGGGCAAAGATCCCTAGGCTAACAGTGACTGCGGGAGCCTCCACATATGATCTCTTCCTCTCTGGGCAGAGGAGGCTGGAGGTGATGTTCAAAGGACCTGGGATTACTGCAGGGGATATAGGACACTTGGTAGGAAAGCCAGTTACATCACTCGGGAACAGATTTCTGTGTATATTTGCACTAAAAAATAAAATGTATTCCCCAATCCCCACAAAACAGAAGATAAACAATTGTGGACTTGCACTGTGATGAAGACAAGCAAGCAGGCTCTGTCGCTGTGTATGATAGGAAGAAAATAACTTCTTCATTCAACCTTACCTATGCATGTGCACAAACAGAACACACAAACCCCCACACAACCAGAACACGTATGATGCACACAGCACATACACACACGTATTTTCACACGCACAAGGGAACGTTTAAACAAAGGAATTGCAAGTAGATCCATACATGTGCACACAGACAAAACCTCGGATTTCCAGCAAAGCTTGTGCAATTCAGTATAATAAAAAAGGGCTTCTTGCAGCAAAGCACTTAACAAATGGCAGACTGTGTCCAAAGGGTGCCATTGCCCAAGGGAGCCAGGGGATTTGGCTGGAGCATACAGTATGAACAAATGGCCTGAAGATTTGTTAGTGTAAGGATTGGACTCAACACAATCAAAAGGCTTCATGTCCTCTGATGTCTTATATATTTCATCCCCAGAGCAGATGAAGCTTCATTATTTTTCCATACTTTAAAAGGGGGTGTTGTTTAGTAAGAGGAATCTAATTTCCAACAACTATTGTACTCTCCCAGTATTTTCAGAGTCAAGTTCTTCTCTCAGGACCAGTACCAAAAAGCCTGGACAAATACTTTTGATCTTAATTTCAGTATGAATTATCTTCTTGCATACTAACCAAGGAAAACTGAAAAAACTAACAAGAGATAATGACAACTTGTTCAAAATGGTCAGTAGAGGTTAATGATGCCTCTGACATTGGCTACCTTCTAGAAATCATCTTTTCACTTTCCCCTAGAGTCCACAATTTGAAGTATTTGCAGCTCCTCTTGCCTTGAAGAAAATATATTATTTACAGCATGTATTCTATTCTGGGATCTCAGAATTACTCCCTGACTCCAGTTCATACATCACTTTTGTGTCAAACTCTGACCTCATCTCTATTTGCATTCCCTACTCTGATGGAGCAGCTATTTCTGATTACAGACTGGAAAAATAAATCACAGAAAATTGGAATTCCAAGGAAAAGAACATTTCATGTTTCGTCATGTTGTTGTTATGAGACATGGCTTTTAGCTTGATTGTTTTATTTTTATCAGGGGATGCTCAGCCTAATGTTTTATGGGCACTCAGAGTATGAGCCCATGTATTCATACAGTGTTCCAAAACCTCAAAACCCACAGTCAGTTACACTGCTCAAGAACAGTGAACTCTAGATTTCTGACAACCAGTTTCTCCTGAGGTACTATTGGCTCCAGCTGTCCCATGCAGCCATGGTCCTCATGGCTTTAAAACTGCACTAAGACACAATGGCTGAGGTTGGAAGAGGAGGTCAGTCTGTCCAACTGCCCTGCTCAAACCATGTCCTGTCAGGTTTTTTATGCCTCCAAGGATGGAGACTCCACAACCTCTCTGGACAAACTGCCAGTGCTTGACCACCCTCATAAAGTTTCTTCTTTTGTTCAGACAGCACCTCCTGTGTTTCCGTTTGTGCCCATTGCCTCTGGTACTATCCCTGGCCACCACTGAAAAAAGCCTGGCTCCATCTTCTTTGCACCCTCCTTTCAGGTTTTTATGAACACTGATGAGATTCCCCTCAGCCTTCTCTTCTCCAGGCTAAACATTCCCAGTTCTCTCAGTCTTTCATGTCACAAAAGGTATGCTCCAGTCCCTTCATCATCTTCACAGCCCTTCACTGGACTATCTCAAGTACATCCATGTGTCTCCTCTGCTGGGGAGCACAAAACTGGTTGTAGCACTCCCAAGTGAGGCCTCACACCAATGCTAAGTAGAGCAGAAGGATAATCTCCCTCAACTTGCTCGTAATGGCTCTTCTGTAACTTCCCAAGGATTTTGTTAGCCTTCCTTGTCACAAAGATACACTGCTGGCTGGCTCATAGTCAGTCAGCTTGGTTTCTGCCAAGACTTCCAGGACCTCCAGGTACGTGCTTCCCAGACAGACAGTCCCTAGAATGCACTGCAGCCTAGTGGCATTTGTGCTCAGGTGCAGAATTTTTCATTTTGCTTTCCTGAACTTCCTGAGATTCTTATGCCCCATTTCTCGAGCTTACTAAGGTCAATTTGAATGGCAGCACAACCATTTGGTCTATCAACCGCTCCTCTGAGTTTTGTATCACCCGAGGTGATAATCCGCTTGATTTTGAATTTGCTGAGGGTGCACAGTCTCACTGACCTGGTCATTACTGAAGAGGTCAAACGGAATCGGCCCCAGGGAAGACCAGAGTGAGGAAGGCATTTGAGTACATCAGGCATTTCTGTGTCCCTTGTTACTAAGTCCTCTGCACCACTGAGCAGCAGAGCCACATTTTCTCTTGTCTTCCATTACATTGCTCCTGTACCTGTGGAAGCCCTTCGTGTTACCCTTCATGTCCCTTGTCAGATTCAACTGCAAGTGGGCTTGAGATTTCCTAACCCCATTCTCGCATGATTGGATAGCATGTCTGGGTGCCTCATGGGTTACCTGTCCCCACTTCCGCCTCCTGTATGCTGCCTTTTATGTTTGAGTTTAGATAGAAGAAACTTGTTCTTCAATGCAGGTCTCCTGCTGCCTTTGCTTGATTTCCTTCTCATTGGGATGGGCTGTTCTTGAGCTTGGAGGAGGTGATCCTGGAAAAAAGTCTACCAGCTCTCTTGGATCCTTCTTCTCTCCAGGGTCACAATGCATGGAATCCTTCCAAGCAAGGCCCTGAACAGGCCCAAGTTTTCTCTCCTAAGTCCAGGGCTGTAATCCTGCTATTTGCTTTATTCCCTCCTCTCAGATTCTGAACTCCACCGTCTCACAGTCACCGCAGCCAAAGCTGCCACCAACCTACACCTCCCCAGCTAGCCCTTCCTTCTCTAGAAGCATGAGCTCCAGTACAGCATCTCCCCTGAATGGCTCCTAAATCACCTGCAGCAGGATATTACTATCAGTGAACTCCAGAAACCTTCTCCATTGCTTGTAGCCTGCCATATTGTTCCTTGAACAGATAACGGAGTGGTTGAAGCCTTCCACGAGGACCAAGGTCTATGAACATGAGGCTCCTTGCAGCTGTCTGAGAGTCTCACTTTCTTCTTTCCTGATCAGGGGGTTGCAGTTAAAAATATTACTTACTTTATACTACTCTGTAGCCTGTAACTTTTTACACAAATGTTTCTGTGCAGTGGTTCTTCATTAGAATATGAGAGAAATAAAATCTAATACGGAAAGTACCTTATCTCTGTGTTGTAGTCAAGCCCATCCTCTTCTTTACAGTCACTTCATCTGTGGGACTAGCAGTTTGCAAAGAGCACCCAATAATTAAGGACACATTGGGCTGAGGTCAATATACAGTAAGTTGCAATTTGGGATATCCAGACTTAAGCCTTCAAAAGCAATACTTGATTTATGGATGCCCAACTTGAAGGCATTTTGCACTTAAACTCCCAGCCACCACATGAGGACTACAGTGTTTAGGATCCCCTCCTCTAAAGGAATACGTTTGTAAATACTGAATGGCATCACCCATGATGAACCGTCAGTTTAGGGATCCCTGGTTTGGTACCCAGGAATGGGAAAAAACTGTACCTTGTTAACGCCATCACAAGAAGTCGGGCCCTTTTTTTAATTGTGTAAATCTAACCCAAAAAGTAACACATCGCTACACATTTCTGTCATCTCCAATCTAAGCATGAACAAACCAGTAAGTGTTAAGGAAGTGACTGATAAGACTGTCTGTTCTCACAGTGAGCAATATCAACAGCATGATGTCACCAGTGAGGTTCCAATACATATTATGGTGTGTAAACACTTCTAAAATAGTTGCTAAAAACCACAGCCATGTAAAGTAGTCAGAATTTGTCCTCTTCTGATGAAACATCTCCTTCCTACACAAAAATCTGAGTATATTTTAAAATAATGAAGTGCAAGTTGCAAGGTGCCAACTTCCCTCATAGGCAGAAGACACATGGCCCTAAAAGGGTATAACTAAGTGATTTTCCTTTATCTATGAATGTTTGTACAGCCAAACTTGAGCCTTGTTTAGACCAGTATCAGGGCTGAGCATCTCCATGTGGTGTGCTAAATCATAAGGTAAGTTCCAGAGCTTAGTGCTGAGGCCTTGGGGTGCCACAGGGTGTATTCGTGAATTGACTCTAAAAATGTCATAACCCCCTTTACTAGAAAACAAAGCACACCCAGAGAGATGCAACATTTTGTTCAAAATACACACTGAATCGAGCAAAGCTGAAAATAGAAGCCAGGGGGTTTTTTTCCAGCCCTGTGCCTTTTTCATAGAGCCAACCTTCTGCTTTCCCAGAACAAGGCAAGTTATAGAGGGAAGCATATGCACACATTGCTGTAATGCAGAGAAAAGTAGCTGGGAACTGACACCACTAAATCAGTGCAATCTCATCTGCTTAACGTATGAGGCAACATACGAAGGGAAACCTCAAGAAACTGCTCAGTAGTCATCATTCACCACAACCAAACAGCCAAAGGAAAATCTTCTGCTCGGGCATAAGGTAAGCATTCACGGACATATTGTAGATACAGTTAACAATGCTAACAGGTTCTCTAGAAGTATACATAGGTCAGAGATGCCAGATGCTCTTCTCCACAAAATCAAGACGTATAGAAAAAACCCAAAACAAAACAACCCAAAATTCAGAGACATATCCCAGAAATACGGGCAGGCGTTTCAAATATGTGGCTAGCTCCTATGGCTATAGGCACAGCTGTGCATTGCATAGTATTACAGAATGAAAGCTGTTACCTGCACACATTCTAAATGCACAGCTAGCATTAATGACACAGGCCATCTAGGAAGGATTAAGGATTAGTTATCATTTCAACCCAATGAAAGAAGATCTATATTTCTCTTTTAGACACGTAATTCACAGGAGAATCGTGCTTGCCAACACTCTGAAAAAATAATCTTTCAGAATTCTTACAAACCCACTGTGTTATGATTTCATCTCATGAAATACAACACCTTTACACTAAACCTCATAAAACTAAATCCTGCTGGATCTCTTCCAGGCTCAGAGAATAAACAGTTATATCAGTGATGCCTAGAACAGTAAAATCTGGCTTACTGTCATATGGCATGTTCCCGTTTACAGAGGGGAGCAGGTCTGCAAACAGCTAACTCACTTTACTATTACAAAATCCTCACATATAATGAATTTCTCACATAATTGGTCTACGAAATACTTCAAGGGGGAAAAAAGAATGCTTTGAACACCATAATACATATTTATTTCTGCAAAGTTTTGGGTTTTTTTCTTTCAACCTATTCCCTGCCTTTTCCTTAATGAAACATATGCTGCAGAGCTGCTCTGGCTTTTACTGAGCACAAGCATGTTTAGTCACATCTGGAACTCTGGTAGATAGCAAAGGAGGGAAAATTTGTTGTCAAAACAGTTCAAAAGCACAGATGAATATATCCAATGCAATCACTTCATAAAGCCAAATTATTTTCCCTTCACAGTCATAAGAGCTACACAGATTCCTTGCAGTCTTGCCGGTCCCACCCAGAGCATGAGTAAGAAGAATATTGAAACAACTAGCACAATTACACCAGGCAACATAGATCTAATGCAAATGCTCTCCATAGATACAGAGACTGATGGGTGGCCAAAGGACAAAAGCAATTTTCTATGTGAATTAGACTCTTCCCTTTGTAGAGCTATGCTTGAATTTCCAAATCTGGACAGAAGCTGGCATATTGTCATGTGAGAACTGCAGTTACAGACCTAGATACGTAGATGTCACACATTCCTTCCGCCTTTCTGAACACTTAGTGGCCTAATCACATCTCAGGCAAATCACATGTGCTGAAGCGTGCTTGGTGCAAGCACAGGAGCCAAGGCTGACATTAACCAATATCACTCCTCACCAGAGCCTGAATTCCCCTAAGGTTACCCTCCTCATTTTTTCTACTTTGACCACAGTACTCTGGATTTTAGTAGCCATGGCTGGAAGATGATATTTCTACAGTAAAAGGCAGAGGTTAACAGTGCTGTAAACAGCCCGTGGTCAGCGACACAAAGCAGAGGGAAGAATCTTGAGGTGCATGGGGAGGATGGTCTCTGAGGCCTTGGCAGGTAGGAACTACCAGGAAAGGGACAAAGGTTCCCTGGGAACTGTCAGGAGGCCCTTTTTGAACTGGAGAGAAGAGAAACGTGCCTGTTAAGATGGTTGATTAGGCAATGTAACAGCAGGGCAAGGTCTCTGACCCCATCACTGGAAGTAATTAGGAGGGGATGTGCACTTGGAAGGCAGTAGATTCCATCTGCAAGCTCACCATGAAGCAGAGAACTGCACATCCACATCCCATGACCAGTCTTTCCCTGGAGTGGGGAGGGCTGACACCATAGGAAAGCTCTCCGTGGATTCAGGACTATCAGAAAACTGCTGTACATATATGGTCTCAACACATACAAATGCTTGAGAATGGGAGGAGGGAATGGCAGCTGTTTGCATGCTCGACCACATAAGATGCTCTAACTCTCAAACCAGCTAATGGGCTCACCCCAGAATTACCCGGTCTCATTAAGGGCACACCCAGTCTGACTGTGCAACACAGCACCAGGTGAAATCCAGCTGTCCACAGGAGTCTATCATCTTTAGGGAATGAAAGGAGGAAAAAAACCAGAAACCCACAACCACAACAAGGCACAGGTGACAGAATATCAGGCTGAAGTGAAATTCTGATCGGACCTAGAATTACTATTGTTAAGGATTTATTCTGATACTTCAAGCATAATTTTCAACACTTGTGCCAAACCAGATTAAGGTAACACAACTTGCTGTCAGCCTTGTTCACCTTTTTCAGTGTGCACACTTTCAAGCTCCAAATGTGTAACTCTATACACTATTGCATAGCAAAGGATATATGTCTGTAAACCATGATACTTTTAGTTTCAGTGTTTATAGAACTACTCAAAACAACATAATTTCACCATTTACTCCCAGATGTAAATATTAATTCTAAGCTGATCCTAACACACTTTCTGCTACAACTTTACTTAAAGGGACTAAACAAATCTTGTTTTCCTCAAAACTGTATAGGGGAAAAAAATACACAAGTAAACCAGAGAATTGCATTCTCACCTTTTTTCCAAATATGAATCTAACTTTTCCCACCAAGAGATCAGTAAAGCTAGCTACATTGGGAATAGACCTGTGGTAGCAGGGCATTATAGGAGTGGCTTCTTTTAAAAAGAGCTGCTAGAAGCTTTCCCTGTAGCTGATAGGGCCATTGCCAATCAGCTCTGAGATGGACCTGTAGCTGACTAAGGCCTGGCCAATTAGTGATTGAGGTAACACCTCTGTGATTAACATACTGGAGAAGGGGAAGAAGCTGCTGTATATAGGCAAAACTGCAGCAGCAGCAGAAGGGAGTGAGAAAGTGAGAACAACATCTTCGCAGATACTGAGGTCAGTGGAGAAGGAGGGAGAGGAGGTGCCCAGGCATTGGAAGAAAGATTCTCATGTGACCTGTGGTGAGGACCATGGTGAGGCAGCTGTGCCCTTGCAGTCCATGGAGGCCACCGGGAAGCAGAGATCCACTTGCAGCCTGTGGAGGAGCCCACGCCAGAGTGGGTGGATGCCTGAAGGAGGCTGTGACTACGTGGGAAGCACCCTGGAGCAAGTTCCTGGCAGGACTTGGGAGAGAGGAGCCCGTGCTGGACCAGGTTTGCTGTCAAGACTTGTGATCCTGTAAGGGACCCATGTTGGAGCAGTCAGTACCTGAAGGGTACTGTGGATGACCCAAGTTGGGGCAGTGTGTGAAGAGCTGTCCCTGTAGGAAGGTCCCACACTGGAGCAGTCCATGAAGAACTCTAGCACTCATGGGAAGGACCCAGTTTGGAGAAGTTCATGGAGGACTGTCTACCGTGGGAGGGACCCCACAGCGTAGCAGTGGGAAGTGTTATGAGGCCTCCCCCTGAGAAGAAGCGGCAGCAAAGTCCATCTGTAATGAACTGACTGTAATCCCCATTCTTCATCTCCCTGTGCTGCTGGGTGGGGAGGAATGAGAGTCCTGGGAAGAGAGAGAGATAGGGGGAGGTGTTTTAAGATTCAGGGGTTTTATTTCTCATTTCCCTACTCTTTTTTGATTGTTAATAAATCAAAATTATTCTCCCCAAGTTGTGTTTCTTTTGCCTGTGACAGTAATGGCTGAGTGATCTCCCTGTCCTTATCTTGTTCTGTGAGCCTTTTGTTATATTTCTCTCTCCCCTGTCCAGTTGAAGAGGGGGAGTGATAAAATGACTTGGTGGGCACCTGGCACCTAGCCAAGGTTAAATCACCACACTAGCCCAGTTTCAACCAGACCAAAAGACTGAGTATTGATTTGTCAGATCCAGGGGCTGGGCTTGATTCACTGTCAAGTTTCAGTCTGCAGTACTAGCATACAGTACAAGAGTATCTGAATAAAGGTCCAGAAAATGCCAAACAAGCTTTCTGACTAGTAAAGCTCCTGCTGTAGCACATTGCAATCTCTCAAGAAGGAAATTAAGATAATAAGGTAGGAGAAAAGGGCAACCATTGCTTTTCCTCATACTTAGGTCACACCTCCCTTGCAGCAGTATAAATGCCATGCATGAACAGCTCCCACTAACTCATATAGAAGTGCCCCTTTGGTCAAGGATTTCTATTTCCTCAAAACCACAAGCTTTAGGTTGTGAAAGGGACAGCATTCTCCCTTTTTGCAGACAAAGAAGTCAAGCTGGTGCATGGCAAGGAACTGCACCCTTCCTCAGCATGCAGTTAGCCTGCCTTACCCACACTCCTTCCCAGCTACCACCTCATCTGTGATGGTTCGGGGTTTGGCTCACAAACTGTTTGGGCAGAGTCATCCCAGATTGGCACTACTAGGTAGATTAGAACTTGAGGGAACCAAGCCTCAGGTTGTGAAAATGTTGTGAAAAAATCTGTATTTGGGCAGAGGGAGGCTGAGATGGATTAGTTACACAGGCAACAGAGAGCTGAGAATATTGAAGTTAATGGGAAAAGAAAGGTACATTAAAAAAAAAAAAAACTACTAAATTAATAAGTATACCATGTGGTTCTAAAATTTACCCCAACCTATGTGTATGCATTTGCATGTACTGAGAAAGGAAAAAACACCTATGGAGAAGACAACTGGATTTAAAATGTTTCTTTCTGAGCCTCTTCAGATTTACTTTTCTGAGTTCGGGAAGGTAAAACTGTAAATTTCTAGTTTGAAAGCAGAACAGTAAAGATATTGGAGATGGTGACCAAAAGCTTGATTATGTTCCTCATTGAACACATGTTACATTCGGGTTGCTGCTGCTTTTTTCAGTCATTTCTAAACTTTGTGAAAACTGCAGATGTAATACCATTGTAAGCCACATCACCCAAACTGCTTCTAGGTCAGCTTCTTCAAACATCTGGACTTTTTTAATATTTGGAAATACCAACTTTAGAGTTTGCAAATATATTTTAATTACTGATTATGTGCCTACTAGTTTGATTATTTAAATCACTTTGTAATTTAACTCCAATACAGAAACTAATTTGTTGATTAGATCAATCTGACATCATGATCACATCATTCCATTGCTATATTTTATATGTGGCTTAATAATATTTTAAATAGTATAGCTTTGGGCAACAGGTTATCTTGGTTTTACTTTTAAAAAATGCTTTACTGCAAATTGTTATTTAAAAAACTATTTCCCTTGACCAGTAACAGGTGTCCAAACCTTGAGGCCATTACACTAGCTATCTATCTGCATATCTGACTCTTTCCCCACAAGTAGCAATTACCTTTGGGGGAAAAAAAATCTATACCTTCCTCTCTCCCACACTCATTTATAGTTGTTTTCCTCTGTTAAGCACTGCAGAAGTAGAGAGGTGGCTATTTTTTGCCCATGCATCTGCAGAACTATGAGAACACACAGCACAGACCCACGTCAAAGCTCACCAGTATCCACAGCTTTAGCCACTCATCAGGGAAAGTGCTATAGCAACCTTGGACATGAGGCTGAAACTTGCCTAAGTCCCGATTTGGGGGAGTAAAATTTGGACCTAGACCCCTTGTGACTGGCAACAACAGCAACACTCTCACTGTGGCAAATGATGGCAGTATTTCTGCCCTGCACCACCCTGCCTGGGTGGCAGCAGCAATTCTCCTCCTGCAGCATCCATACCCTACCCAGAGCCCAAGCACTTTGGTATAAACACCCTGTCTTCCTGTATGGCTCACCCGCTCTCTGCTCAAGGTGCTAGCTACTACCAGGCTGCAAACAGCTAGGAGGGAAGAAAGGAAGGTTATATTACATTATAGCTTTTCAAATACAATACAGTAAGAACACCAGAATTGTAGTCTTCGAGGGCACAGTCTCTCCTGTCTTTGTCATCCAGCACTTCAATTAGATAAAGATAAAAAAGAGAGCACTAATCACAAACAGGCATTCTGCACAAGTAAAAGTGCTCACCATGACAAAAACTGGATACAGATACAGATGTATGTCAGATAAATGTGAAGGATCATAACTTGCTGATGCATGAGCACACAAATAAATCTAGATGTACATATATATATATATGCATGTGTCTATAATACAGCATCCAAGCACCCATATTTACCATTTAATACAAACTAAGGAAAGTACAATAGCACATCAAAAAAAGGAGGCTTGGAATAAGATTTAATAACATTCCTATGGAAAACATTCCAAATTGGAAAAACTTGCCTGAAAATTTTAAGATACTAAACACAGGGAAACTATTGGGGGAATCACCACTGAAACAAAAATAAAAACCCCTAGAAAACTCCTTGCAACTTAGTTTTCTTTCCACTTGAAAGTAATCAGCCCACTTGAAAATCCACTTGAAAGTTTGATCTTTCCCTTTCATGACATCAATCCCTGATTAAAGACTGTCTAGAGTTTCAGTCCTCAAACACAGCATTTCTGGAGAAAAAACGGCAGCAGCGAGCAGAAATACGGCGCGTTGGAAGACCGAGACCCGGTGTCACTGGGCAAAGGGGAAAAAAAACGACATGGTGTGCACAAGCGCCACCAAGAGGTTCTTCTATAACCCAGAGATTAATTTCCACACTCCCACCCGAGCAGCAGCACCCTATGCCACTCGGACACACACACGCAGCATCCTTCGGGCACAAACCCCCAGGCGTTCGCAGCTGCCTTTTCAGTGAGTGTTACAAATGAAAAAAAAACAAAAAACCAAACAAAAACAAAAACCAAAACCCTAAGGACAAATTATTTCTTTAGTGATCCTTTCAGAACAGGGTGTGGGGGGGAAGATATATCTGCAGCACATGCAATTTTTGACAATGGAACTTTTAAATGTTGTGGTAACAGAAAACAAGACTGCTGCCCAGTCCTGGATCTGGAAAATGTTAAATTCCACCTTATCAGCCACTGAAACAGAGTCAAGGAGGGATCTGTTGCTGAGCTGCCTCCCGTTAAAACCTGTGCAATTCTATGGTTTGGGTTTTTTTCTTAGCAAATACAATTGCAAGATTCAAATAGTAATAATATTTGGGTAGTGCAATGCTGGAGCCCAACTTTAAGCAGACATTTTTCTGCCTGGTGGTGACTTTGTGCTGGGTAAGGCTTGGCTGCCCTCCATGGGTGAGTGCCTCCCTCTGAAAATCATTGCTTTGAGTGTGGCCCTAACCCATCCTAATCTTCCCAATCTTCCCAATTTCCAACCTGTGGGCTGCTCAGAGGCTCAAATCTCAGAGTTTTCTCCAGGAAGGGGATGGAACTTGAGTCAAGCCTCCCAGGTCCCAGGTAAGCCTGTTGGCATGTCAGGGAGGGCTCAGCTGGGCAAGGCTTCAAGATACCCAGCTAAACTCTGAACTCAGGGCACAGGTTGCACTAGACGGTCTCCTGAGGTCCCCTCCAGCCACAGTTATCCCATGATTCTGCAGCCTAAAAGGATGATGCCATCTGCACATCACTGACAAAAGAATATGAGGCTCAGGCTGGGGAAGCCATCAATAACACCAGCTTTCACCTCAAGCTCATGACATCAGCAAAGCACCTCAATGAGTAACAGAGTCAATGGTAGGGTGCAAAGAGCGCCCTCCCCCAGCCCTCACCCCCCACCCGCCCCAATAAATAGCCAGGTAAGGGAATAAGTGTTCTTAAGGCAGCATGTTTGGAAAAATACGCAACAGATGGATTAATACATCGATACTGCTTATTGTTGCCTGAGTTGAAGCACCTCTTGCCCACTCTTTTAACACAGGCAAGCATCATTATGTTTTCCATTTGCCACTTTTCAGCTTTCAGAGTTGGACAGCAAATATCCAAGAATATCCAAGAATAGAATATCCAAGCTCACCTCAAGGCTCGAGAGAAAAGGAAGCAGCACCACAGTTTTAACACAGATGGCACAGACCAGAAACACTCTTTAGAATGCAATGCTACTCCTAACTCCCTGCAAGAACCAAGGACTCGAGTAATTTTCCCCACAACTCATTCATTTTCACCACCATCCAGGTAATATTTACCGGGGGGAGAAGGACTGGGGTTGGGGGTCTTTTTTTTTTTCAAGCAGCTCATTCTCTCACCCATCTCCCAAGATTTAAAGTGATTTAAGCACTGAAGGATTAAAGGGGTTTTAACAGCCTATATTGCTTTAAACATCAAAGATAGATTCAACACATGTGCCACTTTCAGAGGTTTAAAGTGGCTTAACCATCAGTGCCACCTGAGGAATTTATAGGAACTCAAAAGCCTATGCTCCCTCTAAAACGGTAACAATGTATCACAGAATCATAGAATCATTTAGGTTAGAAAAGATTTTTAAGATCATCTAGTCCAACCACTAACCTCACACTGCCAGGCCTATCACTAAACTAAACCATATCCTTCAACATCTCATTGATAGATAGATCATCTTCTAAATATCTCCAGGGATGGTGACTCCACCAGCTCCCTGGGCAGCCTGTTCCAATGCTGAATAACCCTCTCAGAGAAAAAAGTTCTTCCTAATCTCCAATCTAAACCTCCCCTGGCACCTTAAAACATCATTATATTTTAGGAGTGCTGTTCTGCTTATGGCTCCCAGGTTGCCCAGGGCTATATCCGAGAATGTGCCCAATCCCTCTAAGTCCTTTTTCCCCCCAGGGGGAGTCACACCAGACGGAAGACACCTGCCAACTGCCTTAAAGAGGTCTTTAGGTTCCTTCCCAATTAAGACTGAAAAGGTGGCTGCTTATTGGCCTGAGCCCAACCTCCCTGCCTCTCGGGCCATCCCCCGAGCCCTGACACGTGCCCTAATAGGCAAGGGCAGCTGGGGCAGCCCAAAGCACAACTCCACTCACCAAGGGCTGCCTAAACACCTTTCAGTACCAGCACCAGCCCCAGCCCACTCAGCGAGGCCAGCCCAGGGAGGGAGGGAGAGGGGGGCTGCAAGCTCTCCCTGGCCCTCAGCAGCCCCCCCCATGTTGCAGAGACCCCCAACACCTCCCTTGGAGACAGCCCCACAAGTATCTCCTCCTCCTCACCTTGAACATCCTTGTGTGGACACCCAGAGCTGCTTTCCCTGCTCAGGCTTTTCTAGGTTTTGAGTGTTTAGCATGAAAACTACCCGGACATAGGGAATGCTGTGGATTTTTTGGCCATAGTGGCCAGTTCCTGCAACCACCAGTCCCTGCACCTTGTACCCAACCCAAGATGGCCTCCAGGCCCTGATAAACCCCAGCAACTGAACACAACTGGGTCTACTTGCTGGGAATGCTGAACCCCATGGCAGCCCCACGCTCCAGTGCTTTCCCTTCCAAGGGATTAGAGCAAGGGCAGTAACAATAGCTGGGGTCTGGAGGCTTGGGCTGGTTTTGTTCATGTGATCTCAGATTGTTTCAAATTTATAGCTAATGAGTCTGCCAAAGGTGATTAAAAATGGAAACAGTAAGGTCTCATAAAGCCTCGTTTCAAATCAAAGCTTAATCAGCATGGCCTGCTGGAAAGGGTCTTGAGACCTCCTCTGAAGGAGCTGGAACTGACTTCAGAGCCTTATAACAGCCTGCCTCTGGCTGCACTGTGGCCACTCCAGCATGACAGCCCTGTGCCTTCCTGGTGAGAATGCTGCAGGTGGTTCCATCTCTTTCCTATGCCACAAGCAGTGACTCACCTCAGGGAAGCCCAGTCTGGAAACTGGGCACCCAGGGATCCTTCGATTCACAGAAGTCATCACGGCTAAGGCTAGCTTCCCATTAAACATCTCTATAAGGAGATATATTCAGTAGCTGATTAATGAATGTGGTTTACCACAAAATGATACTGCACAGGCCTATTCTTTTCAATAATAATGCCATAAATAAAATTACTAAAAATCCAAGAACTATCCAAATTGCACTGAAGCTGCGCTGTGATCCCAGCGCCTTGCCTGTTGTCATCCCCTTTGTGGTAAATCAACACAAACACAATTCTTTAAGGGAGTTTTTAGGTGAAGACAGGAGTGAAGGGAATGGGATGTGCCTACGCTGCGCAGAGCCGGGCCCACACTTTTAGCCTCGGAAAAACGTGCCAGGTGACTGACTGTATTTCAAAAGCACTTCGATGGTCCCACCCAGGGAAAATCCTCCTTGGTGGGCAGGGGCTCTCCAAGGGCTGCAGGGACGGGACCCGGGGCAGGGAACACCCAGGGACTCGGGTGGGAGGACAGGAGGAAGAGCCCCGCAGGGCAGCCCCCCGTTGCTGGGAAGGGGAGTGGGAGGGGGACGAGGAGGAGAACCAGCAGCCCTGGGCCGCTGCCTGCAACTCCAGCGCCGGGCACAGCCCCGCCAGCATCGCAGGAAGGGGGAGGAGGTGCCAGACACCCCCCGGGGGCTGAGGGAGCAGACAGCCTCGCCCCTTCCTTGGGGAACCGGCCCGGCCACATCGTGCAGCCGCTGGCAGCGAAAAGCCCCAAACGCGGGCAAGTGGGTTCGAGGAGGGATGGGGGTCCCGCCGCCTCGCAGGAGCTAGGGCAGCGGCAGAGCTCATCCCAGCTGCCCGCGGCCCGAGAGCGGCCGCGGTCCGGCTGCGAACTACTCGGGCTTTCGTAGCTCTTTGTTCGCTGGGATCTTTCCCCCCTCGTCCCCGTGCTCGCACGGTAACGTTTCTGGCAGGGATTTCCTGCCAAAAGACAATCCCCCTGAGCAAAAGCAGACCGAGAAAGTAGTGACCAATCCTTTCTGGATGGCTGTCACCAGGCTCCTCCCAGCCCCCGCTCCCCCTGCTATTTGCATACAAAAAAATCCAGAAAACTCCCGTTTGCCCCTGCATCTCGCTCAGAGCCTCTGTCCGCGTCAGGCAGGCAGGAGCCCGGGCTGGGGAACGCTGCCTGCGGCTGAGGGCAGCCGCGCCCCGCCACCCCGGCCTCCCGAACCCTTTCGCCAGTCCCCCCGGCCCGTCCTGCCCCGTGCCCCCCCCCCCCCACAATGCAGCACCACCTCTGCGCCTTGCTCCTGCTGGCGTCCCAGTGCCTGGGCTCGGCCACCGGGCTCTTTCCCTTCGGGGAGCCCGACTTCTCCTACAAGCGCTCCAACTGCAAGCCCATCCCCGCCCCGATGCTGCTGTGCCGGGGCATCGAGTACCAGAGCATGCGGCTGCCCAACCTGCTGGGGCATGAGACGGTGCAGGAGGTGCTGGAGCAGGCCTCCACCTGGATCCCGCTGGTGCAGAAGCAGTGCCACCCTGACACCAGGAAGTTCCTCTGCTCCCTCTTTGCCCCCGTCTGCATCGACGACCTGGACGAGATCATCCAGCCCTGCCACTCGCTCTGCGAGGAGGTGAAGGAGAGCTGCGCTCCTGTGATGTCCGCCTTTGGCTTCCCCTGGCCCGACATGCTGGACTGCAGCCGCTTCCCCAAGGACAACGACCTCTGCATCCCGCTGGCCAGCAACGACCACATCCTCCCCGTCACCAGAGAAGGTAAGCGGGAGCCACCGAGCTGCCCCAGGGCCGGCAGCATCCGCCCCCCGCCGCGGCCCGACGAGCCGCCCCGGCAGCGAGGTCCCTCCCCGGCTTTCTGGAGGGGAGCGGGGGCGTCTCCCTCCCGCTGCAGCACTCCCCGCTGCTCCGGCACACGGAGGGGGACCGGCGAGGGGGCCGCTCGGGGAGGCTTTCCTCAGGGGACGGGGGAAACCACAGGCACCGTCGGGGATCTGGCACTGGCCCTCATCCCTCCGGCCTTTGCCCGTCATGTCCGCAAAGGGTACGGGACCCCGCACACAAGCCGCGCAGTTCCCAGAGGGAGAACCTTCGTATGCAAAGATCATCGCTGAGGCGCGGGGCTGCGGTGTTTTATGTCGTGTCCCGTCCTCCCTCCCCCCACCTTTCCCTTACACTTTCCCCTGAAAAAAAAAAAAAAACAACAAAACCCACCCAACAACCAACAGTCCACAACACTTGGTTGAAGTGTAACCTTAAAAGCACACTGTCCCACTCCCCCCCCCGCCCCCTTCCCCAGCGGGTGTGCAGCAAGGTAAGGCGCGTCGAAGTGCTGGGGCGGGAGGGGTGGAAAGAAGGCGCAGGGGCTGGGATGGAGGACCGCCGCTTCCCGGAGGGTTCCCGACGCCACCTGCTGTTCCTTTCTCCCCGAGCCTGATGGGGACTCTCGTTTCCAGCACCCAAGGTCTGCGATGCCTGCAAAAGCAAAAATGAAGACGACAATGACATTGTGGAAAATCTCTGCAAAAATGACTTCGGTAAGTGGGAGCAAATCTCCCTTGGTTGAAACTTGAAAACTGAGCATCAGGTACAACTCCCAGTGGAGTCAGAGAGAGAGGTGTGCCTGGATAAAAGGTGGGGCTTTGTCTTATCTGCAGATGGACCATTGGGTCTTTAAACGCCAAATTCCACCTCGGGATAAAAAGTAGCCCTTTTTGTAGTCCTTTTCAGTTTGGAAGTAGTGCTCTTTTATGTGGATGTTGCTAGCAAGCCAAATAGAAAGTAAAATGGAAAAAAAAAATAAGTCTTTCATCCACACTGTTGCCTGGGGAGAAGTAGAGCAAAGCTGCACTTAGACGCAAGAGAAAGAGCTGCATGACCAATCTCACATACCGTAAGAAAGACTCTCCCTGCAGATTAAGGACGAAGCTCTGTATATCCCTTGACAGAGAAGGTAATGCACAGACAATTGGGGATATAAACTTAATGGGAAGATCTGGGGTTAGAAGAGGACAAGAAAGCCCTTTGGACACAGACAACTGAACAGCACATTATCCACACATTAGCATTTCAAGAGCAAAATGGAATAAGGAGGGCAGTCTTTTTATAGTAGGTCAATGTTTATACCTGGAAACAGATTTATAGTATAAATATCTCCAACAATTTAAAAAATCTTTCTTTAAAAAAAACCCAAACACACTACCTAAAACCTAAACCCATAACTGTGGGACATAATTGCTAAAACTACCAACAGCTTTGTCCTGGCAAATTGCACTCGAATAAATCCTCCTAAATCTAAACATGACCTACAGATTCTTACAGAGCTCTGAATGCCCCTCTGAGTTATTTTACCAAATTGAACGCAGCTGTTGGACCAATTTGTCCTCCATGGGATCTATTCTTTCAAAAAAAAACCCTAGAAAACAATGCATGTGAAATATCATTTCCTTACAGGTTTGCCTAAAATCCTCTCCAGCCTAATAAATTAAGTTTAGAAGTTTTCAGCCGCAGGAGAGATCAGGTTTCAGATGAGGTCTAGGTACTTGCCTCCCCACCTCCCCCCTTCAAACTCTTGTTTCAGGAAGACTCTCCTCTCGCTATGAAAGAAAAGTGAAGTTCTGCTTAACGTAGCAAACCTGCCCCCTCTCTGTTTGCAAACAGGAGAAAAGCTGGAAAAAATATTTAGGAAGGAAGGAAAAAGGGGGAGGGGGAAGAGGAGAAAAGAAACCCCAAAACCCTCCACCCCAAGGCTGATTCAAACTTAAATGACTTACATGCCCTTTGTGGCTTTAGAAATGGAGCCACCTGCTGCCTCTTCTGTCAGCCCTGACAGTTTAATTAGCAATAGAGCACCTCCCTCCCCAGGTCCTCTTTATGTGCACTAATGGGAAAAAACCTCTCAATCTCTCTCTCTCCCCACCTCCCCCTCCCCTCCTCTATTAGCCTTGAAGATAAAAGTGAAGGAGATTGCCTACATCAATGGGGATACCAAGATCACCCCTGAAACAAAGAGCAAAACCATCTACAAGCTGAATGGGCTGACAGAAAGGGATCTGAGGAAGATCGTACTTTGGCTCAAAGGTGGCCTCCAGTGTACCTGCGATGAGATGAATGACATAAACGTCCCCTACTTGGTGATGGGGCAAAAGCAAGCTGGGGAATTGGTGATCACCTCGCTGAAGCGGTGGCAGAAAGGGCAACGGGCTTTCAAGCGGTTCTCCCGCAGCATCCGCAAACTGCAGTGTTAGTGGCTCTGGCTCCGGCCGCCTCCAGCAGCCACCTCTGTCCCCAGCTCTCTGGGCCTCCTGCACCTTCTCTCTTCAGCCCCTCTGAGCCTCGAGATGCGAGGGGCATGAGACATGGTGACCGCTCTCCGAGAGGGGAGGGAGCCCTCTGTTTTTGTGTACATAGGTTAAAATGTAATGGAACAAAATCATGACTATTTTTGGGAAGTATTAAAAGTATCTTGCTTAAGGCTTTGGGGTTTTTTATGGTTGCAAACATGACTTTGGTCTGAGGTTTTTCCCTCTTCATTTTGGTAATGCTGGTTCATTTATATTGCTGCTTCTCTGTATACGTGCATGTTTGTTGCGCAGAAGCAGGAGATGCAGAGGAAGACAGCCACGCGTGCAACTGGCCTGTCACAGTGGGCACAACTCTTTCACCGACGTGAAACGACTTGCCACCTATATTAACACTATAAAGGTCATGTTACAACTCTTGCATGCAATACATAGGCACCAGTAAGAGTATATTAACCATTCTGACATTTTATTTTCCACAAGTCTGAGCCCTTCTCTCTCAGAAAAAAAGAAAAAAAGAAAACAAGTTTTGGAGCTGGTTGATTTGAGTGCAACTTTTTGTTATTATTATTGTTATTTTGCAAATTAAACCATCCGTAGCCTAACTGTAATATACCTAGTGGTTGACTTGAAAGAGTTGTAAAATATTGCTTTAATTAACCTTGTAAATACTCCGGATAAATGTTATATTCTTGTATATAAACTTCACGTCATAGTTTACTCATTGTCTCAGTCTCTATTCACTTTAATCTGTTTTGGGCTTTGTCGTGGCAAAGCAAAAGTTGGAATTCCACCCCAAGGGGCTAGTAGAGAAGCTGGAGGGAGCATCTAGTGCTGCATTCAGGGAAAAAAAACCACAGTGGACTTCATCTCCCCAGAGATGAACCCACAAGACATGGGACTGAAGTTCAGTCAACTCATTCCAATATGTGTCTGTTGAGGTCTTCAAGATGAAGAGTTTTCTGTGGCTCCTTTGTTCAACCACCTGCATTTTCATCTCAGAAGACTCTGCTTTTCGCTGATGTGGAATTGCAAGGAGACCATTTGCTTAAAAATGAAATAAATTTCTTACACTTGAAAATGGCATTAAGGAGTGCCAGAGTAGACAGAAAAATCTCATTTGCAACTAACAATTCAGAATAATGGTAGAGCAAGGTATGTTTTGTGTGTGTGTACACTCACTATTCTTACCAAGAAAGAAAATAAAACTTGCCTAACAGTGTTACCTAGAGGAATGTTTTTCATCATGTTTCTTACAAATGTTTTCTGATTAAGAGCATTACCTGTTAGAATTTTATTATATTTATACTGAAAAATAGCCTCACTTCCCAACGCTGTCACTGGTAAGTAACGTTGGGAATTGTGCTAACTATTCAGAGACAGAATGCAAATCCAGTGCTAGGTTTGGGTTGGGTTTTTTTTAAGTAAAAAAATCATATTAATGTCACATACCTAGTGTGACATTTTTTCACTATCAGGATAAAAAGATAAAATCTAAAGACACATGTCAAATTTGTCTTAGAAAATAAGAATTGTTTGCCCTCTCCCAAAGCCTTACCGCAGTCACTGCACTTAGTACAAACAATGGTAGGACTGTGGACAAGCAAAAAAAAGAAAGATCAGTCCTCACAAATATCCTCAAAATAATAATTTAAGAAGCATCTAAACAAAAAGCCCCATTCCAAACAGACTCACTCTTTAATGTATTAAAACTTTTCTTCTGAATGGACCTGGATTCCCAAGACACAGATTTGAGTCTTTTCGGGCTGTGGTGTTTAACAGTTTAATACCGGCACTATGTCCATCATCTTATAGAGCTGCCAGCAGCCACGTCACGTCGCTCTACCCATCTCGCTGTGCATATAGTGTGATACCTGTTCCTGAAGAGCCTTGGTTTTGGAGAAAACAAGCTCACAGATAAAGATGAGCTGGCTGAAGATGAGCCTGCAGAAAAGGGGCTTGTGCTGCCTGGTGGAAAAAAAACACTTTGAAAAGACAGTCATTACGATGTGGTTTCTGAGGACAAACAGCCAGGACTGTTCTGCTTAGCTTGACTTGCAGATACTAAGTCCTCCTACAGCAACCATAAAACTACTTGAATTGGGTTGCCCTAGAAGGCAGCTGTACTGATGCCAATGAGGACAGACAGGTCACAAGTTACTCACCCTGGGGTCACGTTAAGGCCAAGACTACATAACGGATTTTTGCCAAATCACTTAGATCTATGAAGACACATTACCTGTGACCAGCATTGCTCTGTCTTAAAAAGCCTCAAACATTCTCCTTCCTCCATCACAAAATAAACACCATTACACCAGCAAAATCCTGTTCCTATCAGGAGAAATTCAAGAGAAGAAGAATAAACTAGACTGGCAAACAATCAGTTTTACTAGTATAATCAGTGTCTTGGATTAAGAGCATCCTGCCATGCAGCATATCCCTACTGATAAAGCCTGCTCTATGTGGCCCTGGGACAAATTGCTGGGACTATCCACACTTGGGAGTGAATTGGCAGAGGCAGGATTACCTTTTCAGATAAACAGGATTTAGTCAAATGCAAAGAGTAATGGGACTCATATTTTCCCAGTTTATTTCTGTTACCTTGTTCTAACAGCATCCTATGAAAAGATGGGTCACATTTGGCTCCCTAAAGACAAGGCGTGTGTTTGTTATACTCTGTTTCCAAAGGTGTATAAGCCTGACATTGCAAACTGACAATCAGAATTTTGAAGTCATAGCCTAAGGAAACTTCATCTCTCAGATGGTCGTAAAGTAGTAAACATATAAATTTTTCACGTTTGTACTCCAACTTGCTCAACAACAACTGAACATCTTTGACTGTGCTAAGCAAATAGTGAACCAAACATAAAACAAAACATTATCAGAGCCTGTTACTTCTGATAATTGCATCACATATACTTCAGAGTAACTATTACCTGGTATGGTATGGTTCATTTCTAACAGATTATTTTTTTGCAATTGGTGAAAAAAGGCAAGCCACTGTTGCATTTTTCAGACACTTTTTTGTCTTTCTCTAATTAAAACAACATTGTTAGGCAGCCAATTATGTAGCTCCCATTGTATTTGCTTTCATAAAAACTATAAAAGCAGTTGACTACAATGGATTAGTTTAAGAACAATAATAATGATACTTGACATTTATACAGAAGTTTCCATTTAAGGTTCTCAGACTGCTTTCACAAAAATAGGCCTTAATATCTCTATTTTGCAGATCAGGAAAGTGAGGCACAGTGAAATGAAATCACTCGTTCAGAACAACCCAGTCAAGCCCTTTATAGTCATGAAAAGTAGCATATTTTTTGTCTCCGAGTTTTATGCTCTAATTACTAGGCCATGGCAATCACAACGATGTATAATCAAGACAGCACTTAGATTATAATTTGAAAGCATAGCAGCAATCAGGTCTCCCTCCAACAACTTCTTCCCCCGGAGTGTGTAAAAAAAAAATGACTGCCCAAATTCAGGTTTAAAACCCATCAGCGATATTCCTCACAGTCTTTTCCTTTCTTCCTTATTTATCATTCTCTCTATCCCTTGATAACTTCTTAATCCTTTCTTCTCTCCCTCACTTCTCATTCACCTCACACAGCCACAGAGAAGCCACTCAGCCTCTCTCTCACCCCTCTCATACAGACACTTTCAGTATGGTTTATTAAAGACCTCATAGGATATAACTACACACAAGCCACAAAAATCCTAATGACCAGCTTGAGACATAAAAAGACCCATGTGGGAAATCCAGCAAGAGGCATTTAAATTTAATTAATGATTTTCTGTGGGGACAGGAGAGTGCTTAGATGCCACAAGGAGCACCACAGGCACATGTTGGTTACTTCAGGCACAGCCACTATTCCTATTCTGCAGCAAAAGAATATGAAGATATTTAAAGGGTATAGGGAGCACAAAGAATTGACATAATGCCGGCATGGCCAGGTCTCCTGCACATCTCAGTCCTGCTGTTATAAGCCTATGTTCCCCCTCAGGGGCCACAAAGCCCCTCTTCCAACCTTCTTCCAGTTGTCTCATCCCCCCTCTGCAGCCATCAAGGGCATCAGCCAAGAGCAGAGTCACCACAAGTCAAGAACGAACTGCCTCATCACCCCTCAGTTGCTTGCTGTGGCATGAGCAAGGCCCCTGCAGCCCACAAAGCAGATCCTTTTTTGCTGATTCTGCAACCTGCTGCCATCCTCACCAAACCTACCAGTCCTGAGAGCCCTTGAGGTGTGCCTGCAGTTTATAAGGACAGAGGAAGGGCAACAGGTTGATGGCTAACAGAGCAGTGGGCAGCCCTCCTTAGGTCGGGCAGCCCAGGCTTATGTTATTGGAACCAGAAGCTCTTACTTCTAGGCTTCAGAGAGATGCCTGTATGATTTATCTAAAAGTTGCTTTCTTATCAGCAGATGTAGATTCAGTACAGCCTGACTGTCTGATGAAACAACCACAGGAATGGATCTTGTTTGCCTCTGTATGAAGAGGAGAGTGCAAGACATTCACATCACAGGAATCCAAGACCCCAAGCTGTCTTATAGACATAAATTAACCCACACTATATCCCTTTAGAGTGAGTTTAATAGGGTAACATTTTCCAAATGCATGAGCCCCTTCAGGGTGAACCGTAGGCTCCTAAATCACCTAGATGCCTTGGAAAAATTTAGCTGCTAGCCCCAACCAAACTTAAAGTCAGTTGGCCGAGGTCAGCCAGCAAGCCTGTCATCCAGCCAGGAGGAACACCTCAGCAATCAGCCAGCCAGCCCATCGCTCTCACCACTGATCAAAATAACCAACCAACATAGAGAGCTGTACCGCAAAGCAGCCCACGGAGCAAACTTCCAAACCAATTCTCTGCACGCACAGAGAAGCTGTCTGGCCAGAAAGACCCTCACAAGTGAAGAGGTGTGCTCAGAACAGATCCAAGAAAGAGCCATGTATACCTTCTAAGAGCCACAGTAAGGCAGTGCAATTAATGCAACTCTTTCAAAACCCAAATGCTGCAGATTATACTTTTGGAGTAATTTCCTGTCCACAAAAGTGATGCTAAAATCACAGAGAATTTTCTGTTTGGACACAACAGGTTGCCATTAGAGGCACAGCCAAAACTAGCAGCAACTTGCAGATTTAGGAGTGATTTGAAAGGGTAGCAGGAGTGCTAATTTAAGCACACTTTCAGCTTTCCAGATCTTTGGTTTTTGGAGTTTAACCCTGGCAGCCTTCATTAGACATTAAACTTTACATGTGGAGCTAGGGTGGAAGGACAATTTAAGAGGTTTCCACTGATACCTGCTTTTATCAGGCAAGAGATAACTAATCCTTCCCTGGCAATTTCTCTGCATTGTTAGTTTGCTGCAAATCCCAAACGGTGTCTAATTGCTTTTTTTGTTATGTGAATCTCCAGCCATACACAAGAGTGAGCCCTGACTGGTTACACACTGAGGCAGGTGCCTTTAGTGGCTGCAGGGCTCACATCATTAGGCACACACAGAGCTATTAGTCATTTCAGTTTACTCTGAGGCACAAACCTGAATTAAGTCAGGCCATTTTCCTAAGCAAAACAATAGCTTAATTGCAATAGGTAAGACAAAAGGTAGAGTTTCAGAAACTAGAGCAACTGTCCCCCAAAAAATAATCAGGTGAGACAAGAAAATACACAGTAATTGAAGAATTAGGAGGTTTCATAATTGTTTTCAACAAGGGAAGAAAATCGTTTTGAAGATAATCTTATAGCCTGACACAGCCTGTTTCCTTCGGATGCTGGATTTTTCAATATGGGAAAAATTTTCAGTACTCTCATTTACATTCTGTGATTTGTAGCACTGCAGTCATCCCAGTGATATGAATGAAGGAGGGTTGTGGTTTTTTTCACACAATGTAGATTTTTAAATAGAGCGTGGATTTTCAAAAGAGTTTACAAATCTAAAGCATAAGCTCAATTCCCAAAGTATTCTTCGGGTTTGATTTTTAAGTAACTGACACAACAAAAGGACAAAAAAAAAAATTGTTGGAAGCAATGTAAGAACACATCTTTAAAATCCTGTTAGATGTTTACCAGTTGATTGAGGTACCCACATATATTTCAAAATTTGTCTGCAACACATATATTCTTAGAGAGTTTAATGTGCTTGGCACCCAAGGATTTTGGAAATGTGATCTAGACTGTTGAAAATGTTAGCAAGTGGTAGTATCATAATCTGTCTCATACATGTGAAATGTTACAATTATCTTAACCCTTTTGTTTCATCATTTGACTAGAATGTGAGACTTACTGGGAGAGCTGAAATAAGACATCCTGACTTCCCCACAGAAACAGACTTTGTACATTCATAAGGTGCCTCTGGAATTCTAAAGCTAGTTCTACCGTCATGAGGAAACACTGCATGAAAATCATTCCCTCAATCTAGAACTAAGCTTTAGAAATCTTGCTGGGAGCATTGGCATCCTTCTCAACTTTGAAGTGCTGCATTAAGTAGATGAACAAGAAAAGATTCATATGAAATACTGTCTTATACAATACAATACAGCAGGAACCACATTAACTGGTAAGATACCTTGCAACTGCTGCAACTAACTGACTAGGTAGGTCACATAAAGCATATCCTAAAAATGAGCCTTGAGCCCAGATATCTACAAAGAAACAAGTCTGTTAAAGCAAGCTCAGGCTCAGCTTGATGCTGTGGCTTGCCCAGCATCAAGGGAAGTTAGTGGGACCTATTAAAGAGCTTGCAGTATCAACTTTATCTTGGTATAATCTGTCCTTGCAGCACATGAAAGGGTCCCCAAGGGAACTACTCCTCATAGCAGGCAAGGAACAAGCACTGAGGTGCTGCTTCCAGACCTTTGAGCTCCCACAAGGCAGGAGAGCAGCAGGCTGGATCCCTTCAGATGGCAGCCTAATGACCATTTGCTAGGCAGGGCTCAGCACACTTGGACATGAAAAATACACCTTTTCAGCCTTAGAGTAATCTTGATAAGGCTGAGCACCGGAGGCCCAGGCTTGCCACATTTGCCAGCTGGGCTCTCCTCCTACTTGCCTGTCTCCCACACTCGTTCTATCTTTGATCCTCTCAAGGAGAAAAGGGATCTAGAAGAGCTTGTGGAAAACTTTACACACAGCAGCACTCGAAAAAGAGATAAGAAGAAGGTGCTGGTGAATACTGTAATGGCATAATCTACTTCACTGGACGATTCTCATCTGGCTGGTGTATTCCACTTCTGACACACTACTGAAAGGACAGTGGAGAAACAGAGCTCTAAAAAGAAAAAGATTACAAGATCTGCCAGGGAATTTGGTACCAACACACACTCTAGGTAGACTTTATGAAGTGTGAAATGACGACCTAGACCTGCTCCTAGGAAAATCATCAGTAAAATACATTAGTAGAAACAGAGTGAATCTAGAATTGTCTGCGTTTGAAGAGTCTGATTCTTTAACAGCAATAATATTTATTTTCTAAATGTAACTAATAAATTGAGGACACCAGCAATTCAGAAGAGCCAGTCCTGCTCAAACTCCAATTAAAAAAGAAGCATTCTGAATTCATTTAATGGAGCCCTACTGAAGCCATTGTTCTAAAATAGTATTAATACAATATCCAACTAAGTCTGAATAAAACATGTACTTGTTATAAATGCAATAGCAGAAGCTATCTTTAAGGGAGAACAGCAACCCTGATTGTCACTGGTTCAGCACATAAAGAGGTGGACAAGTGGCTGTGGTCAGGGTGAAGTCATTCTCACCGTATAGCATCAGGCAACTGGCTGAGTGCAAAGCTGCCCAAGGTTCAGTGAAGTCAGCCTGGTGACATGTGGAGCAGATGCTGAAGGTCTGGCAGCTGGAAATGTTGGGAGCACTTGTCATCAAGAGGTGGCAGGAAGCTTATGTCAGCTGGAAAAGAGCCTCGATGCTTGTTGCTAGGGCAGCAGAGAGGGTTTTGACAGATAAAAGTGTTGGTGAGCAACAACTAGAGATAAGAGCGCAGATCCCTGGGAAGGCAGAGGAGGGCTGGTTCTTCAAGTTTATCTTTAGAGATAGGGATACAACAGGTCACAGTGAACTCCCAGTTTGGGGCAGGGGCTTGCACAGTCCTCGAGTCATCTGCTGCCAGCTTTACCCTGGAAGAGAACTGTTAGTTTGACTTTTCATGCTCATTCTTAGTGTTACGGTACAAGTGTTGCAGCTGGCAGAGAAGTTGCAGATGAAGAGGAAAGCAATGGTTGGCGAGAAGAAAACCCTTGTCTTTAGGAATAGTTAGATTTGCTAGACTTGACCTTGAGAACCTGAATAGCCGAAGTTTGCATACACTTAGGTCTGTGCCTGGCAAAATATCTTCTTTTATATTTCGCTTTCCTCTGGAGGTATTCAAAGTATAGTAACAGAGACATAGCAGACGTGTCTTTGAGTAAATCTTACTTGGTCCTGAAAAAAAATAGAGGAGAGAAAAACCCAAAAGTATGCAACAAAATCCAAGGACTATGAAAAATGTAGAGTCTTAAAATGCATAGACTGAAAAATAAGACCCTGTTAGTATCTGGTGTTGCTCCAGATCCAGCAAAAATACTAGAAAACAATAAGAAATAGAAAGTATTTTCCAAGGTTTTTTTAAATAAGTTTCCCAGAATGCATGATATTACTCAGATTTTCCAGAGCGAGAGTCTCTTCAAAACGTGTTACAAGAGTAACAGTATTGATAGCAATTTCAGATAAATGGAAAACCCAAGGTCTTCATCAATTTTTACACCTTGAAGAGTTCTTATAATCAAGTACAGCTGGCTGAACTCTTTTTAATAAACAGTTTCTGTGCCTCAAATAAATTGGGGAAATTCACCTAGACCTGTTTGTTTTTCCTTTCCAAGGTTGGGAATGGACATTTCTGAAATGAAATATTCCAGTTTTGGTAGCAGACTTGCACAATCACTGGCATTATCCACTCGTCATGCGCACACAGATACGTAAGACAAGATGGCAAACACTTATCTAAGCTGTGGGAGACCCTGGTTTAAATCTGTCCTCTCCTCTGTGCAACATGTCCCAGTTAAGATCATGAGCTCAAATATTAACCTGAGATTTTGGTAGCTACATGCTTGGATGGAGAATATGCTGGGTGTTTCAGTCTCAACTTTTGCTACTGAAGCTTTTCCAAATCATATAAAGTGATAGAGTAAATTGATCAGAGAAAGAATAAGCTTAAAGCCTGATGGCCAGGTTACTCACTTTGCACAGCAGCAGGAGAAGGTAAAGTAGAGGGGTCAGAGGCTATTTCTGATCCTCAGCCTCTATGTTGCCCCTGTACATGTGTGCATTGGGCCCACGTCAGACTCATAAACAGAGAATATCCAGCACAAGAAACCTGACCCATGAACTCTGATTTTGCTTGCTTGGTCCATTGGCCTTATTTTTTTAATCTAGGCATCCTAGGGAAGAAAGAGGGCTCCATCTCAGAACACTTCATTCCCAGTGTTAAGACTTTCATCTGGTTGTTAGAAGAACTCTACTAAAAGCTTAAAGCAGTTTGGAGTCTTGAATTTAAGTTGTTAACATCCCAAGTAAATTGCCCTACTCACTCAACCGGTAGATAAAACAGGAGAGCTGGGACTACTTCCCTCTCATGTTTATGATCCAATCCTTTGCTTTTATTAAATGTACCTGAAAAGCAAATGAAACAGTTTGCCAGGTGTTAAAAAATGTTTCTATAACCTCAAATCATTCCTTGTTGGTGTGCTGACAATTCTAAAGAAATGAAGTTTCCATTCAGTCCATAACAGGTTTTTTGGGTTTTTTTTTCAGTTCAGCTGCCAAAATACTTGAAACCCAGCAACTATTTGCACAACCCTATAAATTAGATTTACTAAAGGAAACAATTAGCAAGCGTGTCGCCTACAGGAATTTCAAATGGTGCTGCTACAGTGCATTGTTTAAGTAATTAGAAAATTATTCCAACTATTGCAAGTATTTGCAACACAAATGCAGAGCACATAGATGCTGTCCTATTAATAATGGGAGCTATAAAAAGATTGAAAAGCTAGTCTGAAGAGGAGGTCACATGCTTATTAGTCTAACCAGTGTAGACTTTTCATTGTCACCAAAGAGCAATATTAAAATCAAATAGGAGTGTAGAGGGAAATGTGCTGTTGCACTGCTAAATTTGTGAGAAATCAAGAGCTTCAGATGTGTGTCACACTATTCAAGCTTAAACAGAACAGCATCTGGACAAAGACATGAATACAATAATTAGTGAAGTTAAGGTGTACCACCAGACTATAAAGTAAAGATCAGAACTGTGATCAGAACTATAAAGTAAATCACCAGCGAGATGTCACAAAGCCAAAATGAGTTTCCAAATGGAAATAGCACCAATCAGAAATGTAGATCTCATGAAAAGGAATTTAATGGGAAAAATCAGCAGAGATGCTCAAACCACAATTTAATACACTCTACAAAACTGAAATGCAATTAATCTGGCTAAGATGGTAATACTTCCAAGTGATAATTTGCAGTCTTAAAAAATCCTGCACCTCAGATTTAGCTATTAAGCTTTCGAGATGGGCTAGCAGCCAGATGTTTATAAACTCTTTTCAGGTTCCAATTTAGTTACGGTTACAGGGTTAGACAATGTCCTCTCATTTAGCCCTTCAACTGACTAGCTTAACCATTATTTGCCACCACACTAGGCATATGCACCCTGCTGGCTGCCACTGTCCAATGCCAAGTCATCTATTTCCCCGCTACTGCTAGGCTGAGGCTGCTCCATTCATCCCCGAGACAGCCTCCTTTCAGGGGAGCATTACAGGCTCAAGAGACCTCTTTGTTGGAGTTCTATTTACACCCCCATTTTTTGTTACTCAGATTGTGAAAGGAAACAACAGGAGATGGAGAGGAGACGGACCGCTAACACAGTGGACCAGAAGTCATCAACCTCAGTTCTTTGAAGTGATGTGCACAGTAAACACAGAAATTAGACCACCGGGTTATTTCACATATTCGTATAAGTACAGTTCCCAACAGACAGCGTGGATCTACACCTACAAAAAGTCAGCATCATAATCAGCAATAACTGGCAACCTTCACCGCTATTTACAAAGAACCACAGCGTAATTATTCACCCAGCTCCCATTGATTATAATGGGATTTGGCTGGATAAATCCCCATGTAACTCTTTGAAAATTTGGGAGCTTTGGGGCAGTCGCTGCCCAGAGGTGCAAAACCAAACACACATTCAGATGGCATGTGCTCCTTCCAAATACAGCTAAAATGCAACAGCAAGTATTGTGAGCCTTTGACTCAGCTGCTGCTGTGAGATGATAGGAATGCACCTCCCTGCAACAGGACAGCATGACGACTGTGTGCCTCCCAGACACAGAAGTGCTGGAGCACATGCCAGACTTTGAAGGGGTGTTTGATTCCCTGTGACTCCAGCAAAACTGAAGCATGCACACGACTGCTTCATGGCATGGGTTTCAGCATGTGACTCAGGACATAAGGCATACAGCAGTGCTCCAGAGGCCTCACAGTGGCTTCAGTTGCCACGTTTTAGGTGGGGAAGCTGCTGTGCATATACGCCACACTGCTCAGTACAGCGTAGGCTCACACACTCCAAAAAGGTGTGTGCAGCCACATTGCTTCACTCCTGTGATTCACCATGTTGACTTCAGTGAGAGCAACATTCTACATTTCATCAAGCAGTAGCAAGGCCAAGGCTTTACATGCTGAGGTGAAAGGCACAGTGTGTTAAGCCACAAGCTGAGCAGGCATAAAGGGCTTGCGTTCAGTGAACTCTGTGCCTTTGAGACAGTCTTCCTACACAAGACTGCAACTCCAGCAAGGGCTCATTTCTTTGTTGTACTCTGACTGGAATATACCTGTTATCTCCCATTACCTTCTTTACTCAGTGCAGCACCCCATCGCTCAGCTTCAGCTTTTTATCTACCCATCAGCTATCACGTTCCTTTCAGAGATTCCCTGAAGGTCAGCTCCACACCACTTTAGTTGTCAGATTTTAAGTTGGCAAGCACATGGCACTCCATTCACACTGGCTATACTCACCATCAGTCTTCCCAGCACTCTCACACTCTCCACTGCTCTCTTCTAAAGCAATGATGCCTTAGACAACATAAACACCACAGAACATAAAGGTAATGTTGCCCCTCTATGCTAATTATTTCCTATTTCTACAGTTGGACATCAGTATGATGCCAGGTAATGCTATTGTGTAAGACCGACTTACATGTGTGCCTTTACCACAAGTGCACCACCGGTCTTTCAAAATATCTTATTTGTGCCCCAATTCTGGAGTCCTGGGATGATAAACGTCTCACTGCCCTCATTTTATGAAATGTGCATTTTGGGGTTCTTTTTTCAAAGGAAAAAAAAAAAAAGAAAGAAGAATTAGCTAAAAAATTAGAAGTGACTAAGAAAAAAAATGTATTGTTATTATGGGAAATTTTCTGTTCCTAAACCAGTCACATCACTGGGGGTTTGGCTCTTCAATTTTCATAATTTGAAGTAGAGGGTTTTGCTTCACTGACTTCTGCAGGTATGAGGAGAAATACATTTACATGTCCTGCTTTATGGCAGATTAACTTACTATTTCTCCCTTGTCTGGTGTGCTTTGCTGCTTTTAAAGAGCGCCTCCTTCACAAAATAAAAATGTTCTTCTTTCATCTGACAATATCCAGAGATTGGACATAAAATAGACAATGCACAGAGCACAGTGTGTGTATGCAGGTTTCAGTGCATAGAAACTTGCACTTTTCATTTTGATCAGTGCAAATGACAATTAAAAGCAGCAGCCTTTCAACTTTTGCAAGTTGAGATCCCATTTTTGCATTTTATGGGGTAGTTAGAAAATTTTATTGCCTGTACAGGGGAACAATTTTCAGTGAATTAAGCTTATGGTGAAACCAGCTAATGTCCACCTTGCTTCATCCGTGCTGCTTTATTCTTTGATCATTAAAAAATCTAATTAATATTTTTAGGTTATTTTACTTTCTTGGTAAATTGCATGCATCACGAGATTTTTAAAAAGTAAACTAGTTACTAGTATTTTCCTAATGGGTTTTCCTTGCCAGTACCATATCATATTGTAGTTATCACATTCAGAATTTGCCAAAATTATCTGTCAGATCTGCTCTGAAGCTTCAGCAGTTCTGACATTCCCACAAAACTTACAAGCTTCCCGGGAGATTCAGAATCCAGCCTAGTCAGCCAGAAAGAGTTGTTCCGTTGTAAAGCCAAAGCAAACCTTTGAAGCATATCAAGTTTATGAAAATATAGACAAATCCAGTAAAGCAGTTGTTAAGAGGGAGCTCAAAGAATAACATTTAAAGTGTTTGCTGTTGAGTGGTGTGGTAAAGCTAAGAACTGACAGGGCTGCCTGGTCATCAAGAGATTGAGATGGAAAAACAGGGCCTCAAATGTTAATTGCACATGTGACTTATATTGCTATGATTAGGTTTACACTATCTTCCACAGCTCCCTGCCTTTGATTAGATTTCTGCCAAGAGCTCTGAAACTCTTGCTTGGTAAGGGTTATAAAGGTACAGTATGCCATACTGAATGTAGGCACTATTAGTTTATGCAGAAACATTCCTCTTTCATCTAGTCTCATTTTGTCTGCTTAGCCCTATTTATTAAAACACTGAAGAAAGAAAGGGGAAAAGTAGGATAACAAGGTATACAAATTATCCTTTGAGTAGTTCTGCCTTGTCAGAGGTAAATGCTCCTTAGCCTCCCAACTTTCAAAAAAAAAAAAAAAAGAGATCCCACTGTTGCATTTTAAAGAGCACCAAGAAATCTAAACCTACTACTTTTATAGCAGTGAAACGTTTAGTGATTTAAGCTTCTTGTGATGGTTTTGACTGATATCTGCTATGTGTGAGCATGTATTGGCTAACTGCTGGTATTCTGCCCACCCATAAACAGAGACACACTAAAACCTCTTCCTCCACCATATGAAAAGCAAAGGATCTTGGCAGCCCTTGCCGCTGAGAAATGAAGCACTTACCAGCCATTTGGGACTGGCACAGCTGGTGTTCTCTTCAGGATACAGAGTAGCAGACTCAAAGGAGAAGGAGATCACAGACCACTTCTATTTTGGTGTCTCGTGTCAGATATGCAAAAATATGTAATTATTTGTTCAACAACAAACGATATTAAAGATCAATTTTCTTCTGCCTTGGGAGATTTTGAGCTGCCACCTTGAGAGCTTTCTACCAGGTCACTTCCCCACAGTCGCTCATCAGGCACACAAGGCAAACTCAACAGAGTTTCCTGTTGGAAACGTTTTTACAAAAATAGTTACCCCTGCACCACCTACAATGTCAATAAAAGTGGGATCTAAACTATCCCCATTATTTCCAGTTTTATTGCACAGTAGCAACAGAAATCAGGTTCAATTAGCAAGATATGGATGCACTCTCAGAATTTTCAAGTTCTGTGTTACTTGCTAGCTGGTAAACAAATAAATAATGCAGTGTGAATTTAAACACATCTCTGTTTTGAGCTACACAATGTTATCACTGCAATTTAATTTGACTCTAATGAGATTGGAGATTGCAGATGTGTAGTCTAGTACTTTTGTAAAGGTACATTAGCATACATATGAACTACAAAAACAAGTCTCCATTTTACCTTATTTGCTGACTAAGATTAGACTGTCAACACCTTTACTTGTCTCTACAAAAACATACTGAGGAATTCCTTTTCTTTTTTTTTTCCCCCTCTTTATTCTCTCAATGACCTTCAAAAACAAGACTTTAGGAGCCACTTGCTTCAAGGTTTTCAGACAGAAACAACTAAAGGAGCTGAGGAAGCAGAGAGGGGCAGCTGGGCACCTAGATGGATTTGAAATTTCTGCTAGGAGCAGCTGTGTCTTTTGTTAATTACATTCTTCTGAAAGTGTACACCTTTACCCAAGTGAATGGTGACTTGCATTCCCTATTCCCTTAGACAACTACAAAATGCCACATCATTACTTAAGGTAGATGGTAAAACTCTCATATATCTCAGTACTCAGAGGAAAATGTCAGGACACAGGACCCATGAGGCTCAGATGTACATGGCAACACCCAACATATTGTGATACCATGACACTTCAAGTTATATTCACAACCACCACCACCACCATCACACACAAACATTTAAACAGAAAAATAGCAAATACACATATTTTTTTAAAGTATCCCCTTGAGTTTCAGATTTTTTACAGACAATTTAAAGTCTTATTTATAAATTGGAAAATATTGAATAAAAAATTATAAATAAACACCATCTTTAGTGATTAACTTTTCTGATAGGACCCAGTTGGAACTGAAATACTATGTTTAGGCTTCATTGAATACTCTTGAATTCCTCTTTGTGTGTGTCTGTGTGTGTGTGTGTGTGTCTGTGTGTGTGTGTGTGTCTGTGTCTGTGTGTGTGTACTGCAGGCTTTACAGTGTACCTGTAAAGCTGCCTAATTAGATTAGCTGAAAGATCAGACCTAGACTTTTTTTTTATGAAGTCTAGGAGACATTTTGTTTAAACCTTTGCTTGCTAATTTTGTTGCAGTAATTTCGTCCCCATGTATTGAAAAAGATAATTCACTGCGACAGGAGGCCCAGGGAAGCAGTAAAATATTCATCCACAGAGATATTAATAACTCAGCTGGACTCGGCCTTGAGCAACCTGATGTCCATCCCTTTTATGCACAGGAGATTCATCCATATAGCTGTCAAGGCCCCTTTTGGCTGAAGTTATGCTAGGACTGTAGGCCTCTACAATATGCCATCAATCCTGTTGGTCAATCACTAGCTGCACCCGTCATACATTGCATCCATCAAAATTGCATGACTGCCATCCTCAGTGTAGCTGCAGGTTTCTAAGCACATAGCAGCTGAAAGGGAACTTGTCAATACACCCAGCAACTCATAGGACAGAAGATGTGGTGAGGATTAATACAAGAAAATCCATCTGATCGTTGTTCACTGTGAAGTTATAATGCCTGTTTTGAATGTGTTTCAGGAAAATTATTTGTTATCAACAGAGGAACAATGGAAGTAAATTAATTTACATATTGCTGGCAAATGTTTTATTAAGTGAATTGTACATTTACAGTGATACCGGAAACCTTTAACATTTTGTTCACAGAAGTATGGTTAATAGAGACTTTTCTTTCCTTGAAAAGTTTTATTGGAACTTTTCATTCTGGCAGTTCAATCAGTTCCTCAGAGAAACAAAATAGGAAACAGCTTTACAGTGATCATTATAGAGATTGCTGTTGTAGTACATTTTCCTTTAGATACAATAAATACAATACTTTCCATCCTTGCAAGCCTAATATATTGAAATGGTCCTTTAACCATCATTTAAATGCCTGCTTGAGACAGGAGTGGAGAGGAAAATCTTCTTATAGTCCCTGTTGCAATCTGCCTTTTTCTTAGCATGCATAGTAATTACATTTTCTTCAGCTATAGGCTTGCCCTGCTATAAGAAAATCTTCTTATAGTCCCTGTTGCAATCTGCCTTTTTCTTAGCATGCATAGTAATTACATTTTCTTCAGCTATAGGCTTGCCCTGCTAAGTGTGCACAGTGCTGGTGCACTGCTCTCATGAGCTGCTTGGAGATAATGCAAGCAAACTGCCAGGAAAGAAGATGTGGTACTCCATGGTACTTGTATAAAGATGGGGAGAAAGCTGTTTGATAGAGGTATTGGTACTCATCTTGGCCCTGTGGCATTTGAGCACAGCATCCATCATGTAACCATTTCTTTTAAACAGAAAAAAGCGTGGCTACTGCTGCATTTTTGCTTCTGAGGAAAGGATGGGAAAGAACCACTTTTAAAACCTAAATCCATATTTCTGCAAAGTCAAAAGTTTCAATTGGCTTGAAAGATTGGCTAACACGAGATATCAAGTAATAGCAGCAAAGAATGGATTTGGGCTTTTGTGTGGTTCCCTGACCAAATTTGGATCCCAACTTGTTTAACACTGGCTGTGTTTGAATAGAGTAGCTGCTGCCCATCAGCCACTGTGACACAATGTCTTGATTCACAAATCATCCAGGGCAGAACATGTTGCAGCTTCCTTCCAGATGATATACATGGTGTTTCTCCTTACAGATATCTGAGCATGGAAGGGGAAGAGAGACGGTGCATGTCTGTCCTCATTAGCTTCATTTCAGCGTGCAGCTGGGGTGCACTCAGTGCAGACACAGATCTAGAAGCCAGGAGGTGCTGTTGAGTCCTGAAACTTAGGCCAGAGGAAAACTAACATCCAGGTTGAGTCAAGCTCAAACGAAAATCAAGATTCTTACGTCAGGAGCATGAGGCTCTGATCTAACACCGCTCATTCAGCTTTAGTTATGAAGGAGGATGATTTATAGCTCCAATGCAATCCCCTTATTTCTTAGGGGCTCAAGGAAACTCTAATTAACTCTAGAACAAAGATAAATACCAGGTACAAGTGTCACTTATAGGGAAGGAAGCTGAAACAAGGGTTTAAGCCCTCTTCTGAGTTTTCATTTACCTTGGGCTAAAAGATGATACAGGCTCTAATAACTTAGGACTGAGTTACTAGAAGAAAAAAAGAAAAGAAAGACAACTCTCTGCCTATCACTTTACATGTCTTTTTTCACGATAATAGTTCCAAAGACCAAGTATTCTCACCTAGTTGTTTACCCTATATCTTCATGCATAGCAAAACATAGTGTCTCTCATATGCAGGCTTGCTGTCTTCTCCAAATATAAGAACTTAGCCATTTTGAAGCTGTAGTGGTTGAGATATCATAGAATCATAGAATGGTAGGATTGCAAGGGAGCTTTAGAGATCATCTAGTCCAGTCCCTCTGCAAAAGCAGGTCCACCTAGATCACGTTGCATAGGAACGTGTCCAGGCGGGTCTTGAAGACCTCCAAGGAAGGAGACTCCACAACCCCCCTGGGCAGCCTGTGCCAGGGCTCCCTCACCTGAACAGTGAAATAGTTTTTTCTTATATTTAAGTGGAACTTTTTGTGTTCCAGCTTCATCCCCTTGTCCTGTTGCTAGCTACAATAGAAAAAAGGGATGCCACAACGTCCTGACACCCACCATTCAGATATTTGGAAATATTAATAAGATCTCCCCTTCAGTCTTCTCTTTTCTAGATTAAACAGCCCCAGTTCCAGCAGCCTTTCCTCGTATGAAAGATGGAAGTCATGACATACTCTTCAGAGTTTACATCTAAAAAGATAACTGAGTTTCTGTGGAAAGAGGCAAGCCATGGCTTTTGATCAGGTGGAGAATAGCTTTTATATAGCAAAAAACATCAATTTGTATTTTATTTTCTGTGTATGTATACTGATGCTGTTGTCGGTTTTTAGTAGATTAAAGCTTTTAGTTTTCAAATAATTGCCTAATGATGGACTACATAGAAGAGCAATGTCATCATCCTTATCTAGCTTAAGTAATGCTACAGAGGGTTTACTGAATAAATCCAAGGCCCCTATTCATGAAGTTACTCATGCACATGCCTAATTAGAGAAAAAAGCTTGTCTTGTGGTTAAAGTGCTAAAACTGAAGCTTATAGTACTTCATCTCACTTCCTTTCCCCTACCACACACTTCTCTACAAACCTGAGAAAACTGGAGTGACACAATTTCCACCCCTGATATCCCTATTCAATAGCTGAAAAAGAAGTTAGGCAGCTCAGAAAGGGCCACTGTTTAAAAATCAATGTGAGTTTTTAGGAAATATTAAAAAAATATTGGGGATTACAGATACTTCAGACAGGCAGAATTTTAATCACATAACAAGCTTCTTCGCTTTTCTATCTTCCTTAGATGAAGGGTGCCCTAAGCCATCTGTAGACTGAAATTCAGATTTTGGTAACTGAGCTTCTTAATAGCAGTGACATCAATAACTGTCATGATCATAAGTACTTTATCTCTTGGCAATTGCTCCACGGACTTTGAAGCATCATAGCCCATGATTTGACAGGTCTGTTAAATACTAAAGAATGACACCTTGATTCAATTCACAGAAGCTGGTTTAGTATGGGATATAAACCCACCCGATCTATGACACCTTTACCATTAGCAGAGTTTCACAGTGGCATAAAACTGCAATACAGAGACTGTGAAACAGGCTCTTCACCTGTATTTCACAGACTTAGGAACAGTGATGAAATGTTTGCCATTGCCATATAGATACAGCTGAAGTGTCTAATGAAATCACAGGCAGCATAGCTCATTGGGGATTTGAGCTTCATGTCACTAACTCTCCCTAACCCAGAGCACGCACAAGACTTGAAGCACATATAGTATAATCATATATGATACTACTTTACCATTATGTTCTCTAACTTCTCTTCTAGACTAGTTTTGCTGTATGATTAAATAATTTTAAATTCACATTAGCATCTCAGTTCAGATCTCTTCAAGCATTTCTTTCCTGTTCAGTTTTGCCTAACTGATTTCAACAGACATTTAGAATAAAGAACACAACATTGAAATAACTGAAATAACTCTAAATGTCCATGTCTTTGTTTTCCATTTGAAATATTTTGCATTGAATCAGTGCTGAAATGTGAACTTTATGTACACATGCAATGATGAGCTGCTGGGAAAGTCCCTGTCTACCTGGGAAAGCTGGTGGGAGGCAAAGCAGCATGCCCTCTGTATTGCTTTGGCATTATCCTCCTGAGCAGTGAAAGTTAGTTATTGTGTACTACACAGACTTACCTCTGTCAAAAAGGCCAATAGCCTACAGTTGTGAAGTCCTATTACTTGTGTAACTTAGTCTTCAGCAACTGATGCTTCGTGCTTGATTAATTGTTTACAGAAGACAGCCACACCTACAAAGAGACATAGCCAATATGGAAAAAAATACACTTTTTATGGATTTATTCTAATTTAAGGAGGCTCTGTTACAACCATAACCATCACAACCCTTAAGACTTTGTGATGGGTTTTGTGTTTTTGCAGTGCATTTTAAAATCAACAAAACATCTGTGCCAGAAACATATTGGAGCCTCAATTTTCAGTGCATAACTGTGTGGCAGCAACAAGACCACTTTCCCAAGTAAAAGAGGAACTGAAGCAGTGCCTCTTTCTGTAAAAATAGTAGCACCAGAAACTGAAGTTCACTTTGCACTGAATTTTGGCAGTTTTACTTCATGATTTTTTTAGTTGGGAGGGCAATATATTCTCACACTTACCATTTATCTATATATGAAGTTATTTTGTGACCACAAGCATTACTTACAGTGGATCTCTGCCAGCAGACAGTTTATTGCATGTTAGCTAACATAAAAGTGCTTGGCACCAAAATGATTTACAAGTTTATATATTAAGTTATAACAACTGCTCTCGGGTTTCATATCCTGATATTTTTGTATAGTTTTTAAACACTGTCGATCTCATTGCATTGGCTTGCTTTCTTTAAAAGCATGTCATGCAGCCATGTTGAAGTTACAGATTTCTACCAGTATGGTAACCACCACAATCTGATCTACTGTACTTCTAACAACTAGGACAAACATTAAGATACAAAGTTGAACAATTAATGAGGTCCTTACACAAGACAAATGAAAAACATCTATTATACATTGTTGCATCAGATAAGGAAACCTGATTTAGGAGTAAAGATGGTCACATTTAGGATTTGAAAAACTTAATGCATAGAGGAAATTATCCATTTGACATAAAAATAAACAACAACGAAATTTACTGCTCCCCTAAGTACAGTCAGGCCTAGACTTCTGCATTGTAGTTCTTCCAGGTGGCAGTTATTATGCTTGCATTCATGTGCATATCATTTTTGCTTGATTCAGTAGGAAACATTTAAAGAAGTCAAAATTTGCAAAACAACCACATGCTTACAAAAGATTTTTTTAAAAAAGCCCTCTACTTCTGCTTGCTTACACATTTCTCTTAATTGCCATCCAGCCTTTGACAATCAGTTTATGCCTGTATCATTCACATATAGGTTATACACAACGTCTAATACTGAAGAGAAGGAATTGAGTGCTTTCCCCTGCTTGTAACGACATGCTTGCATCTTTAGGAGCAAAAGAGAAGGTAAATCAGACCAAGAGGTAAAAGATGTTGTTTTCAATGTGAAGGGCAAATCTAAGGCTTCTTTTCTCTGCTCAAAAACTCCTTTCTTTTCAGATTTCTGTCCCCAGAGATTAAGCAAAACAAGTAGCCAGATCTCCATTGCATATCATGACTTGGAAGGCAGCATCAGCTGATAAACCTTTCTATCTGGTTCTTTGAGGTCATAGTGAGTGTCTGCATGAACACATCCCTGATCTGAATACTCATGCTGTTCTCAGACATAGTAAGAGCTCAGAGAGAATTGCACACTCCTGTTAACGGAAGTAAAGCAAAGGACTGCAGCGATTGACTCCCACTCTCCCCTTCAAAGTGCTTTGTAAACATGTGAAAAATAAAAGTTTGGTTACTTTTTGAAAGAAAAAGGAAATAAATGTTAAAAAGAGCATAAAATCAGCCCTAAACAGAAAGGGCATTCATTAGCCTGCTCAAACTAGAGAAACAGCAATAGGCTGTACCTTCCAAAAGAACTATATCCAGGCTTATCAAGAATATGTCTCCCGGAAAAAAAAGAAGAGGAAAAAAAGGCACGCTAAGGAAGGCTCCTATTTCAAAGAAACAAGAGCACAAAAGTTGCAGGAAAGCAACCAAGGTTCAGCTGTGGATAATTTTGGCAAGAGGAAAGAGATTGCTCTTCACCAGATGGCTACACATAAGATAGGTGTGATCCTAGCACATATGAGGAATAGTGTGGAAATTGTAAAGGAGAGGTTTTTCTATTAAGCCTTGGCGTGAAAGAAAATGTAGACCACTGATAATTGTGGGAGTTTTTTCTTCTAGATGGCAACTGATAGTTTGGGATTAACTTCATTATGATGTGGAAGCAGATTAGACAAAATTATTGTTTCTCAGTTACTTTTGAGAACTTTGCTGCTGTTATTTGAGATATTAAAGAAAAAAATAAATATGGAGCTTGTGTTGTGCTAATTCATGTTGTAAAAACCCGATTTTTCAATAGGTTTGTGTCTGTGTTCAGACAATGCTCTCAGTTCTTTGTTTCAGTCAGAAAATTTACACTTCTCTAACTCAGCGAGGTGCAGGAAATTACATGCTTGCAATTGTGTTATGTACTCACAATGTGAAGTGGCAAATCAGAATACCAGTCAGAGAATTATCATCCTTGAGAAAACATTCCTATATTAGTGTTTTTCTCGATATAAAGTCTAGCATATCAAACGTGGATGGAAGGAAAAAGCTTAGTAGTGTTCTGACTCTGTATTTTCCCCAAACATATTCTGACTATCAGGTACTCGCTGGTTCTTACAATGCAATTTGCTTGCTGTTCAAAGCTGTACATTGAAAAAAAATACATAAATATATGTGGACCAAATTGTTTTCCCCAGCATAATAGAAATCTTAAAATATCTGAGTTAACAAGACAGATTTGTCATGGTCTCAGAGCAATCTCCAAAGCCTTACTTCTAGTCCTGTAGGTGGTTGCCCATTTTACTGATTATATATCTTGTATCATGTGGCAGTCATGTAATGAGAATTTACTTTGGAATATAGCTGAAAAATGAAGCAGCATAGTTATGACAGCATTGATTTCTATACCTAAGTAATAAGGCAAATCTTGAAAATAAGGTTGGCTGATTTACTTAATACAGAAACTCCTGCCAATTTCCAATGTACTATTGAGTATAAGCATATTAATTTAAACCTTGAAACAACCCAAACAGCTGAGTTATTATTTCTTCCATACATATGTTTTTGAGTATTTGAATATGTCTACATCAAAAGAAACTAGATTTTTAGAGGGCCAGTTAGCTTATGTTGCCAAGTTAACAAGTTCTGGTAAGGTCAATCTGTCACAATAAATCTAATTATTACACAGCTATTTTCTTTATGTATGCAGATTTCACCATATGCTATAAGATGGAAAGGATAGTGAACTAATGCTCTTCTGCTCAGTTTGATGGCGATAGGCACTGTTACTTGATCAGTGCAGGGGAGCTTTGTGAGCGAAGCAGAGGGCAGATGGACATTTTTCAGTCAGTGCTTGTATGACCTATTTAATCTGCATAATTAGAAAATGGGGAAGTTGTCTATGATGCTAATGCTGACTTCACTTCTGGGTCTTTTTGAGTTCATTTAAAGTTCGGTAATGAGAAAAACATTTACCTTTGGGCAGCAATCTGATTTGTCAGAAAATTCCTCTTGCTATGATGGGTGAATGAGGAAAAGATGGAATAATATGATCCAGATGCTAAAGCTCCCATTTAGCAGCAATATAGATGTATCATTTTATGGAATTGTCCAGACAGTGACGTTCCAGTATTAATAATAAATCAATACCGGGGTTTTCATCTCTGTGACTCAGTTTCTATCTTTGTCCTCATTTACATGACAAAATACTCACGCATTTCACGTAGAGGCTAATAGTATTAAAATTAACAACCTGGAAGACATAAAAATCAGTAAGGAAATTTGAAACAATTACTGCATACAATACATACCAATTGATCTGATAACAGCATCACCCAAGAGAAGGTTGTGGTATCATTTTTGAATTAGCGTTTCATTTTGCAGCTAACATGATAACAAAGTTCTGTTACCGGCTTGTGTTAGAAAGTAGCTACTTTCCTGAAGATGTGTGTCCACTCAGTTTTGGGTTTGGCACTTAAATTCAAGCTTTACTTTCAGTCAGCTGATAAAAAAAGCAACCCATGGTATGTAAGCACATTGGATAGGGATCACATTGGACGGGAGTAAAGCAGACAGGTATCCTTCGGTGGCCTCCAGTGAAGGCCAGGAGACCTCAGGCTCTGCAGCCAGGCATGTGTAGGGACCACTGACCCATGGCATGCCAGAAGGGCTGCGTGGCATGGAAGGGGCTCTGTCACTTTTATAGTCAAGCAGCAGACAGTGGTCCAGTAAAGCTGGGGCTGTAGTGTAGAGAAATGCATGAGTGATGTGATTCCATGATGCTGTGTCGTTATCTTGTAGAGGTGTTTCTATCTGTTAATTTTTTTAAACGTACATATTGAAATACCAGTTTGCTCAATAGTTGCATGCTTTCTGGGTTTGGGGGCAATTTTTTTTAAGTGATTCACCTTTTTCTTAAGAGAAAAGAATAATTCAGTCCCGCCTCAGTTGAAATCTGTGGCAAAACTGTGTTAGGTTTCTCAGGGAGTGACACGTGTCTTAAGAATTCTACTTTTTGGGTTAAGGAAGGAGATTCATCTTCCATAGAAAGAGCTTTTTATTCTAGATAGATTGTATTTTTTTGCTTTCTTTTTAAAAATATCCCTCCCCAAAACCAAACATAAATTTGAAAACCATCTCCCATCAGATTATGTTTTATTTTCAGCAACCTTTCTGTAAAGATGCAAGAGCTAACTCTACAAACACATATTAAAGCCAGACTGGCTTTGTCATCATCAGGCTTTCACGATTCCAAATCCATGGTTTATTAATGTGATCACAGAGAGAAGTGACATTACAGGGCTTTTGACTCTTCAGTGGTTTTCAAATGCTTGCGGGAAAATAAGTAGAATACTTCATCACTGGGGACAATTCAAGCAAATAAACATGTAAAGTTTATTCTAGAAAAAACATTTAGAAGTTTAAGCCACAGCATTTTGTTGTGCTGTAGAGTTTTTAAGAAAATCATTCAATAGTGTGGTTTTGTTAACTGAGCAGCATCTCAAATTAAGTGCAGCCAAAGGTGTCTTTCTGAAAGTAGCTCTAAGGCTTAAAGGCCAAACTGCCTCTACTTATTTCAGAAAACTAGTTCTCATGGTTTTAGTCTGGCAATCACCATGTGTAATTTGAATTATAAAAAAAACCCTTTAGTGTTTTTATCAGTAGCATTAATTCTATCAATAGACAGATTGATTAGGTTTTGAGGATAGGATGTGGGGGTCCCATGTATCTTAATGCTAAAACCATTTACTACACTGGAATTTTACAGGGTGCAAGGCAGACTAACACCGTTATTCTAGGGTCAAAGGCCCTCCTGGGTTATATCATGAGTGACACGACAAGAGCAAATCATAGAATCACAGAATGGTAGGGGTTGGAAGGGACCTTTAGAGATCATCCGGTCCAACCCCCCTGCAGAAGCAGGTCCACCTAGATCAGGCCACATAGGAACATGTCCAGGCGGGTCTTGAAGACCTCCAAGGAAGGAGACTCCACAACATCCCTGGACAACCTGTTCCAACTGCTCTGTCACCCTCACAGTAAAACAGTTTTTTCTTATGTTTAAATGGAACTTTTTGTGTTCCAGCTTCACCCCATTACCCCTTGTCCTGCTGCTAGATACCATAGAAAAAAGGGATGTCCCAACCTCCTGACATCCACTGTTTATATACTTGTAAATATTAATAAGATACCCCCTCAGTCTCCTCTTCTCCAGACTAAACAGCCCCAGTTCCCGCAGCCTTTCCTCATAAGGAAGGTGTTTCAGTCCCCTGATCATCTTGGTGGCCCTGTGCTGGATTATCTCCAGAAGTTCCCTGTCCCTCTTGAGCTGGGGAGCCCAGAACTGGACACAGGACTCCAAATGAGGCCTCACCACGGCAGAGTAGAAGGGGAGCATTTAAACATTTAAAAGTTTAAGCCACAGCATTTTGTTGTGCTGTAGAGTTTTTACAAAAATCATTCAATAGTGTGGTTCTGTTAAGTGAGCAGCATCCTGGGAGTGTTATATATATACTGACGACTATATCCAACTTACCTCAGTTGTTTTTTACCTGTTCTTGTCCTGTTCTGGCCTATATCTCCCTCCTTCACAATTCCTAACTGTTACTTTTTATTATGTTAGAAATTTGTTCACAATTACCTTTTGTCGTGAATACTGAAGCAAAACAAAAAGTGTTTGGGGTGGGTTTTTTCTGTCCTTTTTCTTCTGTTAGACATTTTAATTCACCTTAAGTAAGGGAGAACTATAGTAGTGGAAAATTTCTATTGAATTTATATCAATATTTAATAGAAGTCATGTAGCATTTTGTATCACTCTACAAAATATACAGGGTCTTGAGCAGTCTTTCTTTTCACTTACCCATAGGCTGGCCTACAAATGGGTCCTCCTGATCTATGAACTCAGCATGCAATTGGAATGTGGGTTATCTAGCTATCTATAATCCTACCCCTTGAGATTCTTCCAAGCAGGTCTTTGAAGAGGCCAAAGTCAGCTCACCTGAAATCCAGGGTTGCAATTGAACTTCATTTCCTGCTTCTTCCACACAGGATCTTGAACTCCACCATCTTATGGTCACTCCAGCCAAAGCTACCTCCAACCTTCACATCCCCAACCAGACAATTATTTGCTAGCAGAAGGTCCAGCAGCACACCTCTCCTTGTTGGCTCCTTGACCACTTCTGACAGTGAGTTGTCAACAACAATCTGTAGGAACTTTGTGGACTGTGTGCACTTGGCTGAGTGGCCTTGCCAACAAATATCAGGGTGGTTGAAGTTCCCTGTGAGGACCAGGGATTGTGACTGAGGCAGCTCTCAGTTGTTCGTAGAAGGCCTCATCCACTTCCTCCTCCTGATAAGATGGCCTGTAACAAACTCCCACCACACTACCCTGCCCTTAATTCTAACCCATAAACACTCAACCTGTCCATTATCCCCCACCCCAGGCAGAATCTCCAGTTCCTCCTGCTTATTCCCCAAACTTTGTGCACTGGTGTACAGGCAACATAGGGGCTTACTCAAACACACAGGTTTCTTTGGACAGGTGCAAGAGGATCCTCCCTCATTTGACAGTCCCTCAGGGTTGTCAGCCTTCTGCTTCTCATCTTGGTGTGCAGCTGAGGAGCATTTCCTTCTCTGACCCATTTCCCTGTTAGATGGGATACTTGGTCTTTACACACCCCACTCCCTGAGTCCTTCAGTTTAAATCCCTCTTAACCAAATTGTTCAGCCTGTTCCCAAAGATTCCAGTGCCCCTGTGAGACATGTATTCCTTCCTTTCCTATCAAATTACAGTCATTAAAGAAGGTCCTGTTGTCATAAAAACCAAAACCTTCTCATCAGCACCAACCTCTATGTAATTATGTAACTGTTGTTTTCTCCTCTTTTATGCTGCATTAAAAAATAATAACAATGGCAATAAATATCAAGAAAAAAAAAAAAGAACCAAAACCACATTCAGAAACAACATAGCACAAAAGTAAAAATTGGAGCATGAAACAAATTTCCGTTCTGCAACACAAGTTGAGGCCATGCAGCTTTTTGACACTCAAACTAGTGCAGATTGGTCATAACCGTAGAGTTTCAGGCCTAAGTCTGCCTTCCAGGCACTTTGTGCACAGCCTGTGTGGGTGTGCCTGGCAGTGTGTTAGCTCAGGCACAATGAATCATGCTTCAGGTCTGCCAATTCAGACTCCCCTGTACTGCAGAGGCTTTCCTCCTTCTCTGCCTGGGGTTGTGTTTCCTGGGTAGTTTTAAGGCAGACATGGAACCCTTCTGAAATGATGGTGCACACATACCCTACACCCTGACAGAAAACTCAGTATTTTGTACTCAGGGGTACCAAACAACTCAGCATTTTGTGCTCAAGAAACTGAAGGAAAAGGTATTGTGCATTTGCTGGAACAGTGTTACTAATCACTCCCTTCTGCAGTTCATAAAGGTATCCTGGCTTTTTGCAAGAAGGAAAATATGAATACTAATCTGGATGTTCAGGAGGGTGGATTCTAAATAATTCTAAATATTCTAAATATTTTAAGCTATTTGAAACTGCTCTGTTATAAAATGAAGCAGTATCCATAATCAGGCATTAAAATTATCTGTTGATGGTTTGACTAGGTTTGCAGATGTATGCATTGGGCCTTGTTTATATTTGAAAGATTCCTTAACAATATACCCCATATCAGGTTACACGAATCCTGCATCCATGGTTGGTGCATTATTGGCAAGGACCAGCCTGGCCCATACTGCCCTGAGAAAGCTGATTTGAAGAGGATGTTAAGTAACCCATACCCTCTCCCTAACAAGTATGCTTTTGATTTGGATTTTCTAAACCATAGCCTGATTACTTACTAATTCTTGTTTTGATCTGCAGTGGAGGGATGAGATGACCACATTAAATAAATGGAAAACCAATTATTATTAAGGAACAATTATATTTTGGGAAGATGATAGTTCTGTTTGGCTTTCTGTTATCTAAGAGCCCAGGCAAGCTAGTAAGAGAAAAGTGAAAATATATTTTCCTTCTTGATTATAAGACATCCTGAAATAATTTTTATAATGAGAGGAACATTTTAAAAAAATGTAAATCACAGTTTTAGAACATCCATGCAGTGGCTTTTGCTCTTTAATGAAATGCCAAAATGTATATAACCAAACAAGTGCTGTTTTCCCTTCATTCTCATAGTAACATTTTTCCTTTAGCAAATTAAACAATAGTTGAAGATCTCCTGCTACATCTATAGAAACCTGCTTGAGTGGAAGCAAAGTTTGGCTTACCTTTTTGAAGCCTATTTTAAACATACATGGGGAGGATACTTAATTTTAATCTTACCTTATGAAAAGTGAAGTAATTTAGAAGAGTTGAAAAGGCATCATTTCAAAACTTTAACAGAATCACAGAATGGTAGGGGTTTGAAGGAACTTGTAGAGATCATCTAGTCCACCCACCTTACTAAACCAGTATTTTTTTTTATTCTGCCTAAAAAATCTACCAAAATTTACCTGTTGTTGCATTTTCCCTCCAGTTTCCTTAAAAATAGATTAGGTTGGAATGCACATGTACTTTATGGACAAATTTTGGACTGGCTCTGCTATTTGGTCGTTTGGCAGCCTGTTCTTATAGGCAGTAATTACTCACTGGGTTTAGAATAGGACTCAGATTATTAGTGAGAATGCAAAGTGTTGGTTATTTACCTGTCTCTAACAATGTGCATATTCTGTACTTAATTTTAAAAGACTAGAGAAAAAAAGCAGTTGGTTGAATTCTGATGTGCTATACACCCTTTTACAGGATAGTGCTTCTTTCTTGCATTACAGCAAAACTGTACACCATTGTATTGAATCACTCTTTTATTTTCTCAAAGCAAGAATTAAAAGAAATTACTGCCTTTAATAGGAAGATTGTATTTGAAAAAAAATTACTTATTTCTTAGAATTTAAAAAACAAAGGAAAATAAATATTTTGTTTCATTGTTAAGTGTACTGGTAGTGGCTTCTGGTTGAAATTCTGCTACAGAAAAAATTGTGCAGCACAATTTTAAGTCAAATAATGGCTTTGTATACAGCAGATTCTGAAAAATGGCACCCAAATAGTTTGTTAATTTGTGTAATGTAAGGTAATACAAAATTAACAGTTAGCTTTTTTCCCCTCATCTCTTTCAAGAGTTGTTGTAACTCATACATCTTCCAATGGCCATTTACAGGAAGTGTTAACCATGGCAACATTTATGGTGTGTTTGGTAGTCAGATAGGTCTATATGTGGAGGTCCTGTATTAAGACTTCTTTGACTTACTTACACCATGCTCAAAAGGCCCAATTGCCAAAAAACAGGTTCTCAAATATAGAAGTTACAATCCCTAACCACCAATTCCATATGTTGCTATTGCTTGAAAAAAAACAACCAAACAAAAACCCGAGATCAAAATGGATATGTAAGTCTTGCTACTTAGCAGCCAAATGGTTGACATCTATACTACTCTGGCTGCCCTGTGAGGAACTGAAATGCAGCATGTTTATGCAAGAATGGGCAGTTCTGCTTAAGAATCAGAGAATCTGGCCTCACAAGGTCATTAGCCTACCAGAAGTAGCTTTTAAATTCAGATGAAATATGGTCAGTATTTTAAGAATCTTTACATTGCCATTAGAAATCTAAAATACATATTAGCTTAATTTGCACTTTGATATATATGAGAATAAAGCAGAGACTGCCTGAAGCCATCTACCGGTGAAGGTGAAGTCTAGATGCTAAAAATAGGAAACAATGAAATGTTTAAAAATTAAGTAAATAAAAGAAAGCAAATCTTAAGTGCATAGAAATAAGGTGGCTTTTTTTGGCTTAGATGAAGTAGCAAAGTTAATAATTCTTATAATGCATCATGCCTCTATTCATGTATGCAAAAATGCATGTTAATAAAGTGTTCATTTGCCTTACACTGTCAGAGTTGCCTAATTGTGGATGTAGTGGAGGAATGTTTGTCCTTAGCTTTCTCAACAGCTAACAAAAGATGGGGACTTCTGCTCTCAGTAGCACTCAGTGCAGAGAACTTCCTAAAAGCAGTAACAGACAGGTGAGATGAAACTTACAATTACAACTCAATTACAAATATTGAGGTGTTTGAACAGAGATTTTGCATGTCGGATGCCCAAGACCAAAACACAATACTAAAACCACTATCTTGTACGTGATCTCCTCACAGGTACAGTGTAGGCATTTCCATGTAATGGAAATATAGTACAATGAAACTAGACAGAAATCACCCTCCATAGGTGTCTTTCACCAAGAAAGTTGTCTACCATAGAACATATAAACAAAAGCCAGAGCCACAGTGTGAAAATGAATTTTTACATTACGCCTTGCAGCTGTGATCCCGAGGAGATATGGACTTTTGACTTACACTGATTGTGAAATACTGATGAAAATCAATTCTTACATCCACTAACTAGGAGAGCTCGGGCAAAAATCTTTGCTGTGTAAACTGACTTTTATTGCTTTTGGTTAGAAGTGATTGATATAAAGAATGCAGAAAAAATTCTTGGCTAGGCAGGCTGTCTCCTAAAGCTTTTGCAAAGATAAAGATATACATATTACGTAGCTTTATATCTAAACAACTTTAATCATTAAATATTTAACTGAAACAGCTTTAGCTAACACTGTTGATTAACGTGTGTAGACAATTACTGTGGTTTAACCCTGGGAGGCAGCTCAGCACCACACATACTCCCTCTGGAGCGAGATGGGGGAGATAATCAGAAGGCTAAAAGTGACTAAACTCTTGTGCTGAGATGCAAATAGTTCAATAAGTAAAACAAAGGCTGCATGCAAGCAAAGCAAGATAAGGAACTTGTTCATTACTTCCCATTAATGGGCGGATGTTTAGCACTTTCCATGAAAGCAAGGCTCCCTACACATAACAGTTACTTGGGGAGACAAACAGCAGAAGTCCAAATGTCCTCCCTTCCTCTTTCTGTCACACACATTTTATTGCCAAGTGTGACATTATATGGTATGGGACATTCCTTTAGTTAGCTGGATCAGCTGCCTCGGCTGTGTCCCCTCACAACTTTTTGCATCCATCCAGCCCACTCACTAGCAGGACAGTGTGAGAAACAGAAAACGCCTGGACTCTGTATAAGCACTGTTCAGCATTAATGAAAACATCCTTGTGTTATCAACACTGTTTTGGTCACAAATCCGAACCACAGTACTGTAGTAGCAACTATGAAGAACATTGTCTCTATTCCAGTCCAAACCAGTAAAAGATTTCGTAACAAGAGCTACAAAAAGAAAACAATCTCACAGAAAGTAATAGAATTTGCATTAGCTTGGATCTCTGTTCCCGAGATATGGATAGGTGATGGGACAAATGGACAAGGAAACAAATCCAGAGTACATTTGCTACAAATTGATTCTTTAATGTCCCTGTCTAGGATTTTAAAGCTACTTTCAAATTAAACCAAAACATGTCCTGCTGTTCTTCTTCAAGGGGCCACTCCAGGTATGTCTTGGTGTTCATGATCTTCCTCAGCTTGCAGAACCTCTTGGGAATCGCTTGGCTCTGGATGGGCTCCAGGAGGACAAGAATCGCTGCGTCATTGTTCTCATCAAAGAGACGGAAGTGGGAGAAGTCCAGCTCATATTTGCACCACTCGCTCTGCACAAAGTGCTCGGACAGCACAAAGAGCGTCTTGTGGCTCTTCTCCATGGAGTCAATGATGTTGTCCATGATCCACTTCCCTGGCACAAAGTCCCGCTTGTGCAGGCAGAGCCGAAACGGGGGGCAGGCCTGCTCCAGCTCCCGCACCATGATGTTTTCCACCCAATCGGAGTCGTTCTCGCTGTAGGAGACAAAGGCGTCATAGCAGACGTCCTTTGGGGGGGCTTGCTTGGGCTTCCTCTTGGCGCGCAGCCATGCCCACGTCATCCTCAGGTACCAGACCGCATGGTACTTGTATCCAATAGCCACGAGGACCAGGATGGCCAGGAACACCAGGGCGCAGATCAACACCACCACGAGGGACCTGTGGCACTCCATCAGGGAGAGGTGCACGGCCCCAACCTGCGCCCCTCTCACGGCCAAGGGAGAGTCGCAGATGTACTTGTCTGGCCACCCCACCAGCACCTGGGCGATCCTGGCCTGGTGGTGGATGAAGGAGAGGAACTCACAGGAGCAGATGAAGTTATTGTCACTGGCATCCAGCAGCTCCATTTGCCTGAAGGACTCAAACTCTTCTCTGGAGAAGCTGTTCAGCTTGTTTCTCCTCACTGACAAGGCCACCAAGTTAGGGATGGGTGCAGCCCCAGGCAAGGTCTTCAACTGGTTTTTTGCCAGGTACAACACTTTGAGAAATGGGAGCTGCAGTCCAAACTCCTTCAGGTTGTTAGCGCTGACGTCCAGCACTTCCAGAGTTGTGGGAATGCAAGTCGTTAGCTTAGGAATTTGAGTGCTGGAGAGATTTAAATGTTTCAGGTTTTTTGGCCATTCACAGACATCTGGAATCTCACCAAAATTATTTTGGCTAATGTCTAAGAGAGTTAGGTTTCTCAGATGAGACAAACTTTTACCCGTCATTTCTAAGTCACTCAGTGAATTCTGACTTAAATTTAGAGTTTGTAGTGAGGGCCAACCACCCTCACAAGCTGAATGCTCCAAGCTCTGGTCTCCAAGCAAATTCGCACTAAGGTCAAGATACTCTAATGACAGAAGATGTTGTGAAAGGCTGCATGGTACCAAAAATACCTTGGTGTTTTCAACTGTGACTTTAGTAAGAAGAGATAGTAGACTTATCACATCCCGAAGATCTGTAAATAAATAGAATTCTTCTATTGATAATTTCTCTATTGTCAGAACTCTAACAGTCTGTGACTGGTTTGCATGAAGTTGTCCTTTCCATCGTCCAGTTCCCAAGAGTCTACAATCTATCATCTCCACTTCTACTAAGTTTGGCATGTCTTCTAAAATGCTGACAAGCTCAGGTACAGTATCATCTGTTAACAAGGTTCTCTTAAAAGAAATTTTCTTTGCAAAAGAAGAAGACATGACTCTCAATAGTGGCATTTCAGCAGGTATACTGAATGCTATTCTTCTCACTTCTAACCAAACAACAGAGTGCACAAGGTCTCTGACAACTGCTGAGAACACAGTAGTATTTTGCAGGTTTATGATCATGTGATTTATCTTCTTAACTGATTTCAAACTTCCCGGCTCATACTGACTGAGATTGCCACCGTCAATCCACAACTTGTCAAGAAGCTCAATGCCCTCAAAGTTCCCTTGCCTTATTGTGGAGAACCCTGGGTTGCCCAGGTGGAGAGAGCTCAGGTTCCTCAGGCTAGAAAAGACAGAGCCTTCCCCCAAGTCTTTGTAAGAGTTCCCTTGAAGATGGAGATGCTGGAGCGAAAAAAGGTGTCTGAACCATGCAGGGGACAAGTGAGCCAAGCTGTTATTTGATAAGTCCAAGAGCTGCAGTTTCCCAAGGGAGCGAAACGCATCCTCATCTATCGAGCTGATTTTGTTGGACTGCAGCAGCAGGGCTCTCAGGTTCACAGCCTGCTGCAGATCCTGGGATTGGATGTGCGTTATCCTGTTGTGGGACAGGTCCAATGTTGTGATTTTGGCTGTGAGTCCCCGGGGAATAAAGTCCAAGCCCATGGAAGAGCAGTTGCAAAGCTGAGTGGCATCGCATGAAGGACAAGCCTGCTTCAGCGCTTGCTCTTCAGAGAGGTTTGCAGCTAAGACCATGTAGATGGCCCACACTTGCCAGGTGTGTGTAGTCATTATTTTGCCTAACGTATGAAATACAGTCAGAGTAAGTATAAGATTAACATTTAGTTTTGAAGAAGGTACATTTTGGATATATCTAAACCATAACCTTTATTGTTCTGTCCTGTTGAAGGCATTATAAATATATTTAGTTTTAACACTGTTTAGAGATTAAATAGTTTAGTCAAAAAAGGCATACGATATACAAATATTACAGAATCATTTGTTAAGAGCTAGTTACATTGAATTTATCTTTTTTCCCTGTGGTTTCTACTTTTGTAATAAGGCTATCAAGTCTTTTGGAGATTCAGCTAAACATCTGAATAATCACCAGATTCTTACTAATCTAATCCTTCACCTATTTAGGAAATAGTCCCCATACATCACCCTTAGCCCTGTCTTAGGTCTTTTTCTTCTGTATCAGTGAATATTATTTTGTACATTCATGTTTTACTACAGGGAGTCTCCTGTATGTGTCTGAAATCCTGGTTAAATCAAGAAGAGGTAGCGTCTTGCAGGAGATAGTGACGTTTGCATTTAAATATTCCTTTCAAGCATATGTCTAATCTCAGTTCTGATAATAGGGAGAAGAGGGCTATATGCAGTTTCATTTTCTTCCCTGATTTTACGTGCCTTTGGCTATTCTGATTGCAAAGGAGCTAGGAGCAGAGAGGTAAGTATTTACCTGGATGTCTGTGTAGGCCATTGTTATCATGTTCCCATCAGTCTGATACTTGCTAATGAAATCTGAACTGGGAAAATTGACCATTGTAACCCACTAACTCTTAGCTCTTTCTTTTTACTGCCACATCCTTCTCCTCTATTAGTGTTTTTTTTCTGCTTTGAGTTTCTGTAGCAGAGAGAAGTTGAGGCCCAGCCATGAAGAAGAGCCAGGGTCTTTTGGAGCCTCCTGCAGATCAGATCAACTGGCAGAACTAGATCAGCTTTTTCCAGCCCCAAAGCCTGTTCCTCATCTTCTGAACTAAAATGATTCAAGAGAAGCCACACAGCTGTGGATCCTCTGTCACTTCTCTTGCCTCTCACAGATGTACCTTAGTGTGTAATTATAGTACTGATTTGACATGTTTTTTTTGTGTTAACAGAGCTTGCTCCAATATCCATCCTGTTTTTACTCCCAACAAACTCAGTTTAGTTCTTCCATCCCTCTGAGGAGCTGGAGAAACGATTCTTAAAGCCTGAGATGGCTGTTTTTCCTTCAAAACATTTATTACATATTGAATTATAACACTTTTTTGTTTACGCTTTCTTGACGAGGCTCAAAGAGCACTTTTAAAGTATAACTTTCCCCGGTGTGACATAAACCCCCCTACCTCAGCAGGTATCTTACTGAAGGTTGAAGTAGTGAACCAACCCCCCAAAAGGCCAATTCACGGGTTCCCAAACATCATCATAGGCTCTGTATCAGGTTAATTGGGTTATGTTGGCTCACCAAGGAGTACTTTCTCCTTAAGTCATCCCATTGAGACTCTGTGCAGACCTGCTGTACTTTGAATTTATATTTCAATTTGTTTTACAATAGCTTACCCACACAGACAAGTTCATACAGATAAGTCCTACCCTTCTGGTTGCATTGTTTTTAGCCAGAGTGCTTAAAATAATTCAAAAGAGGCAGAATTAGCTGAGATTGTTTGGGCATATGGGCAGAAAAGGAAAAGTGGTGCATATTTTTTTCAGTCTGTCTCTTCCCACTTGAAGGATGATAAACATTTTTACCTCTTGTGTTATTTTACTTTAATCTCTGTCTCTCTCTGATGCAGAGCTTTGGGTCTTGAAGGACACAGTCCTCTCTTCTGTCATTAGAAGCCCACAGCTGAGCTGGTCACCTGCCACATCCTCCAATGTCAATGGAGAGAAATAACAACTTTTAGCAGCAATTCACGTTGTGTCTCTTAGACAGTCACATTAAAATCTGAGGACTACAAGAGAAATGATAGCATTAATTTAAAATGGAGCACCATTGTTTAGATGCCTAGAGATCTGTGCATGTGAATCCCACCCAAAGAATTGCAATCTGTACTCACACTCACCTGTTGTTCAGCTGAGGGTCTTTTATGGAGCTTTTTGTGGTCTTGCGAGTCTGTGTGGATTACACAGTACTGTAGGGCCATAGGAACAAAGCTATGAGTAAGATGAGTTTCACGAGCAATGAATTTAAGTGGGATTTTTTAAAGTTGGCATCAAAATTCGTACTGTTAGAAAAAGCCACATTGAAGCTGAAATGCAGCTAATGAGATGGACACTTGTGCAGATGCCCTTATACCATAAGACATAGGGATGAACGAGACATTTGAAGTGTTTCTGAGTTATGGATAAAGGGTTCAAGTCATCAGACATGCACAGGATTATCTTCCCTGGGCCAGGCCAATAGAAGTATTTAAGGAAATATGTGCATAAACAAAACCACAAGTGCTAACAGAACGAGGTTCTATAACTGCTAACAAATGCTAAAGGCTAATGTAACTGCTAGAATAAAGCATGCCAATAGTGTGCAAACTGATTCCAGCTTGGGGAACACTATCAAGCTAGATGAGGGCTGGCAAGTGTGAGCAGTGTTACGGTGTCTGCAGCAAGGGGGTCACTGAATGGTGAAGGGATAGATCCACAAGCAGACTTGGCAAAGCTGCTACTTTCCACAGGGTTGCGTGTGGATTACCTTTGTCCTGCCTGTCACTCACCAGCATTGTCTTAATAGCATGTATGCATATACACACACAATCACACATCTATAGGCATGCCCCTTCTCACAGAATCACAGAATCTCAAGGCTTGGAAGGGACCTTGAAAGAGCATCTATTCTAACCCCTCTGCCACAGCAGGACCACCTAGAGTAGGTCACACAGGAACTCATCCAGGTGTGTTTTGAATGTCTCTGGAGAAAGAAACTCCACAATCCACCTGGGCAGCCTGTTCCAGTGCTCTGTCACCCTCACAGTGAAGAAATTCTTCCTTGTATTTCTTTGGAATCTCTTATGTTCCAGTTTATACCCATTGCCCCTTGTCCTATCATTGGTCATCATTGAGAAGAGTCTGGCTCCATCCTCCTGACACCTGCCCTTTACATATTTGTTAACATTAATAAGTTCACTCCTCAGTCTCCTCTTCTCCAAGCTAAAGAGCCCCAGCTCCCTCAGCCTTTCATCATAAGGGAGATGCTCCACTCCCTTCAGCATCTTTGTGGCCCTGTGCTGAACTCTCTCCAGCAGCTCCCTGTCCTTCTTGAACTGAGGAGCCCGGGACTAGACACAATACTCCAGATGTGGTCTCATGAGGGCAGAGTAGAGGGGGAGGAGAATCCCTCTTGATCTACTGCCCACAGTCTTTTTAATATACCCCAGGATGCCGTTGGCCTTCTTGGCCACGAGGGCCCATTGCTGGCTCATGGTCATCCTGCTGCCCACCAGCATCCCCAGGTCCCTTTCCCCTACACTACTCTCTAACAGTTCATTCCCCAGCCTGTACTGGTATGTGGGGTTATTCTTTGCCAGATGCATGTGCCCAACACAGAGGATGTGCAACAAACAGAGCAGTTAGGTGAGGAGATAGCTGATCTCAGTGCCCTGAGACCGTTGCTGAATGAGCTCTTTCCTGGCTGAATGCCTAAGAAAAATGCAGCTCACCTTCATGCCCAGCCTTCCCTGGGCAGTCAGTATTGATGCACAAGTGGAATAGCATAGAAACAAGACAAAGAACATACAAAGCACCCTCCAACAAGGAAGCCGAGCAGAAAGTGCAGGGTGTGACTCATCTTGCCTCTTTTATTTGCTGCTTTCCTCTCTGCCCTTTCCTGAAGATTGCTCCCATCAGCATGTCCTGGCTCTTCTGGGGAGCCTTCCTTTCACTGCTCACCTGCCATGCAGCTCTGCCAGCTGCTTGTGATGCCAACTGCCTGCTTCACTTTTACTGTCAGCCAGTAAGCCCTCCCCATTCTGCACTCCTGCAGGAGCTGGCCCCTGCCCAGCAGCCCCAAGCACCCCACGCAGGCGAGGAGGACTCAGTGATAGAGATTAAGTAAGCTCTTCGCAGTGCTCCCTCTTTGCTTCTTGCTGTGACATGACCAGTGTTCCACTCTCTTTTCAGCCTCTACCCACCTGCAAACCCACCGCTGTGGAGAAGAGGTTCCCAGGGATGTCAGCTCCAGCTTCGGTGCCTGCACGCCAGTTAACCTGCGTTGTGTTTCGTCTCTCTTACTGCTTGGTCTTTACCCAGCTTCCTGTCAATGCTGCCAGTTTTGTTTCCACTTCACTTCTTGGCCTTGGCTGTGTAAGTAGGGGAACTCCCACTCAGGGGATCTGATTGGCGTAAGAGCAATAACACTATCAGTCCTTTTAAATCTGCCAACCCATTGAAGTCTTGTGCGAAAGGTAAGGCTTCTCATACCTCTGATCCTCTCTTTGAAATGACCAGCAAAATACATATTTCCTTTCTTATATCTGGGCATGCAGGCTCCTAAGCTGTGTTATCACTGCTCAGTGTTTGCTATCAGATGATTCACGCATCACTTACCTGGAGTTCAGACTTGATTGGCTTGTGAGCTATTCTCCTCCAAGAGAGTGAACAGAAATTTTCTTTTGTAGCAGACTTTGGGCTAACCCTAGAGATATCATTATAACAGGAAAGTGGAACCGAAAGTGGTGTTCACAAGCTACACTCACAGAAACTATCACCTCAGGTGTCTACGTACATGTAGACATGCGCACAGGAGTGTGAATATTGACATTTGCATAGGCATGTACACAGTTATAGATGAATACGTACATATATACCAACATACAGATGAGTATATAAGCATTTTTTCCCCATTTTTCAAGTACTTAGTCCATGCACCAATGCTCTGTTATTTCACCACAAAATGCTCTTATGTATAAAATTGAATCAAGATTCATTTAGACTCTCCTGTACTTAAGCTCCAGCCAAAAAAAAATGCAGCAGGGAACTGCCAAACTAGAGAAACTCACACCTAACTTTATTCCCTCAGAGATTTTCAGGTTTCCACAAGAAACTCACAACTGTGACTCCAGAAACTCAGGAGGGAACCAGCTATCTTAATATAAATATCTGCTTGTCTAAATTCCCTTTATAATTGAAGAGCAATACAGTAGTTCTAGGAGATACCTCATAGTGAAGTACGAAGATGAATTGCCTCTCGTCAGTGTAGTTTTCTGCACCAGTTACGAGGGAAGTCACATAGAGCTGTTAGAGGTTCATGGTCCAGCGACTACTTGAAGGTGCTGTGTAAAGTGGAAGAACAGAAACAAGAAGCAAGCCAATCTCCAACACCATCTAGCCCACTCATTAGAAACACATCCTCACGCCCCACAAATGGAAGGCTTCGGCAGTTTCTGGGAGTAGGTAGAAAGGAAAATGGCAGTGAGTGTGAGGGGAGAAATAAGCATTCCCAGAGAGAAAGAAGCCTAAGGGGAAAAAAACCAAACCACAATAGTTATTTAATGCCGCTGGGTTTCACCACAGTCACTGTACAGAGTGCCAGCATGCTTCCTTCACAGATATTCAGTAAACTCCCATCTGGTGGTATGGACTCTGGTGTAACTAGCCAGAATAACAGACTTGTGAGTGGAGGTATATATAAAATACTGTCTTTTGGTTGGTTTTTTTTTTCTGTGTAGCACAGCAATGGTGGGGCTTCAGAGGGCTTATTTCAGTGCAAGTCGTGAGGTATTTGTCATAATTTAATTTTAATTACCCTGATGAGTATGACAGCACAGAAAATAAACCAAAGAACAACAGACATGGAGTAGTATTGAAGCACTTGGCTTTTATTTTAATCTGTAAATGACAATGGCATTGTTAGGAAGTTGTTTGGGATGTGGTAACCAGAGGCAAAGGCCTGGTAATAACCTAGATTCAGCTAAACAAGGGTAGAAAAGTCCAACATGGCTTCAGATTATCAGAGTTTGCAGCAGGGATTTTTAAAGATCAGAGTATAAAACCACTGGAAAGTTTAAAGTGGGTCTTTCTCATTTTGTAAGATGAGACTTAGATCTGTACACAACAAAGCAGGTTCCCCTTAGGCAGAAAAATAAGAAAGAAAAATTTCTTATCAGGAAGAAACACTGACATATATCTTCTGTGGAAATATCATTGAAATGTAGGATGCCAACTTCTTCTATGACCTCAAGGCTTCTTTTAGGTTTTCCCAAAACATCCTTTGCTGCTGTTCACCGGGAGGCCACTCCAGGTATGTCTTGGTGTTCATGATCTTCCTCAGCTTGCAGAACCTCTTGGGAATCGCTTGGCTCTGGATGGGCTCCAGGAGGACAAGAATCGCTGCGTCATTGTTCTCATCAAAGAGGCGGAAGTGGGAGAAGTCCAGCTCATATTTGCACCACTCGCTCTGCACAAAGTGCTCGGACAGCACAAAGAGCGTCTTGTGGCTCTTCTCCATGGAGTCAATGATGTTGTCCATGATCCACTTCCCTGGCACAAAGTCCCGCTTGTGCAGGCAGAGCCGAAACGGGGGGCAGGCCTGCTCCAGCTCCCGCACCATGATGTTTTCCACCCAATCGGAGTCGTTCTCGCTGTAGGAGACAAAGGCGTCATAGCAGACGTCCTTTGGGGGGGCTCGCTTGGGCTTCCTCTTGGCGCGCAGCCATGCCCACGTCATCCTCAGGTACCAGACCGCATGGTACTTGTATCCAATAGCCACGAGGACCAGGATGGCCAGGAACACCAGGGCGCAGATCAACACCACCACGAGGGACCTGTGGCACTCCATCAGGGAGAGGTGCACGGCCCCAACCTGCGCCCCTCTCACGGCCAAGGGAGAGTCGCAGATGTACTTGTCTGGCCACCCCACCAGCACCTGGGCGATCCTGGCCTGGTGGTGGATGAAGGAGAGGAACTCACAGGAGCAGATGAAGTTATTGTCACTGGCATCCAGCAGCTCCATTTGCCTGAAGGACTCAAACTCTTCTCTGGAGAAGCTGTTCAGCTTGTTTCTCCTCACTGACAAGGCCACCAAGTTAGGGATGGGTGCAGCCCCAGGCAAGGTCTTCAACTGGTTTTTTGCCAGGTACAACACTTTGAGAAATGGGAGCTGCAGTCCAAACTCCTTCAGGTTGTTAGCGCTGACGTCCAGCACTTCCAGAGTTGTGGGAATGCAAGTCGTTAGCTTAGGAATTTGAGTGCTGGAGAGATTTAAATGTTTCAGGTTTTTTGGCCATTCACAGACATCTGGAATCTCACCAAAATTATTTTGGCTAATGTCAAGATTAATCAGTTTGCGTAGACGAGCTACAGAATTTGCAGTCTCTTTCAGAGATTTTAGAGAGTTTTGACTTAGATTTAGAGTTTGCAATGAAGGCCAAGATTTTTCACAGAGTGTCTCATTTAAGCGATTATTTACAAGCAAATTATTGTGAAAGTCCAAATACAGAAGTGATGAAAAGTGTTTTGCAAGTTTGCATGGTACCATGAAAACTCTAGAGCTCACAATGGTAAGACTTTTCAGTTTTCTGATTTGCGACTCAATACCATCCAGGTCAAAAAACAAATGAAAATTCTGAATCATTACATTTGTTATTGACACTGTTTCCACGAAGCTTTTCCCACTTCTTTCAATTTCTCTAATATCCCATGCTCCTTTCCCCTCAAGCACACAATCAATCGCCTCTAAGTCTTGCAAAGATGTTATTTCCTTCAATAATCCTAATATTCGGCTAATATATTGATCTGTGAACAAAGCATCTCTAAATGTAAGTTTTTGTATCCTGAAAGGAAGTATAGAGTTTTGCACCAAGCTTTTTTTTTCAATTTCTAATTTGATTTCTCTCACTTCTAACCAAACAACAGAGTGCACAAGGTCTCTGACAATTGCTGAGAACACAGTAGTATTTTTTAGGTTTATGATCATGTGATTTATCTTCTTAATTGATTTCAAACTTCCCGGCTCATACTGACTGAGATTGCCACCGTCAATCCACAGCTTGTCAAGAAGCTCAATGCCCTCAAAGTTCCCTTGCCTTATTGTGGAGAACCCTGGGTTGCCCAGGTGGAGAGAGCTCAGGTTCCTCAGGCTAGAAAAGACAGAGCCTTCCCCCAAGTCTCTGTAAGAGTTCCCTTGAAGATGGAGATGCTGGAGCGAAAAAAGGTGTCTGAACCATGCAGGGGACAAGTGAGCCAAGCTGTTATTTGATAAGTCCAAGAGCTGCAATTTCCCGAGGCAGCGAAACGCATCCTCATCTATCAAGCTGATTTTGTTGGACTGCAGCAGCAGGGCTCTCAGGTTCACAGCCCGCTGCAGATCCTGGGATTGGATGTGCGTTATCCTGTTGTGGGACAGGTCCAATGTTGTGATTTTGGCTGTGAGTCCCCGGGGAATAAAGTCCAAGCCCATGGAAGAGCAGTTGCAAAGCTGAGTGGCATCACATGAAGGACAAGCCTGCTTCAGCGCTTGCTCTTCAGAGAGGTTTGCAGCTAAGACCATGTAGATGGCCCACACTTGCCAGGTGTGTGTAGTTCTTGATTTGTGTTTTGTTTGGTTGAACATTTTCCTGTATGAAACTAAAGGAGATAAGATAGTGTCAACTTCTGGTTTTGAACAGCAACTAAAAACAATTGAAAACCTATGCAATTTTATTAGTAATTTCAGATTCAAATTTTACCTTTTAAGAGTTATCCTCTTTCTTAAAACATCAATCTTCTTCTCCTACTTAAGCTGCTCAGCCTTGCTAGCATGGTATTCCATGATCATCTGTGATCTGGGTGAGGGGGATCAAGCGTACCCTCAGTAAGTTTACAGATGACACCAAGTTGAGTGGGAGTGTTGATCTCCTTAGGGCAGGAAGGCTCTTCAGAGAGATCTGGACAGCCTGATTGATGGGCTGCGGCCAATTGTGTGAGATTTAACAAGGCCAAGTGCTGTGTCTTGCACTGAGGCCACTACAAGTCCAGGCAATGTTACAGGCCTGAGGAAGAGTGTCTGGAAACCTGTCCAGTGGAAAAGGACCTGCACCTGTTAATTGACAGCCAGCTGACCATGAGCCAGCACTGTGCCTAGATGGCCAATGATATCCTAGCCTGTATTGGAACTAGCATGGCCAGCAGCACCAAGGAAGTGGTTGTGTTCCGTTTTGGGCTCCTCACTACAAGAAAGACATTGAGGCATGTCCAGGGATGGGCAACAAAGCTGTTAAAAGCTCTGGAGAACAAATCTTAGGAGGAGCAGCTGAGGGAACTGGCATTGTTTAGCCTGCAGAAGACTCTATTGCTCTCTACAAGTACCCAAAAAGAGGTTGTAGAAAGATGGATGCTGGTCTCCTCTCCCAAGTAACAAGTGATAGGACAAGAAGAAATGGGCTCAAATTGCACCTTGGAGGTTTAGATTGGATATTAGGAAAAACTTCCTCACTGAAAGAGTTGTTAAACATTGGAACAGGCTGCCCAGGAAGGTGGTAGAGTGATCATCCATGGAGATATTTATTAGGGACGTGGTCTAGCAGTGGGCTTGGTAGTTTTAGGTTAAGGGTTGGACTCAATAATCTTAAGGGTCTTTTCCAAGCTAAATGATTTTGTGGTTCTAAATGCTCACAGCCTTCATGTTAGCCCATCCATCTAGTATGGCTACCTGCGAGGCAGCAGCCCAAACAGAGTGTGATGGCCCTCTCAGCCCTTTGAGTGTGCTGTGGCTTCTGTCACCGCAAATTTTCCCAGAAGAGATTTCAGGGTCCCCCCACATGGGAGTGTCACCATCTCAAGGCTTCTAAAAAGCAGAGCTATGTGGCACACCCTTTGACACGCTATATAAGCAATTCACATTCTTTACTGGAAAGGCAGAACGAGCTGATATGAAACCAAACAAGTCTATCACCTTTTTCTGTAAATTAGCAGTGGTAATAGACAGCAACTGGATGTTACTGTCACCTGATAAACTGGATATAATTAGAATAATACTGATTTTAATTTACAGAAGGGTTGTGTTTCCTACCAGGAGTGCCAAAGAACATTTCACCATTGGCAACACCAGAAAATAAGTCACTTAATAAAGCTTATGAGCTGCTGTAAACAGCTTCAGTACTGCAGACAGACAGTATCCCCAAGTCCTAAATATGCAGAGAGTAAATACTTACCTTGCGTACTGCATGCTATGTTTCAGTGTGCTCGTGTGCTGGGATCCAAGTAGTTACCTCATACCTGCAAGTAGACCAAAAGCTGGAAACCCTTTGGCAGATTTGACACGATGGCAGTCCTAGAATGAGAAAATATTTTAGTCCGTGCTCCTCAAACAAAATTTTACATTGAGAGTTTCCAAACGTCCTCTTAACTACTCAATCAGCAAATCATACTGGTTTGCACGGCTTCTCTTTATTGCCTGCTCCCTTAAGGAAACTACGGCTCCTGAAGAGCTCAGCATTATCCAGCATGCATGACACTGCCTTCAAGCTCACATTTCAACTACTTTTATTGCTGCTTCTGACCAGGGACACAAAAATGAGCAGCATTCATGTTTGCGCTCTCTTCTTTGCGAGCTGAAATTCAGTGAAAGATCTCTGTCCTTTTGTCAGTCATCACCCATCATCGGGAAAGCTGATGCAACTATTTTGCGTAAGTCATTCTTTCACAATCACTTCCTCCAGCATTAAGTGCAGAAATAGCTCCTTGGCAAAATTGCATTCACCTCCCTGTATCTCTGCTATTGATACTTATTTTTTGGTATGCACTGAGGGGATGTTAACTGTAGTGAGCAACAGAACATCTCAGCCACATCCTTTTGTTGTTGTCATGGTTTAATCCCAGCCAGCAACCATCATGCACCAGGATACTTGTGTAGGTTCTGTAAAATATCAATATATAGATTAATGTGCATATTATATTGATACAAATGTTGGATTGAAACTGTTGAGTCAAAGAGAGTACCAGAGAAACATTAGTATAATTTTGTTTCCTAGGACACTGCAGTCATATGCTATCCACAAATACAAAATGCATAAGAATGGGAGTGATATTCTGTTTGAAAAAGATGTAGTTTGAAAGGAAGTATCCCTCTGTAAACATCCAAGGCACTTTTGAGAGGCAAGGTTTGATGATATTAGTTTTAACCTGACTGAACAGAACAAAGGGGTAGAGAGTCTTCCTACCAGCTCTGAAAGGGAAATCCATTCAGATCAAACACGAAACTTTCCTGCTGCAGTTTCCATTTTTTTTTTGCTGTGCACAGAAACTGTTCATGATCTGTTGCCCACCTACACTGAGAGCTACCTGCCTGAGAGCAGACAGACTCACTCCTGCCACCAGCTACGTGTCAGAGGGCCAGCAGCAGCGTCTGTGTGTTCAAGGGTGGCAAAGCCCAGGCAGAAGCCTGAGTGAGTCCCATGGTAACCCTCAGTCCCACTGCACTGAAAGTAGTATTGCATATTAGGTTAAGAACTCAGCACTTTTCAAAAGAGGAATTTAAAGACTGACAGATTCTTGTCTTTTCTGTCTGCTACAGATGATAAGCATAACAATATTTTAAAACAGAGACAGAGCAGCTGTGGGACACAACAAGGAAAGGAAATGGGGAAATGGTCTTTCAGTGAAGGGATGTCATCAACTTCTCCAAAGCTACCTCTTCCCTCTGGCAGCTCTCAGCTGGAATCATTCTTGTTCTTCAACAGGGAAGGCTGTCAGTTTGCAAAACATTTTCAAATGTTAATTCTGAGTTTGATGAGATTCATTCCTATAGGGTTTTTGTCATCAGAATTGCAACTCCTTGATAAATAAATTTATGAAGAACTTTTGGAGAAGTCGACTACGTGAGGCCGAGTACTTCATTGGCATGCTTTTCTATTTGCCACCGCTTCACCACCACACATTTGTGGAAACTCAAGGTAGGCACCAGCTATTTTTTTCAGAAGTACCAACTTTCTCCTAACACCTAGGTTCAGCCCACTCTCATCACACCTCTAAACTGGGCCCGTTTCTGGTTTCTCTCAGAAAGACAAGACTGGAGCAACACTGCCCAACTCGCCACCGTTCTCAAACTAAGCAGTTTACTTTAGCAAGCTGCTTAAAACCACAAGAAATCAGAGTGGGCCTTCTGCTTGTTTCCATCAATAGGGAAAAAAAGTCTACAAGCAGCACAACTTCCCTCTCTCATACCAGGTTAAACTATCAGGATTTTTCAGGTTATTCAGAGTCAGGAAAGTCCACTCCACAAGCTGCTCCACACATACAGACAATGTACCAGCTACCTACCTCCCAGAGCATCAGCCTCCAAACCAAGCTGCACCAAGATGCAGCCTAGACTCAAAACATCCTCTTATGAAATCAAGGAGTCTAAAGCAGGAGAAAGCTGGTATTTTTTTCAGGTGAGAATGCCATTCATCTGCTTTTTCTCCAAAGTAACCACATGTTTAGCATTGAACAAAATTGCACCTCGTGAGTGCTTTTTTTCCTCCTTCAAGTTTAAGCTGTGATTATCCTTCCTCTTTTATAGTGTTTTTAAAAAAGCCCATGCCTCCACCCATGTTAGTAAATTACTTTTTCCCAGCAGAAGAACACAGATCTGCAAGGTTGTGCTTTTGTAACTGACGCCACATGAGGCTTTACCAGCAGATAGACAGAGACAGAGCTGTGGTCATCATTTTTAAAGATATCCTGCTGTACACGTTCATGTTTATCCAACAGCAGCACAAGAAGCACACATTTCCCTCAGACAGCTCTTCCCTGACTCCCCACTACAGCCTGCTTGGCATCTCTGCCTCCCATGGCTCAGTGCTGGGTCCCTGCTTTGCCTCCACTGGCAGAAGGACAAGCAGCGCAGTGACCAGCAATGGGGTGGGAGAAGACTGTATTTGATGAATACTGACCAAATTATATGTAGAAACAGAAATATATTGTTTTGGGACAGAACCCCACAGGGATATGATTTGTTGATTGAAACCACAAACCAAATGGCAACACTGGTGCTCAGTCAGTCTGTCATCAGAGTTATGAGGATTATTGCACTGCTGTGTCCCAACTGCTTCCTCTTTCTGCCTCTGGGTTGTGTTACTCAGGAAATATGGCTTTAGGCTCAGACTCCAGTTCCTAGAGCCCTGCATCCATCTCCCCTCTGTCAGGCAGAGACACCAACTTGTCCCTCTCCTGCAGTATCTGGTCATGTTGCACTCTCTAAAGAACTTCCCATTCCCACAGCAGAGGACCCTGCAGCCTGTCTCCACGCTTCGTCTCTTTCCTCCTTTAAGTCACCATCCACATTCAGAGCTGCTTTTTGCTTTTCTGCTGACAAAGGACAAGTGAGCAGTGCAGAAGGGGCTCAACTCAGGCAACACCCTGCCCCAGACCTCCACCTCAAAGACAAAGCAGAAGGAGGGAGCTCACAAATCCATTGGCCAGCCTGCAACGTGAGCAGAAGCACCTTCCAAATCTATGCAAGCAGCACAAAAGTGCCTCCTGCTACTTACCCCTGATAACCACAGTGCACCAGGGCATCAGCTCAGCCGCAGCAGTGCAGCCAGGCTGAGACCAGAGCACTCTTCTCCCAAGCTCCCCTGGAAATGGATGGTGAGGCAAAGCAGTCAAATCTGTGCTTGCAGTCTTTGGAGCAGGAGGTATAATACTCAAGTAATTGAAAGCAGAGTATCTTGGCATCCTTTCACAGTCCTGGAAGCAGAGCCTTGGCATGCACTGCTGGTGCCTGTGCTTTAATCCGACTTGCAGGGCTTTGGGTATTCATCTTCAAACTACAACAAAACAGAACATTATAATGAAAAATAAACAATTTTAGCTTTGTCGTGTTCCATATCAGACCTACCCTGCCAGCTGCTCGATCCTCTGGTTAGACCTTCAGACTGAAAGTTTAAATACGAGCAGCAGATTTCCTTTATTTTTCTTCTGGAATATCCTTGCCCTGCTGTTGTGGCAGAGCATGGTAATGCTGTGTCAATGGTTACTTGTTCAACAGCCAGCTTTCCAGACTGCCTCCGCCAAGGAAGCAGAATTGTGGAGTTTCTTTATCATATCCTTTCTGAAAGCATCCGGTCAGAATAACAAGACACTGATCTGTCGCCTTAGCAAAGGAGCAACTAGGAGAGAGGCTAAGACAACAAAGTGCGTTCTAATAATATGGAAAGTTTTAGTTTTCTAGAACAGTTGCATCAGCATGACTCAACAAGAGAGAAGACCTCATTTCTGCCAAAATAGTCCTGATGAGTTTTTGACTGCCAAGGAAACTGCATCAACAGAAAGCAGTCTGCATGTGAGCCAAGCTGGACAAGGCAGTTTTTTTCTTTCTTTGTCCTTTAGATGGGATGAAAACAATTTGTTTCTGACTGGAATGTTAGGATTTTCTGTTCATGAGTGATAGGACAAGAGCAAATCATAGAATCACAGAATGGTAGCAATTGGGAGGGAACTTTAGAGATCATCTGGTCCAACCCCCCTGCAGAAGCAGGCTCACCTAGATCAGGTTGCATAGGAACGTGTCCAGGTGGGTCTTGAAGACCTCCAAGGAAGGAGACTCCACAACTCCTCTGGGCAGCCTGTTCCACTGCTCCCTCACCCTCACAGTAAATGGAACTTATGTTTAAATGGAAGCTTTTGTGTTCCAGCTTCACCCCATTACCCCTTGTCCTGCTGCTAGATACCATAGAAAAAAGGGATGTCCCAACCTCCTGACATCCACTGTTTATATACTTGTAAATATTAATAAGATACCCCCTCAGTCTCCTCTTCTCCAGACTAAACAGCCCCAGTTGCCGCAGCCTTTCCTCATAAGGAAGGTGCTTCAGTCAGTCCCCTGATCATCTTGGTGGCCCTGTGCTGGATTATCTCCAGAAGTTCCCTGTCCCTCTTGAGCTGGGGAGCCCAGAACTGGACACAGGACTCCAAATGAGGCCTCACCACGGCAGAGTAGAAGGGGAGTAGAACCTCCCTTGACCTGATCGCCACACTCTTCTTGATGCGTCCCAGGATGCCAGAAAAGATATTACTAGTTTTCAAGAAAATGATTTGCCATGCCTATTTCAAAACAAGGATTTTGCAGCTTTCCAGATGAGCCACAACCACCTTCATCTCTGGCCCCTAAGGAGGCACCAAACCTCCCCAGGCAGAGCACTATTCCCCCGGTGCGTCCCTGGCCATCAGGGCTGCTACAGATACCCCAGGGCTGAGGTTCTACAAGACAAGCTGCACTACAAGGGTTTGAAGACAGAGAAATGAGACCTCTTATGCCCATTGTTGGATCATCGTTTCAGCTCACTGGGAGACAAAATGCTCTGTCACAGCCCACCGGGTGCAAGCTGGGTGCAAGCCATTCCAAGCAGGCTGTTGTGAGGAAGTTAGGGTTTGACATGTCAACACTGGAATTTCCACCAAGGAGGAAAATCAGCTTCGCCTAACTCTGAGAAAAATGCCTTCAAGAGAGGCTGAGCAAAGGGACATGCATGTGAATGCACTTCAGTATAGTAAAGGTCCAACAAACCTTGTCTTGCCTCATTGAGACAAATGCATGGATACATCTCATGCCTAGGTCTGTCTAATACACTGAAAAAAAGTGCTTTCTTCTTTTTTGTTTTTTTTTCCTTTTTTCTTTTTTTTTTAATGGAAGGGAAACATTCCTGGGAATGGGACCAAGTCACTGCAGAACCAACTAGAGTTTGTTTCCTGTACAGAGATGGAAAACACCATGCCAGGGATGCAGAGATACATATTTAACAGCTTGTCATACAAAAAAAAACCCCAAGTTTAACAGTTGGGCAAGAATCTGAGCAGGAAATGAATCAGATCATTATCATATGCCATAAAAATATCAAGATTGTTGAATTTGTTCCAAAAAAGACAACGCCAGGATATATTTTGCACAGGTAGTTCAGGCTTTGCATTCAGCTGCTGCCTCCCTCTGTATCTGATGCCATCAAATATTACAGACATGACAGCGCACTTTAGAAAGAGAAAACCACACCATTCAAAATCTTTGTTTTCAGTTATTCCAGACCTCAGAAGCTCTTTCTTCAGTGCAAGTACTTTTCTTGATTCATGGCCTATCAAAGCTCCACATTTTGAAGACAGAGGAAAAAAAAAAACATCTAATGAGCTACTTCTTAGGCTTTTTGCACTGGAGAAACTACATTTTTATGAGCTTCTTGAAGGGATTATTTCTACAGTGTTCTTTTGCAAGTGTATAATTTTTTAAACCGACTTGTTAGAAACCTCAATAGAGCAGAGTTGTAAACACCAGTGTGAAAAAAGAAAAAAAATTACTAAGAATTGAAATCCTGACCATAAAATGGTATCAGTAAGTATTTGAAAAGTGTGTGTTGACTCTGACAGAGCCACCAAAACACCTTCAAATAATTAGATATTTCCAATATCTGACCATTCTGTGACTTTGCAGATTTGAACATGATTGAAAACAGACATCCCAAGCTGATTTTCAAGTACACACTCAGTTATTTTAATCAGTCCTTCTAAATTGTCCTCAGATTGCATTTCTTGCTCTTCTAAAAACTTTCTTGAGTGTAGCAGTACAATCTTAGTAATGATAGATTCAGAATGGACCATGTAACTCTTGTGCTTGTGGTGCAAGACTCCTATTTGTATTTATTGCAGCATCTACAGGAACTTCCCATAGTAGGGGATCCCATTAGTCCAATGGTGATGTTGTCAACCCTGCAGACCTGTTAGCAGGACTTCAGATCTCCAGCAGAGACCAAAACCCCAGTGCAATCGTTGATTGCAAGCACGGAGTAATAGAAAAAAAAAAAAAACCCAAACTTCAATCTCTTCACTTGAAAGCAAGTAGAAAACTTACACAAATGTCACAACAGTGGGTGGTGGTAATGCTAGAAAGACTTTTGTAGATCCGTAAGAAGTGTAGGATGCATGGTAACTCATGCTTGCAAGAAATTTGTTGTGTAGTTTGCAGCTTTTAGACAGAAGATTTATTGAAGGAAGCAGAATCAAAGGAAATATCTGCAAAAAGGCAGTAAAACCAGTCAGTTTTAATCTCAATAGCTGGAACTACAGGAGAAGAATAAGTTGGTTCAGAGATAACCACAGGGGAATAAAATTTATCTACCTTGCTTTTGCTCTACTGTGGGAAAGACCATAAAATTGGGTGCATTTTCTTACCTTTTATTAGTTCAGGTGATATTCCTCAAATGCTGAACTCACAATGAAATTTGCACCAGTGGACACAAGAAGATCTTTGTTTCTTTGAGTCTTAGCATCCAATGTTTAACAACTCTTACCCGATAAACTGTCCACCTGGTTTGTTTTCAGCTAATAACTTACGCAAGAGTCACTATAAAGATTCTTTTCCATTTATAGAAATTATGTTACATTTGTACTTCTTTTATGTGCTATTTTTTATTGCATTGTTTTAAATTATTTTCCTGTATGTTCCATGATTAACAGCTTCAACAAATTTCCTTTAAAATCAGACCTTCAGAGTACATTATTTCTCTGGGGTTGTTTTTTTGTTCCCAGCTCACATCTGGGAGAAAAAGAGCAAGCAAAGCATACTGAGATGCATGACCCTCTGTTGAAAGGACTGTCTCTCAGTCATCTCTCTGACGTCTCCCTGTTTTCTATCTGATAGAATCCTCTCTGATGGCTGCAAAGCTTTCCAGTTAAGAGTATATTTCAGAAGTCACTAACAAAAACGTAGAGAGCAATGGGAGGGGGGATAGACAAGGCAAAGGCTGCCTGGATTCTTCTCTCCTGCTGTGGAGAGGTCTAATTCTTTTATGTAAAATAAGTTTTCCTCACAGCTTGTCATGATGAAACAGCCTATAAATGAGTTTGATTTGTTTCCTGTTTCTGTAGGTGGAGAAAACCTGTCTCCAGGTTGGGCAGGCCCCTTCTCTTTCCCAGGAAACTCAGCAAGGAGATGGCAAGCTGGTTTGCTGGACAAAAAACTGTGAGCTCATAACTTCTCACTGAGCAACAGGACAACATTGATATCATTGACTCACTTGGGTAAATCAGGTCTGCAACTGGATTAAGGCAGAAGGGAATGTTTCCATCCATTTTGGCTCCTGCTGTCAAAACAGACATGAAGGAACTGCCTTGTGCTCCACTCAGCCTTTTAGTCCTGCTAGAAAGTCCCCAAAAGAACACCCCCTATACTCCAGGAATGCCACCAATCATAAAATAATCCCTCACCGTTTGCTTTCCCTAACTCCGCTGGCACAGCAACGGCTACACACGCTGCCAGACTTAACAAGCAGTCACGTTAATCCCTCCTCTTGTTAGAGAGCCTTTCCAGACCAGGCTAAGCTCCCTGTGGATGGCTGCCTGCTGGGGCAGGTTTGTCTCAGGGTGGTTCCTTACAAGACTTATCTACGGGAGAAGGGCAAGCGAGCACCTAATCTGAAATGACTAAAGCACTGGCAGGCAAGGGACCAGCTTTGCTGTGCAGCTAACTTTTCCACTTGCAATTTTTCATTTGGGTGGTTTACCTTGGCTGGTTGTCTTCAGTAAACACCACACGACGCCAGAACCAGGAAATACCCGAAAATAAATAAAGAAATGGTGACTACTGATAGATCTTTCCTTGTCTTTTCGAGGATCAGCCTTACTCAGGCCAGACCCTGCCATCCTGAGAGGAGCAAAAGCTGCTGGGTCCAAAGCTCTGTCCATCACAGAGGTGAAGGACACCCCCAGCATGGGAGGAAGCCAAGATGGGGGTTTTGCTGGCCTCAGCGCTGCCTGTCTTGTGCAACCACCACCACGTCTGCACGCAGAAGTGTTTGGAAATCCCAGGCTGTGCAACTGGCCTCACCCCAGCTACCCTCAAGGCATGGGGAGTTGAGAAGCTCCCCTCCATGCTGCCCTGCTTTGTCCTGAAAGTTTCACGCATCCCGCTCCAGAGTTCAGCCAGTGGTTTTCCTGCCCCTTTGACCCATGCTTTGCCCTATAATTTTTGGCACTAAAGAGAACAACTTTGTAGATAAAGTTGTGCCTTTAGCAGTGCACTTACTCTCTAATTAGATGGATCCCTACTGCATTTTAAAGAGGAAATCAGTTAGTGAAGGCACTGAGGTGCTGCAAGGCCATCTGTCCAGAGGGCAGCTTGCATCCACCCCTCTGTGCTCCGTGCCCCTCCTCTAAGGCAGAAAGCCAGAAGACAGGACAAACCAGAGAAAATGAGACACCCCTGCCTCATGCCCCAGCCCCACCAGTGGGGAAGCAGCTGAGAGCTGGGTTGCTGCAAGCACGTACATTTAATCTGGCCTGCACATTTGGTGGGCAACAGGACAAGATTGCTTCTCCATGCAGAGCCACTGGCTTTGTCTGGTTCTGGAAAGCTGTCATCTTCTGTCCGAGAGGCTGTGGCAGGGGGAAATCACCAAGACAAGCTGCTGCAATTGTTTGTTTTCCTACAATAAGCAGGATATGTATAGATTTTCCTGTTCCATCCCACAGCAGAGGATTTTGTTTTGGAACCCGAGGGCTCATCAAACCTCTGTAAACGCTCCTACTACAAAGATACAGAAGGAGGTGCTACTTTCTTCTCTTCTGGACACATTTTCTGAAGGAGACAAGTGATTGGCAACTGAATTAAGCCTTGCAGATAAAAGTGGGCAGAGGAGATAAGAGTGAGAGGTTAACCACAGGACGTAGGCAGGGATGGGTTGAGACATTCTGAGCATCCCCAGAAGCAAAGCCAGAGGCCCAACGGGAACCGTGGAATCCAGACCCCAGGACCTCCAGATATGAGGTGCCAGCTGCATACGGGACACCTGAGAACTAAATGTTACATTTTTACCTATCTAAAGGGGCAGCAGGATCCCAAATTCTGCCTGAGTCTCGCCTGCGTTGCCACTGAGGTAAGACTGTTGTCCAATTCTGAAAACACATTAGAAATCTGCTTGCTGACTTGCTGATGATATACCTACTGAAATAAAGCTCATTTTATGTCTTTCTCTCTTTATTCTAGGAGACATAGTAAAGTCTAACAGATAAGACTGAATTTGAGAAAATATCCCTACCACAGATTTTGGAGGTGACATTGACTTCCACCTTCTTGCATAGGCCTTCTTGAAACGCAACTCCAGGCCATTTTAACGGGGACTAAAGGAGTGTACTGTTACCGAATCTGGCAGTTTCTTAACTAGGCTCTGTATTTCCATCACCACTGCCAAAAATATGCTTTTCAATCAAGCTGAGAAAAAGGTTATACTCCTTAAAAGCAAAACACCATGCACATAAACAAACCAGGCAAACAAAACAGAAGCCTGTGTCCTGCGAAGTCAAGTTGCAGTGAGGTAAAAGTAGCTAAGAGTAATGGTGCTCACAGCACCTTCCCCACTGGTAGCACGAGGTTTGGCTTAACAAGCAGAGCAGTGAGGCACAGGAGAGAAACAGACTTTAAACTGCTGTTCAGTCTTTGTGGGAAGCAGAAGCAGCTGTTTTGCAGACAAACTAATAAAATTCAGCATCTCACATAAGAGCAAGCTTTAGCTCAACTGTAACTCTAAAAAAGCCCAGACTCCAAAGGGCTTACCCTTGCTCTGGAGAAATGGCTTCTTCTGCCCACAGAATAAATTGTACAATTGAAAAACAGCTTTCAGAATAAACTGTACAATTAGAAGATGGTTTTCTGACTTTGCAGTAGCTGGCACACAACATTTCCACTTGCTGCTAGAAAGTGCCGCAGTTCCCTCGCATGTGGTGATGTTCAATGGCAAATGCACACAACCTGTCCAAGTGACCACATTGCAGCACAGACTAAGGTTGTACCAAAGTCAGGCATGTTATGGTGTTACTTCTCCCTGTCTCTTTTTGGAATTTAAAACAGACAACCATGAATAAGCAGAGGGACTCAAAAGGGTAGATGCTGACTTAGCCCCTTGAGTAGACCTGGGCAGCTCCTGAGGCTTCCTATTTCTTCTTCACATAAACCATTTCCCCACTAGGCTCTCTCTCAGACCCCAGACTTGCGGACTTTTCTTAGTATCTGCAGTATGTTTGAAGCAATACTGGGTCCACAGTAGTAGTAATCAAAAAAAAAAAACCAACCATCAAAACAAAAGAAAAAAAAAACCCCAAACCAGAGCAGTCGTTAGGCTTAATTCACTGCCGGAATACATGGGGGAATTTGAAATCAGCAAGTCAGTCCCATTACTGTAAGGATACATTTGGTCTGTCATCTATTAAAACGCATGGCTGCGTGTGCCTGGCAAGTGCTTCAAAGTTGTTCTTTTGATCTTTGCAGAGATAAAACTGTAATATTTCTGTAGGTATATGAGAACATTAGTTACTGGACTAGTTAAAAACCCCTTAACTTTTGAAACTGGTGCCATCTGTTTCCTATTTTTATATATAGAACTCAATACTCAGTCTCTTGAGGACTTCTCTAACAAACTCTACAAAATATCAGTGATGTTTTGGCCAAGCAGCTGAACTCCTGCTCCATAGGTCTGCAGATGGGGCTGGTCAACTGACAAAGGACTATTCAGACAACAGGAAGCAACAAGGAGAGAAGGAAGGACATCTAGAGGCCTTTTGCTCATCTCTCAAGCCAGCTCTTCAGAAAGAAGACTATTATCTGGGTTAGGCTTCAGGATTATCTATTATGGCAAACGGCATATGAGGTTCTTGCAATCAAACCCAAACCTCCAACTTACTGAGCTTCAGTCATGCAAGTCATTCTAGAGGATGCTCCAGGCTTACAATTCACTAAGGAAATTATAAGTAAGAGTTAACAAATACTTCGTATCTCATCTAAGGATTCTGAAGCATTTCTGTAGGCTGCTATTTGGTCCTCAGCAAACTGAAAGACAAATTTTAGTCCTTAAAGTGATAAATTATTAAAAACCTTTCAAGTGAACAGAAAGGTTAATTTCTTAGGAAAAAAATCCAAATAAATCCTTCATTAACCGGTGAACATACAGGGCATCTAGAAAAGGCAGAGAGATATCTCTCCTCAGTGACATTGTGAGGTGAAGTCTTCCGAAAGTTTGGAAGGGTATTGCTGTAGGGTAATGATCTGGGCCATGAAGTTCAGCTATTGCAAGGGAAACTCATAATCTTGCCTGTAAACCTCACTCAGAAGGCAGAAATACTTAGATAGGAAGAGCTTGTGTCACCGTGAGCTCAGCCCCATAGGCTGTCCACTCCCAGCGTCCCCCATCAGGTCTTGAATTTTGTCATGTTTCTGCTTGTGTCCAGGAGCACTTCACCATGTAAGCCACAGACAGCTCAGACCAGGCCATGCAGTCATGAGGTTCAAGGCTGCAACAGAAAGAGTAGGCAAACCCTGCAAGCCAGGAAACAGAGAGACCAGCTGTGCCTGCTGGGATGTGGTGCTGGTGAAAGGGACACCAAAGTGCTGGACAAAATTGCCCACTGGTGTCTATGTTCACCAGAGCAACAGCATGGGAAAATCATACAACTGAGCCTTGATTAAGCAGAAGATACTTTTCGATCTGCGTTCTTGCAGCCCTGACAGGAGCATTACATACCAAGGACATATAGACGGGAAAAACTGAAAGTCAGTACTCAAAATCATTTGGTGAGCACATGATCTGAATGCGGTACTAACAGTGGGAGCCCAGAGGCACACGCAGTGTGTGCTTAATACCCTTAGACAATGGCAGTGGTTGGTGCCTGATTAAAAGCTAATAGCTGAAAGAGGAACACAAACTGTGATTAAGCAGAGGCTTTCATCAACAGAACTAGGACAGGTATCTCCTCTGGTTAACAACTGCTAGCTGTCCTCAGAGAGCCTAAATGACCTGCAGGCAGCTATAGAAAGAGTGGATCTACACAAAACCACTGCTGAGTTCAAGAAACCATTTATGCTATAAACCATGTATGTCTGAGAAGCATGAATGGAGCTGAGAGGGAGTGAAGGCTTCCCACACTGCTCCAGAAACAGTGCAGCAACGAGGTAATTTTCCATTCCCTCACAAGTGCCACACACCCCATCCAGGAGGTGCATGCACTGTCACAAGCCAAGCTGGACAAAGGGTAAAGCAGCCTGAGAGCAGACGTCTGGAGGAACACTGACAAGATGCTACCTTTCCCACACGAGCACTGCTGAGAAGAAAGCAATAAGCTCCCATGGCCACCATCTCACTGGTCTGAGGAGAGCAGTGGGAAGATGATAGTATTTTTTGCTTTTTCTGCAAGGTTCCCTTGTCAGCTTCAGCAACTCTTCAGCATTTCCTACACCACACTGCAAACACCTTTCATCTAACAAGGCCACGTCAAGTGAATGAGGTGAAACGTTTCTCTCCCTAAATCAGAACCAGTAATCACAGCAGGTTCTCGTAGGGCACTGATGGCCAAGCGCTTCGCTGCAACACCCCAATGTTGCATGAGGAGGTTATTTCTAGTTTTGAGATGGCCCCACGTCACAGCACCTGCTGAATCCCGGCCTGCTGAAGGCCACCCACCTCCCGCACCGCCATTTCCCGAGAGCCGGCGCAGGCCCGGCACACCAGCCTTCCCCACACCTGTGCTAAGGAAGACATGCGAAAGTGTTACCTTCCCTTTCCCTACAGCAAATTGTACATTCAAGACAAAATTAAAACCAAACAAGCGGCTCTCAAAACAAGACTTTTGCTAGCATGGCTGGAGAGACAAGGGCTGGCAGAACCTGTGCACACCATGGTGGGGATGGTCAGGGTACAGATCGTCGCCCTCTCAAGATTGTTGTACCAGAGCTGGGTTTACTGAAGAGGACAGGGGCTTTTTTGTCACTCAGGGAGGTGATGTGCTCCTTCCAAGAGATGTATATGTATGCTCTTGGTTTCAAGCCAAGGCTAGCTGCTGGTAGTTTAGCTGACAATGATTAAATAACTGGTTTATGCTAGATGAGAAGCTCGTCCACACCAGCTAGAGCAGCTCTTCTGGCACTGGTTCATACACTGTGGAGGCCCCTCATTCCAGGCTAGCGTGGCCTCTGCTCGTGCAGGTTGCTGACAGCCTCCAAACAACAAAAACTCCAGAGAGGTGTGTGGGGCTGCATGGAAATGCCAGCTCATCACCACCTCCAAGCAAGGCTGCAAAAACCCTGAACAGCTCAGGGAGCAGCTCCTGTGCACAGCCAAGGGTGAGTGGCCAGGAATGGTCACCCTTCAGAGCAACCCTGCAGTTAGAAAGGTTTGAGAGTTTGTGCTGCTGTTGTTGAAGAAAGCAGCAAGAAATGAAATACAGCAAAGGTCATGGAAAAATTGAGCTGCATGGTGTGCAACCCACAGTGACAGAGGAGGGATTTTCGTCAGGCAAGCACGGACAGACAGCTGTTGCAGGGAAATCCACTCCAGAGGAGGAGGGAGGAGCAGTGATATTCAGCCTTCAACAGCAGGAGAGCGCCTGCGTCCATGCATTAGTGATTAGCTGCAGAGCGGGGTGCCAGCTCCCAGGACCTTGGCTGCATCACTGCCTTGTAGGGCTGCTACAATAAATCCTCACCCTGATGCACTCTTGTCACTCACCCGTGATGGGGCATAGCACAGGCCTCCTGCCCCTCCACGTCTCCCAGCTTGCAGACAGTGAGCATTGCTGGGTCTCACCCAGCATAGCCTCCTCTAGTGCAGCACTGGGCAACTGTGTATCCAGTCACGTTCAGGGACCTCCTTCTCCAGCTGGGACTCCCAACCCTGTCAGCTTCCCACCTGTCAGAAAGGCAGAGTGAGCATGGCATTGCCACCTGGACAGAGAAGTACAGCAGCCCTGGGGAGACAGTAACTCACAGCCTGCCCAAGGGTGCTGCAAAAGAGGACAGGACACGCCCTGCCCCAGGCCATTTCCCCCACAAAAGTGGACAGGCAAACTGAATGGGGCAGAGGAATCAAAAATACAGCTAAAACATATCAATGGTGGCAGGGAGGTGCCACCGTGCACCTTTTCCACAAATTGCTGAAAACAAAGCAAGTATGTGGAGAGGGCAAAAGGAGATGACTCAGAAAAATAAACAATGGGTGTTCCCTGATGCTGGGAGGGAAGAAAGTAAATGAGGGAAAGCAACACCCAATCTACCGCTGTAAAGACTGGCCCAGAAGCTCACCTGGCAGGACAGTGGTACCGGCTCTGCAAGAACTTGTGGTGCTGCCCAGACTGCAGCTTTCCGTGAGGCAACAGGACTTTTTTTGGGGCACAGAGAAGCTGGGTGCTGGAACTGAAGGCACTGCCAGCCCCAGTGCAGGTGGCCGAGCACCTCCCCTGCTTCCTCCCCTTCCGCCCTCTTCAGGGGATTGAGATTTTCAGCATTCTCTTTCATGAGCTCATTTACCCTCTGGCAACTGGATGTCTCAGCTGCCCTTAGAGCTTCCAGGTTAATTTCTGCCAGTGCAACAGCAACCCCTGTTTGCTGGTCATTGCCTTTGAGCAACTTGAATGGTCCTACAAGCCCAGGTCCAGCTGCAAAAACTGTAGAACAAACCCACCAACTGCCACCATGCTTACAACAATGCCACGAGAGCAAGGAACTGCCACGCTCCCCAGGTGAGCCTGGCCTCATTAACTCATACTGGCCCCCACATTTTGAACCCCTCATATGCTATCTGCAGCTTGGTCTGGCCAGCTTGTGCTCCCAAGCAGTTAAAAACAGACACCCAGGCCAGGCCGGTAGCAGCCAGGCTGCTGTGCAGTCCCAATCCCTCCCTGCAGAATCAAGCTCAATGCTGCAGCAGCCTCACCAAGAAACAGGGTCCCAGTGGAGCAATACCCTCAACTATAGAGAAGCTACATCAGATACTTCTCTCCCCTTTGCTCTCCAGTGCTGTGAGGGGCTTGCTGCAGCCTGGAAAGGCTACAGCACCCAACCATCCCTGCAGGAGATGCTGGCCGTGTCCAAACATCACCTCTTGTGGAATCTGTAAACAGTCACAAAACGTGCCAGGAATACTCCCTGGCTCCGGGATGGAAATGCTGCACAAACAAGGCAGACTTGGCCAGTATGGCCTGTGTGTCCTATCCAAGAACAGGGTTAACTTGGTATCCTTAATTCCCAACACACAGCAAAGAAGCCACAAAGCCCCTGGAAGCAGGGAGCTGGGGTGGCTATTGCTTCCCTAAAGTCTTATCTTAGGAAAACGCTGAATATCCTGAAGCTATGCAGCGCTCACATTGGGATAGAAATCAACACTGACCCCTTGGAATTGCTTGTGGGTTTTTTTCCTCCCTTTCTGTCACCAGCCCTACCAACTAATGAACTGTACACAATAATCCACTTTTATATTATTATTTTTGGGTTCCCTTTGCAATCTTAAGCATTTCTTGGGTTAAATGACTACTTTTTTTTTCTGAAGTTTCTCAGGAAAAAAAGGTACCAGTTTCAGAGATCACTGAAGCTCCCGAACTTACCTTAAGGAATTCCTGGCATAAGGCAAGAAATGAGGAATTATTTTGTTCATACCATAGAAATGTCTTTAGAGCAACCTCTCCAGTTTCACTCCAGCAGAATTATAATCACTTTGTTACAAGGAAATTTGCAGTGGAATTATTTCATCTTTCCCTTTACTGTAGGAAGAATGATTTTAACTGAGCCCAAATTCACTAGAATTCAGTGGATTGCTAACTAAGCTACAGATGTCTCCTGATGGCAGCAATTATTCCTGGTAACCTTAATGAGCTTGTTACATTCCTTAGTTATTGTTACGAAAAATTGCATGAAATGGTTTGCCTAATACTACACAGTTCCTGGGGGAATCTTGATCTGTTCTGCTTTGATTAAAGAGAATGATTGTTTTCTTTCTTAGCAATATTTCTCGAGTTGTTTGCGCCTCATTTCCCTTGTCTTTTGCTGGCACTTTCACAATGCTAACCAGCTTTTTCACAGAGCTCTTATTTTCCAAAGGTTTATACCTTTCTTTTTCTGCTTTCCCTGAACTCTCCAATGTCTTCCCTTGGTTTATAGCTTCTCCCCCTGCCCTGCCCCCACTTTTTCAGTGATTTATTCTGTCTAGAATATATACATTACTTACAACAGGGACTCCTCAGTGCTGATCAAAACTCTGAGGAGTTTTGTTGTTGTTACAGTTTGTTACAGTCATATGAAAAGCATCTCCTCGAGGAATAGCTTTGTTTCAGTACACAGAAAATACACATCTCCTTAAAACAGGATTAGCAGGATTAGCTGAGTAAACTGAGTGCAGCTTTGCATGTCGTCTCTTCTCACCTGTGATTTGCTACACAACCATAAATATCCAGCAAATAAAGAACTTCACTGCATTTCAAACCAAATGATCGCTTGGGTCTTTTTCTCCATATTTATTACGTTTCCACTCACACTCTCTTCCTCTTCAAGTCTCCAGCCATAGGCTAGAGGTGCACAGAAAGCATGCCAGTGGTTATGAGTACTTCTCACGTCTTAGCACTGGTTTTGGGAGTGCTAAAAGTTCACTGAATATGTGATCTTTCCTTCAGAATTACAAGCAATTATGATTAAACTCCCGATTCCCATGTGCGTCATGGAAAGCAGCTGAAGACTCCCAGTGCCATTAAAACGCTATGGTTTTGACAATCATTCAGGGACAATCCCATTTTTGTGACACCTTTCAACAAAACTTTCCTTGCAGCAACCGCTGATCTACCGAAACAAACTTTTTGTGGCAATGCACTGTTTTTGGTGATGCATTTCAAGATCTGGGATGGCATTTCTGGCAGAAACCAGCAAGTCAGAGGAGCTGGTCTGACAGCTCAGCAATGCAGCGAGACTGGCAGGGCCAGAATTTAGGCCTGGCAGCTGACAGTTGCTTTGCAGTGCATTTTCTGCTCTGCCTTCAAATGAAAACAAATGTGAAAGTCTCAACATCTCAAATAGAGTTCTGCTCTTCTACTCAGTCTGTGTTCAAAGGGCAAGAACTACTAATATTAAAAAGGAACTTGTTCAAAGTTCACAGAATACTCCAAATAGTGACTGGGCCCTATAGTGGTCTCTAGCTCAGCCTCTCACAAGGCACAGGACTGCCATCACCCACCACCACTACAGTAGGTCATGCGCAGCTTTCCATTCAGCTGCACATCATGAGTGCCTCCATGCATGGACATGTCCATCCCTCAGAGCAGCCACCAGCAGACTCTGGTTCTACCATCTTTCTGGCTCTCCTTCAGGCAGCTGGGTAAGGCCGCTACAGGATCTCCATTTACTCTCTCCTCCTTAATGAGTCCCCTTGCTGAGGACATCTCTGAATCTAAGGGATGCTTTCTCCTTTTTTCTGACACCTAAGAGTGAAGATGCCTCAACACGCTCTGCCATGCCAGTAAAAAAGGCTGTAGGGGAGGAGTCAGCAAAGGCAGATTGCATGGTGGAAAGACTCAGCCCTGAAGTGGGTAGCAGCACGTCCCTGGTTGCCTTTCCCACTGCGAAGACTCTGTCTCACAATGCGAGCTAACGCAATGCCGTTGTTTTGGAGAGCGGTGTGAACTCTGCTCTCAAAGAAATACTTGTTCCAGTTGAAGCTTTAAACAAGGGCAATTAAATGCACTGAAAATGCTATTGCAACATGAAGGCTAAAAACATAAACACAAAATGTCAGAAGTCAACCTCAGGAAAAGCTGCTCAAAGAAATGCCCATTCAGCCACACTGCACAAGCTTAACATTGCCCAAGTGACAGCTTGCATTTTGAAGCCAGATAAACAAGTTACAATTCAACTTTTTTTCTATTGCCAGAAGTTCCCACCCACAAATAACCCTGTCAGCAGCAGAAGTGGCACCACTTAGGAAAATCTCTGATCTGTACCAGCAGACAGGTCCCCAGAAGCATGGTTTGGTACAACCTGTGAGGAGTGCATTTGACCCTGAGCTGTATGATAGCCCAGGACGACTAAGGAGCAACAGGCCTCAAACCTCAGTTAAATATTTCAAAAGCTGGTTTCGAAGCCCAAAACTGCAAGGTAAGTAAAGTACAGAACAAGTTACTAGAGCTAAATGAAGATATCTATACTACTGACTAGCAGCCAACCACTTCACTCTATAATTACCATCAGGATGAGCCCAATTTGAGCTCTCCTTGAACTGCAGCTGGACTGCACACCAGGTGACTCTCCCCTTGAGCAGGGACACTCTCGAGGTTGAGATCCCTTAGCTGAGACTAAGAGATTCTTTCTCGCCCAAGGAGGAGATCCCTTACCCACAACAGATCCTCGGTAAACAGCTGACAGCATGCTGAATCAATACTACTGACAAATTACTAGTTAATGTACCTACTCAGCATTATTATAAACTTTGTAGAGATAATTCCATTAGGCATAAACTGTCGTCCAGCTCTGAGACTAAGACTGGCTCTGGCTGCAGCTGGGCTCCAGAAAGAGTTTAGAAGGCATGGAGGTCCACTCTGAACCTTGTGACTCAACAGGAGAGTCTTCCTTACCCTTTGTGTCCCTGATCTCTATGTCAATCATTCTGACTCAATGCTCCTTCGTGTATTTCTTCTATGCAGTAATTAATAAGGTGACTCTTGCCATCAAAATTGAACCTTCATAAATCACTGTTAAACTTTGTAAAATCCAATCAAATTTATTGAACTCTGTCAAGCAATTTTCTTACCTCAACAGAAAACAGAGAAGCAGAAGTATGCTGAGCTGAGTGATATGCTTTCCACTCATCTGTAACATAATGTGATTACTTAAGGGTCCAAGTTTGTACCTACAAATGCTAAACCACTCCTCCTTTATACCACAGAATGAAACCTTCAGAAGAAACATGCAGTACAGGTTCATGGATGCTTTTAAGAACCTGATACTATCCCTATTCTTGAAAAAAAATGAGGTTTAAATGTATAGCCTTCGCCTGACAGTAGCAGTGTCCTGAATACTTTGCTTTTTAAAATGCAGCGAATGCTCAGACTTCAGTAAAAAAAATTTATTTTCAATATAAAAGTGCCAAAATATCCACCAACATAGTAATCTATTCAACAACCAGCTTACTCTAGTAATCAAAATTGCAAGCATCTTTATTCACATTTTTAAATCAAACTCCTTTCACACATTTCCACAGTAACCCGAGTCCCTCGAAAGTGGGAAATTTGCGTTTCGATTGGCTGCTGTAGTCCATATGTCCAAGTTCATGTAGGCACGGAAGGGGTTAAACCTCGGATAGTATTCCTGCTTACACATAACTGCCTGGTTCTCCATGTGGGTTGAATGTTGGGTCGTGGCACTGACAGGGCAGCAGCTTTCATAAACATCACTCTGAGGTGCCCAGATGGAACCAAAAAGTCCAGACATTGGAGATAAGCTTCGTGTGCTTGAGAGGTAGGGCTGTGGGGCAAAGACAAAATCAGCACGGAAAAACACAAAAGGGACCGTTTGCCAGAGAAAAGGGGGACATGTTACTAAGTGGGAGGAAGTAGCACTTATGCAGAGAACAAGCAGAAAACTGCACGAGTTTAGAAAGCAATACAGTTGCCGAAAACATTAGAGCAGTGTGAGTGTGTCTGTGCAAAGGCACCTCGTTAAACGAAGCCATATGAGCTCCTTCCTGTACGGCATCGATATTCCTGTTACAGGAATACCATACTCAGTTCTGGTCAGGCTGTTAAGAAATGTACAGGAGAAACAGAAGACATGTGAAGAGCACCATGCACATTTAGAGAGTTAAAATTAAGAGAGAAGGACACCTAAGAAATGACAAGAAAAAGGCTGAAGCATGTGTCAGTACTGAAAGAGACTATGCAGGCCAGGAGCAGAGAGGGGTATTCAGTATGGAAAAGAGACCGTAATTGGGAGCCAGGGAATTTAGTTAGAAAATTTCGAAAGCTTATAAAGAACCTCCTGGAGGGCAAGATGTGTTAGTCTGTGAGGAAGTCTCTTGGAGAAGGTCATGGAAGTCTTGGGACTTTTAAAACTGAATGAAACACTGAAATGTATTGTGGGGAAAAGCTCGCCAGGGAAATGAAATGAATTATCTAATGTATTTTCCAATCTCTACCTTCTGTGTTTCCCGGCATTCCTGAATAAAATATGAAATAAAGCCACGTCTATTTTAGGAAACAGTCTTCTACCAGTTTCACTGCTTCTTAATACAGCAGAATTTCTCATTTGTAGTTGGAAATAGCTCTAACTTTATTTGGTTAGTTTTAGTCAAAATAAACCCTCTGTAAATAATTTTTTAAAATTCTAAAATAATTCTAAAATATAAGCAGAAGAGAAGGTGGCTACACTTAGAGACCACCTTGAACTGAAGTCACGACACTGCACTATTGGATGACATAAACGTGGCTTGTCTGTAACAAGTCAAAGTCAGCAATCAGAAATCCAGCTTCAATCACTTGGACTTCCTAGCAAAAATCCCATTTATAGTCACTGAGAGTAGCTGTCCATTCAGCTCTACAATTTCCAAATCTCTTTGGGTTTTCCTGTCAGCACTTTTTGTGTTTTACCTTCATCTGGAAAGGCTGATTTTGATAGGAAAAAGTCTCAGTAGACTATGCAAGTCCAAAACGTGGTGTGGTGGTTTGGGTTTTTTTCCATATGTAATGCGATTTTAGTCAGTTTTCAGGCAAAAAGATTGGTGTTAAAATTTCACAGACAAGGTCCAGTAACAACCTTGACCAACAGCTGGGTAAAAGCCAGGCTACCAATGTCAGCATCAAGCACGTACACCAGGCTACTGGGAGGGCTCATGAAGAACATGCGAGCAACAGGCAGGGGGAAGACGGGAAGGCTTTGGGAAGGCTCTGAAGGGGCACAGGAAGGCTGCGCCTGGCAGTGACAACGCTCACCGTGGAGCTGACGTAGCTGGCTGGCTCCCAGGCAGGCGGCATGTTGGGTGGCGCGTTCCAGGTGGAAGGACAGTTCTGGTCAATGAAGGCTGTGTTCTGCACTGCTGCCGGGCCCGGGAAGCTGCTGGGGTAGTTCATGTTTTCTGCCGTTTGTGAAAACAGGGAGACAAAGTGAGACTTCTGCAAGACAAACACTAACAACATTTCTGCAGGGGAACATCGAATCTCCTTGGAGTGAGTCGGTCTGGAACCGACCTAAGCCTTCAGTGACTTCAAGCAGCTTCAGGGCAGCACAGCAGCAAAGCATAACAATTTTTGTTAACAAGAGTCCCGCTCTGTATTAGGGACCCAATAACAAATTGCTATCAGGAGGACGGGATAAAGAGTTGGCAGTCTCTCTACTGGAGAACAGAGTCTTTGTTAGTCTCAGAACGTGCATGGCAGAGCCTACCCGGACTTCGCTGCCAACATGCCTCAGCTTTAAGCACCCAAGGGATCACCGTGCTGCCTGTGATACTGTAAGCCTGACCTTTAATTATTGCTTAGGTAATGCTAAAGAATTCTAGGTTGCTGCCAGTGTGCTTCACAAGCCAAGAAACTCTAGCCTGGAAAGGTAATTGGTCACAAGAGGCATTCTGTTTCACACACTGGAAGGCAGGAGTCTGCCAGAGGGGAAACAAAGAAAATTGTGCAAAGATTTCTCTAATACTGTGGTCACAAGCATTTCTCTCTATTCTCTCTCAGACAGACTCCTGTCTCCCAGCTTTTCAGGCTTAACAACTCCATAGGAAGACCGGTCTTCTCATCTGCCACATACAGACATCATTTATTACTACAGAGCAACCAATCAGATGGAAACCATAAAGGCCACTTAAGCAACGAACACCCAGATGTTTGTAGACAAGCTCAGCCTTTGGCTCTACAAAAGGTGAGAGAAAAAAGCATGGTCAGTGATAATGCATAAGCTTTACTTCATCCTACCTTCTGGGAAAGCACCGTATTCATTCATCTCTAGTGGACAATACATGTTGGAAAACTGGCTGTCACAAGCTGCATTCCAGTCAATGAAGCTGTCCCAAGAAAAAGAAAAATCTGCTGTCAGAAACAACTCACAGAACTTCTGAAAAGCATTTAGAAATGCTTATTTAATGTAAAGCCGTTGGACACAGAATCCCTGTAACTGATGATGAGGCTTTTCACATGCTGCTTGCCAATCCTGCCAGTTCCTACTCTCTGCCACTAACTAACCACAGAGATGCTCTCACCCAACTAATTTCCCTCTGGGAGGGTGACCATCTTGTAATGACAGATACTGGAGTTCTACAACACCTAACTGGGTTCAACTTCTTCCTCAGTAAAAAGAAAATCATTGCACTTCTTTCCCTGCAACCACAGCAACGGCAGATATAAAGAGAAATAACGTGGTTTCAAACAGAAGAAAATAGAACATCTTCTCAAGCATCTGAATGCTTGAGGAAAGCCATCAAAATGGGGATTTCTACTTTCCCTAGCACATATGTTGAAGTCCTGTTAAAGTTATTTTCACTAAACCTCTCATTAATTTGTAGGGATTATAATAGTTTTAATTAATATAATTTCAGAATTGCAAGATGACTTTTCAAAAGTAATTCTTAAAGGGAAGTCAGAAGTGAAACAAGCCCTGCCATGCTGTGAGCCTGAAGAATCCCAAGTTTGGACCTAGTCTGGACAAGGTGAAGACATGGAAGGATTTCATGTTGTGCCAATGTAGTGTTACTATTCAGGCAAGAAGTTATTCTAAGTTACCCCTACTACATAGGAACTAATAATTGCACGTAGTTTTGCATATAAAGTCTGATTTGAGATGGGTGTATGGAAGCAAAGTAGCAGAATACAGAATCTGCCACAAAACACCGTGTTAATCCATCTGATGCAACAGTTGGATGGGCCACTGGCCATCCCTCTCAATCATTAGGACTGCAGTTTGTTGACACAACAGTTAGGTTAGCTCTTGGGGGCTTCTGCATCACCACTCTCTCAATTTAGATGACAGGATTATGACCCAAAGAACCACCCATATTTCACTGCTGTGTGGTGGCAGGGTATTTCTTCTCTCTGGTTTGTGGTGCATCTCTCATTAGCAAAATTTGCAGTGTAGAGAGTCTAAAGTACAAAACTTACTCAAGTGCATTACTACGGGAAGATCAACCCAAATCTACACAGACCCTGAAACAGTCAGACCAACTTTTATCTTACACCACCTTCAAACTAGATGATCTGCCTTTATTTAACAATGTCTGTTCGTACCATTTAACACAAATACACAGTGCATATCACACCCCATCATATACAAGAGTTATGTATTTAGTAAGAGAGCAAACAAATATAAAAGCCAGGCTCCCTGCCTGGCCACGCAAAAGAAGTTGAAGAAATTAAAAACTTTCCAATAAGCAATTTGAAGGAAGTTCTGGAATACCTAAATATGAGCAGGAACAGCAGTGAATTTGTCTTGGCAAAATAAATCATGATGTACTACTGGGAGAGCATCAACAACCAGAACGAAGATAAAATCAACAGCAGGGATTTTACTTTAACTATCATCTGCCTTAACAATATTATAAAATAAGCTCAAGTACAGTCCTCGGCATCACAGAAGCCTAAACAAAGTATTATCTCTACTGTTTACATGAAACATAACTTGCCTGTTGTGGACAGAGGGGGTTTCTTGGATCATGCATGGTATATTATTCTCAAGGTTGTAGTTCAAACTGTTTGTCAGGCAGACTGGCTGAGCAGGCCACAATTCTCCTGCTGGATAAAGACCTAAAAAGGGAAAAAGGAATGAAACATGAAACAACAGCAAAGAGGTTCTGCAAACTCTGAATGTCACAATTCCATATGCTAGATTAAAATAATCCAGAATTACTAACTAATCGACTTTATCATGATGAATGTCCACCTTGAAACGAATCTCAAAATTCCCATCTGTTAAAAATATATATAAAAAGACTTAACAAAGAAGATGAAATTTGACCAACGGGACAACAAATCCCTACAGAAAGTCCTTAGCCACCAGAGCTAAGACAGTGCCCTTGCTCAAGGCAGGACAGAGGGCAAGGAGGTGAATCCCCACCTCTTGCCCACACCCATCAGTCAGGAACCATCCCTGTCTGAATTCCAGCTGCACAAATGCAGCAGGGAACCGGATGAAAAGATCCATTTATGACCAAACAATATGTGAACTGGTTACAGCTGTATTTAGCCCCTAGGGCAGATATTCATTGTGCTGCTCTCTACAGACCAAGTGCCCTGACTGCCCACAGACGCTTGGTTCCTATCATCTCTGTGAGAACATACAGCTGGAGAAAGGAAAAAATCCATATCAGCAGTTTCCAAGAGAAAACAGTTGCAAAGTGCTCTCTATTTCACACAACTGATATTATGAATATTGCTACTGTGCAGAAAGTTTAATCGGCACATCTTTCCTATCTGGCACAGGTTAAGCCTACAGCAGCGGGGACAGCCACAGGCAGGCATGTGTTCTAACCAGCTTTCAAACTACACATCATACAGCTTGTTGCTTTTATGAATTCCACTCAACAAGTTAATTTTACTTCCCTTTGAGATACGATGGCAAGAGTTTTAACAGCCCAACCACAACCTCATTCATTACTCAGAAAGCAAGGCCTGACTGGAAATTCAGAGAGAACAGTCATATTTGATTTGAGGCTGGGCTTCTTAACACACCAACCACTGCTCTTGATCTCCCAAGAGCATTACTTTTGGACATAAATCTGTGCAAAGCAAGAGGAGGAAAAAACAAAGAATACCTAAAGTGTGAGTTGAAAGCTAAACACTACCTTGGAACAGAGAACGTGCAGCAAAAAAATGTGACGGTAATAAGCTTTCAAGTTCTAAGAACAAGACATCTTTTAAGTTGCTGCATGGAAGTGTTTTTACCAACATCACTGAAAAAAGTGTCAGCTGTTAATGAAGTAACTGACCTTTATTTTTGTCAGGATCTGCAGCTATGTCAGCAAAACTGGGACACATTGTTTCAGGATACTGGGGGATGCTGTTCATGTCTCTGCTGAATGAAATGAAAATTTAATTTCTTAAGTCTAGACACTGTTATGCTTCACAACCTAAAGTATTTCAAAAGAAATACACATAGATGTAAAAATATCCTAACGAATATCACGACTGCTATTGCTTCCCCACTCTTTCCTGTTTTTTCTTCTTATTTTGAATTAAGCACTGCAACATATTGGGTTTTTTCAAATTAAAGACCAGTTATTACTTATTACATACACAAAAACAATACAATTAATACATCTTTATTACTCCATTTTTATTACCAAAGTATCAATCTATTGCAAATTAATTCAACAACTCCATGTACTCCATGAGGATGAGTAGGGACTCTCGCAAGTTTACTTTCGTGTGTGCGAAGACACATAGGCACACATGAACATTCATTTCATATTCATCAAATCCCATCAAAGAAACTAGTCAAGATGAATGGAAAGAGAACATTTGCAAGCACTAGAATCCCAGAGGAAAAGGATTAAATTACTTTTGCCAGTGAAAAGAGAGTGTCATCAATGAGAAGTGAAATGAGGACTTGTAGTAATAAAAATTGGAGATGCTATCTCTACTACAGCAAAGAAGCAGGAAGGAACGTAGGGGAGGGGGGAATCAATTTTCATGCTATATATCCTAGGAGAATATTATTCCCATTAAAAGAATAACATCAACTTGAAAGTCTTGCTCCCACCTGTTTTATTTAAAACCATCATTACTTTAATAGAACTAAGTGGTAACGGAAGTGTAGTAAGTTGGTAAGATCTGGAAGACATGACAGGAAAGACCAATTTCCCTTTTCCCCCTAATTTTATTTTGCATTTGGAAGCAGTTATTTTATTTCCCCAGCATAATCCATTTTGTATCTATCTTTTCATGTGCTGAAGAAGGGTCGTCTTCTTCCAAATATTAAGTATGATTAGATGATGACCAAAAATGGCAAGCCAACAGGTAGGTAAAATTTAAGCAAACTGAGACAAGATTTCAAGTTGGTGGTGTTTCTTTAATGTCTTGCAGGTGTAGATTCAAATTTTTTACCTGGTATTGCAGATGTTATGAGACAGATTTAAAGTGATAGGAGTTTCAGATGGAAAATCATTTTGTGAAATATTCTCTCCTAAAGAAAAGAATGACTGTGAAAATCAAAGATCCTAAAAAAAGAAGTATGCACAGAATACACATACACACAAATAGAATCATCAACTCTTAATCAAATCTTCTCTCAGACTGGAGTGTCACTGTCAATTTCAAAGTGTGCTATCTAAGTCCATATGGTCTTATATTTGTTTTATGGCTTATAAGTGACTACCACATTCTTAATGGAGAAGTTCCCTGTTACTATCAAATTCATTTTGAGTTTGAAAGGTTTTGGTTTTTTAAGAGGAATTACAATATGATCAAACAAAAATTATGTGTACACAATTCATTATCTGTTAGATCACAGATTCAGATACCTCACATGCTATCTTTTGGTAACGTAAAGTTTTATATATACACAAAGACACATGTAAGTACCTGTGTGGTTTTAAATTATTCAAAATATCTTCAAAAAACCCACCATCTCAAATATGGGGTTACTTGTGTCAGTTCAGCACTTCCTTTAAAATTTATTTCTAGTGCTACATCAATCTGGATAGTAATGGTAGTGACAAGGTTTAGGCATTGAACTATTTTAATGATATTCAAGCATTGAAAAAACTGCAGTAATGAACCATGTTTCTCATACTAGCCAAGTGGCTCAGGTCTCCTGGTTAGTTGTGCCTCAAGTACAGCTATCCATCCATCCCTCATTGGTAGATTTCTTAAATAACTATAACATTAAGAGAACAAGGCGACGTAATATAAATTGAAAGGTAGAAATTGCTTTGACTGGTAACTTCCAGTTCTTCCATCTTTCCATGATAACTATATGTGCAGTTTCCTCGCCGAGGAGTCTGATACTTGGTAGCTATCTTCATCTCCACAAAACTTGTACTTTTTTTCAAGTTCTTTAAATCTCTTATCTTTCTGAGAGCTGTCTTATACAAGGAAATAATATACAAGGAAAATAGATGTACCCCATGTCACAGTACTACTCCTTTCCATTCAGAAGGAAGGCTGAAACTCTGCCCACTTTTGCACAGAGGTCATTTTTGCAGAACTTACTTGATGGAAGAAAATGCCTGGCTGTAATCATGGGCTTTTTATCTCCATCTGAGCTGCTGGTACTGCTCCAGCTACCCCAACTCCCACGACTGGCACGAACACTTCCTGATGAACTTCCACAATCTGAGCTTGAATCGGAACAAAACTTCTCCAAACACTTCTTTTTGGACCGTTGATAAAAGCTTTCTGAAGAAGTTAAAAAAGTCCCAACAACAAACAAACAACACAAAACATTTAAGAAAGTCTCTCAGCTGAAGGTGCAGTGAAAAGACATCTCAAACATGATTCTCTGAATTTACTTCTATTTAACAGAAATACCTTACTATATAATAACTGCTTACTAAACAAAACAATATTTACTGACAGTTGAAGATAGGCACACCAGCCCCTACCACAAAGAGTTTATGACCTACGTGACACCTGCTGTACAATGAATGCAAGTGAGGATACAGTGCAGTTAGAGGCAGCCATTTGAAACAGGAAGCCCAAACTGTTCTTTGAAATGTATAGGTTCATATAAATATTTGAAACATGAAACATATCCTGGCTGTTGGAACATCCATACTAAAAGCAACAACAAATGTCAGAATCAATTAATTCATAAGCAGTAGTTTATCCTTTCTTGTTATCTCATCAGGGAGGAAAAGGACAATCCTATAAACATTGATACCTTCTTCAGATCTCTTCCCAAAAATCAGAGAAAAGAGCTGATTAAAATCCTGATGGAAAGGCATGAAGCAGGTACCCGAGCTAGTGGTGGTTTTTAAAAATCATTTGCCTGATCTCAAGGTGGCCTTCACAATACAGATGCTTCAGGTAATACCAGCTTCAATTTGAACACACAAGCAGACTGTTAGTCCTTCACCCAGGACTGACAGATTACAGCTTCAGACTGACTCACCTTCTGATTTGCACCACCAACCAACTCCACAGAGAAAGCAGGTAGAGCCCTTCAGAAGTGTGCAGGTATTACTTCAGGCACTGCATCATGCCAGTCCTGTCATCTTTGCCTCAGGCTGATTGATGGGCTGAGGTCAATTGTATGGGTTTTCACTAGGCCAAGTGTCATGTCCTGTATTTGGGCCACAACAACCCCAGGCAATGCTACAAGCTTTGGGAAAGAGTGGCTGGAAAGCCACTTGGTGGAATAGGACCAAGGGTGTTGGGTCAACAGCTGCCTGAACATGAGCCAGTAGTGTGTCCAGGTGGCCAAGAAGGCCAACAGCATTTTTGCTTGTATCAGAAATAATGTGACCAGCAGGACCAAGGAAGTGATTGTCCCCCTGTACTTGGCACTGGTGAGGCTGCACCTGAAATACTGTGTTCAGTTCTGGGCCCCTCACTACAAGAAAGACATTGAGGTACTAGAGTGTGTCCAGAGATGGGCAACGAATCTGGTGAAGTGTCTGGAGAACAACTCTGATGAGGAGTAGCTGAAGGAACTGGGGATATTTAGTCTGGAGAAGAAGAGGCTGAGAGGACATATGAGCACACTCTACATCTACCTAAAAGGAAGTTGTACTGAGGTGAGGGTCAGTCCTTCTCCCAAGTAACAAGTGACAGAACGAGGAGAAGGCCTCAAGTTATGCCAGGGGAGGTTTAGATTGGAGATTAGGAAGAACTTTTTCACTGAGAGGGCTGTTAAGACACTGGAACACGCTGCCCAGGGAGGTGGTGGACCATCTTTAGAGATATTTAAAAGCCATGTAGATGAGGTGCTGAGAGACATGGTTTAGTGGTGGGCCTGGCAGCATGAGGTTACCGATTGGACTCAATGATCTTAAAGGTCTTTTCCAACCAAAACAATTCTACAATTCTATGAATATAGCCACAAAACCCCCCACATTAAATTTCTTCCCCTGTTTAAGACAATTAAGATTGCATACCTGTTTCTCCCTGTATAGACAAGTTCCCAGCTTTCTGGTCTGTTTTACAGTTTTCCCCATTACCCTGAGGACACCAGGCTCTTATTCCAATATTCGTTCTCAGATCTGGCCTTTCAAATTCACTGCAGATATGCTTCAGCTCACTCTGCTCAGGGACCCTAATACAGCCACACCCAAAGAAAAATGTTTGCATTTTATGTTTCAGCTGGATTTTTCTTTTTCAGGCATTAAACACCTTAATTTTCATGGCTATTGAGGCAGGATGCCAGGCCAGCTTTAGGAGTCTTATTCCCCAACTTTACAGAAACCTAAAAAACAATATCCCACCACACAGATTACTTCCCAGGGGTAAAAGCAAAAATATACATGTATGTTTAACTCTGTTCTCCAATTGCAGAAGGCAATCAGATGTTAACATTGCCAAACACAGTCTAGCACTGTACAAAGACCAAGATGCACAGGAAAAGGTGCCCTATGTGTATTTCACTGGCATAATTATAACTAGAATAAGCCCATCACCTGAAGTTTTTGCTAGCAAGACAAATATCTGCATCCAACATTGTTATCAAAAAATATTAACGGAAAATGAATAAAATCCAGATGTGAAGTTTTCACAGTAAGGAAATGGTTACATCTTAACTTGGAAAGTAGCAACTGCTGAATCTGTTCAAGGAACAGACACCCAGTTTCAGAATTTCACTTCCTTTTTTTTAATCTTTCCTACACCTACAAAGGTGTGCACCCTGCACATCCTCACTACCCACACAATGAATAGTAATTTGTTTACGATGTTATAACGGCCTCTTCAGATTTCCAATCTCCTTGCTAAGTCCACTGACCTCAACAGGATCACTCACAATAAAAATTAAGTCTGTGAGGGCTTTGTAGGATTCGTGACTTTAATTCAAAGGGCTGAGGGAGGGGAAGGTGGAGGACTTTTCTCCTCAAATGTGTTTCCATCCTCGCAGCAGTTTATAACTGGTGTGTTTTAACAACCATACAAAGAACATAGAATACATGAAAAAATAATTGAGTAGTTTACAGCTGACTTCACAAATGCATTTAAACAAACCCCAGAGGGAAAAAAAAGGTACCTTCCCAAGGTGCTCTCAGTATTCTTTTGAGTGTACTGCTGTACTAATATTTTTAATATTAATAAATGTTAATTGAAAATGTGACAGAAATGCAAGTTGATGGGTTTTTTCCTATGGATTTCTTTTCCTCTTCCAAAAACTACTAGAAGACAACATTCTCCTAGTTACTCAGTACAATGGATGACTCTCCTGAAGGTGGAATCGTTCCAACAATTTTGTTTTCCTTTCCTCACTGAAGAGAATACACAACTGGATTTTATCCACGCAGTGCAGAATGGAATTGAAGCTGACCATCCCAACTCCAGAGACAGCAAATTCCAGACTGTAACAGACAGGGACCACTGCTATGCAGAATGGGCTGTGTCTATATATGTGCAGATTTACAAATGGAAAAAACACTTTTTTTTTGCTGGTGATACTTAGTATGCACTTTCTTAAAAATAAAGGCTCAAGTCAGGATTAAAGTGTGTTTATTTAAAAAGATAAAGCAATCTTGCCTCATGTACTATGCAAAACCCACAGAAACACAACAGCTCTGGATTTCTTCATGATTTGGTGAGGCAATACATACCTTGTAGATACATTAACGTTCTTCTTCTTATTTTTTCTAGATGTTCTATTTCTATTCCAATTCATATTTGGTACATTGACTTCCTTCTTCTCCTGAGGTTTCTTCTTCCTATACGCATCTTCTTGCTAAAGGTAAAAATATGAGCTGAGACGATATATAGATTACAGGATGAAGTTAATCTAGTAAACGAACTCCATTGAATTTTTCTAGCTACATTTCTCTGGACAAAACGAGGCAACCCAATTGCATAGTTACTTCATAATTTAGTGCCTTTCCACAGCACATCCTCTTTGCAGAACCATCAATTTGACCAGCCTTTCCAAGACTCAGACCTTCAAGGAACCAACAGATGATGAGAGAAAAATTTTTAAATTCCCAATGTTAGCATTTTCCCCCTCCCAGTATCTAGCTCTGACTTTCAGGGAAATAACAAAATAGGGAGAGACAAAGGAAAGCAGTCAATAAAATTCCCAATGTGCTAAAACAAAAAAAACATCTGCCAGATTTATGATCAGTTTGTCTGCAAGTTCAGCAGCAATAAATCCTCCCTTTCCTCAGCAGCTGGAGGGGTGGGGGGAAGCATTCATTTGAATTACAACTGAGGAAATTACGGGGTAAGTTAACCAACAAATAGCTGTAATTTTAAAAAATGCAAGAAACAAACTGAGCACCATCAGCCACATACAGAAAGAAGTTTGTAGCAACAGTTCCCAAAACAAGGACAGAACCTGGCTGTTCTTATACATTTTCCTCAAGCATGGTAAGCCATGCCTCCTTACATCTTTTTGCCATGGGATTCCTATCTGGCAGATGGGACACGAACAAAACCCAAATTCTTGGGTTTCCTGATTACCTGATGAAGTTCTTTGGTTTATGTTGTCTGCAACAAAGGTACCATCTACTGTGTTTATAGTGCTGAAAAAATAGGGGTGAATAATGATCCCTATCAGCAGCTCCACAACCTATTAAGACTTCTGCCTGCTGTATTCTCAAACACAAATTTCTGATGCAAAGCCTTATATTTGTATCAGGTCTGCAAATGAAGGCCAACATGCCCACCTAGGACACCTTCTCTCTGGAGTATGTTCCCACATCATTACTGGGGCTGACAGCTGGCATTAGATTATGGTATGTCTGTATCTGCGCTGACAATAACGAAGATTATCTCTAATTATGACACAGTCAATATCACAATGCAAGGGCTGTTGTAAATTTTACCCAAAACGCTCATCATTCTATAAAGCAGTGTTAATACGCAATGGATGTGGGACAACACGACAGCCTACTTCCTCATTCATCTGATATACAGTGTTTCAGATCTGTGTCTCTACATGACAGTGCCTATATACACATACACATCTAGGTGTGTATAAATGAACAACAGAACCATTATTTTGAATTTGAAAAGCAGAAAGATCACAAAACAAACCTCTGAAGAAGTAATCTCCTCTTTTGCGCAGCATGGCATCTCTTCTTTTGGTCCTTTATTAATCTTTTTCTCTGTGGAAGGCTTTAGGTTGATCTGCTTTTTTAAAGTCTCACAGTTTTCTGTTTCATTCCTGAGAGGCACTTGCTGGCTATTCCCTACAATCAAACAGCAACATCAGCTTGCTTGGGATGATGGGCTCCCAATCATAGCCACAGTATCTTCTACCTTTCTTTAAAACCAGACTTGTGTTGCTTTCCAAATCACTGGGAGACTAACCTCTGGGCCAAGGATGCTGAAATTTTCAAAATCAAAAGCTAATGCTGGATAAAAACCCCTCATAATAGTTGCTAAAAGCAGCCCTGTATTGATTCATGCTCATGGACACACCACTCCTAGCACATACATAAATTACGCAAGACCTGTTCATCTCCTCTCAATTGGAGCTATCTGAGTCCCAGCCATAGGTAAGGCCAAATTGGAAGCCAGAGAATATTGATTTAAAAAAGAAACAGAAGGAAACCCCTGCCAGTTGGGGGGGGAGGAGACCTTTCAATATAAAGGTAGCCTTTATTTGATGTCTAACATTACTCAAGTACCCTCTGCATTCACTGTGAAGACCAAGGGAAGTCATCCTCTCTTCAGGATGGGTTCCATGTAAAAAAATCCAGTTTCTTGTGAGGAAGAATTATGTGTAATCAAATCCAAGAGATGAAGAAAATGAGAGGAAACCTGTCCTAATAACTAGTCAAGTTGCCTAGTCCTCTGCCTGGGCCCTGCCCAATAGACAGGACAGAATTCCTTATCGGTCCAGACCAATGAGTTCCAGGTACCTCAGTTATCTGCAATGCACACACAAGTAATCTGTCACCGAGACTCTCTGCTGCTCCCATGGGAAACAACATTAGTTATGGCATTGAACTGGTCCTCCTAAATGGAAAAAGCACACCCAAATGCTTCTATGGTCTCCTACCTACCAACCAACTTTAATGTCCTAGCTCTGAATCAGGCACCTGCTCCCCTCTGGAGCAGGCAGTCATGATGACTGCAAAAGGAGCCCATGTGAATGAAACACCAGAGACATCAGGCAAGGAAGGCTTCCAGGGCTCTAAAAAAATGCTCCATTGCACTCCAGCATGCAAACACAGGAATATCTGAGGTCTTAAAGACACCCCCTTAGTACAAAACCAGGTCTGTATAATCAAAATACAAGCACTACAAGGTGATACTTAAATTTATCTTCATTTATCCTCCCAAACTTCTTGAAACACAGAAATACTCACATCACTCTCAGTGCAGAAAAGCAGAGCTGCTAACAGACAATGCGACAGATACCAGTAGTGCTTTACCACTGAACACAAGTAAATATCACTACCCCTGAAACACTCTCAAGTTATGGAAGTTTTGTCAATGAAAATAAGTCTAGTATCTCCCGGTTGGTTTATGTATAACTTCACTTTTCACAGCCTGTTACTCAGTTACTCTCCTCTGGACATAAATAGTTAAGGCATAATAACGGATTACTTTTTCCCTCCACATCTGATTTCCTAATTCAAACCAAAGAATCACAGAATCACAGAATGGTAGGGGTTGGAAGGGACCTCTAGAGATCATCTAGTCCAACCCCCTTGCTAAAGCAGGTCCACCTAGATCAGGTCACTCAGGAATGTGTCCAGGTGCGCTGAAGAACAACAACCAAACAACGCTCTGCAGCTTAAAAAAGAGTAATGAAGAATGTCAAAATATTCTGTAAGTATGAGTGAAACTATCCTGCCAATACCTGAGACAACACATTTGTGCCACCGTATCAGATAACAGCATAACAAGAAGCAACAGGCCCAGGGCAACACCTACACTAGGGCCTGATATCCCTCTGTGATGGTTCAGTCATTAAACAAACTCTGCCACAGCTACAGCAAATGCCAATTTTCAACATTCAATTACTTTGCAGGGTGTCTAAGTAAAACCAAGCTTTCAGAGGGCACATTCTCCTATGCTGCTCTTGATGTCCTCCAGGTTCTCTTGAGCCACCCTTTGGACTGAGTTGTGAAGCTAAGACTTCTCAGCTTAGTTCCACAATAGGAAAAAAAAAAAGATTAAAAACTATGCAGTCACTAAGAGAAATGTTGCTCTGTGGATGCCTACAAAATACCTTTTCGCAATACTCTGATGTCAGCTTTTGTTATTTTCGATGGTTTTATCAAAGGAGTTCTGAATACTCAGTATTGAATATGCTTGCTTGGTGACTCTAAGAATCAGGCATCAGATTTTCAGTGGAGCCAAAAATTGCAAACTAGGATGCATCTGAGTACTTGACAAGGGCAACGTGTCTTACAAGCAGATCTATGACATCAATTACTTTAAGCATTAAAATGCTACAGCACAAGTCTGAAATCTGTAAACGAAGGCATATTTATGATTTATGAAACAACTTTTAATGTAAGCTGTTTCCTTAGGAACGTAAACAGATAAGTCACAGTAAACACATAAGAAATATCACATCTTGTTCCATGCAAATGACAAAATCCTGATCACAGTGAACTCAACAAAACATTTCACCCAATAATAAATACGAAGTGGTAGAAACTCAAAGAAAAATTACCACAATTTTTCCTAGAAATCTCTTGCAGTTCCGGCTGTTGCTGAGGTGAATTTCTGGACAAGTGATTTTCAGGTAGCTTCTTGGACGTCTTCACAGGACAAAACTCCTGTTCTTTGAGCTCTATTAGATTTTCTGAAGTTTTAAGGTTAGTTTCCTTGGGAAACATACATGTTTGAAGATCTTCCTTCAGATCACACTCTGAAGAAGTATTTTTAATGAGAATTGTATTTTTCAGTGCACTTTCTTCTTTACCCAGAAAGTTTTCTGGAAGAGTTAAATTCTTGTTAACATTTATGCCATTTGCATATTTTAGAGTTACCCAGTTCTCACTGACAACATCAGTGCAAATGTCCTCTTTTGGTGGTGAGATTTGGTTCTCTGCCATCTGATTTTGCTTCTCATCAGTAGCTGCAATGGCACTGCCAGCTGCTGTGTTTGGTTTCTGCTTACTGTAGTAAACTGAACATTTGTGTTTCTTCTGAGAGTGGCTGTAGGTCGCAGGACTTCTCTTTGCTGCATTCTGACTGCGGCTGGAAGAAGCGCCTACAGACAGGAAGCCCTTCCCTTTACCTTTATCTGAGGAACTATAGGAATCCATAAAAGTCTTGCAGCTTCCCCTGGAGAAAAAGAAAAAAAATATTTGAAGTTTTGTCTTTTTAATCTATGAAGCTATTGTGAATTGTGTTATGGAATACTTTTGTAAGAAAAGAAAGGGGGGTATATTCACATGCTATGAAACTGCAATAGGTCTACAATCTATCATACTAGCTAAGCACATTCTGATTTCAGAGGGAGTTGAGCAAGACTCTTAGTATGTGTTCAGATTTCAAACACACTCGTATGCTTCAGAGAGTAAGTGCATAATTGACCCCCCAAGATGGTCAGATTTGAGGACCATTAACGTATTTGCCATTCTCTCCATGGCTGCCGCACACTGTATATCCTTTACTTTCATCACACAATTTTTACCCTATATACTACTGACAATACAACAGATCAATAAACCCTTAATTTCTTCCATTCGTCTTCTGTGGAGATAATTATACACCACAATGCTGACAGCTCTCTGAATGAGCTTGCTTGAAACACTATTTCCTCTAAACCAGTCCCCAGCAGTATCAAAATACAAACAGTCAAAAAGCATCACTCTGCAATAAACAGGGTAAAAATAAAAAGGAAATTCAGAAGAAGAAAAAAGTATTTTTACTTGTAGGAGTCGGAGTTGATTACATCAACAGAGTTGCTGTTCTGCTGTGGTGAAGAACTAGGATTTGGCCTCTGTCTTGATTTCATGAACTCTGCTAGAATATACTGAGCTTGCTGGAAGGCTATCAGAATCACTCCAAGCAGGGACAAACTGCCAAAGAAAACAAAAGATAACGGTGTCTGCAACTTTCAGAGCATTCAGTGAAAGAGTTAAGAAGCTTCTAACAAGATGCATTTTCCAAATATTTTGTTAGTAAATTTAACTAAGAAGACAGTCAAGATCAATTCTATTACGGTTTAAAAGAAATACAGTTGTAATGGTCTTTTCCTTTTTGTCTTATAGCCTTTGCTAGTTATTCTCTCAGTAACTCAGCCATAAGTTTTATAAAGAAAAAAAATCTAACAAAGAAAAGACCTATTGTAAAAAAAGTTAATACTTGATTTGAAGATCAATAGAAGGAAGTCTCACTACAACACAACGGCAATATATCACAGTATGATGCTTGTCAGTCTTCTGAGTGTCTTCAGTTCATTCCTAATAGCTATGTAAATTTTGGTATTTATTTAATACCATCTCCTTCTTTTCCTGTAGAAAAGGATGATATAAAATAGGCTACAAATACCACCATACTTCTGAACTAAAACTGAAGCTGAAAAATACCCTCTCTCTGTCTGGTGTATTAATTGCTCTAAATATAAATTCATCAGAACAAAACCCATTGTTAATTCATCAAACCACCTTCTCAATCATGCAGTATAAATTTTGTCAACAGGAAAACAGAAAGAAATTCTTGATTTTTCAGATCCCTGTAGTCTCCTCCTGCATAACTATGTAACATGGTCATTACTTTTGCTTCATTTGTGCTTCGATTGTTTTTAGTGTCAAAACAACAACAAAGCAGAACTACAGTGTGCATCACGATCTCTGTCAGGTATGCAACAGCACATATATGTATCACCAGGACACTGACATTAACTGCTTGTTAGTACTGACTGTGCAAATTCAGAGTTGATGTGATCAACTAGACAATCTGTGACAACCACAACATTCAGTTCACACTACACTGTGAAAGGTTAGTGAAGGAAGACAAAAAAAGCATATGCATAGTAACAGAACCCTTAATTGTTGCACAAAGGTACAGTCCTCATAAAAGGAGTTTACTATGTGCAAGCAATGAATTAGCTAACACAAGCCATGTCTTCCTGGGGTAGCCTGCTTAGCAGATGCCTAGCAAAAGCTAACAATAAACATTAATATTTTTGAACAAGAAGCAAAGAAGCAGGTTTTCACTTGATTGTTTGAAACTTTACAAACAAAATTCATGTTAATTTTCCAGAAAAACTTAATCTACCAATAATGTTACATGTGTGACTGCCGTGGAGGTGTAAGTTTTCTAGCAACGAGAGCATCCACTGTGTGTTCCTGTGGGGGTATCTTAACTCCTCTTCAATGTCTTAACATGGAAGTTTACCAGCAACAGAAGCAAGAAATGCTTGACAACTTCACCACCAGCTACTGCAGCACACCTAAGCTGTCCTAGCCAGCTGGCAGGACTTTTGGGAGATAGATGCAGTAAAGACTTAGGCCCTATCACTTTTAAAAATATAACACAAGCCAAAATCACCTGTTGATCTTTCACTGGCAGGTGTCTTTCAAACTAGAGCAGGAGCCCTCAAAGCATTACCTTACGAAGAGGACAGTGAGCCTCCAGAAAGATTCTTCCCAGCTGGGTCCTGGCACCACATCTGCACACAGCGGTAACAGATGGTGAGGAAGAGTCACGTTGAGCGTGAAGTGAAACTCCAAATCAGCAGCAGTCACCAGCGTAAGCTCCCGGATTACCCACGAAGATGTAAAGTCAGGAGTGAACCTGTCAGGAAAAGTCGACAGAGCTGGTGTTATTTTTCCATTGTTGGTCGAATTGAATTTTATGAAGTCACACTGATACTGAAAAATACAAATTAACTTCTGATTTAATAATATGAAGTAATCTGCACTTAATTAAGTGACCAATATCTGCCTGGACTATGCAAATGGCATTGGACCTGACAGCGGTAAGACCTTGAGGTCATCTTCAAACAGTAAAATAGACGTTTTTGTTGTGAATCTTCACAATTCTCTCATTACCGTGACTCATTTTCCTTTTCTCAAGGAAGTCCACATGATCAGCTCATGTTAACCAAAACACTCTTGACCAAAAGCATAGCAGGCAAGCATGCAGACAGCATTAGTTCAGAAGTGGCCAGGTGCTAGGTTAAGTCTAGAACAAGGCTGGAAAGATAGGGAAAGGCTGGAAAGTAGAAGAAAACATCAAGTTTGTTTCTTCTTCCATTTACTTCTCCGATCCATATCATGATTGCATTTGACTGCCATGGGTACCGCTAAAAGGTATGACTTGCCTTTCTATCAGTAGAGGGTGATATCTGTTGCATATAAAACCATGCTTATTACAGTATTAACTTTACTCATGTTTAAGTCATAACTTTGACTCAACAGGATTTTGCAGAGAATAGGTTTGAGACTACATGCAACATTAGGAAAACATGACTAGATTGTGGTCAGGCGACTTGGAACAAGCTAGAGAATAAAGATGAAGTTTTTTTAAAAGCCAGAGGGAAAGCATTTGTTATTATTTTTACAACTCTTTTCCTTTAATTCATTATTTCATAATGCATTGAAAAGCATGTACACTGCTTTCTAAAAATAATGGAGTCTTATAAAGAAACATTATGTAATCACTTTGTTAGTATTACCCCTAGTGAAAAAGGAAAATGCTTACGAAATTTATGTTCAAAGCTCACCAAATTCAGTGTGCAAGTGTGCTACTGTCTGTTACTGAAATTAATTGTTTCAAATTTCCACTTAAGATAATTAGCCAGCAAATTTTTCAGTGCTTACACAATGCTGATCTCTCGTGATGAATTTTGAGCCAGGAAAAATTCCTGACAGTCTAACACTTCAAATCCATATCCTTGGCAACTGTAACCATTTATTTTCATTGATGAAACTGTTATAGGAAGAGGCCCAATATTCTCTACTTTGAAGTTCTTCGTAATGGATAGAATTTGCTTGCTGTCTTTCAGCTCTTAAAGGAAAAAGAAAAGAATAATTATTTTACAGTGCTTTAAAATTGGTGTCTTGCATTTATAAATGAGTTGCTATTTTTAATTTCAAGCTACTAAAAAAATTCAGAAGTGATGTTTTGATACAGATTGGTTTACAGCAGTGTATTTCTAGAATTTCTAACTGTCCCCAGTCAGTGTTTTGAGAAAACAGAATCCACACCTCTCATGACCAAGCTTTAACTATGTCAACATTCTGTTTTCTTAACATTACTGTACTGCATCAGTACCACAACAGAGTAATGCAGCCAGTTACAAAATCAGAGACCTGTTTCTTCTTACTCACGTCGTCTGCAGTCCATTAGTGTAGCCTCTGGCACCTTGAATCGAAGAGATCCTCCTACACCAGGTAGTCTTCCCCCTACTTTAAGCAATTCTTTAGCTCCAAAACCTTCTACATTGACCACATCCAGAACAGTCAAGTTGTTTCTGCCATAATGCAAAAAGCAGACAATCAGGCATGAAAACAAAAATGAAGATTGCAAAATCAGGGCTTTGCTATCTAGATGCCAATCCCAGACAACAGTGTTTCAGTAACAGAATCACTGGCCACATCTGGATGTGTTTCCTCTAAATACAGGGAGGATCACTCCAAAAATAGTCACCAGTGAATTTCAACCAACCAAGGAACAAGCTTTGTGACCACTGCCACCAGACAACAGTGTTATCACCTATCAAAAATGGTGGCTTCTTCCATATACTGTCTTTTTCCTCCAGAGATAACTAACACTTTAGACTCTCTGTATAATTAAATCCTAGCATTATGGAATTAAGTATTATGGAGTTAAGTTGAAAATTGCAAAGCCACCCAACGTGTTGCTCTCGACTCAAAATTGCCCCAGTACATCCATGTGTATTTTATGCATATGCACCAATCACCTATCAAGAAAAAAAGGTGCTGCTTTTAAATGACTGACATATAAGGCAAAAAGACCCTTTAAACATATTCTACTAAACTGGAAGTATTCTGACTTTCAAATTTTGACTGTTTGTCTTAGTTCCAAGATTTGTAAAATTCATTTTTACACTGAGTTGTTTGATTCTCACAACTGAAACGTGGCTTACCTGATTAAAATAAGTGAAGCTACTCTTTTGTAGTCAACTGGTGTAAAAATTACACCAACTTTTCTCATTTCCAGTGGCTGCAAATTTAACCAAAGCAGCTCAGAAGTGCATTTCTTGCTGGTGAGATCCTGTTGATGTTCACTCTGTTAAACAAAAATACACTTCTTATTCACAGAAAACTTGTGTTTAAAGATCTCAACAAAGAAAGCACTACATCTGTACTCAGCACCACATAAGATATTTTTGGCAAGGTGTAGTTAGTAACTCGTTATACAAAAGTCTTTCAAATTGACAACATAAAACATCAGATAAGGTTGTTTATTTGAGCAAAAGTTCATATTACTGCACTCATTATTATGAGGAATGTATTACTTCATGTTTAAAAACAGCTTGTATTTGCTCAGATGGAAAAGAAATTATATACTGTCCTTCATATTCAAAGAACCCTGAAACACCTCACAACACAACAAGAACTGACAGTATACTGATTGCACAGGGAAATGTGGCAACCATTATACCCTCAACATAAGACTCAACTTAAAGTGAGAAAAGGACTGCTGGCAAATATGTTGATTATTTGAGACAATGGAAATAAGCCAAAGGTGAACCACCTACCATATTAATTGAAAACCAGAACTATCAGAAGTTCACTAAGTCTGGAAATAATGTAAAATATTTTTTTGTTTATTTTTTTCCAATTAAAAGAAAACATAAAAAAAATTAAATGAGCCTAAAACTTCTTACTCCAGAACTGGGGGCGTTCCTCTTAGAAAGCAGTGACCAGACACCTACAGCAGTCAAAACAATCATAAACATTACAAAACAGGCTCTTGGTTGGTTGCTTTTCAATTCGTGGCTATTGTATTAATGGCTTTTTTGATCTTTTCCAGACCAAAATGGTTTTAACTTTATGAAAAAAGTACATATGAAAAAAGCTTTCAGAATCTGCATTTAACAGTCAATATTTATTAAAAGTAAACCCCATATGGCATTTGCAAACTTCACCCTGTCACTCCCTACAAACAAAGATCCACATGCACTCAAATATGAGCCTAACAATTCATTACATATGTATATAAAGTGACTAATGAAAAGATGACAAATTCAAAAATGTAAATATTAACAATTAATGACTGGGTTAATACGCCAAGATCCACCTCAGATATGCTGTATATCTATCTAACCATATATGTTCCTCCCAGCTCTTGAAGTCTCTGATGAAAAACAGGTATTACACACACTAATGTAAATATCTACTGCTATTTTTGCATTTGGTCAAGCATATTCTGCATGGGACTGGGAAACCTCATTCCTCCCCATGTATGAGTGGAACTACCCGGTGGTTGCTGGCAAAGCCACACAGCTAAGAACTCACAGTGCAGGAGGTTCCTGCAGTGTGTTGATGACAATGTCCTGACACAGGTGGTTGAGAAACCAAGGAGGAGGGGTGCGCTGCTGAACCTTGTGCTAGCAAATAAAGTTTGTTTGGGGATGTGAAGGTTGGAGGCAGCCTTGGCTGCAGTGATCATGACATGGAGGAGTTCAGGATGCTGCATGGAGAAGTAGGGCAACAAGCAGGATTGTGACTCTGGGCTTCAGCGGAACTGACTTTGGCCTCTTCAAACACCTGCTTGGAGGAATCTCATGGGCTAGGATTCTAGAATGTAGAGGTGCCCAAGAAAGCTGGTTAATCTTCAAGTGCCACTTCCTCCAAACCCAAGATCAGTTTATCGCCATGAGTGAAAAATCAAGTATGTAAGAGGCCTGCATGGATGAACAGGAGCTTCTGAAACAACTCCAACAAAAGAAGGAAGCCTATGGAATGTGAAAAAAAGGGACTGGTTGCTTGGAAAGACTATAGAAATGTCCTCAGAGTATACAGAGATGAAACAAGGAAGGCTAAAGCCCTCTTGGAATTGAATCTGGCAGTGGACATAAAGGAGAACAAGAAAGGCTTCTTCAAGTACATCTACAGCAAAATGAAGACTAGAGAGAATGTGAGCCCACTGCTGAATGAGCTGGGTGCCCTGGTGCCACAGGATATAGACAAGGCAGGACTACTGAATGCCTTCTTTGCTTCCGTCTCAACTGCTAAGAGCAGTCCTCAGGAACCTGAGTCCCTGGAGGGTAAAGTCTGGAGAAAACAAGACCATCCCTTGATTGAGGAAGATTAGGTTAGGAATCTGTTATGCAAGCTGGACACCCACAAATCCACGGATCCCGATGGAATGCACCCATGAGTGCTGAGAAGTCTCAGAAATCCCTTCCAACTGCTACCATTCTATGATTCTGTAACTAACTTATCTTCTTCAGTGGGTGCCTACAGGCTAGGATTTATGAACTGCTGTCTCCTATCTTCTACAACCACTTTTACAATTGTTGCCAGAAAGGTCAGTTTAGATTAGTGTAAACAACAGTCTTTGTCTTTCATTAAGGTCCTAAAGCATATGTGCAGAAACATGTATCTATGTGGGACATTAAAGATGTGACTGTAGCATGCTCAAACAGCAAGGAAAACATATCAGTTCTGTGCTTCTGCACAAACTGTCTAAGAAAAAACTTGCCATGTACCTTGGGCAATACTCTGGTCATCAGAATACACCAACATTCCTGATACAGCATCTTCTCCACTTCTGACATCCATGACACACCACTTCAGAGTATAACTACGGCTCAGTGCTGGTGTGACACAGTCAAGTGTCACCAAAGAGAACCATAACATTCCAACCTGAATCCAGTGAGACTGAGGTGAAGTGTAAAAATCTAGCCTTCTCCTTTGAACAGTATTTCCCTCTATTGAAAAAGATTATGGGCTAGCTTCTGACATCACAGACTCAAAAGCCCAACATCTTCGTGGTCAGCCTGGAGTTAAATGCAATTCCCAACACAGAATGCAAATGGCGGCCTCTTCAACATGCACACATCCCCATAGAGGGATGCACCCACTTCCTCTCTACAGTTGTTTTCAAAACAGAGTCAAACTTTGAAAAAAAAATAACTGCAAAGTCAGAGAATCAAGAAAATATTCTTAAATTGCTTTAAATAGCACTTGGGAACAACCCAGACACAGCATAGCTAGAAAAAACTTTTGCTAGTGTATCAGACCATTTTTTCTATCAAATTTCGCCGTCTTACCCTGTGAGAGCATTCATCAACGAGCCTGAATTCAGTGGTTGTGAAATTAATAGCTTGCACGTTTATGCCAAACCTAAAGAAATGAAAACAAAAACAAATCTAGTCTGTCAGAACTACACAGACTTCTTTCTACATGCTGGCATTTATTAAATATTAATGTTAATTGAATCTCATAAATATTAAATAAAGAATGCTTTTCCAAATGCATTTCAGCAGATGTAAAATACTGTGGAAATGGGGGTCTGCATTTTTACAAAATATACTACAAATCAGTTTTATGTGGACTTCACACATTTAAAAAAGAGAAATGGCTGGGCAGTTCAGATCCTTCAGCGCACAACATTGCAGAAGATGACAATTAAGGAATACAATTTCTAAGCCACACAAACACTTGAACACTTTTTCCACCCACATAACTGCTAAGAAATAATCATTATCAAATCTCATTAATTTACTCAAGAATCTCTCTTTCTGCTCATGATTTGTTTGGGATAAATTCCTATTTCTTTCACATACTTTAAAAATAAAATTCACTTACAACAGTTGATTATTTGCCTGAGAGAAAATTCTAAGCATTTAACATTGAAGTATTAAAAACAGATATTAAAAAAAAGGTAAAATTAGGGTTACAGAGAACTAATGGGCCTCCAGCCACTGAATTGGAACACACTTGTCACAAGTTTCTAGGACATTAGCTTAAAAAGAACCAGGTAGCGAACATGATTTCCGGTAAACCTAGATCTGCAGAAATTAAACTGTGCAAATACAGAAAAATGTCCTTTCAAACCACGAGAAAGAGCCTATGTCAAAATTATATTCAGCATGTAAACAGATGTAGTTTATTTGTGGTATTACTGTGCATATATATACACAGAGACACATACACATATATATGTGTATATATACATATATACACATATATGTGTGTGTGTATATATCTTTCTTATGAGGAAAGGCTGCAGGAACTGTGGCTGTTTAGTCTACAGAAGAGGAGACTGAGGGGGGGGATCTCATTAATATTTACAAATACCTGAATGGTGGGTGTCAGGAGGTTGGGGCATCCCTTTTTTCGATGGTATCTATCAACAGGACAAGGGGTAATGGGATGAAGCTGGAACACAACAAGTTCCACTTAAACGTAAGAAAAAACTATTTTACTGTGAAGGTGAGAGAGCCCTGGCACAGCCTGCCCAGAGGGGTTGTGGAGTCTTCTTCCTTGGAGTCTCCTCTCTTTGTCTGGGCATGTTCCTGTACAACATGCTTCTGCAGGGGGTTGGACTAGATGATCTCTAAAGGTCCCTTGCAACCCCTACCATTCTGTGATTCTATGATATGCACATATACATGTATGTATGTAAAGAGATGAGGTTAAGGAAGCAATTACACAGAGATTTGAATCCCAAATAAGCAAGTTACACTTACGCACTTGAGTAGTCCCACTGGCTCCAACCAGGTAAATGGTCCTACCAACTACATAGCTTTTTAAAGTTGTGTCACACAGATTATTTTGGCAAACTTCTGCCTACCTCACCCTGACCCTTTATACTGTTCATTGAAGTCTTACCTAGAATTCTCATTATATCTACTCAGTTTTAAAACATAAAGTTCAAAACAACGTAGAAGCATTTGCATAGTTGACCCTAAACATCTACAGTGGGATTCCTGTCTCTGGACCTAAATTTTTCTTCCTGGCTCCCATCTCCTCTTTTCAACCAGGGTTTTTATCTAGGAAAAAGCTAAGAAGAAATATTTTTCTAGTAGGAAGGTTCAGTTATCATCTTCCTCATTGATCAGTCTACAGACTCTGTACAGTTTCCAACCAGCCTTGCAGGGAAATTGCACATCCTCAATTCTGCAGGTTGCTCACCTGGGCCGCCTGCAGTAAGCCTCAGACCTTTAAAGATACCAATTCTAATTTACAGCTGGTAGACATAAACTTGCTGAAAACATGCTCAGTTTGGTTTTATCAGTGATCAGGCACATTACAAAGCCACGCATCATACAGGGAGCTACTCTGAACATGATATAATCACCTTCCAAATTCGGTCAGAACATTGTCCCTACCAAAGTTACACTTTGAAAAAATAAAACAAATAATAAGCAACAATCACAAAGCATAGCAAACAGATCTTTTAAAAAGGAAAACAGTACCCTGAGATAGTTATACACATTACCATTTGTTGAGCAGACTCAATGAAGCTTGTGGATCGGGGTAGTAAGAAAGAGGCAGAAGCTGCAACGTAACTGGGAAGGATGAAGGGTTCCTTAGTATGAAATATTTTACCTAAAGAGTTTGGAGGGGAAAGAAAAAATTAAAAACTACATACTTTAGAACTGGAAGGTAAAATAATTCAGTAACATGAGCTGCATTCTCAAGGGACTTTGACCTGACTTTTGTCTTAATGCAATATAATGATATGTGCACAAAACTGCATGGAACAACAGGACATATCACTGCAATATCATCATTTGCAAAATCAGCAAAGAGTGTATGAAGAACCACATGTGCAAAAATACAGAACCTCTTCACTCCAAAACAAATCTTTAACTTGGATTTTGATTCATGCAAGTAGATATGAACAAAGCTCTTCTATTGATGAAGGTGAAGTTAGTGAGGTGCCACTCCTTCTAACAGAAGTCTGAGGGCAAGCCATTATATATATTGTTATAACAACTGAGAATTAAATGGCACAAATGAAATATTAAGGTAATTCACAACAAGTGCATATGAAAACTATCTCTGTATCCCTGGTTCTGGCCCAGGCTAGGTTAGCAATGACCTAAATCTGACAAACGAGAAAGAAATAGTTAACTGCCAGTGTGGCTAGAAGACACATTGCTCTGCTGATCTCTCAAGTGTTGTGTACCTCACAAATGTTTTGGACACTTCTGATACATAAGGCAGTGGCATGAGAAAACCATCCCATAATCATTATTAATAATGCATCATTAATGACAGTATATCCTATCTGTAGTCCCTTGCTCAATTATCTTACTGCAAGCATGTAACTTACATGACAATGCAACAAAAGATTTAACAGCAACAAACCATAGTTAGTTAAAATCTATACTGCTTTGCTCCTCTCCTTGTATTAAAATATTTCAACTAGTTAGCCAGAGAACTTATTAAAGAGCCAAAGGGATACAAATCTGGTGTCTTAAATTAGACTTCGAAACATCGATCCACATGCAGTATGAAAATGCTAAGCATCAACAAATATTAATTGGAGACTTTGTTATCTATACATACATCAATTGAGAAAAAGCATAACAATAACCATCCTCACCATACTACTTTTAATTGCTGTGGCGCTGAAGTTGAGTGTAAGGCCAGGCTCTGTAATCAATCGTGGCAAAAAAAAGGCAAAGGACTCCTCTTCAGGCTTCTTCTGGTAAATAAAGCGAGCTGATCCTAAAATACTTCTTTTGCTTTATTAGTAAAACAAGAAAGCTTTGTTAATATTACCTTTTTTTTTTCAAAGAAAGAACAAAATCAAGTGTGATTTGTCAGTCCCTATAATTACATCAATTAAGCTTTCCTTGAAAATGTTCTTCCCAAAATAAAGCCCATAAAGCTGTAACCTCATAGAAGAAAGTCAGTGTAACTCCTGTGCATCCCTTCAGCCTCCACTTTTCTACCTGCCACACAATTGTGTTTTTCACAGCTCTACCTCCTTCTTCTGGAAAGGGGCTGATGTCACCGAGGCATCATCTGTACAAGACTTGCTCAGTCACAGCGACTGCTTCCTCCCAATGTCCCCAGTACATAGCATTGAGACTACGAAACCTTAAAAGCTTTTCAAATACCCTGATCTCAAAAAGACTTTGTGACTTGATGAAGGACTCGTGAAATTCCATAAACTATCTGGCAAAACATGCTTCCACTGCTTTCACGATTGGTAGCTGTGATGTGGTAGTTACAGTCAGAACAGCATTTATATTCTAAATTTATATTCTATTACTTATGGCTGGCAGTGCCTTGAAATGGAAGCTGGGGGTGTCCAGGGTGCCCTGAAACTCCAGATGCTTCAAGAAAACTAACTTTAGTGCAAGAAGGTCAGAAATGTTTGTTCTAACAGAGTACTCCAGAAAATAAATATTCTTTCTTACAACACTGTACTGCCTTGAATTAAGAACCTCGACAGATTCCGTACAGACCTGCAGGCTTCTCCACGTCTTATCTTTTGCCATCTTTCATAAAGTTCACTTGCAAGCTCAGAATCCACATCCCAGGCAGAATGAGACCAGTCAAGAGAGAGACTCTTCTGCCAAAGCAGATTTGCTAAAATGATAAAGAGATTTTTCATAGTTTACATTGCACCTTCCATCAATCTACTTCTGGATACAAGTAATTAATTAATATCTGAAAATGGTCCTGACACAAAAATGAAACAGGCAATCCATTTTTTCCCCTTCAAAACAAGCATATGTGAGGGTATATATAGTAATGTCCATATCTGATTTGCTTAAAGAAATACATCTGCAAAACCATAGTAATTCTATATGGAAACAAAGAGTATGAGCACTGCACAGGCTTTGTATGTTTTAGGAAGTTCTTTATATTGTTGCTGTTTCAAATGGATGCCAATGAAAAGTCATTATATTATCAGTCGACTTTACACAGGATCCTCTACTGATGCCAATAAGGTACCACAGTCATACAGTATTCTCTACATAGAGGTATAAAAATATAATACTATAGCAGAGAGCAAAATAAATCCCATTGTTTGGCAGAAACAGGGTTTTCATTTTATCTTTTTGAGATGCTAATGATTCTAAGTGGTTCAAGCATTTTCACATAGCAGAAAGTATGTATTTTTTAAAGAAAACAAAAATGGTTTATTTGAAAGTACATGTATTTTAATTTACAATCTTTAGTGTTTAAAGTAACCCATTGAGAATGATGATGATTGGAATAATACAGCTACAAGTTCTTTAGGTCAGCATTTTCAGGCTTGTGCGTTAGACTTCGCTTTTTAATAAATATTGATATCTTAAATTAGAAGACAGAATCCTTCTATGTAACAATTTTATTACGTGTATTATTAGAATGGAAAGAAAATAAGCAATGAGGACTTACTTGTATCAACAATATTACTTTACCTAGATTTAAAAAACGTCCCAAACCAAAACAAACAACAAACATTTGCTTCTAAGATAGGTACATAAGTGTTCATTTGTATCAGCAATTCTTCAAGCCATGTTTCTATAAATCACCTCAATTCTCCTTTTTACATTTGACTGACTACTATTGCCTTTTCATATCCTCATACAAAAACACATTTTAGGAAAGCATCACCTTCAGGAGAGCACTCAAACATTTAAAGCCTATGGTACTCGGCTGCCTACTGAAATTCCTTACAGAGCTTTTAAAAAAACCACTATTCTGAATCAGCTTTTGTCAGATTCAACACTTCAGGCAGTATAACATCCATGTAATACTTAACACTGCATTTTGATAAATGCCAGCTAGGTACTTAAGACAGCTCCCAGCGTCACATTATATGGAAATAGATTCCTCAGTTCCAGAAAGAATGAGGCTCTTCCTCTCTCTTTCATGATACAGCATTAAGGATGATCTTTTATAAGCCTGATAAATGATCTTTTGCAGAAATTCATGAAAAGATTGCTGAGAGAAACAACTGAAGACCTTCAAATTTAACTCCATCTAAAAGGCAGGATATTAGTCAGGTTTTGGGTTTTGGTTTTTAGCAAAGTATCTGGAGATACCCAGTATCTGGACCCGGATTATTCACATTTTCTTACCACTTTGAGCTAGTTGACAGCTTTATCATTCTACTTCAACATCTCCAGAGAATGTGTGTATGAAGAAGGCAAGAAGCAGTACACCAGCAGTGAGAACTTACAGAAGAGTTTTAATATTAAGACCAAAACCAATTGGACTTAATATTCTGCCAAAACAGAACAATACCTTAGGATGTGCCATGGAATCTGAGGTTTGAAATATTGCACAGTGTATCCAGTACTGGTTACTCAAAGTCACTTTATATACTCTCCAAAAAATAGGTGTCTTAAAAGACATAAAACTAAGTACTTCTATGAACAATCTCAATATTCTCATTACAATTCATGTTACATAAATTTTCTTCAATAAAACTAACATCAAACGCCCCAAAAGACTGAAGACGAACAAGCCTACCTGACTCAGATTTTCCCAAGTAACACTGAATATCACAGTGGGCAATTGCTTCAAAATGAAGATCTCCCTGCTGGAAAAAAAAACCCAAACAGAAAAAAACTACATCTGACCATATGACAGAATAACAGGACAAATTCCAGCTTCTCAGTTCACAATTTGGATGAGTCAAAGAGGAGAATGAAAGGTGCCTAGAGAACTCTAACTCCATCACAGTTCAACACTGGAGGCTTAACTTCTCAAGCCACAGAATGGTTTAACAGAGTGGTCTTGTACCGAGCTTTTCTTTCAGGTCTAAGGGACAGACTTCTGGTCTAAGAAAGAGGCTCCTGCAGTTTGGTTTGTGGTATATAACAATCATTTAATACGACTGAATACAATACCTTGGATATAGTTGAATATATCTGCAGAGGTATTTCAAACATTACTCCCACATTTGTGGCCAAACAAATACTAGAAAGTACATTTGTTACAGTGTCGTTCACACTGAGCTTCAAAGAAAATACATTCCAGCAGCCTGGAGGTAGAGTCAAAGGTTCAGCAAAGTTCAGAATCTAGAAAGAACCAAACGACAACTGGATTACAATTGGCACAGTGGTTTTGGTGCAAGCAGTACCTTGAAGAATGTAAACTTTCTTTTGCTGTTGTTACACACATATATGTGCCCATAACTGATCCATACAGTGCACATATGTAAATCTCCTATCTAAATATACAAAGAGCCAATTAGATGCCTACATCATGTACTTATTCATAAACCAGATTTGTCTGGTTTGAATCAAGCAATTTTGTGAGTCAATTATTGGCTTTGCATTCTAAACATCAAAGCTCATCTACGTACTAAAGACTTCCATTACAGCTTATGAAGAAATGCTGAATCCTATAGAGCACAACAATTCTGAGAACAGAGCAATGGTCTGTAATTTGATGCATCTGTAGCTGCAACTCCAACGAAAGAACAATTGCTAATAAAACACCACAAAGACCAAGTTGGACAGTGAATAATGCCTATTGAGAGAGTAAGCTCTTTCAGGACCTAACAGAGGCACACGTATACCTTTATTTTTAACTGAGTACACAGAGTTCTTAAAAAAAAAATCTATTTTGTATGCCAAAATCACATGACAAAACACTGTATGAAGCAGAAATAAAGCTTACCTTTAAAATGTTCTTAGTTTCTCTGGCTACGAAGACTTCATTCAGTTCAATGCTGAAATCAAAATTGTTTGTAAACCATATGGACCAAAGTCCCGAAGTATTATGATGTGGTTCTATATGAAACAACGCTGCAGAAGGATCTACGTCAAAATACCTGGAAGTAAAAACAGAAGAAAAATAAACGCATCTGCAGTTATCCTCGAGCACAAATAAGTGGTCCACACAAGAAAAGATAACTCTAGTATTCTTACATAACCAGTCTCTCTGAAGGTTTTAAGGAGAAAGAACAAAATTATTTCCTTTGGAATACTTACATATAACATCAGAGTGAAAACTGACAAGAACTAGGCAAAAGAGATAAGCAGATAATCACTCTACCCTCTTGCTGTGCTATAGTACAACGTTGCACATTGCATTGTGATTTGGTAAGTTGGATTAAATCAGTGAAAGAAGAATGAAGAAAAGACCTCACATTTTTTCTGTAACTAACCTGCCTCTGTAGCATTGGATTAACAAGGATGGTGGAAATTTTATCATAGACTCTAAACAACTTTTATGTGATATAAACTGCTAAGGCATATCTTTTTACTGGCTCCTGAAATCCTTCCTGTATAAAATACAGAACTGTTGCTTAAAATGTCACAGGGCTGTTTTGGCAAACGACATAGCAATAATAGGAAGAAGCCTTTCACTCAGTGACAAAGCAAGCTAACCTCATCTCTTGAAGTAGGGTATAATATTCCTCATATAGTATTAGTGAATATTAACAAAGAAAATTAAAATCCACTGTCAACCTACCCTTCCATCACAGGACAGGACAGACAGGCTTTTAGCATTGTAGTGCCTTCCAATAGATTATTCTTCTTATCCACATAAGAACTTTCACTGTCACAGGATGCAGCTGCACAAAGAACAGACACACAGGAGAGCACAACATCAGCCAGAAGGAAAGCACCTCTGTAATGGCTTTCATGTGAGGACTTGAAAGAATGCTATGCAAAGGGAAATATTTGCTGTTCTGACTCTCACATAAGTAAGCAATGCATCTAACTGCTTATATGTCTCAATTTTCAGAGGTTTCAAACCTTGCTTTAAGAAGAATTTGCGAATGCTCTGTGCTTTCAAAAAACACATGCACGACAAGGCTGTGAAGAGCAACCCGACCAATTTTAACCATGTGTCATTGGCACAGCATTCGTACTTCTCAGTATACACTGTTAACAACTTTAAAATTCTGAAAAAAAAGAATCACTTAACATCTAGGCCCTTCTTTCTTTTCATTTGCCCGTTTTTTGATAGGAGGACCAAGTCCTAATATTATTATGAAAGCAGCCTGTTTCATAAATGTTTTAAGACTACACACTGCAGTCTAGTGGTCAGAATAGGAAACAGGCTGGAGTCAGAAATGCTTAAATATTAAACTCTGCTCTTCAACAAACATGCCTGATCTCAGGCAAGCCTCTTCAGTGATCTTGCCAAGAAATGTCATAGAAAATGACCACCCAAGCACAATAGTCTTTTGGAAAATACATTGAAAACAGAAAAATAACCACAAATTACAAAAGGATGTTGAAAAAGTATATTCAATAATTATGCTTACTGTAAAATCAGCCAACACTTTAGCAAATGTTTTCTACCTCCTTTTTGAACTATGGATAGTTTACAGCCTTCAGCTGGTGTAAGAGGCAGCATATATACACAAAAACGGTGGAAACAATAAGCAGAAATAATTCCTCCTCCTTCCTCAAAAGTCCAAGATTGGACAACAAAAATTTGATTTTGAGATCTTTCTGGGTCTGTATCTGCTGAACAAAGCTAATCTTTTATAGTAAAATCCTGTTTAATCATAGTATCTACAACTATATATATTAAGTACCTTTACAAGAAACAGAAGCAACTTTTGTAAAGTTAGTAGATGGTGAAGATAGCAGCACTGGCTCAAACTCCACTGGTGATGTGTCTTTTTGTAGCAACTGTCGTATTTCCTGCATGAAGACATGACACAATGATCCCTGTAGCAGTACTACTATTATTATTGTAGCTCCTGTATTAGTGTATCTTTTCATCAAATTCGCAATCCAATAACTACCATTTTCCCACATCTTCTAAAGGATTCAATGGATTTTTAGTCAAGTTAACAGCTTTTGTGTCTTTTAAAAAACCCACCACTGAGCTATAAATCATTTAAAGACCTATTAGATGTTTGGGCACATTTAAAAAATACAGAAGCATGACACTTGCCAACAGCAAAATCAATCTGCTATTAGAGAGTAAGCCAGTGGGCTAATTAATTCCCCAATTTCAAAGTCCTAAAATATGGCTTCCCGAAGCCCACAATTACCTGTATATGCACGAGGCTGTTTCCAGAATGCATGACGTACACATCTACTGTGGAATCACCTGTCCAAAAGAATGAACACTGAGGTAAGTTCACCAAGGATGGAAGCAGACTTGTTTTGTCAGATACTCATATGGGAAGAAACCCTGGCTTAAATTTTAAAATCTTTGTGTGACAGCTACCCTTGTAAAAAGGAGGAACTATTCACATCTTGAGCTGGCAATTGTTTTATAAAGGAGTAAAAATCCACTCAAGATTTTTGGCCACAAACAGGAAGACAAGCATTAACTGGGGATCCTCCTTTCATTATCTCCTAAATCCAAGACATAGCACAACTGCCCCCTTTCCTATGGATGGGAAGACAGCAGGCACAGTTGAAGGAAAAAAGGATGGCTGACACTGCCCTAACCTCCTAGTCTAAGGGCCAGCCTAACAATAGCAGGAAAAAGTCCAGTAAAAATTGTTCTACATAACCACACAGTTATGCAATACCTTGGCTTGTCTGCTTTGAACTGTAAGCATTCTCAGGAAACAATGCAAGCTGGAATCAGTTCTTAACACATTTTGGGCTTAAAACAGGAATGGTCCTATCACCTGCTAGGGTAGTATCTACTGACTAGAGCAACAGGAGATGTGCAGAACTCAGCTTTCACTTGCCGATAAGGCAATACGGCCATACTGAGTAAATACCCTTAATCACTGGCAAAGCTATGTTCCCATCCATAGGATGCTACAAAGATGCAGAGGACCAAGAGAAGAGCAGCACTACAGAACAACAGGTGACTATTATACATGGGTGATCATCACACTTCATGAAGAAATACAACCTGAGTTCTTTCCCTTGCTTGTACTTTGATTACATCAGTGGAAGCAGGCTGACATAAAAGGACTGTCTCCCAATTCACCAGGCACAATCTCTAATACATTAAAGAGTATTCTTTCAAGCAGCTGAGCAAAAGCAAGACGACATGTGCCAGCTTCCAAAAGGGTGTTCAAGATTATGAGTGAGCAGATGCACCACATACCCACAGTATGCTCCACATACTCCTCTTCAACTTTTCCAGCTGGCTAGTTGCCCTGTGAAGACATTGCCTACCTGCTGTCCCACTCTAGGTGTTAACACATGTACTGTACACTGGGACTAACACACTGCTGTATTCCCTTTTGTTATGATCTTTCCCTCAAGATCATATGTCTCATGTAATTATACACACGAAAGGCAAGTAAGCACTGCTGTTCTCACATAGTAAAGCCACTACCGGTACTGGTGAAGCAAGACATGGAACTTCCCATCAACAGCAAGTCCAAGGGACTTATGTCACCAACCTCTAATGCAGTGAGACCTCACAACTGCACTATATTTAGTAGAAAACAGTCTTAAAAGCATACTTCTAGTACTTCAACCACGGAACGTGTTACCAGTGAGCACCCTCAACATGACAGATGCGAACAATTCTCTACCAGCATCAGAATAAAGCACATCCGCAACTCAATATAACATGAAATAGGTGTAAGGTGGGTATTTCAGTTTCAACTTTGTATAAATCTCACATCACAGAACAGTCACAAGAGGAACAGTGTATATTTTTTTGTGACTACAACTCGAACAAACTCCTCAAAAGACAAAATGATCATGCTTTTTTTACTAGTGTGATAAAAATTATTATTTTAATCTTGATTCTCAAGTAGTTCCTTCTTCTTCAATCAGAAAGTAAAACTGGCAGAAATGTCTAAAAAAGCCATTCAAACAGACTGCAAGGCTCTATAAATAATTTTAAATCCCCTGGATTTAGAGGATTTGTTTATCCAATAAATGTAGCATACAGACACTGCAACAAGTTGACTGTTTTGCCTGTGGAATTCTAGCTTACAGGAACAAATGATGCACATATCTGTACTACCTCATTACCCTACTTTCCACAATGGCCGCTATCCCCAGTACTGTGCAAAACATTCTGCCTTCATAGTCCTATTATGGTTCATTTAATTAATGGGAAACCAGAAACACAGTCGTAGAAATCGAAGGACCATGACATCTTTCCTTATTGTTTAAGCAGATGCATGAGCAGAGTGGACTAAAAAATTAAAGAGATGCAGTTCACAACTTCACATTATTTTTACAGAGGACTGCACTTACAGCAACTTTGCCCTAAACAAAGTAGCTGGCAAGCTGCGTTTAACTAAACTGACTTTTTCCCCTTACTTGCAAAATTCAGCTGTCTATAAATTTGACTAAATTTTAGCACATCAAACTACAACTTCTATATAAACCCAAAATTTTAGCACAAGCAACAGTCATATTTAGGACTTACCTGAGGTCTTCGTTTTTTCCATTGCTACATAAACTACAAAAAGATTCTCCAGTAAGTATTCTCTGTGCTCCACAAAATCTTGTTGGGCATTCTCCATTCTTACCATTAAGCTCATTTCTAGCAGCATTGGATCGTCGGACATAAAACAGCAACTCTGGAGTGAGACAAGGGGATACGGTGGGTGTGTGGTGGGGGATGGAATAGAAAAAATTCATTACAGTAAGGTATCTGGAGAAGTTAATCAAAGGTATTCTCTAACAGACAAGATTCTCAGCACCAAAGTGCTGGTAAAACAGGAGTAAACAGGATCTCTGCTCAAGTCCCAGCAGAAACAGGTAGTGCAGGTACAGACAGAATAGCAAAACAAAGTCAAAAAAACAACTAAAAAGTACACTGAACCTTGAAAGAATGCAAATTTATAAACTGGCTTAGTCTGTTTCACCTCAGGGACTGCAAAACAGTTTCTTTTGTTAAATCCTCTGCCTTGAATAAAATATGCCATAAACAGACTGATGCATGTGTCTTAATAGTAGGAAGACAGTTCATGTTCACTGGTCTGTTTATAGTTAATTTTTCCAAATCCTGTGGTTTTCATCTCCACATCTCACTGAAGTAATTTTAAAAAAACAAACATACATGTACAATTCTTAATAGAAAACACTGTTGTCTGGCTAGAATACTTCAGATAAATACAAATAGGGTTTTATTTTCTTCTAAGTGGCTCCTTACTGGTAGCTCCTAATTAAGACAGCTGAGTTGTAGCAACTACAAAGACACAGACACCATTTCACAAAAAAAAAGCAAATAAAGCAAAACAAAACTAGACAACCACCAGTGAGTAACACGTATCCATAGAATTATAGAATGGTAGGGGTTGAACGGGACCTTTAAAGATCATCTAGTCCAACTCCTCTGTCAAAGCAGGTCAACCTAGGTCAGGTCACACAGGAATGTATTCAGGCAGGTTTTGAAGACCTCCAGAGAAGGAGACTCCACATCCTCCCTGGGCAGCCTGTGCCAGTGCTCCATGTATATTCGTCCTGCACCACACTACGAAGGTTGCCAAACTCAGATTATGACACTCTACTAAAAGGGCTAATTTTCTCAGGAGGACAAGGAAACCTCCAACCCTGTCACATGAAGTACTCTTGCAAAGCAGCAGAACACCTTCAAGCTAATCTGAAGTGCTGCAATGAGGTACAACAGGAGTGGAAAAGCACCTGCAGGAATGAGATGTCAGTTTTTTGCTCATACCACATCAAAGAAACTGTCAGCACTTGAAATGGCTGCCAGGAGCGGGAGAGGAGGCTGCTGTTGGAGACTGGAGCACAGGAACAGTGTGCCCTTGGGAAGCTCACACTGAAGAGTGGGCAGCTGCACTACCTGCAATCTCAAATGTTCAGGTACACCTCAAGCCTACCTTGATTCATCAGCACAATGTAAGAATCAAACATGAGACTAAAACAGTACAGGATCCCTGTGGTGTACAACGTACAGAAAAACAGCTGCGGAGTCTCGGCCTCCTCACAGCTAATGAAGAAAGGTGTCATCAAGACCTAATTCAATAAATACCCCATCAAGGATCATTAATTGCTATGTGAGGATACCATTTACTGTGTGAGGACATTTAAGGAGAGAAGGGAAGAGATTTGGTTGGCACTGTCCACTAAGAAGAGGAGACTTACTGTCCTGAATGCTCAGAGCTTTTGGAGAAGGCTTTTCTGCTAACAAGTTCACCCTCCCCTCAACTTTGCCCAATGCCAAGGCCACCTTCAAAGCCTCCTGAGTGCACAGCCTAGACAGCCCAGATTTCAGCCTCTAAGCTCACTGATCTTTTGTCAGTGTGATATAGAAATTTATGAAATGTTTCTGGAGAAAGGAAATTACAGGAATCTAATCGCTTTTGTACTCCATGTAAGTAATAAAATACCTACACATCAAAATGTTTATAGTCTGTTGGGCTAGGCTTGGGGTTTTTTTGGGGGGTTGGTAATCTTTTTCCACCTCCTCCGCTTCTGAAGGGTATATAATGTGCGTGACATCTAATTTATACCACAGGATACAGTTTTATAAAAGTGGAGCTAAAAGCACTATTATCCTTTAAACTGAGACATTGGAAATTGCATTGTTGCTAAAACTTCTAGAGCTCTGGAAAGTGCCCCTCTGTACTAGGATTAAAATAAGAAGACACAAATAGATATAAAATGATAATAAAACATACTTTGACTTGCTGATATGCGTCGTTGGGAAAACTGCATTCCAGGTAAACACGTAACAGACTGGCATTCATAGTTTCTGTCTAAAAGAAAGAAAAGTGGAGAACACATCAAGTACATTGCTTCAAAAGATGTTACTGTATAAATTCGATTCACACACCAGAGTTTTTATGTTTCCACATACCCATCACACAGCAACGTAGGGAAATCTTCTAAAGTAAATATAGTTACTCTGTACAGTAGGCCAGCAACCAATCCCAAACTCTCAGGAACTCCATTCAAATATCCTTACTTATCCAACTACTATTATAGATGATTATTAAATATTTTTACAGCATCAACATGAGCAACCCTTTTAAACTTTCATATGTCAATAAATCGCACTCAACTGAGCCTTTTTTGGTATAACATAAAAGCTTCTTTCCTTGTTTTCTGTATCTCTGCTTTGCTGACTGGATACTGAAGTACAGTCCAAAAACATTACGCTTCTTGGACACAGCTTCACACCAAAATGGACAGACAGAACACTTATTTCACCTTTTTATTGATTGGCAAGGGAAAAGAAAAGGTGACATTGTGTCAGCTTGTAAAGCACTCATAAATCTAACAGGGCAACAGCACCAAAAAGAGCGAAAGCTATCTTGAAATTTGGACTGTCAAATTACTTGCACGTACTGCTCAGACAGTATATCTTTGATTCCAAATTTAAAAAAAAAAAGGGGGGGGGAAATCCCCACAACAGACAGTCACTCCATCAGTGCCTTCATTTAAGTAAAATTACATGGTGGTTTTGAGACCAATGTGGAACACCATCCCCCTACTCCCTTCCAGTTTCTCTTGTAATACTGAACTAAATAACCAAGAGGAGTATCTGCAGGCTCAAGTTTCTCAAGGTGTCAACATAACTGACTTTAAAAAATTTCAATAATTGGATGCTGAAAAGTGAAACCCCTAAAACGTTTTTAAACCAACACCCTATTTTGTCTCTCCCTGGGACAGGCAGAAGGGGGCAGGGTGCATCTGAGCAGAGAGTAGGTTTACCACACGTGTGGTATTTCATGAAGTCCAGTTCTATATAAACACAGCTAAAAGGAAGCCAACATACATTCTGCATTCCCAATCCAGAAGGATTTCATACCAAAATGACTGGGGCTTCACACAAGAGGGCGATGTAGCCCCTGTGAAAGTGGTGAGTCGCGACCCAAGCCCTCTTCCCAGCCCAGATCTCTGGAGGACAAACCCCTGCCACCTCCTTTCCTTTTTACAAACTCTTTAGTCCTCATCAATACTAACCTCCCACAGCCACAACTGTTAGTGCAGCTTTAACGGGCTGTTAAGTTTCTACAAAAAGCAACTTTGTGAGTCGCTCTTCTAGTCAGATAAAGCTTGATGCTTACAACTTCCCTTCTCAGTGGTTATTGAGAGAATAACAGCACTTTCGTGGTTCTACATAAGGATTTGTCAGTCTTTATTCAATGCTGCTGTAGTTTAAAATAGTTTAAGACTTTATATCTTAAAAAAAAAAAAAATCAGCTAAATCACATTTCTCTAACTTTTTTCTTAAAACTTCTTGACATGGCAATAGATCCACATGGGAAACTGCTGTCACCTTAAAATAGAAGTTGCTAATGTAACACACAGAGGGGAAAAAACATTACCAGGGTGTATTTGATGTTGATCTGTTTTCTACGGGAATTCTTCATTCCTCTTTGTGTGAAGCTACCTTCAGATAAGGAAATAGGTTTTCTTTTTATCTAAGGCAGACAATAGATGCAAAACTGTCATGCCTACTATCTTACAACACTAGTAGGACAGTTGCTTTAACCATAAAGAGAAGATACAGCATCTCGGAAGAAAACAGTGTCAGAAGCAATGTTTCCAAGAAGATGAACAGAGGATCTGCATCTCTCAGCGGTGCGAGCACTCCATTTACACTGTAAATACCACTGCCTATGAATCAGAGCAGAGAGCTGAGTTATGCAGCCTGTGTTTGCATCAGAGATGAACTGAAAAGGAGAGGCACTGCACAAGGGAAAGTCAAAAAGAGTACTGCAAAGCAATAGTCACTGCAGCTTCAATACCTGCGGTCTCTGTTTTGTACTAGGTGCACAGGCATACATACTTGCACATACATACACATTCAGCACCCACAAATCCTGTGTGAACTGAGGAGAGGAGTGTGATAGAAGTCACACAAATTAAATTCTTAATACTTTTGGTAAGTTCTTACATTTACATTTTAAACAAGCCTAGGTCTCAAAAAAACCAAAACCACAAAAAACCACCTAAAAACATGAACCATTTGATTTGCAGGGAGCCATACTCTCCTGGCAAGGGCCTAGGATTCTTGCTGGGAACAGTACAGCTGGACAGTACTGTACTTAGGAAATAATTTATCCACCAAAAGAGAGACAGAACATCAATAGGATGGCTGGCACTGACAGCTCACAACAACCACCAAGCAACCACTAACTCAAGGTCACTTTTAAGGGAAGAATTCTGCCTTAGGTGCCTTGTCAATCAGACATGACTCTATCTGACTTTCACAGAGATATTCCTGCATCGTTATCAGGACTACAGAGTTCAAACCAATTCTTGGAGTTAGGCTACACTGTAATTAAAAAAGAACAAACACTGAACAAGCCTTCCCTTGCTCCAGCCAGCTGAGTTTCAGTCCTGGACAGTCCCTGGCCATAAAGAGCTGTTTTCACTCTGAATTATGCTAATAAACTGACCCTGTAATAATGATTCAGCAGAGTTTCATCAGTTTTTTGCAGGCAGTTATCAGGATGGCACACCAAGAAAATTGTACTACTTTCATTTTCCACACCCAAGCAACACAGTTGCACACATTTGCTTCTCTAACCTTCTGTCCACTGTCACAAAACACATCTTAAGGAGCCTTGGGCTCCTGCCAGTACTTGCAGTACTTCCCGTGCTGTTGGTTCATAAACCCCAAACACCTTTGGCAAGTCAGGGAAAGCAACGCCTGTGTGTCCTACAACGAGACACCTTGCCCTGCAGATCACTGGTCTGTTGACACTTCCAGTGTGTCTGTACAGCACTTTAAACACAAGGCTACAAGTGATGTAGCTGCCCTGTTAGTGCTAAGCAAATATAAAAAATGCCAAAAAAACAGGCAACTGGAGCAGAGACTACATCCAGAAGCTGGATAAACAAAGATGACCTACATGGGCTTCACCATCTGTTACGGCTTACTGGTAACTACCCACTGCTGAATGGCCACGTGGACATACTATGAATTTAATGTTGGACACAGCTCTTCATTCCTCCCAAAGAGTGGGCCAGGAGCCCAGAAATCCTGGGATCCAGGATCGTATCCAGAGCATACCACTCTTGAACCCTTCAAAAGCTGAAACTTTGAAAAGGGTAACAGAAAGAGGGTGAAATTCTACAGGAGAAAAGTCAGTTTTTTCTTTTCCTATTAATTGCAGGAGTTTGTGCTCCAAAGAAGGGGAGAAGGGGTGAAATAACGGAGAAAAAAGAAAGGCCTGCCTAACTTTTGCTTATTAAAGGATAAAAACAATCCACAAAATCAACTGAAGTTTCTTTTACACACACAAAAAAGGGCAAACAGAAGCCTACCACATATTCCATTTCCAAGGTAAACTTTCATCTGTAATCCCAAAGGATATACCCTATTTTCAACAAAAGTAGCCTGTACAGGCAAAATTTCATCCATATCCCTGTGTACAATTCTGGCCACCTCTTCATATGAAGTTCTTATGAATTGGAGATGCTGCAGAAAGAGGTTGTTAATTTGGGTAAGAAACGGACAGCCCATCACTGAAGATGATACTACAGAGCATGGACTGTTCAGCTTGGCAAAGTGAAAGCTGAAAGATGCAATACAAATGCTTCTGAGTATAAACATCAGAAGCAGGAGGAGTTGTATCAACTAAAAGGGTATCTTAGCAAATAAACATAAACTGGTCACAAAGCAATTCAGATAGGAAGTCAGGTGTAGGTTTCCAGCCATTGAAGGAATAAGAACAAGTATTTTGGGACAGGGTAACAATGTATCAATCAGTTCTGAGAGATCATTTTACCAAGCACATGATGGAACTAAATTACATCACTTTAATAGCCTTGACAATCAAGTCTACCAGCATTACCAAAGAGTTTAAACACAATCATCTTTAAAACAGAGGGAAAAAGTAGACACATACCATGCAACACTTCATGAGCTTTCTTACATATTTCCAAGCAGCATCAGTAGGCCTCAGAGGTAAGAAATACACATACCTTTAGTGTACCTAACTAGACATTGTCACCCAAGGTTACAACCCATTCATCCCAAGATGACAAGGGATGTGTCAATGAGGCTTACACTATCCTGAACTTACACTGGTATTTTACTTCAGTCAAAAACAAACACAGAAAAGTAAATGTGTACAGTTAAGTGAGTACGATGACACCAAACTGGGAGGACTGGTTGATTCCCCAGAAGGCTGTGCTGCCATTCAGCGGGATCTCAACCGGCTTGAGAGCTGGGCAGAGAGGAACCTCCTGAGGTTCAACAAGGGCAAGTGCAGAGTCTTGAATCTGGGAAGGAACAACCCCATGCACCAGTACAGGCTGGGGGTTGACCTGCTGGGGAGCAGCTCTGCAGAGAGAGACCTGGGAGTCCTGATTGATAATCAACTAACCACGAGCCAGCAATGTGCCATCATGGTCAAGAAGGCCAATGGCATCCTGGCATGCATCAAGAAGAGTGTGGCCAGCAGGTCAAGGGAGGTCCTTCTACCCCTCTACTCTGCCCTGGTGAGGCCTCATCTGGAGTCCTATGTCCAGTTCTGGGTTCCTCAGCTCAAGAGGGATAGAGCACTTCTGCAGAGAGTCCAGCGCAGGGCGACCAAGATGATCAGAGGACTGGAGCATCTTCCTTATGAGGAAAGGCTGTGGGAACTGGGGCCGTTTAGTCTGGAGAAGAGGAGACTGAGGGGAGATCTTGTTTACAAATATCTAAAGAGCGGGTGTCAGGAGGTTGGGGTGTCCCTTTTTTCTCTAGTAGCTAGCAACAGGACAAGGGGTAATGGGATGAAGCTGGAACACAAAAAGTTCCATTTAAAGATTAAGAAAAAACTATTTTACTGTGAGGGTGAGGGAGCCCTGGTACAGGCTGCCCAGAGGGGTTGTGGAGTCTCCTTCCTTGGAGGTCTCCAAGACCTGCATGGACATGTTCCTATGTGACCTGATCTAGGTTCTCCTGCTTCTGCAGAGGGGTTGGACTAGATGATCTCTAAAGGTGCCTTCCAATCCCTACCATTTTATGATTCTATGACTGGTGTGTTTTAAATGCTTTTTTACTACAAATCTCGACTGTACATTTAATAGTTTTGTATCCTTAAGTTTGCACACATCTAGTCAACTCACACAAAGCTCATAGACCTCTCTTCCTTTGACGGCTTCAGAGTCTAAACTATAAACTGAACAAGACAGAATCATACCAATTTTTATGGGATCTGGAGCAGAATATTAGCAGGGTGAACTGAAGGAGATGCTTTTGAAGAGGATGGCTATCTGTAAAGCAAAATTATTCTAAAAGGAACACAAACTAAAGCCATAAGTTCTTCTTCAGTACTCAGATGTTGTCTACCACTTTCAACAGCTGGGGAGCCCGTTCTACCTGCTGCAGCATTTCTGTCCAAACTCATTCCCGCAATAAGGCTGGTGGTACCATGTTAGTACCGTGCTGCACTGCCGTCTATGACCTCAAGCTTGCACTCTAGAGAAATAAAGCATAGGAAAAGGTTCCTCATTATACAGTAAAGAATATGTCAAATGATCCCCAAAACTTCTCTACTCAGGAATTCATACTGAACTGTAAAGCAGCAAAATCTGCATCTAAAGTTCAGACTGTAAGCAAAAACAGCCCACCTAGCTAGGCATGAAAATGCAAAGACATTTATCATGATAAGCATCCAAAAAGCCCTTCTTAGTTTTATTCCTAGCATGCCAAATTACAAAACCTGAAGATATTTGGCTCCTTCACAAGAGTCTGTATACGCCCACCAGCAAGTACACCTGTGGGACTAAAGGAAAGGATCTGGTACAGAGGGAAAGATAGGAAAGAAGCAGCAAATCGTGCGTTAATTCTCAGGTAGAGGTAAGATTGACCTAACACATACAGTAACACTAAAAAATACAATCTAGGCTAAGAATTTTTCTCAGGTAGAACAGAAAAGGGCATCATGAAGTAATCAACAGAGCTTACATTCAGATAAAAGATTAAATTATGTTACTATGCCAAGATATTCTAAATATGTTTTTTAACAAACCAGATCTGTGTACCATACAAAAGGAAATTTGAAAGATCAATTTTTACAGTTAAGTTATTCACTTGAAAGGTTCTGTATGGCCCAGAAGACTATGGAAATATCCGCAATTGCAGTCAAATGACAGGAATCTTTAAAGCATCTTTCAATTGATACAGTTATGCCTCATAAATACACCTTGCTCTATTCTCCACAGCTTCCTGCTTTAGCCAAGCTGAGGTAAGGAAAGCTGAGATCTTCGGCACTAATATGGGCAGGAGGGGATACATCAGACTGACTCCCAGCTCTTGTTCTCATTCACACAGCATGCCATGCTTTTTAACTGCAACAAACTGTTGGCGAAGCCCTGCTGTGATCTGGCACAGGGAATGGGTCTGAAGTAAAAAACAAAACAAACAAAAACAGCTCCGCACTCCTCCACAACTTTATAGTAAAAAGTTAATTTTTTTTCAGGACAGATCAATTCTCCAGTTTAATTCAGAGTAGGGTCTTACAAATAGTTTTGTCGGCACAACTTAGAGGACAGCAGATAATGGGAGCATGAACGTGAACAAGTGGGAATAGTTTAAATGCCAAAGACAGTCGCATGAAACCAGAACACCAGCTAATCCCAGTAGCCCCGTATCTTGCGGCCTCTCTCCTGCAGTGACTAGTGCCTGGACTTTTTGTTAACGTTCCTTGCATCTCAAAAACCTGAGGACAAAAACCTTTCGTGACTAAGAAGAATTATACTTCATCTCAATTTGAAATGTATACTGTACCAGTGTGTGTGACGCCTGGATGTTCTGAATATGTGGAAGCAGTAAGTAGGCGTTTGCTAGTTGCACTCTAGGTTCTTCTGAAGAAGACGTCAGAGCTCCCATTCCAAAAACCTGATGTTAAAAAAGAAAAGGTCATTACATGAATATCTAGTACTTCAGTTAACATAGTAAAGCATAAAATTGCTTTGTTAATAATAACAACCTTCCCAAGAAACAGATTGGTTTTTCACACGAGATTCTTTTTTTATAGACAGAAATTTCTCATGTGGAAAGTAGCTATACACAGAAATGGCACCGTAACATCTTCACTTATTTGGGAACTATTACAAAAACAAAACAAAGCACAAGTCAGCAGAGGATCAGGTTATCTCAAAAACCAAGTATCTAAACTCTACTACTATTCTTCAGCCAATTACAACACATGTATCACAGTTTGGCAGTACAGTAATTTCTGGAAAAAATTTGTTACCAGTCCAATTGCACATTGAATTCCATAGCTTTGCCTTAAAAACTGAGAAAAATAATTTTTGATCATTTTGGTTTTTCAACTTTGCAGTTTTCAGAGCACTGTAGGATTTGCAAATTCAATTTTGTTACTGCATTCATACTCTGTTCCACCAACATTAGCTTATGACAGTGAGATGCAGGATGACAGGAGGTGAGGGGAAATCATCAGAGGTTAAGACAAATGCCTTGGAGTTTTTCACCTGTATGCAAAGATTTGTATTTTTTTAACAGAAAAAACCCACATAATTTTAATTAAGAGGCTAATACAATGCACTCTATGTTTACTGAATATGTTCACTACAGATAGAAAATGTAGTTCAAAGGGAAGACATTTTTTTTAATGGAAGCATTTATAAAGCACACCTTACTACAGAAGTACCTCTTGTCCATTTGGGGGAATCTTCTGTACATACCCTTGCATAAATGCATTAGAAACATGAAATATGTTTCAAGGCTTTTGGGCTCTCAAGAGCACTGTAACTGTGCATCAACCACTCAATTTATGCCCAATTTTGAAACTCTTAAATCTAACACAAGCTGAAAACATAAGCAGCTGCTGCTTCCTATGCCTCAGGTGGCTCGTGAAAGTGTCTGTGAAAATCAGTCCATTACTGACTCTAGTAGCAGCCCAGTAGGAGATAAACTCCTTTTTTAGTGGCACTGACAACTGCTTCCCCACAACTTGTTGATAAAAATCTCTGGCTGAGCTGACCAGGAGTGAGTGCATGGACAGGAGAGACGTCAAAAAGAAAAGGCTGACCACTCTATAATGCACCCTTCCCTCATCCTGAACGAAAAGTTCCTGCCAAATGTGATCTAATAAATGTTATCTAACAAATATTAGATAAATACAACATTTGTAGTTAAAAATTCCATGTATTTCAATTCAGTTTATCTATGCTTCAATTTAAGTAACTTTGTTTTCCAGCCAAATATCAAAGTATGGAAATGGATAGCTGGATAGTTGATTAAAGCCAGCATTGTTTTAAATCACTGAATTCAGAGTTAAGATTTTTCTTTAAGAAATTAACAAAAGAAAAGAACTTGGAGTTTTTAATGTCCCTTATAAAGACTAAAAAGATGAAGTCTTGCTTGAATTCACTAATCAGACAATGAAAGGCTGTAACGCACAACTATTACTTTGACTTTCACGTTTCAAGGGCCTAAACCTCTCACCTTATCCTACATCCCCAGTGTGTTTACATAAAATTTTGCAGAGTAGCTGAAAACTAACTAAAACTATTTCCCAAACAGGTTTTTCATGACAAATGCATGCCAGTACATAGTGTAGTCTACAGTATTATATGAAACCAACCAATGTTGGACCATGATCTGGTAAGCACACATATACAAATATACCTAGGTTTACTATTGCAAGTAGCCCCACCAACTATGGGATCGTGAGAATAGCAAGATCTGGTACAATAGATGAATTGCAAACATTATCCCACTTGATTTGTACTGGGAATTCAATGAACTTTTAGAGTCTTGAAGTCCAAAATGTAAGGAAAACACTTTCTAAAACTCAAGTAAGTACAAAATTCAAGCTAAAAATAAAGAGTAGTTACCTGATATGAAAGTACTCCATGAGATGAGGTATTTATAAATAATGAGCTTTCAATACTGCCTTCTTCTGTTGGCAGGAAGAGTACTCGGAAAGAAATTTTTCCCATCGCTGGGATCACCTGCAGTGGCCACAAAGAAGCTTTGCTTGCTTGGTGCCAGTGATTATGACACCCATCACACATGGCTACACAGACATTTTCAGACATACACCCCTACATGTAGATCCCCCTAAGAAGAACTTCAGCCCTGAGATGTTTCAACTCTCCACAAGTCTTGACTCTTACTATGGAGAAAAATTGAGACTGTGCAGCAACTTGCCACATCATGGCTATAGTTTCTTGGCTAGTTTGGGCCTCATCAGTCAAGATTCCTTTTTGCACAAGAAGTTAATCATGCTGCACAGCCAGTCTCTGCATGCACAAAAGCTTTCATGTATCTAGATAGCGATTACAAAGTCAATCAATCCCCTATGATATATAGTCTGATGAGTGAAAATTAAACAGAACTGGGCAACACGATTAACGACCAAATAGGTCTAACTGAAAGAATGACTTTTATGTCTGCACTGTAATGCCCATTCAGTCACATTATCGGATGAAAGCATAATAAAAACACTTTGCACATCAGCAGAGGATGAAATCTGGGCTTCATCAAACTGAGGTCACAGCAATTCATTCTTACATCTGTTATATTGTTATACAATGATAAAAAAAAATCAGAGTTAAAATAATGGTCTTGGATCATAAGACAATTATGCTCATAACTGCAATACAAAACACATAAAAGATTTCACTGCAGGTTTTTGGTTTTTTTTTTTGAGGAATATGCAAGACCATTCAAAAGACTGAAAATTCAAAGCTGTAAAACACCCACATGCCTGTGGATTACGGCATAATGCTGCGTAGAGCAGAATGAGATTTAAACAGCTTCTTTTACATCGAAAAATTCTTCTTTCTCTGTTACTGTAAAACACATTTCCTACTGTAGGTTTTGGATGCCTTCTCCCTACCAGTCTAAGTAGAAGTGAGCAAAAAAAAATGCTAGCAAAACGAAAAAAGTTGGAGGTCCTACAAAAAAGCACAAAGAGAAAACACAAAATGAAAAGCTCAGGCCAAAGGAAGCACCAAAGCTTGGCACTTGGCCATCTCATAGTTTCCAAAAGTACATCAACACTAACCCGGCTATGAGCAGGAGACACATGAAACTGTCTAGTAGCTGTAAACACAGAATTCACTACAACTTCTCTATCTCTACTAGGGTTGTAGGCATGCAGCATTTTAGCTCTGGGTAACCCCAGTAACCTAGAAGGGGAATAAAATGAGAAAGAGATTATTCCATTTATAAGCACAGGCAATGCACAAAAAAGCAACAAACACAAATCACTCTAGAACACGTTGATATGCAACAATTTCCTAGTTGTAACCGTTCTTTGGAAACAAGTCAAATAAATATTGTCCTTTATTATACAAAGACAAGTAACTAACATTGGGATGTAAGAGATGCACTTAGTCCAAACTCATTTGAGTCACCAGGAGTTTAAGAAAAAAAAAAAAAAAACCAACTCTTAGAGGGCACAAAGTTTTGAATAAAAAAGTTTTTAAGTAACCAAAGTTTGGTTTTGTCAGTTGAAGCAATGATTCTCTTAAGGCTTTTGCTTTAGCTAATACATCCTAAAACCCAGCATCTTATACATTTGTTCTATGCATCTACTGAAACATTAATCGAACTCACAAGGGAACCAGATTTCTTTTTGGTTCCCAATAAACCAAAGGCTGATTAACATTTAAGAATCATTTAAAATTTTTTTTAGAGAAGAACTAAAAAAACAAACAAACAAACAAGCAAAAAAACCCCAAAACCGAAACCTCAAGTATGTTTCGCCTGGGTCTTTCTGGATTTTATTTTCAGAAATGTAAGGAAACAACAAGCTCTCCCTCCACTTTCCTGAGAAAGCAATTTTTCAGGAAATGAAAAACCAGTATGAAGAACTGATTTGACATCCATGAAAAACCACCTGAAACGTATTATGGTTCTGAAATGTGTTCTGAAACCTGAAATGTATTAAGCTTCCCCATTTCTTTCTCCTCCCTCCTAGAACTACATTGATTTTCATTTACAAAGTACTGCAAGGCAAGACATGCAGTTCCAATTCTGAAGCAATTACAGAATAGCAATTACTTGTTATTTCGCTTTTTTTCAGAGAATGTTATGATCTCAGGTAATGCTCTTTACCCAAATGCAGCCCAGTATAGTTGCTCTTCCCCTCTTCCTTATTAATAAAAACAACAATAATTTAAGATACTCACTGCATTCCAAAATGCAGAACTGATGGGTGAAAATGTAAGGCCTTCCCATTTGGAGGCATCTTTGTAGAGAAGCTGCAAAAACAGAAAGGAATCCACAATTAATATTTAGTGAGCATGACACTACACACTGCAGGGAAGGAAGATCTGTTACAAGCTCTGACTCTAAATTCTAAGCACAACCTATTTCCAAATGTTTTCACATGATCTTTTCTGTTAAGAACAAACAACAGCTCATGCTGGAAAGCTTGGACCAACAAAAGTGCAGTTTGAGAAACAGCCACTTTTAAAGGCAATGCTGGCTTAGATCACCTCTCTTTCTTGCACATATCCCATTGGTCATGCTGATACACTTAAGGCCACATAGCGAAGTACAGAGGAAAACCAACAAAAATTATTTCAGCATGGGGTAGACCCCTGGTCTCGCCAATTCGACATTCAAACTAGCACTGGTACGAGCACAGCTGAGAGATGCAGAGGTAGAGCAGTGAAGAGCAGCTTGGGCAAAAGCCAACATCAAAAGAAGTGCTTGCCTAGCTGTGGCTTTAGTGCAAAAGCCAACTCATTTCTTATATGCAAAACAGAGTAAGAAATAATGTGAAAATCCACACCATCATCTTTCCTTTGCCCTAGGAAAATTCACAATAAAGTTCCCATCAGTTCTAGCACATTTTTAGCTTATTTCAACATGAGTCGATGCCCTATAACATAGAAATCCCAGCATATCTTCACCACTTTCTCAATTAAAACTTCTCCCCCACAAGTCCCAACAACCACAGCGGTAAAAAAACAAGCCCAGAACTTGTTCATCGCATTTATGTACCCAGTGCTACGCTGTTAAAAGCTCCTTCAGAAGCAGTTTGCATGTTGCATAGCCAGAACCAGTTTCACCTTTACTGGATGATACTAATAAACATTCTAGCAAGGATGAGTCTGAGAAAGGAGGGATGGACAGACTGTGGCTTCATCAGTTATCCAACTGGTCTGTGTAATGTGTGGTGGTACAGATAATTGATCACCAATTTTAAAATATTGATCTGTAACATTACACCTCTAATATATTAAAGTACCTACATAATTCTATTATTACATTCCAAACCAATAGAGACATCATAATTTATTGCCAATCAGGAAAAATCAGGCTTATGAAAACATTTGTTATACAAGGAAGAAAACTGCCATGCTGCTGTAGCAAGAGGACTGCAATGTATATCCAGGTAGTGTTTCTGAGAAGCTGCTAGAAAAAGAAAAAAAGAATAGATGATGCAGAACCACAAAGTCTGAGTGAGCAACACCCTTCTTCCAATCACTTTGTCTCTGTCCCTGACAGCTCTTACTCTGTTCCCAGAAACACCACAGCAACTAGCACCTTCTTCCCATTCTAAACATCAGTTTCAGAGATGTACCTAGAAGGAAAGTCTGAGTGCTGTTGTTGTAAACACACACAAATTAAAAATTATTACCGGAGCAAAAACCCCAAGTATCTGGGGGCAGACACATTTCTTAATGGTCCATTTTTAATACACACACATCTATAAAGGAACATAAAAGTTAAGCCAGTAGTTTATGCACTACAGTCACCTTGAACCGCACCACCACTTAAGCCTCTAGCACCTTACTGATCGAAAATACTTCTTCCTACTAGAAAAACCTTTGCTAAGAAAGGCAAAAAGCTGAGCGCTCCTCTGTGCCAATTGGTGGTGTTGGCAGGGGTTCTCCAAGACTTACTGATGACCCTTCTGGGGAGCTCTAGCAGTATTGGCTCTTTTCCTCTCAACCCTCACTCTCTGGGTAGAAACCCAGCTGTGGATGTAGAAGACTGCATTTTGTTTGGTTTGGGTGAACAAGTCCAAGCTGTAGCACTTGTTCTTAAAAAATGCACTGTACTACTGTTCAATCAACAATATCAGCCATCTACTAGTCAGAAAACTGGAAAAGCCCTGTGAGAGCAGTAGCAGGATCCCAAGGCTGCCATCCCATTCTTTCTGGTGGAGGTATCCTGGACCACGAGTAGTTGAAGCTGAGCCTCAGCTAACGAGCTCTTGAGCTGACTCCTGAGCATGGTGGTGACTTCTGAGCATGCCCGCACACCGCTCTCCAGCAGCCTCAGGAACAGGACCATGGTTGCAACACATTCTGTTCTGCAATCCACAAAAGCTGCTGAATTGCTCCCAGCCTGGCCCCAGAAGCAGATCAGCCACATTCCTACAGCTCTGTGCTCATAATTCGGCCTGCTGGCCAGCTCCAGGGAATCCACACCACTTACCAGCACCCTAAGGCAGTGCCAAAAAAACATAACTTGACACCTGAGTTTATTCAACAGTAGGACTTGTGGAAAGAGAGATCCACAACCAGAGCTTGGGTTATCTTCTTCCCCCTCAAAAAGTGAAGATGACAGGATGGAATAGTGGGAATGAGGAAAGAATTATTCTACCCATTCACACCTGAACAACCAGGACACATATTAATGCCTATCACTACAGAAAGAAAGAGTCAGTCCTGTCAACATTAAAAGCATACTTCTCCATTGAGTTACTTCAAGTTCCTTAAAGCCAGCAGAACACCCTTCTGCATCCCCATGCTCCAAACACAATTCAACACTTTCAGACCTCTGCAGGGAACACGACATAGAAATAAATGTCAATGGCAACTTCATAAAACATATAAAAGTCACTGTTTAAAACAAAACATTTATTTTGGGGGATTTTTTTAGTTTCTTTTTTTCCAAGAACCTCATTTCACTAATAGATTCACCCCAAACTATGCCAAAAATTTAACTTTCAGCTGCAGAAGACATGTCAAAAAAAGTACAGGGGTCATTTCATGAAAATGTTACAGGCCTGGGAAAGACACACAAATATCAGCCTAAGAATGGAAGTCCTGAAACAAGTGTGAAGAAACAGTTCTCTTCATAATAGAAAAAAAAAAAAGGTTTTAACTACTCTTTAACAGCTTTTAAAATCAACTTACATTACATTAAGTATGCCATCTAACAAAGTCAGACACCATACTCCATGGCATCTGTTGATTCAGGCAGACCAGTTGAACACCAACTTCTGAATGATAATTTTTGACAGTGCAGGTCAATTCCAACATTTCAGGGGATATTTTTAAGTGCAAACAAACAAAATTAGAGAAGAATGGGAGGAAGAAATAGAAGGGGGGAAGGGAATTAATGGCATCTATTTTGAAAACTTAGTATAAATTGCTTTGGTATTAAAAAAAAAAAATTGTCTAACTGGCCTCATTACTACTTGCCAATACAACAATTCCCTGTCGTTCCCTCCTCTTTGTCCTCACAATATATTTAAAATGCTGACACCCTGAACCATTGTAGTGGTTTTGCCTGGGCCAGGTTTTTGGGAGTGTGGGAGGCTACAAGGGTGGCTTCTTTAAACAAAGATCTGCCAGAAGCTTCCCCTGTAGCCGATAGGGCCATTACCAGTCAATTCTAAGATGGACTCTGCAGCTGATCCAGGGGCCTGGCCAATTTGCAACTGAGGTAACACCTCCGTGAATAACATCATTGAGAAGGAGAAGAAGTTACTGTGCAGTTGCTAAAGGGCAGCAGCAGCACAAGGGAGTGAAAATGTGAGAACATCTTCACAGACACCAAGGTCAGTGGAGAAGGAGGGGCAGGAGGTGCCCAGACACTGGAAGAAAGATTCCCCTGTGACCTATGGTGAGGCAGCTGTGCTCTTGCAGTCCACGGAGGCCACCGGGAACAGAGATCCACTCGCAACCCATGGAGGATCCCCTGCTGGAGCAGGTGGATGCCTGAAGGAGGCTGTGACTCTGTGGGAAGCTCACCCTGGAGCAAGTTCCTGGAAGGACCTGGGAATCTATGGACAGAAGAGCCCACACCAGAGCAGGTTTGCTGTCAGGACTTGTGATCCTGCAAGAGACCCATGTTGGAGCAGTTTGCTCCTGAAGGACTGCCCTCCCCATGGATAACCTGAATTGGAGCAGTGTTTGAAGAGCTGTCCCTGTGGGAAGAAGTTCATGGAGGACTGTCTCCCACAGGAGAGATCCCACATTGTAGCAATGGAAAGCGTGAAGAAGCTTCCCCCTGAGAAGCAGCAGTGGCAAAGTCCTTCTGTGATGAACTGACTGTAACCCCCATATCCTGTGCTGCTGGGGGGGAAGGGGAAGGAAGGAGAGTCCTGGGAAGACAGAGGAGTGGGGGGAGTTGTTCTAAGATTCAATTTTATTTCTCATCTCCCTGATCACACAGTTCATTAATAAATCAAACCTGAGTCTGTTTTGCCCATGACGCTAATTTCTGAGCAATCTCCCTGTCCTTATCTTGATTCACAAACCTCTTATATTTTTCTCTCCCCTGTATAGTTTAGGAGGGGGGGTGATATTATGACTTGGTAGGCATTAGCATCCTGCCAGGGCTAAACCACCACAACCATACATCTCCAAGAAAAAAGAATAAGAACAGCTGAAACATTGAGGAGGAGAGGGCCTGTGGATGAGGGAAGCAGAACACTAAAAACACGGTGGAGGAGAAGGCAGAGTGAGGAAGAGGGGTGACACCAAGCTAGAAAAGCAAGACGGATAAATCTAAGAACCCCTGACTGCCTGTGCAAGCAGAGAAATACATCATTCTAGGGCAGCAGTTTGAGGGGAGTTTTGTTGTTTTTTAATAGGCACATGAGCAGTAAAATCTCCCTCCAGTGAGAAGCCTCCAAGGTGCTTATCTGTATGGAAAAGGACATCAGAGAACACAGAGAAGTTCCATCCTTTTACATTTCCTTCTCTGGGAAAGAACACCTTGGTGTCCTGTTGATGTGGGACTAACAAGAGGGGATGCTAATACAGGGATACAGAGAGTGGTACTAACAGTTGAAATTGTTTTCCCCTTGTTTCCTTCACTTCTGATACTATTTAATTAGTAAAAACAGGTACACGACTAAGTCAGTATGATTTTATGTATTCATTCACAGCCCCAAAACCTAGTATTTATATGCAGTTTTTAATTACACAAAAACACTGGCTCCAAATAAGCGAAGATACTTTTATTTCCCCCAAAGTCCAACAGAAAATGATCTTTCTTCACAATAGATTTATTCATACTTCACCAATCAAAACCACAAAATCCAAACAAAAGATCCAATCTACTCTGAATGAATCACTGGGGTTTGAGTTGGATTTGTTTGGTTTATTGTGACTTTTTTTTTTAATAATGCTTCAAAACTGAGTTAATTAATTAATTATGCATATTAAACTCTCAGCAACATGCAGAATAAGCTGCAGCCGTACAGAACCAAAGGGACACGTCCTAGAAGTTTAGCCCAGTGTCTTTTTTCTTTCTATTAGCTCCTTCAAACCTTTCTCGTATGTATATTTCTCTGCCTTAATTGATTACTTCAGATTACCTTAGGATGCATGTTATCTGATGATTCAGATAGCCATGTCTGTAGCTAAAAATAACTGTAACTGCTACTTGGTGCCCTTTCTTCATCCTTCCTTTTTGTGCTCTTTGTTCCCAGTAGATGAAAAAAAGGCAAGTTGGGGGAGGGATTTTATTGTCAGGTCTTTTTCTTTACGGTTGCAGGGTTTTCTTGGAAGCAGTAGGCAAAAACGACCACATTCTTTGAAGTACAAGAGGTTCTTTTTGAGTGAATCTGCTTAGGCAGTACTGTTTTATTTTCAGTATACTAAGTAAAATATGACTTACGTTTGTCTTTTTGGCACTTCTTACATTCAGTGCAGGAATATTCATAAACCCACAGGATGAAGTTTTGAGATATGAAAGCATGTACGTATTGTATAGGAAGGTACAAATTTTATATGTGCTCAAAAACAGACAAGAGAAATTTTAAACCCCTCATTTACTGACTAATTTTAGATTCACCTCTCTAGACTACATCTGATAAACAAAAAGCAAACTAAGAGGATGAGATTCACACCATACTGAGACAACCAAACCCAAATATTTTTAATAGTTCTGATTACAGCTGGTGCAAAGAAGTTATTTTGACAAACGAAAATTAATTAAGAGGAAATTAACATATAAATAGAAACAGATCTCATAAGCAGCTGAAACAGTCTTCTGCAGAGCTGATACAAAGCTTTGGTTTCTTAAATCACCTAGTACCTCTCTTCTCTCAACGTCCCATTTACTAAAGTCAGTTATAAACACCAAGCAGTGGTTGTGAAGGTTAAACAGCAGTTCCTGGAATACAGACAGTAGCTTTAAAAGAGGTGATAAAACTGTTCGGAAATAAAAAATTAACACTCTGGTGTTAATTCATCATGGCAACTCTGCCAAAAACACAAACAGATCACTATTAAATTATTATTTTTTGTAATCAAACTGTTTGGTGCTTTTTTTTTTTCTCCTAGAAGCAGAAAGAGTCATCAGAAATCTGAAAATAAGTTTACCTTGCAACAATACAGCTCACAGGCAAGCTCTATGTGCAGCACCTGGAGAAGTGCAGCTTGCCATGACCTCAGCCCTGCCATTCTCACCACTTCAGCTCTGGGGGCCTGCAGGACTTCTCCTGAAGCCCCATACCTACATAAGATTCAGGTATCATAGGAACCAGTCTGTTGATTTTTTTTTTTTTTTAAGACAAAGAAGAAGAATAAGAAAACATTCAGCAGGTAAAAGAACAAAAACTTGAATTTTAAGCCCTGGAAACCCAGAAGATGAAAACCTAGTATTTTTAGCACCCCATTGTTTAAGGAAGAGGGGGAGGACTGACTCACTGCTTCTGAATGCCTGGGGATTGGCAACTAGTAGTTAGGAATTCACTTACATGCTTTACCAGAGAGCTGTGCTGTTTCTGGAAGAAGAGTGGTCATCTTTCTTTCTGAACTACACTACATACACCAGGGAAAAATCGTAGACCAAGGCCAAATCAATGTTACCCATCATAAAACATGTATATGCACAGCTGCTCTTTTGTACGTTTTGGCTACAGGAAAATAGAGAAGGGGAGCTAAACTGAACTAAACCAATGGAATGGAAGAGATCATGTCTCTAAAAGCAAATCCCATGATTTGTGGCCAAAGTCATGATTTAAGGGGTCAGACAGGCCTAGCAATTGGTTAAAAAAAAAACCCAAAGAATACTCCAAAAACAAGACGACAACAACAACAAAAAAATTCCACTTCTGAAACTGGCAAAGTAGGATACAGATAGGATCTGCTCAGCAAAGTTTCAATGGGCTGGTACTTAGCTTTATTTTGAAAAGTGCTGAGATAAAGACCTAGGTAAGCCTAAATGAGTAAAGCACAAACCACCCTCCATTACTCCCATTCAGACCCCGGGCATCACTCTCCTCCAGTAATTTCAGCAGCCCCCTCTCCTCTCGCCCTGCTGTTTCCACTGTCTTTCTGGGTAACCTTCTCTTGCTGCCCGTGTTCCCTCTTATAAAATTCTGCTATAAAGTCACAGAATAGTCACCCAAGCCAGCAGTGCTTCAGTTTTATTTATTGCAAAGCTACAACAAAACTTCAATGATCAAACTCAAAGTATAGCACTTGAAGACACATTTCTCAATGGGATGGAAATGGAAGGACATAGATTAAAAAAAATGGGCCTTTCTCCCTACCCTCACACCCAGTATCCTTGAAAAATGTCCAAAGATGGTAAATGAAGATCACAATAAAATTAGAATAAGATCCAAGAAGAAATCTAGTTGACAAGATAATTAGTGAGGCACAAAGTGCAATAGTAAGCATTCTGGGAAAAAGAAAAGGCTTGCTTTCTTCTCCAGATGTGCCTATGGTTTATATTTTAGCAGCAGCAGCAGCACAATAAAGCATGTTTAACAGCAGAACAGAATTATTCCCTCCCATGTATCAGTCCTACCACTTCTGAAATAACTAAAATCTGCAACAAATTAAGAAATTAACTCACAATGACTTTAGTCCATTTTAAATTGTTTTCTGTAAACTTCTTCTTTCAAAATCTTTTAGTCATGCAGATTTGAAGCAACAATCCACACTCTCTAGAGACTGTCCTGGGGACTCTATATTTTTTAGGCTTTTTGAACAGACAATCTTTTTGAGTAGCGAAAACAAAAAAAGGGGGGATGGGGGAAGAAATTGTAGAAATAAAAATGTGTATCGACCCTGAGAAACCTCCAAGTACAGACCTAGGAGAATTAGTGGATTATGAGCAAATTGGTCATGCAAATGACTTACCCATGTGGCCTAAATCAAACCTGCAACTACTTGTGGATACACATACACACACACAAAAAATAAAATAAAAAAGAGGAGTTTTGTTTCAGCCAGGCTGAGAAATATCTGTTACTCGTTATAGACAAGTGTACATAGCTCACTAGTTCAAAACGCACATCAAACATTTTCATCTGCCAATTTACCACTGCCAGTCAGTCTCAAACACTGGCAAGCAGAACATCCACCTTCATTTGCTTTTCTTTCATATAATTTAAGAATTGTCTGTTCACTTTGCAGTATTTCCTAAGGCGATCTCTCTAAGTACCTGAGACAACGATAACAGCTCTGAAATAAAACCTTTAGCTTTGCCTTTAAGATTCTTTACAATTCAACATTTTTTTGAAAGTTTTAAAAAAGGCTAAATTGTTAAAAATTGCAGAAACTATAAAGTTTTTGTGGTGTTTTGTTTGTTTGGTTTTTTAGTTCTTCCCCCCAAAAAATTGAGAGTTTCTTGCCTAATACAACGAATACTTTTGGCTCCATCAGGAGCTTTGGCATTCTTTGACATTTTATCTTGAATTACCAGGTCCTGGATTTCAAGGGTTATGAGAAAATATTGCATTTAATATATTTTTAAAGAATGCTTCTAGCCCTTGAGTATATGAATAAAAAACACAAACCTAACAGGCATACAAAGCAAGTAATGTCTGGGATTTTTTTTTCCCTTTTTAAACCTCAAAGCTTTTTAGCCAAATTCATTTTTTTACATAATTTGCTTACCTTGTAGTTGTCACCCCCACCAAGAAAAAAACCCAAGAATCCTTTTAAACTACTTGTATAACTCAGGTTTGTTCTTCAAAAACTTTTGCTAAGATCACAGATCATTTCTGAGATATTAAATTTTGCCCACCTTACTTTGATTAGCAAGCACTAAGAAAGGCAGTGAAACCTGAAAGCATCCTGGCCTACTTTATGCATGTAAATAAACAGCTGCTTTTTGAATAACTCTCACAATTCAAAGTCACTTGAAGAGGAGGTATGAGACTCCCTACCTCTCCAAGATCACATCACGTAAAGAGCCTCCAGTCCAGAGTCTCTAGGCTGAAAATGAAACATTTTCAAGTGCACATGTGCTGCCATTTTCAAACACTTTGAAAATATGAATCCTAGAGGAAGAGCAGGGAAGCACACTGCCTTTTACAGCTAAAAGCAAAGCACTAACTGTAATCTTTGTGCTGAAAATACCATGAAATTTAAGTGACAATTCTCTACACACAGTTTTCAAAGCACTTTACTGAAAGCAGTCAAATTTCACAGTGTGGCTCTATGAAAGAGGTAGCATAAAAGGCCCATAAGAAAGGCAGAAGACAGACCACAAACTCTCTTGCCTTGTACCTAAGGAAAACATATTTGTTTATACTTAATGGGTAGTAAAGTATTTAATTTTGGCCTTGCAATGGTGAAATCATGGCAAAAGAGTTTAGTGGCAAGTGCTGTTTTTAAGCATAGTCCTATATTAACATAATTAGGAATCTAACAAAGGATGAAACATATTCCAGAAGAAACAAATACCAATGCTATGGCACCCACCTCAACGAAATTAATTCCCTAAAAAGAACAATGAACTTGTTTTCTGTTCCAACCCTTAAGACTCTGTGATTCCTGCAGAGTCTCTATAGGACCATTAGTAGTGTAGAAGGAGGAGATCCAAGTGAAAACAGATCTCATCTTTTTAATGCACGAATTGCAATTCTGTATTTACAGGTTAAAATAAAAAAATATTTTAAAATCATTTTCCCAAGCACACATTACTCAGATCTCCCTCACAATTTAGCAGCAACCCTCCTTTAAGTGTTTCACTTTCACATGCCAAGGCAATACAGTATTTCTCCAGCTCAGGGGATCTGGCTCCTTCTTTGAGAGAAGGGGGAGGCCATTGACAGGAAGCACAGTGGGGCTGTGAAGCTCAAGGCAATAGGAAGTTGCATTCTTGTCAAATATCATTGCACCCAACCATTTCCTTTTTCTATTTACAGCGTCAGACCAAAATTTCCATCTTGACAGAAATCATTTTAGGCTAGAACAGTTCAGCAAAATACATGAAAAGGCTCTGTGGTTGGTGATAAGCTTGACCAGCTTAATAATTAAGAGCAATAATCTTCCTACAACAATTAAGAGCGATAATCTTCCTACGGGAGCTGTCTTTTGCTGTTTCTGCATTAATCCAAGCCTTCTAGTTTATTTTTATAATGAAAGAGCACAGGCCTGTGAGACAGCTAAGGCATAGATTTGCCTGGTAGATCATACAGCCTATATGAAGCCTTTCCACCAAACTTCTTAAGCACTAAGAATCTCCTCCATGTTTCCCTCCCCCAAAACACAGAAGAAGATTACCTAAAGAGGAAGATAAGCAAATACAAAAAACCACTCAGATCTAGTACTTACTGTAAGAAGTAATAGTAATAATATCTATTTCTAATTTATTCCCTTTGATCTGGACAATTCACCTGATACCACCTGCCCTGAAAAAAAACTGGAAAAGTCAGTAAGTCTACATCTCAAAGCTGCAAAATTCAAGTTTGACAACAGTGGGAAACATCAGCTTTGACTTTGCATTTCTTCATTTTTTTTTCTGTTTAAAAAACAAAGTATAATCTTTAAGCATCAACATGTAAGTGTAGTAGTTTACCTCATGAGCACTCAATACACTCCTGTGTATGAAGATGGATAACCAAGATGGGTTCAATACAGACAACTGTTCAAGTGATCTAGACAGCAATTTACCAGAGAGCTTCAAACACTACAAATGTGAAAAATCAATCATAACCATACGTAATTTAGATGCATTAGGCCTTACATTATTTTACAAACTGTTAAGACACTGAGGAATTCCCTCTAGAAAACTTAAATACACACACCTCTTTCAAAGTCCTTTTAACAAGCACTTGCTTGAGTACCACACAAAGACCAGGCTTCTCAGTGCTATGTTTCAGTTTTATAAGGAGAAAAATTATTGCCACTATTGACAGGCTTATTAAAAAATTCTCTCCTCTAACAAAAACAGCTTCATACAAGACTTTCTGAACCATGTGTAAATTACCCAGAATTTAAACTACATCTACTAGCTTTCTAAGAACACCTACTTTTCATGTCAAACAGCATTTTCAACAAGGCATAATACACAACTGCGAAAATATGATGCAAAGGAGGAATGAAAAGAGAAGGAGCAAGGCTTCTCTTTTCTTTAAGGTACTTTAAGCATGGTGCTGCAGGGTGAATCTATGGTTACACAGTCCTCCTGTATAAAGCAGGGGAATAAAGCTGCTCTCTCACACCCCAGGGGCTGCTACCAAAGTGACAGACGAATCAGTAACCAAATATGAACACCATAAAAGCAGCTTAAGTCCAAAATCAACACCTCCAGCTCACAGAAGCATCACTTTCTTGTTCTCCACTCCTCCCAGCTGGGATGCATTACATCCTCTTTAGTCCTCCTCCAAGTGTTTTGGTGTCACTGGACAAAGCTTTTTGTTCTGGTGCAGTAACCTGTTGGATCTATGCCATTTTACAGATGTGACATATTAATATTAATCAGACAGGACATCTATTTTCTCAAAAAAAAAAATCTTATGAAAAACTTTTAAAAATTATAATAGCTACAAAAAAAGCTGCTGTTTATTCATATTTTAACAGCTGATTACATCATGCATTTTCATCTTCATCTATACACTTCTATAGTCTAGTCTTATATACCTACTCTTAAAGTAAAAGCTTTTCTTTCCCAACTCCCCATACAAAACTCTGGTTCTACCTCCAAATACATCCCTTTCTGATGGTAGGAAAAAAAAAGATCAGAGAGAAATCCTCCAGGGCACTGGATCATTTCCACTTTCTCACCAAAAGCCAGCAAAACCCCACAGTGACACAACACCACACAGTCAGCTGGCCAATTTCCCCAGCTGCCCCTTTTGAAAAGTGCAGCTTGCTGTGCTTGCCTGTCTTGTGTCAGTTGGCACTCTGGGTTGTGGTATGCAAAATAAAGACAGCTCCATGACTTAGTGCTATTAATAAAATGAAGCACTCTCACAGTGTACTTGTGACCCACTCCTAAGTACTACTGTATATTTATACTTTGTTAGATTAAGTTGTTAAAGAAAACATACGAAAAAATTTATACCAGAGAATTCAAACTGGCAAAAATTCAAAAATTTGGGCATTACCAGGATTAATAGTTACACTTATTGCAGAAATTACCATGTCCTTACAAAACATCTGGGATCTGTTGAAGCCAATACACAGCATATGCTCTGAGCCAATTTCTTCTGATGTACAAAACGCTACAACCTTCTGCTGTTAAACAAAGCAGAACCATATGAAACACACTCTGTTTCACAGGTTTATTAACGAAATATCTGCTATCAAAAAAACTTCAGGTATGTTACAGTTGGTGCATTAACTTCTAGAGATCTGACTTCCAGCAATGGGCAACCTTAAGCCAAGTTAACATTTGTTTCCTTCAGCAGGAAAGCTGGTGGGGGAAGGCAGAGGAGAAAAATGAGCTGAAGAAAATCAGCAGGAAATCCGCTTTTGATTATTTTATATCAGTTTGTAGATTAAAACTACATCTCTCATAGAGTCTTGTATTTTCTCCTTTATTTCAGAGCTTGGAACGTAATTGGAGTTCATCAACTTGAAGTTTTCACCTGTAAAACTAAGGATAAAAACCAGTAACACTATTTTTAGTTTCACAATGAGACACAAACCAGAGGTGTGCTTCCACTGCAAGGAAGGGTGTGCTTTGTTTCCGCATGGTCCTCCCACACTAACCTATTTGCCTGTGAGATTAAAACCTCCTTTGGACAGGTCAAATATCTCTCTGCGGTCCAAAGATGTATTTAAATGAGCTTGGCTCTATGTCTCACAGCTCCTCCCTCTGCAAAATAAGCAAGTGAACCATCATAGTCCTGTGTGGGAATCTACCAGGACCTGCACAAAGTCCCGATGAAGCCAGCGGGGCCTCCTGTGGGCAGAGGGGCAGCTGGGGTGGGCCTAGGAGCAAGGCTGGCATGGAGCACTTTGCCCCGTCTTATAGGCACATTCAAAAATACAGACATATGCACCTAAGTGCATGAAAGTAAGTTTTGCCAAAAAGCCTCGGAACAGGCTTTTTTTGTGTCACTCCACAGCAATATTTTACACTAAGAAAATAAGCAACAAGGCTTTGTAAGGTACAGTTCTGTTTTAAAATAAAAAGATGTGGCTTTTGGCACAAATATGGCAAAAAACACCAGAGGGAATAAGGAAGCGTGAGTTGCTGCCCCAAACTGCAGTGGGTCAGGGTCTTGTCACTCTATCTCACTTTTCTACAGCTTGTAAAATCTCAGCAGATAGAAAATTTAAAAAGTGCAAGTGTTCAAACCAAGTATTATTGTCCTCAGTCCAGCACTCACACCCAGCATGACTTCGTTTCCAAGCCAAACCTCTCAACAAAGCCATGACAGACATAGGGTAATTTGCAGTTCTCCAAGTCTCAAACAAGCCTCCTCAATTTGGGAACAAAAGTGAAGGTCCCCATCTCAAAATTTAGAATTGTACAGGAGTTTTTTATGTCTGGGCACTGTCCTCCCCTCTCTGCACATTTCAATAATCATTCCAAGAACAACTCATCCACCAAAACATAGCCCACCGCTTCAATGACCAGAAAGCATGAATAATTGGGTTTATTTACAAGGAGAAAAGGAAAAAAAAAAGAATCCAAGCAAGACTGAAAGCGTGGGGACCAGGGCAGGGGGGTGTGTTTGTTTTAAAGCAACTACCCACATCTGTGGGATCAGCCACATTATCCCAGCAACACTAGGAATGCTCACAAAGGCCAGAAATGCCCTTTTTTTCAAAAGGGCAGTTTAAATGCTGCAGAAACTGGGTCAGCAACAGGCCACTGAAATACCTAAGCAGGCAGCAGGCACCTCATGTGCTGTAGGCAACAGACTTGCAGCAAAGGACATGAATAAAAGACAGAACGCACCAAGACAGAAATCAGACAATAACTATTGAAGAAAGGCAGTTAATAGCAACAGAGCACGTAAAGTACGGGTCAAGGAGTCGGTCAAGTACAGGCCCTTCAACTTATCCTCCTCCAGTTGCCAGGAATCAAGATTTAGACACAAACCAGTGACACACATGGCGCACACACTAGCATGCAGGCATGAGCAGGCACATTAAATCCACAAAATAAGGAACTGCAAAACTTATCCTATAATATCACACAGCAGCTCAGTTCTTAAGGGCAGTGCAGTGCTCCTTGTTCCTCCAGTCTCATTTAGAAAGCACAGGAATTTCACAACTTATGCTTATATACAGATAGCATAGTCATCATCACAGTGTTTGGGTCATTACAGTTTGTATGTTTATTGATGTGTTTATTGCAGAGACTTTCATTTTCAAGTGTCAATTCACAACTGCAGTAGATAAGGCAATGTAATTCAGCACCAAAAAAATATATACATAGGCAAAAATGTAAGAGTCACTAGCAATGTCACTAGCAAGGTCTGAGTTGCTGACTGCTTTGCACCTTGTGTAATAGCTGACATGAAACAAGTGTGCTGCAGGACTGTTGCACACCTCTGTCAGCCAGAGTGGGGAGACTTGATTCCAAGTTGCACAGATGCTCGAAATCACTCTATGTAAACTGAGGTGGTGGTTACATAAGGTGCAAGCAGTTATGAATAGGCCACTCCCTCCTTTCTCTCATTTCACTTCCCTTTTACTATTGTGTATCTTTCATCATTAAGATTGCAATCTGCTGTTGCCCCTTATCAGTTTTGCCTATCACCTGAAATAAGCAAGCTTTCATTTTTCTCTTCCTACCAGTACTTTTGTTCACTTTGTGCTTTTATCAGGGCCATCTTTTTTTTTTTCCCCACTATCTTTAGTTATTTTTTAGTACTTCCCTCTTCCCCACCTCTCTGGCAATTATGCCCTGTCCTTCCCCTGCTGCCAAACTCTAGCCTAGACAGGTTCAGCATCGCATCTGAGCAGTTTCTGGCATGGCATTAAGCAAGATGTCTCAGCAGCATCACGTGCAACCCACCGGCTGCCGGACTTTTTCTCACTATGCGTGGATGGTAGCGTCCTGTAGCAATAAAGTTTTGCTTTCACCAACATGCTGCTCTGAGCTTTGGTAAGAGACAGCACGATGAAGCAGAGCACCCGGCACATTGACAAAGACAGAAGCTATAAGCAGCAGCTCCCCAAGAAAGGTCTCGTGGTTGCAGGGGTGTCTGTTGATTCTGCAGCAGAGGGTCTGGTCATATCTGAGGTGCAACAGCCTCTGCACCAGAGCAACACAGACTGAGGCCAGCTATCTTAAGTCTCTGAACTTTGAACAAAAAACCTGAGCAGAGGAGGCAGGTCAGGCTCACTGTGCCAATCAGAAATGCTGGGGGTTTGGAAAAGTTACTACAACTTCACCTGCCAGCCTGTCCTCTGTGACAAGGAGAAGCTGAACACAACAAAGGAAGCAACAGAGGCAGGAGAGCTCGGGGGCATGTGAACGCTCCCATATCCTGGGCTCTGAAATTAGGAAACCCGTCACTCTCCTCACTCTGAAGGGATGGGAAAACCAGGCCACTCCCGAGTGCGATTCAAAGCCTCTCCATCAAGAGCTGTGCTGGGACAAGGGTCCAGTGAGCTCAAAGAGGATAAAAAAGGAAGAAAATGCAATGCTGCATTCCAGTTTGTTGGAAGACAAACACCACTGGATATTCAGTAAGATAGTGGGCACTTAATGAGGGGAAAGAAAAGCATCCCTCCTCCTCCTGCAGCAAAAACCCACCACCTCTCCACCTAGAGGTTTAATATCAAGAGACTGGTGTAATCATGATACTGGGCAGTACTTGTTAATACCAACAGCATCACTACTCCAAAACACTTGGGATTTGCAGTCAGTGAGTGGTGCAGGAGTCAACCTGCTACGGCATTACTTCATCTGCTGCCCGATGCCCAGACTGCACCGATACTGTGGGTATCCAGCCCTGCAGGTGATGAGTCGTTTGCCAATAACTTTGGTAGAGTCCTAAGGTAAAAACACAAACTTTTCATCTTTCAATTTCAGACATTTGTAATAGTTCTTAGGCTGTTGTTACTTTTGAAGTACAGAGTAAACAACACAGTAATTTCTGCATTAACTCCTGCAAAGGCTACCAAAACTTTCAAGGCAATATCTGGTATCTGCAACTCTGAAATTTCATGCAATATACTCTTCGTGCTCTAAGGAGTGCTTCAGGAGCAGTAGTCACTAAAATGTAATTAAACTTTAAAATTACACCTTTATTTTCTACTAAACATAACCATTTTTTTTAAATGAATCACTGCAATTTATCCTCAAAGAAAAAAAAAAACCTCAAAGACCTATTGTATTGTCAAATAACTCAGTAAAATTCAACCATTTTTGCTTTTCATCCTACAGCTCGTTCAGTAGTCAGCTCCATTGTGCAACAAGTACCAACACTACAATGTACCCAAGACGGGTTTCAAATGTAGGGAAAGGTACCCATAGATCCCATCCATTTGTAAACACTGTCTGTAAAAGATGAGTAATTAACAGCTTTTGCATAGTCCAACCAAGAAAAGCCTTGAGAAGGTATGTCCTAGTTTCAGATGGATAATTTTCCTCCTAGTTGCTGGTATAAGGCTGTGGTTTGGATTTACTAGGATAATAATGTTGATAACATGCTGATGTTTTAATTGTCACTAAGCAGTACTTTTAAGTCAAGGACTTTTCCGTTTCCCATGGTCTGCCAGCAAGCAGGTGGGAGGATTGCCAGGAGAGCTGACCCAAACTAGTCAAAGGGCTATTCCACACTATAGGACATCACGCCCAGTATATGAACTAGGGCAGTTGGCCAGGGGGTGGCTGATCATTGCTCAGAGACCAGCTGGGCATCAGCCAACAGGTAGTGAGCAACTTCACTGTGCCTCACTTGTATTTCTTGGGTTTTATTTCCCTCTCTGTTATCTTCCTTTTCATTACAATTGTCATTATTATGCTTATTCTACTTCAATTATTAAACTGCTTTTATCTCACTCAAGACATGAGACTTTTGGGTTTGGTGTCTTTTTATCCCAGTTTTCCTCTGGGGAAGTGAGGAGAGTGAGCAAGCTTCTTAGTGGTGCTGAGTGGTGCTTAGTTATCAGCTGGGGTTAAACCATGACACTATGATGCACCTTGTCACTGCAGAGTGGCAGGGAGGTCCAAGAGTCTTAAAAAAATGGCACAGGCGCATTTTCAGTTGTTTGTGGAAATTGCACCTCTCATCTGAGTGCACTTACCACAATGGAGTTAAAAGGCTGCACAAAACACAGGAACCTCCAGACCTTGGAAAGCATACAAAGAATCCTCCTCCAAAAAACACAAAAGCAAGCATCCATCTGTTTTTTCTCTCTGCAGTGCTAAACACATCACACTGAGACTGCTGGCTCAGAGACAAAGAAGTCTCCAAAGTCGCTCTTTGTTCTAAGTGTATTCCCAAGGGCAGCACAACATGCTGCTCTAACAAACACGGACTGGTATCTAAAATGCCAGGAGATGGCACCCAATGACATATTCAGTTTCACAAATGACTGATGAACCTGTTTTCATTCTCACTGACAAGAAACAAGTAGCTACAGTCAAAGACCTGCAAATAGTTGCCCATATACCACCAAACTCATGTGCTGCCTATGGAGGAACTCTTCATAAAAGCTCACGGGAGAAGGACTGCCAGCAGGAAGCAGGATGCCAGGTAGTCTCTTTTTTTTTCCTTTTTCCTTAATTTTGACATTGCAAAAATAACTGAAGCAGCTTCATGAGAAAGGTCAAGACCTCAGTAAGTCTTTTTTTTTTTTTTTTTAAGTTAAGTATTAACATTTGGATCCACTGCTTGCCAAACACTGTCAGCTCAGAAGGAATCATACAGGAGCTGATGATGGCAACACTTGCAGTGACTCAGCCAGTCTTCAGAGCTTCTGGAATTCTGACAGTCTATATAACAACCCATATTAGACTCTCTCTTAGGACTTGCAAAAGCTTTTCAAGTATATATCCACCACATGGACAACCAGGCAAAAGTCCTCCAATAAATTCAATAACCAGCATGCAAGAATATAGCAGCATTCAGGCACATAGAGAACAACAAAGAACAGTAAAAACTCTAAATGAGGTATCAGTATTTCATACAATATCTTTTAAAGTGGGGAAATTCCCACTCAGGAAATAAACATATATGTGTTACCAACACAGCAGATAGTACCAGAAACTAAGATAAATACATTACAAACTGGTCATTTATCTATCTACTTTGTAAAGCCAAGACTGACTGTTTCATTCAAAGTTAACCTTTTTTTTTGAGACAAAAGTGCAAAGATATGTGACAATGGAATTACGCTTCAGTCTCTCAAAGAAAATAACCAGGTCTCAGAGAGAAACATTGAAATAATGAACTGCAATTTAAAAAGGGAAAGCAATACATAATGATTTAACTATACAAAAGAAATAGTGAGAACAATTTTGACTTAAGGTCACTTTTTCTTATGTATCATTCATGTTTGTTAAAGTCTTTCCAGGCATTCTCAACTGTGTCAAATTATCACCCTATCAATATAGATGGATCTCGAAATGCCAGAGGAGTTTGCAGTATCAGGATTGCAAAGGAACTGGGGTCTTTTATAATGCAAGCTCAGCTACATTACTGAAAACGTCACCATTCCATTATCTGAGACAACAGTTTCTAGGCTTAAAAAAACAGTGAGTTTTCTGTATTTCACACAAACATAGAAGGGTAGGGCTCGGAAAGGACCTTTAGAGATCATCTAGTCCAACGCACATTTCCTTAAGGCATATGTTGTTGTGAACATTGTAACAAAACTTCTTGCCTAGAAAGCCCGACTTCTAACTGAAATGCAACAATACTGCAAACCAGAGTCAACGCAGCCTGTGCTTTCAACAGCACTGAGGATGACATACTGTCTTAACTTTCTCCTTTTTACTTCCAAGTCCTTCCAGGTTCTTCACAAGTCTTCATGAAGTTTTAGAGTATAAGTTGACTTTTATCACGCAGTAACAAAAGGTACTATTTTGCACTTCCAATTTCTTAATTTTAATATCTCTGGTGGTTTTGTCATCCAGGTGGGTAAGACAGGTGGGTAGATCACTGACTACAGCTCACTAGATACCGTAGCCCCTACAACAGTATGCTAAAGTGGACAACACTACCAGAAGACAAGAACTCCACCAAAAACAAGAACAGAGGGCTACTTCTCACCCTTCTCTTGGAAAACATTTTCCCTTCTCTCTCTTTTTCCTCATAATTCTGAGCAAAAGAACTTCAAGATTACTTTTTTGACTGAAAAATTTATATTAAGTCCAGTTGTGCTACAGAAAGCAAGGTCTGTTTTGTATACACACAAAAAATATCCTCAGTTGTCCTCGTTTAATTGTATTTTGATTGCACCTTCCAAAATTACCAAGACGAAAACAAAAAAGCAGATTTATTTGTACATCACTTTGGGTGCAGGACATGGAGAGAATGATAAGGTGAATGTTAGACGAAAACAAAAAAGCAGATTTATTTGTACATCACTTTGGGTACAGGACATGGAGAGAATGATAAGGTGAATGTTAACACGGCCAGCTTTGCCCTCGTTTTTCCTTATCTCAGGTGTCAGTTTGGATGTAACACAGAATGGTGGACCCCTGAGAGGACAAGCAGACATCTAAATTATTCACACTGACCACGTGTTTCTCCCAGGTGATTAGCTTATGTGATTAAAGCAAATATTTGAGTGAGTACTCAGAATGCTGCAAAAGAGCCAATACACACTGTTGTCACATACAAGCATAATATTTTATATACTTTTCCTCTCCCTGAAGTGGACAGGACTATTTTGTTCTGATGAAGAGGGGAGCTGGTCATTCTGCATTAATCACCACAAAGAAAAAAGTCTCTTCCGAAAGCATCTACTGAAGAAAATGAATAAAAAATTATGTTTAAGATATTGTAACTAAGATTTAAAAAAAAAAAAAAAAATTAGACTTGAATTTAAAACCAAGACTTAATTGAAAGAGGTAGAGATTAACTATTTGGTTTGTTTTCCTGACCATGGTTTTACTTCTGTTATTATGGCAAACACTAAAATTACTGAAAAGTCTCCTTCACCTCCTTGCCTGGAAGTCATGCACTCAAGAGTCACTGCCAGGAGCACAGCTTTCTCAGAGCATGTTTGCTAGTCAAATAAAAATACATGGGGCATTATAAGCTAGGTTTGTGTCACCTTTGAGTCTCTAAGTGAGATGAGAGGCAGGTAACAGCACTGCCCATAACACCTTACTACACTGCATCAGGTAGATTCCAGGTAACTTTACACTCAGCTTCCAAAAATCAAGCCAGCATGCTGAGGTTGTCAATTCAGAAGTGGACCGTCTGCAAATTCCTCAAAGTCAGCAAGCTGTTGTTTTAGGTTTTTTTCTATTTTGACACAATTTGCTAATCTGCAACAGAAGAAAAACTATAAAGCTAAATGCTTACAGGTATCAATTTTCAAATTGCTGACACTGGTCTATTCTTCCAGATATCTACTGTTTAACTGCACAATAGTAAATTAAAATGACTGCAAATTAAGCCCTCTTAAGGGCAACTAAGAGGCAGCTATTAGGCAAGTAAAAATAGTTTATTAATAATAAATATATATAAAATTAAATCTTTTGTGGCCTACTGCCCACAAACCAGAAGGATTAGCCTGAGATTAACACACATCTGAAATTCATTATTAGTGTATTAAAATGTAAAAGCAGAAGCGTAAGAGGAAAGTTGCTATTCTGAACTACTCATATTATAGAAGTAGTAAATATGGACTAAGTGGACACTAAGCTTACAATGACTAGGACAAGGGACAAACACACCACATCAGCTGTTTGCTTTTCCTTTTTTTTCTCCTCTCTTCTCTAAACACCCAACATGTGTCCTAACATCCTCTTTTTCCAAAGAAGGCAGGTTAAGTTTAACAAAAAAAGTGCCACGTTCCAGACCAGACTTGCAGAGCACTAGCAGCATGCAGCAGCTTGGCATTAAGAGCTGACCCTTCCTATGTGTCTGCTGAATGACTATACCAACAGCCTGTGTCACCATGAGATCTGTCTCTGCTTCTGCATAGCTTTGCAGTCAGTACCAAAACAAACACAGAATGAGAAATAAGATGCCATATGCCCTTGTCCTACCTGTTCAGATCAGGATTGTCCTACCTCTGAAGATTATGCATGCTGGGTGGACTCTATCCCAAACCACAGGCTACAGGGGTTTACCACCAGTCTGACGTGCACAACACATGGTGTACGTGTGCGGGCACTTGCCTTCAACATTCCATACTATGACAGTCTCTGTGATTTGCCATACCATCCACTCAAAATCCATCAACTGCCTGCAAAGCTATCCATCACATCAATGTAAATGTTTTACCTTCCTCCTACCCAACAGCTGCTGATTTGATAAGGTATTACTCCCAACATATAAGATGCTTTTCTTCTCAGGCCCACACTTTCAGAGAGTAACCTGCTCATATATCTCAACAAGAGTGACCAGAGCAGTAGATTTGGAAAAAAAACAGTACAAAAACTAAAACTATTTCTGGCGTACCCCAGATAGAAACTAAAAAGAAAGAAGAGATGCCATAAAAAGGTATGTAAGAAATCTACAAGAGACGGGAAGCTTAGAGAGTGGGAAAAGGAAGTAAAGAAATTATTAACAGAAGAAAAGAAAGACACGGGACATCAAAATGTAAAGCATAGTTTATTTGTCCATTTAAAACAGATTATTACATCTGAGAAAGTTTATTCCAGTAGCACATATCCATAAACACAGCTTCCTCACATACACTAACCCCTATGCGAACAATAACCTCACAGCCGCAGCTGGGAGGAGATTGTCATTGCCTGCTACTTTTACTGGTATAGAAATTGGAGTAAAGACAACCTGAGTGCCTTTCAAGCAATGAGCAATATGAAAGTACAAGTACCACACAAAGAATGTCTTCCATTTATCAAAGTCAAATTGTCACACATAGATGAGAGAGTTCATTTTAGGTCAACAAACAAACTGATAGATCAAACAGTCACTGATCTGACCATGGGCATCTTCCAGCCCATGAGAGCACTCACAACAGTGAGGGAAATATATACATACCAGCAGGGGTTTTTTTATGTCGGCAGACAAGATTTTAGTGATAGTAAGTGGCATTACAGCAGCATATCAAACAGTACTTAAATCTGTCCACAGATCATCTTTAAAATATTTCAGTTAAGGTCAATTAAGACCTACACAGACGGCAGTAGTTTGACAGCTCTTTGCAAAACACAGCAGGACTGTCTCATTTGCCATTAACTCCAGATCCTAGAAAGCCATAGTGTTATCTCTCCAGACTGCTGGAAAACACTGCCCAGCCTACGCTACTGCTCCCATTTCAGAAATGTCTGAAAGCAACTTCGAAACAAATAAATACATGGACAGCTGACTCATTTGCTAGCACACAGCATTGACATGCAACTTCCCAGGAAAAAAACAAAACAAAACAGGTTTTTTTACTCCCTGTGTCAACAGAGAAGCAACACAATTTTGCAAAAGGAACGATACTTTGGAAGAAGTAACGCACATGACGGCATAGCTGTCCCTAACAACATTTAATACAAAGTTCAGCAAGGCAAAGTTCATCAGTGAATGAATTACAACACAAACCAGATGAAAGCTTAAAGCAGCAAGAGCTCAGCCTGCTACCTTGTCTGTACCTGGCTGAAGCGTAAGGAAGGATATGAAGAGCAACACTGATAGCTCCTTCCAAACCAATCTGTTTCTTCATGTACAAGAGATCTCCCAACTTTCTCGACCTTCTAGCAGCTTTCCTCAGTAAGCTTTTTGCAATTCACATTATGCTCCGTGTTTCCCGGAGGCATTTCCTTAGAGATTCTCACCAAGCATAACAGGTAGCTACATGCATTTCACTTTCACTCCTTCTAAGGATTATATAAAACAGACTTCGTTTCTTTAAGCATCCAGTAAAACTCTAAATTACTAGTTCCTTAGTGATGTGATGAAATTCCAAGTAGGATATAAGAGCAGTGACTTATGAATCAAAAACAGAAGTAAACCAATATGAAAGCAGGTTTTGGCACAACCGAGTAGAAAATCTGGGTATACTGTAGAAATGTGTTACTTTTTGCAAGTGCATTAATGGTGACAAGTTTTTTCGGAAGAAATCCAGCTTTTCTTTTTTAAATATAGATATGGATTTATGCTTCTTTCATTAAAAAAATGGAAAACCTATTAAAAAGTTAATAAAAGTAACTCTTGCTATTACAATTTAGGGCCAAGTGTATATCCTAGGAAAAGTTTTCATGTAATTTTTTAAATACTTTCAGGGAGTAAGCTTGATGACAATCTTAAATAATCTGTAGTACCTGACACAAGCTTAAGATGTAAACATTTTTTTTAGGATGGTTCCTTTCAAAAAGCTAATGCGCTCATTGACACTCAAAACTATGCTTCAGTCCATCATTTTGAAACACTTTCTCAAAGGATACTCAATTTGACTTTAATAAATATGTTTTCAAACATTTCAGCTGTTGCAAAATCATTTATTCTCTTCAGTAAGCAAAAGCAGAAGGAAAAAAAAATCTGGTTGATCCTAACCTATTTTTCCACCTTACCACCAGTACCATGCCATTAATTTCCAAAAACTGGATTCTCAGAAATTATGGCACTATGACCAGAGGCTTTTTTGAAGGATGAGTCACCTCTGAAGTGTCTTTAACAGTCCATCCACAGTACCAGACTCATCTGTGCCACCTGACTGAAAATGAGACGGAATTGGGGCCAGTGGCAAGTTGCCACGTACAACCTCACCACATGAGGCAGGCTCATTCTCCGCAGCCACTCTGGATTTTTCCAGAAGCAAAGGTTATAACTACATCTCTTAAGTATCCACTAAACCCACGAGTAATTTTGCAGCCCATACACCTTGGAGTATCTCTCAGGCAACTAGTAAACTCCTGCCTTCATACCTTACAATTGCCTTACAATTTCTCTTTCACATCTAGAGCACTATTTCACAGTCACAGCAAAAATCACAGGATTAGGAGTAATCCCACTTGACAATCAGGAGAGATCAAAGTGCCAGGCACCAGCTGTCACTTCCTGAGGCTGCACTATCACCCTAGCAGGAACTTGCTGTGAGCTGACACCATCTACTGCCCCAAGCAGCTCCCATCCATGGGGTCAAATGCTCTCCCAGTGATCAAAGGCAAAGGTTCAACAGAAATGCTTGACTAAGATAACTGCATCACACTTATTTTTCCTAGCAGTTGGTACCTACCTACCTACCTAAAGCAACATACTCCCTAACTGCCACAAATAAGGCTGAAAAGCTTCCTCTTACTTGCTAATTATATACCATACTCTCAGTACTGTATGGCTTTCCTTTCTGATTAATGCACATCATATATTCAATAGTACATGCTCCACATCTGGAGTACAAGTTTACTCTGGTGCAAGTGCTCTTTAACATGTGTCAGCTGGGAAACTGGATCCTTTCTCCAAATGGGGGACTAAACATCATATATGTGAATCTTTCGTTTATCTGTTTTTCTTGTGATGATCCAGTGTTTAGTTCCTTGAAGTGGCAAACTAAAAAATTGGGACATCCTAATTTGTGCACATCACCTAACAGTAAGGGCCCTTTACGGGTGCCAGACTTATGCATTTGACTCGTTCTGCTGCTTTAGCAAAAGTGTAATAAAAAAAAAAAAAAAAGACCTACAGCTTCAAAGTCTGCTACTGCCAGCTGCTGCAAGCAGTCACCACTATGCAAGAGAAAAAAAACCAACAACAACAAAAAACCCAACCAACCACCAACTTTCTGTCAGCACCTGTCATTGACTTTCTTCTAACAAAACTTCCTGAACCACAGTTGTTCTGGAAGGCATCTTTTTACTTTCCAATGTAAGAAATTTTTTTAAGAAAACAAGCTTTTTTAATAGGCTAGTCCAAATACATGTGGCTTTAATTCTGCCAAAGACTGTGGCCTGAAGCAGTACATCCAGTAACTCAAGTATCTACCATCAAGTATTTCTTACTTCAGAATTCGATCCTGAGAAACAAAACAGTGGAAAGTAACCTGTGGTACTATTCAAGCACAATCAGAAAGGCAGGAACTGTAGGATGGAAGCTAAAGAGTTGTTAATTTTCTTTTTCTCACTCAGAGCAGTTGCAAACCTACGGACCTTCAAATTAACCATTTCTCACTCGCGTCCAAAGCAGCACTTTAAAAAATTGCCATTTTGACAGTGTCTTTTAATGTCCATGCAAACTTTTTTATTTTTGTTAAAGCTAAACCTAAGGCAAAAATAATGAGACTATATCCATCCCTCTGATGCACTTGCCACAAAAAAGAATAGCAAACCAAGAAGTCCACTCCAAAGGGAAGATCCTGTGATGCACGTGCACAGGAAGTCAGTTAACAGACCGTTTAAAAAAATGAAGTAGGTTAGTAAGCTCCCAAGAGACCCCATTAATCTAGAATTAAAAACTGAATAAAACAATGCTTTGGGAAGAGACTTTCTTCTTTATGCCCTAAGATGCTGCACTCTCTCTGCCTCCTTCAGCTCTTGGGAATATGTTGAATTGCCTATCTCCATTAACTTCTGTTCATACCACTACTTTAAGATGCTTTGCTTCTAGGGGCTTCACAGCAAATTTCAGCAGCTTTAGCTGATTTCCCTATGCTGGCTGACAATGAGATACGAGATGCTGCAAGCTCTCAGGTTTTGCTGATACAGGAAAAGGAAATCCCCATGATTTCACCATATAGTAATATAAGCCAAGGGAATGAATGTTCATCTGGACAGAAACTAATATATTCTAGTCTAACATGTCTTTGCTAGGTCTTCATAAAGTCCACGCTACAACAGTCCTTCAGTATTGGGAGCACAGATTGGTAGTTACATATAGCAGCAAACCAAAGCAGTTTAAAAGATGCACACAAACCAGTCTCCTTTTAGGCAAGTTTCCTGAAGCATTTCAGTATGACAATAGAAGGATGTTTCCATCCACACAAGCAAACTTTATAAACTTTACTCTCAGAAAACAAGTTCACTTTTGGAGATGAGTAATTACTAGAAAAATCTTTGAGCACCTGAATAATAATTTTTAAAACAAAGCCAAATCACTTTTTCCTATTTCCTATCTGAGTCTCAAGAACCATTTATCTTTCAATAACGTTTTTTATTATTGCCACAGTAGCCAGTCTATCCACCACCAGAGAAAGACAGGCAGGTGGAGATTATTTTTCCCTAAAGTATGTCTCTCTACCTATTAATTAAAATCTCAGAAACCACCCGTAAGCACAGCATTTGAGACCACCTCTCAATAAAGGGAGCCTGCTCAGGCACACCGCAAAAATTTTGCATCACAAAAACGGCAGTCGCCAGCTGAAAATCTGCAAGTTCTGTATTTGTGCAGGGAAAATAACAGCTTTCAATAGTTTACCCCTCTTTTCACAAAGGGGCAGAAAAAAAGAATATCCCCTATGAAAGTATGAATTGGGGGTGTGAGTAAGGACAAACCATCACACCAGGTGTCAGACGCAGTAGTAATTCTCCCATCCTGTTTCTATAGCATCTTTGTCATTCCCACAGAGATGAGGCCCAGAAGCCATAATGCAATGCCAAGTTTGGAGGAGAAGGCTCCCAGTGGTGCAAAACAAGGGAGAAAAGCCCCGTGAAGAAGGATTGCAACACGGGACAAGTTCATCATACCCATCCCCTTCCCCCTAGAGGCTTACCCCTCTGCCAGCTCCCAGCAAGGCTGGTGTTTTATCAGATCTATTCGCCCTCAAACCCAATCTAAGGGCAAAGACAGGAGATAAATGAGAAAAGCATTTCTGGCTAAGTGCAGCCAGAGCCGTCATAGCACAGTGGCATTACACATGTTTATTTTAAGTCTTGTGATCTTTCTGGCTGGCATGGCACTGAAAGCTGTACCCACATTAACACATACCAAAGGAAGGAAGTGTTTCACTGGTAGATGTCCAAGCATTTTAATCTGGACACTTGGAGGAAACCAAACGTGTATTTAAAAAATAATCTGTGATGTTATTTACCCAACCCTTCAAAACAGAGGAGGCCTGATATTAACAGAAACAGCAGAGTTGAGGCTACAGTTCTTAAGAGCTTTATTATTTATCTGATTTTAAGAAATAACGCAGGATATTTATTGTTCCACAGCAACACATTAATAAGCCTACAGCTTTAAATCATCTTTACCTCCCTCCTCGCCTTGGTACACATGAACACTCCAAGTCTACTTACATCTGCAAATTTTGGAATGGAAAATTGCCCTCTTGTTTAAAAAAATCATAAAATATACAATCAAGCAGAATTAATAAATGCATATTTTTTGTGGAAAAGCAATGAAAAACAAATGCATCTTAGAGATACAATAAGAAGAAAGAAATGCAAAAGGGCATTTCAGTCTTGCATACACTGGGTGCTATTTTCTGTTTTCACTAACAAACTAATTTTAGTATTAGTCAAGAAAGTCTTAAGCCACAAATAGTGAAAATCTATTCAATATGCAGCAGGAAAAAAATTATTTCTAGTAGTCTGTCCAATTATGCTTCAGTATTTCCTAAAGCAACAACCGAAACGAGCTTCATGATTCCTGTTTTCATTTGAGTTTTGCTTACCTTTGCTCTTGTGGATGCTCTTCCACAGCCTCCTCTGAATCAGCCTGGCAAACAGAGAAAATACTATGTAAGAACCTCACAATTTGCAAAGGATGCATATTATCTTCAAATTATCTGCCCCCTGTCAGTAAATTTCATTGTCAGAGAAAATATGATGCAGAATGCCTCAAAATTCAGGTCATGTGGTAACGCCAAAAGCAAAGGGAAGGTACCACATTCAAATAGGGATAGCATGATCCAAACCCAGATCTTATCAGTGATTATCAGCACATACAGTAATCAGAGAGAGCAGAAGCTTTAAACACAACAGCTTAGGCCAGTTGCTGGACTAAGGAATTTTTTGAGATTTGCAGTTAAACTGTGCCAGCTTCCAGTTTGCAACTAACCACTTTGAGCTGTCTACAGAAATGAACTCAAGTGTCGGTTCAATGAGCTCCCTTGCAGGAAATCCATTTAAAACAAGCAGGTAGCTGATCTGAACCAGCAGAGATCTCCGGGAAGGCTTTCAGTACAATTCAAAACGGAGCATGTTATAGCCAGACAATCCTCGCTTATTAAACAGGGACAACTTTAGGGAGATTAACATTTTTCAGGAAGAGGTCACAGTTATCCTGCCAGGAACAGCTGGTAAGCTTTCCCAGCTAGTGCTTCTGCAGGTGATGGTTCCACAAGACATAAGCTACAGACCTTAGCAATGAAAAGGTAGAAAAAAAAATCCCCAAACACCTTTTAAAATTAACAGAGTGTATCTTCCACCACACCTCCTACTCGTTTCCCATGTAAGTGCATCACAGAACAGGTCTCAAGTCACCAGCTTTGACTCTAGCTCCTATTTCCACTACATACCAGGGAAAAAAAGAAACCACCTTTGCAAACATTGAACATCTTTCTACAGGCTTCAGATGCTTAAGCAGACCAGTCAGTCCTACTCATCTACTGAAAGGGACAGACAGCAGGATGTCTAAAGACCTGAGTCTCATAAAGGGGGGGAAAATGACAACCACACTAAAGCAGGAAATTCGGTTAATATTGCTATTAATAACTAACATTATGTTTGAAATAATGATGTCATGGCTATTATTATTACAGATGTTGCCAAAAGCTACCAGATGTAACTAAACTTCAATCTTTTGCTACAAGTAGCTCATTCAACAGAAGCAGCACAGCCTTCACCATAGCATAACCAAATCTGCAACAAGATTTACAGGGTAGCACAAGTTAATTTGAGCACTTGACAATCTTTCTGCCCTTAAACGGAGGATGAGATCTGCAGTGAGTCATATGGCTCTTCAGCACAGACCGAGAGGCCCTAGCACCTGGCCCCTCATGAAGACCTGGCTATCTCCTCTGAAGACTGGGCCAAGCCCTGCTGTTAGACTCCATCAGTACAGTACAACACAAACCCATCATCTGTTTTCCAGCTTCTCTGAGCTCCTTTTTTACTTCAGGACCTCAGCAGGATACCAAGAGGAGGACTCTTCATCCACTTCCTCCACAAACAGCTTCTCTGCTGCAAGAGGTTGGCAAGCTATCATCATTTTAAATGGCTTATATCCTCCTTTAAATGGCTTAACATTTGCCAGGCATCAGAAAGCTGCAACTGTGTCATTACACAGTGTTCACCCTTAACACTAGCTATCTTACCACATCGACTCTTCCCTTTTTCTTAAATAACAATGAAGAAAACCTTCCTGATCTACTGTACAGTCACAGCATAAAATCTCAATTGTGCAACAAAGTAATTTTTTTTTAAATCCCCCTCGACTCTGAGTATGCACACAGAGATCCACATACAGCTCTCACTTGTCTTCTCTCCTCCGTACACCACAGGCTACATGTACACTTACACTGAGAATCAAAGAAAAATAAATAAAAGCAAGCTTTCTCAAGCTACCATATCACCAGACAAGTACTACAGGGGGATGGGAGGAAGGGAATGACTCCTGAAGCCAAAATGCAGGCCCCAGTAGCCTATCCATGAACAGAAAAAAAATCCCCTTCCTCCAAACCTCAACCTGACTATGAGCAAGTGCTTATCTTGTGCTAGAAAGCCCCTGAAAGCTCCCATCTCGTGCCACAAGAGCCTGAGCTGACAGCTTCTGCATAATCTGCACAGCCAACCAGCACCAACTCCTATCAGTACCATCCAGAAGTTCAGCTGGGAGGCTGGAGGAGCCTTTTAACAGCCCAGAGAGGAACACAGTTCCCACTCCAAGTCTGTCTCAGGCTTTCACACAAACTATGTGCATTCAGACAAACCTTGCTTTGAAGTAGGTGACTCTGTACTTTCAATTTGTGCACAGCTGACGGATCCGCCTCTGTTAATGACATACTGCAGTGCTGCATATCTCAGATACATATGCAAAATCAAGGTCTTCATCAGCTTTCAAAACCAGCAAAACAATTAACCTTATTAGCCCCTGAGCTGCACTGAAGAACAGGAACTGAAGAACAAGTCACTACTACAGGGAAAAGGGGAAAAAAATAATCTTTCAGAACTGATCAGAACCTTTGAAGTGGAAACCCAGGCAGCAGCTCTGTATCTGTCCAGTGTGTGTAACAGACTACGATAAACTAAATATCATGGTATCTTTCTCCAGAATTCAAGCATCTGAAATATTATCAAAGTAATATGAAATAAGCATTCACAGTAATCTCCTAGAGTATCTGCAGGCAAATTGAAACATACACAAGGCGTTCCTCTCCTCAGGAAACATCTCATTCCTTTCCTACACACAACATGCAGGAACAGCAGAAAACCCATCACATCAGACAGATGTGGCATTGACACCAAAAAAATGTTTAGTACATGTTGCCTTTGATGACTTGCAATTCAGTCCTGATAACAAGACTTACAACTTCATCTTCGTTACTTCATTTTAAATTCGTTCCTCCCTCAAAACTGAATGGACTGAAAATGCTGAGTGCCCTGCTCTGCAGGTACCCAACTCACCTGTCCCTGTCTTCAGATGCTCACAGCAATGACCCAAGCAGTTCCTGACAGACAGAAACACATTAACTATGACCCTTCCAAATCTTAAAAAAAACAGTAGTGTCCACCGCGAACAACAAACGGCACTTGTGTCCCTCCTTTCATACATTGATGGCCCTGGAGACAAAAGGTCTGACACCCTTACTGTGCTTTTCCTTGGGCTCTTTCCCCTCCTTTTCAGGGAAAAAAACAAAACAAAAAAACCCCCACCAAGACACAACTGCCTTTCAGCTTTGCACTGAAGTGCTCCAATAAGGCTGTTTCTATTTGGGGCTATTTCAGCCTTTAATAGTGAAGAGCCTGGGTGTCAAGTCTTCTCCCAAGCATTTTAGTTAAGTATTAACAAGTTCCAAACCAACAAACAAAACTGTAAAATTATAAGGAGCCTGCTTTAATTGAGCCTCTCATATGGGAGACTCTCCATGTCAAAATCCCCCTGTTTTGCCATGCATCTCCCCACCCTCAGGGCATACAAAACTTCACAATTTTCCACATGGAGGACAAATGATGGGAAAAGCAACAAAACCAAAAATCCAACTACCCATCCCATGGATATTTTCTATTAAAAGGGCAAGGAGGAGGAGGACAGCAAGGTGGGAGAGGAGCTCTGCAGGCTTCCCCATCCTTTACAACACCTTCAACAAGAAAGAGGAACTCGCCACAAGGGAAAATGGATACCACATCCGACCGTGAAACCCAGCCTGTCTCAAAGTAAAAAAGGAACCCAGAAAGAAACACTAAAACTTTGGAGAAAGCTGCAGACCAGGGGAAGACCATCAGTATGCTGGATACAGACAGCTCCTCTATGCAAACCCATGCACACCCTCACCAACTGTACTGCTCTGGGCACCCTTTGGGCTTGGCTGTGGAGAAAGAGCAGTAGGTGAGCTATCCCCAAACAGCTCTGCAAGCTTCAGAGGAAACCGAAATCTAAAGATCACAAGCATGAGGGGGAAAGAAGGAGAAAAAAAAAAAAGAATAAACCATAATACACTTAAGAGGGAAGCTGAGAGGGAGCACACAGAAGCTCAGACAATGAAAGGGAAGCAAGAGGAAACAGAAGGTAGGAGGACCAACCGGGGTGGAGGAGGCAAGGGGGCCCTGAGCGGCTGCACTCCAGCATGCAAATTCATGCAGTTCACGTAGACAGAGCCATGCTGTGAGAGGCTTGGAAAGCAACTACAAATATTACAATGCTTTGTTTTCCCTCCTTCGCCTCTTAACACGATGTCTTTATTCAGGATGTGCTCTCAGAACAAAAGCATGTACAGGCAACCTGACGGCTCAATGGGCTACCAACCCCATACAACTTTCATCTTCAAATTCTGCAGGCAGCAAGGAATGCTCAAAATTGCTCTGTCACAGGCAGCTGATGATGCATGGAAAATAAGACAATAGTGCAAAGCCATGACAGAAAGGGGAAAACATCCATCAGACAGCATTGGTAACCCGCCAGAAACTGGCAAAAGGACTAGACAGATGAGGGCAACCTAATCCATACCCCTGGTTAGAGCCTGCAATACATGGGCGGGAGGGAGGTGCTTTGGGAGAGTAGCACGTAGGGTTCCTTCCCTAGATTTTTCACTTTTGCACACAAAGTCCTCGCTCTCCTGTGCCATGTTCCTGCTTGCACTCCTCCAAAATCGAACAAGAAGAACCAGATCAAGGAACCAGTACACTTCCCGTTGCCAAAGTCTTCCCCAAGACCTATCTTTAAACATGTGAATGAAGAAACCTTTGGATATCCCCTATCAAACAACAATAATTACCCACTCAAAAGCAAGGAGGCTCCTCCTCTTACAAGACCCTCACCATCACATCACCGTAGTACACAAACACTAGGCAATGACTCCCTGTGAGAAAAGTCTGTTCTTGCAAGGAAGAGAACATGACAACAACCTCCGCATAGTGGTAGAGTCAGAGCTTTTTTTTATTAGTGAAGCATGGAGATTGACAAGCAACAAACCTCTTGCAAGTTTAAGCATTCCTCTAACAAAATAAGGGCAGTCAGACGTTAACAGATGAAGCGGTTTTCCTAATCTCCAGAGTTGATGCTGGGGTCTCTGCCAATGTCCCTCACCAACCCACACTAAAGACCCAGCAGGACAGCGATGTCAAATTGCCTTCAGGACCCCAGAGATGCGACAGGGGACTACAACACGGTGGGTAACCTGAGCCTGGACTCCTCAGGTGCTTGGAGGAGAGCCACAACCAGCCATCACAGAGCAGTGCCACCAATCCAAGGGATCCATGTTGGAAGAGGCTCTTGCCACATCTGCAGGGACAGAGGGAGATCTCCTTTCCTCCTCCCTCCCACAACTGGAAAACGCAGCTTCAAATTCAACTACAGGCCCCAAGACCAAGAGGTGCCGAGTAAAGCCCAAGCCCACAAAGGAACGGACATTCAGGCATCTGGTTGGGCCTAGGACCAAGCTTCAGTCTTAAAACCTGTTTGAGGAACCCAAGCCCTTCTGCTTCAGCTCAAGCAGTCACCGATGCATCATATGCTGCTGCGGTCCCCACGCTCAGAGGGGAAAGCCATGCAAAACAGCCACTGCACCACAAGCGTTCCGAGACTGGTTCATCTGGCTTCCAATGTCCGCCTTGCATTTCAGTGAGCCTATTGCAATTTTCACTTCTCACTCTGTTGCAAATGAAACCAGACCTGTTTTCTCTCCTGTGTACCTAATGCAGCATCTACAGAAAGAAACAACAGTAAAGCGGCAGCCTCAGCTTTGCCTTTCACTGCTACAAGGACTCGGCAGGACTACGCACTCAGTCACACCAAGTTCACCAGCCATTCCTGCTTGGTTTTCCTTCAGCCTCAGCTACAGCTCATTTTTATGAGGATGCTCAAGAACAAAGTGTTTTCCAAGGGGACCTAATCTCCTCGGGAAGTAAACATCACGTCATCATCACTCAATTGCAGCTTGGCTATGAGAAGCAACTATAAATGACTGCATTACACAGTTCTACATCTATTGCATCTTAATGTCTCAAAGGTAAAGAGTACACAAGCAAAAAAAACGAGTTTCTTAAGCATCTCTGGGCACAGCAACTCTGCATCGTCCCTTAGCTACTACCACATTTGCACCAAGCAAATTCTGAACAGTGTAACTATTTTTTTTATTTTTTTGTATATACAATAGATAATACTCATGTCATAACATCACAATACAAAATGATGGGCCCTGGTTAAGTAGCATCAATTGTTAGCTAGCTGAGGAAAGAAATAACATTTCTGTTATTTCTCCCTATGTTAACGGGTATCAATGCCTGAGCTCTAAACAGAGAACGATACAACAGCTTAAGGAAAAGAAATTAACCTTCTTTCCCCCTCGCAGAAGATGATGTCCCTAAGGACCGCTCCTTCCCATTTACAAGCCTGGTGCCTTGAAGTCTAGGAAGGCCCGGCTCAACATATGGCAGAGTCCATCAGTGCAAGTTAAGTGACTGCCTCAAATGCCATAAACTCTAGACCATCGCTTCCAGCAGCTCTTCCTCCATGCCCAGCCCAGACGTGCATTTCACTGTATGGGCTCCTCTTGCCAACAAAGAATTTAACAAGCCTTGTTAGTGCTCAAGAAAAGCAGCTAAACAAAACAAAAATGCACGAGGATGAGTGGAACGACATCATAAATGATGTGTCATTTGAGGGGAAAAAATGGCTTCACCTGAGCAGATCTGAGATATAAATAGATGCATATTCATTATATCCACATCCAGCATTTGTCGTGCGCAAAAGCATTTATTTAAAAAAAAAAATAAAAAGGAAAAATCCAAACAATAAACAGGAAAAAAAACCTGAAGCCAAAACCCACACTGCCAGTTGCAGCCCCGGGGACAGGAGGCTCTGGGAGGGGAGCGCCGCGGGGACTGAGCTGCGGCGTGACAGCAGGCGAGGCCCCCCGCCGGCTCGCCCCTCGCCGCGGCCCCACGCACGCCCTCCCCAGTCACAAACTCACCCCCCGCGGTCCTGAACCCGCATCCCGCACGCCTGAGGAGCTCACAGAGTCCCGTAACGGCACCCGAGCCTCCCGGGCCCGCAACCTCTCCCCCCGCGACCCTAACCACGGCGCTCCCCCGGCGCCCCCTCACCTGAGCGGGCAGCAGGAGTTCCCCTTCCTCGGCTTGCCACAGCTCCACCACGCCGGGGATGGCCTCGATGGCTGCGGGGGCAGAGAGAGAGAAACAGCAGATGGGCCGGCCGCGCTGGCAGAAGCCGGGGGCGAGAGGCCGGAGCCCGGAGGCGGCCAGGAGCTCCGCGCGCCGGGCAGGCCCACTGGGACGCGGCGGGCACGGCGGAGCACTGGGCCGGGAGAAAGGTGAAGGGCGGGGAGTGCTCTGCGAGCCACGTCCCGGCTCCCTTTGTGTCCCCGGGCTGCCACCGCGGCAGCCGCCCGAGGGACGGCGGCGGGGGCGGCGGCCCCGCTCGCACGCCAGGAGCGGGCAGCGGCAGCACCCCCGCTCCCTCCGCCGACTGGACCCGCGCCGCGCCGCCGGTGCCCTCACCTTGTCCCTGCGCCTCCCCGGGGCGAAAGCAGGGCAGGAGGACGTGGAAGACGCCGAGCAGGAGGTTCATGGCCGCGGCCGCGCGGCAGTAACCACCGTGCTGCGGGTAGCGCAGCCCCGCCATGCCGTGCCGCGCCGCGCGCGCCGTGCTGCGGCTGGGCGGGGGTGGTTGTGGGGGCGGGGCCGCGACAGCCGCGGGCCCCGCCCCCCGCCGCGCGGCTGCGCGCCCCCGCGCCACGCCCCGAGCACGCTGGCGCGCCACGCCCCCCCCCGCCACCGGCATCGCGAGCACATGGCGCGCCGCCGGGACGCGGCCGCCCTGCTGTCCCCCGCCGCAGTGCCCGTGCACACACGCACACGCGCTGCTCCGCAAGGCTGCGGGGAAAGGCACGCGGCGGGGGAGGCGTTGAGGACAAAATTATGCAGAACCAGGTTCATCGCCGCCTTCATGCAGTTGGCATATGGTTTGCGGCGGGACCGGGAGCCCCCCCACAACCTCCCTTACGGCCGTGCGGGGTCTCAGCGCGGGGTGTCACCCGGGGTCCAGGGCTCGGTGTTCCCCTGCTATTTTTAAAAAAACAAAACAAAACAATAAAATAGCAAAGGAAGAAAGACAGGATGCAGAGTGGGGGGGGGGAGGGGAGTGCACAGAGAGGATGAGTGAGGGGAGAGGAAAAAAAAACCCACAACCCAAAATAGCCCCAATCTGGTGACCTCAGTGCATATGTTCTTAGGGAAGGTGCTGCTAAAGCGAATGGCATACGGACGGTTCTGAAAACAAACGGTCAATGGGGTTTATTTGCTTTCGTGTTTCTTGGCTGCTTAGCAGCACTGTGTTGCAGGATCACGGCTGCTCTTCCGATCCCCTTTGGGTTGAGGTAACTGCTCTGGTGCCTGACAGATCTCTCTGGTATTTAATGGCGTTTATTAAACAGAAGTGTAGAACAGAGTCCGGCATTAGCATCTGCTGGCCCTGCAGTTCTAGCACACGTCACACACACACTTCTATTCGTGTTCTAAAGCATTTATCCCTTCTGCTCAAAAAATAAACCCTCAAATGCTTAAAATACAGGAAAAAAACAGTTGTTAAACTTGTTCTGCAAGCCTTCAGGAAAAAAAGAAAGCAAATTCTCCGCTAACGAGGTTTGCACAACCCCAAAAATGCATCTGGTTCTCTCCTTACTGATCACCCACAGCAACTCACATAAACAATGGAAACGTGGTGCTTACTCACCAAAGGCTCATAAATAAAGACAAACAAATGACAAAAAGCATTTTCAGCCCGACAGAGACAACACTTGAGGCTGTGTGACACCTTGGTTCCCATCGGCAGTGGGACAGCTATGTGATGCCCTCTCCCCTGAGCTGCTGTCAAAGCTTTTCCCACTCAGAGGGTGGGTCTGTGAGCCAGGAGCGTGTTTCTGCTCACTGCAAAAGCAGTGCTGACTCCTTCCCTAAAGCAGAACAGTTTGGCATTCACCACCATTGTGCAGCACCCGACGTATGGTGATGCAGACTTGCCTCCTGCCCACATCCTCCTCTTGCTTTCTTCTTTCCCCTCCTTTTTCCTGCCCTCTGCCTGTTAGACGGGCCTTTTGTTTTCCATCCTGTCCCTCGGTGTCTTTAATCATGTGGCAGTGCTTCCCCACGTGCAGGCAGGGCAATGGCTGTCCCCATTGTAGGGGTGTACCCCATGGCACCCCTCCGCCTCCTCCTCAGCTCCTTCCCTGCAGCTTGCAGGCAAACAGCACCTTTTCAAAGCGGAATGGTTGGATGTTTCTCTCCTGGCAAAGATGCAGCCACACTTGGACAGGTGCTTGAACAGCTGGTTTAGAGAGAAAGAGAGTTCTAATGGCATAAACTTTATATAACAACCCCAGCCACGGGCTGCATGGCAACATGCACATACTGCACATTCAGTGGGGAACTGTTACCACCACCTTTGCAAATGGTCCCAGCTGGTGCACCAGTTAGAGCCATAGACTGACATCATTTAAAATTATTAGCTTTTTTTTGCAGAGTTTCTAAAAAACTATGTCAGCACAAGCTGATGATTTTGCCTACCTGAGTCTAAAAGTCAACTGTGTTTGCAATGTCTGCAGAAAGGGGTCTGTCTGGCAGAAGGTGGGGCCTTGGAGGAGAACTTTCCTAGACAGTCCTGAGACTGCTTTAGCTAAAAAGTTTTTAAAATGTTAGATGAGAGAGGTGACATGAACTGCAGTTCAAAGTGGGACTGAGCTCACCTGGGAGATGCTTTGCTGGTGAAAATCAAGAGACATGTTTTCAGCCTTGGAAAGCAGATTTTCTGCCGTTGTGGTAGGAGCACCCCGACTCATTGGCACAGATGAACACCTTCCTTTCTTGAGGCTTTTTCAGATGCAACAGGCAAGACTAGGGAGAAATCAGGGCCATGATACAAATGTTGTGATCGGACAGGAAAATACATGTTACATAACAGACATCAGCTGGGAGCAGTCGACCTAATTATATTCCTGCTCTTGTGCCTCCCTCTGTTGCTTTACCAGCCAAAAAAAAAAAAATAAAAAAGCTTGAGACTGTTCTTTATGCATGAAACGAAATGGAATGTACCTGCTGCTAAATGCATAGAGATGCTCCTGAGCCAGCCCCAGTAAAAGCCTGCAGGCTGACCCACACTGATGAGAGTGCAGGGAAAGAAAGGGAAGAGAATGGTGCGTGGGCAGAGCAGAAAAGGTGCAAAGGAGGAAGCTTTTCCTCTCAAGTTAGGCTTGAAGTGACTTCTGCAATCAAAAGAGAATGGATATTTGAGTTCCTCCAGGCTGAAACACCTACCTAATGTATTGGCCTTAGTTGCACATGAAGGAAACTGAGGCTCCTGTGTCCCTCAGCACTCATTGCTCCTCCTCACCTGCAGCACTGCCTGCAGCGAGCCAGCGTGTGCCATGCAACCCTGCTCTCTGCTTACGTTGCCTTTATGCAGCCTGGGCATCCCCACACTGCATCCCTCCCCATCTGGTTGTGTGCTCATCGGTGCCACTGCCACCAGCTTTCCCACTGCATCACATCCAACCTACATTTGCTGCAGCTTGATTTTATTCAGAGCAGCCTTGGTCCTCTAGCTTCGTCACCGACCAGTGAGAAGGAGCTCTGTGCAGAGGACACAGTGAGGGGGAAACAAAGGCTGCTGGCATCAGCTTCAATGGGCCACCATGGTACTCTTCCACCCCTCAGAAATTAGTGACTAATCCAGAGCCAATAGATTGACCCCACTCAACCAGGAAAAGCAAACAACTGATAAAACGTTGGGCTAAGGAACGTGTCAGGCAATGCACCTGGAGGGGATGGTCCTGCCACATGAAGCTGGCATGGACCAGCCCAGGCCACTCCCTCAGCTACATGCAAATGTGTCAGTGCTGTTCCAAAGCTTGCAGACCTATTGATGATGCTGTTTTCCAGCCAGGGGAGATTTTTTTTTCAGTCTATACACATACTTACTAGTCATGTGAAACAAATCCCTGTGCTGGCATACTTTAAGATTTTTTACATTTTTTTCAGTAGTAGGATGTGCTGCTGAAATATTTATTTTTACTGTTTCCCTTACCCTTGAACTACAACGAAAAGGAGCTGAGTTTTACCTACATCAGCCTGGAGATACTGCTGTAAACTTCTGCAAATCGTAAAGTACACAGCAATTAATCCAGCCCTAAATGCCGTTACAAATCCCCATTACTTTCTGCATGGGAATAGCTGCTTGCCTCTCAGAAAGCAACGTGCCACTTAGGGGGAAGGCTGGGCTAGATTAATTTCTGGGGGAACTGAGCCCAGCAGAAGCCTTTCTGGTCAAAGCACGCAATCATTTCATTTGCAGCCACATATTGCACCACTGCTCAATGTAAGTACACTGATCACCTATTTAGGGGTTCCTATAGGTATATTTTGAGAGACAATATGCACCGAAGGTGATATTGTGGGGGGTTTTTTAAAGCCCCAGGGAAAGGGTGAGCCCACTCTGGAGTATTATCTTCACCTTGCCATCCCCAGACGGGAAATTGGCAGTGATAAGCCGCGTTGGCGTGGGCTGAAATATGCCTGTCCTAGGGTCTGTGGAGCCCAGGGCCTCTCCTTACCCTCCCTGGCAGCCTCCCTCCCTCACTGGCCTCTGTTTTATCAGCCCTGTGGTTGTAGATCCCCACACCCATCCCACACACCCGGAGCTGTTCCTATCAGCTGGTGCAGCGATGGACAGTCCCGTCCTGTCCCCCCTCCCATAAGGCTACAAATCCCAAAGAGAGATTGAGAGGGGGATAACGCCTTTACTTGTGTCATCTCCTCGCCCATCTAGCTCATCTCATCAAAGGGGCAGCCTTTTCCCAAACAGCCACTGCAGGGTGACCAGAAAAACAGAGGATGAGCTGAAGAGTGAGTGTGTAGGAAGGGGGATAAAAAAAAACCCAAACAGAAAAAGAAGACCCTGCAGGACACAGACATAAATTTCTGTGCTCAGCTCCCTCTGTGACAGCTGAAGATAAGCAGCCCTCTGCTTTTCTCTGCGGTGTTTGCCCAGCTAGCTTTGCTTAGCCAGACAGGTTTCTGGGAGCAGAGACTCTCCTGCCATCTCAGTGTTTGTGTAGCTCCTGGCGGAGCAGGGCCACGATCTCCGTCAGGGTGCCTCTGCATCATTAGAATAATAAAACAATATGGGAACAAGAGATTCTCTTTTCCTTCCTGATGACAATTACCATCGTGCACTTTCCCTCCTCCCCCCTCCTCCGCAAAGATTTTTAGCAAAGAGCAGCTCTTGCTGAGCTGAGGCTAATTCTTTTAAAGACTAATTCAGCCTGATAAGAGTGGCTGGGACAAAGCCTGCCCTGGCAGTGTAATTAAAGAAGTACAAATTGTTTCCAAAACCTCACGCTGGCAGAATTTTTACAATTAATGACCACTTGTCACTGTTGTGGCTTGTTGGGAAGGAATCGCTCTCGCCTTACATGCCCGATCTGGGTCAGCAGCCCAACCATCGCCTGTTTGAGGCCAGGGAACCGAAGAGACAGCGCAGCACTGCCCCAGTAAGCTGCTATGACACCATGTTTGTTACCACAGATGACAAACATCACACTCTTGTTTCTAAGCAGAATTTTTGCCAGCTCGCTTTGACTTTCTAGGCTGTGATTACACACAACCAGAAAAATAGGGTGCTTACCTGGCCTGCTTTTTTCATTTCTCCCCCTCTCATGCATTTTTCATCAGAAAAATCTGCACAGTAAAACAAGCATCTATATGACCACATAGAAGATGAATGTAGGACAATCTCGAGTTATTTTAACAGTGCAGATAATGAAAGGCTGAGAAAATAAAAATCTTTTTATGGTTAGGAGAGCTATTCAAAAAGACCCACTGGCTCCGGAACCTCAAATAGGAAAACAGTATATACACCTCTATATCAGTCCCAGACTTCTCTGTGTAGTAGAGAAAAGAAAGAGAGGATAGTAAATTATTTTTTATTTTAGAAAGCAAAGTTACTGTTGTGGTATCAATCAAATGCTAGGTAATTCAAAAATTATGCTGACACGCTTTGTCCTTTCCTTGCCCTGCTCTGCCTACATTTTTTAGCACATACAGTGCATCCACTTGAAAGCGTGGTGGATCCTTGCACACAGCAGGATTTTGCAGCCTCCTGCGGGACCCACCATGTTACAATAGCCTTCAAAGCTTTATAAGCTTCATTTAGTTTCAGCAACCCTGTTGGAGCATTGTCTGTGCTTAAAGAGGCATTTAAAACTAAAGCGAAGCTTTGAAAGCTTCAGAGACAATGACGCTGGACTCCCTAAACCCATGAGTTCACTGCACGGTTTGAAGTGATGGCATCATGTAGCAAACATGACACGCCGCCCTGGGAGCCCTGCTGTACCTTAGCCATGGAAGAGGGGGTGAGGAGGAAATCCGGGGCACGCGCTGAGTTTCTACTGCTGAGGGTCATGCCTGTACCGAGGGGAAGAAAAAGGCACCCTTAATTTTTTCCTGCCCTTGAGATTTGTACCCATGCATATTTATTCCCTTGTTCTGGAACAATTTCTAAGCCATTGCTATGTGCATTTGTAAGCTGTTATGAATAAAAGAAAACGTTGCCCAGAGCGCACACAATAAAAACAAGCAGCGGTGCAGCAGCCGTGCCTTGAGGAGAAGTCCAGCTTCTGGGACTCTTCCGTCTTGTGTCACTGTGCTGGTGAAAGCGGTTTGCACATCCCTGGACTGAGCAAAAGGCACCATTTAACACAGAACCACACTAACTTACGAGTTGAGGGAAATAGCTGCAGAAGAGGCATCGCTACAGCTGTGCGTTCCCAAAGAGCACTCGTATTTCAAAGTACAACCCAGACTATCACCATTTCTAGGCAAGGGCACGTCATTTGTATAGCCACACTGATACTCCGCACCAATAACATCTCAAGGCAAGAGGAAAACAACCCCTTGAGTCCCAAAAATAAGCATCCACCCCTACCCACACCACCTGGCTTGGGCTGTGAACGTCACCTGCATTTGTGCTGTGCTAGCACAAAGTCCCTACTCTCAACTCATAGGACTTCCCTGGTAAAACCCCAAGTGCTCGGCCATAGGCAGCAGCCTCTCAGCCACTTTGACCACCGGAGAGACTGTTGAGAAAAGGGAAATCCAGGCAAAAATAGGAATGATCCATGAAAGCACCTTGTAGATAAAGTCGGCTACGTGATGCCCGTAAACCAATGAGAAGGACAGTCTGTAGCAGAGGCATAATAAATACCAGCTTTGTGAAAAGCCATCGGGCCTGAGTGGGTTTTAGAAATAAAACAGTGAAATAGGATTTCACAGCATGACAAATGCTGTCAATAAAAGCTGGGTGTGCTGCAGTGCCAAGGCCACGCCAGGAGAGCTGCACCGTGTCTCGTGGGCTGTATCTCATTTGTGAGACCACAGTATTTCATCGGGGCGCAGCTGCAGGCAAAGTTCAGTGGAGCAGAAAAGGAGATGGCCTGAGCCGTAGCGGAGTTACCATGTGGTTTAATTTTCAACTCCAATAGCTGTAGAAGGTTTTAATAGCGTAAAACACAGTTTTACTTAACCTCAGTCAGGCAGAGCTGTTTTTCACTGCTGCTGAAAATAAGGAAAACAGTTTGGCAGCTGACAATGGGCATGGGAAATTTTAGCCCAAAGGGTTAAAGCCTGGCAAAGGCTTATAGAGCAATGAGAATCAGTTTAGTAACACAGAAAGTCAGAAAACTTAGCTGTTGAGGATGCAGCAGTTGCACGTGTGTGCAGATGCATTTGAGGGAGGAAGACACTGTGTTGACATTGAAAAAAAACACAGCACAAAATTAAGAAAGATTTCAAACTACATCCAAATTGGAAATACTACTGTTAAAAGCTTACTTAAACACAGTAAAATATTGCTGTAGCTCCATTTTGAAGTCCCGAAGTGCTACTATAACGAAAAATAAACATGCAGATAAAGTATTAGGGAACAGGAATGCCAGACTCCCAGAGAAGTGAATGACCAATTTGCCTGAGCTGTGCTTCAGGCCTGGCTCCAACCCTGGCTTCGCAGCCCAGGATCCAAAGTTAATAGCTCACAGATGTTCTCCTGTAAGAAAAAGAAGTTGAATGTGTTTATTTCTTTTGTGGTACAGGCCCGAGAGTGGTTAGGGGAGCAACTGGAAACCTGTGAGTTGAAATTACTTGACTGAATAACCTGTCTGAGAAAAAGACAGTGCCATACAAAAACTATCCTCCTCTGCCAGTTTTGTCATCAAGTAAGAGTTTCACTTCCATCTGAAACTGAGGGGGAATTTAGGTAACCTAGAAAAACACATAATGTGCCTGGTTTGTGAAGTACCAGGGATTTTTCATACCACAGCCTTAAGGCCACCTCTTTTTTTACACCCTCAAGGTAGCCAGAGGGGATAGCCAGCTGCAGTCCCGATGGGTGCCAGGGCATCATATCGCACGCAAAAGTTGCATCACAGCAAGAGAGCGTGTGAGAGCTGCAAGGAGGAGGCATCACCTCTGGGCATGACCCGTCTTCTCAACTCACCTATTTCCAGATGACTAGTGTGGGTGCAGCCACTGGTTTCTCACCAAACAATGTTCCCCAGCACCTTACATTTTCAGTAAAGCAAGTGAGGGGCTAATCCTTTAGGCAAAAGAAAAGATAGAGTGTTATAAGGGAGAAGGTAACTCTGTCCCTGAGGACAACGATTGCTATTACAAAGTTGCCCTGACCACCTCAAAACACTGGAATTTGATGTTACTGATGTCAGGGTTGATTTTTATGGGGAAACAAGGAGAGGCACTGCCTTGCACCCAGGCTGCGTAGGAAGCAGTGGGGTGAGTGTCAGGCTGAGATAGAGAAGTGCAACTCGTTGTTTAGTCTGGAGAAGAGGAGGCTGAGGGGACACATGATCATTCTCTACAACTACCTGAGAGTGTAGTGAAGTGGGGTTTGGGCTCTTCTCCCAAGTAACAAGGGCTAGGACAAGAGGGAACATCCTCAAGTTGTGCTAGGGGAGGTTTAGATTGGAGATTAGGAGAGCTTTTTCACTAGGAGGGTTGATAGACACTGACACAGGCTGCCCAGGGAGGGGGTGGAGTCACCACCCCTGAAGATTTTTAAAAGACGCGTAGATGTGGCGCTTAGGGACATGGTTTATTGATGGGCTTGGCAATATTGGGTCAGTGGTTGGACTTGATCTTAAAGTCTTTTCCAACCAAAATGATTCTATTATTCTACCTCATCTGACATTGAAGTGCGAAGGATGACAGGACCCGAGCTCAACCCACAGAAACAACAACAGTCCTTTCTGGATACCTATATTGCATAGAGCACTGAAATCCTAGACAAGAGTTGAGAGTGACAATCCTGCAGATACAGGGTACTGAAGTTCTCTCCAAGGCCTTGATTCCACTGCTACTGAAGTCAAATGTCACATGTGAACATGGGGCACTTCCTCCAGGGCTGGCAGGCACAGGAGCCAGCTACAAACAAGCATTCCTCAAGGGGCACAAAATGTACATGAACCTCCCATCCCACTGGCCTACAACTGAATGGTACACCACAGACAGCTCAGCTGAGGAATGGTGAGTAGTGGCTGGCGACACTTTTTTCTATCGTGTCCAGTGACAGAATTAGGGGTAATGGACATAGGCTGGAACACAAAAGGTTCCACTTAGACATGAGGAAAACCTTCTTTCCTGTGAGGGTGAGGGTGCCCTGGCACAGGCTGCCCAGGGAGGGTGTGGAGTCTCCTTCTCTGGAGGTTTTCAAAACCCACCTGGATCCATTCCTTTGTGACCTGATCAAGGCAAACTTAATTTAGCAATGGGGTTGGACTAGATGATCTTTAGAGATCTCTTCCAACCCCTACCATTCTATGATTCCATTATTCTAGGAGGTAACACCTTGCCGCAGGTCAGAAGCCACATCACCCTCTTCACTTGAGATGGTACGATTTCTGGAGGAGTCCCTGCAGAAACTCTTGCCATGTGGTGGACCTCAGAGTGCAGTGAGGAGCAGGGAGGCTCAGGCTACCCTAGTAAAAGCCAAAAGAGCAACTTTTTTCTCTTGTTCTGATAGCCAGGGATCCACTAGGTACTTATGACTTTCTAATCCACTTTCAAATGTTACCTAGAAAAGCATTGCAGAAAAATCAGATGATTTGGACATTTAAAAGTTTTTTTTTGTATTTCCCAGAAAGCAATTTTAGCAGCCTTGTTCATTTCTTTTCACAGAACATATGCAATTCCCTGCTACTGTAATTGCTGTCATTGTCTTCTGAAAATAACACTGGCACTGGTACAACCTCCTTCCAAATAATAGCAGGTACTTTCAGTTCCTTAGGGGAGTGCATTTTTGATGGGTAGGGCTGTACCTCACTGCATCTCTGCCCTTTTTCCCCAGGGAGGCACATGCATCCATCTGCTGCTCTGACATCCTGGGGCTGTGGCTGTTCCCAGTGGCACACAGTTGGATGTTTCTGGGGCTGTCAGCTGTTCCCAGTGACACACAGCTGGATGGGCAGCAGGACAGCTCCAGCACAGTGTGGATGAGGAACTGTGCAGATCCCATCAACCACTGGAGCCAGGTGCCTCACAGAAAAGATCCACTGCCGGGTGCCTGAAAGCCATGCAGAGTTGCTTTCCCAAATCTACTGTATGTGCTGGGTGACGCTCAGATGAAATGCAACCTGCGGTATTGCTCTGAAGGGCTTGATAAAACAACAGACAAATAGACCCTTGAAAACAACATATCCATCCTCAGAAATACTTTTCGGTTATTCTAATGAATTACATGCCTACATCCAAAATCCACTGAGAAGCCAGAAGATGGCTAACGTGCAGTGTTTTCTTAGATGCAGCTACAACAAGCATCTGGTGACTGAGTAAATGCAGAAGGATTGTGACTTACTTCAGGGTATTGAAGACTATCATACAAACAGGTTACAAATAATAGGCTGTGTTTCTACACAGACGCTTCAGCTTTGCTTTCAGCCTTCCACAAGCGTTATTCCTTATGCTGCTGACTACACACTTGCACTTACATGTTTTCTTTATTTTTGGCTCAGTGAAGCAAGCAGTCAGCTTTTCCCTCATTCCTGAGGGATATCAGGTTACAACGAATGTTGTTCTGCTCTTACATACTTACCCAGTGGCATATTAAAAATGCACATTTTCCATCTGATTTTTCTCCTTGTCAGCATTGGGTTTAATGCCACTTTTCTTCTTCCACTCGTGAGGTACTGTTAACAAGCAGCTAGTCTATTCCCAGATGTAAAAATGCAGGCAACAACACATACCCTATTTAATCCCAGTTGGGGATACGGTTCCTGGGAGTCACAAAAGCATCAGTTCATTTTTAACTAAGGAAACTTATAGTGCATCCCTGCAGCTAAACTATTTTGGAGTGCAATAATTTTTTGAGGAGGTCAGTGAAAGTCAGGTGTCAGGAGGCTGCCTGGCGACATTGCATGCGCTTTGGCCCTGCTGATGCCTGGCATGTTTCAGGCTCCCTCTGGCATCAGTCCCTGCCCGTGGGTACCTCTGCCCTGCCCTTGGGCTGCTTGAGTGTCGGCTGGCACCTGTGGGACCATGGAGGTGCACTTGCTGATGAACCATCGAATCATACGATGGTAGGAGTTGGAAGAGACCTCCAAAGGTCATCTAGTCCAACTCCTCTGCTCAAGCAGGTCTGCCTAGATCAGGTCACACAGTATTGTGTCCAGGCAGGTTTTGAAAACCTCCAGAGAAGGAGGCTCCACACCCTCCCCTGGGCAGCCTGTGCCAAGGCTCCCTCACCCTTACAGTAAGAAGTCTTCCTCATGTTTAAGTGGAACTTTTTGTGTTCCAGCCTATGTCCATTACCCCTAGTCCTGTCACTGGACACTACAGAAAAAAAAGTGTTGCCCTATCTCCTTGACATACACCTTTTAAATACTTGTAAGTATTAATGAAGTCCCTCCTCAGTCTCCTCTAGACTAAACAGCCCCAGTTCCCGCAGCCTTTCCTCATCAGGAGGATGCTGCAGTCCCCTGGTCATCTTGGTGGCCCTGCGCTGGACTCTCTACAGAAGTTCCCCATCCCTCTTGAGCTGGGCAGCCAAGAGCTGGACACAGCATTCCAGATGAGGCCTCATCAGTGCAGAGCAGGCTCTTGGTTTTTGTTCCTACTTTGAGATCCATTCGGTTATTACAATTGCACAGCAAGTTCAAAGCAAAAACAGACAGAAATACAGTGTGGGCTTCTTTGAGTTGTGTGCAGAGGTCTGTGGGGTGGTAAATACACACCTGCCTTTTCCTTGCCCACCACTGCTGTGGCTCAGTTTAGCAGTTTCATCTAAGTCACGGAAGAAAAAACCAACAGGATTAAACCCCCTGGGATAGGTTTGGCTCCCCAGAGGCATTATCCAGTACTGCTCCAGCAGCCTGCACCACTATTCAGTGCCCAAAGCCCGTTATCTGACCTGAAGAGAAGCCCAAATTTGACAAGGTCTACATCTGCCTGTGTCTTTCCTTCCTGCTCTCCATGCTGCGGAGGGGTGGTTCGTCAGCCCTGCACTCTCAGGTCCAGACACTGGAAACTCATCTTCAAGCACTTGGGGTTTTCAATCCCTAAAATCTTCAGGTCCAGGAGCAGTTTTACTGTCTCATGTTCATGTGCATTCATCGGTACAATAAATAATAAAATATTTGCCAACTGACTTTTTTTTTCTTGTTTACATTTAGGTTAAACACAGTGAATCATTAAGTAGAACTGATGCTAATAATATTCTTTTACAGATGTGCTAGAAACTGTCAGTACAGTAATCTCAAGAGGCAATTTAATCACTACTATGATTCCCCGAAACACCAAGAAAGAGGGATGTTACTGCTTCTCCTACAGAAAAACAAAAAAAAGGTGAAAGTTTCAGCCTGAAATTACATTTGTGATTTGGTAATTGCTGTGTGTGGAGTGCAGAAACTATGAGACTAGACAGAGAGGGACAGTAAATCATATGGATGTAAAAGCAGGTTACCACTCAAGCTAGAAATGCTGTTTAAAGGAATTATATTGTCTGTTGGCATAACATTTTCTTTTCTCTTAATTAACCACGTAAAAAAGTAGATCACAACACAATGCAAACTTCTGAATTGGTGCCTCATTACTTGCATTCATCCCTGGCCACACAATTATGGATGATCAAAAACAATTGAATGCATTCATTAACCATCTTACCAGCAGAAAATATGTGGAAGTGAAAAGTCAAAAAGCCATAGGAGAAAATGTTCTAAAATGACTGATATTCTAATATGACATGCAAGAGCAAGGAGGACAGGCTGATATTTCTAAAAGATTGATTTTTTGTGTGAGTAACCAGCAATCAAAATACCCGGATCATATATTCCATAGGATTCATACTCCTAGTATGCCAAAGGAAGAGTTTGCATGGGCATACTGCAACTCTTAACCTACAAAGGGACACACGTAGGTTTTATGCCAACTTGTGAATCTTCAGCAAGAGAGCTAGTCTACCCTTCTTTGCTTCATACAAATCTAAGCATTTCAATTCCATCCACTTGGGAAAAATATCTTTAAAAAAATGTATTTAGCATGACAGGTGTGTGAAATGAAAACAGAGGGTGCTTGATGCGCCCTTCTCGTGGTAAAAGAATGCAAACTCACCTCTGACTCTCCTGGGAAATCCTCCTGTGTCAAACAAGAAAACAAGGGGAAAAAAACCTTAATGGACTAAACTTGAAACTTTGTTTGTTTCAGTTTCTGCTTTAGGTAGTTGCAGAGAATGCATTTGTCCTGCAAAAGCAGTGAAAGCTGATTGGAGTGATTCTTAAACTGACATGAGCTCTCTGTCAATTCCAAAAACAGTTATTCAGAAAAAAGAAGTCTGCTTTACTGTAAATCTCTCTTGAGACCTCAGACCCTATCCAATACCTATCCAAGGTATTTTAGGCTCTGAAAGCAATAGCAAACAAAATGACTTTCATCTAGTTTGCGTATTTCTGTTGTATTCAGAATGGGGCTCAATTGCTCCTGCAATAAAGGATCATTTACAATCCTGCTGGCTTGAGCCTTCTGTTTTCAAAGTGGAAAAAACCCCAAACACATAAAATCTCCCTTATTTACTTGAATTAATCTAGCTACCCTAGGGATGAGACATGAGTAACTCTGATTTTTAGTCTCCCAGTGATTTCAGTAGAATCTGGTCTACTGAAAAGCTTTGAGGGGGCACAGACTCACAAGTGCCTTGTGTGGCATTTAACAGCGCTGTACTCTGAACCCCTGGGGATGTCAAGGCAGATGCTGAAAACACTTAAAAGCCTTCTGAGAGGCCAGGAGAGAAAAAGATTGTATTGTGCTCAAAGGACACTAGGAAAGCTTCAGCTGGGGAAATTGAACTGTGGAGTAAGATCCTTTCCTTAGTTCGCAGGTAAAATGGAGGTGTAAGTGAAAAAATAATTATAAATAAATGTTGTAAAATAATATTATATGATTTAAATAAAAAGTAAAATAAATACTATAAAATTATAAATAAAAGGAAAAAAATGAGCCATACTGTGTGTGATGCTCAGGAGCAGAGACGCTCAGCCTTCCAGAGACTAGGCTGGAATGCAACTGCACTTTGAGGGAAGCACATTTTTCCACAAAACTTCTTCAGTCTCGAAGCCTTCTGATGCTGCAGAGCGCGTGAATTTTCTCTGCAGCAGGCTAAAGCTGCAGCTCCCACCTCATCTCCGCACATGACAGCTGCTCCTGCAGCAAGACGTTACAAAACACATAGTGTTTGAGGCTTGTTCACAGAGACTCTTTGCATGACTAATCTTGGAGCAATCACACATTTTTCTTGAGAGAAGCTCCAGAGTGTATGGCAAATTACCAGGCTCTGCTTTGGCATTAAGTGCTCTATCCTAAACGCATCCTGGGGTCAAGATATAAGATGATGTCAGCAAAAAGGCAAGGGCCAGAGGAACAATATCCTGCACCATCTGGCATCACGCCACCTCCCAGAACCGATGCAGGGCACACTTGGTAGCATTGCTCTGTTTTGACAAAAACAGGATGCAATTCAAGATGCTTTAATCAAAAGATAAGACAGAAATCACACGTCAAGGAATTCTGCAGCACCAACCTCCCAGATTTTTATCCTTGAAGAAAAAGGCATCGATTTCAGCTCAGAGGGCAGAAAGGAGGAGAAGAGGGAAATTGTGGGGGTGAAACCCAGGGCACATTTGGTGGAGGTGGCTGGAGACAAGAATTCTAATTCCCTAGAGGTGAATAGGGTTCAAGTAAAAAGGGACTTTTACTAGACTGAGCAGAAGATGCCTAAGAAGGAAATTATTTTCCTCTTTTTCATCGACAAAAAATTGTTCCAGTGACAGAGTTACCATGGAAACTGATTTTGAGAATAACAAGAAAGCATTTGTGGTAGAGAGTTTATTTTAAAGGCTGGTGAACCACCAGTATCCCATTCCCCTAACTGGACAGATAACCTGATCAGGTGGCCTAATGGCAAAGCTAAATGGAGCTGTCAAAGCTTTGTGTCACCGTGTCTTTATGACCTTCAGGGCGGGGGACTCAAAAGGAACTTTCTCCCAGGACAGCTTTATCCAGGCTGACTGGCACTGCATCTCTCAGCAAGTGAAAGCCAGAGGTGGGCGAGCACCTTTCCTTGAATTAATTAGCCTGACATTCTCTCCTGTGTTATTCAGTTTTACTATGAAGGAAGTTTGGGGTTTTTTTTCCCTCTGTAAGCTGAAAATTCAGCATTGTCAAATGTGAAACACACAGCTGACTGAAGTGAGAAGGGCAGCTCTCCTGCTTGCTGTGGTACCTTTACACTCACATATTTTGCTTATTCTTGCAGCTGCTGCATGAGCAACCGAAACTGGGAAAGGCCTACAATTGCCAAGGGCTACTGTGACACTGACTGCACACCTTGGTAGCAAAGATTTTCCTCACCAGCTATGAGGAAGTCACTGGAAAAAAGCAACTAATGGTACCTGTAAAATCTAGCACACAATGAAACAAGCACATAGCCCCAAATTGCCCATCTATGATTTACTCCATCCCAAGCAGAAATACGTCACCCCTTTACATTCATCATGGAGGGATTTTCCCATTACCCAACCCTTTGGCCTCGAAATGCCAGGAAGAGCTGTGACCTTTTGGAAGGGCCCATCGCCTCACAAGCCTGCTTTCTACGGTGAAGGGCTTAATTTCTGTCAGGGTAGCTCAGGTCCTAAGGGAGGAAGAAGAGATATTACCTTGCACAGCTAGAGGTATTCTCAATGACAGAGCATCCCTCTGCAGCAAGGAATAAAAAAAGCCACTATAATAACTGTTATAGTGAGCACGAAGTCACTGGCATCTAAAATTTTAAATCCTGTTAAATGGAAATGCAAGTAAAGAAAAGCTATTTGTATATATTGTCCCAAGATTTCCCACCTCGGGGGTAGCCAGGTGAGGCTACAAGTGATAATACTCATCCTCTGTGAAGAAAAAAAATCTGCTTTACATTGATCCAGGATTCAAACAGGTAGAGGTAAGGAAAGATATTTCTAGGGTCTCTCTTGACATATAATATTGAAATGCTGACTTCAAAGCAGAAGTCAATGAGGCTTATTCCTTCTCTTCATCTTGAGTCTTTGCTCTGTTTTGTATTTACTTTCTGCTTTTATGGTTTCTTCTAGAACTTTGAAGGCTGAAGGATAGGAGGCTGGACAGATGCTGTATCTGTATTTCAGACTTCAAAGAGAAAGAATAGGTGGACATGAGCTCTAACATAAAGGGAATCATATTCTACCAGCCCTGTCACTATTCTTTTTCATGCCAAGCTAGCAAGAGCTTTCCAGACAGATAGGAGGCTGTTCTCTGCACACAAGTAACTGAGGAGCGGTATCTCTCCTCACAGTTCTCTGCAGCACTGGAAGGAGAACCTCACAGTCCAAACTCCTGGGGCCAGCCCCCAACAGCTAAAACGTAAGATAAGATGACACCCATCAGGTGGAGCAGAGACAGGAGGCTCCAGGCTTTTGCAGGATCTGTGTGAATGAAAGTGGATGAAAAATGAACTTTGTTAGATCTGGATGCTTTTTAAAGTATTCAGAAATCAAGCAAGCTATAAAGACTTTACTGCAGAAGTGTTTCTTTTGCAAGTAGACTGATTCCACTCAGAGGTTCTTCCTCTGCTGGCTTCTTGGCAAATGTTGCTTCGTTTTAGTAAAAGCTGAAGCCACATGTCCCACCATTGCTGCAGTTGTTTGTACAAGAGGTGAGAGAACCGTTCCATTAGCATTGGTGTGGTCAGTGAAAATAAAGCCTCCAAAGTACAGTTGTTTGAAAAAAAACCACTACATTGTTGAATAGACAGCTTGACATGAAATGGTTTCTTTCAATTACTCCATGGTGGACCTGCAAGCTTGCCCTTCTGATTTGTTTTTATTTAACAGCAAACGATTGCTTACACTATTGTGCACTAGTTTATGATGCAAAAGCACTTGCAGTAGAGTGCAATTATTCATCACTCCCTTGCCAAAATAAGTGTTTGTTAAGGTTATTATGCCAAAAATAAAGTTGTCTAGAAGAGCAGAGAGGGGAACTGCTGTCAAATGTAGATCTAAGCACAGGTCTTGTTAATGCTTTTAAGCAGTGAACCTTCCTGCCTCTGGCCCTGATTCAGGACAAAGTCATACCAACTGGTAACTGTAACCATAAAGAGGCAAAAAACTTTGCAAAAAACTGTTGTTACTGTTGTTACCTGCTCCTTACCAAAAGTTGTATGATGCAGCTGGGGGGTTGGTATGGGATGTATTTGCATAGTAAGGCAGGAATTAATGCTTTTCATTTATGATTTTCTAACTCGGGAAGTCAATCCAAAACAGAGGTCAGGCAGCACACACTCCGCTGGCTCAAGACTGATGAGGCAAAAGCCTCAAAAGAATAAAAATTTGAAATAAAATCCCCCTTTTAATTTCCCAGGTTCCTATCAAGTTAACAGCCAAATTTGCATATTAGTAAAGCGATTTAACAGCAAACTCTTGGTTTCAGCAACTAGCATAAACACTGAAGTAAGAAGAATAAAAATACACAATCCCAAAATGCAGATTTTCTATCATACCTACGTAAAAGAGTGAAGACGTATGTCCTATTCAGACATGCATGGTTTTCCTAGGTTTGTACACTCTTCTAATGATTTACAGAGATAAGGAAAGAGCTCCTAGATTTTTTTTTCTTTTGGGGGACGTGGTGGTAAAAAAAAAAGACAGCTTCAAAGATGTGATAACCAATTATGAACCACAGAATCATAGAAACATAGAATGGTAGGGGTTGGAAGGGATCTTTAGAGATCATCTAGTCCAACTCCACTGCAGAAGCAGGTTCACCTAGAGGTGAACCTTCTTCACCTTGAAGACCTCCAAGGAAGGAGACTCCACACCCTCCCTGGGCAGCCTGTGCCAGGGCTCCCTCACCCTCACAGTGAAATAGCTTTTTCTTATATTTAAATGGAACTTTTTGTGTTCCAGCTTCATCCCATTATCCCTTGTCCTGTTGCTAGATACTATCAAAAAAAGGGATGTCCCAACCTCCTGACACCCACCATTTAGATATATGCAAATATTATTGAGATTCCCCCCTCACTCTCCTCTTCTACAGACTAAATATCCCCAGTTCCCGCAGCCTTTCCTCATAAGGAAGATGCTCCATTTCCCTGATCATCTTGGTGGCCCTGTGCTGGACTCTCTCCAGAAATTCTCTGTCCCTCTTGAAGTGGGGAGCCAACATTTTAAATTGAACACAATGTTTTAAGTTGAAGTTTTTATTCTGAAGTATTTCATCTATTTTCATTGTTACCACCTCCAATCTAGGGACAAAACAGCAAACACCTTTACTTGAAAGGACCAGAGAAAGCTGATGGACTCTAAAGATGGATATGAAGCCAGTTTGTTCAAAATAGCTGTTAAAAAAAACCCCAAACTACTCATTTACTGACTCTTTGACAGCTGTTACGCCAAAACCAGAACTTATCATCCAGGCTTTTTTTCCTGGTTTGTTTTTTTTTTCTTCTTTAATGGTTGAGTAAGCTAATGATAAATACCTAACTGAAACCAGTGCATATCAAAAAAGAAAGCTTTTTGTCTTTCTCCAGATGATACTGAGACTAGTGTTTTGGAGCTCTTGGTATAACTATCTTTGGCATTATTTCTTACATGTCCTTCTCAAACAGACACAATATTAATAACCATGGATTAACAAACAGGTCTGCTACAGAGCCTTGACTTTCATTTTTTTTAACTACTGATCTGGCTTTTTAAAATGTAGTGAAAAGCATATTCTCCAGAACATATTTTAAGAGGAAATAAAGCCCACAGAAAAATGTAGTTTATTATGATGATTAATTGATGTCCATGCAAAAAATTAATCAAAAAGTATTTTTGCCACTGAGAGTAGGTCTTTGACAATTGGGGGGGGGGGGGGGGAGGAGGAATGAAAATCTGACTCAATAGTCAATTTTTCTGAGAAACTGAAAATAAAACATTAAAATCTTACTTTCATTTTCCTTCAGAAATCCTCCAGAAAGCTAAACTCAGCCAGATGCATTATTTTGCATGGCTACTAATGGTAACGCAAGAAAATATGATGCAATTGACCTTTTTCCCAGTACTTTCTCCTGCCTGTTTCTTTGTTGTTGTTTTTTTATTTAAAAAAAAAAAAAAGACAAAACAGAAGGGGAGGGGGAGTTATTTTTCCCACCCTAGACTGCAGAAATGAGAAAAAACCAGTTTTTACACCTCAACATTAAAATCTGATCTCAGAATGCCACCAAGGCAGAGCTTAAGGGCAGGTGATACAAACAAACATGGCCAGGGAAAATAGTAAATGTATGTAAGAAAGACACAGCTTTGGTACCCAGGTGGTTACTCAGGCCCTTTTAACTTCAAACACAACTTCTTCCTACACTGGCTTTCTCTAGGAGACATAATTTTTAAAAGCTTTCCTTTTGAGCTTGAACAGCAACACAGTTCTAGTTCATTATCTCACCTGAACAAAGGTGCCCCTCAGACTGGTTAACAGGATTCGGAGCAGGTTGCCAGTAGACCAGTAAGACTTTCTGAAACAAAAGGATGGACTATTTTTTAAAATGAAGTCTTTCCAGTGGAAAGGCTCTTTGTTTCTCAGAATAGCTTCACTTTTCATAAAACAACTGAAAACAGAAAATATGCCCATCGGGTTTTGTTTGAAAGCTGTTCTTTATAAATACTTCACCAGGACTGAGTTTTTTGCAAAAAGAAAGATTCTCTGTCTAGGTTAGGCGAAGCAATGAGCAGATGACCAAATTGTCCATAATATAAAAACTGTTCATTCATTTATGGTGAATTTTAACAGTTCCCGCCTGGACAAGTTCCTATGTGACCTGATCTAGGGGGAACTGTTTCTGCAGGGGGGTTGGACTAGACGATCTCTAAAGGTCCCTTCCAACCCCTACCATTCTATGATTCTGAAGTGATGCTGAAAAGTTCAGTGGTGCCTGTGGTGGTGTTCACAAACACTTTTGCCCTCTAATCATCTTGACCTGCAACATTCTGCATAGGCAGCTCAAAGAGGCAAATCTAACATATAGATGCTTGACTTCCTATATGCCTGTGTGCTGGAAGGCATGCGCTAACAGGCGTGTCACAAAGAGGAGGAGTAAGACAGACAACCATCTGTACAGACTGCAGCGTGTTGCTTGCCCAGCCTACGTAGTTTCTGTAAGTAGATCTGAAAGGATCTGACAGGGATGGAAGAGAAAATGCAAAAGGGACGAGGAGAAAAGGGAGCTGAAGAAAAAGGCTATAGCCGCTGCAAAGGTGGATCTCTTAAGCACAGGGGTATTTACAAACGCATTTTATCTAGACAGCAGCTAACTCCAAATGGAAGAATCCAGTCACCTGTGTAATACTAAGGATTAGCCAAAGATTTCAGCTATTGAAGCCACATGCACTTCTGGGATATGCTGATTCTCTAAAGCAGGCAAGGTATCTAATTGCTGTCTCAGAAAAGCCTTGTGTAAATTTACAGAGCCACAAACCCCTGGACTAATAATCATAACTCCATGAGCAGCAGAAGTACTGAAGTCTGGCTGCCAAGAGACCAGTTTCCTAGATCCCTGTTCCTTCCCACTGAAATGATGCACACGCTGTCCCCACAGCCCTAGCGATGCTGACAGACCCTCGCATAACCTCTGCCATCAACAGGCACCAACTGCTTCCTGGTCTTTTACAGCCATTTTAGACGTTTTTCCTTCCTCCTTCCACCTTCAGTGTGCTCTACCCCTTCTTGGGTACCTAAACTGGCAGGTGGAAACTATACTACAGGGAAAGCCTGTATTTACCAGGCAGCCAGTCAAGCAGAACAGATAAATTGTGAGCTCACACCACAGTCTCTCAGACTAAATTTGGCTGAAAGCCACAGCAAAATTTAAGAACACTGGGAGGGAAAAGGAGAAAAGAGGTGACAGAAAATCATACAAACCTCAACTCTACAAGAAAAAAAAGGTAAAGGTACCATTCTATAATTCTATGATGAGCACCAGCCAGATCATCTGACTAGTAGAAATATGAAGTCCTCCCGTTACCCAGGCATAAGGAGCTCTTGCATCAAACTTCTTAGCCACCATCACAGGTTGGGTTCCTTTTCCCATCGTTCTCCCACTAAGTTTCAGTTCCAGTTTTGCCACTCAGCCACAGTAGCTTTCTGTCATTTGCTTCAGAGCCTGGATTTTCCCTTTTAAAAAATGTAGGTTACTTCACCGCAAAACAGTAATGACGTTTCAGAAGATGCATTAATGAAAAGTTTAGCAGCTGAATTATGTCAAAACCTAAACCCTTGTGACTGTTAACATTTTAATGCTCTGCAAGTACCACAAAGGAGACTTAGAGTTCATGCTTGGTGTTGTGCAGAACATGCAGATGGCTAGTTAAAAGAAAAACTGAGGAAAAACAGGTTGTTCCAGGGCAGATACAGTCAGCAAAGTTCTTTAAACCAGTGAGGTTTCTATGTACATCAGGTATAAACCAATATTTTCTTCCATGTCTAGGTTTGATTCAGAGTGCCTAATTAACATCAGTCCCAAAGAATAGGCTTAGCCAATACCTCAGCCTGGTACTGTAGTGATAAACTCCTTATGTTCAGTTTGAAAAGCTGGACCCGATACTGCTCCCGTCGGAGCTGTAGACTCTGCTAAAAGCAACTACTTTTCACACTTTGCACTACTAGCTGCTTTAAATATAAACCTGAATTGTAGCAAGGACCTGATCTCCCAACTCAGGTATAACAGTTGAAAATATTTGCCTTACATGGGCAAAAAACCTACAGGGCAGAAGGGAAAAAAAAAAAAAAGAAAAAAAAAGAAAAATAGGAAGACATGTACATAATATAGCTGTGACATAACCACAGCAGAAGTGAGCATTTAAACCCCACCATTTTCATGGTAGATTCTTAAGAAATATCCCAGATTCCATTTCAGGAATACTCTGAAGAAGCAAATCAGTACACAAGATCGTAGTGATCGTGTTCATTCTTTGTTATAGACTAACGGCCAAAAACATCTCAGGAGAAGGAAAATCATTTTAACTCTTAGTGACTTTTAACTCATCAGAAAACAAAAAAGCCTCAGCTTTTCTGAACATACATTTCAAAATACATAATCCTACATTTCAAACTCTGAGGTTTAGCTGTCTGCTGCTTATCTTTTTAAGAATAAAAGGTTCCAAAAGGGAGCAGATGCAGCAGTCTGAAAATGTCTTGGAATATTCAAGACACACAAATTGTCTCTTCTTGTCTCAGAAAGGATCTGGATTTGCATTTCCTCTTGAAAGTCACCTACACAAAAAATGCAGAATCACAAGAATGGTAGCACAAAAGAAATCAATTCTACTAGAGGAACAGCAGCATTCTGATAATGTGCTACCTTTTCTGTCTTTTTAGCTGAGAAATTTCTGTACTGGCTGGTCCAAAATTGTGTCCTTACACAAGGAGACACGTTCTCCTGTCAGGCTTGCTAACCAGCACCAGAAGTACAAGATGGGAGCAGAAAATGGAGTACGACTGCACATCTGTGTTCTGTATCTGTAAACCAAAAGCAAAAACAAAACTCTACAGAAAATTATGTTGCTAGAAATTCCTGGCACTTGGGACTTAAGTTTTGTGTCCAAAGCATGAGGGCTGCATTTGACATTTTAAAGGTACTGCTCACGCTGTCTGACTGTAGCATCTCCAAGCAAGTCTATCTCAAGTGCAGTTATCTAGAAGCTATTTATTACATTTAATGGTTTTACTACAGTCCACAATGCTTTCACTCTACAGCCAGGAAGTCAGAATATTACAGTGAAACTTACATAGCTGGTCATCTTCATTTTCTTCTTGAATTTGGTAAGTAGCCAAAGTGGTAAAAATCAGTATGAAATTCTCATCCTTACAGATACCAGAGGAAGTCTTGGTATCTGTACCCGAGGCTCCTTGATGAGTAGAAGTTCAGCCATATGAAAGTGATTCTAAGAACCATCAGTAAGTTCACATTCCTTCACATGAACAAGACTTTTAAGTCATCATAGAATGGTTTGTTTTGGAAGGGCCCTTCAAGGCCACCTAGTTCCAACTCCTCTGCCATGGGCAGGGACACCTTCCACTAGAGCTGAAAGCCTCATCCAACCTGGCCTTGAACACTTCCAGGGATGGGGCATCCACAACCTATCTGGGCAGATTGTTCTAGTGCCTCATCACCTAACCTAAATCTACTCTGTTTGGAGCCATTATTTCTTGTCCTATATCACTACCTGTCCTTGTAAAAAGTCCCTCCCCAGCTTTCTTGTAGGCCCCTTGTGGGTACTGGAAGGCTGCTATAACATCTCCCCAGAATCTTCTCTTCTCCAGGCTGAACAAACTCAACTCTCTCAGCCTATCTTGAAGATACAGAGGTGCTCCAGCCCTACGATCATCTCTGTGGCCCTTCTCTGCACTCACTCCAGCAAGTCCACGTCTTCCTTGAGATGCAGGCTCCAGAGCTGGATGCAGCACCGCAACTAGGGTCTCACCAGAGCAGAGTGAAGGGGGAGAACCACCCTCCTTGACCTTCTAGCCGTGCTTCTTTTGATGCATCCCAGGATATGGTTGGCTTTCTGGGCTGCAACTACACATTGCCAGATCATATTTTTCACCCTCCAAGTCCTCCTCCTCAGTGCTGCTCTCAATCCACTCATGTCCCAGCCTGTATTTGTGCTTGGGATTGCTCTGACCCATGTGCAGGACCTGGCATTTGGCCTCATTGAACTTCTTGAAGTTTGCCTGGTCCCACCTCTCCAGTCTGTCAAGGTCCCTCTGGATGGCATCCCTTCCCTTCAGCGTGTCAACTGCTCCACACAGCTTGATGTCAGCAACAAACCAGCTGAGGGAGCCCTCAGTTCCACTGTCCACATCATCATCTCTTGTGTTTGACTGTTACGTGCTCTCAAATGCTGATGTGCTCAAGAAACTGCTAATATGTGTCAGGTGGTATGGAACAGATTCACAGAAAAAATGGGCATTTAGGGGAAAAATAATAATTAAAATCAAGATATTCTACAAAGAACAGATAAAGCTCTTTCTTTAGTGTTTCACAGCACAAAACTCAAGAGTAAGAACAACCACCTGAGCTACATGTGCATAATACTTCGGTTTGTCACCATCACTTGACTTGGGGGCATAGCACCCCAATCATGGGGCAAAAGCCAGGCCTGGTAGGATACACTGCCTTCAGCTCAATACTGTCTTCTTGCGTTAAGCTTTCACCAGTTAGCAGCCGGTAAGCTGTTATATACATTATACGTTATAAATACTGGAATATATTAGGAATAAAATCTTTACACACACATAGAAAGAAATGTCTTCATTGCAATTATAAGGACAGTGACGTTTTACTCTGTGCCAGACATTGCATACATTTTCCTCAGGCAACAGATAGCTTGCCATGCTCTCTCTACAAAAGGAAAATCTTTCTCCCACTATCTTCCCAATTGCTGTCTTCATAGACATGGGATGAGAATAGCCAGCAACACACCTGAAATCCTTGGATTGTAACACATACTGAACTGCTCAGAAACTTTTTAATTGGAAAGGTCACAGGAGATAGACTTCTGAGTGTTATCTCCAGCTAAATGTCATCTTTTCAGCAGTGCTCTCAGAGGTTACATAAAAGGCAGACAAACACTCTCCAGTGATACACGCATCTTACCTTGCAGCAAGCCTACCTGTCTCCTAAAGGTAAAGTTTATATCCTCCAGAGCAGAAATGCCACCTTGCAGTCCCTAGCTGTGGGAGGTGCAGACTAGCCTGTACTCTCTGCGGGCCTCTCTGTAGCCATGTCCCAGTCAGAGTCAGGCACCAGAGGCCAATACAAAGTGAGGTGCTTGTGAAATTTTGCCAAAAATGAGACATTCTGAAATTTATTACTTCAGTTGGCTACTTTTTTAGCCTGAAATTGAAATACATGCATACACTCAAAGGCGATTTTGAACAGCAAACTGAATTCAGTCTCTCACATCCCAGGTCAGCATCCTGAATCTTGGTGCACTGATAGATGCACATGGACAGATGGGTGCTTCATGCTCCCTCTCCCATGTAGTAACAATCTTGGTCAGAGGAGCTTTCTCAGTGCCAAGTCCTGTAGATTTGCTGGAATGGATCTAGCTCTGGTGAAGCAGTATTTCCCAACAGCAGACAAAATTTTGTCACTAAACTTATCAGACCTCAGTCTTTCTACTCGCATCCTTACTGTCTCACTGTTATCTGTGAATGGATTATAACTCTTCTCTATTTTATTGTAGAGATGAGGAAAAAAAAAAAATTCCATTCCATATTGACCCCCATTATTTCCACTCCAAATTCTTTAACATGTTTAAACATAAATCCCTGGACCTTCTAACTTTTAATACCTACTCTCAGTTAAGCAAAAGAAGAGTAAAAACCCATCCTAGGACTTTGTGATAATTATTCCCTACAACACATGCTCATTCTTAGTCCATCTCACAGAGGTAACCAAGAGATTTGCTGCCCAGAGAGTGCAAAGGACAAAAAGGAAATGCAACGAGTATCTTTAGAACTGTATTAACTTAACAGAAACTGCAAATTAAAGGGTGGACAGGTGTTTGGAGAGGATTCAGATACACATTTAAATGCCAACTGAGACTATTTAACAAGCTATGTACAGTGCGTCTGCCATCAATTGCTGAAGGTTAATCAATGTAATCCAAGTCTTCTGGGATTCCAAAACTTTTGTCAATTCTGCTCTCTTCAAATCCAAATTTACGTTTGGCCCAGGACTTTATTGAAAAGATGTTCTCTGTTAACAGAATGAAAAAGCATTCAGGTCTGAATATTTAGAAAAGCATGAATTATAGTCTTGGCTACAACATAATCCTTCCATTTGCATTATCTCAGTGTATATGGAAAAGGTACATAGAGAGGAACATAATTTTTAAGCAGATTTAGAACTGAAAACAGGAGTCTTTTGTTAATTGCATACTTTTACTCAATACTAAGTAAAATATGTCTTCCTTCTTGGAGATTACCTTTATCTTCTGCTCCTCTTCTAGGAGAAGACTGAAAGCTACAATTACAGTTTCAAGCCCGCTGTAAGTGGTAAGTGTGAATATGCATAATCAGGATTTTATATGCCTCTTTTCAACCAGACACATACTGTGTGACTGTCTACAACTGCAAAAATCAGATTCAAATTAACTATAAGGTCTTTCCTAGTCCTGCATATGTTTGCTCAGATAATGTACATTTTGTTTGAAAGTTAAAAAACCAAAAGACATTCAAGTAGCTTTATTTTAGTCAGCACTTCTCTTTCAGCATCACATTACTATTATTTTAGTGTACTTTTTTCAATTTATCATTTCTCACAGCAGTATTGACTGAAACTCACTTTGCCATTCCTAACACCCAAGAACTGCAGCGTTCCTTAAGGCAGGAAGTACTCTCTGTGTCTGCACACCTTTTATTTAACATTTGGACATTTGGTTTTAAAACCGGCTCTTCAAAAGGAAAATATGCTACAGCATATAACCTAATTATCTAATTAAATAGCAAAGTGCTTTCTACAGGCTGAGGCACAGTTCCTTTACCTCTCAAGACCTTGAGAGCAACAGCCTGTCTTCAACCACTGAAAGCCCCAACAACAGTACTCTGAGAAGTTATTTCCAAATACACAACTTTATTTCCCCATATGCAGTAAGCAGACCAATGTAAGTAAAGATATAAAATAATAAGAGTCAAAGACTATGACCATGCTACCCCGGTGTACTTGGTATAACCAATGGTAGGATGGAGCAGTCCATCACTAATACGTGAATTCTAAAGTAAAAATTACAAACTATGTTCTAAATAATTAAACAAAAGTAAGGACATACACATTGCTTGCTTTGCAAAATGGAAATGTAGGGCAATATAGCCAAACTGAGCAACAACAGAAAATTGAGGTCACCTTCCATAAAATTATTACAGTAACCTTCCTCAAAACCTTCTCCTACATGTCAAAGATGAATAATTGGTTTGAGAAATATCTATTTTATATTAGCATCCATCATGTAGTAGCAGCAATAAGGTTCCACAAAGCATTCTGCTCTTCAGGAATAGATGCAAATTCAGAAAATTAGAATGTAGCTTTCTGAATACCTGGACACTACCATTTTCAGTCTCTGTCTATTAATGTTTTCCTGGTCTTCAGAGATTTTCTCTCAACTAAGAAAGCATGTTGCAGATTTTAACACGATGTGCAAGATAGCACCAGAAGGACAAATCTGTTGTGTGATATGAAGTACGTTCAATAACTGAACTGAGAAAAAGTATTTTGTAAGTGAAATGTATTTCTGCATGTTTTTGTAAGTGAAGGCTATCCTACATCAAATCCTCGTGAAATTTAAAGTTCTTAACAATGAATTTCTGTCTTTCACAGAAATTGCTCTAGTCTGAAGCAATATAATTAATCATTTATTACATGTAATAACTAAGCAATAAAATGCATACACACCAGTCCATCTATTCGCTGCCTCCTTGGCCACTTTGTTTGTCTGGCCTGAAATAGAGAAGAAAACAACAAAACCAAAAATCATACCATAGTTTCAAGGCATAGAGACTAAATTTTTAGGAAACCACACACTATAAGGAACTTATTCTACTACTTCCACACTCTTCTTCTATTTTATGCTTTTAATGTTACAGCAAACACAAAGCCAAGTTAAAGAAAAACAGAAGCAAAGAAACATAAAAGATCCCATATGAACAACTGTGCGATTTTGAAGCGTGTTTTAAAATAAAATAATCCTAGCTTGGTTTGCCTGGGGTCTTTATTGTCTGCACCCCGGCTGGAACTAGATACATGGCCTGAAGGTATTGGAGGCAACCTGGATGGGAAATATTTTATAATCCTCTTTATACATAAGTAATCCACCACATAGGTATGTATGACTACGTAACTCTGGGGAGGTCTCCCAAGCTTTAAGAATCACTTTGATGAAATGAAGGCAAAATAACCCTCCTGGTTATTAAACTTGGCTTCTCTCCCTTACCACCACTCTAGATTTAAATACGTAACAGTAAATTACCATTACTACAAATAGCTTTTATATAGTTTCCATGAGGCAAAACAGCATCCAGAAAAACTCCTCTTAGATCACCTTGCTCCCATTAAAACAAGTACTGAATCCAATAGAGCAGGTTGGTTTGTAACGTGGGAATTTATCAGAATCATTACGGTTCTCACGCCTACACTAACTTAGTTATTCCCAGTTAGTCTTGTTAGTACTTGCAGGATAATACTCATTTGAATGGTCAGCAAGAAGTTTGTCTGCAGGGGTACTGAGAGGTGAATATATGATCAGGTATCCATTGTTATAAAGATTATACTTCAGGCAAAAACAAATTATGTTGGAAAATCATCTGCTAGCACACAGGAGGGTTAGCACTCAGGATTCTAGCCTCAGTGCTTCACTAAGCCATGTGAGCAATGGTTAAGTCAGGGTAAAATACCTAAAGAAGATGATGCACGGAAACATAAAAACACATACACACCAAAGAAGAATCAGGACACAAACTGTGTGAACTTAAAATAGGAGAATCTTAAAGACAGTGCTGAGGGGAACTGGCTAGTTGCCAAAACCACCACTTGGGAACTGGGTCCCAAGCTCAGCTGGAGTCCCTCTGATCCTGCTGCTGACCACAGCTGCTCCATCCGAACTTGATTTTTGGCAGCTGCTAAATACTGTTCCACTGTGGAAGCTGAGCAAAACAACAAAAGGGTGAAATGTACAGAAGAGGTGAGCAATACAGGAGGCAACTTCTGTTCCAGATTCTTCCAGGTGTTCTCATTACCACTATTAGGGCCTAGTTACACTCTGCTTTCTATCTATACATCTGCACATCGGCTGACAATACATAAAATTGCTGTCTGGAAGCAACATAATAATCCATTTGTTCTGCACATTACATATTTATTTCATCAATTTGTGTGACAGCACATCAACAGAGTTCCTTGTTCCCTTGCCTGCAGGATGGAAGCCATTCACTTTGCTGAGACACCCACCTGTATCCCCCACTGACCAATTTCACACGCACTTGGCATTTTCTAAGCAGGAAAATGGAAGCTTGCGTTTTCTCTCCTGACCTAAACAAAAGCAACCCCTGTGTGTACAGCAATGCAAGGCCCAGGAGCAGCATGGCTTGCAAGACTGTCTGTCACATTAGCAAAACACACCTGGAAATACGTCTTCAACTGGGAAAGGCTAAGGGGTCAAAGAGTTGGTTTTGGCCAGTTCTGGTAAAAGTATCTTCTCTCAACCCCAGGTATCTCTGGAGAACTGCAGGGAACTCAAAAAGCTCGGATTCTGAGAACTGCATCACTGGCTTTAGCATCTGTGATTGTCCTTATTGCAGGGACAATCTCCTGTATCTCCTTAGAAGACAGAAAACGTAGGAAAAGGAAGGTCCAGGAGCAGTGAATGTCTAAAAAGAAAGCAAGGGAGGGTTGGCAGCATGCTTTTAACACAGGTGAGTGACAATCTACAAGCGACCTGTGGGGATTCATGAGCAGATCAGGAGACAGAGCTGACAAAAGGGCATGTGGACAACCGTAAGAGGTGCAGAAAAAAGCCTTCTAAAACAAATGGACAGCACCTGGTCAGTGGTGAGGGCCAGCAGCACAAAACATTAACACAGCAATGTTTTTGAACAAATCTGAACTGGCAGTAAGTATTGGCTCAAATCTTTGCACAGTAAGGCAACATTGATTCTGATCTGACCCAGGAAGCCTTACAGTCATTCTGCAGAACTACAGCCTCTTCTTTCCTCCTTCCAGATCTGCTCATTTTTCCTGGAAGGTGGTGGGAGTTAAAGGTCCTATCTGCATTCCAAAATGGAATTGCCAAAAACAACTGAAACGGAGAAGGCCACTATATGCCTCATAACACTATTTATAAACGCCAGGAGACTTAAGTTAGTCTATCAGACTTCAGACGTTTCCATGGGTGAAAACAATTGTAAAAGCAACCACCATCACCATCTTCTCACAAACATTTTCCAAACTCACTTTCAAGCCCTTTCTAAAAGCTTTTTAAAGTCCTGAACATATCATTAAAGGACTACTAAGGAAACAGTCACTGAACAGTATTCAAAAATTAGACTGTAAAGGTAACATATTTGGCCTCCAATACCTATACTAAAGAAACTTCAACAGCCAGAACCAGTTCATGACCACCTATAGACTTAGAAACGAAGAAAGCGCTGTAATTTCCTTTCCTCTCTTGGCTTCTACTTTGTCATTTTCAGGATAACTTTAAGGATTATTTTAAGTAATGTTTTTATGTGTAAACAAAATTTTCAGGTCCAGAAACCTCTATTTCTACAGAATAACAAAAGCTACTTACATTTATAAAATTAGCACAGTTCAGTGTCAGTTTTGACAAACCATGACTATAGCCGCAAGAGAATTGTACGGCTTTCCTGACTCAAAGGCAGATGGCTGCAGAGGGAACTAGCTCCTTCTCAAGGAGACAGTCACCCATCAACCTGTGGCACTGTTAGTAGACAAAAGCAAAATACAACTGTGGCCTTCAGCATGTGGGCAAGGGAGTCATTTCACAGCGTGAATCACAATTCAGCATGAAATGCAGAGAAAGCTGCAACTGTTCTCAGGGGCCAGGGAGGATCGTTAGCCCAAAGATCCCCAAACCTTCTCATGAAACTGGTCAATGTAAATTAATTGCATTAGTTGGACTTGGATTGCAGTAGTAATTCTGCATCCATTTAGACAAAACTTAAATATGAAAAACAGCAATTACCATAAGAACAGTATGTGAACTTGAACCTCCAATAACTCTGACTATCCACTGCCTTCTGCAGAGATATCCCTTCTCCTGCTCACAGGCTGCTCTTGCTTTCCAGCAACATTGTTTACCTTGCTGTCATCACACCGTGACAGACTTGTGTTTCTCTATCTCTCCTGAAGAAGCATCACTATAATACCCTCTGATGCAGTTTCCAAAATCTTTCCCACTAATGCAAACATCTCATGCAAATAAAGAGCCTATCTCTAAAGGCCAGGGTAGAAGGTGAACACAGAAATTATACACCTGTCATCCACAGAGTGTACAAAAGATAATTGCCTAGTAACTCCTACTGACCTGTCCATCCACAAACTGACACCAGATACTCTGATCAAGAGACTGCAGCTTGCCCTTGGAGACTACCCATGGCAATGATGCGACACAGTGGCTTCTTTAAAGTCCATATTTGCTTATCCATGAGACTAAGTAGTCTACAACACTGTCAACAGGGTCACTCACAACATAGCAAGAACAGCTTTAGAAGAACATTTTGAAACCAGTATTAAGCAGAGATACCTCCATACCACACTATATGCAATCTTTACCTTCCCTCATGCTTCCCAAAGAGGCATTTCCTCTTATAAGCAGAATAAAGAACTCTTGTGTAGAGAAGTGATAGCACATCAGAACTCTGTCAACTCCTTTGAATCCAAAATAACGCATCATTCTTCCCCCATATGCCGGTATCCCACATAACACTTAGCCCCCCCATGATATTAACCAACAGGTCACAACGCTTCAGAATTCATAACTAAATTCAAGTCAACGCATAAATATGATTTCTCATTTAAATGACATCATATATTCAGATAGAACTATTAATCCTGAGATATTACTAACTAATAAAAAGGAGGAGTATCTAATTTTACATTTAGGCTCTAAATAAAGTTTCAGAACTACGATAAAAAGCATCGACGATTACAAATCTTACCTACTGATCTACAACTATTGTGAAAAACATAGAACATAAGACATTTGTGATTGAAAAACCCACAAAAAATGGAGATATGAATGAACTGAATTAGCATTTCTACTGCCACTGCTGTGTGTGTATATACATATGCTTGAAGATAAACCTGAGCAAATACATAACATAGTGTTGGTCTCATCTATATAGTGAGACACGGCAGCGCACAGCAAAGCTACTAATAAGCTGATCCCCATCTCTGGGAATATGCTTTTAAAGGGCCCGAGATCTTTGTTAGCGTGTTTGAAAAAAGTGTCAAGTCTCATCAGCAAAAGCTTCCTCTGTCCCCTATGCAAAGGTCACACTGTCAAATTTCATCAGGATGTACACAGCGTCTCTCTGAAAAACGTCCAACAGAATTTGTCAGTCTTGCTACCAAAATATTCCTCTCTGCAGAATACATGCTCTTGCACTTCAGTTTACTATATTCGTGTACCCACATGAAAAGTGCATTTACCTTTCACATATTCTACATTGAAATCCTAGTTGCATAACTAAAACGTATCTATTCTTATCCAAAGAACAGAGGGAAGCAACGTGCTTACAAGAGGAAAACAGACTTTCTGATTCAAAGCTCCCTAGCAACACTTGGTTTTCCTTTCAGCAGACAACTCCCTCCCCACTTCATCTACTAATAAACTCCATAGTCACAGCACAACTAAAGGAACCTGTAAACTCCTCTGCTGCTGGAACGCATTTTGCAAGGAGGTCCATCCCAGAGCACTACAGTTTTTGTTCCACAAATGGATGTCACTCTGCTGCATGCCTCCTTTCTCACAGAAGTTGCAGAGAAGACTCTGGAAGGCATCACAGGAGGTTCTCTGAAAACATGGCTGCTCAGCGTCTGGTGCCATTGCTCTACTCTGAATTCTCCCTAGTTTGTTATGTACCTCTCAAGCAGGATATTCAACACAGTGTTACAGCTGTAGCCTCAACGAATGCCAACTTGAGTAGAAAGCTCATTTCACACATCTCATTGCTGGTTATGCTTCTGTTTCTGTATCTTCATATGACAATTTTGCTTTTCACTGCAAGAATGTCTTACATTCAACCTGTAAACTACTATAACCCTGTCATCTTTTTCACACCCAATCAACCACTCCAGATCATTTGCATAACACAATATCCTTGAACACATGTAACTTCCTTGCACTTGCCACTACTGATTTTTTTAAGGTTTTTAAACTGTCTTTGCAATTTTTCATGCTCATATCGAAATCTCACCTTGTCCTTTGTTCGTGCAGTCTCTCCTAGTTCCATCATCTGCAAATGTAACAAAAATCTGTCTTCTATTCTATTATCTGGGTCATTAACATAAATACTGAGCAGATGCACAGACATCACAGACCCTACCTGTTACAGAGCTTCATTGATGCTACCTCCCTTTCTGATACCAAATTACTAATGAATACACCTTGAGTACCATTATGAAATAGTTTGAGATTCACACTATGGCAATTTCATCAGGATTGTATTTCCCTAAAACAAAACTGAACCAAAACACCAAGACAAACTTCTCCCCATCCACAAAGGTATCTTCCAGCACCAAAGAGAAAAATATCTCTGTTCTTCTAGGTATTTCCAAATTAGTTCTGTTCCAGATTCTTTTCCTGATATCCTGTTGTTCTCAGTGAAACTAGCTCACGAGAAGTTAAAGTGAGGAAGGGAGAAAAATCATTGAAAATACTCTCAAATACATCACCAGTGCCACAACGAGTCTTGCACTCGTACAGTCTGCCCTGCAAAATGTCTGCAGTTAAACAGCAGAACAAGGTACCTGTTTGAGGAACATGAATTGATATGGTCCCAGTCTTGATAGACTCATAATGAAAATGTCACTTATCATCCCACAACATCCGGGAGACTTCCTAACATGAGACTGGCAGCACATTTTTTCAAACAAGGCCAGGAAAGACTACATTTGACAGTCCTGCAACTTAGCACTGATGACAAAGAATTACAAATTCATAATAACTTTCCTGACCTCATTTTACATTTGGAAGTCAAAAAGGTATAAACCAAGAGTTTACAAATTCATTTGAATATCATGATAACTTTATCAAAGCAGTCTGAATGAATGCTACCATACACAACTAGCCTAGCAGGTCTAACATCAGGAGAGAGAAGCAAAATAATCGCTCCACAAAAGCCTTTTTGTTTTGTATATAAATGTTCTATAAATTACTTCTATTTGATGGTCTCTTCAGGGCTTTAAAACACGGTTAAATAGATTGCTACCAATTCATTTCTAAATGAAAGAGTATCATAAATGTATCGCAAGTAGCTATTTTCCACATCACAAATTTTATCAAGTGCCTACCACTCCTAAGCAGCTCAACAGCTTTTGCCGTAAAGATTTATTGCCTCAGACAATAAAATTATTCTCACGTATTTCACCTGTCTCTCACCCTACATGTTTTCTGCTATTCCAATATAAAGAAACAAAATAAGCAGAACAAAACCAAACCTTGTGAGCATCGTCATTTAATTTCAAGAAAAAGGTAACTTGCCAGAGAAGCCAGTTTATTTAAGCAGGGTGTCACTTGTCATAGCTAAAGACTTGATCTTCCAACTGTCTCTTTTCTCAGTGCTTAAAGTAAAACCTCACTCAGAAAAGACAAGCTATTTTAAAATTTATTCCTCTCCTTCCATCCCCTTTTTTTTTTGCTTAACCAGCTAAAAGGCAGCTTCATTTTAAAGCAAGTTGATGCTCTCCAAGAACAGTCTGAGGTACAAAAACACAAGCATGCACATGTCTAAATGTTTACCACAGTTTTTCACTGCAGAGTAACCTACTAGCTGGAGTCTAAACTTTAGGCCAAACACAGAGACAGAGAAAGTCCCCAAGATGTAGAGAATTCAGCTTCCCAGTTTCAGTCAAATGCCTCACATTTCACTTCAAGCTTTGTGCCTTAGGAATGTATGTGCAGATGCATCTTAACCTGCACCCAGTCTGTTCTGGTGGGTCCTTTACTCATTATCCTTTCAGGCTGATACAGTCTCCTCTCTCTCCAAGTGCCAGAAGCTGCTCACTCATTTACCTATCCCTGTTCCTCTCTCATTCAGTTCTTTCCAAATCCATTTTCTATACAATTCAACTCATTGCAGAGTTCAGTACCCTTGTTGCTCTTCAGGAGAGACAATTCTGGGAGATGCACGACAAATTACAATGTGTACAAAGTCCTTCATCAGTCAGTTCAGTGGAAAGCAGATTTCAAAGACCCTGGGAGAATCCACCACAAGACAAGGATATATTACACTATCAGTTTCTAAACTCGAGCTGACTGCTTGCTTTTATCACTGGTGAACTACAGCACAGGAATGAAGGGCCTGGTGAAAATGCTTTACCCTACTTTTGTCAGAGAAGATCCTTAAACTAGCACGCTAAAGCCTCTGGTAAGTGCAGACAGGCTTTACCCTGCAAGTGTTGCCCCATTGAGAGACTAGTGTCTTCAGTACCTGAACTGCAAACAAGCCTCCCTTGATTTTCAAGATAAAAACAATCAGAAGCAATGAAGATAAAGAAGCAGAAATACTGCTTAAACTTGCAATTCATAGAATCATAGAATGGTAGGGGTTGGAAGGGACCTTTAGAGATCATCTAGTCCGACTCCTCTGCAGAAGCAGGTCCACCTAGATCTGGTTGCATAGGAACATGTCCAGGTGATTCTTGAAGACCTCGATGGAAGGAGACTCCACAACCTCCCTGGGCACTCTGTGCCAGGGCTCCGTCATCCTCACAGTAAAACAGTTTTTTCTTATGTTCAAATGAAACTTCTTGTGTTCCAGCTTCATCCCATTACCCCTTGTCCTGTTGCCAGATATAATAGAAAAAAAGGGATGTCGCAATTCCTTCTCACTTGCTATGATTACCCAGGGAGCTTGGAGCATTGGCGATCAAATATATAGTTGTAATTCTACTCATTAGTACCATGCTTCTTTTTCAACTTTACTCAAAAGTTAAAATTTGTGTTTACTTTTACTAGGTGTAACTGTGATTACATACATTTATAATTTTTAGAGATAAATAGGAATTAAGTTATGTTCCATTTTGGTAAAGCATTTTGCTTTATCTTTTAATGCAGCTTTTGAACAGATGATTTAAGTTGCCAACCTTTCAAATGAATGACACGCCATTCAGTACAGGATGAATGGGTGTGGGGGCAGCATAAAAAAAAACCAACTTAGGTTGATGCAATTAGTCAAGTAAACATGTACTTTCTTTACTGGTGCACATCTATATACACTCTGGTACTTCAGGATGAAAGAGGAAATAGGAGACCTTATTAACACTTATAACTACCTAAAGGAAAGCTGTTGAGAGGATGGAGCAAGTCTTTTTTCTGTAGTGCCTAGTGACAGGACAAAGGGTAATGGACACCAGCTGGAGCACAAGAAGTTCCACTTGAAAATGAGCAGAAACTTCTTTCCTGGGAGGGTGAGGGAGCCCTGGCACAGGTTGCTCAGGGAGAGTGTGGAGTCTCCTTCTCTGGAGGTTTTCAAATCCAGCTGACGTGCTCCTGTGCAACCTGATCAATGTGGTCCTATTTTAGTAGGGGAGTGGACTAGATGATCTCTAGTGGTCCCTTCCAACCCTACCATTCTGTGAAGGTGTGAAGGAGTTTTGTGGTTGTATTTTTCTTATCAGATAACCCACAAGTTATGTACACAAATATACATTGTGTATTTCCTGTCATATCCTCATCCACATCTCAGGAGATGATTAGATTAAATATATAATTCTCTGAAAGATGCGACTAAGCAAAAACCCCCAAATCTATTATTTCCCTATGCGCTTTTAAGCAAGAGTCTGGTTCGCTCCAAAGAAAGCTCAGTTTAAATCTAAGGCTAAGGCTAACTTAAGTGTGGGTGTAGACACTAGTATAACTCTAACAGAACGACTAATTTCTAATTGCAGATCTTTGTTAATGGTATTGATGCATAAACCAAAAAATGAACAGCTTGTCTGTCAGATGCCAGGTGCATATTTCATGGTCAGTAGCTAGAAAACATCCTCTTAATTGCAAACTGAAAATATTGGATCTAGAGGCATCCAAAAAGACCCGCACTCTCTTTGAAGGCTTTATCTGTACCCTAATGATCTTGGTGGCACCTAGACCAGCTTAAAATCATTTGTAGACATTCACTTTTGTAAGGGAATGTTTACATTTACAAAAATAGCTACTTATTAGTTCATTAACTGAAAGCACTGTCAAGCCACTTTAGTTTTAATAACCTGGAATATTTTCTGAACCATAGCCTTTGCCACAAAATATAAAAGAAAAACCATTGAGCCATTATGTGACAAATTTAGAGTAGAACTCATGCATCTCAATTTAAAGCTTCTCCATTAGTCAGGGTAGTCTAACCTTAATTTCATTTCTTCACTACTGTTTCCCTGCTGAGAATATTTCCAGTACTAGTAAGAAATCTAGCACTAGATTATAAGTCTCTGTAACATGAAATACATCTGTATGTGTAACATTTTCAAACTGATTTGAACATGACAGAACATAATAACTGGGTGAATCAACAACAAAAAAAATGTCAACAAAAAACCCAAACCTCAAACCCCACAAATTCCAGCTAAATCATTACCTTTTCAGCATTCAGACTCAAGATATTAAGTACACCCAGAACTATTTTCTTGTACTGTCTGTATACCCCAACATAATTCTTCACAACAGTTTGTCAAGACAAAATGTTCAGTACTTAGACACACTGGAATTAGAAATTTTTGAAGCACCTAAAATGAGAAAAGACACTTTCAAGTGCATACTACATATAGCATGGTATTTTCATGGTATTCAGTAAAGTCTGGTTGTTTTCCCAAGATTTCTTTTCACACAGCCATGCAAGTAACAAATTTTAGAAAATAATCCAACCCCGAACTGGGCTGGCAGTGATGCCTCAGATTACACTTTCAGAGATTCAAAACCGTAACTATCTAGGTATTTCAATATATAGATATTGAAATCCTGTCCATTTGAACCATTTATGCCTCCTGCTACAGGATAAAAATAAATGATGAGAGCAGAAGTAAAAAGACTGACATCAAAACCGCTATATTACATGTGTTCTATCTGGCAGTTTGCTAATTTTTGAGAATACAGTTTGTCTAGACACGTTCAGATCCTAAGACACAGTAATTGGGCACTCTAAAAACATGTTAAATAAAACAGACATGCTGTAACTGAGATTACTGTTCTACACAAAGTAACCTAAGCATGGCTACTGTGAGAAAAACAGCTAAGACTTAACAATGTTTCAGTACAGTGTAAGTCAACATTTCTCTAATTACAGTGGAAGAACAAGAAGTTTGAAATTTTAGAAATGTTTACTTTACAATGAACACTGAAAAGGTTTAGCTGTTTCAAGTTACAAGCTGGCCAATAACTCAGAGCAAAATCAGCACCATTTATACAGTTAGGCTGCCACACAAACCATTCTATAAAATTACTTGTCGGAAAAATTTCATTAGCTCCCCCACAACTCTCTCTGGTGGGCAGAAAGAATTAAACCTATGCAGCAGGTTAATCTTGCTGTCTCATGGAGTCTTTTTTGTTGGCCTTATGAAAATCTGGCTAATATTATGAATTATTGAAAGCTCACATTTTCCGTACTTCTATCCTCTACTGTAATCTTTAGGGAATCTAGCAGCATCACATGTATCTATACATGTTTGCCTACATACATGTCATGTCATGTAAGCCTTCCTCCTGCATCAGTAGAGAATCTCTTCCCTACAATGGCTACTTCCTCATGAGAATATATTCCGGCCTACAAAAAGCTGAGAAACAAGGGCTCCGCCAGTTGAAGGAGGATTACAAATTCAACACAGAAGTATAAAATCCCAGTTGTTTTTTGTTTGGTTGTTTTTTTACTTACTGTAACTATTGTCAGTTTTACTGCCTTTAATGTTACGGAAGAATTTCTCACTCAATCCTAACTCACACAATATGGATTAAACAACATTTCCAAGTGGCTAAAATGAGCCTCAGCCACCGAACTGCAGTGATAGTTAGAAGAAATCCAAGTATTTTTCTATTCTAAATATATTTTTACAATACCCTACCTGTAAAAGGGAATTATCCAAATACATCCACAAGATCAGACTATTATGTAGCTTCCTCTAGTGGTCAGTCCCCAAATTTTGTTTATTCTGCCATTTACTGTAGTTAATTGGGACATACAAATAGTGAAATTATGAATCCTCACAATGTAAACTTGGGAATGCATTAAGAGTTCATACTTTAACTCTCTAATATAAAAAACAAGTAAATTAAGTCAAAACATATAGCAAAACATTTGTTACTGATATTAAAAGGGCAAGCACTGAAGTCAGTGAAAACCAGAGTTAGTATTTTAGTATTCTGATTTGTCCCCTTGTGAATATGCATTTTAATCTATGTAGTTACATGGTCAAACATGACTTTCCCACCAAAAGACTCAGGAAGCAAGACAGATGTTCAGCTTTGAGTTCAGATATATGCTACAAATCATCCAAACATTGTTTTGACCCTGGAATGTGTGTGTGTGTCTGTGTGTGTAAACAATGAGGCTCATTGCTGTATAATAGGTTTGTTTCTGCAATACTTCTTTAAGGGAAAGAGTAATTAAAAAGGCGTAGCAAATCATTCACTAGGTTTGAAGGCCACTGAAGTCCGATGACAATTTGGTAACACCCCTAAAACACCACAACAATCAAGGCAGGTCTCTCTGATACGGGATGAGTAATGGAGTGAAATGTCATACTGAGCTTCAGAAAGACTTCCTTACAGGTTGAAGTCATTAAGGAAGAAGAGGGAAAACTCAAATGTAGAAAGTGACAATTGTCCATTATAAAATACATTATATTGAATAATCCAACTCTGAAAAAGAGTGTACTTACATAATGTAACAAACAGTCTTATCTGATTCCTGACTTCAAATTAGGTAATTTAGAGTTAGTACTCTGCTCAGATGATCTAACTGAGTATAATCACAAGGACTATGTCATCTATAATCATATCACCTGTGCATTTTGAAAACACTTAAAATCTGTGAACCAGTAACTTTGATTAGAAGGTTATTTTGCGAACCAGCAGCAATAACTTTCACGTCTATCTGAATACTTTCCATCTCATAAGATTCTTTATTGCCTTGTTACACCAAAACCCATAACTTCCTGTATTTTATTTTGCCTTTGCACTTCTCTGCATTCTGGAAGGACAGAAATGCCCCCAACCAATTTTTTTCCCCTTTCTCTTAAGCCTGTCCATTCAGCTTTGACAAAGGCGTTAAGTGCCCCAAAGTGACATCACCATTTATTCATTTATACATTGCCAGCACCAACATGCACTGCCAGTGCAACAATGACAGATGAAACATAGAATGATGCAGAAACATTTTAATCAAAGGTCTGGGACAAATTATTTTCAAAATTCTACTGCATTATTTCCCTGGGAATCCTACAGGTAGTCCAATAAGACTAAGTTCATCTCCTGCCTTAAATGCTCATCCCTCCATTGCAGAAGCCACGTGGAGCTTCCACACACTTAAAAAAAAAACCTCAAAATTCCCTTTTCACTATATTAGTCTCTGTGATGCCAGCTAATGCAGCAGTTTGGCCTAGCATTCAAGCTCTGATTTGCGCCCTTGTGCCTAGTATTTGGGAATGTGCTGACTGTGAATGCTTCAAAATAGAGGTTGCTCAACTTATTGCAATGCTTACTATAAGAGTATCTTAGCAGTTAGAATACCTGGCACGGTGAATCCTTCTGCTCTCAGTGTCCGCCTAACCTCATTCATTTTTACAGCTGGAATCAGCTGGAATGCGTCTGTTACTTGTCCTCAGGAGAGCACGCAGTGAGGGATTTATGGCACAGTAACTAACCTCAGGTCCCAAGTTTGCTTATTCCCTGGCATACCATTTCATCCTTGGGGAAAGGTAATGCAGCTGACAAAAAATGTCACAGCCCCTCAAGATAAATATCTGTCCAATTTTGGGGTGTGCTGCAACTCTGTTTACGTTCCTGGCTTTCTCTCAGCACATTTCTAAAGCTGTGGCCTTTATCAGAAGAATAAGGGAAGGGCAAGATTCAGCCAGATATCTTCTCAGGAAAAGGTCTGTGCCTGTTCCTCATTGCTCTGTAATAGCATTTTGGCCTTACAGCAACTGAATATGCAGTGGTGTTTGGGTAGCAACATGAGAGCCTAATAAATAAAACATGAAAGTTGAAGTAGAGAAAATTCAATAAGATTTCATGCATACTTTTCATTTTTCATGCTAAGGATCAGAATATTAAGTATATTTCAGTGTCCAATTCTGTATTAAGTATTCAAATCACTCATCATTCCTCATATTCCATTAGAATTAGAAACTCTAACCAAAGCCCAGCATGTCAGAGACAGAACAAACAGTAAGTCAACAGTGTAATATCATATTTATGTATAAGTTACAATTAGTGTTTCTAATGAAATACTTATGTTCTTAATAGACAAGATAAAATAAGTAGAAAGATACCTGTTTCACCAGCATGGAATTGAAGGTAAATGGGGGACAGAGACTACTGTTCCTACACACATTCTAGGCTTCAGCACACTTCCAAGTTACAGAACTAATATGGTTCTAGACAGAATGGTCTTGATATTAATTCTAACACATCAGAGTATCACAGTTTTAGGACTGTTTGTTAACTGCTCAGCTGCTGGCAAAGCAAAGATCAATAAAACCCCCTTTATATTATACAGCAGAACATCAAAAGAAATAGTCAGTGTACCTTTATTTTATTACTTACAGCTCCAAAAAGAAAAGCAGCTATTCTTTGGCTTATCGCCGCACACCAGATATTTAAGCTAAAGAAGTGCAGATCCTTCTCTGCAAAAGTTCACTTTAAACAATATCCAACTTACGCATTTCTTCCACGACGTCTGGATCACATTCTTTGTATTTTTCTATTTCTGCCTTTAGCTGCTCTTTTTTCTGCCGAAGGGCAGCAAGTTCCTGTGTCAGAGCTGCACGTTCAGCCTGAGGATCCAAAGTATGTTGGGAGATATTAAAAAAACACCACTCCCCCCAAAATTGGTAATAATTGTACAGATTTCTTTTCAAAAAATAAAAATACATCCCTTTAAAAGCTGTTTTCACTAGGGCTTTCTGTCAATGAATCAATCGAGTATTTTATGCACATAAAAAGCTCTCAGTGACACTAAATGATGCTGAGTACAATGATGCTAGTAGGAAAACAAAAAGTTAAGGCTAATTTCTCTACAACCTTTGAGCTTGATGTGGACTCCAAACAGATCTCTTAATTGTTGGGCTGAAAAGTTAAACAGTATTTTGGAGCGCTACTCTTGTAATTAAAGACAGTATCACAGAAAAACCTGCCATTCACACTTCCATAAATCAGGATGCTGGGATAAACGCCCTCTGAATTTATTTTTCTCCTCCTTTTTTCTACACCCTTTAAGAGCAGTTGTCTCAAAAAGAAATTCTCAGATTTACAACATGATAGCATTTGCTGGGAGTGTACAATATCGACCTCAAATATTCTACTGATCAATAAGAATCTGCAGACACTGACTCAACATGAGCTCTCCCACAGCCAGCTCAGCACATACTTGTAATTCAGTCTGTAGTTACAGCCAAAGTCTGTAACCGGCTGATATTCAAAGAACTTGTGCTAGAGCACTGTGTAGCCCAAAAAACCCCAGACAGCATGAGTCAGTAAACTGTCAGATTTTAGCCCATGGCAATCTCCACAGCAGTCCTAGGTGGGTTGTGCTGTGGTTTTGTTGGGTTTTTTTTTTTCAAAACTTCTGTATTGCCCAGTGCTTTTGCCAACAGTTTGCATTTGGCACTTTCTGAAAATGCAGATTGGAAATCAAAAGCTTCCAGATACTAGAGTATGGAGACCAGCTGCTCAGAGACCTACATAGTGATCTAAATTTCTCGTGAATTCTTCCTGATGAATAATCCAGAGCCAAAATGCTGGAAGCATCAGCCAAGATCAGGATTTCCAGGACCAATAGCTTCTTGTGACTTGCGCAGGCTACATGATGGAGAAGCCCAAGTCTTGAATAGTCCATTTAGCAACCTGACAAGCACAACCGTGTGAGGAACCTGTCTGTGATTCCCTTATTGCAGTCAAACCCAGAGCATTTCCATAAAATATTTTGGATTCTAAGATTTGGCAGTTTCCTACAAAATCCAGTTCCACCTGAAAGCTTCTGAATGTGCCTGTTTATGCATTTATTTATTGCAGGTTTAAACCACTTTAGACAGAGTGTATCAAAACAAATCAACAACACAGAACACCATATGAAGAATTTGTGACTAATATTCTGCTTGATAAGTATGATAAATATTAAGCCTAAATATTATTTTGCAGTGTTAACAACTTGAGCAGGCAAAGAGCACGAAGCTTACATGGCTGCTCAGAATAGTAATTTTGAAATCTAGATCATAAATAAGATGAAAAAAAGACCCCCAAGATGTAAGTTTGCAGTTACTAGATTTGGCAGTGGAGCAACCATTGCAAACTTTTGTACATATCTCTGAGTAGCTCAAGTTTTAAGGTATCTTTAAATCTGAAAAAGCCTGAAAGATCACCAAATTTCAGTCAGTCACACATTTTCTCAGCTTCGGAGCAGTTAGTTGTCAACATTTTACTTGTTACTCCATGAGTGACTAAGGAACAATCTACTATTTGATTTTTCTCTCTTTCAGTATTTAGAATCCTTAATGGTCTTCAACAACGACATTAGTATTGACAAACTGTGCATACTTGTAGCCCTATTTCCTGGTAGGAATGCCTCACCCCCAAAGCAACTTACAGTATCTTCACGTCCAATTTTTGATTTCTCAATGCTTTTTTGTAAAGCTTCTTTTTTCTGACTGCTTTCAGCAACCTGATAAAGGAAACAAAGAATAGAATCAATCTATTTCAGTAACGTGTGTTAACCATAGCTATAAATTGTATATACACATAAAGACGTTTAAATAAACAGGTGGATATATACATTTAAGTATATAAATTTATATACATTTGTAATTTATTTACATGTATTTATAACTTGTGGAGTAAAAAGAAACACAAAATAAACACAAAGCATACAAATGTAAGTCTGAACCATAGAAAAGAATTACAGGAAGCATCTTGAAGTCTAAGAAATTTTCACTGCCATGATACATAATCTTGTTATGTACTGTGTGTTCAGCATGGGACCAGAATCTTGTTTCATAACATAATTTGGAATCCCTATGCAAAGAATTCCATGACATAGAGGCTTTGGATTAGGTGATTTCCTTTGGTCCTTGTCCAGATTATTCAATGGAAGCAGTGACAAAAGCCACCTGCACAGCCGCTGATACTAGTCTTCCCAAAGTCGGGTATGCCATTGGCATGACCCCAGTCTCTTTTGTATACTGGTGAATAGAAGCCTCTCCATGTCAGATGCATGTAAATCCACGGCCCTCTTTCTGTGATACACTCATACTGCTAGACTTCAGAGTTTCCCTTCAGCCCTGAGGCAGAGGAATCTCAAAGAAATCACATCTCACAGGGATGATGTGAATATGTCCTTCATTCTCCTGTTTGTCTAGGAGGAATGATTCTTTGAGAGAAACTTCTTTCCACTAATCTGCTATCTACTTCCAACCAGGCCCCTTCAGTTTAGTTACAAGTTTTCCAGAGACACTTCAGAAATTCATAAGGTGAGCAGGATATACGACTTGCCCCTCAGGGAGACAACACGCAGTACTAGCCAAAGCACCTTGGAATACTGAATGAGTAAGAATGAAGAAAAAACAATCAAACCTAACAAAATATAGTTTAGAAATCACTTACTGCATTTGAAATGAAAGGGGAAAAAAAAAAAGAAGAATCAGTGGTATATTTTTTAAGTACTTACTCTTGGTTTTAACTTCAAGATATTCTGAGCATCTGTCAGGTAGAGAACTTGTATATCAGACTGATTGTGAAGATGGTGAAGAAGGCTGTCAGAACTCACGTCTCATTCTGCCTTCCCCCCAAAACTCTCCCATGAAGCCTCTACTTCTACATCCCCTTTCTCATTGACGGTCCCACTGAGTGGAAAAGCATTCCTTGATGTCTATTTCTTGCAGACTCTAGCCTTGATAATTTAACCATATAATTTATACTCTTATACAGTTGAAATACCAAGACGACGTTTGTACAATGCAAACAGAAATTTTGAAGCTTGAAGTTGTAATCACTTCCCAACTTCTATTTAAACTCATGCTCAGTCCAGATTTTCAGAAACATATTAAATGTAAATGCATGATAAATGTCAGGCCAAGCTTACTACCAAGTCTTAGAGATCAGCCATAAGAGTAAAACAAAACTCCGTACCGGTGGCCCATGTAGATGAGGAGCTAGTACAACTGCAACTCACTGCATTTCAGGGTTACTTTTATAGCTCAATTTAAAAAAAATTAATTACTCTTTCAGGTTAAGTATGTGTTCATGCACATGTGTAGATATATACAGTCAAGAAGGTCTCCTTTCAAAAAGAATGCTTTTAGTTTTTCCTCAATTTATATAGAAATTACACTAATAGTAAGGCATATATGATTCAGGGAAAACCATATCTAGATGTTTACTCATTGCTCTTTGTGCAAGTAACCACAGAGCCAGTGTGGGTTTCAGTATGTGGCTTGAAGTACACCAACATCTTAATTTTGGTGGATAATTAAACAGTACTCTTTCTGAGCTTCCCATAAAATTCTTTAAAAACTAAGTGTGTTAGTCCCCACATTATATCAAACAGGACACAGTTCAGAAGAGGACAAGTGCTTAGGTGCAGGTTGTGGTTCTTGAAGCCCAGGGAAGGCAGACACCAGAGTACACATTGTTCAGTATCTCTGAACAAAGAATTTTCCTGGAACAAAATTTGCAGAGGAAGCAGAGAAGCCAAGGAGCTTATCTAGGCCCATACACTCCAAGTGTAAAGCACAAGTCAACACTGTCTGCAATAGAGGCCATAAAGGTGTCGCTTTCTCTGTTTTTTCACATTCATGAAGTTCTCCAAGAATGTTTCTGCATTGTTTAAAATGGAAGCACCGAAGGAGCTCTTGGGGCATTGGAATACAATCATAAAGGCTGGTTTCCATCTTGATAGCATATTTCCCAGTAAGGCATCTTATTATTTCTGTTAGCCTTCTATATTTCACCACATTTACTCATGAAAGAGACAGTAATGGCAAACACTGAGAACTACAGAAATTTATGAAGTTCTGACCTACATAACGTGCCAGGTTGCCGTACCCTAAGTTTAGAAGATTAGATCTTCCTCTCTGTAAAAATGGTATAAACAAATCATCATTGCTTTATTAAAGATTTTGCTTTCTTCTCAGATTTGCTTTCTCACAGATTTTAATTTCTTGGGTTTTGTTTTAATTCTGTCTTCACAATCAAGAATTTACAAAATAAAATGAAATCGCATCTCTTAGAGTAATATTTCCTAGTCACAGTGGGTATTCCCATGACAACAAATAAAAGATGAGGATAAGGAAAAGAAGAAGGTGAGATATTGAAAAAGGCAAACATAGGACAAGGATTCAAAAGGTGAGGAACAGATGGCCAGGGTCTGTGCAAGGAATTGGTGACGATGGGAGAAGCACGAAGGCTTCGACACAGAGGTGGGAACAGCTGAAAATAATTGTACGTGGAAGAAGGAAAGACAGTCAGCAAGCATAAAGGAGTTGAAGGAAGATGATACAAGACTTAATTGAAAGGTAAGGGCAAATTGTAGATGACAAGTTACTGGCCATTAAAGGCAAAAAAAAAAATTAAAAAAAAAAAGTAGAGTTTGCAAGTGTTGTGTATGTATGACAGCAGAGGATCACATCTGGCCAAATACAGTGACTTACTTTCCCACTTACCAGCTGTAGAAAAACCTGATTGCAAGAATACAGTAGCAGATGGAAGATATCAATCCCTGGAGCAATCTTGGGACATCTTTCCAAGGGAGCTGGCAAATAACTTCTCAAGTAACATCAACCACTCCGAGAGAAATTTGATTCCTGCCAATAGCAGGAAGATTGATCTGGAGAAAAATCTACTTGTCGTTTCCCCTCTATGTTTCTTAAGAGAGACCTTTGGTCTGACACAGAGAAACCTTCTGCCACAAGTGTGGAAACTTTTTTTTCCACAATTGACCCAGTGTGGAAAACAAGCACAGAAAGTGATATCCTACTGTACTAGAAAGATTCATGTTTCCAATCTGACTACTCTGAATCAGCACATGATTAAGCAAGATGTGAGAAAGCTGGAAAAATGTTATCTAGGTGAAAGCTGTTCAAAGGAGGAGAGGAAACTAAATAATTAAAAGCTGAAAAGTAAAACAAATTGTCCACAAGAGCATTTTCAATGTTTGTCAAAACATGGTGGGAGCCTGCAAGAAGACAGATTAATGAAGTAAGGAGCTAGTATCTATAAAACAGGAGCTGGGAAACAGTACCTTTAATTTTACAGACCGCTGTAGTCAATTAACTGACCACCAACCTAGTTTTGACACAACTTAAGTCCAAAGTCCCCCAAAGGGATGCTCCTTCCTGCTTTGCAACAGTCTCCCAACATTTAGCTGTACATTTGCGCAGCAGTTTGCGTACACCAAGTGCTTCGAGCTGATGACAACCATCAGTTCCATCACAGGTCTTGGGGTCCGGTTTGTATCAAAGGATACAGATTAGACGTACACAGGTAATATATAATATACTACGCATGCACTATTACCAGGGTTCCATTTGGCAAGTTGCTGGTGTACATTTGGGAGAGGAATGTTTAACCCTGACACACAATAGCAACAGGTTTCAGGCTTTTTCCTTCTTAAAACCTGCCTGAAACCATCCCAGCTCTACACGAGCGGATTTTTACTCTCCAGCAAAAGCTTTTGCTGGTTGCATTCCTTCTGGTTTCTCATTCTTAACCACTCTAACCACCAATATCCCACCAAACATGTGGATTGTCTTCCTAGCATATTAAAATATCTACAAACCTGGTGTAAGCCATGCAAACAGACCCTAGATTATGTACTCTGGACAAGAATCAAACCAAGGTCTCGTATGTTAACCACCAAGAGCATTCACAGCTGTTAGCCCACTGCCATTATGACCTTAAAGAGAAATATCCTACATTCCGTTTTCTTTCAGCCAAGACACTCAACTAAAAATGGTATTAAAAACTACTGCTGTTGAGAGCACCACTCACTATGGCACTATGGAAGAATGTGAGACATCCATTTTTAAATTGTTTATAACTCCGCAATGTTATTACTTGGCATTTGAAGCTCACTATGATTCGCTTCAGGCCAGAGGCAAGGGCTTGTTTGCCTTTAGCTTAAACAAAAGCAGTTCAGGAGTTTTAGGGTGACATTTGCAATAGATAGGTGTATTTTTTTTTCCTGTGTTAAACCTAACCCATCACTGAAAAACTTTAGTGGAACTTACAGAAGGTATAAAGAGAAAATACTTCAAAGCATTCCTCTAGATTTTAAAGAAATATAAAAAAAAAGTCAAGTCAGAAAGCAGGCTAATAATATATAGAGAGTAAAAATGCAAAGATTGACAGCCAAATAATAATCTGAAAGTATTGAAAACAGATCTGTTGTGTTAAAAGAAAGGCATAGAAAATCACTAAAATAAACTGCTCAGCAATCACTGTTGACTAAACTAAACCAATAAAACTTAAAAAAAAAAAGGCAGCACATTGATGTGCAGAATTGCTTTCTTATGTACTACACAAAGCAAGCATACAACTACTTCTTTTACATGTACAGTCACAAATACCTACTTGCCAGGGACTCCAAATACACTGAAGTAAACCTCCAGGTTAGCTAATTATGCTTGCAGCAAAATAGAGAGTACACTCTTGAACTGCAGTCTTGTCCCTTCTGCTCTGCTGTCAGGATGTCTGCGTACCACTCATGAAATGCCAATTTTGCATATAACCCATCCAGTGAACTGTACTATAGCAGGTTCACTGAGACTTCAGTCAGGGATGTGATATACTCTTAGTGAAGCACAAGCAGCAAATGTACATATTATGTAAATACAATTAAAAGATATTCGGAGTCACCATCACGATTTAAAAGACATGTAGATGTGGCTCTTCAAGACAGAGTTTAATGGTGGATGTGGCAGTGCTGTGTTAATGGTTGAAGTCCATGACGTTAAAAGGTCTTTCCCAACCTAAATGATTTGGTGATTCCATGATTAAAGCAATATTAAGTAAGAATTTTTAAATTAGAAACTGAAGAACAGATAAGATTTTTTCAGCAAAGGAATACCATAAAATAGATGAGAAAGACTGTAGAAAAAGAGAGCAAGCTAGGGCCCATGATTATTTCTGTACTCACAAGATTTTTTTATTCTTACATATTGCACTATAGCTATAGTGGAAAAATGTTCAATACAAGAACTCTCTTCTCTTTATGCAGGCTACAAATTTTACTATAAAAATACTACCTCATTTTTAATTCAAACTCTGAAAAAGTCAGTTAAAAAAATTGGGAGAAGGTAGAGAATAAATTAAATTTTCTGGAGAAAGGTTTTTTTCAGGAAACTAAGTGAAAAAAATCTATTACTCTCCATACGGTTGTCCAGGAAGCACTATAAAGACTTTCGAAAAGAATAATTCTGCACTTAGATCTCTGCAGTGATAAAGAGTACTCATGTGCTTTGCTAGAGTATTCACATGGGTAATACTGATTTATTTTTCCCTCCCACAAACACAATCCATTTTGTCTTTCAAGATTCAATTTAGGCCTATGATCCTGACTCATTTAGTATGCATGAGAGTGAGGCTGAAATACCACATGGTAAGTTAGGCATGGCTGTATTCTCAGGTCATCTTCATTCTAAGTTCTTCTTCCTGCAGTTGCTTTTGGATAAAGGAAACAGAATGTGCAGGGTACCCAGAAGAAACAAACGAGGAATTCCTCCGTCATTGGAACCTCTACATTAAAAGGAGCTTTTAATTCAAGTATTTACATCTTTCTATATTTGCCATAAATTTACCTAAAGATGTCATGCCATGAAATTTTGGGTTTGCTTCATTCATTTGCAATAACATTTGGTAAGTACTAGTCATGCAGCGGAAAACAGCCACTGTAGGCCAATCTCCTTAATAGAGAAAAAGTGAAAGAAACAGTTGTGAAGGCTGAATGAATGAAATGAATTTCGCTGGCTGCTTTTATGAGTGGGCATAATTGGCATGACTTGAGGGACAGATGGCTCCCTACTCAGATACAAATACTAAGTATGCCCAATCAACCTAATACAAAAAAAAAAAAAAAGCTGAAACACCTCATTCTTCAACACCATTGCACAAATGGAAGCAGTCTAATAGGGAAAGCTGAAAGAGCCAAAAGGCATTTGTATAATTTACAGAACTGTAATAAATTTTAATATCTGGACAAGAAGGGGGCTTGTTACTGCATACTGGTGTATTTACTAAACCTAAAAAGTCCAAGGTGATAGTTAAACAGGTCTGTTCAGGCTGAAAGGACAATGAAAAATATTCTTTCTTGGAAAGATAGGAAGAGAAAGAAGAAAAGTTCTATTTTTTTCCCCTAAAGTGCTTTTAAAGTTTGCCATACTAACCAGCTGGGCTGTATACTGACAGTGCTTTCAGGGAATAAGCACAGACAGTCCCAAGCTAAAATACAGTATTCATCTGATATTCCCTAAGCTCAAGTCCTGCCTAAGCCTAAAAAACACAAATCAAAATGTTATTCCACAGACTTTAAAAAAAACACCCAAATTCAACACTATCATCAGTAAAATAAAAAGCTTCAGTAAAATACATCTAGCAAATTTCAGAGTTTTGACAAGTCTCTTACATATTCCCTCTCTACATCAATTTCATAATTTTTAAGTAACACTCTGATAACCAAGTCACCTCAAATTCCTGATACAAAGAATAGTCTTTGATGGAAATACCGCGTGTTCAACAACAATGAGCTGCTTGAGGGTGACAAGAAGAACCTTTCTTCCTCTAAAGTCTCCCTGCTTCAACCTAACTTCACACTTTGTGGGTTTATATTCTGGTTTTGAGGTTTGTTTTTTTTTTTAAATTTCACTCCTTTCAGAAGAGGAAAAGGATATGCATTGAGACACCAAACTGCATGCGAGGATTTTATTTCTGCATGTATGCTAATTTTTATTATAAAATATCCTATATTAATTGAATTACAAGATCTTAAGGTGAAAGTCAAAGTTCAAACTAAATAAGATTAATAAGATTACAACTCACTGCCTCCATCAAATCCAGTAGCATTGCCTCTGCCCTATCCCTAGCCTGGAAGCTCCTGGCCTTACAGAAGGGGCAAACTTACAGGTCTGCCAGGCAGTGCAAAACACCAAAGCGTTTAAACTTTCTCATGCTGCGTGCCTGCTGACATGCTGGACTGTCCCTCACACCTGCCATGCCTGCTGAGGGGCAGGGGATATGTGCAGGGCATAGGGCTGCATCTGTGCCAGATTTGACTGGGCTTCTGGAATGAGAGTCCCACATTTATTCCCAATTTCTTTGCTTTTCAGATTAACAATTTAATTGCAATGTCAGGAATGGAGCCAGCAGACAGTATGCAAGCCTCTTTGAAAAGGAAAAGTAAGCAGTGTGATGATAGTTCTGAAGAAATTCAGTTTCACAGAAAACACTGTTAGGAAAAAAAAAAAGCTTGTGTTTTTTCCTGTTATATCAGAATGGATTTCACTCTTGGAGCACAGTAACACTGTATCCTTTTTAATATAGTAGATTCTCCCTTTAAACCTACTTCATAATCTTTACAGTTACTACAGAGCCAGCTTTTTTTTTTGTTCCAAATTGCTCTTATATCATGCCAATTTTAGCTTATGCTCATCAAGAAGGCAGGAAAGGAAAACCCACGCTTCACAGTTGCCATCAATCTAGTTACATATTAACAGCTAGTAAAAGGAAAAGCATGAAATTCAACTAATGAACACCAAATTATGAGGTTGCTTAATTCTAACAGAAGCCTCCAGAGCATCGTATTTTTAGAATCCTGCCATGACAGCAGTAACTACGCATACCCTCCAGGGCTTTGTAGCATGCCATTAAACATAATTCCAGAAGCCTCTAATAAGTTACAGCGTTAGGAGAGTATTCTCTGCTGGAGATATTAGGACTCACTAAACTCAGAATCATTTCAAGACATCAACATTTTTGAAGTGCAAAATGGAAAGAGGTAAGAAAAAACATGGATTGCTTCAAATAAAACTTTCTTAGCATCTTGCAGGAGATAGACCAGGGAATACGCTTTACACAATCAACAAAGGCATGCACATAGATATAATCAACACGTTCTCAATGTTTAAACGATGCAATTTCTCAGCCCCTTGCTTTTAGGATATTTCTTGCTGCAAGACCTCCCAAAGGATGGTGGGAAGTTGGCTAGTCATACCATACCAGCTTCACGGTTGGCCATTTCTTTATGTGTCTAGTTCTCTGTTTCAAAGAAAACGTCCAGTGAAAGCTCGTAGGCAGAAAATAGGGAGAGGTCATTAACTGCCTGTGTTGGGAGAGGCATTACTGGGCAAGAGAGAAACAAAAAGTGAGCCAGAAGGGAATGTAATCACCCAGCAGAAAGAGGCTGGAGATTATCAAAACAAGTGAGGTCAATCCAAGGAAAAATAAATAATGTGGAATGCTAAATGAGATGCCCTTAAATACGAGGGGAAAAAGGGAGGCCCAGCATGGATACGGGAAGACTGATGTAACTGCTTAGTCAATGCATTGGGATCCTGCCTATATATTATAATGGGCATTAAGAAAGGAATCTCTTTAGCAATTAGACTATTTTTCCTGGAATGGGACAATTTATTACTTTTTCTGCAATCTAATAAAATTTGTTAGCATACATATGAAAAAAAAAGTCTAAAATAATTCTTACCATAAGTCACATATAGTAGCTGCAAAAGTACTGCTGTGCTTCTCTGGTTTTAAAGAGGAATTCTTTTACTAACATTATCCGCTAACATTCACAAAATGTATACAGAAAAGATAGCTCTCGGCTTTTCTAAAAGGTATTTCGGCAAAGCTTAAGATTATGATAAACCTTAGGACACTTAATGCAGACAAGTCCTCTATGTACAATAAAAGATATTTTTAAAAACATACCAAAGACTGAATTACCACAGCTATTCAATTGACCATAATGTGAAAACCTTGCACTCAAAACACTCCCGTTTTATCAAAAGCATTAGACCACAAAAGTGTCCCATGTACCTCTAGAGATAGTCCATTGCTGCCAAAGGAGAAAAACCAGCAAGACCCTCCATATAAAAACATAGAGAGGGGCTGAAAATTCAGACAGAGATCTGAGGTGTGTAAAGAGCTGTTTAAGGCTGATGCATCATCCGAGAACATTTCTACAAAGCAGCGCAAAAAGCTGGCTTTGCAGTACCAGGCCCCACAGTCACTCCCTGGCTGACACAGTGTCAGACAGGCTACACATCTTGCCCAGCATCTTCACCAACATCACTCAACTCCAAGCACCAGCAGGCCTGTTACCCCCTACACTGAACATCTGTCATCTCCAGGGATTTGTACCTCAGATCAGGACTGATTAACTAAGCCACCTCTGAGCACTTGTAACTACTTGCAGTCCAGAACCAATCTCCATACCATGTGGAAACACGCTAACAAGTGAATGAGTCAATTGGATCAAGGAAGAGGCTGCTCAAACCAAACTAATGTGGACAGCAGAAGTTTCTTTTGCTTCAGTCAGTGGTCTCAAGCAGTTTTCATTCAGCAATTTTCTGTGTAGTAATCTAGTAACAGTATTTGAGGAGGAAAAATATGTCTAAAAGGACAGAAATAAATCAAGCTGCATCTTGAAAGAACTTTCTTGTGGTTAAAACTCAAGATGTCTTGTATGCATTCTGAACAAATAAGGTTCTGTCCTTCTAGTTATGTTGTCAAACACCTCCAGGAGGCTTCAAGCCGGATTACTCACCAAAATGATTATTTTTTTCCATGACCTATTTTCAAACAATGTACATCCCTAACAAAAGCATTTCCTAATATAGCATTCCTTGGGTCTCTTTTAAAAAAATAAGTCAAAATCCCTTTTCTTTTCATATTTCAATGCATGAAAATACAAACAATTTGGTATATGTTAAGTTACTCTATTTTGACAAGTTCCTTCCTAGGGTTTTGGTTGTGTTGTTGGGTTGTTTATGTTTTTTGGGGTTTTTTTTTTAAACAAGCTGCCAAAGGAGAGTTAGTCCATCCTGACTTCTACATTCTTCCCCTGGGTCAATACATTGAGTCACGGAAAGTGAAAATCCCTGCTCTTACCAACCCTATGGCAGGGACTGAAGGAATGAAACATCAACTAATCCATTCCATCTTAACTAACACTGGCCCAATGCAATGCTTAGTGGGAGAAAAAAAAAGAAACAAACAACTTGTGAGCAACAGAGATTTGGGGACAGTTTCTAGCGTGTGTCTTGAAGCCAGCACAGGAAACTGCATAAGAGTCCATCCTGCACACTGTCCTGAAAAGAGTGTTTTAGTCTTTTTTGCAGTACAAGGCCACACAACACCATCCTGCTCTCAGTTCCCGAAGGAACAGCAGCCCTAATATTGTTTGCTGTTAAACCTTGCCTTGCAAAGCCTAAGAATACTCTAAAGACAGCAGCATCGTGTGAATAAGTAACAGCCAGTAATAAAATGGTGAAGTGAACGGTTTTGAACGGACCAGTGAAATGAACTGTCACAAGACCAGGTTGAAGAAAGGAAGTAAACTGGTTGGTTCCCCAAGCTACTCAATACCAGTGCTCACAGCACTGTCAACAGTTACAGGAACAACTGCAAGATCTTTGGAGAACATGGTATTTCTGATACCTGTCTGTTCAAAATACTAAATTATGCTGTGGCAATCCTCTATGACCTTATGGTTCAAGTAGATATCCCTGTCATACTGAATGCCAAACACACTTCGCTGTCTCCAAGGTTCATTGAAATTGTTTCTGCTTCCCTTAAGCCTTGTTGTGTCAGTATTAAACCTGCTCAATTCCAGCTGAGATCCCCCAGTCATGCTGGCTATGGTGGACCACATGCCAGAGATAGGACACTCCTAACAGCCTCCAAGGGCTGTGGTTTGCAGGTTCATTGGTCCTTCAGTAAAAAAGGGCCTCATTGTTACTAGTTATTTTCATTAATACGTAATTCAAGTCACTATAAAGAAAAATGCAAACAAGCATTAATTCACCTTATCTAAAAGAGCACAGTTGCAAGTGTTTTATCAAAAGACATGGCTGAAAAAATGAAAGGGAATCTAAGCTGAATCTGTACTAAGATTACATCAGAAAGGTTTCTCTTTTCCTCACTCACTGATATGCCACTTCCTACCTGATAAAACTGTTTCAAGGTTTTGGCTGCACATGTGCCTTTTCTTCAACAGGTAGCATATCCTTCATATTCACATTCTTTCTGTAGCATACATCACAAACATGTACATCAGAGCAATACAAAAATCAAATGTGCAAAGGGGATAATTGTAAGAAACACATTAGCAGCCCTTGCCTGACATTGAACATGACTGATTAACATGCTAGAGTTGCTCATCTCCAGACCCTTCATTCTATGCATGTTATGAAATCAACAAAAGGCAGCAGCATCATCAATAAATCATGCTCTTTCTCCTCAGACTGAATAGGTCAAATTCTTTGTTAGTTTAATAAAACTTGTAAGCTTTCCTGTATTGTTATGCCACAAATATCTGTCTCATTTTGTCAAAATATAGTTGATCACAGCTAATTCAAAACTATAGAACCTGACTGCCAGGAGTATTTTGATAAAGAATAAAAGTACATCCTTCCACTTTTTCTTATAGAAGTAAACAAAATCCCCCGACAAACAACTACCCCTGCCCCCCCCAGTAAAGCTTCCATAGCTCTCTCAACAAAGGTGAGGTTCCATTAAAAATTCCTGCACTTATAAACCTCATTAAAACAATACTTCCCGATCTCTACCCTTGTTCCAGCTTCACCGTCTCGGAGCTGTACTCATGCAATTATAAACCCATCTAACCAACATGCAACTTCCAAAATCATCTACTTTTTCAGTGGTCAAAATTGTAGCTGCATAAGCACAACCAAGAGGTAAAGAATAAGCATCTGGCAGAAGAGCAGCCAAGCCACTGTAAAACAAATCAATACAAAATATTGGGCATCTACTTTGGCACACAGGAAGAATTGCTATCAGAGAAAAAAAATGGAGCCAATGATACACAAACTGATGATATGCACCATCCTTGCTTTTCAGGAAAACAGGAGCAAGTCCAAACAGTAACCTTGGGTTAGAGAGCAGCATCAAATTAGCAAAAGATGTGTCATATATGTCAGTTCAGGTGTCAGTGCGTCCCCCAAACACCTGCCCCCACAAAAGCAATTTGAAAGATGGGTGCAGGGAGAGAAGCTATTTCAAAAGAAACTTTATTTCAAACACTGGTTTTAATTGCCATATCTCTGCACAAGGGGATCACACTGATGACATAAAACTCCTCCTGGAAAAAACCCTAAAACTCTGTGGTATGCACAACGCCTGTGAGGTGGAACTTAAAGCATCTGGACGAAGCCAGCTTGCTCTTCACTATGAATATTGAGTCGGACTTCTCTGCTACCGAATCTTTAAATCAGCGTCTGGCTCAATAATCACTAAAGAATTTGAAACAAAAAAAAAAAGTTTCAAGAACAGTGCCTCAATCAGCTTCCCCACAACCACAAGCTCTCCGTGATGCAGACAGCTATGAGCAACTTGCCTAAAACATTATGAAGTACTGATGTATGTGCAGGCAAAACGTCCAACTTGTAAAATGTCAGCCCCAGCACTAGGAATTAATAGGAGAGTTCGCATCAGTGAAGCTTGTTCTGTTCCTTAGTGTTTCTTTCAAATGTCTCAGCTGAGCATTTAGGATCATCCCTTTTCCCTTTACTGCTTACCCATGCCCTAGCAAATAAAGATATCAACTCCTGGTAAGAAGCCTTAACTGCAGCACAAACAGAACTGCTAGATTTTTAAACTCATGCTTTGAGTAAAGCAGCTTGATTCCAGCTTGTAACTGTTGAAGAAAGAGACCAACTCAATGTAGTTAACAAGCAATCCAGACATGACACAAAGAAAACATGTCACCAGGCATGCAACAAGTTGCACACAGGAATGATCAAAGACAGGCAACCTGCAACAGAAATGGTACAATAGCTTACTGCTTTCCTCTGCTTTGCATGTTCTGACAAGAAGTTTTGTGATACTCTGTGACTGGATTTAGAAATCCTAAGAAAACCTATATGGGCTCACATCAAGAAGAATATCAACACTAAAACAGCTCATTTGAACTCGCAGACAGAATCTGTTATCAGCTTGTAAAAATGTTCAGAGAGCTATTCCTTGAAAATGCCACCTTTCCACTGTGTCAACAGAGAAGTTATTTTCAGTCAGTGAAAACGTTTTTTTCCCCAGAAATGCTGAAACATTTCCATTCTCATCAGAAAAGCAAAGTAATGGATACAAGTACCTTTAAGGACTCAATAACATGGTCCAAAGAGAGTTCTTATATCAGTAAAGCCATATGTTAGGTGCAGGACTTGGTTTGCAAATACAGATCTGGTAAAATTATTTCTTTTAACTGCAAGTTTTACATTGCAAAACCGTTTATGTTGGCATAGTTGATGTCCTAAAAAGAGACAACCATAAAATACCATTACAATACAATAACTATGTGCCTATTCCATAACAATACATGATTTTCTTTTTAATAATGTAACAGTACATGTAGAGCAGTACAGCTTATGTTTACAGATAATGCCTGGATACTTATGGCGATGCACATTAGGCAGGTTCTGCAAGAATTAATCAGGCTATGCCATAGATTTGCTTGACCAACTATCTTAAAAATTCATGATGGTATTAGGTCCAAGGGCAAAGACAACAAATATAAACTCCTTCATTCAACTGCTTGGCTGTAATGTGGAGCATAAGCAAAACCAGAAAGTATCCAAGAGCAAATCATTTGCCTTCAGCAAGACAGTGGCACCAGGGTGTTTGATGAATAAAGCAGGAGTTTCGCCATCTACTTATTCAAAAGCTCAGTCGGCATTTATGTTCTGGCAAAGTAGTCCAATCTAGAACTTGTGTGAATATACTAATAGGCCAAGTAACTTTACCAGGAATCTCAGTTCCAAGTCAATGCAGAATTGAACTGATTTCCCATTTCAGACAAAAAAAACTTCACTGGAGTAAGAATTGGTGCATCGTTACTACCAGTCAATACAAATGCATTTAAGCTCTGTCATGTCAAACTAAGTCCATGCCTGAAAATAGTACAAGCATATCCAGCTAAACGGAGGAAGTTTCTTAATGTCATTTGCATTCCAAAGACAAAGGCAGTAAAGGAGCAGACAATATTGTCAGTGGGACAGCTTAATATTAACCAAGTCCCAGTACACAGGAGGTACAGGTTATGTTTGTCACTCTAACAGGTCAGTCAAGATGCTGAGAAAGTTATTCAAAACATAGAGCAAGTCAGTGGCAGAACCTGAAACAGAAGAGACTGTAACTTTGGTGACCCATGCAGTACAAGAGCTATCTCAAGCAGCACTTTCCAACTCATCCAATGTACCTGCCTGAAAGGTTGTCAACACATAGTCTCGGTTTTCAATGGGAAGGACTGTAGTACTTCTTCCTTACTGCCATAGACCCCTGAATGTTTTGCTGGCTACATGAAATAGTGAATAAGTGTGACAGAGCACCAGTCTTCTCCTCCCTCTGCCAGATCCATACAAGCAGGCAAACAGATTGCCTTCAGATAGCAGTCTGAAGCTCTCAAGCCAGCAACGACAATGTTCAAGGCAAAGGGAAATGACCTTATGTTGGTTAAAAAAGAAAGTGGACTGGACTGTTTCAATTTAATAATGACTGAGATTCACAAGCGATGACAGCACAGCAAGGGATAATTGACAAGATTACCTCTCAGCTGTCACACTACACTATACATAAACACGCAATTTCACCCACATTGGTGAGGCTGTTTAATCTGCTTTGGTGGACAGTCTTCAGATTCACAAGCTGCTTTTCCAATTCAAGCTGAGGGAAAAAAACATGTTTTTATATAATCAATTTAGAGCCTTAAAGAAGTGGCTGAAGTTGACAATGCTGTACATAAGATGCAAATGATGATATCAGAGCTATGCGCGAGGAAAACATCTGTAAAAGTCTTCAAGTGCTACAATAATTCTGCATTAATCCAATTGATTCTTTGATGAATGGACATATTACTAAGTAAGCATGGGAAAAGTTGCCAGTGTTGTGGTGCAATCAGACCATAAAGCTAGTTTATTGACCCTATTCTCATGTACTCCCAATGCAAATAAATTGATGAACAGATGCTTTCCCAGTCCAATTAAAGGCAGCAAGGCAGTTCCTAAACCGTAGGAAATAACCAGATCAATAGAACAGCAACATTGCAACAAAAGATGCCTGGCTCTTCTGCAGAAGAGAATGATCAACTTGCTCTTCTCTCCTCATAAACGTGCAATATGGGATTACACAAACACTCACAAATTAAGCTACTGGTAAAAGCAGAAAAGGGAGCACAATGGCCCTAAGTAGAAGTCTTTGCCACATTTAGTTGGATTACACATTTCAGTCTTCTCATGGCTTTTAGATGACAACATAATGGCCTACATTTATATAAAAGATATATAAAAGCATATGCTGTCCAAACATTTAGAGGAAGTCCTTTTGCATCATGAATAACAAGCCTTCAGCAGCAGGTAGACAAAAAGTCTTCTCAAGCTCCAACCAGAACAACCTCCAAGACTTCTGACATGATAGCAAGATAATAATGTTGTAACACATGTGCCAGGTGATTCCTATAGTAAAATTTGTGTACATAGGTACACGTGGGAGAGTGCAATAGGGACAAGAACAACAAGGGGCTATAAGAAAAAAAACAAAACTATTCAGGTAAACAAGTACTTTTCTTAAGGTTGATTTACCTGAGACTCTAATTCTTCCAGTTTGCGCTTCCTGGCATGAAGAGCTTTACTTGGAAAAGCCCAGAAATAATTGGAAGTTCCAATCCTATCAGTGTCCACCATGCCATCATCAACTAGGCTTTGTAGAATCTCTTTCACTGACATCGAGGCTAATAAAAGCAAAAGTATTGAATTAGAACTGCATAGCATCTAAAGTGTGGAGAATTATGAATTAGATAAGGCATCAGCTACAATCATCTGTATGAACATTTGACTGGAAGATTTCAAGAGGGCACCATGCCTGGTGCTTCACTTGAAGGGATGAATCTCTTTGAAATCAGTAGTTTATGCATAAAGGCTGCTGTTCTGTACAGTCAGCTACCAGATGTTTGCAAAATGCTGCTCACAAGTGTCATAAAACACACATGCATATTACAGCACAATATCCTAACAAAGCCATGAGAGGGTACTTCAAAAGTCTTGCAATCTTAATTCTAACATGGATTAACTTCTAGCTTCTTGATTAGGAGGTTAATTACATTTCGCTTTGTAATGCTTATCAAAGCATTTACCAGAAGCAGAGGCACTAAAGCCATCTGTCTACAGACTCAGGAGGGACAGATTTTACTCATGATTATGTTCAGTTCCAATACAGAAAGCCATCTGCAGGCAGAGGGATCCAAAACATTTCTGAACCTAATTGTTCACTTTCTAGCAAATGTGTGATATAATTCACCATTTATAAAATGATACCTGTTCAACAATGTATTCGTTATTATCCCCAAATGTTACAGATATAAAGACTTTTGTGCTAATTTATGTTTTTTCAGTGTCTGACTTGAAATCTCAAACCTAAAGGGGATTCTAGGCCAGGAACATCCAGTCTTTCTGAAGCTGCAGGCTGGATGCCAGTACAAAGGCACTTCCAAGGCCAAACAGGCATTGGTCTGTTCAGAGGAATGGGAGGCTTAGGTTGTGTGGCTAAATGCCTTCATATGCAGAGGCAAGATGGACTATTGAAACGTGTTAATGGTTCTAGAAACTCTACGCTCCAGATTTTTAAATACAGAATTCCACTACTTCTATTTACTGTTTTGCATCCTCTTCCTGTAAATGACAATTAAACATACACATAGACAAAGCGATCAAGATGTCTCTTCAGAGGCCTACTAGTGCCTCTGTTAGCAGTTCCCTCAACAAGTTCACTCACTCTTGCAGTGCCACAAAGATATGCCAGTTGAGGGCAGTGGCAACTACACAAACATTATGCTTTATCTCCCTTTTGTCAATGAACACAGAAGGAAATGGAATGAGGAACATATAAAGCAACATAACAGCATAAGATTAGGTCCTCTTGGACCTAATCCTGATCCCATGGATCTCATCAGGAAGGCTTTTCTTGAAAAGACAAACTCCTTTCATTTACAGCTGTCCAGCCATATTTTTTTTGGGGGGGCGGTGGTGAGGAGGAGGATGGAGGCTCAACAGGGCACTGACTGTGTACATCTGGACTAGCATTTTAAGATATTTGTGACATTACAGACAGACATTTAAATCTTCTTCTCACTATCTGAGTACATATACAGATTCACAGACTGAAAGTTACTGCAAGCTAGTCATCTCAGAGCCTAGGAAAAACTCCATCCTACGTTTTAGTGGTTAACTTGGAGTTAGCTGACATTTTAATAATCTCACATATTGGCCCTAACATCTAACCTAAGTGACAAACTTTAGCAAACCAAGGTAGGAGTAGGCTGTTGGTGGCACTACATCAATGCTAAAACCCTGCCATTGTCCAATCTTCCCTTCTAGCTATTTCTTTCCATTATTACAATCAGAAATCTAAAATTGTAGCCAGAAGAATTTACACTGTATGACCTGTCCCAAAAATTATTAATGGCTCAAGAGAAAAAACTTTTGTTAAAACTTACTAATCCCTTTTTCTTTCGGAGCAATCTTCTCTATATCCTTCAACTGGAACACATCTTTCTGTGCAAAACATAAAAGATATTTTAGCTCCAAATGACAGCACCATCTAAGCCTGAGTGGTTTTTTTACATTAAATCAATGGATGGACTCGATGACCTTAACGGTCTTTCCCATCCCGTAATTCTACAATGTCAACAACATCAAGTAGGAAATACATTGCATTTTTATGTTTTGCTAGGGAAACAGGCTGCACACTCTCAATAAAATTAGAACATCCTGTGAATTAAATAATTTTTTAAAAATACTATTATTGTAACAAGCCCTGTTGTTTACTTTGGTGGTGTAAAGACACCATATTGTGTCTCAGGTTAGACCGTAAACCCCTTAGGACAGATAGAGCCCGGGTTAGACTGTCAGCACCAGATGCATCATATTGCTCAAGTACTCAAATATCACAATAATTTTTTTAATAGGTGAAACACTGCAAATTACATACACCACCAATATAACTGTAGCTCTGCTTTTGGGTCTCCATTTTTCTTATCCCCAGTGATCTTTTCCAGGTCTGCTTGCATTTTTTCTAAGGCTCAGATTTCTTCCTCCTATAAACTGCAGTGAGATACATCCTAATCTCTTGCTATGCTTTTTACTGTAACAGACTCAATATGAGACTATTTGAAAAGGGAGCACACAAAGCATTTAACACCACCATATTCATGCCTTGGCTCCACCTGGGGACCAGCCAATTGACCAGAAGCTACATGAATCAAGCTCTGACCCTGTAAGTTACACATTGATGACACAAGGCATCAGTGAAATGCACAGCAGGACATATAAAATTCACCTACATCTACAGTTAAGCTCCTTTTAGGACGTGTTTTCCCACTGCAGGTCAGTTACAAGTTACTTACTGTTTCAAAAAAGATCTCCATCATGCGTGCTCTCTTCTCCTCAAAGCTCAGACCTTTTTTCTTGGACTAGAACAGGAATCATAGAATGGTAGGGGCTGGAAAGGACCTTTAGAGATCATCTAGTAAAACTCCACCAAAACAAAAAAACCCACAAACCCAACACATTTCAGCTCTTGAATAATTAACAGAATACAAGTTATATTTGCCATTTTTTAAAACACCTTACCACTAACCCCAGGCTTTCAGATAAACTACTTCTTCCCAAGGAATCACTACATCAAGCTATTCCACCTGCAATCTATTAAACCAATGGGCCTGCAGTCTAAGATGGTGACAGCCTTTCGTGCAACCCAATCCAGCTCAAGCCTCAACGTTTCCCGGCATACCAAGACAGCTCATTTTACCTCACTAGATAAAAAATGCATATTTATATCAATTCTTAGCAACTCATTCAAAAGTGTAATAGTCTTCACAAAGACAAGAAGTAAAGCCATGGGTGGGTTTTTGTTTAAAACGGTTTTTATCTTGTGATATAGAGTCTAGTGTGAGATGTGGGGTGTTCAGGATTTTTTACCAAGATAAAGTGCATTTTACCAAGATAAAGTGTGGCTACAAGAAGTTGATGAGGGGATAGAATAAGCAAAAGAGTATGTTAGGAGAAAAATGTTAGAGACATAAATAGTGTTGCCATTGAATGAATGGAATTAGGGATTCCAACAACCTGGCGCTCTGAGAAAGATGGCACGGATTTGTTTCCCTGCCCCGACAGAAGGGACTTAATACTGTTTATCACTTCTTAACCACTGCTTCCTTTTTAAATAAATCACAGGGCAAGTAGGGTAACATAACATTTAAAAGATGCATCAAGATCAAGGCAGCCAGATTAACTTCTACTTTAAGAAATACATTTTTTAAAGCAGGTTGTGCAGCTAACTTTTTATTTTTACTTTTTATATGTAGCTACAATAACAAAGGCAATTCAGCAATTCAGTACTTAATAACAGCCGCAGAATAAGTATTGTTGAAAGCATCCTCCCTGCTGCTTTAGCCAGTGATGCTCTACATCAGCACTGATGCTAGAGTGTTCTCTCCTGCCAGTATGCAGCAGGATTAGAACCTGCGGCCACCACATCATGCAAGTAGGAACGTGAACCAACTGTTTTCTCCCCGCCTTCCCTAACAGCGTCAGAAGGGCAGCCATAGACGCACGGTGCTCACCGAGCGCACCTTGAGCTGCAGTTACCGGCTCTGCGCTTCCAGGTGCCTGCTGGATTTACGCTGCCCTGCAGGAAACCTGACCAAGAAGCGGCCCAAGCCATGGCAACACTCTACTCCCCGCTTCCGGGGTGCTTATGGGAAGCGAGAGGAGCGGGCCGGGACTGCCAGCGTTGCCGTGCGGCCGCGGGCCCGCCAGCAGGTGCGCGGCTCCCGCCGCTCCCTCTCAGAGGGCGGCGGAATGCGAAGCGAGCAACGGCCTGCTCACTCCGCCCCCTCTCCGCAGCCCTGACCCGCCATTCCCACTCTTCCCGCGCCGCGACTCCCTCCCCAGCCCCGCAGCCTCCTTAACCACCCGGCCCGAGCACGGCACGGCACGGCACCGCGACGGGGCTCCCGTCGCCGAGGAGAGCGGGCGAGCAGTTTCCCCGCGCAGCCGCGCTTACCATGTCACTGCCGCCGCCGCCCGGCTGGGTTTGATTTGGGCGCCAGCGGGAGGAAGAGGCTGCCGGGACGCCGCCTGCGCGGCTCGCAGCGCCGCCTGCCGGCTCCGCCGGGCCCAGCGCGCCGTCCCGGGCCGAGGCGGCCGCACAGAGGTTGTGCTCAGCCTCTCCTTTTGTCTTCACGTGTTTCTAAATACCCACCCCATTCACAGTTTGTGTAGAAAGTGCAATTTTCCTGACAGATGAAATTTTCCACATATGTTTGCTCTATTGTTGAAATTAATGAAAAATAGAAAAAGTTTTTAAAACATTTAAACTCCCATTACCATTGGCTCTAGTCATGAGGGGAAAAAAACCCCAACTTGTTTCTGAGTCTCTGTCAACAGTTGTGGGTTTGACAGTCTGTGGGACGTGTGCTTTATGCTTCCAGGTGGCAGCCCCTCTCACGGGGAGGCACTGGGCCCCTGCGCCAGCCGCCGCCTGATGCACTGAGTATTCTGTTCTTCTCCAGTGCCCAGCAGCAAAGGTGAAGTGTGAACACAGTAACAGTGACCTAAAACAGCACATATTGCCATGACTAGCCTCTTCTAGGAGCAATGGCACGTGGAGAAATAAATCCCTCTCTGCCCATGGAAGCAAAGTACCTCTACACACTGGGGTTGCTTGAAACAATTGTTTACTGTAGTGACTGTTCTAGCAAACTTACAGCTTGTTCTAATTATTATTTGTGCTGTAAATGACTTTCCTTCAGCTACAGCAGTTCTGGGAAATTGGTTTGCAGTTTTAACAGCAGTGGGTTCATGTCTGCCATGCTAATTCTAGAGTTTAAATCCAAGCAAATGGAAACACGCTAGCTGAAATGTTCAGGCAGTCCCCATGAAGATTTTCCACCATCTCTGCAAAGGGGCCCTTTTCCTGAAGCCTGAGGTTCTCTTCCATACAGATCTGGCCACAATCCTCATTGTGTGCACCAGTGTATTATTAAAAAGGAAATACAAGTTAGAAAGGACATTATGAATATGAAGCTTAATATTCATACAAAACACAAAGCTTCTTGTTCTTTTATACTTCCTTGTGTATCACATTTTCAGTTTGCTAACGTGTGATGAAATCTGCTGGCACGCCTCCTCATCTGTTGTAAGGGCTCATATTCTGGCCTCCTGCTTTTCTTGTCCTTTGGCCAGCCCTCAAAACAAATATGTCCCCACACTCCCTGTAACAGTCGTTTCCCTACCATCACTGTGACCTCCTCTTCTTCAGAACGTGGGCCCCTTCCTGCTTCTTCACAGCCTGAAATAAAACCAAGATGTGCTCGTCTTTAGCACTGCCAAGCAAATGGTTGCTACAACATTTGCAAAGCACCTGTTGCAGCGTGGGCTTTCTCCAAGCCACACATGTGAGCAGCAGAGTGGGTGTTGGAGCTGAACGTAATGGGAGAAGAGGAAGAGGAGAGGGAGGAAGTGGTTTCAGAGCTCGGTGACTCTGAAATGAGCTTGGGTCTTGGGGCATGTACCTCATTTACTCTGTAAGACGAGGTTTCTTAACACCTCCCTCATTCTACACCACCAGATCAAAACTACCTACTTTGAAAGGCCATAGGATAGAAGAGGTCCCAAACAGAGGGAAAATACACAGGAGTATCTCGTGCTTTGTCATGTGAGGGTAGTTTTCCATTACTGGGCAAACTGAAATAAATTACTCCTAAAATACATAAATGTCTGACATGTTTTATGGGCTTCAGAATGTCTAAATGTGGTATTTAAAAAACTGCTAATCATATCCTATTACCATAAAAAAAGACAATGGATGGAAATACTGTGGAAGTGGGCTCATAACTGTGCTCGTAACTATTAGAAGGTTGTTCTCTTTTCCCTGTGATTTTCTTAAGCTCTAGCAGCTTGGTCTGAAATTTTCTATGCTAGGTGTCTGACCAAGATTTCTAAGTACCAGCCAAAACGGTTTTTGCGGTTCCTGAGGTAGAGAAAATGCATTGCTTTGTCACTAATATCCTTAGATGAGATTAAATTTGTACTCTCCTTCATTTTGCTCTTACAAGTCTGTAACTGAGTTACAGTTATAGATTCTGTTTTGAAAGAACATTAAAGTGACAATAGCAGGCAGGAAAGTTAGGAAGTAGGAGAATAAAAATTGTCCTACTTAATTTTGTATATATGCACCACAGTGCAGCCTTTAATTACATGAGCTACTTTTTCAGCAGGAGGAAAGAATTCAACTTCAATAGCAAATCAGTTTATTTCCAGAAAAGTAATAGCAAATTCTTGGAGTCCTGCAGCTACCTCCCACAACATCTGTGTGACTGACAGCAAAAAGAAGCTTCAGTAGAGCTTGAGGATGGAGGACAAGGAGAGGTCTAGGTAGTACTCACCCATGGGAGGTGAGGTCCAAGCAGTCTGCAGTGAGATGTGGCCAGCTATGAGGAAGCAATATGATCCACGAGTAACCCACACAGCAGCATTTGCTGCCTCATGTTTGACTCATCCTCAGACAAGTGTTTGGACTATAAGCAGATGTCCTCCCTACAAATATCTAACCTGGTGAGAAATGCTAGCTGGTCATCTTCCAAAACATACTGCTTGCACAGCTTTGCTAGCTGAGCTGCTGAAGTAAGCACTTACTAATTATTGAGTACCTTAAAAACTAGGATTTTGGTAACTGACCATTTCACTAAAAGAACAAGCTCAGCCGACAGATCTGAGGGTCAGCAGCATTCAACTAGAGGTAGCAATGAGCAGGAAGCAGTGCATATTTATTCCCCCAGCACAGCTGTGGGCCTGGGGAGAACATCTGTCCATAGAAATTATATTGACTGTTCTATTTCACTGAGGTAGTTTGATACTGGTGCAAATTAGGGAGCATTCAGAGGAACTGTCAGCAAACCTATGGGAAGAGTTAACTGCAGAGCCACACAGCTGGATTCAAGACGGAACTTCAGCTTAAGAACAATTAAGTGGTTAGCACTCACTAAGGGAGATCTTGTCTAAGGATGGGTGCCCAAGAGACAAGCACCCTTAGCTGGTATGGCCTTCCTCTCCCTGGCATTGTTTTTCATTGGTGAGACTGGGGTCTGCACTCCTGTTGACAGAATTTCTGCTGACACTTCGATGACTTGCAAGAAAGAATAAAACATGGATTCTTTTAGAGGGTTTGGGGGCCAAGATCCATGAAAAAGTATGGCTTCTCTGTATTTTGTCTGTCTCATTTCTGAGTGTCCTGCCACCAAGCAAACACACATCACCAGTCTGACGTCTCTGGGCTCCAGTGAGATTGTTTCCAAGCCAAATGATGCATCTGAAGAGTCTCTCTTACTTTGCTAGTAAGTTCCAAATCACACTGCATTCTCAAAAGATTCAGGTTTGAAAAGTTCACCAATGACCAAGAAGATCTTTGTATTACATAAAATGGAAGTTAACATGAGCTGAAAATTTGTTCTTACAGGAAAGGAGTCAGAGTGAATTCCTAAGACAAATTTACTGTTGTACAAGAATTGATACTTGGTTTTCTGCAGCAGACTCTTGAAAGATGGTTTAGTGGTGGACATGGCAGTACTGGGTTAACAGTTGGACTTGATGATCTTTAAGGTCTTTTCTAACCTAAACGGTTCAATAATATACCACAGCACAACTGAAAGGTACTGTATACTTCCACGATGCAAATGGCAAAGCTTACAACTCAAAATCTTACTGCCACTAATTAAAATGTTACTTTTGATTACTAAACTGAAGGACAGGAGGAGACAAGGAAGGTCCAAGTCCCCACCTTCTTCCCAAGAACTACACTTTTTTCTTTGAGCCTTTATAAAAGCTTAGCACCTGTGAAACAATGACAGTTTTCTTGGCTTTTGAGTGTGGTGTCAGGGTCCTCCTTTGGAAAATGTTCCCCATCTTCCTGCATTATGGGGCTATTTTTAGGAATGGAAGGCATGAGACATATGATAAATAAGTCCTCAACCATGAAAATAACAGAGGAAACAAGCTTTATTTTTTATTATTTGAAATTTTTGTGCGTGGTAAAGGTACACATTTGACTCTGGTTTTCCTACATTTCCAAGACAGAGTAATTTTTCTTTTAATCATCAGCTAAAGCATCAAGAATACTGTGGCACACAGGAAGCTAAAACTATACACACACACACACACACACACACGCACACACACACACGCAGACACTTTGATGCGCATCTTTCATCCTTGACCTTAAGGAGATAAAGTTTCTATTTAGCCTCACAGGGATTTTAAAAATACAAAACAAAACCAACAACAAAAACCCAAGTGAGATGCGAATATGAGAGAGTGCAAGGCTTACATGTACACAAAACATACAAGATTGACTTACAAAGATGGAATGTACAAAAGCTTTAAACAAAAAAAACCCAAAGAAAAAAGACTCACTTCTAGAACTGGAAAGCTGCAGCATATCAACTGGTAGAGATTTCTAACAGGGGCTGCTGCCATACACTGTGCAGCTTAGGGAACATTCCCATGTCATAAAGCCAAAGCAAGTGTCAGGGTTAAGGCTGTGTTGCTCACAAACATCAACTGAAGTGCTGTACATTCATCTGAAATAACACAACCCGTTAGGAATCTTCCTACTCTGTAGCACAAATACCTCTCGCGCGCTCTCCACAAACAGGCCAAAACAATCACTGCTCACAATTCTTGAAGGAATTTTTCGGTCAATATCACGATTTCATAACCAGTTGTCACCCACAACTGAATGTCATTTCTTTATAGCAAACACATCATATTGGGCACTTGTAGTTCTCATTATGGCAACACTAGATCCTTAGTTATAAAAAATATTGACATAAAATTGAAAGCCCTCTTGAGTTTTACGGAACAAAAGAGCATTTGCTAATAAATAACTCCATCTACATCAGGCAAATGCTTGCCTAAACCATTTCCCTTTTCTTTTTCAGCTTTGTTGTTGCTGATTTAGCCTATGTAAAAATCCCCTAATGTTTCTATGGGATTTATCTGAACAGATCCTTTTACCCTATTCACGAAACAATGAAAATACACTTGGCTAGTTTGTCCTAAAATGCTCCAAATTACACAAGATCTGATAACCATTTGAGATTACTTTTGAGTTGAAGATTAGTTAAATGAAGCACATATTTTTACCATTCATGCTGTGCTGCTAGTCAATTAGCATTACTGGAAAGTCAAGGAACTATTTGGTTATACATGAAATCTGGCAGCAGAATGCCTATAAAGCTTTTAATAAATGCTAACAACTCAGCAAATCAAGTAGTGCAATTTTGACGTTCACTTAATTGGATGCAAAAAGAATCAGCCAGCTTTTTAGAACAGAATTTCTGCTTTGGTTGCTCTTGGTAAGGTTTGTAAGCCAAGCATTTTAGCTAAGTTGGCTTCAGCAGCACACTGTAAAAGCAACGTTTTCTCAATTTCCTGGTGCCAGGCAGATAAGGTCAGACCTTGGAAGGGAATGCCCTATGCCACTGCATTTGAAATTATAGATGGCAGCATTTGCTGTCAAAGGAATTCCTAATTAGTGACATTTTTCAGGTGCAGTAAGTGTTGCTCTGGTGATAATGATGTCTGAAACCTCAACAACATCTGAAAACCCAAGCCTTAAGAAAAAAATCCACATCACCCCTCATGGCTGTTTGCTGGGCTGTACAGCTGGGGTTGTGTGCAGAATTCCATACTTAATCAGGATGCACTGGGTTGACACAGGTTACACAAAATCCTGGTACATAATAATGAGTGAAAGGGACTGAAAGTCTTCCGAAGAAAAGTGTATACATGGAATAGTACAGTCTTGAGTATATGTTTTGATACATAGGTTAGGGTTTGATTCCTATGATTCTCAGAGTTCCTGGCATCAGAGTGTTTGGCAATGTTTCCGGCGTGGAAACCATATTTAATAAACTATTACTATAAAAATCCAAATTTAGAACTGGATTTGATTAATAGCATCCATTACTGACAGCAACAGCACATTTCTCATTGTCTTTCAAAGATTTTATCTCAAAGAACCCATGCAACCTCTTTTCTTGCTTAATTAATATAGTTAAAAAGCTATGTACCTTTTCTTCGTTGATAAATTAGCCACTTAAGGGCATTCCGATGTCAGAAATAGTTTGTTTGCCAGAAGGTTGCTTATAAGGACACTTAGAAGGAAACTACTTGATCATTAGAAAATTTGATCTTCATATTTGTTAAATTTTGATAGGACAGTTTATTTGTGTAATGACTGAGATAATCATCTTCAGAATTTTAGGACAAACTCAGTTCGAGCAGAGGATGTTTTGTTCTCTTGGAAATAAAAGACTTGATTTTATAATCTCAAAAATGTTACCACCAGTTTCTTAGCTGCGTTATACAGCCCAAACCTTAACCCTTATACACAAAATATTTATTCCAATGAAATAAGGAAACTTTTCTTTGCATGAGAATTTGTAAATTGGCTCTATGTGCAAGAAGTAAACAAGGGAAATAAGAGGAAACATCTTTAAGAAACAGTGATTAAAAGACAAACTCTACATTTAAGAATTTTGGGGTCTGCATTTTTACAGGTCAAATGCATCTTTACAAAAAACCATTAGTTTTTCTCAAATTCATTGAAACAACAATCTTAACCTTTCAGAAGTAAGACAAATACTTATAACAAGTTATTTAACAAAGATTTCTTTCCCTTTTGCAAACATGCTTAAAATACTCCCCAGTACCTGACCCAATGCCCTTTTGTTTCAAGGCCCTAAAAATGACAAAAGAAAATCAGTACTTCCCAGGGTATTGTTGGCATTGGCAGCAAGGTCATCAGCCCCTCAAATGAGGCTTAAGAGTGAATACCACTCTATCTATATTAGGCTATGGTAGCAATTCATCTTTTGACCATTGGATTTAGAAATAAGAATAAAGCCAACGCTACTTTAAAAAGGACAGGTTCACCCTTAAAAAAACCCCACATTAAAAACAGAACCAAGTCATAAGATTGTAAGCATTCTGAATTAAATTAACACTTCAACAAAGAACATGGTAGAGAGATCCGGCAGGAAGAAGGAGGGACATTTTTCAGAGCACTGCCATTGTCAAATGGCAGACATACGTTCCAGTTTGCTGAAATAATGTACATTTACTTTTTTTTTTTTACATTTTTGTGTCAGTCATACATACATACATACATACAAATACATGGGAACAAATCTCACAGTCCTTATTTTGTCCTCTAACAAAATTCCCTTTGATGAAGGACTTCAGGAATTGGTTCAAATTTATTCTTGTTTGTAATGTATTTTTTTCTCATGTAAAAACAAATAGCTTTGGTAACCCTTGGCTTTCCTATACAACCTCTGCTTACCACAATTCCTTTGGTTGTATAATGTAGGTCCTCCGTAGGGGTACCTCTCTGGCTTTCTGTCCTGTGTGATGCTGCATTGAATACAATGAGTTGCCTTAAGGAAACATGGCAAAGAACACATAGGAAAGAGTGGCACACATGAGATTAATTGAGTTGACATTGTAATAACCCTGAACCTAATGAACTAGTTTGGTGTTAAAAGGTCTGCCGTTATACAGAACTTCAGCTCTCACTAATGTATCACCACAATTAAGTTTTTCCAGGGCTTTGGAACTGTCAGGTCTCCGCAAAGTCCTTCCAGCACATTGAGCAAGAGGCAGAGTGAAAAACAAGCACATGAAACAATCCTTCATTAATCCCATGAGCAGGGAATTTGCATTGATTCTCATAGTGCTAAAGGTTGAGCTGTGTTCGGTCTGACGGTTGGAGCTAGACGGATTTTGTGAGACTTAACCTTATACTAAAAGGACCTACTTGTAAGACAGTAAGACTGAAGAGTGTTAGAAGTGTAATACCTACCATGATAATGAGATCTAGGAGATTCCCAGGACCACCTCTGGGTTAAATAATGCATAACAATGATACTTCTTCAAATTTGGAAGCTCTGAGCAGGAGCTACCCTTTGCAGTCTTCAAAAAAACTTTGAGGACTTTTCCCAGTTTTTTCGCCTTAAACAGTTAATTCCAGTTCCATAAGTTGCAGTTTGCATTTCATATCACATTGTCTTTATTAATTGAGTTAAAGAGGATTTTGCGTATTAACCCTTACAACAAAAAGTTCGGTGAGAAACGTGAGAGGTGCAAGTCCTATGTAAACAAGGTAAGTTTGGAAATTAACACAAGAAGTCCATAAGAGACTCCTCCATTATTAAAAATTAATTCAAAGTAGGAGATATCCTGCATTGGATCTCTAGGACCAGTCTTTTCTTAAGAGCGGACAATTATCAAGCTCCAGAGCTCGTCACTACTGTAAGTATCGATAGACCTTGAAGCAGTGATTTCCAGAGTCTGCAACTACAACATGGCCATCCGAAGTAAGGGCCAGACCTTGGGGACCATAAAGTGGGTCAGCAGAGGTGTTAATGTAGGACAAAAATGATCCACTTCCATCAAAAACCTTTGAAAGTGAGAAAGCACAGAAGAAATGTTATGAATAAAAAAGAAAAATAGTAGACAAGCGCCTGCTCTCAATTGTACCACTACACTTTTAAGTTCTGAAATGTTTGACAAACCAGAATAAACAAGTGCAGAATCTGATCTGTTATTCTCATAATATACAAGTTTATATGTATTTTCTTATTAAAAATAAATAATTAAAGCTGCCAGGATCTTTGGCAAGAATTAACGTGCAATGCAATAACAAGAAGAAGAGCACCTACATTGTTACTTTTTATAAAAATAGCCAACTGTGGTACAGCAAAATCCACCAGGAACTCAACCACCACATTGTATTCCTAACAAATATTACTGCTGGGGCTAGCATGACTCTAAGGTTCCTACACAGAGGAACCCAGGAATTTGTTTACACTGTTGACAGTGCTTCCTGAGCACAACTCATAAGCAGCTCCCTCATTTTTATACTCAGTGAAAATAATACATATACTTAGTTATTTATTAGATATTTTTTGCCAAATAAGAATACTTGGTGATTAGGACCTGAAAGATAAAAAGAGTGCAACTCTTATAACTGAAAAGCAAAGTATTTTCTGAACATTTAAAAAAGATGATAAAAATCTGCATTTGCCTCAATATCTATTTTCTGAACATTTAAAAAAGATGATAAAAATCTGCATTTGCCTCAATATCTATAAAGATGATTTGCTTTTTTGTATTTTCCACCACATCTTCACTCTTTTGTTACGGTGATTATAAATTACTATTGTCTCAGCAATGCCTGCAAGGCTCCCAAGTCAAGTAGCTTTTGGAGAACTACTTGGAGACAAAAGCCTTGGTCACAGTAACCATTAGAGTTGCTAGTGGTCACACTGGGAAGTCCATGATTGGACAGCATCAGTTCTAAAAGCAGACAGACCAGAAGTGAGGCATATAAAGGGCTGTGTTAGAAACCACAGCACTTCTAATGCTGCTGACCTGTTTCTTGGGAAGTCTGAAGACTTCAGTGGACACAATTATCAATCTGTTAGTTTTCCTAATCGAGCACCTTTTAAATAATGAAACTTCTACCTGTATTCGGCTGTTTCCCCAATCTGCTACAATAATATTGCCATTAGAATCCACAGCTACTCCAGTTGGTGCATTAAATTGTCCATTTCCTTCTCCATTTGATCCAAACTTCAGTATGAACTCACCCTCCTGGTTAAATACCTGTATGGGTTAAACCAAAAACTTAATATGGCATCGTATCAAATATTGGTAATCTACTACTACCAGTTCACCTGTTAACAAAACTAGTAATGGAAGAGTTCCCAGGAACGCATCCTCTCTACACACACATACACAAGATGAGAGAAAAGGCGCCCATCCCTCCCTCCAGCTTCATTACACAATGCAGTATTTCCCTTCTCACTTAAGATCAGATTCAGACAGAGGTGGAGGGTCCTGAGAATCGTTCTGCTGCTTGTGCATCTTGAATTAAGAAGAACTGAGTGCAGATATAGCACTGTGAATCAGAAACACAAGTGAGTAGGTGCACTCTTCTCTGGCTTTCATAACCTAACACATCTTGAGAATCATGGCATGCTGCCTTCTGTATAATAGACGGTTTAGCAAGTGAATTCTCTGTGATGGTAACAAGTTTAGACTGCAGAAGGATGGAACCAATCAATGAGTATTTTGTCAGTGATCTAGATGCACCAATGGGACCAAGTGAGGTACAGGATGTGTCATTTACACAGTGCCATAGCCATCTCTTTTTGGTCCATCTTGGACCCAGGCCCAGCTGTGTCAGAAGGTCTGAGAGCATTCTTAGAGACTGGCTTTGGCTTGCACAAGAAAATGGAAAGACCTGGCAAGTGCCAAGTTCACACTGAAGTTCTACAAAAGTGGAAGATGTGAGGAAGTCATCCTATTTTTGGACACACACAGTGAACAGAGAAAAAGCATGTGGGGGAGGAAATCTGTGAATTACCAGACTGATATCTCAGTTGATTAAAGTAGAAAAAAGTCAACTAATTAAAAAAAAAACAGGAAAATAAGTGCTGCTGTCTCTCTGGGTTAAAAATGGAGATAGTGAGTGACCAAATGAGAGAGAAGCTTACATTGAGTATAGGATTTTCCACGGAAGATGCACAAAGGAAGCAACATGCTTGAAGGTTAGTGGGGAGGGAGGATAATGTTGTTGAATAAGGATGTTTAATTAAAAATACTGGTAGCAAGAAGAGGTTTGGAATCCATAAGAGTGAAAGTTATCTATTTATTTATACATTTCTTTATTATTTAAACCAAAATGTCCTCTCTGCTCTTTTCCCTACTATCTAACAAAGGTAACAGCATCATCCAGATTATAAATGACTCTCCAGATTGTCAACAATTATCTATACCAATTTAGAGAACACAAAAAAATGAGACATTATCCCAACTGGTACCAAGTTGTAAGAAGTTTTATCCCATTTTTATCCCATTGAGTCACACCAGAGACAGATGGGAATGCTCTGTTCTCATTAGGAATGTAATAATTATATATTCACGAAGATGTCATACTTATTACATCTCTTCACTTGCTATTTTTCATTTTAGTTTGCCCTTGTTGTTAACTCTCGCCCAGCATTCCAGTAACCTTGGCAAGCCCTGCTGGTGGAGGGGTAATTTATAGAGGCATAGGCCTCCTGCTGCTAACAATCTGCTTTAGGGGCTCCTGCAGCAGTCTTGGTTTCTTTGTTGTAATCCAAACCAGGACTTGCTACTTCCTTTCTAATTCCAAAGGGATACATGAGTAAGGCTCCTATTCAAACGCTAGATGATTCAGCACTGCTCAGGACTTGAAGGTGTTTGTGCTCAGACAGCCATTTCCTATTTCAGGTGAATACAGGAGATTTACCATTTCAGTTATGAGCACTGAAGACCTGGACTGAGGACTCATTTTTGTGTTAAATCAGAATATGGAGCCATTAGGTGAAAACCCAGGGATTCCACTGGTGCATGAGACTGCCACGTGCAGCCTGAGAACTAGAGTAGGACAGTGTTCTGTTGCTGCGTGTTGAGAGAGGGAAAGAGAGCACAGAAAAGGACTGAAAGGGAATGTCACAGCTTGAAAACAAAACATGCACAGGTAAGTAATTTCTGAAATGGCTTGTAGCTCCTTCATCTACATTTGCCACCAGGTGACATCGCAAGGTGTATCCTTGTTTTAGTTTATTGTTGGGACAACCATACCATCTTCTCTCGCCATGACTGTTTAAAAGGCTGTGAGTCAGGACTTCCCACGGGTGTAAGGACTAGTGGCCAGTTCTGCCCAGTGAAGGAGGTGATGGGTGAAAACCAATGGTCTCATTGGTTACACAATTGTTATGAGTACCAGGTTGTAAATGGATATAGTAATCTTAAAGCTTACAGGTATGGAATTAAAGATTGTTACTTTGCTACAATGTTATTCAACCAGAAACGTAGGCAGATTTTACTGGGAAATATAAAGCAGTTAGCAGACTTACTTAAAAAATGGTAAAGAAACGGTTTGGCGGAGAGCTACTAAAAATAACTAAGTTGATATTATTTATCTTAGGTGCAACTTATGTTTGATTATTGTGGCAACAAAGGCAACAGATTATATCTCCATTAAGCAATGCACCGCACGCAAAGGTCTCTGAATGTGCAGTCCTTACATCACACCTCATCCATATAGGGTATGATCTCTTTGTTTTTAACAATACCTTATTTTCCACAAGAAAATACCCTGATAAAATTGCCATTAACTGACAGTACCTTGACAGAATGGTTATGAAAATCTGTAACAATAATTTCATTGTTGCTGTTTACAGCTGCAAAATGAGGACCTGCAATGCAGAGGAAGAAAAAGTAATAATCAACATAATACCACCAAATCAAAAAGTCTGCTTAAATTAAAAACATTATTCAGCCTGCCAGAATATTGTACTTGGCTTCTGAGCAATAATAATCCATTTGGGAATGTCAATTTCAAATTAAGAGTAATTTCAGTTCATGTTTTAAGAAGCTTGGCATACCTTTGTTGTAAACACAAATAAGTTCTTTTTCAACCATCTTTCAGCTAGTGTTATCAGTAAGTCAAGTTCATCCCTTCCTCTCTAATACACAGATGACTATGTAGATATGTGCAAGACAAAACATGTAGTGCTTAGGCATAAAGTTTTGTATACACTGAAAACAATTCTCAAAAATGCTCATGTAAAGTCTTAATTGAAGCCTTCAATGCTTTGTGTGCTTACTGCTTACAAGTATTTGAGCAAACAAGTTTTAGGATAACACAAAAGTTACTTAGAAGAACCCATCAGGGAAACAAATGCATTTTTGCTTTACTTTGTATATTGAACTAGGTGTACAAACTTGAATAAAAAACAAATGGTACTTTGAAAACAGGCAAGTAACTGAATCAAAATACTTGGTGCCATTTTGAGTTATTAAACAGAACAGCATTCTGTTTCAGTTTTCACAGTACATCAGCATGAATTATAAAAAGGTGAAAACCTTTACACTGAAAATCTTCAAGTAATGACAAAAGTGATACATTTGTCAAATGCATCGTTGCATTAAGCATTTGCAAGCTTCTTTTCAGGAGGTTTCCTTACAAGTTTTAAAATTAAAGAAACTGGATATGCCCTGAAAATTTTGGTGACACTTATCTGCGTTACTGCCAGAGCTCTCATAAATTATACATATGGCACTGGTACCGTAAGACGTTGCAAGAGATCTCAAGTAGGATAAAAGCAGTGATACCATTGATACTATTTCTCTTACCCTGTTTACCAGCCAGAGCATCAGACTAATCTATAACTACTTATTCAGTGACCCAGCACCTGCAAAATTACCTGTATGTGTAATTTGGCATCTTCATTTCAAATTTTGAAAGAACAGCTATTGACTCAAAATACATGAGGGGTTTTTTTTTAACTTAATTGCATATTTTTAATTGCATATTTTTAAACTTAATTGAAAGACACCATGTGCAAGCAGAGGGTTGAAGGTAAGTGGCAATTTCCCCAAACTAGCATTTTCTGTTTGCATAACCATGCCTTCCGTATCTCACTCTTAACACTATCCCATTACACTCATTTTCTAATGGAAGCTACCACTTAGGGTATTGGCTAATGTATATCTGGTCACTGGAAACACAGAGCACTGTTTTTGAGTTGATGATCATGAACAGCTGAGTGTGGGTACTACATAGCATTTATAAAATGCTACTTAAGATCAGTCTTTCTTGGGTCACTGATCTGAAATGCTTCCAGGCACGGAGAGGTAGATAAAACAGTCTGGTTACAGCTACAATTGCAGAACAGATGTTGAAGTCTTCCTGACCAACTAAACAAATGGTGAAAGGAACAGAAGCTGTACGATTAACAGAACCTTCCCCACTACCCCTCCCGCCCCAGGAAAAATGAGTAGGATATAGCGTCTTCAATGTGCTCAAACATCATGCAAATGTGAGCAGAAGAGGCAAGAAAAGGGGATTTACATATTACCATCAAGTGTACCTGCAAACTGCTTGTCACCATTTCCTCGACTACCAAACCTGGTGACTATTTTCCCATTCGGCTGGAAGATGAATACACAGCATGCTTTGTTGTCCACCACAATGATGTGTCCATTACGATCCACAGAAACACCTTTAGGGCCCATGAGCTTTCCAGACCCAATTTTGGCCTTAAAGGAAAAACACAAAATAGGAAAACACGTTGGCATGACAGAAACAAGTTAGTACAGTTCAAAGACTGTACTACAGGCACACAGCAGGACAGAGAGGCATTTTTGTCATCAGAAGTTTCCCAGAGGGAAGTGATTGTTTTTATCAGCTGTTATTGTCTACTTCATAATTTTTTCTTCAACTGAAAATAAAGACTGCTTTCCATGTGTCCTTTCAGGAGTGGAAAATCTGTCACCTCAGCAACATCATCCGCCAACTCAGTCCAAATATATAACTCATGAGAAATATAAGCATCAGATTTCTGTGTCTTGATAAACTACAACATCAAAAACCTTCATAAATGGTTATAGAGCCAGCACTAGTGTGCCAGTATGATAGGCAGAGAGGCACAAAGGGCTTTCACCCTCCTATTGCACACTATTCCTCAATCTGATAACCTGATAACCATCTGGTTATGGAATGGGAAACATGCCTTTACCATTGCCTGCTACATCAAAGCAGTCAGAGCTCACTCTTGGAGCATCAGAGCTGCAGGGGGTGTAGGCTACAATGTCCTCTGTTGCCTTTATTGGGTGAATGAGACACGATGCAGCTTCTGAGTCCTCTTGGAAAAAATTTGAGCAGAGCTAAAGCTCAGGCTAACCTTTATGTCTTCCACCAGATCCATATGAGATTCCTTCACTTGCTGCTTAGACACATAAGTGTCAGCTGAAACCTACAGAGGAGATCATGCTGCCCAACAGAAAATAAAGTAATCTTTGAAACACTAAACAAATCAAAGCTTGCTCTTGTGTTAGGTAAATAAAATTATTTCTGTAATTTTAAATAGGCCTTCTGACTACCAAAAAACATCTGCCAGCATAATCAGCAACAGGAAAGGAATTGTATACAATATTCCATATTGTATCAATGGAAAAACTTTTAGTGGGACATGAGGTGGACCTCACACACAGTGAATTATTTGGAAAGGCTAGAGAGCTGTCAAAATAAATCAGAAAATGTTAGAAGCATTCCTTAGTAGGATCAAAAGTACTCCATCTAGCTTAGAGCAAGCGGAAATTGAGGCAAAGCCTTCAAAGAACCCATGAGCTACCAGGGCATATACCAAAGAAGATTCTAGGATCACTTAACAATTTTCAGCTTCCTGCTCTCTCTTTAGGCAGAGATTCTAAAAACTAGTTTAATCTACATAAAATCAGTTCAGGTTTGACCTTTCCGTTAAAAAAAGTTTATCAAAATACCACCGAATTGTTTCGGGGTTTTGTTGTTTGAATGCAGCAACTTGCTTTCTGGGTTTGGTTGGGTTTTTTTAAACAATGGAGAGATTTTGGAGCAGTTATCCAGGTTGGTTCCAAAAATCTTTTCTCCTGCCAGCTTCTTTACTTTACTGGCAATCCTCTGAACAGGCTGTGTTGAAATTATGAATCCCAAAACTTTCAGATCCTGCAGTAATCTGAGAGAGAAATATCCAACAAATCATCTCTTTGGTGAGGAATAAAATTTCCTGTTTCCATTGGAATTGAAATGAAATAGATACCAAGATATCTGGATTCTTTATGAAACAAGACCATTTTTTCATCTTATTGCATTTTCAGGGTAAGACAGATCACAACCTAAACCAAGAAATGTTTCTGACTTCTGTGCCACTCTCCCCTCCTTCCTGCAAGTAATGAGGAGTAGCTGAAACTCTCTTACTCTGTGACTATTAAGGTGGGACAGATTATAGGGTGCAGAGAAGATCCATTACCTAGCTCATTTCTCTCAGTTCCACAATGTTTTCAATGCAAACAACCATATTAGAATCTGAAGGAGCTCAGCTACCCTTAGAAAGCCCCATGTTCCATTTCCAGGGTACATTATCATGGGTGGGGTTGCAGGTAGAAATAGAAGCCATACAAAAATAAAGCCATTTAGGTCACCAGAGGCTGGCTGGTACAAAGTCACCAGCATTACTACACAACCTCTTTCAGTCTCAAATGAAGAAAAGTCCTGGGAGTAAATCTTACAGCTTCAAGACTATGCTTAGCCAACATGCAACAATCACGTCTCTGTTTCATGCTCAGGTACATGAGCATGAAATAAATTGTTATAAATTGCTAAATATTTAGGCAAAAAACACCTAATTAACTCAGGCTAAAATGTCCCCAGGGAAAACTATTAAAAATTACTTTGTGTTCATCAGGGGAAAGATATGAGCAGACCTACAAAATGAATTAATGTTTGCATAACAACAAAGCAGCAAAAACATAAATCAAATGCAAATCAGTAGATATATTTCCTTTGGGGTGATTAAATCATATTCCCTTCTTTCCTCTGGGATGCCTGTGTGTTTGTCTGCTTGTGCATGGCACCACCTCCTTACCATCCTTCCAGGATTCCTATGGAAAATGACTCACACTCATGACTACAGTGTCTTCCTGCCCATATAAATACATATGGAAAAAAAATGAATAAATCACATACTATATTAATGGGCACTCAATGCTGAGAAGAGTAATAAAAATCACTATTCTTGGGCCAGGATTTAAAATGTAATTTGCAAGCAGCTAGAGTTTTATGCCCAGCTGGAGTTTGCAGTGCTTTTTGCTAAAACACTCTGTTTCCAGTGTAGATCAAAATATGCTGATGACACATTACTGGGTCTGGCTGAACATATGCTTTGTATACTTTTATTTCAAAAGGTTTCTTAGAATTAGAGGTTTGATTATTCAAAACAGAACATTATGAAACCCAGTCCATCCTGTTAAGGGTACGAATGGAAGGCTTTTCAGACTTTTCTGCCATTGGAAATGAATAAAGTATAATGAATCATCTGAACTCTTAATACAAATAATGTGTTTAATTGAATCCAGTTAAGGACACTATGTCCCTTATTTCATAGGCTCTTATGAATTTAGACCAGTTTTCAAATGTGTTTATCAAGTCACTCTACCAGGGTGGAAAATATTCTACTGTGAGATATTCCTAGAGGTAAAAAAAAAAAAAAATAAAAACCCATCTAGCTTATATAAAAATTTGTAAAGACTTTTCCACTGCATGAGTGTTAGGGCTTTAACCCCACTACTGGAGTTGTTGCTATGTGAAACATTCATGATTGTCAGGAGTTATTTACCAACTTTCAACATATCATCTTTTCCTGTTTGAGAATTTCCCTAATACAGAGATACATCTTTCTCACACAATGCAATGTCGCACAATAAATGGATTTATCATTCACGTGACTGTCGTATTTCAACGGTGATCACTCCAAAGAACTATTCCCATCTGAACATGTACCCAGCTTCAAGCAGCTCCCCTCTTAATTCTTCTCATGAGACAAGAAAAAAAAAAAGTCTGATAGAGAAAATGTTTCCCTTCATCTTTTCTCCTCATCTAAATTTGATCTTAACTTGGCTTGCAGCCCTGTTTGGCCTATAAAAAGTTATCTTAGATACAACTCTTCAAGAATAGAAAGTAATTATCTCCTCAGGGGACCAAGAACTGTTCTTATGACTCTGGTCTCCAATTCTTTCCCCACTGGCAGAGGAGCTGACACTGCTACTTCACTATACATTCTCTCCTTAACCTAGCAGTTGGTCTTTTATAACAGTTTTCTTAAGCAATTTCAGAGTAATTTTCAGAGGAACTGTTATCCCCATCTTATAGATGAGGAAAATAAAGCACTGAAAAGTGAAATGGAAGATTACTAGTCACCTATGAGATCAGTGGCATAGCCAAAAACAAAAGCCCCAGTTCCAAAGAGCTTTATCGTTCACAGGAGAATACAGCCTTTCATTTTAAGAGACCTGTGTTTTGGTGCAAGCTTACATATGGGTTTGTCCACTTCTGCAATATGCAAGTTTTACAGCCTGGAGAAAATCATAGAATCATAGAATGGTAGGGCTTGGAAGGGACCTTTAGATATCATCTTGTCCAATTCCCCCTGCAGAAGCAGGAGCTCTTTCTGTTGCTACCAGTGGTTGAGGAAGGTGAAATTCTTCTGCCTGGCAGTGGAGGTTGCTGGGGTGAGTCAACTCAGTGCTGTAAACACGGAGATGCCTGGGCCTGACTCCAGGGGAAATTTGCCTTCTGGTTCACATGACTATTAAACTGCTGCTAAGGGGGAATAAATGTAAGTAAATACAGAAAGAAAGGGAAAACAACAAAAATAGATTAAGTTCAAAACAGTCCCCTGAAGATGCTGAGTTAAGAACTACCAGACCACCTGCATGAGAGATCATATACAATGACTCACAGGCACAGTCTTTTGAAGAGAAACACCATTACCCCTTTATCTATCTCTCTGTGTATATTAGCAAGCATTGCCCAATTTAATCTAACAAAATCCCCGTGAGAATTACCATTGCCAACATAGAAGAAATTACAAGGCTTTGCCCAGACTCCCACAGGCTACATCTGTTATATCTATGTTCTGTGCTTCAACTATATGATTATGCCTGCCCTCGATATATAAAATGCTTCTACAAACATTTGTATATTTTTCTCTCATAAATATACACTGTTGCATTCAATCTAAAATATTTTATATAATTGATGTTTCATCTCTCTTTTAATCAGTCTAGTCCCTGAACTATAAAGTCCAACGCATTAACTTGTATTAAACACACAAATATTGTCAACTTGACATGGCTCTTACAAGCCAACAAAAACATTGACTAAAACCAAAGCTAGGCTCCATGTCAGAAGAACTACCTTAATAGTTCATTTATTTCAATACATGTCTCCCTGCTGGCAGTGTGTAGTGCACAGGTTCCTGGCTCCTCTAGAGCCATGGCTTTTTCCTGCAGAGCTGGCACCCTCCAGAGTGCTGGATTCACAGCATGTCTTGAGAAGGAAGGAAAACAAGCCCTACACGATCTGTGTCTGGATCAAGCCAGTTCACGTAAAAGATGTTAATAATTATTTAAAATACACTTAGGCTACTCAGAGTATTTTCATTCTTAACTAAATTACTTTTTTTTGGCTTTGTTTTGATGTCTTCACTTCATTCAAGGACTTCGGTCAAAACCAAGGTCTTCCTGTGTAGCTGTACATTCTTTCAAAACTACTTGACAAGGAAAATCACAGACTTTTTACAAACTCAAGTAATCTCTATTTCTTTTTTAAACACATGCATTGCATGTTAGTATTGTTTTATTTTAGCTTCAAGTCTACACAGGACCTGGATACTTTTAAAAACATACACATCTGTTTCCCAGATGGAGGTCACTGAGGCCTACATAAGTGCAACTGCCTATTTGCTAGAGCATGTGTCACTTTGCAGGGCTACTCAAAGAACTGTCATTTCTTGGTACACACATAAGCAGCTCAGGATCTGAGCTTTTAGGCCATTAGGCTGCCAGAAGGTCATTAGGAAATTCCTCTCCAATGCACGACTCTAGAAATTTCCCTTCAGGTCCTTTGTCTCACTCAACAGTTTGCAATGCTAACCTGTAGGTGTTTTTTCTAACATGCATCATCAGACTCGGTAGCATGCATTCAAGAGAATAGCACCAAATGGAAGCAATAGTTAATTCTCTCTAGTATTGCACCTAAACCCAAGTAAAATAAATACTGCAGGTTGGCAAACATCAGTGTACTGTAGTAGTTGCCTTCCTGTTTTACTCCTATTAAAGGGATTGGAGTTGTTATGAAAATAAAATGTATGCATTTCTCAGAAGTTCTGATTTCTGAAACCTAAGACATTATTCATAGAATAGTAGGGATTGGAAGAGATCTCTAGAGATTATCCAGCCCAACTCCGCTACTAAAGCAGGCCTACCTAGATCAGGTCATTCAGGAACATGTCCAGGCGGGTTTCGAAAACCTCCAGAGAAGGAGACTCCACACCCTCTCCAGGCAGCCTGTGCCAGGGCTCTCTCACCCTTTATTAGTACCTTTCATTTTTAAAGTACACATCACCCCACCTAAAACACTCCTATCTATGCGGTATCACTGGAACAACACCCCAGTTGCCCTTCCTTGCACGTGCTACCAAAAGGACCATACATGAATTATACACTCGATTTTCTCATATATATGGAGTAAATAGAGGAAGTCATCATCAGTCTGCTTACTTTTTGCCTCCATATGTCACTGAAGAGCCTCATGTCCTCCTCAGAAGTCTTTATGTCTGTCTGTGTGTATATACATATATGCACACACCTTTCTATATAATCAGAACAGCAGTGATATGAAGGTTGTTGAGCTAGTCTAACTAGACTTAATTGTGTTAGCTATCCTTGACTAGAGTTATGGAAAGGCATCCAAGCACCTAGTACATATAAGTGTAAAATGGAACATATCATCTCGACGTGGGACATTAGCTGTAATCACACACAGCTGTGATCTCTTCCTATTAACTACACAATGTGGCTGTGTCATGGGTTTCCACATGACTACAATGGAACTTGGACTAAGCTACAACTAAAATATGCAGTTTCTTGTCAAAAAAAAACCCCAAAACCACATTACTTTGCATTCTTTTGTAAGCCTGAGAAAGCTCAAGAGAGTTCACTTGGTAACTCATACCTTAAATTTTCCATCTGATGAGAATATGCTAACCCATTTGTTATCATAATCTGCAATAATGATGTCACCACTGGGATGGACAGCCACTCCAGTTGGCCGCTGCAGCTGCCCAGGGGACCTTCCTCGTATGCCAAAACGGCTTTTGAACTGACCGTCATTGGAAAATATCTGTAACAGAAAGCATTCATTTTAAAATGAAATCTGCACAATAACATCACCCATTTCTTGGAGCTTAGATTTTTGCAAGTCACTAATGAGCACTATAGTCCGGGAGTTAGGAATCTGCAGCCCTTTTACATGGGGCTATATTTGAAAATTATATGCCTAATTTAAGAAGCTTCCTCCTGGACCCTAATTTCAAAGTAAAGAAGTTTTCAGCACTTACATTACACTGTTTCTTCAGTGATCTCAAATACTTTACAAACATTAGTGAATTAAGCTTCACAATGTCCCTCTCAGCAGGAATGAAGTGGTAATATTCCCATATTAGAAATGAGGAAACTTAGGCACTGATTGACAAGGCCACAGTCAAACACTAAATCTGTAGAAAATATACAAATAGAAGCTAAAAGATATTTTGAAAATTTGATTATTTGACTTTGGGATAAGTACTAGGCCATTTCCAGAGAGATGCTTTAAGCCAGGCAAATTTCATTCCACTGGTTGTCTCCCCAGGTCACGTAATTAGACACATTGCTTTGAAGTGGTTGCAAATTACAAAGTGTGAGGGTGCTGATGAATATTTGATTCTGCCTGTTTGAAAGCGCCTGGAAATGAGTTCTTACTGCATGTGGCTTACTGGTTCTCACATACTGAAGAACAAGCCACACACTGCTGCCTTGCTCATTGCTACCACATGGGCAGCGTGAAAAGTGATGACAAATTGTTAATGGAAAAAAAGATACATGGTAAGCGAAAGAAAAAACACATCTTGACTTTCACATAGGTTACAGAAGCCAAGAAATCATGGGCATCCAGACTGCTACCATAGAAAAGATTTGATCATGATATGAGAGAGAAAAGTCAATTAAGTAGATTAAAACTCATTTGAAAATTACAGCTACATGTTTATATTTGTATTTGCTTAAGAAAATGTATTTGTGGCACCTTGTCCTGGACTTTTCTTTGTAAACACGGAGTGATACATTTACAAGGTAAAATGACATTTACAAAAAGGTGTTTTTCCAGACTATTACACCACTTATTTTCCTCATTCATTGCCAAACATCATAAAGAAGGGAAATAGACTCTGATATACATATTAGCTATGGCATAGATCTGAAAAAGGTAGCTGCAGGTCAAGAAGATGGAATGATAACAGATAACAAACAGGTTGAGCTTCCTCTGTGTTTTCTCTGTCTGCTTGAATTGCACAAAATGTGTCTTTTCAGAGTACAAAGAAGACTGAAAGAAAAATATTGGAAGTGGCATATCCTCATACCTGTACACATTGATTGTTACTGTCTGCTATCAACACTTTTCCATTTGTAGATGCAGCTACACCTTGAAGATTTGTAAATTCCCCTTTGTTTCTTCCTTTGGTGCCTAAAATTAAAGCACATAAGAAATCAGGTTAGATGGGCTAATCAGTTATGATGGGAACACATGCATTTATTAAATCCTTGATCTATAGATTTTTATTTTGAAGAGTTCTTATCACTGCTCAACTTCAAAGAAACGTCTCAGTAACAGATGAACAGTTCTAAGTACAAGAAGGGATGGTTCTTACTCTTTGGCATGTATGTCACCTAAGCCCCCATCAACGTAATTACCTCCTTGGCCTTCACAATTTGCCTCTTGTGTGAGGGAAGTAGTAAAATTATTTTTCTTTTTAAACTGCAGATTTTTATTCAACTGAGAAGGCAATGAAAAGAGCAGCTCTGTGGTTACATACAGACAGAAGTTAAGATGTGAACCTGACCAGACAGCAAAGTTTTAGTACAATTAGCTGAATCTTCTCAGTGAAGTCACAATGTTGAGATAAAACATATCGGTCATCTCTTTGGATGGGGCCATTTCAAGACAGTGAAGTTTCCTACTCACTCATACACAGTTTTCAGTCAGGCTTAAAAATTTTCCTTAGAAGGGAAGCTCAGATGAAGAGCTGGTTTTGAATTTTGAGACATGTGGGCCAGTGAGACCAAATCCTGGAGTCTGAATTCTTCTGCAAAGACCTTTAGATTGTCCTAACAAAACAGTGTACACACACATTTTTACCTAGGACAAATGTGGTAGGGATTTACATTTTCCACAGTGGCTTAAGGGGATAAGGAGCTTTAAAATGTCAAATTTTCACAAAAGCTCATTAAGTTTAGGTGCCTCATCACTTAGATGCTTACTCAGAGATGTTCCAAGGACAATCAGACAGCAAATTGATGTCTTTAAGAGGTCAGCTCTAAAGTGACTGGTCCAAATTATAGCTGAAGCACAGGAACAGTATCCAAATTCCTGCTTTGTTTGTAAAGGAGGATCAAGGGTCTTTAGACAAGACTACAGTTATGATCTTGGACCCCAAGGTTACTCATAGTGAATTAATGAATTTTGAAACACAGGGTCTTTGTAAGCTGCTCTTTCCAACACTTGCATGAAGTGCTATTTTTCCTGGTGAAGTACTTTTACAAGCATTCATTGGCTGTGTATCAGACATTAATTGTTTTCAATATACGGTTTTAAATTAAAAACTTGTATTTTATTTTAGTCAGTACAAAATATCCTGAAGCTCAGTGATTAAAACTGTTCTGATTGTGACGCCAAATAGAAGACATACATATTAGCTCTAATTTGTATGTAGCTTCCATGAGGGATGTCTCATGGAACCCGTCTTTCTGCTGCGGTGAGGGCTATAAGATGCATATTCCCTGTCACTGGCTAACAGCTAAGGTTTCATTCCTCTGCATTTTGTGCTGTAAATATGTCCTTTTGTTTCAAGGCTTATTTTCTTGAACTCCATATGCTCCATCCTCTAAACAAAGCAAACGCTCCTCAATTTTTGTACTGCAAGGGGAGAGTACATATTCAGGGAACATTGAGCTACACACCAATTACTTTACCCACACTTGAGCCATTTCTGTGTATTCTTTTAATGAGCAGTGCCTGAGGGATGCATGCAGTATTTTTTTTCCACCATATGCTAATGATAAGTTCATTCTTTGCCTTTTATCCAGAGAATGGATGAAAAGGCAGAAACATTCCTTTTCCTACTGACAATAAAGGGAAAACATTTGTTAGAAAACTGAAGGCGCAAGCTAGAGCATCTGGAAACAACTAGTACAAACTTTTGGGAAAGTCTGTTCTTTACCCTTAGAAAAATGTTCTTGAAAGTCAGGGAATTTCATTTTTAAAGATAAGAGAGACCTACTCAGAGTGTTTTTTAGTGGGACCTTATAAACCTACATCAAAGGAAAAATATAAGAAATTACTCAGGAATGCCGTAGGCACACCTTGCAGTAACCTGAAGAAACGGCAATTTATTAGCACAGCACGCAGATGAAATTCAGCTCCATTCAACATCCTTGTACATAGTGCTTTGTAGCTATTAAACCTATCACATAGGTCCTAATTTGCACACAAGCCTTTATACATTCCCCTCTTCGGTGGCATAAATTTCTCTGAAGAAGAAAGCTGAGGTTAGTGAAACACAGCTCATTTCCTAACTTATGTTCAAGAGGGAAACAGACAACTTTGAACTTTCTGATTTGAATAATTCACTATACCAGCAAAGATCTGAATGCAAGCACAGGCAGTGTCAACAATTCAGATGATGACACAAAAGCCTGTAGTAAAGTATGGCTGCCTTTGGAAAAGCAGGCTCCTGCAACTGACTCTTTAATACCAAAGGTTAATAGCTCATTCCTGTAAGTAGGGATTCCTGTCTTATATAAACATTCCTGCCTGAGTGTCTACAGCAATTACTGCAAGATACCACCTCTATGTATCAAGGCACTCCATGCTTTGTCATGTCTCATTGGGCAGTCTCCCATCACTCCTTAGCTGAGGGAGGCACCAACATTTCAAATGCACAGGGCTAGAACCAAAGGACAGTTGTGGAATCCCCATTCCAATGCTTCCCAAGCAGCCTCGTTTAGAGATGAAAGTCTGCATTTTTTTGTGCCTATCTTTGCCCAGCCTTACCTTCCTCTTGTTCTGAACTACTGTGGAGCACAAAGGAGGAAAAGAGACATTTTCCTGCAACTTCTCTGGTAAGCTGCTGGAGATGGGGAGAGGACAGAAGATTTTTCAAAAGGTGAAAGCTGAACAGAGTTATTAGGAATCGGATCTGTCTCCCATGGAATAGCTCCTTTTATTGCATCAGATTTGCCTTAGTCCTATCTAATTCTTTGTGGTATTAGTGAGCGTAGCCTGCACAAACCAATAAATTTAGCTTTGAAGATATGCTTTCAAGAAAAGAGCACCCATTTTCATCTCAAGATAATCTAGTTCACATAAAATACTTCATAATTTCAATCTTTTAGTCTTGCACAATAGAGGTCAGATTGAATCTCATCAAAAAGGAGGGGGGAAAAAAACCCGAAAATCCCATTAACACCACAGGACATGTTAAAAATTACAGCATGTAATTGCAATAAGAAGCTGCTCTGTAAGCTCTGGGCATCTGGACAAACTGGTTGTTCAATGTACATTTTTTATGCTTACAGTGATGGAGTGGTTTTTGCTTTATAAGTTTTACTAATACGAATTATATCCTCCCTGCTTGCTAACCTAGATTTACCAGCTTCCTAAAACACAAAGAAAAACCGTGCCACTGCCCTCAGGAGAAAAGCAATGAATTCAGAGAGACTAAAACCTTGCAGAAAGATTACAGATTAATGGGGAGACCTTAAAGGTTGCTATTAGCTATAATCTGCTGTGTAAGTACTATTTCTTTCCTGCCTACAACACTTCAAAATCATCTTCTTGGACTGTCCTTCAGTGATACTGAAAAAAACCTAAACAGCATGGAAGGGTATACATACATATCGCACAGATAGATATCAAGGAGCTGTTTTCATGTTCCCACATTCAGGGGTTTTTTTTCCTTAGAGCACCAAAAGATACTTGGTCAAATCTTACATGTTATGAGGACGTGATGCCCTCTCTCGTAACAGATCCAGCTAAAACACAAAAGGCTCTGTCGTAAAGGTCCACCAAATCAGATTGTTAACAAGCTATGTACTTATTGTAAAATCAATGTCAGTGTTTCTAATCCAAGTTCCCATGCAAATCTAAGTTTTAAAATCAATCAGTCTGTTGGATGAAGGCACACAATGTTTGTAACCTTTAAAGATAAATGAATAATTCAGCAGGAACTCTGGCAGATACTCCCACACGTTGACACTGTTTGGTAGTGAAATTTGGGCTGATTTATATTAATTTGCTTTACATAGCATCTGTCACTAGAAGCTTGGCCAAGACCACCTCCAAGCCTTGCTTGTGCAGCAGAGCCCCCGCCACCACAGCAAGGTATACACAAAACTTAGGGGTAGGTGCAACTCAGAAGCAATTCTTTTCTAGTATAGCAGCAAAGTCTGGAATAATACAAGTTTAATAAAGACCAGGTGTCTGTCATCAGGACATCAGACCCATGCTGGGGATTTTTCCAGCAATGTGACGTCAGAGTTCTTCCCTGCCTGTCCAGTACAAGTTTGACTGCAAAACTATGCAATGTAAGCCTAAATAAATTTCACCCTGGTCAGTACAAACCCATAAAGAGTTCATGATAAGCCTCAGAGGGATTTGAGCTAATAAACTGGAAAATTAAATTTTGTTTCTCCACTACTTGGCATTCCTGTTTCTACAGAAATATAAATCGCAGAATCACAGAATGGTAGGGGTTGGAAGGGACCCCTAAAGATCATATAGTCCAACTTCCTGCTAAAGTAAGTCCACCTAGATCAGGTTACCCAGGAATGCATTCAGTCAGGTTTTGAAAACCTCCAGAGAATCCACACCCTCCCTGGGCAGCCTGTGCCAGGGCTCCCTCACCCTCACAGGAAAGAAGTTTTTCCTTAAGTGAAACTTTTTGTGTTCCAGCCTATGTCCATTATCCCTTTTCCTGACACTGAACACTACAGAAAAAAAGTGCAGCCTCATCCCCTTGACATACACCTTTTAAATACTTGTAAGTACCAATAAGATCCCCCCTCAGTCTCCTCCAGGCTCAATAGCCCCAGTTCCCGCAGCCTTTCCTCATAAGGACGATGCTCCAGTCCCCTGATCATCTTGGTGGCCCTGCGCTGGACTCTCTCCAGAAGTTCTCTGTCCCTCTTGAGCTGAGGAGCCCAGAACTGAACAGAGCACTCCAGATGAGGCTTCAACTATTACGTATTCTGTATAGAAAACATCTTTAAATGTCATACCACTTATTAATGGGTTTGTTCCAGAGTTCTGAAATTGAGAATGAAGAACAACTGATTAAAGTGTGTAAGAGGGTCCTCTGCATTTCATGTGTCTATACTTGTGCACTACAAAGAACAACTACTCTTCCAATGCCCTTAGCCAGGCTGTAACTTGGACAGGACAGGACCTTGCTGGAAAGGTAGAGAATGGACAGGGGAACGTGAGGATACAGATGCTGTTTTCTACAGTAAAAAGATTCCCCTGGACCTTCCATTCAACGAGGCTAACTGCAACTGGAAAAATACATGTTTTTCCAAGGAGATGTATACCCATATAACCCACGTGTATTTTTGTAAAAGCTCTATCTATAGGCAACTCTATTTCTTTCAAACAGGACAATCCAATATAGAGTTTCAGGCAGAGGCCTTCAGAGAAAATTAAAGAAGACATACCTGATCAAAAATCCCTTTGCTCCCCGAAGCCTTCTTTTAAACTGCACTAAAGCTGTTACTATACAGGTCTTGTTAACGAATAATGTGGAATAAATTCAAAATAAGGTTCCAATTTGCTTTCAGCATGGATAGCAGAGCAGGAGAGGGCATTCACACATCGTAGAGAGGCTGACAGAAGGTACTGGTAAAGGCACTTTTTTTTTTCTTTAAATCAGAGTGAATGACACACATTAAATGTATCAGCTAAACTTAGATGCTCAGTTACACAACTGAACAGACAGTTAAACACAATCTGAGGAAAAGGAAAATTGAACTTTCTAGCAGAGTGCCAACTCTCCATCTGGCTATATCTGATGCCAATCAAAGTATAAATAAATGAAGAGAAAAAGCCGTTGAAGTGGGAAATAGCAGCACTACTGCTAAACGGTGCCAAAGAACCCAGTCATGAAAAGTGCCAGAAGAGGAAAAAACACCCAGGCATACAGCACAGCATGGTAGAGCTAGAGTACAAGATGGGGTTGTGGACAGAGCAGCTAACTGACGCACCCATGGCTCTTAGGCTTCTTTTGGAGGACATAGGAGAGATTTACCAGAGAAAGAGGAAATGGCTGACATGTAAACATCCTTCAGTCTTTACCTCTGCTCACCATGGGTCTAAGACACAAAAGCAGGGTCACAAAAGAGTCTGCCTTCTCTCTTTAGTGCTTTCTACCACTTGTAGAGGTAGCAAAAACCATTGTGCAGCAATTATTGTTCAGGTATCATAAGCATATCCCTGTATTCATTTGTATAAATTAAGTACATGCTACACAGTGTACACTATCTTAGAGATAATACCTGTTTAAAAAAAAATAAAAGGTTGAGGAGATAAACTTATTGAGAAAGGAGGAAGCAAGAAATACTCTGTTCTTGTAAACAGTGAATTACATGAAAGTATGAATATGCAGTCAATAGTCTGACCTTAAAATATCTGAATAGAACCACATGCCTCTTTAAAAGCCATGAATAACACAGAATTGGCAATAGATACAATGCACAATTCCCCATGAACAAAAGCACTTAACTGTACTGATGTTGCATTAATGCTATCTCTGTTAATACTAGCACAAGAACAATGTCCTGCTAGGAGCTAATCAATTTACTTGTGCATGAAAACCCATACATCAGCATATATATAATAGATTACCCCATATGCTTGGATGCTCACAGGAATATTACAGTATGGTTCTCCAACACAGCTGTACAAGTTTCTGGCAGCCTAAATATAAGATTTATCTTGGCCAGCTTAGAATACAAATCCAGATTTGGCCAGGGCAAATCTGAGCAATTCAACAGTGGGTTCAAAACAGAGATATGCAGTTGTGTTGGAAAACAGTGATACACTTTATTTTACATAATCTCGTCAAGAAATGGACAAAAGCTTAGCTTTTTAAAGTGAGATGAAACTGGAACCAAAAGAACATTAAATCCATGAAGGTAATCCCTGTGAAAATGCCAGAATCTGTCTTCATTAATTTTGCTTATTTTGGAAACGTGTAAAAAGCTAAAGCATTACAGCTGCAATGGCTTAAGAGACCTTTCAGACAATGCATATATAAGAAGGCCACAGAAGCCCAGAGGGATGTTGTCTATCTAGGATCGTTTATGTCAAAAAAATGGTTGAGAACTGAACATGCAATTGGATCAAGTACTACTTTCAGATAAGTTTTTCAATAAAATAGTGATCCATATATCCCAAATGTAGACACTTATAAGAGGTTTCATCAATCAAAAGCTCTGAGACATGCACAGCTCTTGTTCTAGTTATCTTCTTCATAAAGCACATGGTCATGATTCCATCACAAGAGAAAGAAAGAGCTCTGCGCTTTTTGAAAAATGTTTTAAGACTTCTAGAGTTTATGGTTTGTTGGAGAGACTAGTTAAAGAAAAAAATAAATCCAAACACCTCCACCATAACCTACACTAGTGCCATACCACAATTTGGTAGTCCAGTTAGAGACTGCTCACTAGAGGCATGGGATAGAGAAGCAGAAATTTCAAGCTGAAACAATTTTAATCCATACCAAAAATTTTGTAATAAGATTATTAACAGTTTAAAAATTATTTCAGGACATTTCTTATTAAAAGGAAAAAAAACCCACAAAAACAAAAAAAAACCACCAAAACCCAACAAAACCAAAACCAATATATTTAGATCTGTGATTTCCAAACCAAGATAAAGACAGCTTAGTATTCACTCAAGGATGTCTGTCACAATGGGTCACAGAGCTCCCCTGTCACTCACAGACACAGTGTATCTGTGCAGGTTCTCCTGTTCCTACCTGCTACAGAGACACACACTCTTTCTGCCTGAAACTAACCATCCAACTTCTTCTCTGTCTAGCATACGTCACAACTGTTCCAGAGGAGATGAGAGAGATGTTTTCTTTCTAGAGAGGGTCCAGACGTTATTCTCAATTGTTTTGTTTAACTCTATCTCAACACGGGGCCTAAAAAATATCTAGGCTACATTTATACATACCCTCTGTCCCTCTTAGCAGTACCAGCAGTGAAACTGCATTTGGGAAGAGCCACAGGTCCCTTTGTGTTTGAGCAGGAGCCTGGGGCCAAACACTCTGAGCTATGCAAGGGCTTCTGTCCCCATAGCATTGCTACTATGGTCTCTGCCAGTGGTGACTACAGCAGAAGTTTTTGCAGCACCACTACCACCCTCCTGCTAGAGGAAGGGCTACACTAATTTAACAAAGATTGTCTACTAGCTTTGTTACTGCTGAGTAATGTAGGTTTAACTTTAGCATTCATTGTTCTACATCATATGTCTAACATCAGACTTAGCAGTCACCATAAAATTTAGCCATAGTGACAGTAAAGCTGGATATCATCACCTCTGAAAAAAAATTACTTCATTTTTTTGCATTTATGGAGTCATTTGCCTAACTAAGAAATGCCCTGGCCATCTGTGAAAGGCTGATCATTCTCTGAGCAGCTTCACCCAAAGCTTATATTGTACTGTCCTCTTCAGCAAGCAAAGCACACTTGCCAAACACATCTTCTGGTGCAAAACCATTATGCACTCTCTATCAAAGCAGGGAATCTATTAGAAATACTGACAGATGAGAAATCAGATGGACAGGGTTAACCAACTGACAAATGGTGTCCAGAATAATTTTCAATAGAATTACTAAAAAACTCTCCAGGATTAAGCACCATCCATTATCTGCTACAAAGAGGAAAGCCATCTTGCTGACTGGTTGTCAAACAGTAACACATACTGCTGAAATCCTGACTTAATCCTGTCAGGATTAATTTCATTGTGCAAAGTGAAAAGCACTTTCTAATTATACAAACAGACATTATGTAAATACAATAACTCATGGTACAGACTTTTAAAATGAAGATTCATTAATATATAGCTTAAAAACAGAGTACGTCAAAAGACTTGAAAGAAAATTACAGTAAATGTCACCCAGATGTTGTATTTTTACCAAGCATTAGAAGCGCACAGATTTAGAGATAACAAGACACTATATAAAGAACCAAGTGTATTTAGATATTGGGGAAATAAAGGGAAATAATGAAAACTGCACTTTTGTCCTATGCTGCTCTAAGGAAATAACTATAACATGACCGTAAGAGTTAGCATATCTAATTCCAGGTTAATTAAACAATCTTTAGGCCAACAGTTTTAACTGTTGTTAAATGTACCATTTGAAAGAAGTTACTTAATGTATTATGAAGGATCGATCTTAATATAGTTTCCTTTTATGGTGTCCAATAGAGTATAGAACAAGTGGTAAAAGGTTTTATCCCAAATCAACCCAAATTCCAATTAAATACTTGCTGCAAACAGAATTTCAGAAGTACATGTTTTTAATATTTACATGTGAACAAAAGTCAAGGAGCCTAAAGGTGTTATTAGGTTGCTCTAGTTACAGCTTTAACCTTAAAATAATTTAGCTTCTAGATTTTTCCATCCCGTTTTCATGAACTAATTTTAAAGTATGTCAATAGGTATCAGACAAGTTACCTACCTACTCTGAAGATCAAATCATCTTCAATGGGATTCTCTTTTCTTTTTCCAGTGCTGTACATGCTCGCAGGTCTTTTCACAGCTTTCTGCTTTACGTGACCACTGCCAGGAGATTTAACACGCCTCTTAACCCCTTCAGTGGTAGGCGACACATCTGCTGACCTGACCACTTTAAGTTTGAATGGGCTGCCCTTGATGTGTTGATCATAAAGTCTCAGAGACAGAGTGAAGTCCCCTTCTTTCTGAACTGTATACAAAAATTCGTAAGTGCCGTTTTTATTGTCAAGTATCTCTCCATCTGCCACGCTCCCATCAGGCGTGCTCAGTTCAGCGGTGAGGTACGCGTTCCCGGACTTACAGAGCTCCCCATCTTTGTCCTTAGTTGTGATGGTTACGGACATGGGCTGTCCGATCACCGTCTGCCTCAATCCCTCGCCTGTGGCAACTGTTTCAGAGGCAACAGCATTGGTGGTTAAAATAGTACCCAGATTGTGAATGGACTTCTTCAGGCCTTCTGTCTCCACTATGAAGTCCAACTGATCATTTTCACGGGGCTGCAACGGGAAGTCCCGCTCAGCCAGTTCGTTCAGCTTGTCGCTCATTTGCTTCTTCACCAGCAGAACTTCGGTTTCGGTGCCATGGTTGAGGGCTTGGGCTGTAAAATTGCTGCAACTTTTAATGCTTTCTTGCCCTTCAAGTAGGGTATCCAGCTGTGTCTGGAGGACCTGTGTGCATCACCAAACACCAGATTAGCATCATGTTACAAGAACTATACTAGCAAGATGTAGCATGATGTACATCTGAAGGCCTTTGTAGAACCCCAATTTACAGTGTCTATTTCAGAATTTATTTTAAAGTTTCATTTTAGAAAAAGTACCACACTGATCCCATACATGTTCCTGGAATGTCATGCTACTACACAAAAAATGTATTCTGTTTTGGGTCTTCAAGGCTTCACATATCCACTGTCACACTAGATTGAATGTATTAATTTTTAAGAACCTTGAACCCTGCTCAGTCTAACTCTTAGCAGTCACAGTTAATGAGACAGTACTGGGAACTCATCTGTGTGCACAGAAATAGAGGTATTTTTGAGTCATTAAGCCCATTAATAAGGCAGGCTGCAAGAAACTTCTTGAAACTATTTCTTCAGAGTCAAGTGAAACCCTGGGTTACTCCTCTACGGAGACAAACAAGAAGGCACTCTGTACACCAATCCTGAGGAAAAAATGGGATTCCTGATCTAAACAAGTGAAGGAAGGACAAGTCTCCTCAGCAGAAGTAGGTAAGTTGATTCTCCAGTTTTGGCAGACCGGAAAGCAAAAGATAAAGGGTGGGCTGCGGATATTGGGAAGAGCTGTGTTGCGTAGCATGTAATTTTGGTAGGCAGCAAGTAGCTACTCTATATTTAAGACTGAGACAAAGCTTTTATGACAGGCTTAGTTCTAGGCCTCAGTCTAAAAATCCTTAAAACAGTATTGACCTCAAAACTGTTAGGTGTGGGCTGGGAACAAGGCTAACATTTTTTTTAAAATCAGTTTTGCAACGAGTTGGGAAAAGGATCCTTGAATTTTAGCAACTTAGCAGAAAAATTCATGACAATCAAGAAAGCACAAACATTCCAGTTACGCCACACACTCTCCACTGATGAAATCCTCAAACCAAAGTAACCAGTCACACATGTGGTATGTTTTTCCTACACAGAGCAAAGACATTGCTGTGAAGTGCTGAGAAGTCATTTATTTTGTCGACCATCACTGTAAAGTCTTTTCAAAACATTTAAATCGACTTTAAAGTAAACTTAGAGACTGAGTGGATTTATTGCACTGAGATACCCCTCTCTTGCTGAGACACTACATTCTAAGGGCATTTTTCTGCTAAATTTAATAATGCCATGTGTGCTTTTCACCCACTCGAGAAACTCCAGTTACTGATGAGTTACTGATACAGAGAAGTGATGACAATACTAAATCTTTTACAAGCAAAAGAGAACAATCAAATTTCAAGACTGAAATTCCAAGTTATCTCTCTTTTCTAGGCATCTATTAATCTCTCAGGATTCAATATAAGGCATTTCTGATCTGCCTCATCTTTACTCAAGGGCATGAGTGGTCAAACAGATAGCATAGCTAGTAAAGTCCCATGACAAAACCCTATATGCTTGGGATAACAAATCACAAACTAAGAAAACAATTTTCACCTATGTTTTAAAACTATTATTTTCTCAAAATAGTTTTCTCTCATTTTAAAGATGGAAAATATTAAATCCTACTATAACTAATCTTTAAAATGTGTTTAGAATATTTTACACAAGGTCTCTTTCAGTCCGTTGGCTAACTAAAACACCATCTTTCTTTCAGTAAAGTGTGGTCCTTTCATGTTTTCATTTTTGCAAAGTACATTATCAGAATGCCGGAATATTTGAGTGTGAATTATTTTGCAGGACTACTATTAAGTCAAAAGTAAAATCCATATTCAATCACTTTTTCAAATACAAACATGGGAGAGGCCTCTTTTACTATTTATGTGCAGCTTTGTGAAAGTTTGGTTCTCTAGCACCCCAAATAGTTTTTAAACTCTTGAAAATCCCTTTAGACAACAATAAGATAATTTAATATCATGTTCCATCTTGTGTGATCTTTGTAAACATCCTGAACATGTTTGTTTACTAAAAAAATAAGATTTTGTGACATTTTGGATATGTTTAGATGAACTTGGGATCTAAATCCAAATTTTTGATGCTAAAAGCTCTTCAGCTGCTGCTTACGTCTGGAGATGACTACATTCTGAGCTCCAAGGGTTCTGGGCTTCCTCTGTTCCTGTTAATCTTGTGCATATGTTAGAATTTTTCCATTTTCACCGGGCCAGCTGTTCAATACCTTCCTCATGATCAAGCCTGTTGCAGACTCACGAATGCAACATTCCTCTGCTTCAGGCATCTGAAGATGCTCAAGCTGCTTAGTAATCACAGAAAATGCCCAAAGATGCCAATATTAATAGGCACTCTTGAAACTCCAGTTGTTGATGCTACTGTCTTTTAAAGGCTACATTAAGGGAAGAGATCTTTCTTTTCTGAAAAACAGACAACTGATGCCCAGGAAGACAACAACTGATTTCTTTTGTTCGCCTGATTCAGACTAAACAAAAACCCTACCCACCAAGCTGACAGGCTTCTCTTTGTAAAAGTGCAGATTTCTGTTTTCTTCCTCTGAAGCTTAGTCTAAAATACAGGGGGAAAAACACAGGATTCAGACATCCATATAAAAAGTTTTAAAAGTGAATAGAGCTCTGGAATCTGCAATCTGGAATTGCTCTCTGCATTTCCCTGAGAAAGTGAGATGTCCCTGCAATCTTGAAATGTTCCACCTGGTGACATCTAACATGAAATATGTCACCAGGCATCTGAGAGGAAAACAGTGCTTTAAAGCAAAACAGTAAACCTTGCTGAGTTCTTGAGGAGAACTTCTTTGGCCTGTATCTTTATGGGGGGGTTCACAGGACTGCAGCCCATGGATTTCAGACTTTTCTTTGCTGTTTCCTTGTCATTATCTGCACATCAGCATGTTGGTTTTAAGCAGATATCTCTTTAGTGTGCTGGATTTTTTAGATCCTCACACACCATGCACAAAGACTACCTGCCCATAAAAAGTCTTGATTCCATTTATAAGCCTGGGCATCCACAAGCAAGGCTCTGTGCCACTTGATTTCTGGAAAATAAAGTTCTCCTCTGGATCTCAGACATAATTTGTCAAATTGGCATCTTGCATAATTTTTTTAAAACAGGATGATTAAATTAATAGCTTTTCATTGAAACAAAACATGCATCTTACTTTGTGTTTAAGGCCATAATTCACTTCCAGTTCCATAAGCAGCACACTCTTTCGCACATTTAAAGTCTTCTGGAGTTCATCAAAAGTGGAATGAATGTCATCTACAATGCTAGCCTTTTGGTTGGTTAACTGATGTATAATTTCAGATATAAAATGAAGTGCTGAGTCGATCTCTGGAAGCCTAAGGGAGGGATTAAATTACAAAGATTGCTGTTTCAAAAGTCATTAAACATTGTCCCTTGCCCTGATATCTTTCAATGAAACAATCTCATCAGCAGGCTGTCTTTAAACTCGGTCATTTCCCAGAAGTAAGTTCATTCCTTTTATAACGACATAGTGGCTTTGGTCTGATAAAATAAGGCTGAGCCAGAGCCTTCCCTTGTAGAAAAACAGTAGACTTTAGGCATTTCCAAGAATAAGGTCTTGGATCCTCTGTCCTTTATGCAAATGTATCTACTAGGGAAAATGAAACTAGATCTACTCCACTTTTTCATTTTTGTTTTTTAGCCTCTTTGCAACCCCAGTGTTTATACTAGTCTTTTAAGTATCCAGTATTAGTGATATTAAATATCAGTATCATATTACAATATGGTCAAATTGATATGAAATCATGAAATACATGAATAGCTGGTACTTTTCTCCTTAACATTTTATGCTCCTTCTTTGGGGCACACTTGCACTCCTAACGGCCTCTGCTTTGTGAAAGACAGATAGATATCTTTTGCTCTTTCCTCTAGTCCTTCAGTGCATCACAGTCAATGTTTTTTTTTCCTTATGCTGGCCTCACTATTCCTGTTTTCTAGGTAAGGGTCCACAACATCAGCACATTAGAACACCTACTCAAGGTAACACAGAAAGGCAGTGGTAGAAATGAAAATGGAAAATAATCAGTGGAATCTCCATACCTTTTGTTGACAGCATCCAACTGAACTTGGAGGGAAGCCTTGTGTTGCTCCACCACATCCTTGAGTGGTACTGTGGGATGCTCTGCATGTTCTCCCTCTGTACACTCCCGGCACATGGCTGTCTCACAGGACTGGCAGTAAAACTCCATCACCTGGGAAAGTGAACAACTCTAAATTCAGATATGCCAGCAGTAACATCACTTGAAGCACATCTTACTAGGTCTTGAACTCCTGTTATTATTGAAGCTGTGAGACAAAGTTTCTCCTTTCTTAGACATCAATAATTTACTGCCTAAAAGATGGCTGTTATATATTTCACATCAAAATGCTGGTTTATAATCACAGAATGGTAGGATTGGAAGGGACCTTTAGTAATGTATTTTATTCTGTGTCAGAATACCAGCCTGGAAAACGGAATGCTGGACTTCAAGGCTGGCCCTAACGTCATCTTTATAATAGTAAGTTTTGGTGTCTCTCTCAACTACTCTGTGAATCAACTCAAAAAAAACAGGGCATTCAAGTGCCTTCACTAATCCTATCCTTAGTCTACCCAGAGGGTCTGCCAAAGAAAGTGTAAACTTAGGCTGTTTGTCATAACAGGGCCACCTCCAGAACATGAACTCAACAGAGCTCACCTAACAGCCTGTTTATTTGCTACAGAAAAGCACTCTAAATGAATGAACGTGCTTCAAGGGAAAATCTCCATATCCCATTACTAATCTCTTAAACCCATCAAAACCTCATATCTGAGATTATTGTAAGACTGCTAATCTACATTTGAAAGAGGAGGAGATTGTTTCAACCTGTTATGTACCCAGTGAGATGCTGTCTGGAGATAAAAAAATATATATTTATATGTAATAAATATCCCAAATTCTGAGTATATTCATGAAGGGAAAGAAACAGAAAAGTGCTGTGGCCAAAAAAATACATTAGTCAAAATAATGTACATATCTGCAAACTGGGCATTTGACTTTCTTTTGCAGCTAGGAAGTCCTTGAGCACAAAGCATGTTAGGCTTATTAAAAGTATGTAAGGAGGTTCACAGTGTATGCTTCAAAGGAAGACACTGGCAGCTCTCTTGCATTCAGACCATCACATCCGAATCTTGAATAACTCAGCTGATGCTTCTGGCACTCAGACCTCTTGCACAAAGACAGTTGACAAGAAGATTGTTGTGTAGAAGCAACCGTTTTCAGGTGAACAGAGGGATCTGTTACAGCACCATGCAAAGTAGCTGGCTGCTCTGAGACATCTTGAGAATTAGGAGGGGGAAGTGAGAACCATGTTTTGCGTGTGTCTATTAGCATTAATACGGATTTCCCTCCCATGAGCTCCTTTCTGTCTTGTTCCCATTCTTCGCTCTTATCTCACGTCACAAGATACGGGATTCACACGCAACGAGGGTTCAGTCATTTGTCAGCCATTCGTGTAAGCCACTTCAGAGAAAATGTAAAAGCTGCTCCAAATAACTGTGTAAGATCAAATATATCATCAAGGGAAAAAAAAACAGACCTTCAAAAAGATGACAATCCCCGTCAACACTACTCCAATCACTGTGAATTTAGCAGTCTCAGAGTAGTAGATCCTCTGAGGCCTGACTGTTATTTTGTTAGGCACTAAGATGTGATGCAGTCTTACAATGCATACAGGAAAGGAGTTGAACAGTTTAGGATTTAAATTCTTTTCCATCTGAACCACTGTTTTATTAAGAACCCTGAATTCTTTATACAGGGTAAAAATATTCATTTCTTTAGAATAAGTGTAAAAAGTTTATCTTTCTGCCTCTCCATAATTTAATGCTTAGGTTCAAGATACTTTAACAAGTCCTTTACTTATTCAATATTTTTCTCTTTTAATACAATGATTAGAATAATTTCATCTTTCTGTTTGCTATTGAACACTTCATTGTATTTGCAGCAATAGATATAAGAAAGAAAGCATCTCATTGGCATCTCATTAAAGTTTAACCTAATCATCTTTCTTCCTCTTTATTCAAGCACCAGAGAATTACATAAACTAGAACGGTAATAGGAAGCAGATTGCAAAGATATAATGTGTATGTCTGCATAGTCATCTTTGCCTCAGACAAATTCAAAACCTTGAGTGAAGCTGCTTTCGTTTCCCATTAAAATCTTTGGATTGTGACATAGCTGAAGGAGAAAGAAAACCTAATATTAATTCAATTCAGTCTTCAAATGCCTAGATAAGCTATTTTCCAAGAATTTGTCAAGCATTTTTTAATCAGGTAAGATTCATTTCTAACTAGACAGACATGCATTAATGGCTTTTCCTCTCTTCCCTCCAATTGGCAACATGGGCATCACATTTTTTGAGATAACAGGTTTGCTTTGTAAAACATCTTAGAAAAAAATGTTTGCCTAAACACATCCTTTCCAAGTTGAAGAGAGCTCTTGGGCAGGATATACTATGGCATCCAACATTGTTTTCAGCTATATTTCCACTTAAGTCAATAAGAATATTCCCATCAGCTGTAATGAAATGTCAATTAATACCCACTGGTTCTGAAATCCCAACCATTAACTCCCACCTTAAACCAGATCAGTTTATTTCAGCACAATGATGTGACTAGAGACCCATGCATATTTGCACTACTGAGATGATAATTTAGCTGAATTCACAAAAACTTTTTAATTTGCGTGACCAAGGATGCAGGTACTTCTGAATTAGATTTCACAATTATGTCAGCTCTTCAAAGCTCAGGTCTTGAGAAAATGGCTCTCCCCAGTCACAAGCCTCCCTTCTTTAAAATCCCGTTTGAATAATCACATTGTTCATCCTCTGCTTTATATTTATTTGAATTAAAACAGCAGTCCAGAGAAAAAAGATGAATCTGCTCTTTGCCAGCCTTCCTCCTCATCTCACAAACATGTTGAATTCCTCTGTCTCAGGGCTAGTGTATACCTTAGCTTTGTATGTTTTGGTTTTTAGAACAATATAAGCTTGGATTACCTGAGGACACTTCCCAGATATCTGGTAAAATACAGAATGCAGAGTTTTGTTGTCCCTAATCACAGCTTTTGCCTTACCCATACAGCAAACCTGAAAGCTCTAAGCAAGTTTTTAGAAAAAGTTTTGTAAGACTGTCATGACTTAAATAACATGCTTGCCTACTAAATCCCTTGTATAACATTTCTGTTCAGTCAGACATTACTGTATCAGTCACACCATTATTTTCTACCTGTATTAAATATTCCTTGTGAGGCAGAACAAAATTTTGCCAGCAGTAAGTTCAGCTTATTAGTGCTAATGCTTACTAAGAGTCTAACTCTGACATTCTGAATTTTTTAATTAGCTTCAATGACATACTGAATATTTTACAGAATTGTACAGAAAAAATGAGGGGATATTAATGGGATACATGAGTAAGTACAGAGGTGAAGAGAACAAACAAGGTTTAAAAGACAGGTTATGAAGTCATTTCGTCAGAATATCAAGGATAGGTACTTTTGTATTTTTCTAGGAGAAGCATACAGGCAGTAAGCATCACCTGCACAAGTTCAGGAAATGTTTTTCTAGAGAAGATCTTCCACCTTGTCAATCTGGCGAGCTATTCTGTGATCTTGTGAGAAAAAAAGCTAGTCAGAGACAAGGCATGCTCTCGTTACAAGCATTTAATTTAATATTGGGCATGCTCTCCTGTAGAAAACACCTGTAAAAGCATGGATCCTAGACTCTGGGCTGGCTTTCACTTCAAATTGAAATAAAACTCAAGCATGGACTTTTCAGAATGAGTGACTGCAACGAGATTACACCACTCATTACATATTATGAACTAATAGATCTGGAATTTCACAGCCTTCCCTATCTTGGCTGTTGTCCCTGCCCCTAAATGATTGTAGGTCAATGCTTTCAAACCAGGATGCGTATATCCAACAAGAGCTGGAGGTGCTTAGCGTCTGAGAATAAAGCTAGTCTTATTTTAATGTGTAGGAAGAAGATAAGAATATTCTGTTAGGTTCAAAAGTTCTATAACGTATGTGCCCTGTTATCCCGATTTAACAAGAACATATATTTGTGCTCTGTGCTGGGTGAATAGAGGAAGCATTCCCTTATAGTTCAAGCACAGAGAACCATCTCTCATGTTAAGATACATCAAACTAAGTTTCGTTTTTCATTAAGAACACACACAACAAGGATGCCACAATAGAGGGTGAGAGGATGTGCAGAGAAGGAATAGGATACGCATACACATATGGAAAATATCACTGCTGGGTATAAGAGACCAACAGGAGGGGAAAGTATCTGATCTACACGGCCTGAGCAGAGCTAAGTTACAAGAAGACAGGCAAGTCAATGAGAAAGTATCTGCCCATCACTTTTAATCTGAATTTAATCAGACAGGTTTAAATCCAGCATGGCTGGAAAGACTGAAAAAGCTTGCTTAAATAGAAACTGATTTCCAAGCTAAAACAACAAAAATCGGCCAATATTCCAAGGAAATACATTTTACACAAATGTTTACCTTGATAGTAAAAATATAATGGGTCTGACCCTATCCCAAGCAATAAATAAAAAGTGATGGAGAGGGGATTCAATGCAGAATGACTCTGAAAGCAATTTCTTTCAACTAGCACCTCAATTCCTTCTAATGCCCTGAGGTATCCAGCAAAACTACTAGCAGCTAGGCACTTGCCACACAGTGCCCTCATGCTGTGTACCCATGAAGCCAGCAAAAGCCTGTTACCTCAGACAGGTCTAAGGTGCCCAGCACCTTGTCCTGAGCACCCTGCCCTTCAGCCAGATCCACCTGGCCAGCTTCAAACAGCTCTTGCCAAAGCTTATCTCAGCTCCTCCAATCACAAGGACTTCAGCTTTTTTTTTGTTTTGTGTGTGTGTGTGTGTGTGTACGTACTTTAGCTTTTAATTTCCTAGCTCCACAAAGCTAAAATACATGTTATGTTTCTAAGTAAACCCTGTAAGTTTGGTTTAGAGGGCTTACAAATCTACCTTTCCCTAGAAAGGAGTTCTCAGAGAGGTATAAGGTGACCTATTTATAATTGTAGGCAAATCACTTTTCAGGACGCCCAAAGAATCCTGAGCTGATGATGTAAAATGTAAAACAAGTAACACCTTCATTTTGATTTTTTTTCTGCATTTTACAATCAATTGGCTCCTATCATGCTTGCTATGTCAAAAAAGAACTATGATTCATTTTAAGGTGAGACAATAACATGCAAATAAAAACTAGGAATGTATTAATCAGTAACCACTACACACACATAAGTAAAGCACACATTAAAAAAAAATTACATGTTATTCATTAATCAGAGTGTAAAGTAAATCAGTTCCACAAGTCCACTTAATTCCACCAGATTAGTAAAGCTGAGGGAATTGAGCTGCTCTGAGAGTAATCACTACCTATTAGCTGAATCATTCATATTCAATCAATAAACATACTATCAAATAATAAAGTACCAGAAAGTTGTCTTAAAATACTGACACATATTTCTTGGCTTGCATAAAAGCACAGCATTACATTTACAACACAGCATTGCTCAGCTTTGCAATGTGGTCTACTTACACATTTGCATAAGCCTGGCTGTAAGACAGGAGCTCATATGCCTACCATGAAGCCACACAGATAAACACTAAAAATTTCGAAGTGAGCTGAGTTAAATTCTTGTAAGAATTTCTGAACACTTACTCAGTTGTGGCTACTTGCCAATGAATATCCTGATATGATTTGAGGATGTATGTCAGGAGATGCTGGGTAAAGAAACCCATAGATGGAGGTAAAAAACCAAAGCAGCCTCCAAGAACTGATACATGAAATGGACAAAACACTGCAGATAAACAGAAGCTCTCTGTTTCTAGCCTGTGCTGAAACAAAGCAACCTAAGCTAAGACACACTTTTATTGGGCTCCATGATAATTTGTTCATATAGCTTTTGGTACTGCCTCACTGTGCAGGTCAGTTAGGCTTATAAGGTCCCTGCCACATACTGCCTAAACAAGTACACAGGTTTCTATAGAAGTAGTTGACTCTACAAGCAAGGAAGCTATAAAAATCCATCCCAAAGAGGATGTTCATAAAGTTCAGCACTTGCAGGACAACAATGTTGAACAAATGTACTAAAAGTCAGTATCATCCAAGCTGATTGGTAAGATGAAATAATATCCTGACTACTTCTAAGACGCTCCACTAAGAACACTTGAGTTAATTTTAAGAACCATTTGTGTTTTGTTGATATAAGATAAAAATCAAAGAACTTGGGTGATTCCAATCCCCCCATTATCTTTTCAGAACAAAATACACATGATCCATCAGATCAGTCAGTACATATCAGTACCTGTACAAATCACAGTAGTTCATCTCACTTACATGTCCATCATGATTGGGGCAGGATAGTGGTTTGCCTGCAGCGACAGCAGTGACGGTCTCCAAGATGGAGGATTCTTCAATGCTATTGTCCGGCGTTCGTTGCAGGACATCCATCAGGTTGGTGATAAAGAAGTTGTTCTGGAGCGCGGAAACCCCTTTCTCTGGCAGAATGGATGTCTGGCGGCACACGGGGCAAGAAAGGGTTAAGCTATGGGCTGGAATGTAATTCTGTAAGCACCTATGGGGAAGAGAAGTGGAAGGGAAGAGAGAGGCAAAGTATCATCAAAGAGGAAAAAAAAAAACTCTCTTCAGTTTAAGAACTGGTTTGCAATAATGCAACCCCTACTTATAAGAGCAAGCTTCAGAAGTAAAAGTGGTTATGAGGATTTTTTTTTCCTTTCCACATTTTTTCCTCTGCCACATGGAAAAAAAAGGTTCAATAAGCAGACATCATTGTAAGAGTTACATGCCTTTCTTTGAGATATTTGTGCAGAGTGGATCCATGCTTCCTGACATCTACTGCATCCTGCTCACTGGATAATAAAAATTATAAACTCTCAGAGAAAGTCTAAGAGGCATGAAGCTATTGCATCAGGTATTTGAGCCTGTGCCTTTAACTAACTCATGGATGGTTGACCTTTCTCTTTGCAATAGAATCACCTTTATTAACTTGTATTTGTGGCTTTAGAGTTTCAGAGCTAAAACGTGGTCCCAATAAAACCAATAGAAATGTTTCTGTTTCTTTCAATTATGAAAGTTATTTGGCAGTTAGCCAAAATCAACAGAGCTCTCTTTACTACACAGAGAGGTATATCCTAGGTTATCACCGTTTGTAAAGGGGAGTTTTAGAGGAGATTTTTGTTAGTTTATGTTTGATGTCTGTGTGTATGTTTAGTTGTTGTGGGTATTTTTAGAAAAAACAAATTTCACAAAATATAAATCTGACAAAACTTGTAACAAATGCAACATCTAACTGCAACTGGCAATTCTGTACAGTCTCATAAGCACAGGAAGCCTTTCAGAACACAGCTCTTAAGGAGAGCAGAGCTACAACAAATTCCTTATGAGATGTCAACCAAGAAAGTGTGATCTTGCACAGCTCATATTGACTTCTAAAGGCTTTGCATGCATCACTCCCCTTCTCCCTACGCAGCTCTCCTCCTGACCTTCCAGTAAGAGCTCTGAAAGGAGAGCTTATGTTTTTGCACATCAACAGTACACTTGAAGAGCTCTTCTGGCCTCTCTCCGTAACCAGATCAGCATAAGAAGATTACAGTGAAAACCAGAAGCTGACCTTAGGATTTACACATGAACTGAAATCAAGAAACTTAAGACATGCTAGTCAAAATCATGACTTCACTGATTTCAGCAACAGTTTCACCACTGACTTCAGTAAAGTCGGGGTTTCCTATTCTTCTACAAAAGACAAGTTCATCTGATACAGACAATCCACATTTTTTCTTGCACCCTGTGCAAAAGTAGCATGTGTGCACACCACAATTCTAAGAGGTGGAAATCACCCAAACTGAATTTTCACACAAAATGCCACCTATTAAAATTCTCCTGGCATTCAATATATAATTCAGAGAGTTGTATCCTATCATCAGATAAAGAACTCTAACCAATAACTCCTCAGCTAATTTTTCTGCAGATGTTTCTTTTGCTCCACCATTTGATGGATAACCAAGCACTGAAGCATCACTTTGTATATTCAATCCATTCAGCTGAATACAGTAGAAGGCAGTTTGCTGTTTGATCACATCACTTTTCAGAGTTTTTCCACTTCAGTCAACCAAGCTGCATAATAATGAAGACAGTTAATCACAGGTTATTAATAATGTATATATCACATCTAACCCTTGGACATTAAAGGATGGGATAATTATTTCTCTGCTTAGTAAATCAACAAAGAAAGGTTTTTCTTGTTTCTAATTATAGGCTAATCAGTATAAATCTGAGGCCATTAATTTGAGGTCCAAATTCTGACAGCCATCACCTTTCACATTGTTGTAACTGTATTCATTAGTTTTATTGGATTTACTTTTTATTTACTCTTACACAAAGGGAATGTATTCCAAATATTCCACTGCTTTCTCTTCGTCCTGTCTGTCACAAATAACAAGTGTTTCTCTACACCCCTTCCTCTCCAGCTTTCCCACACTTTATTGTGCCTTAACATGACCTTTACAAGTAAAGGAAAAAGTCTCTGTCCACTAAAGGATGCAGAGTTCTGTACTTTATGCAAGACACAAATACCTAGCCACAAGCACAAAGAAAGGACTTACCTCTCACAGAAAGTGTGCAGACAGGGAAGTACTTTGGGGTTCTTGTAACGGTCCAGGCATATGCTGCAAATCAGAAACTGCTTGTCAATCTGACGGACCACAGGACTTGGGATGTTAGAGCCTTCACTGGCCATCCTAGACCACTGACATATGGGTCCTGTTCCCTTCTACCCTGCACAGTGCTGGAGTGGGGTGGGGAAAAGAAAAAAAAAAGGCTTATAAACTCCATGAAATTACAAAATCAATTACTAATTCATTCATGTTTCATCCATATTAAGGAATTAATATTTCCACGTAAAACCAAAACAGCGAAGAATTACACCACTAAAACGGTTTATTAGTGATGAGAGCCTGGGAAACACTCAGTCAAGTCTACATCACCACACGTAGCACCTGTGACTGAGCAGGCATTCTGGAAAGTCATGTTGCCTCTGGACTGACAGTTACAGAGCTGTCTGGTTTTAAAGAAATCACATGATAAAAACTTTCTTGCACCAGTAGGTTTAGCTAGTGCCAGCAAACATAGGATTTCTTATATCTACAGTACTGCTGGCAAAATGCTTAAACTGGAACTGCACCAGTCAGTCAAATGGCTGTGTCACAGACAGACTTTGAAATGGTTCACTTAACATTGTTTTACCTTATCAGAACTGTTATTGCCTAAGATATATAAGGTTGGTTTGGACTCCAGGAAGACCCAAAAAAATCTCCACAACTCTGGGAATTGAGCACTCAAAATCTGCACCAGCAATAGGGGAGAAATCAAAAGCCTCACAATAAAAGAAACTGAGCAAAGAAGAGGCAACTGATAGCTGCTGAGGGTCAGCAAAAGAAGGGTAAAGGATACATGAAGCATATCCAAGTAATACATGGGAGAAAACTGGCATTCTCGGTGGAAAAGTAGTAAGAATCGTGTTTCTAGGACTGAAGACTTCATAATCCTGGCACAAAAGCTTGAATTAAAAGCGTAAGAAAAAAATCTACTGACTGGCAGAATTAAATTGCAAGTTAAAGGAACACCAGCAGGCTTGGAACTCCTCTTATCCTAAAACAAGGCATAGGGAGAGAAAAAACCTTTTAGTATCTTTTCAGCTGGAGGCAGAGATTGTAGCAAACAGAGTTCAGATGTGGAAAAAGAACGACAGGGAGGAAAAGGAAGGAAGGACAGAAGGAAGGACGGAAGGACGGAAGGAAGGAAGGAAGGAAGGAACCTCAGAGAAAAGTAAACTGCCTACTAAAATAGTTTAGGAAAACCTGACAAGCAGAGGCCCTGGCAGGGCAGCCTAGCAATAAATTCCATCCATCAGTACTTCTAGCAGTCTGGAGTGCTGGGAGGCACAGACTCACTCCCCAGGGAGCAGACTGCACCATCTCCGCCACAGCACTGAGTTCTGCCAGTCCTCTTGTACCCACAGTGAAACACAGGCTCCTCTTCTGTGTGAGCAGTGAGTTCCTACACTGCAGGTACACTCCTGAGGCGAGAACTTCTTCCCTAAACGTTTTGTACCCCAGTTTTTAGTCATCCATTTCAGACAATTTAATGTTTCTCTTGAGGGCATTTCAAGCTTTCCAAGACACAAATAACAAGCCCTCTGCCTTGGTACTGATTGCACTCTTTCAAAGGTCACTCAATTCCACAGTGATTTGCATGACCTGTAGCATTTCATCAGCAGCATTATGTCAGATCTTCTTCCTGTGTTGAATGCAGGGGACACTAATCTGGCAGAATTGAACTCATGCTCTTCTTCCAGAGTTGTGTATTTAGCCATACAGGTATGGTTTACTTACTACATTGAGCAAGTGGCTATTTCTAGGATAAATATACTGATTATGGGTCACGCTGCACTGACTTCCCTAACGGATCCCTGGGGAATCACCTGTGTGCTAGCAAATACAGCAGCATTAAGTTATTCACAATTAAAATAACTAAGAGCAGTAACTAACATGTAATTCAATGGAAAATATTTATGGCAAGCCCTTTTGCTTCCTTTTTTTTTGCCAAGAAAGGGCTATCTACGTGGTTAAAAATTGCTATGATACTTGCATAGTATGTTGTTTGTTCATGACCCAAAAACACGTGATTTTGGAGCTGAACATTTTTTTCACGTTTCATTTCTTTCTCCATAGTAAGATAAGATGTAAACATTCCATAAGCCACAAATTCGTTTTCCCCATTTAAATTCCATAAATCACACACAATAAAACTTAGGAGCTCAATTAGGAATGCTTGCTATTTTTTAAAAGCTTGAGTTAAAAATGGCTTTACAAGAAGCGGAATCAGCGATATCTAGCTTTCACAAAACAGAGCAGAAAGAGCAGACTATCAAACATGCATTAACGTATTCACACGTTTAGCAGCATAACATGTGGAACTTCAGTGATGTGTTTCAAAAGAAAATTCACCGCTGATGCAGCTGTGTTTGCCTCCCACTCTCCCTCCCCAAAAGTTAGCACTTGGAACCCAAATAAAAAAGGCAAGATAATCAGAAGCAGGAAGTTTTCGTATCTAAAACACAGTTTCCAAACTGGACACCAACACCTTATGAACACTGTAATTATTTTGCTATAGCCTAAGCACTATTAACAAACCCTGTACTTGGTATATGAAATAATATCCAGTGAATCCTGCCTGTTGTTTAACAGAAGAAAAGTCTCGAGCAACCAAGTATTCTCTGTAATTCTCTCATCTTTCTGCCATCAAGTACAACTACATCCAGAGAAAGTGTTTATGTAAGGAAAGCTGCTGCCTGAAAAATTTCATATTAATTTCATCTGATCTTCATCTTAAGTTTTTCAAATCTCATTGCAAAATTAGGCGGTTCTTATTGTTCCATGCACAAAGCTCACACCAGTCAAGTCAATTTTCAAATGATCACAGTTTAAGCTTTTCCAGTGAAAGAAACTGCTAACAATTCAGAAATAAGTGCTTTTAATATTTGATGTTTTGTGTGGAATGCAGCAGGCCATGATTGTGATTTATCCCCTATGCTCACATAAATCAGGTTTAAAACATGCACATGAAAACAGAATTTCATCAGTATATTTCCAGCTTTGTCCACTACCTGGTAAAACTTCTCATACAGGCTATTAATTTTAATAAGTTTTTAAAGTATGGAATTTCTAGGATTCTGCAGCCTCCCTGAGCCAGCCCCACCTTTGATGCAGTTTTGATGAACGTGATGCAGCTACAAGAAATATGATTTTACCCATCAACTCAATGAAAGCAACCGTACACTCAAAAATTATTTAAGGAAAAGCTGGAGATTTTAGACAATGCTTTTGAATTCCACCAAAGACCGTATTTAGTCTGATTTATTGCAGTGCTTGCAGTAGTTACTCAAAACCGCAACATTAATTTGAGATTAATTAGCAGCAGGAAATTTCACAAAAGTCACACTGCTTTTTACAAGAAATATATTCTTTTTTTAAGTAGTAGCATTTCCTGAGCTCAGAAACTGCCAGAGCTCTTTTTGGAGGTTCATCCTATCTAAAAATCTAATAGAAGAGCAACTGAAGCACAAGCTTTGAAAACAAGCCTGAGAATCACTTCTCTATATACTTACTCTTCACAGTTTAAACGTCCAAAGCCAAGGGTTTATGAAACATTGCACCAAACAAGACATAAGACCGCACCCAGTTATCTACAAGAAGCACACGCTGGGAACCCAGTTCCGGTTTGCTAAATCCAGTGCAGCACAGGGTTCTGACATGTATACTCTTTGTCACCCCTTTGAGGGTCAAGGATCATTGTCTTTCCAGGTACTCCAAAAATAACATTGTTCTTTTTCCTTCTGCTTGGATACACGAGTATCTATTTTCATTCAAAGATACTAGACAGCAAGGAAAGGAGAAAACAATGGCTCCCTTAAGTGAAAAGCCTTGCCCTGTTTCCCATGCATGCCTTCAGGAACCAAAGTCGGGGCGGCCCCACCCATATGAAAAGAACTTCCGACAGCGTTAGAAAACGAGAAAAAAGGAAAAATGTTAGGTTACAGCAAATAATAATTCCACAAGGCTTGTTTTAGACAGAGCCACATAATAGGAAAATGCACCCTTTCTACAAGTCTCTTTGAGTGAGCTCTGGAATTCCTCAACAGTTATTGAATTCTCTATTAGTTTTCGTGGCCCAGACGAGAAAAAGACGTTGGGAAAGCTTGTAACCATCCGGTTAGTTCCCAGGATTTATTCCTAGAAGAGCAGACTTCTCTGTTGCTGATACAGTGCTACCACTGCACTCAGCCAGAGCTGCAACTAGCCTGAAAGTACAGCCTGAGGAGAGCAAATTACTTGCCGCTTGTTCATCCTCCTCTTATCAGTGGTATTCACAATGCAGAGGGTCTATTCATGTATTATGAATGAATAGGTTTCCAATGGCAACGTTTCTAAAGGAGCTAGGCCTCCAGAGGCATAAGAAAGGGTGGGGAACCTCAATAATGTTGCTTCAAAAACTGGGGAAGCTGGGGTTTAAAAGTCCTTAAAACAGATAGTTAGCCTGCCCACAGTTTTTAGGAGTAAAGAACAGATCCAAGCTCATTTAGCATGAGCCCCAAAATCAGCTGATACAGAACACATAGAGCAAATTAATAATCATAACTGCCACACAGTCCACTTGTGTAAAAGGCTTGATAAACTAAATTTACATTCCTTTCTCTCCCACTCTTGCAATCAGCTTGGTGCCTTGTTTAAAAACACAGCAACCCTCATCATTCTTACAGCATGCAGAAGCATAATGAACGATCAGGGGCAAAACAGAAGGAGGAAACCAGTAGCAGCCACCAGGAATAACACTGAGCAAACTTGAGCATTTTAGACCTACCCATCTTTGTAGAAAAAGAGCTTAATCAGTGCAGTGCTGAGGATAAAATCCTTGCAGGGACGGAGCTGCAGTTCCGCAGTAATCCAAACGAACAAACCATCATCTGTTAATAGTTCAGGCCTCACGCGTAAAACTGTTTAAGAATCCCTATCACAGCATAGTCATTCTTAGATGCACAACAGATTTTGTGCTATAAGGAATGATGCTCCATTCCATGAAGAGGACAGGTGGAAAGAAAAATGGAAGAATAAGAGGAGGCCCAGTGAAGTCGTCATGAGTTTTTTTTCCCCCAGGGTCATTTACGAGTGGGAGACCCCTTCAGGATTCAAACCAATCAATCTTTATTTAGCACATCTTTTTCTCACTCAGCCTGTGTAGAAAGACTGCAGCAAATGGTGCAAGGGATTGTGGGATAGGGATGCAGCAGAGAGCTGCAACGAGATTCGCTGGGTTATTTTTTTTTCCTCTCTACTCAGCAATCAGCTGTTTCGAGGCTCCGGGCAGGGCCATTGAATTTGGTCACCAGAATGTTATTACAGGATTAGCAGGCGGAGACAGCTACCACTGTGCATCTGGCATCTCAATGCAGCTAAGAAATACATATGCAAATATTACTCGAAAAGCAGAAAAAGGATTTAAGTCTGACTGGGAGAGTAAATATTATGTAACATCCATTACCAGGACAGTTGACACAGATGAAACAAAAGCACTTTCGACTGTAAAGGAGATAAAGCTTAACTCTTACTGATTTTTCCAGGACTCAGAGTATTTCTTGGGATATAATTCTTTCCTGCTACAGTTTTCAGCAACAACAAAAGACTCCACAAATGTTCTTTGTCTCTACAGATGTTTAAAGCAGAAGCAAAGAACCTCTTCAGAAATCTGTGCTACTGACACAGAAACCAGCAGCAGTTTCTTTTACTATAGAGCTGTGCGTTTGACCTGACTTTGAAGTAAAATATTTAAGGCAACAATTAGCAAACTCATATTCAAGGAATGAGAAAATCAAAGCTAACAAAGTCTGTTCATCAACTCTTGTAAAGCATTAATGCAAAGATGTATTCTCTCAGTTAATCTATTTTCTTGTTTAAAAATAAATTTTAAAAAATCATAGAACAATTCAGATTTTACTAGGCTGCTACAAAAGGAAATAAAAAGAAATTTGGTGTCTGGTGGTTTTCAGCTAGGCAGAGAAAGAAGGTTGTTGAAAAGATGCTTTTACATACAGAGACACTACTGAAATAAAGCAATACAGAATTAGCTTTGTCTCCCAGTGTAACAGCTGGTGGGTTTTGCAGACAAGGTAGTATTTGCATCTCTAAATACAGTGTATCTTTTCTTTTGAAAAAAACAAATCATATGCAAGTATTTCAGCTAACTGAGGCTAACAAAGCTTTCCACAAATAAAAGGACACAAAGACCTATATGCAACTAGAAGAAAAAATGTGGGGTTTAACTACTGTCTGTGCTATTCTGACTTAATTAGGAAAGATATAGTTCTTTTAGAAGCTTAAAATGCGGCCCTAACCTCTTTAAGCAGTTTCCAGAATATAATATTTATTCAGTTTTTGGACTGAAGAGGTAAACAGTATTAATAATCATTTAGCATGACTGAAATGTAATCTAAATCCTTGTTTAAAATATAGATTTTGCATATATTATTTACTTGGCAATGACTTAGCCAGATTGGTTTTATGCATCAGGCAAATCAAGACTGGTTTCCCTGGGTAATGCCCACAGGGCAAAGGCATGTTGTAATCCAGTTTATAACCTGAAATGAAACATTGGTCAGTGTGTGTGCGTGTGTTAAGGTTTTTGGGTGCCTGTGCCAAAATACTGTTCCTCTGATTCCCTCAACATGTGCTGAACTCTGTCAAACAGAGAGAACAAGGTATGTTTTGTTTTAGCTCCAACGTTCAGTAGGTCAGAAGAAGCAGGAATCTGCACAGCAGGACTCTCAGTTTTAAAAAAGGCCAGTGATTTCAGGCAAATTGTTGGAGGGACGGATTTTTATGGTTGGTTGGGGTTTGGTTTTTCATTGTTGTTTTGGGGTTTTTTGTTTGTTTGTGGGTGTTTTTTTAAACCAACTGTCTGGAGAACCCCCATTCCAAAAAGCAAGCAACATATTTCACTCCCACAATGAGGAGATCCAGGCCTTTTGTTTCTGCCACTGGGACAAAGACATACTTAAAAATCAAGAGAGAAAATGAAGGAGCGTCACCCCCAGAGCCAAGGTGGAAGACTCTCGGAGGGAAGCAGACATCATTTAGCTGCTTCCTTTTCCTTGCTCATTTCAAACATCAAATTTACATACACTAAAAACAGAATGACAAGTATTGCCCAAATTACTATTTCCATTTATGGGCAGTAGTAAGAACTACATACCCCTTGAATCAGGCCTGATCCCGGAACGTACCTCATGGTCAAAGGAGACTGCAGGAGTCACAGCTGCAGCCACTCTCACAAGGATCTACACCTCTAAATAAGAGATTGCTTCAAAGTGCAGTTCTCATATAATTAACTGAGAAGCTGACAATAAGCTGATATTCTGGAAATAATCCCGCTTCTTCGACAAAACAAAAATGTGATGCTGTCACAAAGCAAATTAGACAAAACCCATAGCATTTCCAATGAGATTTTTGTTCTTACTTGTTGAATGTTGATATGTAGTTTTCTTCTCCCTGGTGAAGAGGAAATGGATGCATAACTCAGTGAACAGTCTTGCACTTTACCCCCATAGCAGTTACTACCAGCCTGTTTCAAGTACTTCTGTTGTCTTTTGAATTGGGGGTTGGGAGTGGGGGTTGTTTGTTGTTATGTGCTTAGGTTTGGGTTTGGTGGGGTTTTTTTGTGTTTGGGGTTTTTTTTTTAAACAAACAAAGAAAAAGAACAGGCAATTTGCTGTACTCATTGTTACTGCTGACTTAGCTTTACCGCTGACTACCGAAGTAAGTTCCGAACAAGAAAATACATAGCATATGCCATCTTGATAGTACTGTGGAGAGTGATCTAGACCTTGTTATCATTCCCTGGAAATGTTGTATTTTCTGAGTACTTTAAGCTTTTCTCTGTTCCAAACACAACCTGAATTAATATTCTTAAGGAGACCTAAACCGGAAGTAACCAAAAAACCCCGCAGCTAATTTATAGACCGTTGGTAGGTATTGGTATAACCTTCATTAATATTTAATAAGTCATCCAAACACTTCAGGCTAAGATTTATGGTCTGCACTAAAGCTTGTACTATAAATTGACTGAATGGAGAGTTGTCTAACTCAGGCTGCTGAACAAAAGAGATTTTTAAGATCAGGAGGAAAAAAAAAAGGGTAATAATTGGGTAAAACTGAGTAATATTGAGTAAAAAAATTATTTGCCTTTCCCAACTGCAGCTGTGCATCCATGGAGACTCAGCAGTTTCTACAGAGCAAATCCAACTTCCAGCTCTGATTCCATATTCTCCAACAGCCCAGGCTGTAGGTCATATGGGCTGGAAAAAGTCACAGCTTCCTCCCATTGAGGGCCTGTAGCTTGAGGGCATGTCTGCTCCAGAAGGAGCTCTGCTAGGTCTTGTTTCCTCCCCACCAGCCACAGCCTAGAGCCATGATCACTCCCCCATCTTGTGATCCAGCGTAGCAGATGCTTTCCACAAAACTTATGACCCAACACATGGAGATTTTCATAGCCTGGGAGGAAAAGAACTTGAAAGGTTTGCCTGAGACTTAATGCTGGGCTGCTGGAGACCTTCCCAGGCCCCCCAGCACCCATCCTCCTATGCCTTTGTCACAGCATTCTGTTTCCTTCTACCTTCTAGTTTAGCTTGCCAAGGTTGCAGCTTTCGTAGCACAACAGCAGCCAGGCTGAGATAGCCTGGCCTTCCTGCTCAGCCAGCCAAATCTTCACTGATGTAATTGCAGTCCTTGCCTGTCTCCAGCACTGATGTTGCAAGCCAAGCAGCACCAAACAAACTGCTTTTCTTCTCTCTGTTTTACTCTTTCTCTTTCCCTTTTTGGTCACTGTGGTCACCAAAAAACAACCCTGTATTCTGATATTTCTTCCGCATGGCAATGGACTCACCTTTAGTAACACTGGCAGACGTTATGTCAGCGTGAATTTGCTTTCTTTTAAAAGCTTTAAACTGCTAAAGGCACAGGTGTAACAGGAGCAGACACCACTGTTATAAATTAAAGCTTTGCTTAATGGTTTTGTATATTCAATGCTTTCTTGCTTTTTCCTCCTGCCTTTCCTCAGCCTGTAATCATAGCTTTTAACAGGGTGAACACATGAAATACAAGGGTGAGCCTCTTAAGACATCAACTTAGTAATGTTTTATACTCCAATTTGTAAAGGAGTGAACAGTTATGGTCAGTACCTAATATCTACCTCATTTTATCTCCCTCCCCATGGCCTCAATTTTGCCTGCTTCTGAAGCACCCCTTCTCCACCACCCTTTGGTGATGCAATCATCATGCTTTCATCCCCACAGATCTCATCTCCCAGCTGTCCTGTCCTTGAAAGGAGAGGGGACCTACTGGTGTCTGTCCTGCACACACCAAGGGACAAGACCACCATGTTAGAGCTCATGCGATCATGCAGTCATCGTTCAACTGAGATATGATATCTATTTTAAAGCTATTTGTCTGAAGTTTTCAGGACCTCATTTTGTGTCTGGGCCTCGCACAATAAATTCCAACACACTTGGAGCAGGCTGGATTTACTGCACATGCAAAAACTATTTGCTTCCAGTGGAAGTCCACAAATCCCCAACCAAAGGGCCAGTGTTCTCACAAATAAGATTTCGGAGAGAAAGGGTAGGAAGTGAGGGGAAAAGGTCACATCAAGGGAAATGATGGGATTAAACTGCCACCATATCAGGTTAAATGACAGCCTCAAAGCTGTCATTTAAGGCCCTTATGTTTAATAAAACGTCATATTCTCGGGTGAGCTATTTAAAAAAATGTATCCGCAGTGAGGTAGGTCCAAGTAATTATTTCAGGGGCTAGATGTTGTGCAGGCCTAAGTAAAATGACTTTAAATAGCACACTTGCCATCTAAAGCAGTGAGTCAGAGCATCTATACTGAAAACCTGCCTACCTTGATTAACTATCTAGGGCTGTTAACATCGCCCTTAAAATTGTACATTTTTTACTGTCTCTGGAGCTACCTATTTTGTTAATGGTGACAGATTTCTGTTCAGCCTTAGTACGTACGTAGGGCTCAAACAAAACCAAGTTGAACTGACAAATAATTAAAACTGCACATCAAATCACTGCTGCTTCCATAAACATCTGCTCTGAAATGCTACTCAAAATTAAAGTGCTCCATGGAGACTAATCACCGTTAACCCCTCCAGACACAGGGTAATAGGCAGTACAGACAAAAAGCAGGAGGAGGAACAGGAATCTATCTGGAAAGAGGTCCCTTGTCTTTTCTACATACTGTTAGATAAAAGGTACATTGAGAAATGCTGTAGGCATTTTCTTTAGAGTTGCTGAGCAATGTCAAGAAAAGTAAAAGCAAGCAGCAAATGCTCAGTGCTTTTGGTACTGAGCAGTGTCGTGAAGGCTGAATTGCTCAGAGACCATCTCCTTCACTCTCTCCTGAGACACCCCTCTGGATCTGCACCATTCTGCATCTCCACTTGATCTTACAGTTCTGCAACTCTCCTTTTAGGAGATGTGATACACATCAAGTACTGGAGCTCAGTCGCATACTTAAGGATCCTTGACTACTGCAAAGTAAAGTTGCTCTGCTTCTGTCTCCATTTACGTCTAATTACAGGATTTTGTTGAACTAGCACAAAGTTAAAATGAGCAAAGGAGAAGACAGCACTCAGCAATCACCATGTGCCATGTAACACCTCCACAAAATCAACTTAGAGATGGCCAATCCTTTACATCATTTTTTTTCTTGTAACCTTCAAAATCCCACTTTCCAGCAGATACAGCATATGGAAAATGAACCAGCAGGAAAAAAAAAATGGTGTTTCACTGCAAGAAACAGCAGACCTAATCTAAGCATTAAAAAAAGCAAACAATGGAGGCAGAAAGCATTTATTTTCAATTATTGTTGTCTTAGCTCACAGCACAGGGCAGACAGGGCACCTGAGCAGGTAAGGTTTCTTGCAAAAACACATCTTGGTAGAGGGACTAAGAAGAAAGGGGAAGGAAGAATCCCTCTCCAGCTAATGAGCAGGCTGAATTCAAGCTCACGTCCTCTGAGGCACTTAAAATGTTTAAAAGATTAAATAAATATTGGTTGCTGCGCCTCCATATTTACCGTCGCTTTTGTACAGTACCCACCTCATTTTCTTGCCCAGAGCCCAGCAGCGATGTTACCTTCTACGTTTGCTAAATCTTCTTCTTAACTAAGATGTCTTAAAAAAACACAGTGATACATCTAAACATTTATATCATCCTTGCGTTTAGAGAAAACCTTGCTCAAGTGTTAAGCGGCAGGCAGAGTTGCACCCAGGCAGGCTCTTTACTTTGGCAAAAACACAACACTGAACTTTTCACAGCAAGTAGGTAAACACAGGGCTGCATACAGCAGGTAGTCTGGCAGCACCAGCACTATTGAGAAACAATGTCAGAACAACCTTGGCAAAAGGTGCTCTGTGAATTTTAACAATGGTTATAAGCACAGGAGTTGAAACAAACAAACAACAGTAACAAAAAGCCAACCACAGCTGCCATGGAGAGTGCCAGCCTCTCACAGCCTGAGTGTGCCAGCTGCAACGCTATGTCCTCTTCTGCACTTACAGGGTCATTCCATATGACTTAGTAGTAATCAGCTCTAGTAGTTCAAAACACACCCAATGGCTGAACTTCACCCAGTAAACACGTCTTTCCAGTCCTCAGCAAGGACACTTATTCGCTGATTGCATGCCAGCACTTCTATTTAAAGAAGTGTTATTACAGGAAAAAGTTGAGCAGAGACAAAGTCCTCTCTGGATCTTGTACCTTATCTGCAGAAATCCATCAATTCACAGTATGTTTCCACAGTGGAGCTTCACTACAGCCACAGTAAGATGTGGTTATCTGCAAAGCCAACTGTATCCCTGAGAGGGTTCGATCTCCAGACAGTCCTAGTGGCCCTTTTTCGGGGCCTACCAAGCAGTTACTCTGGCTCAGCCCAGGTTATCCTCAAGCCTTTTCCTTGAGGTACAAGGTTTTATACCTGAAATAAGCTGCAAGGAGCAGCAGTAGTAAAAGGTGTCTACCTTCATCCTTCAGCTCCAAAACTGACTCTCCTAAGCCTTCTCTCAGATGTCTCCAGGTTCTCATCACGCAGGGCGAGTTCAGGCTACATGCTCAGGGGCAATGCCAGGCTGCTTATAAGCAAATGCTCAGCACTGACGTAGGTCAGACTTCTGCAAAAATTACATTCTCAGAAGACCCTCATACATATCTTCCTGCATGAATATCTGTCTTTTTAACTGACATCACAATTTAAGATGCAACAGCTAATGAAAGAGAAGGAAAGTAGAGCCACTCATGAGACAGTTTTAAGACTCTCTCAAGCTGAACTAGGATACGCAGTACATTGATTTCTGTATGAAAATACATCCATTTTACTTTACAAGAAAACTAGCACAGTTTTATTTACATGAAAAGTAAATTAGGAGAGAGTCTTGAAAACAAAAACCTTATGAATAGAGATGTAATTCGATTTTTATTTTAAAAAGCACTTGGAAAAAACACTAGCATCAGACAACCAAGAACAATATTGTCTTAAATCAGCCACATTGTCATTTGGATTGTGACAGAATCTGAAAATCTCTTCTAAATACCAGAATCCCACTGTGATAGGAACCAGCTACACAGAACACAGATCCTGTGCAAGCACAGGTAGCCTGTGCCTTAACACCTCACACAATTCAACTATTGTCATTGAACTGTATCTTTGAAACCAAGTACCTTTCTATGTTTAAAACAGGTTTTCACAACAAGTCATTAATTTGAAGAAGGGCTGTTTTTGTAAAAAAAGTGGTGCAAGATAGTAGTTTACATGGTTGAATATTTTGCAGCCAGAGAACAGGAGCAGATCTTGGCATTGTCTTCCCTTTGCAAAATCTATAAGCAGATAGATGAACTGCCTGACACTTTAGAAGTAGTCCTTGCAATGACTGTGACAAAATGTACCATGCAGTTATTGGTAAAGGTTATAAACGATAAATGACCAAAACCATTAGAGATGTATGTAAATTAACCAGTTCTAGGCACTGCTTTCAAATAATTGAGAAACTTAGTGGAAAACCAGTTACAAACAGGACTTATAGAGTCTGCACTGTCTCAGGTACTACACTTCTTTAACTCAAACACCACAGTGAGGGGCTGTTAGGATGTATTTCAAGTAACTTAAATGCTTTTGAAAGCCTGATGAAACAGCAATCACTAGGTTTTTGGTAGGTGAAGCATGCTGTACTCTGAGTTTTTTTGTTTTCTTTTTTTTTTAATTTGCAATTCATATCTATTCCTTTTTATTTGCCACAGATGATAAACCTCTTTTAAGACTACCAGTAGTAGTGTGCTGGATATTTCCTCATCCCATGAGCTGTGAAACCCATTGCCCCAGGACGCTACAGTTATTAATATTTTACAGGCATTCCAGGAAAGAAGGAAAAATTCACTGTGGATGGACTGACTAAAGATTTTAAAATACAATGACATCACCTCTACTAGAAGCAAAACTGGAAGCACAAATCACTGAAGATGCAAGCACATGGTGGAGAGTACCATGGTATGTCTGACCTGTTCTTAGAACCTTTTGTAGGAATCCACTGTCAGCCACCATCCAAATTATAAGGCTCAGCTAGATTTGCTTTTGATTTGACCCAGACAAACCTTCAAAAAACTCAGAGTAGACAACACAGGAGCTAAGTAGCCACTCCCTTTTGTCACAGTTAATGGATTATAATGGTTCCATAGGGCTGCATTTATCTCTTTGCAGAGCCCTGCTGTTTAGGGATGTCGGGTAAAATAAATCCATCAGACAGTTACTTTGATAATCTACCATGCATGAAGAATGTTACTTAGGGCCACAACTACTGTTAGCACATACACTCATTTCTAAGCATTACAAACAAGATGCACAACAATGAAGACTACTAGTCATCATCATTACCAGTCAACACCTCAAGCAGAGAACCCTTTCTTAGTTAAGGTAATACTGACTTAGCATTTCACTCACCTCCTCCTACCTTTTCAAATTTATTTTAACCTTAAGAAAAGACTTCTACTGATATTTCATTTAGTGACACTTTTCTTGTTTCTCTACAGAGCTATTAAGCTAAATGCAATGCCATAGAACTTAGGAAATCATGCCTTGATTTCTATCCTGATTCTCCTCATTTAAAAGCTTAGAAGTTATCCAGCTTCCTAAACAGAGGTTCCTGCAGAAGGGGCACACCTTCAGAACAGATCTTCTGCAAGAGAAGCCCATCCTAGTGGTGAAACAACAATGGCTGTTCAGAGTGTAAAGGCCACCATTCAGGAGAACAGATAAAAACTCATCCCAAAAGTTAAATATGGGAAGAAGCTTTCCTGCTCTTCTACTTACTTCTATTCAAGACTGCAGTGTGTCAGCTTCTGATAAGAAAAACAAAGATTTTGGACTTTGCAGGTACAGGAAATTATTGCCAATTTTTGCCAATTCACTTTATTACATACAAACATTTTTGCATGCACTACTCTAATCAGGTTTTGCTTTCTCAGGGCGAGTTAGTTGTGGGGTTTTTTTTGCAATTGGAGGAAATAGTAAAAAAAAAACCCAACCCTAATGAGAATGCGAAAGCTGATGGATGTGGGAGCTCTCTGCCTACACAGAACATACAGTGCAGTTCTTACAAAACACTCCTCTATTACATACTGTCTTCTCTTTCCTCTATAATAAAGGATAACACTTACCTCCACTGAGAGATTTTAAGTAGAGGATAAAATTTGTGAATGAAAATTAATCACCTTGAATTATTAATGAAATATTTCAGAACATATTTCTATTTCACAATCAAAACTTATTTCCAACTAATTTAGATGCCTACCGGCAAGGCACAAAATTACCACTGCATATTTGATAGCTAGAATGAAATCTTCATGGTGTAACATTTAATTTTATCTCTTTATTATAAAATATCTTGAAAGATCAGTTATTCCCAAGACTACACAGAACAGATTAAGAATTAGATAATAAGAGAAGAGACTGTTCTTTTCAAACAATCCATCAAGCCTTTTGATCACATTGGGAAGACCACACACTATATCCCATATCATAATACTGTCTCAGGGTAACTATCAGGACAAAACAGTCCCTCATATGGACTGAAAATAGGCTGTGGTTCTACCTGATTTTTGGGCCCTAGGTTTCCCAACCCCAGTACAGTGTTCTAAATATCAAATTAAATCTTTCAAGATAACAAAAAAACCCCAAACCCCTTTCAGAAGCTTATCTTGTTGGAGTTAATCCCTGAAGGTTTCCATTAGCACTTTCACAAATATAGGGATTACAGGAAAGAAGGTTGTAGAAGGGTGTTTCATGAACACTGTTTCCTCACTAGAAAAGGAAGAAAAAACATCCTGTGCAAATGTTGACAAGTTGTGGCAGTTTTTCCTCTTGAACAATTTATGTGTTCTGTAAAAGGCTTGTTCAGCCTTGAGTTTTTGCTCTTGGGGGTCACTTTAGTTCCTGAGGAATTTGTAAGCAGTCTGATATAAAGCATCTACAACATCTAGCTGTTCTCAGAACTACCAGGGTGGCCTTGAATACACCTGACATCACTGAACCTGCTGGTGGTTACTTTTTTGGAAATTATCTTTCTCACGGAGCAGGCTGGTTCTCTAAGAATATAGATCATGGGTCAAATATGGCTGGGGCTAAGTAGGGTATAAATACCAAGTCCTTCCAAAGACCACTGTAGAGATTAATGCATTCAGAGGTACACAAAAGTATAATTGTTGCCATTTTTGTAAGATCATTTCCAAGTTTAGAAAAATTTTTTAATGCAACCTTTTGTTGTTGTTTTGTACATAATTGTGTCAAGTGCATTTGCTCAACACTCCACCACTGCTTTAGAGCATTTTTGTTCTTCACAATGTGCAGGAGCATCTTTGCACATATATATTTTCACACTAATCATAGTTACATTACTCAGAAAAATCTGGCCACTACTCCTTCCTTGTTAAATCAACTGCTGGGCACTTCACAAGACACATTATAGATACCACACACCTTCAAGATAACAAATAACCAGGTTCTACTAAACTTGGACATAGCAGGAGGCAGGCACAGTATAAATCTTTGCAGAGACTAAACCTCACTTTTTCTTTAAGCCATCACTCCATACACGACAATTGTCAAATTACAAGTTCAACGAACGGATATCCTAAAACCTAGTATTCAACACCCATAAAAAACCCCTAAAAACTACAGAAAGAAGGAATTGTCAATCAGTATGTCCAGAATTGAAAGAAAAAAAAAACCATGAGAAGCTCATTGTAGCACAGAACAAATAGCTTTAGATGACAAAAGAACAGAAAGTCACCCAGAAATAAACTGATCATACACATGTTTAGGCAGACTAATAACACTAAAACAAATTAATCCATGCTGGATTAGGAGCAGACAAGACTTCTGAACATTCATCTCATGCATTTAAAACCTGATCAAAAATAATTGCATCTACTCCAATCTCTACATGTCTTTCACAGAGAACATCCATCCTGGCATAAGGACTGAAGATCACCATCCACCTAATTATTTGTTTCTAATGCATCCAAAACTGATAACATTCAGAAGAATTTAAAAGTGAGAGAGAATGAATAACACCTCTACACATGAGCAGAAGTGCTGACCATAAAAAAGCAGAGTTGTCCAGAGTTCTTCCAAGGAAACATTTAAGGTATACATAATTACAGTACATTTTTCAATCATTTGTTTCCACCAGTGACAAGGTGTATTCTTAAGAGTAATTATGGCCTAGATTTAGCATCTAACATGAAACCATCACAGCCATTCTGGCAGCAGATTTTTTGTAAACTACTGCAGCAGTTCAGCTATTCAGGATATATTTTGATGCTTGTGTTAACGGGATCACCATGTAATGTAAGAAGTGCCAGAATACATGCTGTTAGCATTTTTCACATGTCTGTGATTAGTCTCCTTCTTAATTTAGCTGTGCCTCTCTTAACCCTACTTCAACTAACTAGTAGCAAGATGGGTGGAGCCAGCCAACACCTACCTGCCACACTATCTGTTCAGCACCTAAAGAACTATATTCCAATTGCTATTTCAATTCTTTCTTTTGGACAGGATTCTCTTTTGAGTTATTGCCCTAAAATCTGTCTGACAAGTGGGAAGGCTGCCTGGTTGCCAGCAGACTAGAGGAGTAGATCCCTGGCTGTCCTCACACAGTAGATGAGTGCCCCATGATGTCATTTAATTCACTTTATGCTATTCCGGTTACAAACCGCTATTCTTGTGATAGAACTAAATTATGGATTTCCAGCTAAATTCATCTTTTCAAAGCAATGCCCAACCCAAATATAGACAACCATCTCCATTATTAGAAGGAATGACATGAAATGCTAAGATATGCCTACAGATTCTGTGACAGAAAATATTTAGATTCTTTATGGTGGAAAGTAAAAACAGCTTTCTTTAATGTCACAATTTACACAATAAATCTTTTGTTATTTAAACCGCAGAAATAACCCTTGGTCTTTATAGAAATAATTCAGAAAGTTTGACATGAAATACCATTTTCATCTCTCCAAAGGTCAACCTGAGTTTTATTCAGTGGAAGGTGGACTTCATTGCAGTTGATCAAAAATAAAGAGGAAGAAACTTTGCACAATTTCTCACAAAATAGGAATTCTTCCAAATTGCATTTGCTAAGTGTTTGCAACCAAACTTTGTTTGCAACCAGTCCATTCATGATGTAGAACAAGAGCAGGCCCAATTCTAACTGAAGCAGGTGTGTCTTAAAAAATAACCTCTCAGAAATGGAGGTATAGAGAGGTGAAGCCCTGTTCTTTTCCCTTCAGTGTTTTGGAAACCTCCAAACAATCATTATTTCCTTTACGACATTTATGCCTTTCAATAAATATTGATTTTGTTTCAGAGTCGTGTTTTTTTAACATCACATGATGAATTTCACATGGTTAGCTTCCCCACACACTTTTTTTTTTTTTTGAATGCACAAACATCAGCAATAGTATAGTCACAACCTGCAATCCCAGAAATAGCATATCTAATTTTGGCTGAAGGTGTCAGCCAAGCATAGGACCTGCAATAGTGTATTTCAATCTGACGTGCATTGGACTTCTTCAACATGATCCCTGAAAGCCAACTAAAAAACAAGGTCATGTATGTTACCCTGCAAAATATGGATGGGCAAAATTCCAGGAGTAAATTTTTCGGGCTTCTTTGGAATTAATGGCTTTTTATAATACAGAATATTGCACTGTCCTTAAAGCAACTATTTAAATCTGAAGAGCTCTTCCCTTCCATAATGCAATTGTATTACAGACCTTTCTTTTAAAACTGAATTTATTATTTGGAGTAATATATATGTTTGCTGCTGTGTATAAACAAATAATTCAAACTAGCTACACTTGTATCCTCAGGTACATTTAATTTTGATGAGACAATATTCTTGTCAATTGATCAAATAAAATTATTTTACATTTGGCTCAAGGACTTATACTAGTCTAACCGACATTGTGCCTTTGCTTTGTATAAATAATTCATGTGTTTATACATAGTATTACACGTTTTTGCAAAACTGTGTATGTTTAATACTTTATGCAGATAATTACATTTCACCTTCACAATAGTAATATACAACACTTGGTTCTCTGTGTTAGGACACCTAAAACCTTTCAGTTCGATTAATTCCTCAAAGGAATCAGGAACACCACTGTATTGATATAAGCCGTCTAAATCCTAGTTTTGTTATGAATTAATGAAATTCCATTATCAGGCAAAGACAGGCCCAGTATGTTTTCATGACAGCTTCAAGTACCAATTATCTGTGATTTTCCAGTAAAAAATCTGACCTTCAAGCTGAAACTGTGATTATCAGAGAAGGGATACTATCATGGGCTGAGGAAATCTCTCAGCAGTATTGTCATCTTTGTCCAGGTAAGGTCAAATTTTCCAAACACCATGCATGCTGCTTAACATAGCAGAATTCAGACAGCACTCACATGTGCTGTCATGCTATTAACAGTGCCTCAAACCTAGCCGCAAAACCAAGATTTCAATGAAATTGTATATTCTAGTAAGTACATGGAAAATAAATTCTGTAAAAAAAAGATAACATTTACACTCTCCTCCAGAAAGGAATTAAACATATATATTTCTAATTTTTATTCTGTATCTGGCATAATACATTTGCTGTCTCTCTTCATGAATTACACAAAAAAAAAAATTCCAAAACGTTTTTCCCAGTTGGCTGAAATAAATGTTTCAATGATTTTCATGTTCCCCTCTTCCCAGAAACCCTATAATCAAATGCAGAATTGGTTCTGTCATAAAACCCACTTCATGTTTCCTTCTGGCTCTCAAGCAGCATGTCTTAGTAGTGAAGCAACAAAGAAATTCTTTTTAGCCTTGAGAAAAGCCATGATGCATTAAAGGTGTATTGAAACCTCTTCTCCTGAAAAAGGATTAATCTCAAGGATTGAAATGAGTCCTCAATAAAGAAACCCCCAAGCTGTTACTTATAGCCAAACTGTGGGCACCGCAGGTCCAGACCTGGGAACTTCTTCACAACTCAGGTTTGTCACGTGCTTTGCTGAGAAGTCTGAGCAAACCTTTGGTTTATAGTAAGCAGTTCTGGATGAGGGACAAAGAACATAATTGAATGATTCCCCCCAAAAAACTGTCAAGAAACAGGATTAACCTCCTCTTTCTGCTGACTTTGTTTTCTAGAATGACGATGCAGTCTGAATAACAGGTACAGTAACATCCTGGTGCCTTCTCTCTGTAGTTACTTCAGGCTTTATATATCATCCAAAGTCCATCCTCCAGAAAATTATGGGAGTATCTTTAAAGTTTATACAGATTTTAACAAATCAAACATTTTAATATGCTTTTCAAGCCCTACAATTTCCTATATTTATTCCCAAATACTCACATTGTCTAGAAGCTCCCATTAGTATCACTAGTCAATTTAGGTTCAGTTGTCACACATCCAACAATATGGAATTTAAGAAAAAAATACAATTATTAAATCACAATAGTTGGCCACACTGTTATCTGGGTAATAAATCCATTGACCCAAAGACAAAAAATGCAAGGCAAGAGCAGGAATCAACTTTTCTTATGTCACATCCTTATCTAAGAAGTATTTATTTAGTCATTGTATTTTCACTACAGTTTTCCTATTTGTCCCCATAAAAATGAATTCTTATATAATTGTTTGGGCCTAATGAATGTATGAATTGAGGGTGATTTTTGTCTTATTCTTGGGACATCACCTGGAACATTACAATCCCTTGTTTTCATTTCAAACTCTCAATCAGCTTGACAGTCTACTTTTAAAGGGAGGAAATCAAGAGCTATGCATCAGGTAACAGCTCAAGTCACTTTTCACAAGAGCACAAAAGAACGTGCAAACTGCCAACTTCAAAGAAACTGAACATTGTGAAAAGTGAACTCTCCTCATTAGACCTTGGCATTGTCCTCTCAGATTTAGGAGTTGTTATTTTGCTTTAAATAAACATCACTATTCCTTTCCTAGGGAAACTCCTTGTCTCTGTTCCAATTATTTCTTTTAAATATTAAACAGCAGGAAACATTTGTGTTTCCTTGTCACATCCTGTCCTGTTTACACAGCATCACACAGTCTCCTTTGAAACGCCGGCTCATACAACAAGCCCGACACACACAGTTCAATCAAAACATTTGCTATTGTCCTTTGCCAACTACAAGCGAATTTCTGCACAACCACTGAAAAAGTTTAACGGTTTCAACAACCATCTAAAGTCGAGCTAGCACGACTGTCAAGGAAAGGTATCGTCAAACTGATCTGCTTCCCAGCTACCAGCTTGACTTAAAGAAGAGAAAGAACAGACAAAGCAATTCGCTCATTCACACAGCGGAGCTCCTGGCAAGAGCTCACTCTCTGTAAAACCGCTGCTTTCACTAAACACTCGAAAGCAGAAAAAGCACACAGACAGTTAGAGACGAGTGTGAAAGGGTAACTTACATGACTTAGAAAGACAGTGGAAAAGGACTGCTGCAGTTTCTTCGTTATTTTGCACTGCTGTTGGCAGAGCAGAGAACCAAAAAAGTTCACCTAAAGAAATTTCTCCTCTTAGTTCTCTCTCTTCCAGTTCATTTACTCTGCAGTCTTTCAGCCTGAGGAGATCCGATAGTCAAAAGTTTATCCCCTTGTATTTCCGAATGATATGGCCGACTTTCCCTGGACACATACCAGTGATGCAGTAAAAATAGACAAAAGAGGGGGGAGGGAAGAGCCAATCTAACTTGAGTCTGAATCTTCTTAACTCAGTGTTTTCTGCAAAAGCTGTTCTTATGCCAGAAGCTCCCATCTCTACAGTAACTTGCAGAGCACAGAGTCATCCATCTGGTTTTCATGAACTCCAAATTACAGACAAACCAGGGAACATGTACAGCCCAGTTTCAGCAGAACTCCCCAAGCATCAGCCTTACAAGTAACCTGAGGTACAAAGGCTTTGAAAATAAACAGGCAGCCTCATGTCGGGATGGTGCCCTGCCTGCAGATAACTGACTGCCCCCAGCAGCTGAGAGCACCACACATCCCTCAGCAGTGGCAGCCGGGTCTCCCCCTTACGGAAACAAATCCACCTCGCAGCCCTTCCTCCCAGCACAAACAAACACCCTCCCTGCAAGAGGGAAAAAAATATCCAGTGCATGACTCAAAGTAGTTCAACAGCTTAGCAAGTCACATAGAACAACCCGTGTTTTATAAGCAGGAAGTGAATGCTGATCCACTTCCATCCTTTGACTGCATCCAGGTGGGATGCAAATCTATTGCATTGGGATGTTTTGTTTGGTGGGGTTTTTCTCTAAGTCAACTCGCAGCATCAGCAGACAGTCACTTTATGATAGAGAACCATCCACCAATTACAAGAATGAACTTTGTATGAAAAGTATCACAAGCAAAAGTTTCAAAAGCACATTATGGAAGTCCCTTTCAGTCTCTATTTTCAGCTATTTAAAAGTCTACCTGATCAAATTCAGGTACCAGAGGCTTGAGGGGTGACCTATATCTTTTTGGTTACCTCAAGGCTTTTGAGTTAGTACTAAAGAACACTTTATTTTTTTCCCCCCAAAAAAGGGGGAAAAATTATGGGCAAGAAAAAAAGAGTTCTGCCATTGCTTAAAACTAAAGTTATTATCTGCATGTTCTTTTACTTTAATACATCAAGTTTTATTCAGTCTTTGATTTTGCCAAGGGACTTTTGCAAGCTTTTCTACTGGGAGTAATCTTACTCCATTTGAACAGTGAGCATTTCAAAACTAGGCAGCCTTCATGAAAGCATGGCTGAATCAGTACAGTGAGTCATTAACAAAATAAAAACACCATTGTAAATACTCTGGCTGGACTCTTGTCACCTGCTCAGTTTTTCATCTTTGCACAATTAAGATTGTGCTGATTGTCTACTCATCTTGTACCTGGATCCCTGGATACAGGATTGACATGACTGGACTGTTAATGTCAAAAGCAGTTTAATTCTTAAAAAAAACCAATTAAGAAAAATCAAGACTCTAATCAGTACAAGCAAAGGAAAAAAATATGAACACTTTTTTGTGTGTGTATGTTGTCTCTGCTGTCACAATTCCTTCCAATATTCGTATAACCCATTGAATAATTTTAGTCATTTCAGGTAGAGTGACAGAGATCTCAGAGGCATTAAATTCCTTCAGTTTTTGTGAAAACAGGCAGCCCTTCAGATGAGTGAAATACAATCCAGTGATACACTGTAAAAGGCTACACATGAGCTCAGTTTTATTATTAGACACCAGTGCACCCCACACAAAGCAGAGATACATGAAAACAGATTTCATGTGCCCTGCTGCTCAGCTGTTACCACAGTTGTGCATCTTTGGCCTGCATTCTAGCATTTTTCCTCTCCTCTATTCTGTTCTCCCATCAAGGCAGTAAGCAGTGAAACACCTGAAAAGCACAGACATCTGCTGAAGCAAATAGTATTTTTTTAAGCAGTAGTAAACAAGGTTTATTAGCAGTTGAGTTATTCTTCTCCTACTTAGTAAACAAATGGCATGAACTGATTCTATCTTGGTCTTACCAGGACTGATACTTTTCATGAAATCAAAAGTACTTGAGCCTGGCAGAGCAGACTTCCAGGTTTGAGGCCAGGGTACAGCAGAGTAGACTTTGTATGGTTTTCTGGACATATAGGCTTTCTTCCCCACAGTACAGGACAAGTTGAATTCTGTTACCTTAGGAATAAGGACTCTTTGGTGAGACATGGTGTTAAAGTGGAGAGTAGTTGAAAATAACTCTTATTCACCATCTTTTTCTCCCTTCCTTTCTATTCTTCATTTCCTCTTTCTTATCATCCATATGGGGTACCAGCATCCTACTGTCCATAGATAGCTCCTGTCTCCAGGCAGGCTATCTGTGTGTCCCCTCGCTGTTGCCTGCATATTACTAAGGCATCATTTAATGCCCACTTTCTGACGCTGTCTCCATGAACTCTGAGGTAGTCAAGCATCATGTCCCTTTCTAGCACAGGGATGTTAGCTTTCTGGAGACATGGGAGATGGAAGATGTACATTGGTTTGATGGCAAGAGAAAATTTACTGCAGAAAGCTTCATATAGGAAAGACTGCAAAAAAAGGAGAACAGATCAGATAGGGAAAATAATCTGTTAGAAGCAATTTACCTTCTCAGCAAAATGGCAGCTTCCATTTAGGATGTTTTCAAATGCTAGCTACAAAACAATCCTGTTATTTTCCCTGTAAGTAGAAAACAACTTTGATTTTTTGCCAAGATCAACCATATTAGCAATGTGGCTAGGACAATAATGGAGTAGGATGCAACTTTGATATTGAGTATACTGATTACATGCAGCTTTGTATGTAGATTCTTTAAAGGTATTTTTTAAACCTCATTGCATGTTCATTAAAGCAAGGAAGAAATGCCCCTCCTCAGTCAGTGACAGACAGGTTGTGACCTGTGGCAGAAGGTGTATCTCTCTTGGCCTGGATTCTGCTCTCATCTAGTCTAGTGTGGTCGTATTAGGATTGATGAATTGCACAAATATAGATGAAAGCAACCTCATTTCCACCCTGTTCTTTTACAGTTTAAATACTGCGAAAGTGACAGGTGAAAGGTCTAAGTTGCGGGAGGGGGATTTAATTTGAATCTGTGAAATCGCCTGAATGACAGAAGCTCAGGCTGGCAGATGAGCAAGCCAGGGATGCACCACAGCTCTGTGTTCACCTTTCATTTTAGGTGGACACTACTTGGTGTGGGATTTTAAATATGTTTATACAGAGTTCTGTGTTGGTCATAGTTTAAGTCCTAGATTAATCTTTTAATGCAAAGAAGCTGGCAGGCTTTGTACAGGCTGAAAAACCACAAGTTTGATAAACTAAGACAAATCTACCCTTTGAAGAGTTCAAGGAGAAGCTTCAGTTCATTTCCTGTTGATGAAATAAAATAATGTAGATTTTGGCACTGACAATAACCCATTATTAAAAGATGAATTAGCTATGATATTATAAATCATTTTACCATCAGCATTCCATATATGGAATATCTTGGGTTTGGGTTCAGATGCTAAGCTTGTCTTTCAGTTGGTCTGGCCTCACTATGTACTTGACATTACTACTTCAGCTTGGTGCCCAGTGACTAGAGTTTGACAAAAGCCTAGCCTCCTCCAAAAGGACATATACTTGTCAGCTGATCTTCAAAACAGCCTGCTCCTACTGTTAGATAAGGATTGGGCTGTTTCAGTGCGTTTGGTATTTTGCTTTCTAATGTACCACATGTTTTCCACAGAAAGAAAATACACAACTCTGACAAAAACATAACGTATTGTAACCTTGATGTCATCACTGGAGAAAGCTCATGCCTGCTGGTATCTTCAGTACAGCACACAGTAGCCCCTGGCTGTCCCCACAAAAAAAAGGAAGAATAAAGAACAGCCTTAAGCCACTTTTTCCCATTGACTCTCACTAACATCTGTGACTACAAGGATCTGGGCTGCCTAGGGCACATGCTCTCATTCTGAACACTTTAGTGACAGAGACAGACATGCAGCGTTTTCCCTTCTAAGTGTCTGGAATGATGGTACCTTTTTCCCACCCTGAAAGCCCACAGTACGGGAGTTAATTGCTGGATACTTTATATTTAAGCAACAAGCCAGCAAACAGCACTGCAATGCATATGTCCCAGTGGTTTTCATCAGGGAAGATCAAACACCGCAAGGATGTAATTTCAAAAGATAAACATTAGACTGTTTTCAAAGATTCCCATTCCCCCTCTGGCTATACAGTCACATACTTACCTTGCATTGAGGTGCTTGTTGGACTCCCAGTGAACAGATACTGTCCATCCTCTGACAGAAAAAAGACCCATGACAAAATGCATCAATTTTCTGCAAGGTGTTTGGGGTAAATTAGCTCACAGGGGTCCGCTGAGTGCTGCAGCTGACACTAACATGGAGCAATAGAGACTAGAGCAGGGGAAGAAAGGCGGCTAAAAGCCAAATGCTCAAGCTGCTTATGAAAATATACCGTGAAATAGCAGGTAAGCCTCACATTCCTTCTGACTCTAATCTTATTTCAAATTCTACGCCACACTTCTGTGGCAGCCATGACTATTAAACGCTGGCATACTCTCAGTTTGTGCCAGGCTCATGCTTCTGCTCTGTACTGAATCATTTGCTACTCTCAGAAATTTACGACTAGGTCTGGCTCCTCTAAAATCCTAAGGTCTCAATATTATTGTTTTTCACAAACTTTCATTCACAAAGTAAGCTTTCTTTCAAAAGCAAGGATGTATTACATGTTCATATGGCTGCATTCATGACAAGTTCTCAACCAAAAGTAATGTGTCCAAATCCCTCTTTTTGTTTAAAATCATCATTCATCCAAGAATCAGAAATGTTATCATATGACCAGTAACACAAAGAAATGAGCATATGGAGAGTCACAACAATCAGTTCAAAAGCAGCTCTGGGCTTGAAGCTGGTTCACAAGATATGTGTTGAATACTGGACACTTTGTTTGCCAAGAGAAATAGAAAGGGCTACATTTTATAAAAAAAATCATACTATGCATACATATTTCTTGGCTTAGTCTTTCTCTGATGTTGCCTGGAGCTATCCACTCTTACAGCATACAAAGGGCTAGTATATGCTATATACAGTTTACCCTGGACTTGTCTTACTTTCCTGCCTTCAAGTACAATGAGAAAGAGGAAAAAGAAAGTATTTTGAGACCTTTGCACTGAAGAACATGAGACTCTGGGGGAGAAGAAACAGCCCCGTTTCTCAGGCTGCAAACATTGGGCTCTAGTGAGGAAGACTGAGAGTAGGAGGAGAAGAGGAAAGGGCTCTGGGTAAGCTTTTAAGGACTTCAAGGCAGGAAAAACAAGTATCTTAAATGGCATGCAGCACAGAGGTTCAGGGGGATGGAATCTGTGAGGCCTGGGATAAAAGGTAGCTCTAGGATAGGAGCAGAGGAGTTGTGGCAGAAAGATGAAGAGGCTATGAACCATGTGGTTGCGACAAGGTAGCATGGACCACAGGGAGGAGCTACATGCCCTATATTGGCATGAACTGGAGACCAGATGTAAGGATGACAGGCCTCAGCCTCAGGCTGTTTTAGTGTGTCTTCGGCTAAGAGGCTTGAGGCTGTGCAATGTGGGAACAGAACATATTTATACTTAGAATTTAGGTATCTGCACACATATACAAGAACGGTGCCCCTGTGCTTTCTATCCACGTGATCATCTCTTTGCACTCCTTTATCCTCTTTTTTGCAGTGAGAATGACAGTAGCCCAGGCTCAGGTCTTCCCATCTGTGTGTTGAAGTTCAGCAGCACAACTTTTTCCATAACCATTGTGAACCAAGGAAAGGTTCTTACGTAGCTCCAGCTCCCAAATTGTATATGAGTGTCAAGCATAGGTTTCAAAGTAGCAGAGGAAAGTGGATAGCAGGAGAAAATGATGGAGAAAATGGAGAGAAAGAGGTAGATTTTTTAGATGGATGGGCTCATGAAGTCAATGTCTGAAAACTGTAATATGCTGAAAGTTCAGCTGCTGCAGTATTGGAGTTAATATTAACTTCAACAAATACCTGTCAACTTGCTCTTATACGTTCGAAAACTAATTTAAAAGAAGGCCAAAAGTACTGCTGTAAAGTTAAGCATCCCAATCAGAAGCAGGAATTAAACTACACATGCAAGAAAAGACTGTAATTCTCACAGTCCCATTTCAACGCTTAAGAAATCAGTTCCTCTATTGCCATTAGCGGGAGTTTGCTAGAGTGAGACCTGCAGAACTCTGTGCCAAGATATTACTGTTAACAAACACTAACATCTGACAAAGAAGGTACATTAGAAGGTTATTCTATACCTTAGGGAGCATTAGGTAAAGTGTCAACTGAAGATGCTATATAAGGGGAAAGTGCCAGGAAGAAAGCGAGTCCCTATAAGATTTCATTTAATGAGGGAACTGCAGCGCAATTCTTGAATCTTAGAGGCTACTATGCTTCTCAGTTTCACATGGTGTGAGCCAGCAATGATAAGAAGGCAAGGCTGATGACCACTGTGATATTTTTTTTTTTCAGACAGCAGCAACCAGGACGGAACGCAGCAAGCTACCCACTCAATTAGGGACATCTTATGCTATGAGCGTAAATTGCTGCTTTCTTAGACCTTTGGCCCAGCTACACAGAAAAAAAATGAAGGATACTGAAATATTTAAAAGCTCCTTCATGGATGAAGGAGCAGTGGCGTCTGTAACACTTCCTGCCTACTTGAACACCTACTGGGATAAAATTTGCTTTCTGGGCCTGAGAGAGGTGAGCTGGAGAGGGGAATCTGCATAGGCCATCTGGAGGCCGCAGTTAATTTTATAGCAGTCCTATATGTAACTTAAAAGAAAGTAGTTTGCAAGATCATGCCTCATACATACTATCAAAGCAAAGCAGCAATGCAGACAGCCTGTTCTATAAACAAGTGATTGCAGTAATAAGAAAGCTTAGGGCTTGCCTATGGAGTTGCACAGAACATCTTCCCAGTATAGGAACAGAGCACAGACCCTACCAGCATTTGTATGCCACTGATGTTTGTTTCTTCAAGCACTGCTGGCCAGCTTGAGAGGCTGGGCATATCACATAGGAGGAAGAGAAAACCAAGAAACTAGTGGACTCTGATAGATACAGATTTAAGGCAGTACAGATCTGAAGACCACTTAGCCACTCCAATTCACACTCTGCTGCAGGCAAGGAAGGTAGGAAGTTATCTTGCTGTCTTGACCTATGTTTTCAATTAGATTTCAGGAAAGCCACCCAACAGAACTGGCCCTGGGGCAAGTTCCTGGTTGACAAATTTCCTTTATTCTCCTGGGGTGAATTTCACACATATAACCTGCTGTGCAATCCTTTTCTTTCCAAAGTGCAGTACTTTCTCTGAATAACACCACCAAAATAAAATGCACACATTACAAAGAGACCTTCTGCCCTTAATGTCCCAGTGAGATGTGAGTACTACAACCCTGCTGCTCTTTCTTTTTTAATAGAAAAGGCTGCACCCTTAGCATATTTCATTTTTTAGAACGAATAAGTATGTTTCACTTCAGTGGCAACAACATGCCTTACCTAGAAAAGGATCTAATATCTAGGAGAATGGACCTGAAAAAAACCCAAACAAATAAGATGAAAGATTTTTAAAGTTTTCATATGTATGGTGAAAGGTGAGGATATTAGCAGGGAAGATATTAGAGAGTTCAGAATTAAGAGAGAGGACAAGCTATCCAAGGAGGCTGAGGAGAGGAAAGGCAAATCTCAGCCTCAATCCCTTGAAATGAAAAGTACCCTTAAAGCCTCCTGGTTTCACTAAAGAATTCAAATGCTCGGAGTATCATGAATTACAGCTCTGGTAACTCAAAACTCTTATTAATCTTCAAAGCTGTTCTTTCCAGATAGATGGATCAGTCCTGGGAGCTGGTCTGACATTCTTAAAGGCAAAGAAGGTGAAAGCCAGTAGTTCAACATTACAGGCTTTGTAATCTGGTAACTGTATATACATTTGGAAAGTCTTGGTAAGAGGTCATGGTAAGAACTCAGGGTTTCAGTCGACAAGGGATTCCATAGTCAACATACTGTGCACCTATGGAGTCAGAGAAAGAAAATGAATTGCAGTAAAAACACAACCTTGGGAAGCAAGTCTTAGTTCTATTTCCAGCCTTTTTGAAGATTTCACTTTCTTCTTTTGTAGATTGATGTTTATCTGCTTCCCAGCTTCTGAAAGCTCAGTTAATGAGTATCAGTAAATAATTTTGTTTTCACAAACTGCCTACAATCTCAGAAAGTACAATTACACAGCATATGCAGTTTAGAGTACTCAGTTTTTTTTATGAAGGATGTTGATTCAGCTCTCTGTTTTAGCAAGGCCTGTGAATACATCTAGAAAATTATCTCTCTGGGAGGAAGACAAATCAATTTTAATCTTCTGCCTGTTTATTCTGATGTAAATCAAACAGGCTCAGTCTGCCCCTGCAGAGCAGGCCATGTTGTGCCGAGCTCGTGATGCACAAGGGAGTTCTTTCTTCAGTCGAGAGAGAGACAATGTGGCAAGCATATTGATTTTCCTAAATACATACTGAGAGAGCACAGCAAAAACTCCTGGGTGTGTATTCATGCCTGATGGGTATCACATCTTTCATCGTTACTTAAGTACTGAGATCCTGCTTTCTTAATCCATTGACAAAAAATAATTTCATTTTCATCTTTACTAATCAAAGCTTAGTATCAATCTGCTATTTAGAGAGAGTGACTGAAAATCTCTGGCTTCTCTTCACAGCCTGGCACAGAAGCAGCTTATTGCTGTAATTAGCTTTAGTTCATACACTACCATGCATGAAATGTATTGCTGTAGAGGAAGCTCAATCTCAGAGATGAACAGCTGTGAGCACCAAGACACATCTATTTCAAATGTACTAAGTTCAATAGCTACTCATAGTTTGACCAGTTTTATTTGAAAGTTTCTGCCTGTCTCTTAGCCACTGCTTCCCACAGATATTATTGCTTGACCAGCCCTTCATAGTTCAAGGCTCATTAAATGAAGTGGTCCTTAAAACCATGATAGATGAGTAGGAGAGTTGAGCCAAAGGTTTCCAGATTGCATCAGGGCAGTCTGCAGAAGCTTCACACAGCTCCAAAACACAAGAAGTATAGCAGAGATGAGGGCATAGCTTCCAGAGAATCTCCCTATTAGGTGCACTCCTAGCGGCAAGTTACACAAGCTGAAAAGAATATGGCATCAGGCCTTGCTTCAGATTTGCTTTTCTCTCTTAGCCATGACTCAAGGCTAACAGATATGACTGAAAGTAAGGTTATATCTGATATTTTAAAAAGAGGAATGAGGAACACGCTTATTTACAGTGACAGCGTCTTTTTTCTTTCAAGAACCTTGAAGCCAAAGCCCAAGCTGAATTTTCTGGGGATCTTGGCACTTCTAGTTCAGGAGAGAGCTGAAGAAGTATCCTGGGGAAAGGACTATCCTGGCAACATTGAAGTGTTGTCCCATACTGCCACATGGGACGTTTCTAGCCATGACAAAAGAAGGAAGAACTAAAAGTATTGCTACAGCTTACTCTGCTTGAGGAAACCAACCCAATTTTGAGCTCAAAGCAGTTGGACAAGCACCCAAATCATGAGGTATTTCTCACAGCCAATCTGAAACTCTTAAAGTGCACACAGCCCTAGAAATTACTATTTTCATTGTCCAACAGGATTTTGGAAAATAAATGAAAGGAAAAAAAAAATAATATAGTACAGTGACCTCAGGCTGTTGAGTGCTGACACTTATGTTGCTGTATGGTCATGGCAAAGTCACTTAACCTGTCATACCTTTATTTTCTACATTTAGAAAATAAGATCTATAGATGAGCTCCTCAGCTACCACATGAAATCTAGACACAAACTTGCCAAAACTTCAGGGCCAGACTAGTTTGGAGATTCTGCATGGTATCCAGCGCTGACAGGGACATTAAAATTTTCTTTGCTGGTGTAAAGGGTAAAAGAGAAAGTCTGAAAAATCCATCAATATTTGCAATGCAGGATTAAGTACAAGGATGCTGTCCAAACAAGGAACATTTTATGTAAAATCTGGACACTAGAAGTATATATAAAAGGAAAAAAAAAAAAGTCAAGCTCATCCCATCTCTGCAGTCTTTTGCTCTGTGGAGCTGTGAACATTTCCTAACAGCAGTCAGTAATGAGGACTGAAATCTGTGAACATGACTTTGCTTTTTCTACTGCTAAGTGAATACCTTAGAATAGGAGAGCACCTATCAGCATTTTTGGGAGTATTTAATTTTATATAGTAAATAGTATCCTGTTTCTAGTCCTTTCATACTTTTCTGAATGATGCTACTTCTGACCTTGAAAAAATTGACACTCTTTGAAACACAACAATCGAATGGATGATCAAATACTGGAAACACAGCTGAAAAATGAGAACTATAAGCAGATTAATTAAAGGCATTTAAAAAAATAACCTGGCAAGTTTAAATGAGTTGAATTCCCATTAACTTATTCCCTCTTGTCTCCCAGAAATGTCTCATTTGAGACTGAGATAGTGTAGTCCTTGTAGTCATGACACTGCATACAAAGTAGCTGCTCTTTTCCTTCAGACAGAGGAAAATACTTTAATTGCTGCCTTTCTGAATGACAGCACATACCAGCCTTGCTAAAACATGCCCTCAGTCTTATGAGAAAAGCCACAAGACATAAGGATACTTACTAGTGTTCCATAGAGTCCACGCAGGAGTATCAGGGACTGAAATGCACTGTGCCACTGATCGGAAGATTTAGCTCCCTGCAGCATTCAGACGGTTGGCCCCATTATGGCCATCAGGCGGCTGAGTTAAAGGGTGGCCTTGCACAAACATAAACAGCTTGTCAGCACAAGCCAAAGAGGCGGGCCTGCCCTGCCAGCCACAATGCGAGCCAATGATTAGCTTCTTCACATTCTGTGTGTTCAAGATATTGTGTTTCATTCTTAGGCAGAGGAACAAGAGGGACTGACTCGGGAGGGCTATTGCTTGACAGTTTACTGCTAGGCAGTAAAACCCTTAAGGTGGAAGGGAAAAAAAATCAATTAGTCACTTAAGGAAAATGACATATTTGCTGCATATTCATACACTTTTAGAAAGTTCACAGGCAACCCCCATGCATTGTTTCTTTTAGGTAAAACAAAGACAGAAAAACCATGTTATTTAAGTTTAGCCCAAGTTCACTGTGAAAAAGTTTCATTTGCAAAGTCTCTGAATTTTATTCTCTCCACCCTTTTTCTTATTCTCATCCTTCCTAATACACTGTTTGCTGACATTGGGGTTTCTGCTTCTCTGTCACAAATGTCTTACTCTGACCTTCTTGACCTAATCCCACTAGCCTTCATTGATCCTCCTATGATTGCTTCTTTTCACTTCCATCTTAACTGCTCATTTGTTTGCTCATGATCTCTGTCAAAGAGCATGGTCACCTTAGCATAAGGTTATGCAAGACCAAGCATATCTAGCAAGTTACTGCTGTCAAAAGTGGAGGTGTTGGGTCTCTTTTCTACACCACATCGTGCCCTCCTGTCAGTTCCCCCCATCATTTCAAGGAAAAGTAATGCAGTACAGAAGCAATTATTTTTCTGTCAGTTTTGTGATCTTAACAAAGGGACAGAAGAGGTATTGCACAGAGTGAATACTCCCTGAAATTTAAGCTCCTTCTGATCTCACCTCGGCCATCTATGATTCCACCTGTCTCCCCAGGTTCCCCTCTCCTTTATTGTTTGAATTGTTCCTAGTTAGCTGAATGCCCTGCTTACAGCTGCTGATCTCATTTCATCCCAGCTCTGTCCTACTTTCTTACGCCTCTAGTTTGGCTGTGAGGCCTGTCTGCCATCAAAATCAGTCTCATCAAGCCTCTTATAATAATTCCCTGCATAAATACCATGTTTTGTATTGCAGCCTCAGCTTTGATGAGCTTTTTCCTGCTTTGGAAATAGTTAAAATCCTCCTTAAAAAACATGCCATCTTTTAAACTTTCACTGTTCTTTCTCTGACCTTTCTAATTAATTCTTCTACCTCTTCCTCTCTCACAATCCTTAGGCATCCTACTTCTTCTTATATTCTATTCAGCTTTTATTATTTGCTTGTACAGGTTCCTGTACCACTTCTATGTCAATGATTTATAAGCATGCATTTCTATTTTTCATCTTTCTGCATTTCCTCAGTCCCATTTTTTTACCCTGCATTTTAGGCAATACTGTATTAAATGCCTTGACAGCTCCTAATTTTAAAATCCTTTTCTGGGGGCAAATTAAAGCAGTCCAATCACACTACATTCATTACAGTATGGTCTTGGCACCAGTCATTTCCCTCCATCTCTGCTTTGGTAAAGGAGCTGTGCCCCCTGCAGAGGCAGATGCTGAAGTTAGCACTTCGTTCAGATGGGCAGACTATCAGACTTCTGCTGACAGGCTTCTGTTGACAGGCTGTGCGAGTTCTGGCACATAATGCTGCACCACAGTGTACTGAGCGCATGTTTGCAAGTTCTTCTTCACAGTGAGACACAGTAGGAGTATTCTTCGATGATACCTGAGATTCTGGTGCAATGGCACAGTTCTGTCAACTGCCACACAAGTACATAACCTCCACAACCTATACTTTTGTCCACACTTCCTGCTTAGTTAATCCTGTGCTATATATGTCAACAACATTACTTTACCACAGCTCTTCTCTTCTAGTATTTTGCGTAAATCTCCACTCAGGCCCACTGCGTCATCACAGTATTTGATTACATTAATTATTTTGATTACTGATCCTGGATCATAGTCACAATGCACCTACATTATTCTCCACAGAAAATTCAGCAACTGAGGTCAACTTTAATTCCACATCCCAGCCACACTGGCTACATCCCCATGGAAGTCATGCTTTCTTATTCTGAGCTTCAAGGCCTTTTCAGAGTTTCTCTGTCCTTATTGATCTGCTACCACAGCTCTTTTCATCACAGGGCCTGTCTTTTCAGCCTTCTGTGTTCCTACAAAGCTCTTTTTTTACCTTGTCCTCTATGCAGAGATTTTCCTGCTTCATCAAACCATCTATTCTTCTTTTTTTTCTATTATCCACGTGTCACAAAATATAGAAACCATCTACCAGAATGAGAGCGAGGAACAATAAATAGGCAACAAGTCAAGATGTTTCATCTTAAATTGTATACGCCAGAAATTTTCTAATCAACCAACTCTATCGTTTATGTTATACACCTTAGACTGTTATAGTTTTTGCAGAACAGGACAGGGATCAAAAGCCCTTGATGGATACAGATCAAGTACCCAAACAATGTACATGAGATTGTGAAAAGACTGCTATGAAAAGGCTGTTTGTAGATGCACAAGAGAAAGCAAGCTAGCTATTGCATCTCTGATTCCCATGGCAATTTATTTAAGATGCTAATTCAGTGTAGCCACAAATAAAGAAAGAAAAGAGAGAGCAAGAATGAGCTGATTTAGTGGACTATGTTGAAAAGGCACACTTTAGACAAAGTCACCCTCAAACTGTGCCAAGGATGAAGTTGCCACTTTGTCCCTAAGCCTTGTATGAAAAGTGTTTCCAGCACTGCAAAATGTACCAGCCAGCCCCTAGCTAAGTGAGATGGCCAAGCTGATTTAACAGCTTACTTTTACCAAAAAGGTCATCCTACCTTCATTGCCATTCCCAGATACACAGGCCTTCCCCCTTCCTTACCCATGTTCCAGGAACAGTGTGAAAGCTCAAAGACCAAATCCATCTTGCTGGATATGTTTTTCAGGCAGATTAATGATCTGACTCATCTCCCTGCCACATTAAATAGTGCAAGAGCTAGTGTAGGGAAACAGTAAACACTTGTAGCTGGAAGCAAAAGAAGCAAAGAGGTGGAGACCAGAATCATCACCTTCTTTTTCACAAGCAGAAAGCTGGCTGTCATCCCCAGAAGCTATCATCCATTCTAGGATGAGATGTAAAATATGATTCCCAAAACCATGCCACTCACACAAGGTCCCAGAAGCTCCTGTAGCCTCTTGTTTGATTTCCAGTAAGCACTAAAGTATTTTATTAAAATGTTTTCCAAAACACTGTGAAGCTTTATTTTAATAAAATGCAAAATTCTGCAAAAATACTAATTTGATTTCCTAGGGAAAAAATGGTAAGAGAAGGATTCTGATGGGAAAAAAGGAGGAAACATTTACATTTTCTGCAATTGAAAACAGAAAGTATTTAGGTTATGAACCACCAGAACTTAACTTTGCCACTTCCTAGGTTTCAGGCTCTATAGGTTAACATTTTTACTCTGTCCATGCATCTATCTGGCTTTTATCATTTACTGTTTGCTTGGTAAAAACTGTTTTTCTCCTTTCCCTTTTTGGGGCCTCTCTCTGACCTTTGTTCTCAAAACACAACCATAGCTAGATGCCATTTTGCCAGTTCTCTGCTTCTCCTTTTGAGTGCCGACAAGGAACCTCAGCCCCACTCTGAGGCTCAGCCTGACCAGTTCATATCTATACCTGTGCTGGCAGGAGACCTCTCCTGCTTCTCCAGCAGTAGCCACAGGTGCTGCAGAACAGAGTGAGAAGATTTTTGTCATGTTTTTTACTGGACTGGTTTCAGTGGGTAAAAGTGGATAAAAGTTATTCCCAGAAAGCATACAACCTCAAGCAATGAAAGACTTTGGATAGTGACAAAAGATATGAAACTCTGTAGATGAATTGTTTCATTTTTCTTCAAAAAAGGAAAAGAAATGGCAAGGCAAAGAGATCATGTGCAGATGCAGCACACTAAAATATGACGCTGAAATCAATGGGAACTTGGGCTTAGTCCCAGCTCAGACCATGTGCACTTTGAACTTTCAGCTCTTGGACTATTTTCTAATTAGAGAACCAGTGGAAAGATTTAACCCTTCAGTGATGCCTCATGAGGTCTAGCAAATGCCAGAAAAAAACATCTGGGGATATGTCTAACCCCAGGAGGCCACATCTGAATACAGGAAATATCCCTGTGCTCCAAGCGGCCTAGTGAAACAACTGCTGTTAGCACCTCACTCTTCATGGCTCTATAAACAGAAAGATCAGGCTTACAACTACTCCTTCCTGCACTGCTGAACAATTGCTGGGATCTCCCCCTAGTTTGCCAGCTCCCCATCCAGAACCTGCCTCTCTTCAAGGCTTGTCATGTCTCCTTCTCAGTAATAGAACACCAAGGATCAGATCAAACAGAGATATCTGCCTGAACTTAATAGTGTAAATAATGCCAAATTGTACACCACGACTTGCTTCTCTACTTCTTGGGAGTGGAAATGCAGCAGACTATGATAAAATTATAACTGTAACAAATAATATAAATATTATAGCATTAGAGGCTGTGAAAAAAGAAACTGGGGTTGTATAGCTGATGTACGTCAACAGCTGACATACTACTTCTATCCTATCTGGTGTTCTAGTTATATCTGGACTAGAGATTTCATCTTTTATATTCCTCTAAAGTGGCAATATTATGTCTTACCTATTCCACAGAAGTACTGTGTGGATACATTTGCAGTGCTTTGAAGCAGTCAGTGGAAAGATTTTGGATGTACAAACTGTTACTACTTTCATTAGTCATTTGAGAAATAGGATAACTACTTTGGCAGCTATTTTGTTTAAAATTTCCTGCGACCTCTAAGGTCACTCATTCCAAACATAACACAAACACACTAACAAAAGGAGAGAGGCCTCCAAAAATACATACACAGTGGGTAAAGATTAACTTTGAGGTTGTAGAGCACAGTAAACCTACAAGCTTAAATTTCACCTCTGCAAGTTTTCTCCCTGTTTTCCTTGAGTTCCATGTCCTGGTAAGAGGCAGCTGACAGGCCCTAGTTGCCACAGAGGTTGGAGGAGGCCTTTCAAGTACAAACTTCTCTTTGCACATGTGTTTCATTTGCTGTTCAGGTGTGCTCTGCCTTACTTGCAGACTAAGGGCCTCAACTTCCCATCTCACCTGACAATCTGGTAGCCTGAGGTTTTGAGCCTCAAGTTTGTCTACACTGCGCTGTGCCAGCAGGGTAGCAAGAAATATCAAAGCTAGTTCTAAAACAGCTGTCTAGTATATGTTCTGCTAAAGTGCTAGAGAACTCAATGAAGAAGCAAAGCAAATTAGTCTGTCTTGGACACCATACTGCCATAACTGGGCTTCTACATCCAAGCTGATTATAACCTACTTTGACCCATGCTATCCTACACTACAGGCATCTCCCTCTTAAATTCTGTGAATTAATCTAGACCCAACATCTACATTTCATCAACATTCACTGTTGTTCAGGGGTGATTCATACACTTTTAGTGGGGTTTTTCAAACAGTGCAGAAATATCCTTCACCTGTCATTAGCTTTACTGTTCACAAAAGTACTTCAGAAGGACAAATGTTTTTTCTCTGGAGCAGACCTACATTCAGTTAGGTACTTCCAAAGAGTCACTGACACTACACCCTAATTTAAAATTACAAGATGACTCGTCTCCAAGGAACGTGTTTCTAGATAACACAATAAACATTTCCAGCAGTACCTTTGGAACAGACAAATTGGTATTAATAAAAACACACACCATCTCCCTTATTAGGTATGGCCTTTGCAATATGGCCTTGTTCACAAAAAAAAAAAAGCTTCCCTAGTTCCTCACACTTCTCTATGGGCTGAGATGGCCCTGCTCACACAGAAGTATTCAAGGGAGACATTCAAAAGAACTCTCTTGTAAAGATCCTGCTACCATACAAAAAATAGATATGATTAACTAGAAGACTGCCTTCAACATAGCATTGGCTCCTGCGCCCCTAACAAACCCTATCCATCTCACACGCAGCGCTAAATATCGCACGTGCTGCTTTGGCACAGAACCAAACCTCTGAAGAGCAATGGATGCTCAGACACTAGGGGGTATCTGCCCATCACAGGAAAAATGCTCAGATTAGCAATGCAGTGATCCTGATTCAAAGAAAGCACTTTAATATATGCCTTCCCTTTAAGAATATGAGAACTCCAACTGATTTCACTCTCACATCGATGAGGTCAGCCATGGATTTATTCAGGAACTAAAAGGAATTAACTCACTTCACACACATGCGTGCCGTGAATAACGGCAAGAGTGGTCTGTACTTCACAGGGCAGATGTGACTTGTCCCTCCCCAGCCCTAGTGCAGATCAGCACTTTACCCCTCCTTGAATGAGACTACCCATGTGTTTCATGGCATCTGTCTAATTGCCAAATCAGAGAGAGGGGTATACCAAGAAAAAGGCTATACCCAGCTTGCTTCTACATCCTCTTTCTAGCCAGCTAGCCTAGAGAATGTGTGCTAGTTACCTAACATGCGGAAACACTTAAATAATTTAAACACTTGAAATGGAATTGCAGAGGTCAGGATCATTCCCTTGAATGAGCAAATGCTTTTAAAAGATGGTGAAGTATATTTATAGAAGCCTGCAAGAAAACATGACAGTGTTTTCAGTATCCTCATATAACAGACTAGTAAGAGGGAATTTTGATGAATTCCAGGTATTCAAGTCAGGTTCCTGGTTCCAGGTTCAAGTCAGGTTCCCTTTCCCCTATAAAAATAGAGCCATGCCAGCTCTCAAGGAAAGCTCTGTTCTAGAGGTATTCTGAACAGCTGGAGAGGGAAAAAAGACTTTGATATCAAAAGACGTGACAAATTTTAGCCATGAAGAAGATTTCAATTAAAATATAAAAGTCCCTCGATCCAAGTAGCATATGGCTAAAGCTGCCACATAATCAGAACCAAACCACTCCATATCTGGATTTAATTATGTCATGCTATTTTTTAGCAGCCTAAGAAAACTGAACAACCACCTGTGTAAAAATGGATAACAGACAATATCAGCAAAATAAGCATGCAAAGGTTCTTATTAAAGAACAACAAACTAGTCTACAGAAAAATGGCTCACTGCAGAGCGAAACAATTAATGCTATCACAAATTCCTGTATGTTCTATAAAATTCAAGCAAATCTACTAATCTAATGCATATTGAAAGAATGGAGTTCTTTTCAATATGCTCTCGCTGATTTGAAAATAAATTAAATTCACAGTTCGCTAAAATGCTTCAGAAATGTGTATTTTCTTATGAGTTCTGTACGTATTTAAAACAAATTGTCCATAAGGAAATACTTGTATGAGACTGTATGTTTATATAGCAATTGTAAGTTATGGGGAAAAATGTACGTAAGAACATACTTGTAATTAATATAGAAGTACAAGGGACATGACTGAAAATTAAACATGTCATTTAATTTCTTTATTCAATGTGAGACTAAAATCAGCTAGATTATATCTTTTTATTGGGAAACAAAATGTCTAGATAGATTTAGACAGAAAATGTTAGCTAGACAGAAAATGTTCACTGGGAGGAAGGAACTTAAAAGTCTTTTGAAACATTATCTAATAAGCAAAGAAGTCTGGGATATTGTATACTCTGTCTCCAGCAAAGAAACAAATATATATACAAAAGCAATACCAATGCTATCTAAATTAGTAAAGGTATTCTGAAGATATGCAGAGTGAAATAAAATTTAAATCTCTGTATCCTGGATCAGGCATCACTATGATATTTTTATAGTAAAATGAAATCAGTTCTGTCTCAGTCTGCTTTTTGTTGTTCTATTTTTTTAACTGACATTTAAAAACAAACCAACCCACTTCTTTCAGCAGTCAGTGTTCTTATTGCTCTAAGAGTAATGAATATTCTGCATCATTCCTCAAGCAAGGACTCCCCGATTTCTGTTATAACAGTCCCAGCTGCCTGACTGCAGCCTTTGAGTTGACCCTGTCTACAACATGGATTAAATTATAGCTTGCACACTGTGATTCTATTGCATGCAAGGAACAAAATCTGTTGTGAGGCAATATTGTATAGTACCCAGTGTCTGGATGAACAGCAGGGCCTGAAAATTTCTGTGCATTCACTTGTTCCTTTCTGCGTTCTTGTCAAGATCAGCAATGTGGCACATTTAGGAGGCTTCCTGCTTTCAAAGGACTGTTGTTTGCTCTTGGTTGCTTTCTGACTCAAGCTCAAGCTGAAAGAGACCTCACAGAAGGAGGCAATGATAGTCACAATATAACTGATGAAATTAAACAATTTCTTACATCAATGTACTTATTTTAAAGCTATATTTCTTGGTCATTTTAAGGAACAAGTTAAAGACAGCAAAAAGCATAAGTCATCCAGAAAAGAAGCTTATCTTGCAGTCAAGTCCCACTGGCATCCCTAGATAAAACAAGGTCTAAACCAAAACACGTGTGAACACCTTGATATTCCAGAGGATTGAAGAGCAGTATATACACAATTCAGAATAAAAGGACACAGGCACTCTGTAAGGGAGATATTCTGCATAATTGGAAACCTATTCAACTTTTGAAGGCAGGAAAAAAGTTAAATTTTCCCTGGAGCATTTTAAAAAATTCAGCTGAAGATGTATGGACCAGTCTTTGTGCCTTTCACTTTCTTCCTCATCCAAAGTAATCTCAGACTATACCGCAAATTCAAATACGACTTTTTAGCAGGGGAAGAGCCCAGGGGAAATCCTGTTCAACCAACCTGATAGACTTCTATGATGGCATGACTGGTGGGCTAGATGAGGGGAGAGCAGTGGATGTCATCTACCTTGACTTCTGCAAGGCTTTTGCCACACATAACATCCTCATCAGAAAGCTCAGGCAGTGTGGCTTGGATGAGTGGATGGTGAGGCGGATTGAGAGCTGGCTGAATGACAGAGCCCAAAGGGTGGTGATCAATGGCACAGAATCAAGTTGGAGGCCTGTGGCCAGTGGCGCTCCACAGGGATCGGTTCTGGGGTCAGTCTTGTTCAACATCTTCATCAACGACCTGGATGAGGGGACAGAGTGTTCCCTCAGCAAGTTCCCTGATTACCCAAACTGGGAGCACTGGCTGATTCCCCAGAAGGCTGTGCTGCCATTCAGTGAGATCTCGACCAGCTGGAGAGTTGGGCAGAGAGGAACCTCATGAGGTTCAACAAGGACAAGTGCAGAGTCTGACACCTTGGGGAGAAGGAATCCCATACACCAGTACAAGCTGAGAATTGACCTGCGGTAGAACAACTCTGCAGAGAGAGACCTGGGAGTGTTGATTCATAATAAGCTAACCATGAGCCAGCAATGTGCTCTCGTGGCCAAGAAGAGTGGCCAGCAGGTGGAGGGAGGTTCTTCTCCTCTCCTTTGCCCTGCTGAGGCCTCATTTGTAGTCCTGTGTCCAGTTCTGGGCTCCTCAGCTCAAGATGGACAGGGAAGTGCTGGAGAGAGTCCAGTGCAGGGCCATCAATATCATCAGGGGACTGGAACATCTACCTTCTGAGGAAAGGCAGCGGGAACTCGGGTTGTTTAGTCTGGAGGAGATTGAGGGGGGATCTCATTAATATTTACAAGTATCTAAATGGTGGGTGTCAGGAGGTTGGGGCATCACTTTCTTCTGTTGTATCCAGTGACAGGACAAGGGGTAATGGGATGAAGCTGGAACACAAAAAATTCCATTTAAACATAAGGAAAAGCTTTTTTACTGCGATGGTGAGGGAGCCTTTGCACAGGCTGCCCAGGGAGGGTGTGGAGTCTCCTTCTCTGGCAGCAGGGTTGGACTAGATGATCTTTAGAGGTCCCTTCCAACCCCTATCATTCTGTGATTCTTTGAAAACCATCAACAGAATGAATTACCATTTATTTTTATTCTAAGAAATCGTGTTGCAGCTATACTCACAAAACTCCTTGATACATGGAGGTATCAAATGCCATGATGTCTGCCCAAAGCAGCAGTTTGCTTGCAAATGTGCATTTTTTGTGGATTTTGATAGTATAATCTGTAAGCATCGTAATTTAATATTTCTCCCTTAAATGACCTTGCTTTCAGCTCTGGAGATACTCAAAACCCACCTGGGTGAGTTCCTGTGTGACCTGCTCTAGGTGGTTCTGCTCTGGCAAGGGGGTTGAACTACATGTTTTGAAGTCCCTTCCAGTCCTTAAGATTCTGTGATTCTGTGACTTTCTGTAGTAGCTGGGGTGAAATTTCTCATGCTAAATGTTTATCTCTTAAAAAAAACCAATCAGCCAAAATAATTTAGTTATTTCAGAGAACAAGATGAAGAAAAATCAGATTGCTTTCCATGTTAAAAATTCTGGTGCCTTTAGTTCAGAACTGTTAAATTCCTCTACTTGGCAGTAGGAGTCTAAACACTAAACAATAGGGAGAAGCTTTATTCCAGAGAACATCTTTTTTAAACTCACATGAAAGAAATAAAATCAGTGTATCCTGATGCATACTCATTTGGAAGATTAATTTTTGATGCAATATAGGCAGATTTCTTTCTGTTCTTTCCTAGTGTTCGGGGCTTTTTTATGCTGAAAATTTATAGCTACTCATGTTTAGTCTTATTATTTGACACTCATTAGAATCACAGAACAGCTCAGGGCAGAAGGATCCTTTAGAGATTGTCTGGTCCCGCTCCCCCGCTCAAATAGGGACACCGTGAGACAGTTTCCCGGGACCATGTCCAGTCAAACTTTTAATATCTCCAAGAATGGAGACTCTACAACCACCCTGGGCAACCTCTGCCAGTGTTCAGTCACTCTTAGAGTGAAAAACTGTTTCTTGGTGTTCAGAGGGCACCTCCTGAATTTCTGTTTGTTCCCAATGTCACTTGTCCTGTCACTAGGAAAGAGCCTAGCTCCATCCTCTTTATATCCTCCCTTCAGGTATTTGTACATGTTGATGAGACCTCTCTGAGCCTTCTCTTCTCCATTCATAGAGTAATTTATCCTTTCCTACATAGCAAGCCTCCATCAATGATTACAACAAGAAGATTGATAACATGTAAAGAGATGAAAATAGAAACTCCATTCAGGTAGATGTTGTTACAAGAAATAATAAAATGGTAAATACTCCATGGAGTCCTCTAGAGATGTAGTACTGTGGACAGATTTACACAGAGGGTTGCACCAGAGATGGCCTTAAGTATAAACCTTGCAGCAGAGTAAGATATTAAACAAGACACATGAAATCCAGTTCAATGAAAGAGGATAGATTAAGTTCACAAGGCACTGAAGGAAACCGGTAAGAGGAGAAGTATTCCCATGGGTAGCTCTCTCGGAAGACAACACCTTTACATATTGTCCTACAAAAATTCTCCCACATGAAATACTGTTCCTCTTATTGCATGTTGTACTAATCCTATTTCCTCTCTGTTAGGGCTGTTCCTTCCCTATTTACAGCTATGTTAGCCAGCTCAAGACCTCATGGTGGAAAAAAAGTGGGCTTTGCAGGTGAGCAATAGTGGAAGGCCTTGGTCCAGACAAAGCCAGTGAAATCTCTTTGGTGAATGAAGCCAAGTGAATGGAAAAAAGAGACTCCTCTGTCACTGTATTTCTCCAAGTTGGTCTTTAGTGGGATTATACTTTGTCTATGTCAAATAAAATAGACAACAATTGTCAGCAGCAACAATTAAGCCATTCATTTTGCCTTTTGGAAAATGATGGAGTTTCTTGTACCATCACACCCCAGCTGCACTCTTTATCAATTCCTCCTTCATGAAAATTGTGCTATTTGAGCATCTGTTCTGAATCAGTAGATAAACAAACCACTACAGACTTCTTTGCACACATATCCATTGATAGACAATCCTGTAAAGAGACAGCAATCTACTGACCTAGAGAATTGCATTGTGTAATGGGCAGCTCTACACCTACTTTTAATCTCCATTATCTTCTTAAACCAAACAGTTGAAGGGTTTTCTTGAGCTCTGTTTATAAACACCTTTATTTAGATAGTTCACCAGTAGTACAGAGGATGACATACTGATGTTGTGCCACATGCTGCTCTGGCAACACTCAAGACTTTCCTCAGTGTCAAACAGAGCTTTGTATATTTAAAAGTATATTTAGAGGAAAAAGCATTCCAGATGATGGGATCAGACTAGTGGGGGTCTCTGTTGCTGAGAGATCTAAGCAATCTTTTCCCACCTCCATAAATCAGGGCTGCATAACATCAGCTCTGATTTCTGCTAGGGTTAGCTGGCTGAGGCTCACAGAGCATCAAAGCTTTCTTCTTTCTGACCTCCACAGCACATGCAATCAGGTGGAGGTCCCCTCTAACTGCCCTCATGTCTTTAAGAATACAGCAAAGCAAAACTTTTCAGAAGACATTTTAAGGACAGAACCATTTTCAAAAGCATTACCCAGTGCTTTTAAAGTCAATGTTATGGTCTTTTGTTCCCCCGAAAGGATAAACTCGTATTTCCCAAGAAAGAAAAATAACAAGTGTTTTGTACAAGTGTTTTGTACTCCTCTCTTATCTATGCTCTCTGATGATGACCAAGAAATGAACATGTGTGGAAAAAAGAATTGCCTGCAATTATTATTATGGTGCCTGAACAATCAAGATCAGAGCTAAAGCTTCTGAGCCTTCTAGTAATTACATGAAAACAATGACTTCTTTGCTCATCAATAATTATTGATTTCTAGAAGAGCTCTGATGTCCATTGCACAATGTTCATTATAAGCATAGTACAAAGCTATCCATGTTATAAGCTTCACTATTAGTCCTCAACATGCTGTTAAAACAAACAAACAAGCTGGAAAATCATCTGTTTCTCACTTTAAATTGCACAATCAATTTTATAGCAAAAAAAGAGAATACTTTGGCTATTCTACCCAGGAGGAACACTGATGGCTCGAAGCCCATTTGGGGTAAAATTTTGCAACAACAACATGTCATATGAGTAACATTCACTTGTAGGATGGCTATGTCTTAGCCCAAGATTAATACATATATTGCTCTGGGAACTTCAAACATTGCAAAAGAATTTGGGTGTTACTTGGTCTAATTCTTTAATCAATTCTCAACCTTATAGCTTCACTTTTACATAGCAAATATCTAATGTCTCAGCATTAACTAATGACTAATTTCAAATCCGTCTGAGGGCTACACATACTGTAAGAAAGTTATGACAACCTATGGATTCAGATAAGTCAGTAAGGCAATGCTCAAAATGTCAACCTCCTCTTTCAAAAAACTAGCTCTTCCACTTAGGAGGAACTACTTCTCTGATTAAGATACATATTTCAGTGAACTGATTTCTGCCCAGAGAAGAATAGAAGTTGGTTCATTACAATACATTCACCAGAGGTAACTCACTTTCAGTCCATGAAATCAGTTCTTAAAAAGGCCCCTTGCATGAATGAATTCCCACTGAATTGAAGGGGAGGGGAGAAACAGAACAGAAAAATCATTTAACTATTTTGAATGACTCCCTTAGATATGTAAAGGAGGTTCAGAAGTGCTCAAGCCTTTAAATTAAGACTCCCCATCTTCCTAAAAGACAAACTGTAGTGACTTGGTTGATTTGGTTATTTCTGGTTTACTGTCTTTAAAACTAGATCATTACTTTAAGGAATGCTTTGAAACATACAAATGATAGGATGGGATATCAGAATGTTCTTAACAGTTATCTATACCACTCAGAATAAATTACTTTGCCTTTAACCTTCTACCTTATCCATCTGGGAATCATATTATTGTCTCCTAAAAAGAGAGGCACCTGTCTTAATATTCCTGAACTAATGAGCTCTGCAAAATCTCTTCAAAATGCTAGGTAACCAGACTGATAAAATACCTCCTCATCCATACAGATAAGGCTGGATTTATGATTAATTGCATGTTTGCAAATAATCTTTCAGACTGCTTTATTAATTGTTCCCTGTATGCAAAAAAAACCCCTGAAACTTTTGATGAGTACAATAACCCTTGTTTGTCAGCTTGCATTCATTTAGGTTCTTTAAACTGCTTTATGGAATGGACAACAGTGCCACTGTCAGAATATATTTAATTTTTGGCTGACATCAGTGCCCACTGTTAGTTTTTGATATGTCACCTTGATTACACAAGTTCCACTGTCAATGCAAAAAGTGATATTATTGCAATGTATAGTGTCAAACTGAAATGAAACAATCCTGGGCAATTCGAGGTATTTTTCAAGTTATCGTGTCTTTCCAATCACAATCTGGCCTTCTGCAATACTTTATAATTTTTATTCCTGCATATACAACAAGATTTATGACCTCATAACAAAAATGAGACTTAGAAATCATAGTGGTTTGTGCAGTATAAATTTCCAGAAGGAATAATTAAGCAATGTTGCTCTGTTCCATCAGGTACAGTTAAGTTATAGCTTGTATTCACATGCTATAGCCTTGCCTCATGAAGGATGATCAGAAGACTGTACAAACTGAATAAAATGACTACCTTCAGAACAGAATTATACCACTGTGTGTGTTATACCACTCTGTGATCTGACGGATTTTAAATAGTAGATATATGGTTTATAAATATAAAAACTGCTGCATACACTACACCACACCACTCAAACAAAAAGTATCCGAAAAAGTGATGTTAACAGACGTTTGACTCCTCCCAAAATCTACTTGTAAGATGGGTAAGGAGCAGAGAGATGGGGAAAACTGGTCCTCATAGAAGATACAGATGAAGACTCTCATCTCATATTACAATCCCCTTTGTCCACCTGGCCAAATCATAGTACATGGTCCGTGATGAGTAAACTACTGTCTGATGGTCATGTGTCATGCTGCTGCTATTTCATGTCAATAATTAACATAAAAATTAAGATCCTGTAAATAACTGCAGGCAGACATGCTTCATTAAACTTAATAAGGAGTATTAGTAATTAAGTTTACCATGACCATTATTAACTCAGTAAATTGACAATAGTGTCTTAAACTTTTTAAGGGGAATCTTCATCTGTGGCCCACAACTATTTTGTAATTGTAGCCACTTTTTGGTCAGTTGAGTTAATTTCAATTAATATACTTAATTAATTTTATAGATAAACATTAACAGCCTCAGGGAGATACTACAAGTGAATTAGTAAGATAGCTTTGAAATAAGGTCACAGTAAGTGTATGTCATTTTCTTATTTGCTCCTGTCTAGGCAAACACTGCTATCCTGATGACCAGTTCAGTTATAACATCCAACTGACATGTGTCTTTTGAATTCAGGTAAAAAGCCAAACAAGAAAGGTGATAACTGCATAAAAAAGGCTTTTTTCCCTTTCTTTTAAAAATTGTTTGTAAGGAATGTGAGGACAAGGATTACCTTCTGTTTCTGTGTGGCACTTAGCTCAATGATCTTCCAATAAAAGTATTCCTCAGATGCTACACAAATAGTAAAGAGTAATAATAATATACATGCAGAATAAAATGATACTGCCATTTGTACAAGTCAGAATTTCACACCAGATGTAACGACTGACAGTCTAATGAACTGATCTGACACGGTACAGGTTCTTAAGAAACAACCAAGCCCCATATAATTGGATTCTTAAAAAATTACAGCTGGTGATGAATATATTCAGTCATTTTCCTCATATTTTCTCTTCCTGCAAAGCTCACAGAAAACAGAAATACCCATATTTTATTTTTTCTTTAATATTATCAGGGATGATTAAATAGATTGTGCCTGCATGCAATTTGCTGTCTGAAGAACAAAACTCCGTCTAGGTGTCTGTGTAATGATAATCTACATTAATTGGTATCTCAGCTACCTTCTTATTTCCCAACTAAATTAGCATAATGCTTTTCTTTCAAACAAATTTTTAAGTCTTACCTAAGTCTCAAATCACAGAAATGCTTGTGGCAAAGCAGAGAGAAATTTGAAGACAGGAGGAAGGGAGAAAGGAAGGGAAGAAGGAAGGACTGATTTCTGTAACATGTTTATGGAAATTTATCCTTACCTACCTCATTTGCTTCATAATTATTTTTGTAGGGAATTGGGAGAAAGGAGGAGTCATCACAGAATACTGACTGGAAATAAAAGACCAACAAGAAGACTTTGTCTTTCTTAGGACTACAGGAGAGAGAAGGTGGTCATGGAATGCAGTGTTCCCAGTTTTAAAGGGCAGGGAGGGTGGAACCCACTTCCTCTAGGAGTAGAAGTAAACAATACCAAAACACAGTTATAAAAAGTTGCTTGCTTGTAGTAAGAGAGAAAACTTGGGAGTGACACAGAACTCCTGTCTTCAAAGAAAAGCAAAAAAAGCAAAGAAATACTGGAAAGAACTATGTTCCTTTTCAATATCTTGTTAAGTAAAAATGGATTTGGCACCATTAAATCAGACCATTGACTGCCTTGCAGGGATTACCTGTTTTGGCAGCTCACCCTGTGCTTTGCATGGAGAGTACTGAGAATCCTCTTGAACTGTAGCAAGTTGCAAACTGGCCAGACAAGATTGTTCTGGTGCAGTCACTGGTGTACCCTTTCTTATTCTTCAAATGAGGTCAATCACCAGGTGAACAGGTTAGTTCCATGATAAACCCCATATGCTGACTGGCTTTCCTACAGGCCAAGGTAAAACATCAGGCAGTTTTACGGCTCACAGAAGTATTTATGTGGCAGAGTGAAAAACCAATAAGGCAGGCAATCACGGTGTCACTGATCTGTTTACCAGGAACTAAAGGTGACACACCCAGTGAGCATGGGAATACTCACACTTCAGCGCCTTTAAAGAAAGTTACAAAGCACCGAGGCATTTAGTAGCAAACGAGATTTCAGCTCAGGGCTGCTGCACCAAGAACTGCAGGGGATTGTTTAATATTCAGTGAGCATATGCCTAAGAAGTCAGTGCACAAGCTATCAGAATTTCAGCATCCTGCTGCCCATTTATCAACTTTGCCTAGGCTTCATCACATTTACATTGTGGTTAACAGATTTGGGAAGAAAACTGGTATATGATGCAAAGTACAAAAGAACAGGCAAAAAGCTTATTTTCTGGAGACCCATCAGGAAGATATCTGAGCAGATTTTAAATAAAGCACTTCTGAAATTTTCCATCCATGTCCCAGATCTTCCCAGAAGAACTTCTGGAATTATTCAGGACACATATGAATAATTTCTCTGTATTTGAGAGACTTATGCAGGGGCTTTCAATGTTTAATCCAGGCCAGCAGTGGATTAACTGCCTTCAGCTGAACGCCTGCCATCTGACAACCCTTCCTTGCACACATGGCATTTGATGTCTGCCATTTTAATATTTTGACATTTTTGTGAGAGACATTGTCCTGAAAGGTCACCACTTGTCTCAGCAGTTGGCTGTCTGCCACTCAGCCTTGGGAACCTTAGCTCCACAGCTGTCATCAAAAATTGCTACTTTCACAGCTAAGTTTCAGGGAAGCTATGAATTTCTGATTGTACATGAGGGGAAAAGGAGACAAGAGAAAGGAAAGAGAGGCTCAAAAATCACCTTTCATTTGCTACAACGAAGACAAACATTTTTACATACATGTCTGTAAGATGAGGCTGAACCATTGCAAAAGCAGCTTATGAACAACAAATCACTCAAATATACCTGTGTTACAGCAGTATTATCAAGGGGGGTTATACTATGAATACATTTAGTCCTCTATGTGCAGCAAACAGCACAACATATGCACTTTCCCTGGTCACTTAACGGCAGTCACTTGTTAACTGCAATAATGATATTTTCACATGGCTCACAAAAAGCTTACAGCATCATAACAGTCCCTAAGAAATAACAAAACTTATAAATAAAGCAAGAAATGATATGTGGTAATGCAAACAAAACTGGCTACAGCCTGCATTTCTTGTGCAATTATCTGACATTTACATTTGGTACTGATCACAGGCTGTTTTCAGTAAGCAGATTTCATTGACAGCACAGTAAGAATTCAATAGCCATAAACTCAATAGGACAATGACACTACAGAAACTTCTAATTAGAAAGGAGAATAAAAGCGAAGATGCTGTTTCTTCAGTGCAATGAGACCAAAACCACATTAACAAATACCAGTGCTCTTCTTTTATAGTATCATTGCAACACTGAGAAACCTTCAGCTCTGCTGCTTCCCAACCACCTTACTATCCTGCCTTCATGCCACGCAGCAGATAAAGATCGTCTTCATGTACAGACAGAGAGAGATTGGTGAAAAACATGCATTGCTCACCGTGCTACGTTCATTGTTCTTATCGGGTCAGATGCAGACTTACTGGTGCCCCTTATGCCGGCTATTTGTTTACGCTTCTGTTAATAAAAGGTACTGTCGAGTTTCTTAATGAGAAGTCCGGGTCTGCATTTATGGATTTTTAAAGAAAAATATTCCAGGTGAAAAATACCATGGCAGGTTTCTCTCGTATGTGTTCACAAGCCGTCTACTACTGCTGAAGTATCTTTCTCGCTGTGTATCTAACCTAAGCAGAAGAACATCTCTTTAGAACTACCTCCTGCATTTGCTTGGCTTCTCCCCTCACAGACAAAGTAGCAAGCAGACGTCTCAAAAAATGACTGAACACAACTGCAAACTATTTGTTCAGAAAGCTGTCGTGTATCCTTTCCCCTCAGTAGCTCTTCCACTGACAATACTACAGAGAAGCCTTCCCTGTTAGGATGTTTTCAGCTTTCCTCTGTCTGCTTTTTCAAGCAGAACACTGAGGTAGAAACTCTAATTAGCAATCTGAAAATACCACACAGGCAAGGAATACTTACATTTGCAACTGTATTTGTGATATTTGCGCACTGATCCAGCGACTGGTGATTACAAAGAAGAGAAAGAGCTTTTTAGGCTGCCTTTCAAGCCTCTCAGCAGTGAAAAGAAGGCTGTTATCTGAAAGCTACTAATTTTCTGTATGCTGTGCTCTACTTGCTTCCCATGTGCATACAACACAGCTGCCAGATTTAATAACCATGTCAACCTGCTTTCCCCAAGCAGCAGAGATGACGGGATGAAGATGAAGTAGCCAGTGTGTTAATCTGTAGCTACGGCTGCACTAAGCCTTGAATGAATGTCAGTTTTATTGCCTTTGAAGAATAAAATAAACCAAATCAAGACTATTTGTAAAAAAAAAGCGCAAAAAGATTTCAGAAATGTTTATGTGTCACTTGCCTCAGTGACATCAAAGTACATTCACTTTTTTTTTCCCAGTTAACAAATCCTAGGACTTGAGTTAATTCCTTTTTAGATGTTGATCTTTCAGGATACATTTTTCCTAGCAGTACATTCTTGTACCCCAAAAACCCAAAACCATCAACTGACAAATTAGTTGAGCTTGCTTCCTTCCCTCCTCTCTGGTTCCTCTCTGGTTCCTCCGTGGAAGGAAGGATTTCCATACCTGTTTGCTGACTTCTTTCAGGAAAAAAAAAAGTTAATAAAAAAGGGGGGAAATTCTCATTACCATTTAAATTCTCCCATGCACAGTGGTTCCTAGAGCACTGGACTTTAGTATCAGATGGACTCAGTTCTCTGCCAAGGTGGAGCATTGCCGTACCTCCAGTTGCAAAACCAGTTCCATGGGAAGGAAGGGTGGCCAGAGTTTACATGACAAGAGAAGGTGCCAGTCACGCAATCAAAAGCAACAAACTAAAAATAAACCCAGGAGCATTCAATTGAATTTGCAACAGTGTGGGGATGCCGCAGAGATCATATGACATCTGTGTGTGTCTTTTTCTCTCTCTCATTTATATTCCCTTCGCTTCCCTTGGAGGCACCTGTCTCAGCAGGGAGTGGTTTCTGTGGAAACTAGGGACAGTCGGTTTTCCCCTCAGAGAAAGTGTTACTATGGCAACCTTACATAATGTATATGGCCTAGATTCTTTTAAAAAATAATCTAACACTGATTTTCTCATTATAAAATTAGAGCTTGTCTGTCTGGGGGGCAATAAGTACACTTAGTTAAAAATTGCGTTAGAAATGTAGGATAAAAAATCCCTAATGGTTACAAATTAAATGAGAACATAGGAGGCAGGCACTGTCATTGCATCACTCACAAAGACAAAATAATTTGTGAATTCCAGTAAACAAGGTCTACTACTTAGCATTTGTGGGAAGCAAGGAGGAAGAGAAGCATTTTCTTGACATCATGGCTCAATGTAACAATCAATACTGCATCTTATAGAGTGGAGTGTTTTTTTCTGTGTGTTTATTCTTCCAGCAACCAGGACTTCCCTTGATCATCTAAACCCAAATGCTGCTTCCATCTACCCCACTCAAAACTGAAATATCAGCTTCAAAGGTGCTTGCTCTACATTATGAAATGGTGCCACACAAAAACTCGAGGAAGTGCCTGAAAGGAGTTGCATGAGTCAGTGAGGCATAGCAGGCAGTGGAGCAGAAGCAGAAAAGTCACATTGCTGTTTATATGACCTTCCACTCAGCTCAGGGGAGACAAATCTGCCCACAGCCATGGTGGGGAGGACAGGTCTGACAGGCTGTATCAGGGAGGTGGGGAGGTCAGAGCCCTGGTAATGGGGCTGGGCAGGGCAAGGGGGCTTTGCCATCTTGTCAGCAGCTGAAGACCTGCCTGGGTTGGGAATGACATGAAGTGGTGGTAAAGTCACAGGTGGTTTTTTACCCCTGTGAAATGGGTAGGTAGATGCCTCCCCTCTCTCCCTTATCTGCAGCCACTCTGGCAGATAACCCTTTTATTGGTTATAAAAATCAAAAGTCAAATGGTTAAGAAAGCATAACTACTTGTTTACACAAAACCAGTTTGAAAAATATTCTTGGGGAAACTTTAGTAAAATCCTACCTCTGAGGTACTTGTGTGTGACTCAGTGGGTTGAGATCTCCCCTGACCTGTCAATCTAGCAGCAATTATTAGAGTAAACTACATTCATATACATGGGAACTGTTCTTCTTTACCCCTATTCAGAAGATGGACAAGAGACAGCACCCTACCTACAGAATATTTTCCCAAAGCTTACACAAAGTCCTCCCACACTGCGCTGTGCAAAGGGGCTCTCCAGGTGGGACAAAGATGACAGGAAACATTGCTTCAACACCACAGTGTTTCTGTTCCTTTCTTGTGTAGTGGAGACATTTTTACAAAGGAGACTCATGCTGCTTGAAGGTGAGGTATTGGCTGGGATGTTGTTTCTCCAAGCAGGTGTTCAAGAATCAAGACCACGGTTTCAAAAAAACCTGCTAATGCCACAAAAGATGGGACATTCTGTAATAAAAAAATCTCTCAAAGGGGTTTCCCTATACTAGGAAAAGTTTGGCTTTTTAAATTAAATTGCTCCATAAATTGCATTTAATACCCAAACTGACCTATAAAGGTGACTTATTCTGATAATTACACAGAGCAGTAGTCAGTCAGAGGCTGCATACACATACCTTTTTGCGAAACTCAGGTGTTCTATGAAGATGTGGAAGCATTAAACCTTATCTGCCTTTCACAAAGGAAAAACAAAGGAGATTCGGTACGTAGTCTTAACTTCAATTGGATTTGAGGAAGTTCATCACCACCAGGACATATTCTGCACCTTACACGACTTTTAAGGTTTATTAGATACCACATTCATAGGCAGACATTACACAGGAGTCAGTCCTGATGTTGTACTTTTGAACTCTGGGGCTCTCATGCTCTGTCTGGTGGTCACACCAACAACAATGTGTTACCAACAATCTTTTGCCTTCTAAAACTAAAAAAAATCCAACAACACACCACCAAAAAACCCCCCACAAAATTAGAAAATACTGTCCAAAAAAATCTTAATCCACTTCTGAATTAATCTTCTATACAAAATTACACAGTAATTAGACAATGTCCAATGAAATGTGCATTTACTGGTCCTAGGAAAGACAATATCTTCAAACGCAAAACACTGAAATGAGAAGATTCCCTAAGCAGGTTAGAAAGAGCTAAGCTGTCACTTAAACTCAAGTAGTTCTGACATTTTTGTGATGTAAAACCTTGAACTTCAAAGAGTATATTGCACAAAGACAGCAACAGGGACAAATTGAGAAATTAATATTGTACCAAGGTAAAGCAACGAAGTTAATAGCTTTTTTTAAAAAAGAAAAAAAGAAAAAAAGAGAGTAAATATCTGCTACAGAATGAGAAGGCTCAACTCCTTTTCATAGCTGTGCCAGCTCTCCCAATACAGAAAAGCATAGCACAGTGACAGCCAACATGGTTACATGGCTTCTGGCCTGAGTTAAGAAACATGCAGCCAGCTCAGCATGGAAGCAGCATGAACCTGGATCTCTCTGCATTTATCTGTGTAAATACCCTGTGTGTATCCAATTCATGGACACTTAAAGCTTTCTCAAGCATAGGACTGGGTGTTTGGGCACCAGCCTCGGGAAAGGGGCATCTCAGCAGTACCAGCACACTTGCAGTAACCCTTACTTTCATTTCTTACCTTAAACTCTGCCTGTAGCTACCTGGGGATCCCAGCTTACCCAAATTTCCAATCTCTGTTAAGGGACCTGGCTGAGATACTGCTGAGAAGGCAGTTAGACTAACAAAAGAAAGATTTGTGTTCACAGCAGGACTCAGGCACAGAGATGCAGCTGTAACCTGTGAACTTGCTGTTGGTTTCCTTCCAGCAGGAAGTTAACTCACTCCAGGGGTCCAAGCTTCTCTTGACAGCTTAGCATCTGCAATAATGATCTCTCCATGAACAGACTCAGGAAAAAAGTAGCTGAGCTGTTATGACCTGGACATTGTTTGGCTCATGTCACTGAACATGACAGCAACCCTACAGTTTACCATACAGCTGAGAAAGGCAGACTTCCAGTGGTTATTTTAAATGGCATCCACCCATTCCAGCAGTATTTATTATCTGTTTCCCACATCTTTCCCCATGTCATTACATCAAATCTATGAAAAAATGTATTAGCAACACATTAAACATGGCTTTGCCTAGGGATAGAGAGAAGTGTCAATAGAAACCCTTAGTACAATACTACCTTACTTATTCCAAAAGAAATCTCTACTTAACACACCACCTCACTTAACTCTGTGCTGGGCTTTTATATAGACAAGTGACTTATATTTCCAGAGTATTGATTGCTCCTCAGATTTATACTGCTCTTGAAACCACAATCTCTTTCCTCCCACGATCCTACTATACAGAAAAGGTCCTTCTTTCTATCTACTTGAATTGACATGCTTCAGATGAGAAAAAAAAAAAAGTCTTAGCAGTAAATAAAGGGAGAGACAGATTCACAGAGAGGCACAGGCAGGGGTGTCAGCTTCTAACCACAAGGTGCCTTGCAGTCTGCAGATCTGCCTGCCAAGAGTTCTGTGCTTAAGCAATCCACAGGAATGACACCACAAAAGCCAGCACATTAGCACCGAGCTGCCTCTTAGCTACTGCAAAATGCTAACGTGGAAAACTCTCACCATGAAGCTGGTACACTCCTCTGGTCTGCAGGAAAATGCCCATCTCCAACTGGAATCCATTCATACATACCCATTCTCTTAACTTCCTTTCTCACAAAAGCTGACAGATGAAGAGGTGAAAGGCAATTACAGTACTGAAGAGATGACATATTGGAATTCAAATCTACTAGCAGGCAAATGAAAGTTTAACCAACATTTCCTTATTTAATATCTTTTATCAAATATCAGATTAATTAAGGTAGGAATCCCTCTGAAGCTGTTGTCCTGATATAACTAATAAAGGAAGTGAGGAGAGAACAAAGACCACTATGTAGCCTAGTAGCCAGGCTGTCGTTTAAGGCACTAACCTTGAAAGTTCAGTCTTTACTTCAGCAATTGTCTGTTCATTAGTAGAGTCAGGTTTCTGTGTCCCTGATGCTGCAGTTCAACAAGTGCTTTCTGAGCTCTGCCAGACTAACTGCTTCAGAGAGAACAAGCAGAGTGTCTTCTGTGATGGTACTGCCGTGTCTAGGTATGAAGGAGATGCCTAGTTGCTCACCTCTTGCTGCTGTGCAACATCTCCAGACATATGGGTTACGTTGCAGGTTTCAAAGATCTACATTTACGCCCGGCGTGTTTAGGGTGGTCATTAGGTACTTAAAGCCATGTCTACAATGTGGGAACAGGGCCACCTGAGCTGGCAGGGATCTGCATGCTGATTCATAAAGCAGAAATGCTGGGCAGTTCAGAGCAGAAACAGACAATCTGGCTCTGCACGGACACTTTAATAAGCCCTAGTGCTATGCACAAGGCTGGATCTCACTGTGACTCTCCTAGATAGAAGGTTCCTGAACTCAAGTCCTCCCCAGAGAGTGGGCAGGACCTACATCTAGCCTTAGTCCCTACACAGATCTTGCCTGAGTTCAGCCAAGGAAATAGGCATTATGGGGATTAAAACTAATCTGATTTCATCTAGCCTGGACACACACAGGAAACAGATCAAAGGTGGATTTCTGCCTGGGAGTCTCATGGATTTCAATTTCAGTTAAAGCTCCCAACTGCAGGTCTGCCTATTTCTTTCTTTGTTTTAGAAGCAGAAACCATTGCCAAGGCTCTGGCAGCCAAGCCAGAAAATAGTGACAAATAGCGTAAACTGATCTGGCAGGCTTCATTAAGGGCAGATTAAACACTGACAGTCCCCAGGCTTTTTGTGATATGATTGCATGACATGGCCAATGAACTAGTCACTCCCTAGGGTAAGAAGCAGAGATGATGTTCAACTGTGTAGAGAGTGGAACATAGGCTATTCTGTGAAATTACATGTTATGACGACGTAAAATGCAAAGCATCATCCCTAAACAAGGTGCTTCACCTCAAATAAACCCTGTGAATAGCTAAATATAAGACTGTCTATTCCTAAGACGGCTAAGTGATGTAGACGAAAATCAAGATACTTGCAAAAGGCCGAAGCAGAAATTCAACGGTCCCTCCCAGTCAGGGTGTCTTGCCTTTTTTCCTAATGTAAGGTCCACAGCTCTCTTCATTTAAGACTTTTTTTCAAGAAATATTTGAGACTGGTTCCTCATTTACTGGGTCAAGTATTATTTTATCAGAATGACAAGAACTCTGAGTTGACTGTGCTAGTGACAAGGTTGTCTTGGACTTAAAACAGCCTCCTAGTTCCTACCGTCTACTTGTAACCTGATGATTTTCCTTGCTCTATAGCATGTTTCTAATCACAAAGACTGCACGATAACCTTTCCCTTTTAAATCCAAAATACTCCAAATGCTTCCAGATTTTCTCTTACATCACCAGACCAAATAAATCGATCCTATCTGAAGTGTTGCTACGATCCTATCTGAAGTGTTGCTACTTAACATTGTGTTAATTGACTCTTTCTGTACCTATTCTATCCAAATAGAATGCCTATTAAGTCAAATGCTTTTAAACTGAAATTTAAACATTTTTAAAACCCCCAGAACATCAAAAAAACAATGTTAGTCAGCAACCTTGATCTGATTTGTAGGTGCAGAATGAAAGAGCAGAAAAAAGCTGTGCTGTGTCTATACAGCTACAGGATTAAGATAATGACAAACAGAAGAGTAAAATTTGTCATTAATGATCTGAAATTATAGAGTTCTAGCAGCATAGAAATGAAAGGTGAAAGCCTCCTCTGTGCCTCAAGTCTTTATCCAGCAAGGCAGGAAATTCAGATACCTAACCATTAACATTATAATTGAAAAGCGGGAAACAATTCTGCAAACTTTTGTAGAACAGAGGATTTCTAATTCAGACAGAAAATTATCCAAGTTGCCATATTTATTTTTTAAGGTCTGGACTCGAGATATTCACATAAGTTTGGAAGAGACAAAAAGTGCTGTTGAATTTATCTTATGCCCAGTGAGCATTGCATCCCAGAGGCGTATCACAACTTCTTAGCTGTCTCATGGACTTAGAGTCACATGGAAGACCCTTTTTCAGTGCTGCAGTTTCTGCCTTTAACAGCCATCAGTGATTTAAACCAGATCTGGACAAGCCTCTTGAAGACAATAAATGCAGTGTCCTATTTTCAGGAGTTTACCTCTATTATTAAATAAAACTGTTTGACTTGCTTACAGTTTGTATAGGAGAGCAGGTAAGAGATAGCAGGTGGAACTGAGGTGTTGATATATACATGGGAAGATCTATCTATAAAAGGAATACCTCGCCAAGTCAAATATAGGTTTATGTGGAAAACAAATAAGCAGCTGGAGTCACAATTTGGTCCTTGCCTTGTCCACCTTTCCTACTCTTCCTGCTATACCTCGACAACATCACCACTACCAGCATTCGTAGCCTCCATTTAAACCAGGGAGCTGAAAAAAGAAAATAATTACCTTTAGCTTTCCTGCTTCATCAAGTCAGCAAGGAGACATTTTGTCACCTGCTGTGACACCATTTGTGTCCTAGAAGTTCTGAACTGAAATGGATGCCTCCACACTCCAGGGACGTCCAGAGGGAACTTTCCACAAACAACACTACTTACTTGGACTGTCTTTATGTTTGTTAAATACAAGGAAACAAGTTCAAATACATAAACCAAAATTATCCACCAGGAGAATTATATTCCAATGTGACTAACACATTCAGCTAGTTAGACTTCTTTCTGGCTTTACCTCCAATTTAAAATGAATTGAGTAACTTTCTGGGCGTCTGTGTGTTCCAAGTGGAATGGAAATGATGAAAGCACTTATTCAAAACCCTTGTTAGCAATCTTTTCCAGTACTCCAGTCCAAATGAGCTATTTGAGGAGATTATGTATAATTTAGGAACCACACACTATGCCATGCCTGAGAAAATACTGCAGAAATCACTGTGAAATAAGATGAAAATTGGTGGAGGGAGGAAAGAGCTGCAATGATGTATGTTAGCAGTATCTTTTCTCTCCTTCAGCTTTGCAGAAGTCCTTTGATTTCTAGAAAAGATCGCTGTCTTAGTGGGAAGGAACCAAAGGTGAGAGTCTGCTCTTACCATCATGTTCCCTAGATAATGCAGCAATTTTAGACATATGTCAGATAATCCAAGTACACGGAACTAACATTTTGACTCTAGGAGTTGCAAACTTCCCTTTGCTGTCAGGCAGAGCCTGAAATCAGGGAATAGAAAACAAAACCCTTGGTTTTGCAGCATAATGCTTTCATACCTACCCAAGAAATAGGCTTCTTTATGTGCTAGGAATATTACATACTACATGATTCTGCTTTGCTGAAGAACATCACATATCCCATGTGTAAAATAAACTTTCTAGGTTCTGCTACAATCAGCAGTATGCCCAAGCAAACAACTGCTCTAATAGGATTCATTATAGACAAAATGGAATTGAAATCCCACTGTTGAGCAGTGAAAAAAGCAAATAAATAGATCCTTTTCTTTAGCATCAGCATCTTATTTGCTTTTTATTCCTAGAAAATAAAATCTGATGGGAAGAGCTCACATTTCTCAGGGAACAAACAGTCTGTCTTAAATCTCTGTTTGGGCAGTTAGTATATGGTGACTTCTTTTGTTTTTAAATTACGGAAACTCTAGTACTCTTTTCCACAGAAGCACTATTTGCTTGATATGAACTACTTGCAACACACTCTAAAATACTTCCAAAATTAACGCTATACTAATCAATAGTTAGGCCTAATTAAACTTGCTGCTTTAATTACATCTTTTCCCTTAGAGACTTAAAAAAAACCCCCAAACATTAGAGATGGTGAGAAGGACATTTTCATTCCATGCTCTCTCAACCCCCTAAGCCTTTCATTAAGATCTTCTTTAAAGATGTCCATCCTGGCACCAGCTGGCTTGATAGCTGTGCTAGAACCCATTCAACCTGGCCATCATGGCCACACTCAGAATTACTACCAGAGAAGATCATGGTCCTAGCCATTGCCTGACAAACTACTGGCTGTTGTGATCTCATCTATGGATTCTTGCCCTTCTTTTGGTGCTATATCCCTCCCTACAAATGCAAACAATGGATGCACAGCTATTGCATTGTGTTGCTGGATCGCTTGGAACAGAAATTGTACTACCATCTTTTGACTGTAAGGAGAACTACACCTTTAGAGAGTTGTATTTCTAGATGAAGTCACTGCAGGAAGTAATCTTCTTTAATTCAGTGAATGAAACATAAAAAAATCATTTAAATATTGGGACACAACATGAACAGTGTAGTCTAAGAGCTGAGACCTTTACAAAAAGCAATTTGGTTTGAAATTATCCATAATAGGACCCATAATTTTTGGCAATCAGAGTGTACCCAAGAAAAAAAAAAAACCATAACAGCCGTAAACGCACCAGCCAGTGCATCTACATCTATTTTACATATCCTAGTCAACTATTTGGGAGCAGCTCCACTATTACAGCTCCATATTTCCTCTGGGAACTTCTAGTCTGTATGACTACAGTAGTGCTCAGTTCTTGGGCAGATCAGTAGAGATTTGTGTTGGTATTAGTTATAGACTCTTTTCCTTTCAATGATTAGTTTATATCTAGATCAATTCAGAAGTGATGGACAGTATCACTTGCTGAAACATGCAGTGATCTATACTAAATTATTTCACTTCCTAGGGAGGTGTCATACAGAACTACAGTTAACTGTCCTTATGGGAAGTCTTAGCACCGAAAATTCTTGCACTTCTATGCCTAGACAAAGTTCTTCTGCAACAAGTCAGAAACACACTGGAGAAGCTCATAACAGAGATATTCAGAGGTTGATTATTCTACATTCTGCTCATACACAAAATTGTGATAGTTTGAAACCATGGTAAAATACAATACTGACATTTTTAGGCAATTGCAGATGAATCTCATGTATTTATAAAGGCAAATTCCAAAGCACTGAAAATAGGCAAATACATTTAAAACCTAAAGTAACACGTAAAAATGTACACTGTCTATTTGACATAAAAAACAGTTTGGGAGCAGAGTGTTTAATAACATTACTCTGCATAGCAACAAAGGTTCTGCTGGTTATCTGACAACAGAAACACTAGTTTAATACCAATGATCTTACAATAGCATTTTTGCCAAACCCTGAGAAGAAACTACTGTCATTTTGTGTGTGCATTATGGTGTGTGTGGTTTAGCAGTGCTTTACCACTTTATAAATCCAGGGTACAAACTTGATTTCAATGAAGTCAATGGGATACTTGCTATAGGCCTCAGTGGACTTGGGCTTTCATCCACAACGTTTAGGAAATTTTACCCATCTACCAATGGGTAAAATCTTAGTTTTTCATAAGTCTCTTTTCCCTATCAATTATGCTGTACTGTGCAGAGTTTTTAAGTAGTTCTCAATTAATTTATCTATGTACATATATAAAAAAATTGGAAAATAGTACATATATATACACATAGGCTAAAGTCAAGATAGGTGTTATTTTTCTTCTCTCACTAGCATAGTTCCACTAACATTCAGTCCCTCTGGTGTAGCTCAGGTTACAGATGGTAATAAAGAACAGAGTAGATCTACTAATTCAAAGAAAGAAATATTTTTGTTCTCACATGTAATGTCATTAAGTGGAACTATTATAAAGTAGTGGTCAAGGGCCTTCACAGTCACCTTCGATTTTGACTTCTGGTCATTGTCCTCTCTGGAACAGACCATCATATACCACTATTTAACTCCTTTACACTGAAAAAACAGTGCACAGACAGAACTTTTATACCTGCTGGATGGAGAGAACACTTTACTGCTGATTAACTCAGTAAAATCACAGTTGATCAAAAAAGCTTGTACATTCCCTACTCTTCAGCAGCAACGAAAGCAATCCTCCCCTGCCCTCAACTCCCTTAAATTATGTAGAATCTGTTTTCATACTGGGTATATTTAAACAGAACAAGAAAACCATTTTTTCTGTCACTGCTAACAATGTTCCTGCGGTTGCTTATCGCATCTAAAAAATTGATTGCAACAGTAAATCTTTTCAATTTCTTTTTGTCCGTTGTTTCAGAAAATACCTTGTCATTCTGTCTCTTATGTCCTGGAAACTCTTTATCTTACATCCAGTATCTCACCAAAGATAATGGGTATTGGTATGATGACACTCAAGAAGTGGTAATGTACATAACTTCTAATCTCTTTTACATACCTGTACCCCATATTAGTGTTGGTTTGTAGGGACACGGCTTTGTGAAGACCTAGGTACTGAGGTTTGAACAACATCAGTCAGCTGAAAGAATGTTTATCTAGCAATGAACTAATTACAGAATCACAGAATCATATAATCACAGAATGGTAGGGGTTGGAAGGGACCTCTAAAGATCATCTAGTCCAACCCTCCTGCTCAAGCAGGTAGGCTAATGATTTGTTTGCAGTCCAGTTTAGAAACCAGGTGGTATGCCATCAGGAAGGGAGTTGGTTCTGACTAGCTGACATCTGAAATACATCAGCATCTCTACAGTAAGGTGAACTGTTACGTGCCCTGTCCGAGAATATTCAAACTGACCTCTAAGAAAATGATGAAGTACAGGAAAATACAAAGAGAAAGAGAGAGAATGCTTGGATCTGAACAGAATTCCAAGAAAACTTTGGTCAGTTATCAATACAAGTAATCCCTAAACAGAGGGTGTTTTCAGTGACATTTAAATCCAAAGCAGTGGGTTTTGTCCAAGAACTGTATTCCAGTCATAAAGCACGGCAGTATTCTAACAGCTTGTTAGCTGAAGATGCATTAAAATACAGGTAGATATAAAGACTTGCTTTACTTCTTCGGGCTTTCCTCTGTACCTACTAAACTTGCTGTCTACATTTGGTTGGCTTATGTGAATAATCTTTCCACTTTTATCTCACAGGCGATTTTAGGTTAGCTGGTCATAAATAAAACATTCTGCTCTGATGAGTGTGGATAATCATTAAGACATGGGATTGGATCAATTTTCAAGGTGTCAGTTCACCACCACAGGTAATCAGATAGAATAAAGAAAAAGAAGGAAGACCTCGTTTCTCTAAGTTGTTCTGCTTGGCTGGGAAGCCAGCAGTGCAGAGCATCACTGTGGAGGAAATGTCATCCCCACTGATTAACATCAGCTGGAAATAACCCAGCACCCAAGAGACCCATGGGGAGAATGCCAGGACCTCGGTTATCACTCAGAGCTGTTCAATGATTCATGCCATAGTACTCCACCTGGGCCAGGCAGCACTGAGAATGAACCTGATACACGTGTATTCCTAAACTGCATCAGAAATGTTTTGAACATCCCCTAGTACTAAATGTTCCCATTCCTTGCCTAGCAACAAGAAGATACTTCTCCCTCTGACAAAGTAGTCATCAACCATGTGTCCAATTTATGATAAGATTGGAATTCAGGTGGCAGTTTTCCATGACTCCCCTCTTTGGGTTGCATTATTAACTTGCTTTTCAACACTGTTACTTTATAAGATTTTCAATACAACACAAGCATGCAGACAAATGGAAAAACAAAAGTTAGAAAGGTTATACATTATGGGATTAATGAGTTGTATTTATGTAAGTACTCTGTATCATGTTTCATTAGAGAAATCTTTTCTAACAATTTTGGACTCTCCATTTACAGTACTCAACATATATATTTGTAGTGATATCCCAAATGTTCATAACATGGATTCCTTCCTGTTTCACTAGGAAATCTGAATTGGACTCCTACTGAAAAGACCAAAGAACATAAAACCCATTTGCAGAGAACACTGATCCATAAAATGGCACTGTTAACTGCATGGGTAATGCAATGTTTTGGGATTTTTCATTTTCACAGAAAAAATTTCCATGTGCTCAACTACAAGGGAATTCTGACATTTCTCTACATGCCACAGCATGAAACCAATGATCTACATTTGATCCTAAATGCCTGGCAGGTCTATGTTCTTATACATCTTTGTCTCTCACCCCATTTTTCTTCAAAAACTCAGGCTTCTTTTTGAAATGCTGTGCCTGCTTATGCATATGTTTTCAAGCTTTTGCTCTATACCAAAAATACATGGAAAATGAGAAGATCGATAGCACAAGAAAAAAAAAGCTACAGAGTTATTAAAAAAAAACCCGTCAGGGTTGGCAGCATGTTCTGGAAAATGCCAAGAGTTTGTGGAATAAATCCCATTTGGCAAGTTTAGAGATGAAAGTATCCAGCTGTTTTCAAACACCAAATGCACTACTAAAATGTCTCTAGAATCGCAGAAACATCTTAAATCAACAAAATGTATCATCCTCCCACACAAAACAAGAACAGCAGCAACAAAAGAACCACAAAACATTCCTAGTTAGATAGACTTAAATGCTAACCGAAATATGCCTGTTCCAGGCAGTTTATCAAAGAATAGTTATATACAACAAAGGACATAGGGTTGGGGGATTTTATGGTGCTTCAGGCTACTGCAAAGCTAGGCAAAGAGATAAAAGGAAGTGATGCCTCTGAGGGACCTAGGATAAGGAACCATATGATGGTTGGAATCCTTTGCAAAAGCATTTCTATCCACTTGATTAGAGTTTTTCAGTGACTGAATCGCTGGAGAGGAGTTAGTGGTTTAGGGCTGGATTCAATGTTCACTGAAGTCAGTCGTGCCTTTCTACTACCCTTAAAAGGTCTTTGGATTAGATGCTACAAGAATAAACCCCATCTATTTAGGTATCCTTTCTTTCAAGTTCAGACATAACCTGTTTAACTCTTTCAAAACATGTAGGGCATGCAAAATACACTTCTAACAAAACTGGGACTTGGAAGTACCCAAGACAGGGAGTAGCTCCTTCATTGTACTAGGAGGGCACACCCATAGAGGAGTCTGCAGAAACTGCAAGAATACTTCTCTATTAATTCTAAAAAGAATCTGTACTTCCAGATTGTAGTTCTTTTTGTTGTTACTTCAACTGAATATACACTGCCTAGTTTCAATCCTAGCACTGTTCCTAGCTCCACTCCTCACAGCCACAACTCCTTGGCAGAAGCTAAAACCCTGCACAATCCAACATCTCATGTGACTGTTCTCCAAGACAAACTTGAAAAATGGGATGGTCCTACTGAAATGTGAATGTATTTTACTTCATTTTTAAATGGACCATTTCACAGAATCTTAAGGGCTGGAAGGGTCGTCGAAAGATCATGTAGTCCAACCCCTCTGCCACGGCAGGACCACCTAGAGTAGGTCACACAGGAACTCATCCAGGTGGGTTTTGAATGTCCCCAGAGAAGGAGACTCAACAATCCACCTGGGCAGCCCGTTCCAGTGCTCCATCACCCTCATGGTGAATAAATTCTTTCTTGTATTTCTTTGGAACCTCTTATGTTTCAGCTTATACTCACTGCCCCTTGTCCTATCATTGGACATCACTGAGAACAGCCTGGCTCCATCCTCCTGACACCCACTCTTTGCATATCACCCCCCAGTCTTCTCCAAGCTAAAGAATCCCAGTTCCCTCAGCCTTTCATCCTAAGGGAGATGCTCCACTCCCTTCATCATCTTTGTGGCTCTGTGCTGAACTCTCTCCAGCAGCTCCCTGTCCTTCTTGAACTGAGGGGCCCTGAACTGGACACAATATTTGAGATGTAGTCTCACAAGGGCAGAGTAGAGAATCTCTCTCCACCTACTAACTACAGCCCTTCTAATACACCCCAGTATGCCATTGGCCTTCTTGGCCACAAAGGCACATTGCTGGCTCATGATCACCCTCCTGTCCACCAGGACCCCCAGGTCCCTTTCCCCATGCTACTCTCTAAGAGTTCATTACCTAACCTGTACTCAGACATGGGGTTATTCTTTCCTAGATGCAACACTCTACACTTGCCCTTGTTGAATTTCACAGATCTAAGTTAGAAGTCAGTTACACTAGCACAAGTGAGGGTAAGGCAGCTTCACATAAACAAAGACAAGTGAGACACTAGAAGGTGACAGATACTATCCTAGGACAACAGCCTGTATGTTCAAAAACGTAGCAGAGTCCTTATGGAAAGAGTCTTTTTTGTAAGTAACTAGCATTCAAAGGTAACAATTTAATTAACTGAAATGCAAAATGAATAAACATTCTGTTGAAAGTTCCTTTCATCTCTCCTTATCTCCTGATAATATCAGAGGATCAGGTATGAAGAACTTGAAACTCACATTTCGAGTTGGCAATTTCCAGATAGTCTTTAAAAAGATGAACATTAAATCTAAGTAAAATCAGTTCAGTAACTTTGCAGTATGAAAATAAACCTATATATTTAAATTTCTTTTCACACACATAAAAATGTAAAAACGACTTGTGCTGAAATGGCTGAAGAGAGAAGGCAGAAATTTGGCAGGCAAGATGACTGAATAAGAAGAAATACCTCTGCATTTTGCAATTAAAATGGGATTTGCTTTGACTGATCTGTTGCAAATCAGTCTTTTTGTCCTTTGTTAAGTGTTTTCCCTCAGCTTGAAAGGAAGCAGCTAAGGAACATCACGCTGTGCTTGTGTACAATTAACTTAGTCAAGCAATTAAACATTCAGAGAAGAAACAGAACAGCCCTGTCTGTGGTATGCAGATTTTTATACCGGGTTTAAGCAGTGCTGAACATCTAGTATGGGAAAAGCACATAGTTCCCAAGGTCTGTGTATTTATTAGATCTTATTTAGGCATCACCTTCATAGTCTCTGTAAAATACCTGTGTGATAACATCACAAAAAGTTGTTTTCTGTTCAGTAATCAATATAGGCACTACGGTTTCAACCCACAAAGGGATGCCTGCTTGTCCCTTTGGATCAAGTTGTTTATCATTATGGTGAGAATCACCTTACTACAGAGGGTCTGTGTGATTTCTTACACATTACTTCAGCTCCTTGATTGCAGATATCTGAAGAGCTCCAAAGTGGTCTATTAGAGATTTCATTTTATGCCTCCTCCTGCACATGACTTTTCCTTTTGCAATACTGTAGTTGATCTTTAATTTGCAAGTAACTATTTTGTTAGTAAAAAAAAAAAACAGGCTTGCTTTTATCACTTTGTAATATTTCATTGCTGAAACAACACTACAGTGATTCAACATCAAACTGACATGAAGCACCTTCTTGTAAACATATTGAAAAAAAAAAAGTAGCTTTAATTTTTTCCCTGTACATTTCTTTAGGTAATAATGAGCTTTACTTTGATGTTCCTGTCTTTATAGTGATAGACATTTATATGCAAATGGACAAGTTGCACAGCAACAAAAAATGAGACTTTGTATTTTTTGATGTTGGTTGGACTGAATTTCTCAGCATGTTTATACAAATTTGACTAAAATGGTGCATTATCTTTAGATCAGAAATGTCCTCTACAGGCAGGCTATTTTCTACACTTCCAGGGATTTAGCTTCTTTGAGATTTTAAGTGCCAGTGTTGGAGCTGGATGAATACTATTTGCCAGCTGACACTAATTTTGATCTTCTCTAATTCACAATCATTCACAAATATTTCTCACTGTCAAGGAACACATTTTGTCCCTGTGTGCTTTTTGCCAAATATCTTCACGGCCCATTTTACAGAAACTGGCTCTTCATGAGCATATTAGCTATCGACCAAGTTACATTTATGCTCTTCATCCATTGCTTTTTTTGCTGACTGGGTGGCTGAAGTTGTAATGGAAAATAATCAATAGCAAACAATGGAGAATGGATTTCCATCAGTAATCTTTTGGGATTTGCAAACATCTCCATGACCACTCCACTATTGTACAAATACGAAAGACTGGCAAAAAGCAGAACCACCATGGTCTTAAAAAATGTTGAAATATAATGATTTGTTACCATATTTACAAGGGTCCCCTTTTCCCCTGTCTTGACAGACTTAACTGTTATTTTCTACAGCAACAGTAGCAAAAAGATGGCAACAGATCCATGCTAATGGCCCAGAGGAAAAATATTGAGAAATGAGTTTTTCTTCTACCTTCAGATAATATGCAATCTGGAGGTTGCACCCATATTCCCCACAGATGTGAGGAACATAATTTATGTCTTTAGATATCTCCAGTTTGGCTTACTGCAAATGTCCAGATTCCCATTGCTTGCCTTCCAAGGAAGCTATTAGAGCATATGAACTTCAGTAGTGCAGAGCTTCTGCAGGCTTCCCACCTAGTGAAACTACACATATTTTAACTTCTTGTTCCTAATCTAAAAGGAAACTTCAATTACTAGGACCTGGCTATATGGAAACCATTTAATGGGTTTTTTTTTTGGAAGCACTCCACTGCCACAACAGGCATTGTAGATACTGAAACTATCCAAAGCTTATCAGGAAAACTGTAAGAAGCTCAGGGCTCAGGAGTTTTAGCTGACATACTTAAGCTATGGAACATAATATCAGGCGTGACTAACATGAGTTTAAATAAACAAAGGAGGATGTTCATGATCCATCTCTCCTCACATTGCAAGCTCTTCTGTATCTATAAATTCAGAATACACAATAATCTCACAGAGGACAAGAGAAGTCCTAAAAACACATCAGAATAAGTATCAAGAGTTAAGCATAATGATGTGTAACATGCTCTCAAAAAGGCAGGCACAGACAGGACCTGAACACGGAGTGCTTGATGTATCTGGCACAGCTGATCTAGCTCAATCTGCTAAGGGTCTCTAGACCTTCAAAGTATTGAGAGGGAACCAGATTTACCAGAACTAGAGAGAAATAACAGCATAGGATGATCGGGGTACAAATCCTAATTCATGTTGGCATAAAATGGAGCTTGCTACTTTTAGTCCAGCTGAAGAGATAAGAGCTCTCTGTTCCCAGTCTAGTGAGATGACTGGTACAGAAATAAAAAGGCATGTGAGTAGTCCCCTTATTTAAAATGTCTATGCCATTCATAGCAGAGTGAGTGTCTGGCTCCAGAAAAGCTTTGGGTAAGGTTACTGATCATGGGCCTCTGTAAGAGTGTGCATTGAAGCTACCATCAGGCTCAAGACAAAGCACCTATTCACAGACTTTCATTCACCCATTTTAAAAGTGTTTGCAAGGGTAGCTGATAAGAAGTGGCTGAAGGCAAGTGAGGCACTAGAGAAATTAGACTTTGTGTGTGTGTGTGTGTGTCCAAAATGGCTTCCTCTTGGAGTGCCTAATGATTTTGTTCCAGGATTAAGCTACTGAAAAGACTGAGTATTAGAGATAGTGGTGTTCCCCTTAACAATTCTGTCATCACAGCAGATATTTAGCATTTCTGATTATGTTACCAGAGCTTGAAGATTAACACTTCAAGCTAAATATCCAGATCTGAAGAACACTTTTGAATACATAGTCCTGTGTCTCCAAGACCACAGTCACACAGAAAGTCAGTGGTAGAGTCAAACTCCATAGCTCTCAAAGATGTTTCTCCTTCAGAGCAAGCATAAACACAAGTAAATTAAATAAGTTATACCACATGCCTTGTTTGCTCAACAAAAGTAGCAAGAATAATTTGTACGTGGAAAAACTTCTCAGTAAAAAAAGGCATATGTTGGCATGACAATACGTTAAAGAGATACTGTGTAGAAATACAAGAATAAAACAGAAGGGGGTTATTACAAGGACAGTACTTCAACGTGTCATCAAATATGGGCTGTTAGAAAGAGGAATAACTAACACTTTGTCTAACTTGGTTGAACTTGTAGCAACGACCCTTAAAGCTACTAATAAAATTTCCCAAAGACCTAAACCAAATAAAAGTTGCTTTTGTTGTACTCCTCCCTTTTAGGCCTAAAAAAGTTACTAATTTCAGCTGACAGATTTTATTTTGTCTGCATTCTTTGTCATCCTGGAGATATATATATTCTTTCAGCCATCTAATAACTTCTGGTGTTCTTTCTCATCCTTTCATTTTCTTTGCTTAATCTCTGCTTTAAAACCAAAAATTTGTAAACCTTTATAAGGTAAGAAGATACAAGGTGATGGTTTTCTACTTTCAAGAACACAGATAAATGTTTTGAGTGAAAATATGAGAATTAACACATCTTGATGAAATAAAAACCTCAGAAAAACAGCTCAGGTTCTCTATTAGCTCATGTATAAGCTGCTTTACATAAATCAGATGCATTACAGAGTTTAGGATAAGGTTCTTTAAGAAAAAGTTCCTTTAAAAAGGTAAAACAAATGCCCACCACTTACTGTATTCATGAAGCTCTAGGCTGAAGCTTTACCCCTTTTATTTGAAGCAATATTAAGTTGTATTCCAAGTCTTGTTATGAACAGATATTTTTAGAATCAATTATGCTAAGAGGTTTGAGCTACCTGAAGATTAATCTTTTGTCCTCAAAGAAAACTTAGCTGAATAAAGCAATTCCTCTTCTACAAGAAATGTCATTCTTCAGCTAGAGACAGGGGCAACTATTTCCAAAAATATCCTTTTCATGACCTTCACTGTGCTGGACGATAAGGTGATTGCCTAACTGTATTCTTGCTCCTGCCTGCAAAAATTAGACTGCCTATACGTTTTCCCCTTAAAGTGAATGGAGGCTTTCAGCAGCTCAGGTTTCCCTCAGTAGTCAGCCCTGCTAATAGGTTGTTCTCTTTTGGCACCTGGTTTCCTAGTAGTAGCCAGGACTAGTGAGACACAAAGCTGTGTCAGAAAAGCAGAAGCAACTACACAGAATATTAAATATGCTGATTAGTGCATTTTTATCAATGTTGGTATCATTCTTTCATCTATGAAGTTTAATCCTGACACATCTGCCCTACAGTCCTGTACTTGACTGCCACTGATGAGATGAACAGGTGAAAGAAGAGCAATGAGAGCAGCATAGGTTTCAGCTCTCAAATGTTGCTCAGACACATGCAGGCCACACTGAGGCTTGTGCTGCTTCAACCACAGTGTAACAGTAACTACATTCAGCCTGCCTTTAGCCAGCTGGGGCATCTCTGCATCAGGTTGCAGGTGTACCTATATTGAGGAAGCTAAATCTGCTACAACTTAAAAGTCCTTAGGTGGCAGGTTCTCTGGGTCATTCACCACACCATCCAGTGGTGGTCATAAAAACATGAGACCTTTTGTACAAAAAGCCATTAAACAGAGTACTTTAAACTTCTCGGTGATTTCTTTACCCAAGGAAAAAAAAAAGGGAAATGTTTTAGCATAACCAATCAACCAATTTTCAATAGGGTAAGACTTCAAATGAATTCTAAATGTGAAGTTTGTATCCTGTTTGAAAACCTACTTTTTCCTTCTTCTGAAGAGCTTCACTTCTCTTGTGTTTTGCGTCAGGCTTGTCATAATAGTAAATTCTTTGTAGTTCTGCATTTTTCTCCTCCATGAGCATTCTTCTGTCAGCTCAGCAAGACCTTTTTCATACTCTTTCTTGCTCTCTCTTTTTCCTCTCAGGCTTTCTCTCTTCTATGCTCATATTTACTACATATGAACATGTTTTACGTTTCCTCACTATTGATTTCCTTTGATCTCGTCCATCCCATTTTGTAAGTAATAGCATTCTCTTAGAGAAATTGGCTGTTCTTGGCCTGGATGGGCATACACCTTCCTGGGTGAAAAACTGGTTAGATGGTCGAGTCCAAAGAGTTCGTTGTCAATGGAGTTAAATCCAGTTCGTGGCTGGTCATGAGTGGTGTCCCCCAGGGCTCAGTATTGGGCCCATTCCTGTTTAACATCTTTATCAATGATCTGGAGGAGGGAATAGAGTGCACCCTTATTAAGTTCACAGATGACACCAACTTGCGTGGAAGTGTTGATCTGCTTGAGGGTAAGGAAGCTTTATAGAGAGATCTAGATAGGCTGGATGGTTGGGCCAAGGCCAATGCCATGAGTTTCAATAAGGCCAAGTTCTGGGTCCTGCATTTGGGCCACAACAACCCTCAGCAGTGCTACAGGCTTGGGGAGGAGTGGCTGGAAAGCTGCCAGGCAGAGAGGGACCTGGGAGTGTTGGTTGACAGCCGTGTACCCAGCTGTGTGTCCAGGTGGCCAAGAAGGCCAGTGGCATCCTGGCCTCTATCAGGAACAATGTTGTCAGAAGCAGCAGGGAGGTGATCATTCCCCTGTACTCGGCTTTGGTGAGGCTACACCTTGAATACTGTGTTCAATTTTGGGCCCCTCTCTACAAGAAGGACACTGAGGTGCTGGAGAGGATCCAGAGGCAGGCTACCAAGCTAGTATAGGATTTGGAGCACGTCTCATATGAGGAACGGCTGAGGGATCTGGGGCTGCTTAGCCTGCAGAAAAGAAGGCTCAGGGGAGACCTTATCACTCTCTACAACTACCTGAAAGGAAGCTGTAGCGGGGCAGGCGTTGGTCTGTTTTCCCTAGTGACAAGCAATAAAACAAGAGGAAACGGCCTCAAGTTGCACCAGGGGAGGTTCAGGCTGGATACGAGGAGGAATTTCTTTACTGAAAGAGTTGTCAGGCATTGGAACAGGCTGCCCTGGGAGGTGGTGGAGTCATCGTCCCTGGAGGTGATTAAGAGATAGTTGGATGTTGCACTTAGGGAAATGGTCTAGTGGTTGACAGGGCTGAGACAAAGGCTGGACTCGATCTTAAAGGTCTCTTCCAGCCAAAACCATCCTATGATTGTATTCCATGATTCTGGGAATGCATCCATATTGCTTGCTTCTCCCTCTCAGGCATCCTTCTTCATCCCCATGCAGTTATCAAGTCATTCCCTCTCTGGTTTTCCCTCCAGTCCTTTTCCTCTCCAGCCTTATATCACCTTCCTATGCTCCTATCGCTGTCAAACCGAGAAACTCTGGAGTTCCTGGGCTATGTACAGCTGGGTAGTACCCATTTCCTGAATGGACACTGACTCACATTAAAGCCCAAGAATTGCTGTCTCACAGTTGTTTGAGTTGATGCCACCTGCAATGTTGCAATGTGGCAATCTCAATGCAATTTGCTCTTAGGAGATTTAAGAAATCAGAGATTACAACATTTCACCAATGCTAATCCTCGACGGATCTTTAGAACAGTTGTAGTTAAAAATAAAAAATACACTCTGAATGATGTAAATTGGGTGACTACAAATTTTATTGTCTTCAAAAGCCTAACCTCAGCCCTGTAAGGAGTCCTTGGCTATGGCAGAGTGACAGCAGTGATATCCAGTCTAGCTTCTGAAGAGGCAAGGGAGCAGTAGGATGTCTCTCACTTGGCAGAGCAAAGCCGTCAGGTCAGTACTCCTAACAGATGAGAGGGAAAAACTGGAAAAATCAGCTTCTGTAGATAAAATATCCTTGGAACATAAGATATCCAGTAGTCCCAGAGAATTTCAAGAACTAGAAGGTGCCATGAATAAACTACTAACCCCAACAGACAAACATATGTTTTCCTCTACTCATGTTTATCCAAACATGTCAGCATGCAAGTACACATTAGATGGGAAATTCTCTCAAGAGCATAGTCAGACATTTATAACCTGACAGTTTAGGAGCTGGCTGTATCTTAACATTTGGTCCCAATGAGCAGGACTCAACTTTCTCCAGCACAGTTGTGCTTAAGCTGTTTTTTGGGACTGAGGCTTCTGTCCTCATCTAATTATTGTAATCATTTCCCATTCCCCTGCCTTCTGTAATTAACCTGGGCTTGTGGTTCTGCAGAGAAGGTTGCTATTAAAACAAAATCAAGCTGGTTAGTGGTAGCAGTAGTATTGGTATTACTACAGCACCTCTGAAACGCAGTTATAGCTCAAGATTCTTGTGTCCTCAGGCTGTGCAGAGGAGGATGAAGAACCAGAATGGAGTACACAGTATATATCACAAGATGGAAGCACTGCATCCTTCTCCAGTTTGTCAATATAGATTAGCATTTTGGATTGAGTTATTTCTGAACACATGATTTCCTGTTGCCCACTGAACAGGAGCCTGGGGACCAGAATGCTGAAATATAACGCACTATGTATTCAGATATGAAGCCACCTTCCTCAGGGCAACGCCTGCTGTTGGGAGAGGGGGTGACTATTGTAGGAACTCACATAATTCCCATCAAATCAATATCGAAGTAGTTGATTGTCCATTAGATACTCATCACTGTGATACCTCTGTGCAGAGAGGTAGCTTAGGTTTTGAGAAACCTAAACTAAACTACCGAACTAAAATAGTTACATTGTTTCCCAAGTAGCTGCTATATAACTGCACTTGCATTTGCACTGATTTTCCTCCACATTTTTTATATAGTGAGCAAAATGTTATTAACCACATTAGAGGAGAAGATAGAACCCAAAGAGAACAAATGAAACTTGACACAGCAAGTGATCTGAGGCTGGAAGAAGGTATCTCAGCATTACATCATGTTGGCCCTCAGGTTCCTGTGCCACATTTTTTTTGCTTGCCATGACAGTAGTGGGGACCATTTGCATGGTCTGCTGAGAGATCAACAGTCACAGGTAGGCAGCAAGTCTGTTAGTGAACACACCAAGGTGCAGAGTTTTAAGCAGTCATAAAAACATAGTTGGAAAACCTGAAAGGGAAGAGGTGGTTTGAAAGGCACTGAAATACTTCATTCACAATGATGCATCCATAATTGGAACTTTCAATTAAATTAAAAGCATCTGCTCTTTTACATTTAGAGGTGGTCTGTGAGTTGAAACTCTGTCCACAGAGAAAGAATAGCAAGTGAGGGTGGAGGTCTAAACTGCAGTGAGTTGGTCCATTTAGGTCTTCATTTAAGGGGGTACTTGGTACAATCCAAGTTTGCTTTTAGCCTGGTTTACTCTGATTTTGTTTCTTACATTTTTGCTCTTCCTATATGTATTTTTTTCCATTCAACTCAAATAATTTTTTACTCTCACTTTTTAATTCTATGCTCAAACATTTAACCTCTCTTCTTTCTCCAGTTGCACTGGCCTTTGCTCCATCTCTTTGGCCCCCATCCACACTTCTCCCTCCATCATTTTTGTTTGCTGTCTCTACAAAAGAAATATTATAAAGTAAAATTTGGTGAAGACTTCATTCTGTGATTCAAGGAAATAATAATTCTGAATGAAACAGTCTGACACCTTAGAGCCAGATACAATGAGCACTAGTCTGAACGCTAGCCTATTTCTTTATCTAACAGTTCACTCCAAAACATAACCATGCTGATCATGTCAGAAAGTATATCTCTGCAAACATACTGTGCTTGCATATTTACTGGGAAGTACTTGAAAAAGCTACTTGCACAATCATGCATCATTAGCTGTGTTCAAGATAAAGTTTAACTACTGTTTATACCTTTCAGTATATATCCTGTTATCTTTGTCTGCGTACTAAAGAGATTGAAAATCCTACACTATAAGAATATAAATTACTACTCAAAATATTTTAGGATATATATCTTGTAGGTTTCTAACTCAATTATTTTTAACGTATCTGCTCCTTAAAAATGAAACACATGGTAACTTAAGTGTAATCTTGCTTTTTGCATGTTCTCTGCATATAAAATACTCCCGTGTTTTTGTAAACTAGTTCCAGCATTAATAAACAAGCACCTTGAAAATAAACACAAAGTAGTTTTAAGTAAGGAGTCTTTACTAAGTCAAGCCATTTCATTGGTGAGTACTGCAAAATCAAGGAAAGTTACATTTTGTCTGTCAATCATCAAACTTTAAGCAAATGTCCATTGAAACTGCAGACAAGGAGAGCTCCCAGACCATGAATTCTCTCATCAATTTATGACCTGTCTCTGTTGCTGTTTCTTTGCTTTCAGATCAAGAGGAAGAGGTACTTTTAACAGACCACATTCAGGTGCAGACAAGAGGTACATAAGTTCATCTGTGCTATTAACAAGAAAGAAAGAACTTGTTAAGTACCTACCTTTTCCTCATTTTCTTGGTTCCAGCTACTCTGTAGTCTTCAGCCTTGCAAAACTCTTCCAGCCTGTGCAACCCTGCAACAGAGTCCTGAGTGATTCATTGTGGTAAACTTCCCTCTGTTTGGCTTTGGTCTATGTGGCCAGAGTGGCTGAGGAGAAAAAGAAACCAAAACAGAACTAAAAAAAAACAAGTGGAGGCACAGACAGGAGAAAGTAGAACCATTTTAAGAAACAGTGGGTCTGGTTAAGGCACACTGTTCTTTCACCATGTCAGAGAGTTACTTTACTGACTATTGACTTTGGCTGTAGGTCACTAGGGTGCTAATGCCAGGCAAGGCATCTTGTCTTTTGATAGGATTTAAGGGTAATCTTCAGGAGAAAGAGTGAGAATAGTTATTAGCGTTGGGGGTGTGATTGTTTATCCAGCAATGATGCATGACTGATTTGTCAACTGTTTCACTTCCAGAAACTAATGGAAGAAGATTCTGCCAAAAATCTGCTTTTCTTTGATGAAGACTACAATGTCTGGATCCCTTTCTTAGAGCAAAGCCATGGCAAATGCTGATCCTGTGTGTTTCACAATCAGGGATTAATTCTAATTTAATGCATAATCCTTTGTGCTCACGGAGGAGAGAGTGCTGCAGTGAACTTAAAAAAAACATGCAGAAATATATCTAGTGTGATATACATATATACATTCATATAAAAAGAGGAAGAATTATTTCTGTATGCATTTTTCCCATTTATCAACATCATCAGTAGCTAAACTAGGTCACATGTCAAAAGTAAGTAATTAGTGCCTCCCCCACTTCTTCCTATCCACAACCAAATCATAATTCCATGTGTGTAATTGCCACAAAAGCAGGGTAACTACATGTTGTACATTACTCTACAGCAGGACTATGGGGCCTTGAGAAACACGGGAGCCTCTTACACAAGAGGACATTCTCTGCCCCAAAAAGGCTTAACAATCCAACCATTCACCATACTGGAACAGCTGCATTAGCAGCTCAGACAAAACTCATTCATTTGCAGCATTTGGTAAATTGCCATCCCACAGGCACCTCTTTGCACATTGCAATGATACACCCAGGAAAAAGACTACTGTGCTGATCTACACAGTGACCCAAGTACAAGGATCAGCAGCAGCAGTTTCTGCCCTGAAGGGCCAGCTGTGCAACGCTTAGTTTCCACATATCCAGGTCCTTTATCATGCACAGCACTAAGCCTTTTAAGTTTAATCCATGTCTCACTTTCAGAATTCTTCCCAAGTCTGAATAACCTACTCAGGTATCCTAAACGATACCTACTCCCTGTTATGGCTTAAGAAAACACTGCTTTTGAAACAAGAGCTATTAACATTGGCATCATGTCTTTGCACCAGGAGGACTCCTCTGTTTGAGTTGTCAGTTTAATTGTTAATTACTTTATGTACCAGATACCTCATAAAAACAAGTCAAGGCACAGATCTTGCTTCAAACGATCTGCGTTCAGCATTATATAACAAGGGAGAGGTGTTAGCTGAAAATAAATAAGAGACTGAAACAGAAAGAGCGAGCAGCGGAACAGCCTATAAGAAAGGCCAAAAGTTATCTAGGCCTTCAACCTCATCCATACAGCCAGAGCTCTTTGCCTGTATGAACACTGCAACAGCTAAATGTCTTTGCTGAACCTTCTACCATGGTTTTTTTCTTTTCTTCAACTCCTGCCTTCAAATTTAACAGAACGTTATTAACACCAAAATGCAACCCACTGTTCTTCGCACAGCAAGACTCTTATATTCAGCAGTCCATTCCCTGGATAATTTGAACAAAGTTGGTCTGCAAGAAGGTAGAGTTGGCTACACCCCATCAGCTGCACAAGGTGTGCAACCAGTGTGTTGAATGAATCATTCAAACAGTAACATCACTTACAAACAATCAAAAAAGGCTAACGATGAAGACGCCCCTCAAAGCCAGATCAAATGTTTTTTTATATTAAATGAATGTCCTATAAAAAAAAAGTAAGACTTGAATAAGAAGTTGCAGACCATGGGCAAGAAGAAAAGCATTTGCATACTGCTGCTTTCTCAGCAAGTCCTCTCGCTTGCACTGTGGGCAGTTTCACAACTGACGTAAGAGCCCTGCCTAACTCTCTGCATCTCACCTTGCTTTGGCTTGTACTGTGTAATATTATATTGTGCTTCATCTTCAAAATTAATGACTTTTTCACACAGATTTGAACCTGACCTGTGATAATTTACGAATCCTGCAAGCTGATCCGAGTGGCAGAACACCAACTCAATTACTATACTGGGCCACTTCAAGTCTGTCATCTCAATTCTGTTCATGCGAATGAGGAATGATTTCCATTGGCACTGAAGAATAACTGAACCAGAGGCTGGATTTAGCGAGATTCACACAAAACACTTGTCAGCCCTTTCAAGCAGGGCCCTTTTCTCCCTTATTCTGTACAGCAGCTAAGCAGGTGGCTCACACCACCATGACCTGCAACAAGGGTTTCTAGGCACAAGAGAAGAAAGAGAAGCATGCACAGAGAGCCCCATCTGCCAGTCAGGAAGGAAAGATAAATTGCTCATAAAGGATCATCCAGGGCCTAGAGGAAGTTCTCACATTACCATTTACAAAGGTTACAGCTTTGATCTATAATCCATGTTCTCTTATCCTTCATCCTTTTACACCCATGAGCTACTGTTGTTCTGTATCTTATTTGGAGTTAGAGCTGTGAGCCTGGAGAGACCAGATCTTTTATAAAGTGCTTTGCCCTTTTGTGGCAGCATTAAAGAGAGATTCCCACCACTGCATTTTCCTTGGGGAGGATTCCTCTGCTGGAGCAGCAGATACTAATTCTCTATCACTATGGAGCACCTGGAGATCCTGGACTGAAAACCAGTATCACTACACACATTTTAAAACCCAAGACACCCTCTTCTCTTATTGTAATGTAACTGACAGGGTTTCTCAGGCTCATCAAAGATAACTCAAAACCTCTGATCAGTACTTTTTGCTTTAAAGTTACCACAGTATCCCCAAAGTTAAACCAAAACACATTGACAAGTCATACAAAAATTAACCACTATTTCTTTAGGACTTAAGAGGGCCAAATCCTGCTTAATAAGGCAACTCAGGCAAACACTGAGTGCCAGTGAGTTTGACCCATGGCATTCTATTCTTTGCAACAAGCCAGATAAAGGGCATGCTCACAAAGATGTGTCTGTTTCATCTGTGATATGGATGCACAAACAAGCATAGGAGAGTGAATGGAAGGATGTAGTCAAGAACATTTTGTGACAATCTAGGCAAAACTTAGGTAAGCTAATTGACATTGAGGAGAGTTCTTGTCTTCAGAGGGGCTAAACAAGCTCTCACGTTAAATAAGTAGTTGTAAGATGCTTTACTTCCCCACTGATTCAAAACTTCTTTTAAACTGAAAGCAAGGAGAGGCATAGACAATGGGAAGGGGCAACGTTTCCTCTCCTGCAACACAAGAGCTATTCAAGAAAGGAAAGAAACTGACCTCAAATCTATGCCTCGTTGCTCATAGCGTTTGCTGGCTGGCAAACAGACACTGAGTGAGTGAAAAGGTTTAGGGATTTGACATCCGTTGGCAAGGAGAAAACTCATCATCTGCATCCCTTGCAGCTGCTGATACTCAGCCAACACACTCCTACTCTGATGTCAGTGGCCTAAATGAGGGCCATACTCTAACTGATAGTTTAATCCCAGGAAATCTCTGCTGAATTATTAGCCAAGGCTCTGACTTCCACAACAACTGCACGCTACTCCTCAAGGACAGAGGAGATTCCCTGGCTTCTGATTCGGGCAGGGAAGATTCTGCAACAGTTAAACCCTGGTACAAAGTTCAAACTTAGGTTCAATACAGATGTTTACATGTGTTAACCACCAGCACCATGAACCTACAATGAAGGGAAAAGAATTGCCCTGTCCCTCAAGCGATTAGAGTTGGGCTATGTCAGTAATAATCACTTAAATGCAGCAATATGCCACCTTGGCACCAAATAAACATATTCAGAATATGTGAAAATACCACAATAGCATTTCATCTTCCCTTTTCGTGGCTGGAAAGCTAAACTCTGTTCAGCTTTCAGAGTCTCTTGTGGATATAATCATTTTATATATAACTGGAAAACATGTTTGTGACTCATCTGCCTGTATTACCAAATGGATTTTTTTAGTCCAATAGCCAGATGTCCATTATGTGGGCTGCTAAATGATTTACATCGATTGAGTATGTGCTGTATGCAGCTCTTGCAAATTTTATATGCTGGCTGTACGGAGAATGAATGCTTGCTGATTACGCTCCAAATAGCAATGAACCCAATTACCTAAGCCACTAACTCCCAGTAAGAAGCCAGAAATACAGCTGTTGCTTCACTACCTTAAAGAAACATTTACAGTTTCGGTCCTAAACCACTGTAAGGTGAAGAACAAGGGAGATTTACATTAGTGTAGAACAAGCCCGTGAGTTCAAAACACCTCTTTTAATAATTGCTGTTATTTCCTAATGCTCTAGAGCTTGAATTACAGAGTAAGGGCTCACCCCACTACTGGAAAACTAGACAAGAAGCAGCTACTTTGGAAATCTGAGTGACTCCTGAGAAGGAGTAGCCTGGAGAAAAGGGTAAATTTTGGAGAGAAACGTAAGGATACTTCTGAATCATCTTGTGGTAAAAACCTGACATTTGTCATACACAGTCAGAATGATCTTTGGTATGAGGAATGAGTACTAATTACTGCAGAAGGATCATTCAGGAAAAAAAAAAAAAAAGATTTTGACTGAAAGAAATGTGTGAAGGGCACGTAGTCCAAATATCTTTTCCACAGAGGGCTAACTTTACATTAGCTATTGAGATCCTGGACCTTGTCCATTCAAGGTTCAATGTGGATTGAGATATCACACTTCTGGCACTGGTTCCAGTGCTCTGTCACTCCCATGGGCAAGAAATTTTTCTCATATTCTACTGGAAATTCTCTTTTTGCAACATATCACTGTTGTCCCTCATGCCTTCACTGTGCACCTCTGAGTGCCTTTGAGTGCACTGGATTCCTACCCAGTGGCAGAGCAGAACCATCACCATAAGCAGCGATAGCAGTGGGCCTGCACAGGTGCAAGACCAAAGGGACACCATCACCAGAGGAAACAGCTGCAGTTCTACAGATTGAGAACAGATAATTTAGCCAAGACTCTCACTTGGTAACTCATATTGCATTTCAGGGCTCTGACGCACAAGTAATTGTCTGATGTCACCATACAACCCTGCATCCACAATGCTGCTGAGTCTGTGCTTCAGGGAAAGACTTAAAAGCTAGGACTAGAATAACAGGAAAATCAGAGGAGGGTGAAGAACAAGCTTACGCTTTTAAGTTCACAAAGCACCTGTCACAAAACACTTCTTCCTTTCATCAACACTAGAGAAAGTAACACAATGTATCACAGAACTAAATGAAAAAGCCAAAAATTACTGATGTGACTGAAATCAGACCCCTCTGTTCTTGTTCACCCAGCACATTACAAAGACTCACGGTTAAGTGACTTTCCATTCCAAACAATAATGAAATTGTTGTCCATGGTCAGGAAGGTTGTAGCTCCTGTTCCAGACTCCAAGGTATATCCACAAGCACATTCATCACTAAAAATCATGGGGCAGGGTGGCTCCCCCTTACACACATCACAGTGTTGCACACAGAATCATTGAATGGTAGGGCTTTGAAGGGACCTTCAGAGATCATCTAATTCAACCCTCCTGCAGAAGCAGGTCCATCTAGATCAGGTTACACAGTAATGTGTCCAGGCAGGTTTTGAAAACCTCCAGAGGAGACTTCACAACCTCCCTGGGCAGCCTGTGCCAGGACTCCATCACCCTCACAGTGAAATGTTTTTTTCTTATGTTTAAATGGAACTTTTTGTGTTCCAGCTTCATCCCATTACCCCTTGTCCTGTCACCAGATACAAGAGAAAAAAGGGATGTCCCAACCTCCGGACACCCACCATTTAGATATTTGTAAATATTAATCAGAAGACTCAGCGTAGATGTAATTTGTTACGTTTAGCAACAAAATTTATCCAATAAAAAAAGGTTGTGTTTTTTTTTTTTTAATAAGCATTCACATGTGAGAGTCATATGTCTTCCAAAACTCTCAAATTACTTTTACAGATATAAATGGATAAGGCTTAACCATATAATAGAACCTAAGATGGTTCCTGTCTGCACCTATCCGTAAGGGTTTGGGAATGGGAAACAGTCCACACCACCAAAAGGCAAGTCTCCCAGTTAAGAAAACGTACAGTTTAAACTGCATAGAATCGGGCAAAGCAGAAAGAAATTAATTATGAAACTCCTCCTTAGAAATGTGATTTGAGTATTGTATCCATAACCGTTTCTTGCTGGAAAGAAAGATAAGGTGGTTTGGAGCATCATTCTGGAGCCCAGTTTATCCACCCATTCTCTCCTCTGCTCTGCATCTTTCAGACTGCTTTGTACAATGGCTAAAAGGGAGGATATGAACAGATGGCTGTTTGCTCTGATAATTCTGTCTGCTCCTAGTCAGATTAATTGGTTACAACTCAGTTAAAGATTACAGCCTGGTGAAATGATACAGACAGTCCTTCATTTATTCTTAACAGCAAAATGGAGTTTTGATACATGCTGAGGATTGTATGAAACACAATGATGTAGAGTACAGTACTTGTCCTTCCAGAGTACAGTTTTTATTAAAGAGTGTAAAATGTATAGGCATGTGAGGGTCAAATGGAGGTTTAGAGACATGAGGCATTCATGAAGATCAACAAGCCCTAGGATATTTGACAAAATAGTATCAGCATCATGATTATTTTTTGTTTATCCAGGCCTTTGGCATTGACCTGCTCATGAGACTTAGGGGCTGCAGTAGTATCCAATTTTGTATCTTCTCAGATTAAGCTGAGAAGACATTCCCCTTCATAAAAAACTGGGAACATGCCAGAAGACTGCAGCATTGTACCGACACTCACTAAAGAGGAGAATGGGTTGACTGCAGTAATTACAACCCTCAGTGCAAGAAAAGATAATGACAAAAAACACGCAACGCAATCAATAAGGAATGAACAGACAGGAACACAAGCAGGGCTGGTCTACCCAGTTCTATGGAAAAGACTCACAAACCTGGCTGCATTCTCGAAGAGTGTGGGATTGATTGATTGCTAATGATAATCATGAAAGTGTAACAACTTCACATAATGCTGCAGGGTGCTCAAAAAGGTGGCTCTTCTCCTGCACCGATGAAAGCACAACAAAGGGATTAAAAATAGGCTAACTGGTGCACTCAGAGATAGTGGGGAAACACGGTCAGTTGAGGAAGTTTCCAGTGGGGTTTACAGCCCATAGAGGTGGGTTTTTTTCTCCCTTTTCTATGAAACAGAAGTTCACAAAACACATGTATGTGTTTGGATGTGTGATACACACGCATCTATATATTTGTCATACTGTGACCAACATAAAGTAAAATGACAACTCTAAGTCATCTCAGTAACACAATACTTAAATTAATGCAATGCAATAAATGTAGGCTGGCAAGTAGAAGCCTTATGGGATGACAGTGTATTTCAAAGAACTTGAAAAGAATTTGGGTTCACACAAAATTAAGAGATTACAGACATATTTGAGGAAGTAAAATGAGCGAGTATAATCCCTGTGTTTGTACTGGGCTGCAGGGGAGGGGACGAGCAGTAGAAGAGGAGCTTGTTTCACAGGTCTTTGATGAAGAACTGGGGAGGAGGCAGAAAGCACCACAAAGGAGAGGTGACAGCTCAAGAAAACGTTTTGCAGGTGCAACCTGTGGAGGCTCTCAAAAAAGAAAACTATGAGATTATTTGGTTATAGTACATAAATCCTTCAAAAGGAGAAAATGAAAATTATTAGAGATATGTTTAATGCAACAGAGAAAGATACACACACAAATCCCAGTGGTTCAAGCCAAGAAAATTAATTTGTGAAATCAGACAATGTTGTAATCTACAAGGTGATTAACTAGAGAAGCAAAGTACCTGGGGGAAGACTTTTCATCTTTGCTTGGTGTTTCCACACCAAGACTGGATGTCTTCATGGACATCAGAAGCTTTAGCCTGACTCTTCAGATCAAGGAGAAAACAAAACTGAAACTCTGCCAAAAGCACCAGTTTTCAGCCTATGGTGCTTGCTCACAGTCTATTTCAGAAGCTGCACTATCTCTCTCACTGTGCTGAGATTGAAGTCTTTTATCAGTCATCAACACTCAGGTAAGGTTCAACCTTCTCGCACTACCAAGTGTCAGGTTTATGATACACACTCCACATATCTTTAAACAGGTTGATGAGTAGGCATTACCAATTTTTAATGTGTATAACACAAGAAAAAGTTATCATTTTTAAAGCAGGTATTTAAAAATCGAGGGAAAATACACATCACCCTTATGCACATGATGAATAGCCGTAACACCTCCGTAACACAGACTTTTAACTGCTCTCAATCCTGACCTCATCTCTTCCTCTGCTACTAGAAGATACACAGCTTGTGCCAGGCCAAAACATGTGTTCCATGCTCCCTGCCTCTGAAATAAAAGCAGTGAAACAGATGACATCACTGTTGTTTAAAAAAAAAATCTGAAGAGAAATCCCAGGATCACACTAAAACAAAGTGTTAAATTTATTAGATCCAGCCTCCCCTGTAACTTGGACAGTGGGCAAGAAAGCCTTTAGAAAGACACCCTGCAAATCCTTCATCTACAGTTAGTTTTCTTCCTATAAAGCAGCTTGTGCTGATTTCAAAACCTAAGGCCAAAACGTGCCTCACGACGTACCCTCCCCACGCTGTGTCAAAACGTGCAGCCTCCGCCCTGCCTTTCGCCCTTTGTGACACAGCCGCAGGATTACATTGCCATTCACGGGTGCAACCCCTCCACACCCATCAAGGACAGGCCCTGCGCTGTACACGACGGCAAAACGTAGCGCAGTGTGCTCACTCACGCGTTACCGCATACAACCCCAATGCGCCCTGCCGCCGCTGCCGCCGCGCAGCGCTTGGAAAATGGCGACCGGTCCCCTCAGGGACCCTCGCGGCCCTTGGCAGGGGGCGCGGCGCGCCCGCCGTGAGGCCTCTGGCGCCATCCAGTGGCCGCTGCCCCGGGCGTGAGGGGAGAGCGCTGAGAGCGGGACAGAGACCCGGGAAGGATTAAATCCTTCATCTTCTCCCTGAGACTCTGAGGAAATTATGAAGTCGGGTTTACTGACAGAGGAGCCACTGCTACCTCCCCGCCCCCCGCAGTAAACAGTCTTTTCTTCGCAGAGCAGCATCTCCCCAAAGAGCAAACAAGATCCCCTTAGGGAGATTTATACCATCAGAGCAAATCCCCACTTGCTATCCAGGACCAGCATGGATGGAGCTTGGCTGCAGCCTTGCAGACCATTGCCACCCACACCCTTTGTTAATGAAAGCTTGGCCAGGCTTTCCTCTCCCATTAACTAGCGGTAGGAGAAAGAGCTTTCAAGTGCTCTCTAAAGAGCACCATAAATGCCATCTGCTAATGCAAAGTGACGTAAAATGGCCACCACTGCTGACTTTTAGTGATCTTTCTCATTAATAAAGCTACAGTTTGGTGGTCACAACTTCTTCAGGGTTTCAGTGCCAGGGCAGCAATTAGCATGGCTGTGTCAGGGCCTCCCCACGCTGACACATCCCAAACCAGCAAAAATAGTAATGTACATTACTACTACTAAGCAATACTCTGCTCCATTAGGAGCAGAGTCTGCTGCACAGCCCATGACTGCATTGGGCTGGAGGTCCTTCCTAGCTTTCAGTGACCTGTGCAGAGAAGGGGCAAATAATAATGTGTATGGATAGTGCACATTTTTATAGTTTTGAGGTTTATAGGGTGGGGGATTTTTTGCATAAGAAAAAACTGCTTGTATTTATGCAGAGCTGTATTTAAGAAGGATGCAAGTTTCAAAATTTTCCTCTTGCTAAATATAAAGTGACCAACCTGTGTTTCCTCAGTTTTTCCTCTTCTGCCAAAGCAGTCCATTCAGGGCAAATGTTTTTAGCTTTATAACCCAACCTGGCTTTCAGAAAAAAAGTCAAAGGTAGCTCCTCCTCTGCCCCTAGCTGTGAGATCTAGGCCTGCAAAATCACTATATAATTAAAAAAAGCAAGCAATTTTATTCTAAGAATTGCTGCCAAAGCTTAGCGGTAGGACCACACTGAAGTGAGTGCAACAAAGAGATACAATAATGTCTTCAGATGTCTTTGGATGCATTGGTTCCTTCAATTGCTTAACTGATATAATGAACTAAATGAAAGCATATAGGTTTGTAGCTGGGTTTTCTTGGTTTGGTGGTTTTTTTGTATTGCAGAACTGCTGCTTACAGTAGGTGAACTAATTTTTAATGCAACATCTCAACCCCTTATCTTGACTTGCAATATCTGCAGGAACTAAGCTATAGTTGGCTAACCTGCAGACTTCAGACTTCATCTGAATTCACTCCTGTTCTCAGTCTTTTCCGCTGGAGAAGTGCATCCCTTCCCCCATCTCTTCTTGAAGTATCCTCAGTCCCTACTTGCAGCACCAACAAGCAAAACCCTTCCTTCCTCTCCTTAGTTCTTCCCACCATGTATATTCTATCTTCTTATGCTACAGAATCATTTTGGCATAGTTTTGTGTATGTCTTTTTTTATAGCAACAAGCTGATCATTGATCACAGGGAAGATAGCATTTTGGTGTTTCCCAGTTGTTTAGTGCTTCTTGGTTTTGGGGCTTTTTTTGGTTATTTGCAAAGTGGTCTTATAACAGAATTGTATTCTTTGATTTCCCAGGCCTTCTAAAAGCCTTTTGTTTTTTATAATCCTCTTTCCAAATCCTGAAAACAGCATTTTTTTTTCTTAGTATTGCTGTTTAATGCTTGTCTTTTGAACTCTGCAAACATCTTCTCTCTGAAGAGGGGAATGCAAATACATGTTCCAGAAGAGCCTGCCCTTCTCATCTGAAAGGGCACCACCCGGGGTAGATAAGAAGCATTTTTTTAAAAAGCCATTTTTCTATTAGCTTGTTGTGCTAATGATCCAACAACAGCCAGCAAAGGAGCTTGTTAACAGGTCTTTCCCTTGCAAATTGCTGTTAACGGCACACATACCTTATACCCACACAAAACCTTGCTTGGTGGGCTGTGTGGGTGGACCAGGGCTTGCATTCCTGCAAGTACTTGTGGGCACAACCCAGTCATGTCCTCAGACCTAAGAGTTGTCTTAAGATATATTTAAGATAAGTGGGCAGTTTTTTTGTTTTTTTTTTTTTGGTCTCAATTTTACACTTCTTAAAGAGTACAGATCATCTTGCCATCTCTGCTTGTTCAGTGCTTGCCACTTTGGTGTCACAGCCTGCTGGAAGGTCTGCCAGATATTCTGCCAATATATGTAAGAAATGGCAAGTAATAAGAAGGCTTTTTAAACCTCACCGGTAAGTTTTTTTCTGGAGGTAGGACACAAAATATTATGTATCTTACCTACAGAAGAGAAAGGCTTGAAAGGATGTTTTTCATTTATGAGGTAAACAAAGGTGGGTTTGGGTTTTATATGTGTCTGATTTTCAGAATTGCTAAACATCTATCATCTACCCAAGTAGCTAAAGGGAGCTGAGAGTCCTACATATCTGCAAGCCTGTCTGCAAGAGGAGTAGTTGCACCGTATTCCAGAACTTCTTGTTCTTAGCACTGGTGTAGAGATAGAGATCGGGACCTTGATTTCACTTAATACATGACTGACAGTGCCGTTTTAACAGCAAAATCCTCCATCCACATGCTTTTAAGGAATGAAGAGCCGGAGCCTGTCAGGTGGATTAGCCATATGTCAACTCCCCAGTGTGCTACAGCAGAGCCATCGTTAATCTGAAAACTTGATCACAAGCCAAAGGGAACAATTATATAACCTAGAGATCTGAAAGGCGACTAGTACAAAAACAAACAAGAAAGAACAATCATCCTTACTTATACATGTGCACATTTTACTACAACTATTAAGCAATCAAGATTGTCATATAATTGGCTTTTTTAAAATTACAAAAATGATGGAAGGCTTGCAGTAATTAAAAAGTGCAGGCAAGATGTTGAAAGATGATAAATTACATAGAGGCAAAGTGCAAATGAAGCAAAATCTTTGCAAGTATTTATTTGCTTCTCCACAATTTAGAGGATTTTGGCTTTGCTGTTTGTCTGTTCCTGATTGCCATTGACAAGGCAATGTCAAACTGGTCAGAGGGACAGAGAGCCACCAGAAGGAACTGAGTCACCAAAGTGGAAGATTACTTTTTAAAAATGGTGTCAGGCCCCAGAAAAGAGACACGCCATAAAAGTGGGGCTCTTCACCAAGACAAACTGCATGGGCAAGTTGTATGACATGTGTCTGAACTTCCATGAATGTCCACAGCAAATTTTGGAGAATGGACAACAGAAGAAAAAGGTCCACTATTGTTATTCCTCCCACACAGTTAGAGGAAATATCATGCAGTTAATTCAGCCTCTTTTAGGACAGTGCCTATGGCCCCTCGAGGTGGGGCCTTATTATGTTAGGCACATAAAAACAGAACTAGACTATGCCCCAAAAAGACTTATAGCCTCCTTGTACAAGTTAGGAGAGAAGAGGATAAAACGTAGGCTGAACCAAATAGCTGCATAAGTGAGGTTAAGATAATACTCTAAAACACACTGGAAATTATTCTAAGAGGAAATTGTCTACCTAGGTAGTTTGAAATGCCAGCCTTTCCATACTGCCCCAGAGCCAGCCTCCAGAGATCTGCTACAGAACTAGAAGTCAGTGTCAAATCCCACAGGAAGGTTGCCAGTTTGTAGTAAACTCCTAGGACCTACCTGATCCTGAGGGCTAATTTTCCACAGGATGACTCCTGGGAAGCTAATGGTCCCCCTTCTTCAAGTGCCCTGGTAGTGAGTCTCCAAACGTGGCATGCAGTTTAATACGTGATATCTGGACATATGTTCTTGTACCTAATGTCTCCTGAGATATTTTTTGCAACACACAGGTTTCAAACAACTTATTTGCAGCTTCCTTGGGGTTTTTTAGATGTCAGCCCCCCTCCCCCCTAGTCACCCCAGGTTGCACAGCCCTCTAACACTTTACATGCGCGTTTCCGAGTTTACTGTGGATATATGGCACTGCACATCGCTTGCATGGAAATTCTTTATGCTAAGTATAGCTAGTTATAACAGTTGTTACTCTTCAGTTCTTTTGTATCTTCAAAGCATTGAACAAATTAACTATCTAAGTTGCTAGAAAACCTTTTCTAGCAGCATTTCAGAATTCACAAACCCGCCCATTTGCTCTGTGCCCAAGCTCTCAAGACACCACAGTGCATGTGCAAAAGTAATCTGTTGCAGAGAAATGTCAGACTCGACATCACCTCCACTTGAGCTCACATGTATATACACATAGCTCCGTGAGTTATGTGCGTGAGCCGTCCAGCTGATGTCACAGTCAGTGGACACTGGGACTGCAGAGGATGTTTTTATATATGATGTGTAAAGAGTGATCTCAATAAGAATAATCCTTAGTTTTGATTAAGGGATTAAAGAAATAAGTGAAGCAAAAGAATAGTAAAAGGGTGTTGCATGCAATTTTGTCTATATTAGTCTGTTGTGAGCTAGAGACAAAATGACCATCAGGCTTTCTTGCCAACTTTACTGTGATCAGGAGGCCAGAAAACCAAAGGACTGCATGCCAGCCTCAGAAAGTCTGCACCCTACACAACCTGCCAGCCGAGTGGCACAAGTCATCCTTTGCTTCCCTGTGCCCCTCTCTCTCCTTTCCCACCCATTGCTACTTTTGTAGATCGTGAACTCATCTGGAGAGAAGCTGTTTTCTTTTTCCATCTACACACGGCAGAGCCCTGAGCTCAGCCGGGCCTCTAGGCACCAGGTTAATATATATAATAACAGTGTGGTGCAAAAAAACAAAGGCATAACAGTTTCATGATGGAACGCATCTCGGATGAGTTAATGTGTGCAAAGCACTTTGAAGTTGAAAGGTTCTGCAGCATGTAAAAGCTGAGTGTTACTTTCATATGGGTTTGTTGATCTTGAAGACTCATGAAGCCTCTCAAAACGTGCCTCTACTCAGCAAAGTGCAAAGTGCAAATCCCTGATACGCACTCAGATCTCCAAATGGAATTGTATGTCCAAGAAATTCCTGTTCGAGGATGTCATTAATAAATCTCATGTCATTATAAGCAAATATCCTTACTTTTAGCACCTCTCAATATTAAAAATGAGCATCCCTGGGGAAAAATGCAAATAGGCTTTTCACAATCCTGCTGATTTTGGCATTATCTCGTCTCATTGCTTTGAATCACTCTTGCTTTCTGGTTTTCCTACATTAGGTTGCCATGGGAAATAAAAAAATTCAAAGCAAAAGTGTTAAAAGCTGCCAACAGGTTGACATGAATCTTATCCATTCTGGCTCCTGGAGCTGAACTGACTTTCTGAGGTTCACTGAAGTCCAGCTGGTCCCTGGCCAGGAGTAAAGAGCACTTTGTGACTCCATATCCAGGCTTCTTGGCCAGGTCTTTTCTAGGGCAAGAGCTGAGACCCAGCCCAAGTGCTCCACAGGCAGATTCTAGACCCAAAAGGCTACTTAGGAACGTGCTTGCTTTACTTGCTCTCAGACCTCATCGCCTCTTTTAAGTTATTTCAGGAGCATGGAGCACTCTGGCTCAGGAAGATGGGCCTGCCCCATGAAGCGCTGCCCAGGCACACCCAGCAGCAGCCCCAGAGCTCATCTCCTGACTGATATGAGATGTAGCAACTGAGCAAAACATCCCCTAAAGAAAGTCGAAGCATTATGGGAGAACAAGGGACTGTATTGAGCAGCTTTGGGCCTAATTTTTGGGGGGAGCCTGGATTACTGTGCCCAGTTCTGGGCTCCCCAGCTTAAGAGAGACAGGAAACTTCTGGAGACAGTCCAGCTGAGTGCCACCAAAGGTGATCAGGGGACTGGAGAATCTTCCTTATGAGGAAAGGCTATGGGACCTGGGGCTGTTCAGCCTGGAGGAGACTGAGGGGAGGTCTCATTGACACTTATAAGTACCTAAAAAGCATGTCAGAGGATGGGGCAATGCTTTTTTCCGTAGTGTCCAGTAACAGGGCTAGAGATAATGGACATAAGATGGAACACAAAGAGTTCCACTTAAACTTAAGGAAAAACCTCTGTCCTGTGAGGGTGAGGGAGCTCTGGCACAGGCTGCTCAGGGCGGTTGTGGAGTCTCCTTCTCTGGAGGTTTTCAAAACCCACCTGGAAATGTTCCTGTGAAACCTGATCTTGGTGGACATGCTTTAGTATGGGGTTTGGACTGGATGGTCTCTAGAGGTTCCCTCCAACTCCCACCATTCTGTGATTCTGTGATTCTAGTTTTTATGGCTTTGCGTCATTTCAACGCTTCTGCACCATTTTGTGTATGTATATAGAGATCTATGCCAATATGCATGCTCATGCATGCACCTATCCTAAAGGAGAAAAACTATCATTAAATAGGCCTGATGGACGCCCAGCATCCCCACGGGCTGTGTGCCTTCCCACGGCCACGGACAGCTTTCCAAAGACGATGCCACCAGGTGGAGCTGAGGAACAGAATTCCTCCCAGGCCCCTCGCGCAGCTGCAGCATGAGCGGCATCGCCTAAGCCACAGGTTTAAACGTGTTTCTTGCTTACTGGGCACTAATGTTGTTTCCCTGGCCAGTTGATACAGGGACAAGTCGTGGCGAATTGTCATTAAGAGATTGCAAAAGCCTACTCCCCAACTGCGCTGATTCACCCTTAGTGCAGGATGATGTCAATCCGAGCAGATTTGGCAGCCAGAAATGAGTTTAGGAAATGAAAGGAGGTTTACAGGGTGGAAAAGCCTCCTCGGTAATAGCTTCTTTTGGTTATCTAGGGAACAGGAGATCTGGAAGCTCTTGGCCCTTAAGTGAAACACTTCTGCTTGTTTAGAGCCCTCCCCGAGAGCCTGGGAGACAGGTGGGAAGCAACCCTGCTTCCTCGAGATTCCTTCTCCAGCCTTTCAAATGATCCAGTGAGAACAAACTGGACATGAAACCACCTGTCTCTCTTGGTGAGGGCTACTGCAACAGAAGCAGAGAGAAATATGGGGAAAAGCAGTAGTAAAATAAAAACCCAGACACGTGGCCTGAACAGAGCAGAAATTTCAGGGAAATGATCAAAATGCAGGCACATCTTGCAGCAAAAAGACCATCACTCTCATCTTGCACAGGCAGCGGTGCCAAGAGGTTGAACACTGGCACTATGGAGACACGCAGTCCTGCCTGGGACGCCCCACCTGAGAGAAGTGGCATTGCCAGGTCTTGTTTACACAGAGCATTGGCAGGGATCTGTCTCTATCTCTTTGGAGGTAGGCAGAATGAAGTGTGCTTGGCTTCCTACAGTGGGAAGAATTATCCCACCATAAAGGTGGTTAAAACCATCTCATTTGTTTTGTAAGCTAGTTTGGGTATAAACGCTACATATCTAAACAAGTATGGTGGCAGGAAAGCTACTTAGGGCTTCTTATAGACATCATAAGCAGAGAAGATAAACAGATGTGGAAACAAAAGGAGGGAAAGCTAAAAACAGAAGGTGTTAGCAAATCAGGTGATGGCGATGTCTAAAAATGTTTTGGGGTGCAGATTGTTAGGCTAAATTGGAGTTGTATCTGTGGACAAACATCATGGACTGCAGTGAGCTGGGAGCAGAAATGTAAGTGCAACCAGAGCTTGTAACATTTCACATTATTTAGGTTATGTGTTGAAACGGGAATAGGGAGTAGCTACAGTGAGTCCAATCTAACCTTCAGGGGAACTAGTGTGAAAAGAGACTCAGATCTTAAACTTTGCAATGCACTCATACAAATTACATGTTCCTGTGAGAAAATCATTAAAAAAATCATTGAATGAAACTGCAAACACACTGGCTATGTCTGAGCAGACATGTATTATACAAAACAAGCCTCTTTTTACATGTAGCTAATCAAGTGGATGTATCTACAGAGACACTGTATCATCTCTCGCTTTCTTTATTCCACCTGTGTGTCATTTTGTCGTAACTTAAGATTATTATAACACAAATGCTTTAAGTGTTTAATAACAAAATTAATAACAAAAACTCTTTAAGTGGCAAAAGTCTACAGGCAAACACCATCAAGAAGTTCAAATGGTACATGATGCAGAATGGGTCTTACAGTAGTAGGTTTCTGCAATGGTAGCCAAGTAGCTAACCTGTCAGAGGGACCACTTCTCTTGAGCCCACTGCACTAAGATGCATTTCAGTTGAGATGTGTTAAAGCCTGCAGGAAAGGGTGTGGTAGGCTCACAGAAGTGTGTCAGTGGCCAAGATGTTCCTGGGAAGGTGGGGTGAGTCACCAGTGTCACGCTGCTCAGCTGCCTGTGACAGGTGACATTTGGTAGCCACATTATTACTGATAAACAGAAGCATGCGTGAGCCCTGCTACATGTGGGCAGCAGAGTGTGACATCCAACACCTTACAGAAAGCTTCAAGGGGCACACAGGACTGCAGCTGTAGGATTACAGCCTGGGAAGAACTGGGTCCTCTGTGCCTGGTGAACAATTTTTACGAGATTGGCAACTTTTAAGAGTCTATCCAACTATTACCCCACTGTAATGAACAGAAATAGCTTTTTCATAATTTCTAATCAAATTTGATTATTCATTTTGTCTTTGGACAGTAAATTATTATCTGCTGTATTTGAAATTTGATGTTGTGAAGCTGCAAATTAAAACTCTTTTTTCTCCTATTGGGCTTAAGGTAGTCATCCTTAGGCAAAGGCAATTCAGCCTTTGACTTCAGCTGTGCTACCTGATTTAGGCAAATGGGAATGCTGATGTGGCAGTATCATGCTAAAGCCTCCTTAGCCATCCTCTCAGAGGTGCAGAGCTGCTCCATTTCCCGGATGCATGCCACCAAGGATGTTTGCCTCTAGACCTGCTGAGACTCATCAGTCCTACATGTGCTCACACACCAGCCTCCAGGCAGGATTTCCAGCTCCCTCATGGCACCCTTTGGGGAGGGAAAACTCATGCAAACCTGGCCCATCAGTGAGCTCCACGTGCCCCAGCTGGGCAGCTAGTAGCCCAGATGACTCTCTGTGAGAGTGTGCAGGTCATGGGGCTATGCGTGCCAAAGCCTGCCCTGCATGCAGATGTGGCCCAAGGGGGTTTGTGAGCTTTACCTCCCCCCTGTGAGAAGCACAGAGTGTCCTTGTGCTTTTGAGGGCCCTCTCTGGCTCCTGCACTGCCCAATTTCACAGGGGCTCAGAGCAGCCAGCATACAGAGCCCCCCTGACCCAAAGCTCAGTTTGATCTCTGTTCATGGTGCCTATGAAGAAGACCTCTCCCTCATCCTCATTGGTGTGAGGGGATGGTGGCAGCATAGCACTGACCTAGAGGAAGAACGACATGAATGTTCTGTCCAGGGGACTCCCATCTGTCAGCCTCCCAAGCCTGATGTTATCTCCTGCATATCTGTGCTGCAGCACCAACAATGAGTGCTTTCAGCTGCTGCTGTCCTGCCTGCTTTCCCACTCTATGGACCCCGGGCCTTTTGACATAAATCTGAGCTGAATACAGTCTCAGGCTTCAACTTGCATCAGTCCGACTATAAGTTCACACAGTGTGGCGCAGCCAAGGACCTCGTGCAAGAAATGGAAGAAGAAGGGGGAGAGAAAGATAAAAAAGGACAAGGAAGGAGTTGGCACCTGCACAAGGGACATGGCAGGGGGCGACTGGAGGTTTCCTGACAGCCGGTTTCAGATCATCTTTCATGTAAAAGGCAATCCTGCCTGTGAGCTGTAACACTTTACTGTGATTTTGAATAAAAAAAGCAAGCATAAACAGTTTTGGTGTTCAGGATTTCACCTTGCACTCCTGGAAGGGAGTGAAAAAGAGAGCTGGTGAGTGAGTCACATCATGTGGGGAGAGGCACCAAGGGCAGCTGGTGTCTCTGTTTCCACCCAGAGACCCTCACTGACACAGTACAGCTGAGTAAAGGGCATATCCCCTACAATAAGCTGAAGGAAAGGTACTTTTTTTGCTGAAAGGCAGTGGTTTGTACTGGGGGCAGGAGGAAGGGAGGCTCTTTCAGCAAGGAAAAGTCTTCTTGTGCTCCCAAATCTCTCTTGTGTGGCCATAGTTTGCAGTATCTTCCTGTTAGTTTGGGAACTGGGCAAATGACTCTTCCTCACTAAAGAGCAGAATGGATTTGCACACTGGCTGGATGTGGGGGGAAGAGAGACTAATAACTCCCTTATTCCCTGACAGGTTTAAACTAGTCCAAACTGATGACTGGACTCAGGCAGCATCTCTCAAGAATATACATGACAATGAGGATAACCAGGGAACAGTGACCCTACAACCACGGCCTACACATGGCTTCCCAGTACAGGTGGCTGGATTAGGAGATGGAAAAGCAGCCTCTGTCCCATGGTAGACACTTGTCAAAACTGTGAGCCCAGCCAGGCACAGGAGTAGCTGTGCTGCTGCCAGGCTGCCGCTGGGCCAGTGCTGTTGGTTACCAGGGCTCAGCTGGGAAAAGTGCTGCTATCTGCCTGGAGGAGAGGAAAACCTTGGCCAAAAAATGCCAGCACTTGAGGACGGTCACCTGGATGAAATGGCAAAGGATTGTTTTAGTTGTACTGCTCAGCTTACAGGTGACACTGAGGAGTGCTGAGAAACCTAGAAATAGAACGACCTCTTACTGTTTAGGTCTGCCAGAAACAACATTTTGTCTCTCAGGTTTTCTCTTTGGCTGCCAAACTCCAAAATCAGTTTTTCAGACAGTTCTAACAGCAATTTTAACATCTAGCCAGGAAAGCTGTGAAGTGAGGTGTCTTTTCTCTGTATGTGTCTGCCTATTGACACTGTTCACCACAGGTTCAGCCCTAAACATGGTAATGCTGTTCTTTCTTCTCTCCCTCCTCTCCTTCTCTGCTTTGTAACCCTCAGGGCTGGTTCCTGCACTTACAAAGGAGTTGTGTGTCCTCTCAGGACAGAGGAGAGATTGTTTTTAAGTCCAGTACCTGTTATTTATTGTTTACGGCAAAAGCTTCAGCTTTGAGCCCAGATCAATGCAATTGCTTTGAGTTTTGGAGAAAGTGTTCAGTTATCACAAATCTTCCTGTCATTTGTTGACACATAGATGAGGTGCTGAGGGATATGATTTAGTTTTGTGATGGGCCTGGCAGTATGAGGTTAGTGGTTGGACTCAATGATCTTCAAGGTCTTTTCCAACCATAATGATTCTATGATTCTATGCTGTGTGCTCATGCTCCAGGCCACAAACACTAGCAAGGCCTCCAGAGTCCATCCGCAAAGGGAGACACCTACACACACATACACACAGAGAGTTATGCCAAGTTGCTAAAATTAAAGGTGGTTAGAGTAATGTGAAATACCTCACAGGCAGTAGGGTACTGTATTTTTCCTAGGACCCATTTGCTGAGTAACAATGAAAGCCCAACTGTCAGGAAAGCCTCTTGCTGTCCAGCTTCAGTACATGAGAGCTCTGTTTGTTTGGCCAAAATACAACTGATGCCTCTCAATAGCAGAAACACTAATGCCTAGAAGTGGCCTGCCTGTGCCCACATCCAAAGACCCCAAATGAAGATCGAAGAAGGGCTGTGGCAGATGCTGCAGGGCAATATGTTGATGCAGGAATTCCCACCCCCTGCCACAAACAATTTCCACTCTGATGTGGAACAGGCCAGGGGAGCCAACAACCACCTGTGGGCAAGGTCGTGGCTAATGGCCATCTGATCAGCCTGGAAAGCATGCGCTGGGAACAATCTGATTCTTCAAAATCACTCACAAAGGAAACCAAACAAACCCTTGTACAAATAGAGCCAGTTGGCTTGGAAAGCACTTCCAGCCAAATCTCAGTGTCCCTCACAGGCTGATGCAGACTATTGTCACCTCTGCAGCTCTGCTCTGCAGGGTGAGGGTGGTCCAGAGCCCTCTGAGCAGCAGGGAGGGCCGGGGGTCAAGGGCAGGCAGCACCCAGGGCTGTCCACCCCTGCCACAGAGCACCACTTGCTGCTATCTCCCAGAGGGTTGTGCTTACTCCCTCAGTAACTCAGCCCCTGCCAAAAATTGGGTGGAGGGGGACTGGCCCAGCCCCACACAGCTGCAAGGCAGTGACAATGGGAACGCAAAGTAAAGCCACTCATTTACGCAAAGTATCTCAAAGTACTGAATACAAAAGCAGATGCGTAGAAAAAGAACTGCAATACCAGTTTCAGGCAGGATCTGCTGGAGCACAAGATGAATTATATACATATAGGATTTCAAAGGGGATCATTAGGACAGGCTGAGTTCTGCCCATGTCTTAATGACCTGGATAGGTTAGCCTCTCCCTCCCTGCTGCCTTGCGCTGTCTATCTGGGGAGCTTTCATCACCCTGCTAGGGGTGGCCTGTTTCTAGAGACAAACCTTCAGAGCAGAAAACAGGCAAAGCAGGCAAGGGAGCCTCACTGAGTGCCCCTGGACTGAGCAAGGAAGGACAAGGGGGAAGAGACTGCCTGAAGCGGATGTTTCTCAGGCATCACTATAGGAAAAAGGCAGAAAAAACCAAACCAAAACAGAAAGAAATAACGAAGGAAGAAATATGTTACTAACTGGATGGAGAGTTTAAACTAAAAAAAACCCAAGAGATGAATGAAGGGCCTAGGAGATGCTTCTGCAGCTAGCAGGTCCTTCCAGTATCGCCTTACCAGGACCTCTCAGTTCTGTGAAACAAGTGCCTGCTGCCCAGTGGTGGGATGGTAGAGGATGGTGTCTGCCCACAGCCTGCACAGGGGTCCTCACAGGGCAGGTACTGCCCACTGGAGCACCGCTGAAGAGTCCCATGCCGGCACACCATGGGGCTGGTACATTTTTCCCAGGGACAGTAGTTTTTTTCCAAGTGATTGAGATAGGTTAACCAGGAGCAAAAGACCAGATTATACGGCAGGGCTCATGAATTTCCATGGAAGCCCAGGAGTGCTGTGTCATAGGTAAGCACTGCTGTCACCTCTCTCATTTTCCACGAATGATTTCCACGGGTAATTTTTGGTTTGCAGTAAACAGCCTTAGAGTCTCTCTGGATTTACTCTCTGTAGACCACATCCATTGACTATCCCATTTTCAGGACTGCTGTTGTCCTTATGACCCCAAGCCTACAGCCTACAGCCACAGAAAACATCCTATCAGTTTTCCCATGCCCTGCATGCAGCATAGTGAGTCTGGATAGCCACATACAAAAGCCCACCCCAAAACTGTGCTCCTTGCAAAGCACCAGGAGATATTAAGGTATGGCAGCCCTAGGGCCAATGTTAGTATTGCTTTAACCCCAGGCAGGTGCAAAAGAGGCCACCTGACACAACCCACGTCCTACCACTCTCTTTGCCAGGCAGAAAATGTTGCCATTTAGGTTCCCATGCCATTTATTTTATGCCCTTTTATCCTAAAGCTCTGTCTCTTTTCTTTAATAAAATAAACAAATCACAGATCTTGTTTTACATAACTCTGCACATGAAATCTGTTTCCGGCACTTTTTCTTTTTAATTGCCTAAAAACTGCTCAGCAAACTGCTGCATTAAACAAAAATGAAGTCGAGCCTGGGGTTCCCGTACCCAGAGCCCTGGGGTTTCACACAGCCTTCTTTGTGCAGCTTCTATTCCTGTCTGATTAAGCTATCTAATTCTCAAAGATTAGGCTATCTGAACAGACTGAGTACTGAAGCATTTAAAATGTAAATGCACTGAGCTTTAATCACAGCCTGCAGACTACCCCACTCTCTTTCTACATCTGTACATATATGGGGGCTGTTTCCTTGCAATTTCTTGACATTACACCTGCATCAAGTGGTACTTTCACATCCCACAATGAAACAAAGCATGCCGGAGAGAAGGACAAGGTGTAAGGCTGTGAGGCTGAGGGTGCAGCAAAGGCAGCTGATGTGATCCTGTCTCCCCTTTTTGTGTTTTTGGCTCCCACGGCCTCTCATGCCATGTGTCGCCCCCCCACACCTTTGGCTTTCCTAGTGGCTTGGCTTCCCTTGGTCAGGCAGCACTGCTGCCAGTATGAAGTCAAGGAGCAGGAGGAAGGCAAAAACACAGCTCACTAAACAGGGCCAATTTGTTCTCCCACAGTAATGTACCTCAGAGAAGTGTGAGCTGCCAAGCTCTCCTCCCTCCCAAGTACCTCACTGTGATATTCAGAAGTCCTTTGATTTTTTACATTTGAGAAAAATCCTTACAGAGGGAGTATTTCCAGCCTGGCACAGTGAGCCCTGGGAAGAGAAAACATGCTAGCGCCATTCTGCCACTCTTGCTCATAGAGGTTACAGAGAGAGGAATGGGGCAAGCCTGGAGCAACCCTGCAAACTCCAGCACTCGCAGCCCAGGGACTTCCCAAGCCACAGGCTGCATCTGCAGCAGCAGCTCTAACAGGCCTCCATAGACTGTTGTCCCATTAATTTGCCTAATTGCTTTTTGAACCAATGTATGGTTTTGGCACCTGAAGCATCCCATAGCTATGAGCTGCACCAATTAATTATGGTTGTGTAAAAAAAAGTCTTCCTCCTCTATGCCTTAAAAAATACCTGTCTGATGATTTCATTTAACATCCCTCAGCTCTGGTCTTCTGAGCAACTGATGCTATTCCTCCTGCTACTTGTCACACTGTAGACCTCTGCTGTAGCCCACTGTTCTCTCTTTTCTAGGCTGAAGTTTACTGGTTTAGTCTGGCCTCATACAGACAGCATTGGGCAGCTCTGATCATTCCCATCACATGTCTGTCTGCCTTTTCCCATTCAAGTACAGCCGGAATTTCAGGAGTGCCACACAACCACAACCCTGAGTTATTCAGAAGGAACCAAAGCCACTGGGTACTGCGTCCAAATTTGCTGCTGTGGGTTGTGCACCAAAGCTGACAGCAGCCACCTCAGCAGATGTCCTGGAGGTGTTGGGTGCTAACCCAGTCTTTGGTGGATGGGTGGCAGGACTGTGCCTGGTTCCAGAGCTTCTGCACGCATTAGCTCTGCAGCCATGAGACCTGCAGTGCCAGCCTCAGGCTCTGCAGTGTGCCAGCCATAGCCCTTGCAGTGCCAGCCATGGGCCCTGCAGTGCCACAATAGGTGGCTGACACAACCTTTGTATTTGAGATCATGGGGACAATGGAGGTAATATGTTCATTAAGCAATTTTAAGTGTTACCTTAATAAAACAACTACAGCCACTTGAAATAGAAATATTGCAGATAGGAAAAGAAATTACCTCAGACAGGATCAAATACACAAAGCTAACTTGTGACTTCTCCCACAAGATAAACAAGTGGCTCTGCCCTTGAGGGGAATAGCTGTGAAGGGGAATCCCAGAGAGCTACTCGTGGGCCAGGTTTTTTTTCAGGGCTTCAGCAGGAGCTGTGCCAGGGAGCCTGGGGGGGGGGTGACCTCTGTGCTGCCTTCTTGCAGCAGCCCTGCGGCAGGCTGCAGGCTGATGCCACCTGACCCCGCTTCCCCAGAGCTTTACATCCCCTTTGAGATAGCCACAAGGAAGGAAGATAAAATGTAGGGCAGAGACAAAGCCATGATTCAAAGCACTGCATCCAGCTCCCTGTATCCCTCAGCTGTGGGATAACAACCCACCAACCACTTCTCCAGGTGCCACAAAACTCGGGGGTGCCAGCTTGGAGATGATTATCTTCGCCATGTCTGGTGCTTTCCTAGCTCGGCCTACAATCCATTTCTAAGTACTGTTTTTCTTCTACAATGCTACCATTCCTTTTGAAGCATAGCTCTGTTTATTGCAAACAAGCAGGGGTTGGTATCACCCCATGCCAAATGGCAACCTGCCTTGCTGCTGGGTGGCACCTGACAGCACCAACCTGCGGGTGACAACTCCTTTTTCCAGGCAGTGAAACAGGCAAGAGTCAGGGAGGATATACCTGTAATAAACCAGCACTTATCTGTTGGGGCAGAGATTTTTTTCTCTGGTTGCCAACACAGATTACAGTCTGAGTCTTCCTTTTCTGTAGCAAAAAGCATTTACAGACCTCTACACCGTTACTTCTCTAAGGTTATCCTGCAAAAGATGGGCAAAACAATGAAATTGTTCTTAGCTGGAGTGAGACAGCTCTTCTCTTAAACAGAGGATTTTGATTGTGCCCTGTTATTTTATCTCTTTGGAATATTCACTAGACAAAGTAATTTTTCTGTCTCTGAACAGTGCTAAGCTGTCAGACTCTTTTTTTCTGAGCAAAAGGGTAGAGCAGCATCTTCTCCCCACTCAAGTGCTATTTTTGGAAAATAAAAAAGAACAGGAAAAATGTAAGACACCCCCACTTCTTTCTGGTCACTTAGAAGCAAATGGTTTTTCAGAGATAGCAAGGGGAAGAAAACTCTCCCTGTACCCATAAAACCCCATCAACCAGAGATGGCTCCCAGCAGGATTGCCACCCCAGGAGAGTTCGCCCCACCTGGCAGCATGACCTCAGGAGGTTCACCTGGCAGCTAAAATAACCTGCTCTGCAAACATCCTCCCATTTAGACTTAAATGACTGATGGGCCACAACTCAGCTTCGAACAGGATTGAGGGGGTGTGGTCTATGTGAAGGATGGGGGCAGGGCAAAAAAAAAGATTACCCAGAGCCCTCCCCTGTAAGCAGCACAGACACTGCCCGTGTTGTTTCTTTAACGGGGGAGACAATACGCTCTTTCAGCGGCTGCAGGTGGCTTGGGGCATTGCAGAAAAGGGACATTATGGCTTTCCATGGTAGTGTGGTTGAAAGGTTGGGAGCCCTACTTACAAAAAAGCCTTTGCTGAGGGTGCTGCTGCTGCATCAAGTATCAATGAAAGCTGCATATCTGCTCTCATGAATCCAATCGCCACGGAAAATGAATAGGAAGCATTAAGAGTAGCAAAATAGTATTTCAAGCTGCAGCAAACAGCATCTAATTCATCAGTAAATAGCAGGGCTGGGTCAGTGAAAGAATAGCTCCATTGGAAAGAATTATGGAAGAGGCTTCAGCAATCTGCAGGAACAGATGTGCAAAAGAAGTAACCAAAACTGCAGGCCCTTCTGAGGTTTGATGTAGAGGCAGCGCTGGGCAAGGCTGGAGCCTGGCTGGGCAGGAGGACTGCAGCTTTCCAGGTGAACCAGTTTATGGGGCCTGGAACGGCACACCACTCCTTTGTCTTTGGAAATAAGCTTCACTGGAAAAGAAAAGCAACCTGTATGCACAACAGCATTATAGCTCAGCTTTGTTTACCTCCAAATATCATAGTCTGCCCGTCTGAATCAAATGAAAAACATGAAGGTATTAATAGCATTTTGACAGGTACGAAAATTAAGGGTATGTAGTAAAGCCAGGAGCAGAATTTGGATGTCCCAGTTTCCCATCCCTAATCCCGACTCTCTTCCTCCACCAGCCCCCGCTGCTCAGATTTCTACGATGCTGCAGTGAGGAGAGCTACAAAACCCAAAAGCTGATGCCACAGCAGCACAGCCCAGCCTGGGGCTGTCACTGGTGGGTGCCCCATGCAGGACTCAGTGCCCACCTGCCTGCAGTCCCATCCTATCTTGTCCCCTCCACCATCAGCCAGGGCTCCTTGTGCTTTGCTTTATTTCCTGGATGTAGGAGATCCTCATGAAGCTGTTGAGACCCCACACACAACACAAACTCAAGAGAGGACTCTGCTTGGCAGAGAGTTAGCTGGGGCTTGGGCTCTTGGCCTGACGGCTGCTAGTCCTTGAGCTGCTGAGGGTGCCACGGAGCTGAGCCAGTCCCAGGACATGTTCCCTCCAGTTCTGTACTGCTTTGTGCAGCACACTGGGCTTTTACCTAGAGATGCTGGTGCCTGACCTCTCTGTGGCAGATGCTGTCTTTAAGGGGTGGAGACACAAGAATAGCAAGACAGCTGATAAGGTTTGATGGCTTTTTACTTAGGGGAAATCCTCTTGAATATTGCCCAGGGCAAATAAGACTAAGAGGCCTGCATTCTCAGAAGAGGCACGGATGCACGAGATCAAAGTCTGTTCCCCAGCTGTCACAGCAGAGGCATCACCTCCAGCCATAACAGGAGGTTATAAAAACAAGGTCTCTCCCTGACACATCCCAGACTGCACAACGAAACCAACTCCAAAGAAGGGAAGGCGAGAGGGACCTGGCTGCAAGGGCTCTGTGGCAGTCTCCCAGAAGGGCTGCAGGCCTGTGGCTCTGGCCTGGGGCTGTGCCGGAGCCTTTCAAGAGCTGAGGCAAGACAGTGTGCCTCGCTCGGCTCTGCCCATTCCTCGCCTTAGCTCCGGGAGGACGGATGCAGCCATTTGCTTCCACTGTTTGACCTCACACAAGGGAACTTGAATCCAGTGTGCTGGGTTTTTAGACCAAGGGGGACACGAGGTCCTGCTGCTGGCAATGTGATTTCTCTCCGGCGGGCAGGCAGCAACGTGTGGAAAGCCCCCCTGGGAGTCAGCAGCCACAGCACTGACAGCAAGGGCTGTGCTGCTAGTGTCCCGGGGCAGGCGGCAAGGAGAGCCTTCTCGCAGCTTTCTAAAGAGCCTCACTGCTGCCAGCACCTCATGAGGAGCCCGGCTGCAGGCGGGCACAGGCTCTATCATCCCACTCATCGTAACGGCTGTGGGACTGGCAGGCAGGGTAGCACACGCTCTCCTGCCAGCAGCTGCCCGTCAGGGCTGGGCTGCTGGCAGAGACCATGCCAAGCTGTTGTCAGGAGCAGCTGGCAGCCCTGTGGAAAGCTCGCCTGGTGCAGGAGAGGCCCAAGAGTGGAGTTGTGTTAGATGATGTTGCTTTGATAATTTATATCACGTTTTATAGCTGTTGTTACAGCTCCTTGAAGGTTCTTCAGCATGAAAGATGGCAAGGTCCCTGCCTCAGAGAGCCTACAGTCTAGTACAGACAGGTAAACATAACAAGTAGAAACATTAAACCTTAGGCAGGGAGTGGGGACAGGTTGAGGGAGTATGTAGAGAAATTATCTTTGGCACATCAAAGAGCTGGAAGAAGTCCATCAGAAGAACCTTTGGGCTATTTATGTATTTCAGGTAGAGAGATAAAACCATGAATAATGAGTTCCTGCAACCTCTTTGCAGAACCAGTGCTGAAGCAATGCTTACAGAGCCACTTCCCTGCTAATGTATGGATGGGGAATGCTGAATCCTCACAGGATTCACACGGCTGCCTTTTAACTGGCAATGAGAAAAAAAATAACAAGCAGCACAAGCACACCAGCATCCTTCCAGCTTTTGGTCCATGTCCGTGGCTATATAATCGCAATGTCTGTCTGCCCAGCACCATACTCTACTCTACATTTCTCCTTTTCACCACTGACTGCTCTTTCTGAACTCCCAAGCTATCTTCCCCACAACCCCCTCCCCCCTATTTTAAAGCCAAAGTTCCCAATCATCAGCCTTCCTTGTTCTCCCTCGCTATAGCAAATTCATGCTGTCTTCACTGAAACGCCACTGAGTGAGCAAAGCTGCACAACAAAGAGAGGAAGAACTAGACCTAGCTTCAACAGAGCTGGCTGTCATCTTAGCTCCTGTGGCCAGAGTGTGGCACAGGGGCTGTCCTGCCAGCACTCGCCTGCATGGCTTCTCTGGGCAGGGGCAAGAGGCAAAGGACTCAGGCCCTTCCTTTAAAGGGTTTCAAATTTTCAAAATATTGAAGAGCTCAGGATTTCATTACAGAAACAGAAAGGCTTGTGCTACACTTTTTGAGGCTTAGGCTCACAAGCACCAGAGCGAGCTTGGGCACAAACTAGGAGGTATTTCTAGGTTCATTGTCATTTGTGCGGGCTCCCTTAAGGAGACTGACACAGAATGTGAACTGTTTCCAGTAAAATGCACGAATATGTCACCCCCCCAAAAAAGACAAATGTACATGCTGCCACTGTTGGCCTTTTCACTGCCAAACAGATTAAGCCAGATCAGTTGATCACATCACAAAGGAGTCCTGTGTGTACAGAGGCTGTAGAGAGACACTTCAGGCCAGGCTGAGGTAGGTACTCTCAGCCAAAGCCCCGGTAGCCATGGTGTGGAGTTACAGAAAAAACCAGCATCTCCTGCCCACCTTGCTACGCTCATGCTGCCTCCCCTGCTCTGCCAGCCCCAGCACTGCTGCAAAGAACTGGGTGAAAGAAATGATCCAGATGAAAAATCACCTGGTGAAACGTATTCTTTCTCAGCCAGATAAATTCTGCAATCCAGTTCATCCTAGAGCATTACCTGTGGCTTTTATCAACTGAAAGATTGAACTCTCATGAGCCTTAATTGGCCCCTGGGCAATTGAGTTATGACTCTTCTACTTGGTGGTGAATAGTTGTAAGAGACTGATGTTCTGATGCTGTTGTGGGTTTTTTTCTCTTGCTGTTTCAGGTCCAGTTTGCTGGTCACCATCTCTCTTGCGGCTGCGGCAGAGTGAGCAGTTCGATGGTACTGTGGTATTCTCAACTGGAGAAGGCTCTTCCCAGTAACTTGTGCTGCTTCCCTGCAGCCTGGCCTCAGGGCACGTGGAGAAACTCAGGCAAACTCAACAGCAACAGCAGGCACCATATGCTGCCCTTCAGGCAGTGAAGGGGCTGGCATGTCACTTCCCCTTTGCATGGCTGGGGGCACACAGGGCTAGCCAGAGGCTGCTTCTGCTTTAGCTGCCTGATAAACTCTCAGACAACTGTCAAAATTCTTTTTCTGCTTGTGTTCCCCTTGGCCAGCACTGCCATAGACCTGCCCTCCCAATTCAGCTGGGGGGAACCTCCCTCTTGGAGCAGCTCTCCTCAGCCCTCTCCCCACCAGGTACCACCCACTGGTTACGAAAACCAGGATACACCTCCTTCCCTCCCTCCCGTCCCTTCCCCTCACCTACAGAAAACACCTCCTTGTTTCTCTTCTGTTTTGACGACCCTATAGAGCTGCTATGGAAAAGTAGAGGCAGATCTCCAACACCTCCTCCTCAGTCTGGTGGATAGAGGGACACAGCAGCAGGGAGGAGGCACAGCCTTCTTCAAACCCTGCAAGCAGCTGCTGATATCTACAGAGGGCACACCACACACAAGGTACTCCACAGCACATAGGGCAAGGAGTTACAAAAGGCTGTAAGTCAGCAAACATCCCCTTTCCCACTGGTCTGGCAGATGACACTGTAAATCCACCACAGGCCGCAGTTCTCTGAGGATGGGGTCATCTGTGTGCCCTGCTGGGCACAGAGCCCAGCACTTTGCACACGGCCATCCCCAGCCCTTCCAGGCTCCTCCACTATAAAATAAAAATGAAAAAAAAGCACCATGTAAGTGAGAGGAATTAACAGTCACTTAAAGGCAAAGTAAACAATCAGAGAGAGAGAAAAAAAAAAGTTATAAATGGGTTGGCTTAATCCATGCCAAGAGAAAAGGATGTTTGTTGCACAAATAAAGTGAATTGGAGCAAGACTTTCCTGCCCGACTGGTGGGGAGGTCTGTAAATCAAGACTGTAACTCCTTGCCACGTATATGAATCAGTTAAAGCACTCAATGAATCATTTATTTTCAACATAGGCAATCAGCAACAATGGTTTGATGTTCAATTGATTTCTCATTTGTCTTACTCCCCTGAGTAATGACGAACAGCTCACCGCTTACATAGTGCGTGCCTCAACCCGACTGCTTCTGGAGCAGCTTCCTCTGCAAGGAATTACATCGGGCACCTGCTCCTAACCGCTGACATTTCACACCTCTTGGTCACTACCCACCAATGCCTTTGGCTCTGCTTGCCTCATTTGCCTCACACGCCATGCTCTTCCCTCTGGGTCCCTCCTCCTTTCTTTCTTAAAAAAAAAAAAGGCAAAGAGCAAAGCTTTGTTTTCCATGGGCGGCAGTAGAGCCAGCTTCTTCGCTAGAAAACATCAGCATCCTACTTCTCAGAGACTCAGAATATCAAAAATTGCTGGAGAAGCAGCACAGCTCCATGTAGAGCAGGTGATGCAAAAGAGTCTAAAGAAAGGAAGTGATCTGTAAAATGTATTTTCTCTTAGATACCATATCCATACAGTGTGTTTCCTTCATCCAAATGCCCCCTGAAGGGTTTTGTGTGGCCCTCCAGTCCGTCTTTGGGATGCCTGGTGGCCCGTTTCCCTAGTCCAACCTAGGCGTGTGACCCAGGGCAGCCCTCAGTTCTGACGCCAGCCTGTGATGAAGTCGGAGCGATTCTGCCATCACACAGACAGTAAGGAGCCCTGGACCCACATGGTTAATTTCAGGGCGCACAATCTGCGTGGCCCCAGATATCTACCCTGAAAGGCAAAGGCTTGGCTGTGGCTGTTGGCTCTTCCTAGCGGATGCAAGACACCCCTGGGATCAGGCCAAGATGAACATTAACATAATCCTATTATGACAAATAAACTGATAAAAGACAAGGAAGGAAAAAAAACCCAGAACTGAGGCACACCGCGCTTTCCCGTTCACCAACAGAAGGTGCCCAGGCCCAGTTGGCAGGCTCAGCACTTAGATAAGGGGCACAGGGACCAAGGTTCCTGAGGAGGCTCCACTGTGCTCACTGGTCTCCTCTGTGGAAAACAGACAGGGGTGGGTGCATAGGAGGATTGCAGCCACTCCAACGCCCTGTGGCACCACTGGCCTCAGTGAAGGACAAAGAGCAGGCTCCTTTGGCTGTGTTACAGTGAATATCTGAGATAAGGAGCTCTGCTTCACATCCACCTACAACCCCCCACCTAAGGAGCAACCCCGGCCCAGCACAAGGTCCCAGGGCTCCTTTTCCCTCCTGCAAACAAGGCAATCGACCAACAAATCTTGCTTCTTTGTCCTTCCCTGACAAGACGTAGCCCTTCAAAAATAATTTTTGGCCATATTTGTGCATAAAGCAGGCCCGAGAGAGCTGCAGGATAATAAACAACTCGTTTCCTCTGCACTCAGAACATTTCCAAACGCATTTGCTTTTCACTCACTTCACTGAAGAACATCTCAAAACCCCTTTTCCATTTATAACCATGATTCAAAGGTTTTAGCTCCTTGTCTCTAAAGCTTTCAGAGAGTGAGGGCCACCTCAAGAACCAGCTGCAAGTACTGTACTTCCATCTCCCATAGGATTGAGACCTGGAGAGCAGCAACTGCCCCATGCCCCTTCCCATGCGCACATGCTCTGACTCTTTAAAACCTGCTCAGTAGAATAGCAGCATTTCTAAGATTACCCAACACGCCACACAGAAAGCTGTTGAGACACTCCTGTGAAGGAGCAAGCCGTGTGTCATTTGCTGCGTTTGGGCAGCACCATGCACGCTGCGGTTATGACTCAAAGAGCTAGTGCAGCAGCTTAAGGAAAGTCCTTTCAAAAAGTTCCAGATTCACCTCCAAGGAGTGGGAATGTTCAGAGTTCACTGAGCCCGAGCTCAGTGTTAGCTGCCTGACGTCATTGCGATTGCAGCTCACTTCCTTAAACCCTGCAAGCCAGAACAGAGCTGGGATTCATGGAGGTTGTGCAGAGAGTGCCTTTGGTGCCCTGGCTGTGGCTCAGGCAATGCCCAGATGCACACATGCATCTGTAGCGGCCCTGGAAAAGCAAAGGGCCTTTTATCTGATAGTTTCCATCTTGCCTGCAAAATCATTAGAGAGTTTCCCAGGTCAGGCAGTGCATCCCACATATGCAGAGGGAATCTTTGCCCCAGTTTAGCAGCCCATCCCTTTTACCAGGTCTGGCCTGAGATGGACAAGTGTTAAAACCAGATAGGGAAGCTGAAAAGGAAGGAGGAAAATATAACAGGACAATTTTCACAAGTAATTCAAAGGCAGTGCTTGATACATTTGGACTAGCCTGCTACCAAGAACCACCACATTCATCCTGAGACAAGATTTTCACAAGGCTTTTACATGACACATACCAACAGTAGGTCCAAGGAAGGGAAAATAAACAGATGTGAGCTGGAGTGGGCTGGAAGGCCAATGGCATCCTGGGATGCATCAAGAAGAGTGCGTCCAGCAGGTCAAGGTAGGTTCTGCTCCCCCCCTACTCTGCCCTGGTAAGGCCTCATCTGGAGTACTGTGTCCAGTTTTGGGCTTCCCAGCTCAAGAGAGACAGGAACTTCTGGAGAGAGTTCAGTGCAGGGCCACCAAGATGATCAGGGGACTGGACCATTTTCCTTATGAGGAAAGGCTGCAGGAACTGGAGCTGTTCAGCCTGGAGAAAAAGAGGCTGAGGGGAGATCTCATTGGCACTTATAAGTATCTAAAAGGTGTATGTAAAGAGGATGGGGCAATACTTTTTTTTCTGTAGTGTCTAGTGACAGGACTAGGGGTAATGGACATAAGCTGGAACCCAAAAGTTCCACTTAAGGAAAAACTTCTTTCTTGTGAGGGAGCCCTGGCACAGGCTGCCCAGGGAAGGTGTGGAGTCTCCTTCTCTGGAGGTTTTCAAAACCCACCTGGAAATGTTCCTGTGTGACCTGATCTAGGCAGACCTGCTTTAGCAGGAGGGTTGGGCTAGATGATCTTTAGAGGTCCCTTCCAATCCCTAGCATTCTGTGATTCTGTGGTGGTATGGTCTGATGGTCTACAGTGAGAAAATCTCATCTGGGATGAGTTTCTTCAGTCCTATCAGCAGTTAACCCAATGATTTCATTATCTAACTCTCGCTGTGTAATGTGGTGAGCCACCAACATCCACCTAACAGAGTCAAGAAACGGAAAGCAGCTGACAAAATAGTACTGTGGGGACTGTCGGCACTATCCAATTAGCACCTTGCCTGGGAAGAGGGATGATGGCCATCACGCGCACAGCTGAAGGAGTGAGCACACGCGGGAGCTGGTCCCTCACTGCAGCCTGGGCTCATGTTTCAGTGCCAGCATATGCGGCACTTGAAGCTCCAGAGATCTCCTGGATGAAGTTTCCTTCTCTTCCTCCTGAGTTCTGAGCTCTGGCTGCCAGCAACAGAAGCAAAGAGCAGCTTTGAGCCGCTATACTGTCACAGATGCTAATTCCATCTTCATTGAATCCACCCCATCAGCCTTACTTAACAAAACAGGAGATGATTTTTAATTTCTATGAAATTCTCAGCCTTGTACACTTTCAAGATGATTAAAAAAATCTACCAATTTTCTGCGCTGGTCTTGATTTTGTAAGTCCACACACTTAGAATAAATCACTAGCACTTTCCGTAGCATTTCAATATTTTTCTTAGGGGAAGACGGATATTTTTCTAATATTTGAAATCAGAAAAGACCACTTGATGCCTGAAAATGGCAAATCCAATGGAAATGGATAACTGCTGTGAATCTCTTTTTTTTAGAAGAGGCAAAGACGCTTGAGTAAATCCTTCAGTAAATCAAACTTGAGTAAATCCTTCAGCTGGGTTTGGCAAGTGAGCTTGAAGCAGTATTCTAGTAACTCATCTCCATGGGCTGGATGGGGTATGTGAAGATTACAGGATCATAGAATGATAGGGATTGGAAGGGATCTCTAGAAATCATCCAGTCCAAGCCCCCTGCTAAAGCAGGTTCACCTTGATCAGGTCACACAGGAACGTGTCCAGGCAAGTTTTGAAAATCTCCAAAGAAGGAGGTTACATCATCAGACTTCACGCTGTGATCACCAGGACAGGCAGGACTGCTTGGAGAATCACAAAAGTGGATGGAAACAGGTGATGCAAAGAGAAATACTTAAAACTAGGTTCTCTGCAGACCCTGTGCCGTATCATTCCCCCTTGCCTTATAGGTTTTGTTCCAAAAGCCACCTCACATTGTAGGTATCTTGCAGTCTCTTCTTCCCTACAGGAAGGATCTTTGCTCTGTTTGGTCCCATAACACTGAATCACACGCCTGGCCAGGTCACCTGCAAGCTCCTTTGCTGGATGTCATTTTCCCTCTCTCCGAGAGCAGAGCTCCACGTGATTCTGTCCTTATTTCCCTCAGCAGGCAATGAGATCATCCATCTGGTGGCCCAGGAATTGCTGCAAGTCTTCTTAGGCTGCAGTGACTCACGGGCAAGCAGCCGGAGGTGCCTTTGGTGGAGCATGGCACCTGTGAGTCACCACCGCTGCGCTGGATAAACACCCGCACCGCAGCGAGCTGGCCCCGTGCCGGCCGAGCTGTGGCTGCTGGAGCAGGGCTGCTCCCAAACACCAACCTCAGGCTCCTTCCTCCCTCCAAACAGTACAACTCCTTTGGTTGCTATAGCACAGGGCTCCACAATAACATCAATAAAGAAAAATGACCTGGGATGAGGCCGTCAGTTTTACAGTCCCCTCAAGGTGCAGCAGCCCAGGTGTTGCACTCAACTGAGAGATGTTTTGCTTCTGTGACACAAGGAACAGGCGTGTCCAGGGAACAGCACAGCTCACATGAGCTCAAAAAAAGGAAAAAAATTGGGGGGAAAAAAAAAGGAGAAGAAACGAGAGACCCCTCTTTCTAAAAGGCTGGCTTAAAATAGATAAAAATGATCAACAAGGTCAAAAAATGGTCAACTGAGGAGCAGGAGGCATAGCCACCGTTTAATCTGTGGAATACCTCCAGGCTCTCAGTCAGTCTTAGTGTAAGGGAAGGAAGGAGGAAAGGAAATGCAGAAGAGGGGACAGAGTCAGAACTCCCTTTCTAAAGGATGTTAGTGAATGAAAGATTAAATATTACTGCTGTCTCTGCAATTACAGAATGCTCAACACCATTCCAAGTGGGGAGGGAGAGAGGTTTACTAAAAAAAGTGTATTCCTAGGTTAAGGGAGAGCAGGACAAGGCATAAGAGCTGCAGGCCAGCTGTAGAAGACAAAGGGGCGAGTCAATATGGTTTATCAGTGTCTACATTGATGCCATCCAGGAGAAAGGAACAGCCAGTGCAACAGGTCTAACCAAGGCCATTCTTGGTGATTTCTAGCAGCATTTGGGCTCTGTAATTAGCCAGATAGTCGGTGCCCAGTTAAAAATAAACACTTAAACACAACCATCTTGTAGTTCAGAGAGGAGTCCCTTTTGTTAGTCACGTCTTTATGTGACAGAGACTAAACTTGGATTACCAAGAGTGGGTTTGGGAAACCACTGTGGGAATATAGGTCTGACCTTCCAGAGCTTCCACTGTGTGTCAAAATAAACTCTGGACGGGTTTCTAAGCAGTTTCTGTGGGTCTGTCCCAAGACCAGTAGGCAGGCAGCAGCCCACTGGCCACAGTCACTCTCCTAGGGCAGCCTCCGGCTGCACACAGCTGTGGGAGGACCCTGCCAGAGGCCCAGAGTCAGTGCCTGTGAGCCAAACCACCCCCAATGCCAAAAGGCAACCATGTCCCACTGAGAACAAGGTTCCCCTCCCCCAGCCTGACAGTAGAAGCACATTGGGACACCCTCTTCTGTGTATTTCCACGCTGCCTGCTGCCCCCAGAGCACGGGCTGGACCCAGAGACACCGTGGGTCTTCGCTGGGTGGAAATCACAACTCCTTTTCTGCAATGGCTTAATCCCAGAAGCAAAATCCAGCAATAAGAGCCTGCCAATTTGGCACGCAGAATTGTAACAGATCCAGTTACTAGCAATTAGACACTCCACCCCGATTAATTTGTGCTAGAAATACTATGACAGTTTTAAACAGAGAGCTTGGTTATCTGTTCAAACTATTTACCAAAGGCTGGGGTGACTTGTCTGTCATTTAAAATGTTGTCTATTAAGGCTGGACATTTTATTCAGAGATATTTATTGTAGTTTAAATGAGACTTATTCAGAGAAGTATTTTCATTAAGAGGTTAGGCTCGATCGTACAATGGACCTCTGTGATTAGTCACGGACCCACTTTGTCAATTCATGCTGAATTTTCAAGCTACACATTCTCACAAATCTCTGCTTAATAGTCTCTTATAATACTGTCGAGTGCTTCTACAATTACAAAATGTTTCCTGCTGCATTTCCACATGCCCTTCTCCCATGGGCTGCTCGTGCCACGTTTCACATTATTTCCGACAGAGTCTCCGGGGGCTGGGGGCACGGTGGCGGCTGTGCCCGATGGCCTCGCTCCTCCGCTCACGGGCCAGATGGAGAACAACCCGTGATTTCTGGAATGTTTCTCACGATAGTTTAGAGAGCTCCCTCTGCTAACACCCTGCTCTCTGCCATCATCCCTGCCTCTGTCCTGTACCTTGAGTTGGAAGCTCATCTCTAAGTTGTTTTGCAAAGGTCTGGTTTGGCTGATTACTTTGCTTAGTGTCCAAGTAGTCAGTAAGAACGCTTCTGTGTACTGCAAGGTACATGAAGGGAGGGCAGGGGTTAAGATTTGGCTTGAGCATTCACGTTTTCCCACAGTCATCTCCTTGCTGTCTCTCTCAATACGAGGTCCTTCAGAGCATGAGCTCTGGCCTGGAATCATCTCCACTGGGGTAAGAGCCACTCTGACGTATTGCTGAGGCCACTGAAACGCACCAGCAGGAGCTGCCACATGATCCAGCCCACACTCCATCTCGCTGAGTTACAAGACTCTGGCAACAGATGACATTGAATCCTCCAAGCAGCCCAGGCAGTATTTTGCTGCAATAAAAACACATTTGCTATATTTATAGGCTTACCAGTAAGCTGCTGCTTTACACACTCAGTCTGAGTGTTTGTATTGCTTGGGATGACCACAACAGCTCTGCTGTAAGTATGAGGGTGTGATTTTATCAGTAAAGTCACGTTGCATGAAAGGACATGCATCAGAAGTATCAAAGCTATCAGGACAGTTGCTGCTTAGCTGTATATGCATAAACAGGCATCCCATTCTGCAGGACGCAAGCTAGTCATCAGAAATATTTACTGTAACTTACTATTCTGTTTGACTCTTAATCCCTCTAAGAAGAGGGAAAGCAAACACCTGTCAGGAAGGGTTGAGCTGTTGAACTCACAAGGGTCATTCCTCCACTCCCCACAGGTGCACTGTGGCCCTGCAAGCAGCTGCCCATGTTTGCCTGTGCTGGGGTTAACAGTGCTGGACCGATTCACAGCCTGGCTACTGAACATCTCTCACCTCTCTTCCTCTCTCCTCATCCGAACTGCAAATATCTGCCGTTTCTCACAAGCCTTTCTGTGGCTTTCTTTTTCATCTCTCGTTTCTCTTAAGTCATAAACTTCTTTTCTTGCATCTAGTAGACTCTCTTCCACTTAGGAGGTTTCCCTCAAATTTCTTTCCTGACTCTTGCCTTTACTTGCTTTGCTGACTTCACATCACCATTAGCCATCTAAATTAAAAATCACAATCTATTCCTTGGAATAGGTAGCAAACATTTTCCAAGTCATAGCCTAGAAGAGACCAGCATCTTTTCCTTCTCATTAGACCATCTTCAGCACTTTATTTCAGTAGCAAAATCATATCCTTTCCTCTTATAACCACTTTATGCTTAGAACAATACCCTACAGCCCTCGGCTCAGTGACCTATGTGTGAAGTTAGCCTTGCCTGGAGTAGGAGGGTGGGCTGGGTGACCTCCAAAGGTGTCTCCTCAGCTCAACTGCTCCATAGCTTAGGCCAGAATCTCCTGGGAGGAAATACAATATTAAAATGGATTCAGTTCTTCTTAGAAAGAACAAGTGCAAATACCAAGTACTCTCAGCAATAAACACTGCCTGCCCTACATCAATACACTATGCATGTGATCCAACTGCTCGCTGTTTTATGCAGTGATTAGGCGCTTCCAGCAGAAGGAAAACCGAGTGTGTATTCTCCAAGAGCCACCTTTGGGCTTCTGCGGGCTACCTCTTGTTCTAAAAATGTCTTACTCTTTACCCTATGAGAAAAGCTGAAAATCTACCAGAGCCTTAACCCACACCACGAAAAGCTATGTACTAATTTCAGAAATAAGCATACACTTATTTTGCTCTGATGCACAGGGAAACAGCACCACAGTGACTGCCCAAATCTCTCTGCTCCTGGTACCAAGATTAGGGGCGGGGTTAGGAAGCAGTTTGCCAAAGGCTTTTCAAGCTGTCGTCGACATTCTTTCATTAGGACTTTTCAGACTCGAACCGCAAAGCTAAATTACGCACACCTTTATTTGAACAGATTTTCCTCACCCACCTCTGCAAAATCACCCCATGCACTCGGCTCCTCAGCTCCCCATCTTGTCCTCTCCCGTAGGCTGCTCAGCTTAGGGGGTGAGCGACATTCATATAGAAAAGATGCAAAAGTGTGCTTCTACTCGATAAGAGCCTCCTCCAGCTACTGGCTCCCAGTGACAAGGCAAAGCTGCAACATCCAGACATGTCAGCTTCAAAAATTGAGTCCATTTTATTGCTCTATTCCCACATCTTACTGGAAGCTGGCAGTGAAAAGGCTCAACTTGCAGATTTTGCAGATAGATCTTTGGGGAAAGACACATATTGGCAGAAAGAAGAAAGCAAGCCACGGAGCAGAACGGCCCATGGAACTGAGAAACAGAGGAAGGAGGATGAAGCAAATGGAAGAGTACAGAAAGCCAGCCATGGGAAAAGAAGATAAAGAAGAAGGATGAGTTATTAGCAGAGTTTGGAAAATGTAATAGAGGAGGGATGGAAAATTAGAACAGAGGAAATAGGAGTGGGAGGAAGCAGCCATGGGACGTAAAGTGGCAAATACAGCTGTAAAAGGGTGGGGAAAAATAAAAATACATTTACACCCATTTTTCATCCTAAAAAAGGAGATTAAAAGATTTGCATAGGGAATATGTCTGAATCAGTTCAAAATGCTGTGTAAGAAACAGCAGAAACTAAACCACAAAGCTAGCAACATGTCATATTTTCAGCCCCAGAACTCAAGCAACTTCAACAGTTCTCAGTCAAAATGTTTTCTGCAGTGATTCAGTGGAGCCAGGCATAGGGGAGTCCCTGTTTCTCCCAGGGAATGAGGGCTACACCTGGACTTGCTAGAAACAGCAGACACTCGGGGAAGCATGAGGATGCTAATGATGGAGAGAAAAGGACCAATACGGGTTTTGAGAAGATGCCCCCAGTTGTGCTCATCTGTTTGTTGTCACCACATTTTTCCTCCTTCCCACAGGCAGCACATCAGTTACTGGGCCTCAGTAATTCCTAACGTCTATTGCTTATGCATCCATCTTAGAAACACGTTCAATTCCTTCCCAGAACTTACGCTAACCCATTGGAAAGACATGAAATCTTACTCTTTTGAAGAAGCTATCAAAAGTGCATGTAGATAGTCTCTTCATTTGTTTCCTTAACCCTGCAGAAAAGGATGGTGAGGAGTGAGAGCAGGGAAACGATGCCGCTGGGGCAGTGGGTCTGCACTCACCAGCCCTGCTCCACTGCTCTCTGCTGAAGGTGCCTTTTTCACTTCTAATGATGCTCAATTGAAGAGTAATGGGAAATAAAAGTAATTGTAAACAGTTGTTTAGAAGTAGAGTATTTTTTATCCAGCTCTTTTGGGTGCCCGACTGAACACTGTGTCCAGTTGCTAAGATTTGTATTTCAGAGGAAACAGTCACTTGGGCATGCTCTGGCACCAGAGTTCTTGTCTTTACACTTGTCTTATTGCTGAATCCCTGCAGCCACTAAAAATACCTGGTGCCCCTGTGCAGCAGAGTGTTATTTGAAGATACCAGCTCTATTCATCAAAGTCCTGTTGTTTAAAGAAAAAAAGGAGGTAGAGCTCATATCTTTCCTTCGCTTGGCACGAGGGGAGGCATCAAAGGTTTTCGCTTTTTTTTTTTGCCTCCTCAATAAATAAGGATGGAATAGGACAAAAAGAAGCTATTGTTCAGACCTGATCAAAAGCAGAAGAGACACATCTCTGTTCAAAGGGAGCCAGTCCAGAGCTCCTGCTTCAGACAGGGCAAACGGTCTCAGAAATGTGTGCAACTGTTTCCCCTCGGTGTAGACAAGGCCACCGCTGCGGAGTATCTGCTCGGGCACCGCAAGCCTCACCCTAAACACCACTGCTCATGTCAATATGCTGACATCCCCTCCACGCTGCTCAGTGGTCCGGGGCTAAAAGGGAGGGCAGTAGCAGCTGGAGGCTACTGAGGATTTTTCTTTGCTGTTTGTTTTTTGAATTGGCAGAAGTGGCTGAGGCAGGGACCTATTCCGCAGACTGAAACACAGAAACCAATGATCCGGCAAAGGACAACTGCTGGCTAGCAGCAACCTTTTCTAAGTGCAAGTAGTTGATGCTGGTGGTGTTGATCACACACTGGGAAGAAAAACGTGTTTTCTTCCAAGAAGAACCCTTACACGTCCTTCGCCTCAGCATCACTTTGTTGTTGGGATATTTGCTCAGCCGCCAGCTTCAACAGCATGCAAGACTTCCAGAACGCATCTTTCAGCCAGGAGAGCAAGATGGATTTTTGAATATTGGCTCATGAGTAATAAAAAAGTCATGTATTCCTGGCTATTTAGATAGTGACGTGGCTAAAACAAACTCTTTTTGTTTTCAGCAGCTGTTAACGATACCTGTAGGGAGCTGTTCCCAAGGCGGTTACCTCTGGCGCTGGCGGCAGTAGGATGTAAACAGCATGTATCAAGTTAATGGAAAACACTGAGCAGCCAAATCTGAGAGGAGCCGTGTTTAGCTGGGCCTCTCTCACAGGGATTACGTTCTCACGTGTAGCAGCAGCAGCTCTCAGAGGGCAGAGGAGTTCCTGGGGGCAGCCAGCCCAGCCCAGGGTGTGTGGTTACAGCCGCAGCATCCGAGCTCGGGGCCGGCACTCAGCTCATACGCCGTACGCCTCCAGCCTGGGTCTGCTCTGGTCGGAGCCAATGTGGGGCTGTCTGCATCCATCCACGCAGACATAGCCTAAGATTAGAAAGATACTGATGGGTTATTTTGAATGACATAGTCCGGACTTGCACACTGTGGGAGGTGTGATGGGAACTCTTCTGTCTGTCTTGATAATTTAATGAGCTGTTGTAACGAGGGATGCACTGAGCCCCTCATTTGTATGCAGTTCCCACATGAGATGTGAATATTAAATTCCTCCAAGTATGAATCAGCACCTCTTCCTCCCACAGCTCTATCCCCCATCTCTCAAGCTCCACGGCTCCAGATTCCCCCCATGGTCCCCCTGGGCTCTCCCACTTCACTGCCACCAGAGGAGAGAGGTGTGCCCCTGGTCAGCCTCCAAGGCACTGGCCCCTTTGGAGGAAAGGTCTCACTTCTTGCTGGAGAGCCGATTGCAACGGGGCTGTCCCTATGGCCTGTTAGCAGCAGGGAAAACCACATGACATGGGAAATGAAACCTACAGGGCATCACCGTCTCTGACAGCTGGTAGTTTAAATAATGAATTGGTAATTATAAACCCTTTTGAAATAAAAATGAAGCTTAAAAAACATAACCTTTTGAGACACACCTTTTGATGGTGAAGGGCTTTCCCACGTAAGATTCCCCCTGCAGCAGCCATCGCTCAGCACAGGCAGACAGCAGGTGCCTGCCGCTCCACATGGGGAGAGACACACTCGCCAAACGAGAAAAGTCAGGGGTGAGACAAGTTTGCAAATAGCAGCAGTTCCAGTCCAAAAATCATTTCCATAGCAGAGGGGAGGAAGTGCTCCCTGAGGACAAGGAGGCTAGCTGGCTTTCACTTTTTTTCTGCTGAATAGATGTTCTTTTGTATGCGGTACAGAAGGAAAAAATACTGGGAGAATGGGACAAAGCTGAAAAATTCAGAATTGCAGTGTAAAAGTCACCACCTGCTCCTGCAAAACAGGCTACTCTTTATTTCTAAAGTCCTGGGAGTTGTAAACCGTGATTTCTCAATCAAGTGTGCTAAGCTAAAAGGCACGAAGATAGCGACAGATCCAGACTTGTTAGTGCCACGAACATTTTTCTTGGCCATAACATACCGTGTGTACACAGAGTGCTGCATCTACCATCCAACGCCTTCTACGTTGTACCCAGACCCGTGCAGAAAGTCCCGCCTCAGAAACCTTTGGAAGCAAAGTTAAATTGTGTGTCTTACTATAAAAACAAAGCTAGCATTTTAAACGCCAGCACTTCTGCTGTAAAGTCCTCCTTCCCTTTGGGACTTTCTCACGGCCACCTACACCCAGACTCCAGTTGCTTGAGATCTCCAAGACCAAAGCCAAGAGTGTTAACAGGAAGGAAAAAGTACAAACTTCATACCCAGTAAATGGGAACTTTATTAAACTACCGAGTTACTCCGAAATGTATAAATGTTCCATTAAATACATTCAGTTTTCTTTTACACAGATTTATAGAAATTTATTTACATATTCCAAACACATTTAAATTATTTTTCAAGCTTGCTACCAACAATTTTTTTTTCTGTTTTCTTTTTTTAAAAAAAAAAATGAAAGAAGTCAGTCATCTGCTCTTGCAGATGTGCATCCATACGCACAGATACAAACAAGGAGGGAGATGCTTTTGTATCTAACCCACAAGGGAGGCAGTATCCAAAAAGCTGATAGGGTTTCAATCAAAGATTGGGCCTTGCCGAAAAGCGGGCTGTAGAAATTCTCCCTGCGGGTCAGACTTAAACAAGAGGCCCTGTGCAACACTTTATGGTGTCTGGGTATGACATCTGCACCCAGATTTGCTGGTATGTGGGAAGAGCTAAAGGCCCCTTGCCAGATCCAAACCACAAAGCTAGCTGTCCCTGATACTAGCCCATGAGAAGCATCTGAGCAATTTAATGGCTCGTCCTTATTGAATTACTCTCTCCCAGCACTCAGGGACAGATCAGACAAACAGATCTCCACCACTAGTACATCAATGCCATTTGCCCGAAGACATTTTCCTCTATGTTTTTATTTTATTCTTAAAGGAGGCTTTGCTCTTACGTAAGTGAATAAAAAGGCAGCTCTTTAAATAAGATGCTTAGTAGAACAGTGATCAGTTTTTCCCCACCTACATACATTTCTCTTGGGAAGATGCACAGCATGCTGAACAAGTTTTCCCTCATTCTCTGTACCTTAGTCTGATAGGAGTTAAAATTTGTATCTGCAGAAAAAAAAGTGGTGTTTTTCTTTTGTAAAAAGCTTATAAAATACTAGTTTAATTAATCCTTTAGAGTCCTTATGCATTAAAAGCCACATTCGAAGCAACCAAGAAAGTCTACAAAAACATTGTCATGCGTAAGCTCCATGTTTCATGCTAAATATTCATGTTGACAAGGAGAGGGAGAGGAAGAAGAGGCAGGGAAACTAATGGCTCAATCAGAGCCATTGCAACATTCAAGTAATTTGGTAGTAGATAAACCAGTGGAAACATGGAATGGTAAGAAAGTGCTCAGCACCACGTCGCAGCCTTCAAGAGTTGAACTGCAAACATCCTTGGTATGTTTCATAAATATATGGCACTTCTGTATGACCAAAAGCTGACCCAACGTTTGCTTGTGACTGAGACGAGTCAGGAGCAGTTGTCAACCCAACAGTTACTGATGGCCCTTCCAACAGGCACAGCCTCCAGCCGTGCTACTCAATGCAGTACCACAGCCATATCTACTTGTGCATGCAAGACAATGCTGCCACGTTCCCGGAGAACAAGCCTCCTGCCCAGCAGAAAGCCTTCTCCAGACACACATACACATTCCTAAAACATGCTAGAAATTCTTCAGTGAGGTTAAAGACAGCCACAAAGAGCAAACGTCTCCTCATACTATTTGTTGGCCAGCAGTTCCCAGCCTGTCCGATTGCCAGCAACGGACTTTGCAAGAGGCAAAAGAGTTCCTGAATCCAAGGAATTGAAAGCAATGGAAAGCACAATCACCCAGGTTCGTTCTTAGTACTGTTCCACAGGGTTCACTTCGACGCTGAATAAGGAACCAACCAGTACAAAGGCTCGAGTCTTAGGAAGAATCTCATGTACACAAAAACTGGCCGTTATCTGTGTTTTCTGTTACAAAGAGTTCCCTCTTGTAGTTTTAACTTCAGGCTTTTTTGGCTTTTGGTGACCTGTATCATAAACACGCAAAGATCTGCTGTTACGCTCACGTTCCATCACAGTAGCTTCAAATACATTCAAATTAATAAAAAGGGATTTAGACCAGAATGCAATTACTTGCCCTTTTCCAACAGTGTGCCGCACTTCAATGGGCACGTGATGTTGCTTATCAGCAATGTTAACTGTTTTAAGGAATTTCACAACACCGACATCCAGTGCTTGAACAAGTGTTCACATTCCAAGATTCAAAAAACCCCCTCTCTCTTACTTCAGTAACGGCTTCAGTATTTTACCAATCGTGGTCCGGTTTGGATCTTTCAGTTTAAGAGAGGCCTTTTCCATTGTTCCCTGCTCCTTCGGTGCAGGCTCTCCTTTAATGCTGACAGCTTCTCCCTGCAGGACGCTTCTTCCTACCACCCTGGCACTACTCGCTCTCTTTAAGGTACTCATGTTGTTCTCCTTTGGGCTTGGATCATCAGAGGTCACTGCTGGCTTCACTTTAGGCAGCCTCTGGGACACTGACCGTGTGATGGTTGGAGGCCTGGACGAGCTGGACAGATCCACTTTTGCACGCTTTGAAGAAGAAGCCACTGTATTCCTCGCAAAGTTTGGGACAGCGGATGGCGTTTTGGGCACACTGATTGTGGCAACTTTGGTGTCATCTGTAGGGGTCTGGGGTTTTCCACTGGAGCGACATATCTTCAATTCGTCTGTCTTTGACTTCATGCTACTCCTGACAGGTTTGGAGTTTGGCTTCTTGAGAGAGACTCTATCCCTCTCAAAATGGGCACTGCTCGAGGTAACAGTGCCCCTTTGAAACTTCGGCTCTTCTACTGACATGCTATGCCTGTAAGGACTTCTTGGCAGTGTGTCTGTTGTGCCTCGGACGGAGCTGCGACGAGACAGCCGACTTTCCACTGTGCTAGAGTCACGAAGCACCGGCTTGGCTTCTGGCTTTTTGACGCTGCTTGGTGCTCTGCTTGACCGAGAAATAGGCACCACCTTCCTCATACTTTCATTCTCAGAGGCATTCAAAGTTCTTACAGGTCTGGAAGGAGCTGTGTAGCTAGGGCGAGTGCCACTGGATTTTGAGGAGCTTGGAGATCTATCTTTTAGAGAGTTTCTCTTTGGCCCTACCGGGTCTTTATTTTTCGTAGGCTTCTCTTTCAGATGGGCCTGCTTGCTATTGGCATCATCCTTGTCATTCGCAGAAGCATGGAGATCCTTGGCAGAAGCAGAATTCAGGTTTGAGAAGAATGTTCTATCCCTGTGCTGTGCATCATTCCCAGAAGAGTGTGCTTTGCCAGGCTCACTTCTTATTTCCTTGCCTGTCGATTTAAAATCAGTTCCCTCTTCAGAGTCCAAAGTCAAAGAACAGTCGGTCGTTGTATCTGACACAAAAAACATTGCCCCATCTTCCCTACTTCCCGAAACACTCGTATCCATAGACACGGGGCTGCTGCTGCTGGGCTCTGAAGCTTCACTCTTGCAACTCACTGCCTTGGCTTTATGGTCGTGTGCCTCTCTGGAACTTCTGCAAGTCGGAGGCAGGTCATCATCGGCAGTGCTAAGGGAATGAAAGCTTAGATCATCTAGAGTCTCCAAGTCTGTTCCACCAGCATCCTCTAAATATATTAAAGGTGCGTTCTCTGCAGGCTTTGCTCCTTGAATGTCAAACTTACGTAGCCCTTTAACAAGCTCACGCTCCTCAATTGCAAGGGCCAGGGCATTTATATCTGTGGACTCCTCACAGGACACATTGGAAGTGTGTGTGTTGTAGTCGGTGCTCCTCTGTGAGTAAAGAGTATCAGGACCTGTTGAGCCACTGAGGTGGCTAGGTTGAGGTGGAGGCACCTGCAGCAGGCCACCACTTTTCACTTTGGTTTCAGACTGTTGGTTTAAGTGCAAGGTATTTAGGTTGACATCTCTTGTTTCTTTGGATTCAGGCCAGGCTACATTTGGTCTTGCTTGTCTGGTGTTTGCACGAGGAAGGCTGTTAAACTTGTTTGGATCCTCATCTTTTGAGATTTCCAGGAAACTCTGCAACTCCCTGCCTGCAGTTATCCCCAAAGAAAGTCGAGAGCGTCTAGAATTGGGGTTTCTGTATGAAGGGCTTTGAGGTCTCTGCTGCAAGAAGGGAAGAAATTCTTCAAGTCCTTTCTTGGCCAACATCTCCACATCATTTTCACTACTGCTCCGTCCAAAGCTCCCAAGCTCTCCAGCTGCCCAGGAGCGACGCTTCTCCTCCAGCTCCTTTTGCCTTTGGAGACTATGAAGCTCCTGGATCTCTCGTTCCCTGTTTTCCTGATGAGGAAAAGCATAAATACATGTCTCAGAGGACAGCGTCTGATGCATGAGAACAAGTCACGCTTCATTATCTTTCCCTTCTTCCCATCAAAGTTAGCTCCTACTGTTCTCACGCTCCGCCAGTCCCTACGTCCATGAAACCAGCACGGCAACCCCAGCCCACAGTTCCCCTGCTGCCAACACATCAGCCTGGTCTGCATAAGAAAAAAAAAAATGCACAAGTCCTTGCAAAGACCAAGAACGTGACCTATCAAACCCAAGTAGATGCCAAGTCTAGCCAAAGGGTTCCTGCTACAAGGCAGAGAGCTTCAAGTCCCTACTAAGTTTAAAGCTGGCAGTTCTATCAGGTGAGGAAACCTCTACCTAATCATTACACTCGTATTGTTAAGACTAACTTGTCTGACAAGCACACAGCCTATGTGTTGCTTCCATCCTCCCTTATTACAGTCACAATTGTTCCTCAGCAACTGCAGTTTCTACAGGGTGCTACTTACCTCTGACTCAACCTGACTGGAAATTTTGTGAAAAGACATTACTTAGCCGGATACGAAAGCAAACAGAAAAGTTTACACAATGCAGGGTAGCACCTTTTTACTAAAATAATTATTTCTGTGAGTGGCAACATTTTAACCGTCACCTCTAGGCTTCAGATTTAATCTAGCTGAAACTTTACTTGAACTTTCCAGGTTATTTTCTGAAATTAAAAGCCTGGTTTTCTAGAGCCAGTAATGCTGTAGTAAAAGAAGAAAGGGAGAAGCTAGTCTTGACAAAGGATTCAAAAATGACACGATTTTCCAGCATGTCGTTAAATGCATTCTGAGCAATGACACGCTGTTTAAAGAAAACCACACCTATGTTTGTCTGAAGCACTGTCTAGTTCCATCTTCTCATTATTGTGACAACAATAGAGCTGCACAACTAGAAGTCACCTGAAAGCTTTCAGTAAACAAAAACCTAATGCTGAAGCTCTTTTTGATGAATGGGTTAATCTGCACCTCTTAAAGTGAATTTAACACTACACTGGGCTCTGAGAGATAAGATGCATTAGAGACCTAAGAAAGGTGAAGAGCTAAGAAAAGAAAAAACCTTGCATTTCAGGAAAAATGTCTGAGGCAGGGAGTTTTCTTTCACAGATGTGTAATTGCAGAATGCATTTTTGCCAAATGCTGAAGTTCAACTTTAAACATCTCATCGTAAAAAGAAATGGTTAAAATAGTTGTAGATATTATTGTCGTATTCTATATTAGCTACAGAACATTTTAACCTTACCCAAGACATGTTTCACAAAATTTTATTCAAAGGAAAAATCTACTTTAAGCACAAAGATGTTAAAAAATAGCAAAGAACTGTTTCAACATTTGAAATATGTGCACATGGCCATATTTTATGGCCACCGTGGTATGAGCTGCATTTTTAGACTGTCCTGACTGTGCTGTCCACATATCATATTAATTTGTCAGAACTGCAATCTTTTTTCTGAATTGTTCTGTTAATTTTGAAGGGACAGAGGTTAATCCCCACAAAATGCTTAGTAAGCTAACCTTCTCAGTATTTGCAAATATTAATCTCTTAAGATGAATTTGTAATTTTTAGAGTGTAACTGCTTACTCAGGAGAATGTAATATCTTCGTTGGACCTCGAAGCAATAGCTAACCAACAGCAACTTGGAATCTGTGACTATGAATTAAATCCCCAACCTCAAATAACTGGGGCTGTTTAGTCTAGAAAAGAGAAGACTGAAGGGAGATCTTATTAACATTTACAAATACCTAAAGGGTGAGTGTCAGGAGGTTGGGACATCCCTTTTCTATAGTAGCTAGCAACAGAACAAGGGGTAATGGGATGAAGCTGGAACACAAAAAGTTCCACTTAAATATAAGAAAAAACTATTTCACTGTGAGGGTGATGGAGCCCTGGCACAGGCTGCCCAGGGGGGTTGTGGAGTCTCCTTCTTTGGAGGCCTTCAAGACCCGCCTGGACATGTTCCTATGTGACCTGATCTAGGTGACCCTGCTTCTGCAGGGGGGGTGGACTAGATGATCTCTAAAGGTCTCTTCCAACCCTACCACTCTATGATTCTATGAATGAAGTCACCTCTCACTAAAATGTCTGCAATAGCTACCACTTCTTGGTTTTATATATTTGTGTAATGTTCATACGCATGCATAACTACATGCTGTCTTGAGTGGTGAAGGTTAAGTAAGCCAATAGCACAACAAGACCTGTTAACTGAACCTCCTGTCAGCTTGCTGCAAATCAAGACTGTTCTCTTTTCCGAAATAAAGCTCTTACACAAAGTGCTGTCAGATGCAGATTGCGTAAGGCAGAAAAACAAAGAAATGCGTGGATGCATCTACTTCATGCTATTTATAAAGACCTAAAAAGCACCTGTAACAATAGGCAGACTTTGCTAAAGCAAACTCTAACCAACGCCAATACTGCTCCTTCATCTTAGAATACTTCTTGAATTATTTGGGATGAACTCAGGGTGATTTGCAAAATGAATGGTCACACTGGGGATGAGGTATCTTCCTGGTACTGTAGATATGCTTCATTTCTTGAGTTTTCACCCACCATCAACAAGACAGCATACACAGTCCTTACTTCACGTATGTCTAGTCATGTAAAGAAGGGCAGTGGAGCGCCTGAGCCAGTGCTGATTCAGGCCGGCACGTCCATGTAACAGGATGCCACATCTTGAGGCCTTTCCAGTGATCTAACATTATCCCTCTGAGGCCTGAACAGGGAGCACTAGCCGGGAAGTCTGTACAATCCACCTCACTGCTCAGCAATCACCAACCTCCTCACCAAAAGGGGAGGAAGGAACCCACTTACAAGCAGGCCAATAGTCCACCCTGCCATTATCATCTGAATGGCCTAGTCTGCCTGCAGTAGATGATGCAGAGCAGCGGGACTACACAGAAGGCCATGCAGGCTGGCCGCGTCCCGTCTGGTTTCTGGTAAGGAATGCCTATAAGAGAGCAGTTTGCTGTAGTCATTCATCAAAGACCACATGATATAATACGTTCCTTAAGCAGAAAAAACAACTCCATTCATGTGAGCCAATCTCTGTTTCAAATGCATGAGCATCTCATTCGCTGCTCTTACCTTAACAGCCTTGTCAAACTTTATGCAGAACTCCTTAAAGATCTGGAAGCATTCATCCAATTTCATAGTTTCTTTGTCTTCACAGAAAAAGTCGATGAGAGCATTTCCTTCCTTTTGTAATTCTCGTTTCTGGTGTTCGAGATCCTTCAGATGTCTTACAGCAAACTGTAGCAAAAAACATATATGACATGGACCAGAAAGACAAATTAAAATAAACAACAGGTCATGTATATATTAAGAACTTATGAAATTCACATTCCAACCTAGGATTTGTTACAGAGCCCAGGAAATTAACACTTTGAATGAGAACTCCTGCTAACAAAATGAAACTTGTCATTTCAGCAAAGTGAGTAAGGAAGGTCAGTGAAAATGGATCAATCAAAACATAAGTTCTAGTGACTAGGACAGAAATCAGGCAAAAGTTCAAAAGCCCCTGAACAAACTTTGAACTTAAATTTTTAGATGATTAAAATCAAAGACTGTACTAGGATGCTGACAGACCAATTGAGAGCCCCTTGAAAGCTTCACGTGCTTTATTTTCCCATTTCTCCTGCACCTCTGAAGTCAGTGTAAGTGGGTTATTTCCTCTTCCCCATTTTTTCCCCAAAAAATGTCTGGATACATTCATGAATATACATCACAGAATAAGCTACTTCCTAGGTTGACCCTAGATCCCAACAAAAAAAGATTTTTGTGCCAGAAAGGTAAGGAACCACTGGAAATATGTACATTTTTAAGACATTGAGAAAACTGCCCTAAATTAGCACTTTGGTTAGAGTTATACAGTCAGGGTTGGAGTAGATTAGTGAAAAAGGATTCAGGGAGAAAAGAATAAAGCTGTGGTTAGCCTTTGAGCAGCAGAGCTGCTTACGTCACTAACAGCAGTTGCTCTTCTGTCTCCCCTATCTGCATCACCAGCCATTCAGTCCCATCCTTGTACAACCTCAGATCTGAGGCCACATGTGGCAAAAGTAACTTGGGGAGAAAAGTTAATCTTCAGACAAATCTGTTCTCTGACACTGGCTAACTCATGATCCCGTAAGTACTTTTGATACTGCGGGACCAGGGTGGGAATGGGCAACTGGAGGCTCTGCTGACCGTTGAAGCCAATTCTGCTGCCAGAAAGTTACTTGGCAAATTACACCAGTAAGGTAGAAACAAATCTTACTTGTTAGTCTTAAAAAAATAAAAAAGCAGCCCAATAAAAAGCTGGATTGAAGATAAACTGGACAACTGATGAAAGTATACACAGAAAATCAGTCCCTCCCACATATTTCAGTAATTTATTCATGAGGATGAGATAATGAAAGCTGACTTCTAAATCAGCTTGGTTATCACCTGTAATTTAGAAACAAAAACCGGAAGCGTTTATGTAAGGTATGCATTAGCAAAATGATTTTTTCCCCACATTTCTTTTGGAATGTGGCCTAAACAAGGTTGTAGTGTTACATAAAACCAGCTATTAAATTAAAAAAAAAATTAAAAATCCCAAACATGTTAGAACATAACATTAAAGAGTCTGGGTGCAATGGATAAAAGCCAACAATCCGGAGTGAATGAGGACAGGTATTTCAGTCTTAACCCACCCTTCTTCAACTTCTCATCTCCTGAAAAACTGCAGAGACTATTAACTACATTTGCAAGTTGAAAATCAGGGTGGGTTAAGTTCCAGATCAACACCTGCTTTCTTATTTTTAATAATTATCCACAGTGTGAAACAGAAAAGTCACGTAATTGAAGTATAATATGTATTTCTCCAGGCATCACCATGTACTCAGAAAATACCAAGAACTCAGTTTCAAAGTTATGCGCTATACACATTCAACATCTATAAAGCCACTGTAGTACTAAAAAAGAAAAGGAGAACCTACTCAGAAGTAATGGTATGGTTTAGAATAATACAGCCTGCTAAAGATAAATCAGTAGAGAAAATAAAACAGTTCCTTAACCTTCCAGCTTCTAACAATATATCTTCAAGACACACAACAATCAGGATTCAAATGTATAGCATGGCCTCAGATAAAACTGTCACATTCCGCATTTTGGGCGGCTGTGAAGCACAAAACCAATGACTGATCCAAACTGTCTTATATTGTAACTACTGATCTTCATCAGTCATTTCACAGGCATTAAACACGCTTGCTTAACAAGCCCTGGGCAATGTACACTCAGTATCCCTCCCTGTAAAAACACAGTCCTTCCAACAGTCTTACTTGATAAACAGTGTGTAGCTGTAACACCTTTGTACAACTGATAGGTTAGACATATTAAAACAACACTTCTGTTTATTAACATGTCCACACAAATTACATGCAGCTGAGGAATGCTCCTGCATTCAGGCAACAGTAACACATTCACATAAATGATATCCAACAAACCTGGAGAAAGCTTTCCATCTGGTGAAAGAGTTTTGGGTCTCGTCGAATGCTTTCTTTAACAGATCTTGCCTTGAAAGACAGTGAGTGGAGCTCTGTTTCTATATTATCGATGGACAACCTAAAAACAGCATATACAGAGAATGTTTATTGAGGGGGAAGGAATTGCCCACAGGTTAGCTACCCTATGCTTCAAAAATGGATATTTAACACAACCTGGCTACAACACATGACCTGCCTGTTCAGGAAATCTTTCCAGAGAAAGTTAAGACAGAGATAAGCATATTTCCTCTTATTTGCAACCTGAAAAGACTCTCATGGGTGTGGTTTCACAATTAACTCCAGTCAGTCCTACCCAACCTTACCATGAGAAAGGGTAACACTGCCCTGCCTCTGACCAGGTGTTCCTTTTCTCTCCCTGGCACCTGTGCTACCTAGCACTCATTTTCTAGATGCCCAGCCCTATCTCTGTGTTGAAAATTACCCTAGGAAAAGGAAAAAAACCCAATTTGGTTCCAGATGGATCATTTGCTCAGTGCAGCTGATTACATGACTGTTTGAGTGCAGCAGTGGACACTAAAAAGGAGCTCACAAGGGATTGTCAGACAGGCCCACCCACTTCGGCAGTAGCATTTGGCATCACAAAATTGGTTGTTAACAGTATTCTAAGCAGCCACAGTGATGCAGCCTACACAGTCTCAACCCAGCTGGTAGAACTATTTATCCTTCTACCCCATACCAGCAGCAGAGCTGCTTCTGTAAAGAGGTAACTCAAAAATCAAAGACCACAGGAAAGAGATCTGATTTGATGTAACTTAAGCTTTATCCTGAGAGCACCACATTCCACACAATGGGAGCTCCCATCCAGATCACTCAGTCACTTTGAGGCTAAATGCTTCTAAACCTATGGCATTCCCTTCACAAAAGAACTGAGCTCTGCCTAGGAATTGAAGCACTACATTTTCCAAAATGGTAAAAACAACTCTACACGTGCTCCTAAGTAAGGTCATTTCACCAGCAGCATGACTTTAAAACAGTAAAACCGAAGAATTTGTGGCAAACCGATCGAAGTGCACATAGCAGTGGATGGCAACAGCATGTTTGTCGGCATGTGGTGAACGTGATGTGTGCTGCTGCTTTTCTGCTGACTTCAACTGCAAAGGTTAGTTCCCTGTTCTGGGCAGATCATGGGTGTGTTTGGAAATAAAAAAAAAAGCAGTAGAAGATACAGACTACATTTTTCTGCCTGTGAAGGAGAAAGAGAATGGCCGACAAGTAGAGAAGACAGGACAAGAAAAAATAAAGGAACATAATATGTGACCTGATCTAGGGAAACCTCCTTCTGGAGGGGGGTTGGACTAGACGATCTCTAAAGGTGTCTTCCAATCCCTACCATTCTATGATTCTATGATAATGGTAGTTATTTTAACATGCTCTAATTGGGAGGACTTATGAGCAACTTGTGACAGTCGTCTCTAAGAAATCTTCCTCCTGCCCAATGGTGAGACACATATTTAGCTTTGGTTCGTTTTCCTGTACACAGTGCATTCCCTGGATAGATTTCAGCATGATTTACAACAGAAGATTTTCATCATTAACAAATGTGATCAAAGAACAAAGTGGTTAAGGAAAAAAAAAAACCTCAACCAAATTTGGGATTCTGCCTTTTCCCCTGCTGTTTGCCAAGGGGCTTGGATGCTGAGGGAAGCCACATTCCCCAGAAGGCCACATGGCAGACTGCCAAAAAGGTGTGTGGGTTGGATGGCAGAGAGCCACACAGGTGGTCTCTCAAAAATTTTCTGATTAACTCTATGGCCACTCCTTTCCTCAGAAGACTTCAAACATTACTTAACCCTGCACCAGATCTAAGGGATTGGATCCATTTTACGGCTAGGAGAAAAAATATAAAGAGATTGCCCAAAGCTGAAGAGTAAGGAAGTAGCAAAACTGAGGACAGGACTCTAGCATTGCTAGCTTCCAGTTTTGGGTTTTAGCTCACATTGTCTTACAAAAACAAGGACAGTTGTACAAATCAGGTTCAGTTTAAAATTATGCAGCTAGAGACTTTAAGGTGAAAACAGTACAAAGTCTCATATCCTTCAGATTTTCCACCCACGACAGAAACAGAGAAACAAATATTCGAAGAGCATCTAACAGAAGCCAGAGTCAGTACCAGTACCTGGTACCGGATTTGGAAATGTATCATAGCCTGCTCAAAGGTAGAGAAAAATTGATTTAAGGGAAAACAGCAACATGCTTTTAGTTCAATCCTTTAAAAGTAACATACACGTACATGTACTTGACAAGAGACAAAACTACCAAAAACCTATGGAGATCATATCATGAAGAAAGCTCATAGCTGAAGGCACATTGCAGGCATACTTCTGCTAGAAAATGGAAATTAAACCCTCAAAGCTATAGTAAACATTTGTAAAGATCTCAGGTTTTGTGCCAAGACTTCTCTGAATAAGCCTCAATGCCTCACAAATAAGAAAATTCCAAGTCATAGTCTAACCATAAGTTCTTGGTTTTGTTTTGACTAACCTGGAAGCATCGTGAACATCTCTAATTTTTTCTGAAAAGTTGAGAAGAGCAGCATCTTTCTTTTGAGCTTCCTGAAACAAACAGAGCAAAACCAAAACACACAATCCATTAACATTCCACCACCATCTCAAGGTCCCTAAGTCCATTAGTTCTAAAGCCTCTGGGAGAGCACTTAAAGGTTTCTCTCCCGCACTGTTCTTCTTCCTGCTCAATCCTAACACAACTGAGCAGAGGACACCCCTTAACGAGAGGCAGAGATCAGAACTGGAAACCTTAAACGACAGCTTCCATTGTGCAGTGTACAATAATAGCAGTTTCTACCAGTGAACACAAGCCACATATATTAATGGGGAACGTCAGGGAAAGAACAATTTACTGACGTCCATTGTTCCAGCAGATACGATGTTTCCTACACAAACATCAGGTAATACCCTAGCCCTATTGTTAGCTGGCTGGAAATCTGTTAAGCCAACTTGTATGGCAGATAATCAGTCACATACAGAAATGTTTCAATTCTCTCCCTTCTAAAATCAAGAAGTTTGAAAAGAATGAAAAATAACTTGGAAAAAAAAAAGTCTGCAGAAGCTTTAAAAATACTTGTCAGTCACCAAGGGAGAAAAAAGCTCAGCAACTCCATCAAAAATGTCACTCAAAAGATTCAACGGGAAGATTGAAGGAATATTTTATCAAAATAAGCCCCTTCCACAGTTTAAGGATTCAAGATAATAACAGAAAAGCTACAATGAGGAGGTGAGATAAAGGCAAGGTTTTACATGATATAAAAAAAGTCTTGAGTTTTCCATGGATTTCTGGATAGGATGACTAGACACAGGTAAACTGATGATTGTTGTGGCAGGAGAAGAAAGGTATAGATTAGGACCTAAGCTCTCAAAAAAAGCTTTTTTTTTTTTCTGAGGCACATTGCTCCTTCTATTGTCTATTATCTATAGCTCTACAGTTGTAGCAGTTGCTTATATCAGCAAAATAGTTTTCTGTACCAGAGCAACAAAATGGAGCAGATTCATCCCAGGTTTGTTTGCTTTAGTGTCCGCCAGCTTGAGCAGTGAAGACAGTTTAAATCCAACAGCATTGCCAGCATAACCTCCCTAAAAAGAAATGAGCAAACAGCTGAGGCATGACATCAATGGACTGCAATACTAACAAGGAAGTTTGGTCAATCAGCCATCTCCATTTTGGATGTCACTTACCGCATTCATAATATTCCCAGCCTGAAGGACCAAGTGCAATATGGAATGCAGTTCCTCACAAGTCATTAACTCTGTAAGCAACAATAAAAATTGCTGTCTAACGATTGTTTGTTTACAAATACACACAGTCAGTAGAAATTCCTCTTCATCTCAAGGTTTTAAAGGTCAAAATTTTTATTTAACAGGAAACTACAAGAAACTGAAAAGGCTGTGGGGCTAAAAAAAAAAAGGGTACGGTATAATTCTAATTCACAAGCACAGTTGACAAACCTCAAGTAGATGTTCAGATCTTAGTTTAGGAAACATAATATTTCCAAGGCAACTCCCAGCAGCTAACAAGACATTTGGGGCCTAATCTTGCCAATGTGCAAAGCGTCTCATGCAAGTGGCTAAGTATCCTCACCACTACTAATCTCAGTGTGAGGCAAGTGTTCCGCACCTTGCAGGATCCATTTGCCATCTGCCGAACTGCACTTTTGAACAATTATTCTTTTTTGGGGACACTTAGCTATCAGGCCTGAAACTGTAACAGGTAATGTTTAAATTTTACTTGCTTATCCCATTCCCACTATGAATTGTGATTTTATTTCTGCATGATCTCCAACTAAGAGCAGCATTTATTTTACTTCAGTCACATCAAAGACGATTTTGCACGAAGTTATATTCAGTGAGATGCAGAGAGTCACACAGAATAAAATTGTCTTTTAAAGCTTTTCCATCATGGAAGCCTGTTTTGTACTTATTTGCATTATTTTTTTTTTTCAAAATGCACTTCTCCATCTGAATTCATACACCTTTTCACCCAGACACTTATGAACACAAAACACCTGCTTAAAAGTCATCAGAGCGATTAACTTAGAAATAAGATACAGAAATTTAGAACTCCAAAGAGTTAATGAATTAGCACTACACAAGTGGCACACCAAACCAAACAACTCCAAATTTGCAAGTGCCTATCTGGCAAGAGAAATAACAAGAGCTGTTTTCAATGTAAGGTACTATATTTTACACTGATAAACAGAATAGAAGGTGGAATCCTTTTGATTGAAATGTAAATATTTTTAAAAACTATTTTGCTTCGATGTTCACATTCTGTAATTTACCCTGCATTTAACTGCTCAACACAATACACTAATCTATCATTTTGGAAGCAGACAGCCCTTGTACCTTTGCATTTCAGTATTAGCTTATAAACATAGATCAAAGGTAAGTTCTAACAAGCTACAGGTGAGGAAGCAAGGAGGAAGAAAGGGGAAAGAATACAAAAGAGAATGCCAAATTTCATAAGGCCAAGAGGAGAAGGCAACTCTAAAGACTTTGCATAGTAAGAGCCTGCTCAGTGCTACTAGGAGATACATCCATTTCCAGGCTACATGAGAATCCATCAGGGTATTTAGACCATTCTAACCCTAAGTGATTATCAGCATTAGAATTTAAGTAAATATTCTCTCAGCTTAATTACAAGGAAAGAAACATAGGAATAGAAAAGCAGACATGATTCCAAAACAACTTCGGGCTATCAACAAACCCTGAAGTGAAAAGACCAAATGGAGAAGAGTACATAACACAGGAGTGGACTGAAAACAAAAAGCTTAGGCATTCTGATTTGCATGACCAGCTTGGTGCAGGAGCTGGAGACCAAAGCGTCTGCTCTGGAGGGAATGACTTCATCGGTTCACAGATGTCCTGGGTGAAGGACGTGAAGGACAATGGGGTGTGGCTGCTTTTATACATAACATCTTCCCTCACATATGTCTGTTGCTCAAAACACAAAGAATAATGATTTGAAAGAGATCCCAATAAAAGGCCAAACTCAAACCTCAGCCTAAGCTAAAGCACCTTTTTTTTCCCCCCCCAAGTCAAGAAGGACTAGTTTAATCCCCACTGGTGGGAAAAAAAACGCACTGGGCTTTTCTCCCTTTCTTTTCACTAAACATGACTGTCCAAAGTGTTGATGCCTGTAGTTGAATATTTTTACTACTGTGCTTTTTTATACCACAAGAAGCAATCTAAAGAGTGTTCCAGTAGCCTGTAAAAAAAACAGTGCCAACATGAAACAGGAATTTCAAATTGAGGAACAGGACAAATGGACACTCAAGGCATTTGAAAGGTCAGCATTAGTGTTTAACTGAAATAAGGAAACGAACTATTTTCCTGCGTATTAAAAGTCACCAGATAGCTGCAGCATTTCAAAACTTGTGAAATGCAGAGAACGAAAGAGAAATGTAGAGAAACACAGAGAACAAAATCATAAAAAAAAGGAATAGTGATACTACTAAGTCTCTGCAAGAAAGGTTTTAGACCATCAATGCTGCCACCTCAAAAGGCAACTGCATGTAGAGAACTTCTAAAACTCCACAGTGATTTTCTCTATGGACCTCTGAATGAGTGTGCAGAAAGGTCTAACAACCGCATTCCATCAACGACACAGCGATGTGTGAATGAGTAAACTGTACTCAAAACACGATTTACCCTAATTCGGCCATGGACACCTTTGTTCCTGTCAGTTTTCGATACACAGTTTGTAAGTTTTGTTCATGAACTCATTGCTAATGTGTCCAAAGTCTCCAGATTTTTGATTTTTGGAAGCGAAGATTCACCATGCACACCCTGATGGCATTTGTCAGAGGGGAGTTAGCTTCCTTTTAATAGCTAAGGTACCTGAAATTCAAGCTCTAGTCTTCATAATGCAGACTAATTAACATTCTAACAAAAACAAGAGTATTATGCATGTCCCAACATGCTTAATTACCTTTTGTTGCTCGTCTTATAATTTTCATGTCATCCTGTAGAGAAGCACATGAGGGTGAGAACACCCTCTGTAACACCATGGCTTCAATCCTAAGAGCATAGCTGGAGCACACAAACAAACAGGTTTAGAACTGACAGCTCAAAAGAGAACATTTATTGTGAACAGAATAAACCTACTATCTCCTTACTTTGGCACCTGGATTAGTGAATACATGAAGGAATCGGCTTGAGACAGTTTTGATACATCTCCATCAAAGGCTTTTAATTTCTTTACCTACAAAAGAGAAAAAAAAGAAACCACACTAGGAAATAATTTTAACAAAGTTCAAGATTAACCTGACTTTGGAAGGAAACATCTTGGAAAGCAATAAATTTAACAGGAGGTATTAGAGAGTCCACTTAGGGACTGACTGAATAGCTTCACCATCCAAGCTCCTGTTATTTGAACATATCCCAATCACAAAAAAAAGAAACTAGAAATGTAACTCTTCTTCCAAATATCTAAGTACACAGCCCAGTGAAAAAAATATGATGTCACCATTCTGCTTGGCAATAATGATTTTTGACCAATGATTTCTGATTTCTCATTCACCATTCTGATTTCTGACCAATGATTGTTGTCATCACTATGTTCAGGACACTGCTGTTCCAGTTTCCCCTGGGGAACTGGCTCTGTTCTATCCAACTGGTCCATTTGCTGTTCTCTAGCTGCTTGCTCAGGAAATAGCTGCTTAAGCAATGATCTGAAAAATGATCCTCAACTCTTCAACAACTGTGATATAAACTTGGGCAGAGCTTTGAGCTAACTGCATTTAGCATTTCCAGCATAGAACTGCCTAGACCTCTCTGGCACAATGCAGATAAGGTTTAAGTTATGGGGTCTTCTTCCAGAAAATTGCTTCAGCCATTTCCTCAAAAACTCAGCTAAGGGGTAAACTTCATGCTCTTTGGTGCTTTTCTTTTCCTTTTTCATTCATATGAAATATTTTCAAAATAAATGCAATCTTACACTTCAAGTTATTTGTTGTCAGTACCTCAAGACACCATTTACATGCAAAGGAAATATCACTGCATTAATTTTGCCGATCTTCCTTCCCAGCTCCACCAAAATCCATATATTTGCATGATCTGGAAGCCACTGATCTGCCCACATAGCTACGATTTGTTTAAACAGAAGACCTAGAAAATACATGCACATATGTCCAAGTGTAACTGGAATTTCATCCACATCTTCCAGCACAAAAGCTGTGTCCAAAAGCAAAGCTCGCTCTCAATTACACTGTTTCTTCATCAACCAACAGATTCAAGTATCAGTTGTATATTTGCACTGATTTACACATCGGTCCATCTTCCTTCTTTTTTATACCACTGCACTTAAAGCCCATTCACAATCACATTTACATAGACAGTCTTCAGTTTTAGACAGCATATTAAGCCATCCTGAGGAGAGTCACATCAGGGCTGTCAAGTTTTAGTGAGATTGCCACAGATTTTTTTTTAAAGCACCAGGCTCCAAAGTAATAATTTACGTTATTTTTCTGCTTTCACAATAAAAAAGTAACTGATTTGTAGTAGAAGACAACATATGCTATGCTACACTGGGGATTTTAAATAAATTGTGGACTAGCAGAAGAAACGGCTTTGTTCTGGTTTCTTCCCATTCCTTTTCCACATTTTATGATGTGGAAAATGTTGAGAGAAATGTTGAGAGCACATTAAAGAAATGTTGAGAGCAGATTAAGAAAGAGAGAAAAAAAACCCCACAGTCAAACAAAAAAAACCCCTCAAAACTTATGATGGAGAAAGAGGATTCTAATAAAAACCCCAATTTTTATTCAGGCTAACTAAATTTCTTAACACCTCCCACACTACACCTAAGATACTCAACAAAGCTCTGTCTTTATTTTGAGGCCTAAGAAAACTCCTAATTTACAGAGTCATTCAAGAACTCTGACAATGAAAAACGGGAAAGACCAGACTTGACATTCCTGATATTGGTAAGGAGTCAAACGAGCAAGAAACAAGACCAAAATAAACATTTTTTCCCTAAATCATGAAATAGGGGGTGGCAGACACCTACCATCTCAGTTGATCTTTGCAAGTACTCTTTAACCTAGCTGCCAAAAAAGAGTCGTCTACAACCTAAACAACAAAATGGCAAATTCTCCAACCTCATTTGTTATGTTGTATAAACCACAGGCAAATATGGGAAGACGCAATTCTAAGATTTAAGTGCACAAAAAGTGAACAAGAGATCATGAGATTCTCACAGGAATATTAACTTATTCATGCGACCTGTACTATGTTTAAACACACTTTTGATGAAATTCTTGATGAAATTATCTTTTTCCTACCCTATTATATAAGGAAAAATGCCTGGAGTGGTACAAGGGAGTACTAAATCCTAGATTTCATCCAGAGGACTAACTTTCCTACACACACACAAGAGAAGACATTGACAAAGCTGCCTTCAGATGGGTAAGTTGCAGTGTGAATGTCACAATAAAAATAGTCTTGGTCAGTAGGCAACCCAAAAGACTGCCTGTGTGAACAGCGTTAAACCAAGGAAGGATGTGCTACCTTTACAGCCCACATCAGCCATCTTAACCCCCACTGTCTTTGTTTTAGATGTCCAAAACTACCTTTATAAGAAGCAGCAAAACAGCTCACCCAACAAGCCCAAAACTGAAGCAAGGTGGAAGATAGTGATCCATTTGGAAAAAAAACCCAAAAAACCAGAACAACCAGAAACAGTAGAGAGTTAAGGTCCTTGAATCCCTGAATCCAGTACAGCATAGCCTGGTTTTCCAGACGGGTATAGATTTTTGACATGGGAGACTAAATCCTCGTTTAACGTGGCCTTAAAACAGCAAGTAGCCTGAAAGCACAGCTAAGGTAAAAATAGGACAACAATTTATTGTGTGTTCCTCCTTTACTATAAATTTCATAATAGAAAAAGATCAGTTATCTCATCATGAAGCAGAAAAAAATAGTACATTTTATTTAACTGACACTACTTATAACTAAAAGAACAGCTTCTGATGCCCAAAGCTAAAATTACTGAAACACATTTGAGATGACTGCTCTACACATTCCAAGGGAGGTTGCTCAAAAGCCTCTTCTCTCTGTAGCCATGTTGTCCAAGTTTTCCCAAAGAGAATCAAGATTATACGATGGCTTGTAGAACTGGGGGTCAAATTCAAATACCAAATGCAGCCAGGCACTGCAAAGAAACTAAGGGGATTGCCAACGTTTGCTATTAATTATGTTAACAGATATAGTAGATAGGTTTATAATTAGTCTGAGAACACAAAAGAGCTAAAATATATAGTTTACTTTAAAATCTCAATCAATAACACTACCAGTTCTGGCCTTGACAAGAACTGTTTGTTATGCTCTTCAGTCATAGCAAAACCCTTCCACAACCATATGCAGCTACATACCAAGATACAGCAGTGTAACGTGTAAATGCAAGAGAGCACAATTACCTTGTATGCTCAGTTATGTGTTACTCAAATTGGGCACAGAGCTGCTAATTTAATTTTTCATTATATTTGTATATGGAATATGCATTTGCACTGCCCATGTACGCCCATGCACACTAAATCAGATTTTAGATACAGAAGGTTCTCACATATGTAATTTGCTCCATTTTAAGAACAGTTATGAAACAAGAGGAAGCCTGATCTTTGACTCAATTTGTGAACAATTGGAGTAGATCTGCCTATTGCAAGCACATGAAAGCTACTGCATTCCTGCCACTCACATTTTCAGTCATTTTTGAGCTACTAATAGGCACAATTAGTGAGATTTTACTAGATGGTATAAAACAGGCACGTTGCACTCCCATGCAAGATCTTTGAAAAAAAAAAAAGAGTATAAATCAACACACCACGCATTCTCATATATGCTTGTAACAAAATACTTCCCTGCATTCTGATCAAATAAACTAAATATTCCCTATGTTACAAATAAATAAATAAAGCCAAGTGCAATAAGTCCAGAAGAGTAAATATTTTTTCTGGGTTTTTTGAGTTGTGCAGGGTTTTTTGTTGTTGTTTATTTAGGTTCGTTTGGTTAGCTTTATAATTATTATTTCCATACCATTGCAAACATTCAGGGCACTAAAGCAAGAGAGTTAAAAAAAGTACCAAAAGCCCAAAAGACATCACAAAAGCACATGGGAAAGAAGCTAATGTGTTATTAGCTGGGAAGGCACCACGGGGCACTGCTTGGGCAGTGGCAAATATCTATCAGTAAATGATAAAAAGGACAAAAACCTGCAGCTACCATAAGGAGCCAAAAAGGAAGCAGGAGATGAAAGCTGTGAAGGATGGTCATCCATACACAGCACTAGCAGAGGAAAGGAGGGGGCAGTTAACGACAGTCACGGTTTGAAAAGGGTAGAGCTGACAGATAGAAACAATTCCAGTAAAGCAAGTGACAGATGACTGGGGTTTTAAAACAGAATGTATGAGCAAAGGCCAGGCTTGAGACATTATAAAGGAAGTTAAGACATTGCGTTGATAACCTGGGTGTGCATGTGTGTGGGTGAGCTGATCAGCAGTACGATATGCTCTCTTCTGTATATATTTAAAGTACAAATTCTGGCTATTCTAGCTTGTTAAAACACTGGACTCTCTCAACTTGTACCAGTCTGGGCCTGCTGAAGACTATAATGATGTGCACATAAAAGCAGCTAAAAGCTGCTTTGGTCAGGATGCCAGTAAATGACAGCTGTCAGGCTATTTATCAGGATATCATTAAACAGCTAGTTTAGAAGAGATACAGTAGAGAACGCTACTGCTTCAGTCAAGACAAAGGCTCTCTGGAAAAAAAAAAAACCCAAACATGAGCTGCAAAAGGGAAGAAGCAGAGGAGATTCCAAATAGGCATTTCTTACTCCTAAAGAACTGCTAACCACAGTAAGGTAGAAACAACAGAACTTCTAATGAGGCTTACACAAAAACAGTGATCTTATCTCAAGTGTTAACCTACTGAGAATTTTTATACCTTTTCCTGGTCTGATGGTTGGGCTGGTGCCACACCCACAGCCCTGAACAAAAAAGACTTGAGTGGAACTTTGCAGAAAGCTCCAGTTTGCCAGCTCCAAGAACTTGTCAAGTTCTTTCAAATCAAACATCTGAAAATATCCGAACTTTTTGAGTTTGACAAGAGACTTCACAGCAGTGCCAGTATTTCAATGATGATCTTATTCAGTTTGACAGTAACATCCAGGAAAGAGTATTTGTCACTTATACACAAAACTCCCAACGTCTTTCATAGCCTTTGAGATTTTTTCATAGGAAACAGCTAGAGAATTACTACTACTGACACTTATTTCTGCATGTAAACCGTGCTGTCACACTACAACACTGAAAAAAGAAAGAATAAAATACAGCAGATGTTTAACGTATTTGTTAGCCTGAGTACTCAGCCTATGTTTTCAAGAAGCTGTTCCATCTCAAAGATGATGGAATGTCCATGGGGTGCCTGAGATAATTCAGACTGAAATGGTTTAAAATGTGTCACATCAAACTGGTGATCAAGGGAACACTCAGGTAACACGACGGTGTATCACAATATTTCTAGATCAGATAGACTGAAGCATAAAGCCAGTGTTTCTTCACACTACGTTGTTGATAAAAAAAAAATAATCAAGAAATGTGACAGTGCAGAGTTGCCCTTTCTATGCCCATTCCTGCCCAGCTATGAGCAGGAATGATGTTCCTCTCTTGCCCTTTTTCTTTTACAGGTTAAGCATTTATGACACTGCATAGAAGCAAAAGTAGAAGATGGCTCCAAACACAGTTATTCAGGTGGAGCACATGCCTGGCAGGGGATAGTTGGCTCTCATTCCAGCCTGCAAGACAACTGTGCTACTGGGACATATGACTGCAAATGCCAGAGCTGCTGAAAAGAAGAATATCCAAAGAGGAACTGCGAAAGTCCATGGACAACATCAAGCCAGTTAGCCCTGGTAACAGAGTAACAACTAACCTTTTAGCACCTGACTGCTTAAGTGTCTGCTCAGTAATTCTCAACCTCTACAACAAAGCAGGTCTTTAGGAGAATGGGAAGTATCTAAGGGTAATCCCAGGGAGCCCTTGCTGAGGACGGGTGCAACATTCTGCAGGGACAGTCCAGTGTGATGACACCTGGCCAAAGCTATCTCGAATGATAATAACCAGAATAAAAATAAATTAGGGACTATTACATAGAATAGGGAACAGCAGAACAAGTTACATCACTTCATCTGATATCTCTAGTGATTTTGGATTATTTGTGTGTGGAGAGGGGCCATATAGTTCTGACAGCTTCCTCTTAGCAAATGGTGAATCACTATTCTAGAAGGTAGGTATTCAGACAGGAGACAGAAACTAAACTTAAAAAAAAAAAAAGTAGGGGACATGCAAGGAGAACAATGAACATACATTTAGGGGGGGAAAATGCTAAAAAAGGTGAGGAACAAAAGCCCTGAAGGTCCCAAATAAAACAAATGTTTTTAATTGACTACACTAAAATTTTAGAAGCCACGGTAGTAAATGAGTTACTGGGCCCAGTTATTCTTTGGACATTTAAAGCGTGAGGACATGAAGGCACTGAAACACTTTCCCATACCAGCATGACCACCAGTTCCTCATACTCAGGATTTTCTCCTTGTCTTGTCTCCCTACCCCAGCTCTCCCAGGGAAAACTCCCAAGAAAATAAACAATTATGGGAAGAATGATAGTAAGCAATAAGACTGTATGAAGTGTGGAAGCCTTCCCTTGGGAACAGCAACAGATCTAATGTCTAATGCGCCTTAACTTCTAATCTTCCTTTGCACTACATAAATCCCTTCTACTGATTTCTCAAGCACCTTAAAAACATTTCTTAAGTGCTCTGGCTGGGTCCAGTCTGCTGTTAAATAATCTACTAGGAAATAAATATACTTTTTCACTATAAGCAGCATCTACTGGGTATCTAAAGCATCTAGCTGAGTACTGCAGACAAAAACTCAACAACCTACAATTCTACATGAATTACAATATTGATACCACAGAGGCGTACACTATTTGAAAGGTTTTCTACTTGTTACAAAGTAACAATGAAAATCTAAACCAGAAAAAGAAGAAAAAATACCGTTTTTTCCCAGTCTAATTTACTGAATATATATAAAGTAATTAGGAGCCACTTTCTTTTAAGTTAGTACTTCACTGTTTCCCTCTGACTCCTCCAGAGGAAGGAGATAAATTCTGTTTAGATACAGGAATATGTACTGAAATTCAAACAGACAAGGGGAATAGTTTTGAGCTCTCTGAACTACCATCCCTTCTTTTTCCAGACTAATTACATTTCAACTTATTAATAGTCCCTCAAATATAAGAATAAAATATAACAATGTAACACAGTTTTTACAAGACTCCCTGCAAAAGTAGTGCAATTTAGGGTTATATATTTGACATAAAAATAATACAATGTGTTTTGCTGATTGACTGGATCTAAGATTTGCTGCTGCTGCACAGAGGAAACAAAGTACCTTGACAGTATGACCTTGAAGTGGTAAAGCATGTTAGTTGAGGTTGAGCTGTATGTGGACTTTAACTAGCTATTTCCCAGGCTGCAGCCACCACTTTGATGTGAAGCACTCAAGCAATTCTAATGCTAATTTTGTCAAGTTTGTGGTATACATTTCTCTCAAGTACATACAAATGGGTCAGAGCAAACACATGAGCAGACAAGGAACTGTGCATCATTAAACAGGGCTCCCAAAATCAGTCGATGAAGTTTCACCTCTTTAATCTTGTGAATGCACTTGAAGGTTGGGACTGGGAGGGGAGACAGTGGCACTTGCATGTTCATCAAATAATGAGCACAGGAACACCACAGAAGGTGCTGCTGCTAAATGTGCCTTCTAACATGTCTACTTTGGAGCACTAAACCAAGTTAGCAAACTCAACAGGTGCTTCACAGTGATGCAACCTTTCTGCCCTGTTGGAACCCAATGGCCCGGGAGCAGGCAGATCCCAGATGCACCAAGCAGCCAGCAAACTAGAAAGGAGGAGACGGCAGCACAGGGCTACCAATATTCAACTTGCAGGCATTGCAATGGGAAAGCATGAGGCAGGTGCCAAAGAGGAGAAACTTCATTTGTTTGCATTAGGATATATTTGGATTCTGAGTTTTCTATCCCTCTCCAGAGCAGTTATCTGCACACAGGAGGGTTTCAGGTCTTGATAAAATGTTTATGGGACAAATGGGACATAACAGAAACAAAAATACCTGATTACAACTTTCATTAAGAAGTACCTTAAAGGTAGGGGAAGCTACTTGATGGGAAGTAAATGACTACACAGTAACCTTAATGCCATATGCCAAATGAAGGTTAAAATCTTCACACTCAGTGTCTTCCTATCCCGTGGCCTCAGGAAGGCTTTGGGATTCCTCTTTTACGGACCTTTATGTTGGAATCCCAGGCAGCAGAACTTTACAAAAAAGTAAGTTCCACGTAAAAGCATTATTTACCTCCTCTGCTTCTGGTAATAATTTAAGAAATTCACGCAGCAGTTGAGAACCATAGGGCTCACTTCTTCCATGACAAATATCTTCAATGATGGATTCAGCAGGCCTTGAAAAAACAATTGAGCATACACATTTCTAACACTTGCAGGTTGAATAGTTACACACATTTAAAAGAAATATGCCTGGGCTACTCAAAGGAATTAGAATGAGGTTATGTGTAAGTGTTCACAGCAGCATTGTTCTGATACCACTTTCAGTGATGCCTTTAGTGAAGGGCTATCACTGAATAAAGATAGCACTGAAGCATCTTGCTCTGAAAAAAAAAAAGCCAAAACCAAATTCCTCACCTCACCCTTTCCTATCAATTCTTCATAAAGAAGAAGATCAGTAGCTCTCATGCAGTATTACAGGAGATATAAGGACTTCCCTTAACTATACTTGGAAAAAAAACCTCGCTTCAAATGTTTAACAGTAATGAACTAAATGTTTGGTGCTAAGTCATAACAGCACTCAGAGTTAAACGAAAACCAAATTACGAAATGTAGTTACTTCTTACAGACCTGTGTCAAACCATAAACTCCACCAGGAACAGAGCACAATATACATTTGATGAGGACTACAAAGAATTTCATACATCTATAGCTTGCACTAGGCTGCATGGACAAATTAAAGCTTACTTTTTGAACTGTTTGAGAATTATCCCAATGTTCATACTTCTTTTTGCATCCAAAATGGCAACCTGAGAAAAAAGAACAAAAGAGATTAATCTACCAATACCTAAGAAAATAGCACATAATGCAGGCATAATTTCTTCAATTGCTACATATAATTATTTACACTTGCCACCAAATCACAAGCCAAATGAATATACAGCATCATTTCCTATTGACCACCATCACATATGGCCAAACGAGTTTTTACCAGGGAAACACACAACACATCCACAACACCTGTTTCCAAGAGAAGCAGAAAAAAACCCCATAGCAAGATTTATAGAATCAAGGCAAGCTCGACTTCACTACAAAGTAAAATAATTCTTCCTGCTTATTTCATAACATTGCAACTACAAAATGCTGCTTATCATGTAATATGTGGCACTGCACTTCAAAATTGATGTATTTTAGAGGTTTTGTAACAACAGTAAAGATGGGTTTTCTAAGCAGAAGTCAGGATGCAGTACTCATTTCATTCACACAAACTAACAGCCACATTGGTCCACAAGAAGGTAAGTATGTGAATCTTGAACCAAAACTTGAGACAGATAATGCTCAAATCTGTATGCTTTATCTGGAAGCAAACAGAAACACATAATAAAATAATAGTCTCTCCAGCTTTAGATTTTAAGTTGTTTTGATATATCACCTTATGTGTACAATTCTGGAGGTTAAGCAGAAAAAAAACCCCAACTTTTTAACAGTTTTATTTTACAATGAATTCTTTTTTAATGCTAGTTTTTCCTTCTGTAATGGCATCTGAGTTCAATCCTTGGATGTTTCCCTGTTTTAGTAAATCATGTCCTTAAAGTTAAAATTTTACCACAGCTATTTCAGTGATAACAGCTACAAAAGTCATGAGATTTACAGGGATGAGAGAATTACTTCACATTAACAGTGACACCCAGCTACTAAAATGAAACAATTAATTACAGACAGATGTTCAAGACTGCTGTTGGACTCACATGATATTTGAGGTTTTGACAACTGGAAAGGTGTCTTGACCTCTGTGACACTGCACAAATTAGAAATATATATAGAGATGCAATGCTGGCATAGTTATGAATTTCATAACTATGAAATATTATAACTATGAAATATTATAACTATGAAATATTATAACTATGAAATAACTATACTATTAGCCTGCAGTCAGCTGGTGACAGTGAAAACACAGGTATGATTAATGACCTATTAATACAGCCATACGACAGCCTCCTCATCTGCTGAAAAAGAACAAATAAAATTTAAAAGTTTTCTGAAACTTTGGAATTTCTTCTGAAACCAGCAAAGACTAGAAAACAGGAAATATCAGCCTGTTAGTTTTAATGAGGTGACTGATAGCCCAAAGCCCTTCAGTTTTAGCATACGCATAGATAAGAGGACAGATTGTGGTTTATTCTCCTGTTATCTGAGGAGTTGACAGGCCCCAAGAGATCATTAGGGGAAAACCCCTTAACATAGGACAGGTTCAACTACCTCCCCCCCTGCAGCATCTAATCTTTTTCAAATGTTTTACTGCAGGGACCTCTCACTGACCTCTGGAACTGCAACTCTAGCCTCCAATTGCTCTGGTCACTCCTAATTCTCTGGTTTCTCTGGACTAGCTTAAGCCAAAAAGCTTTGCCATCGTGATTTGGTTTTTGGTCTGTCGGGGTTTTTTAAAAGCGTACTCACAGTTAACCTTCTGCACACATTATTTTCCATCACAGGCAGTAAATGTTACAGTAAGACTGATCATCATCTGGGTAAACTTTTCGTTTCCAAGGCACAACTCAGTTTTACAGTACGACCTCAGAACAAGCTAGAGAGGTTTTTTTTAAAAACCACCTTCAAAAAAAACAATAGATTGGTACATAAAGACCTTTATTTGCCTTATCAGCACAACATAAGAATGTCATAGCTGTTCTTAAATACAAGAATCGTATACATACTTCTTGCTCTGCGTATGACTGTACCCTAATTTTTCTCTCATTTCTCACTCAAGCACACAATCAAAACACACGGGTCAGGTTTTGGTCACTCTTTTCTTAGCGTCCACTTCAAGACTATCTGAAGTGTTTAAACATCTCACATTCAGATGCATATTAAATTTACAGTCTCAGCCTTGATATCTATTTGTAATGTCTACTCTTCTTCCCCACTGAGCTTTCATTTGATTTTTGTCCTTGCAGAAAGCTGTCTGCATATGACTTCCTATCCAGCTAGAGCTTTTTACCTTTTAAACATTACCCCAGCTTTTTTATATAAATTCTCTCAGTCTGCTCCTATCTTCTAATTCATATACACCTCCAGCACTGGTGCCAGCACAGCATGTTCACCACCTAAAAAGAGTTTAAAGTGTCCTCCATCAGTAATATTCTTGGACTTTTCGACTCCAAAGTTACACTGGGCTGTAATTAAGAATTGAGAACAGACTTCTTTAGCCTCACTGGGATTCTCTGTAACAAAGAAAATGTCCATATGGTTTCTCATTATTTACTTTATTTAAATTCAGGAGAGCTTTCTCCATTCTCATCTCTAGCTCTTCTGAAGAGAAAACTATTAAACTTCGGTTTATCCTGCTCTGGAAATACTACAGTTCTCTGAGGTACTTTGCACCATCTCAACACCTGCCCTTCAACACCCAATGCAAGTGTTACTGCCTCACACATTTGTCACCTCTCCTTCATAAACACTGCAATCTTTGAAGAAAGAACAGCCGATTCACTCATCACCAGGATATTTCTGAAACCTGCAGCAGGCACAGATCCTGTGGCACAATAACAGCATCACTTTGACAAATGGTAACTCACCACTGAAATATTCTCTGTTTCAGATGTACTACGGGACGGGGAAAATTAGCTTGAGTACTGTGGTGAAGTTGAGATAATGGGGAGAGGAAATCTATTCCTGAACACTGATGCAAATTTCCAATCAACACAAAATATTCAGAGGGAGACACAAAAAGCCCCACATCAACGCTGACTTTGCAGCGAATGCAGAAATGCAACGCGAGTTTCTTGCCATGAGATTGTCCATGAGGAACAGGAACATGACAAAGTGGATTTATGACAGATTAGTAAAAGCAAAACATCATATTCTTTGGGTAAGAACAATGGGGTTTCACACGGTGGGATACAGTTTACAAACTGCAGCAAGTGTGGAACAGCCTGGTGGTGCAGGCTTGGTGTGGGAGGTTAGGAAGGATATAAACAGCTGCCTGCTTAAGATTCCACTTCACTTTGCAAGACACTAACCATCACTGCCAAGTTTAATATTTCAGCCTCTATTCTCAGAGCCACATGCACTGCCTGGAGTGGCTGAGGAAAGGTGCACTTCCACAGCACGGCAGAGTGAACCTAGCTGCTTATTACAGGGTTGTCCCACTCCATGGCACCCTCCCTCGTCACATTCCTAGCCTGCTCTTTCCCTTAGGCAGGCAATGATACTCATCTCATTGGGGTTTTTGCTGTATTAGTCCTCTGATAGATCAACAGGCTGAATCAGCTCCCAAGAAGGTGGACTGAGCACCGGGGCCAGCAGAAGCAAAACAGGAGAGGGGGAAAGAGACATCCTGTTTGCTCCTTCTGCAGTTCACCTTTTTTGCAAGACATCAAAACTCTCTTAAAATAGCAGAAAGCTGCTCCAGTCAAAAACAAACAAACAAAAAGAAAACCCCTAACAGCACTCTGCTGAGCTACTTACTTAAATCTGTTTACAGAGGGTCCAATGTCTGCCAGAGCACAGATGGGGGGAGGTGAGGGACAGGAGCAGAGGGACAGTTCAAAGGAGAAACAAGACAATCTCCCTTGACTGGCAACAAGCTGTTCAGCCTGCTGTTGCCCGGCCAGCTACAGCTCGGATGAGTCTGTGTTTTGCCACACTATAACACCACTAAAAGATGGGGAAAGTGAATTGGTGTGTAAACTTAACTCTACACCCTCTATTTTTTCAGAGGCTCAAATTATATGAAACCATGAGGCAAATTAAGCCTTTAGTCAAGGAAACATGTTAATTAATCTCCTAAGGGTTTGGTGAGGGATTGTTTACAAAAAAGGAAAGCACTTGCTGTAGGAGTTTGACTCAAACCTCAAAAGAGACTTCTGTTATGATGTTTAGTGCTCAGATGTTTAGATGCTTAGATGTTTAGTGCTAAGCCTCCAGAACTGGAGTTCAATAATCTGAGTTGGGCACCTAAATTCCTTGTCCAAATAATTGGTGACTGAGGAATTAAAAGGATATGAAGTGTCATAGGCTCCTACATTAAGAGAGAGCTTTTTCCAAAACTGCTCATGATTTCATCATCAACAGTGATCTCTGGACAAGGTATGAAATCTCTTCACCACACTCTCTGCCAGAGTGCCCTCAGCACTGGCAGAGTCATTCTTCATTGCTTCCACTGAAGCTATGTTGCACCAAGAACTGCAGGAAGCCAAAAGAGGAGTCCCTCCAGCTATGCACTTTTGTACAGCACTCTGGACACCTGGTGGTTTTTTTCAGATTTCGATCTAAGTGATACCTGAATTTATGCACGTGAAGTTCTCTTGCAAATTCATTGTTGACATACCATGCCAACTAATTTCACTACTTAAACTCAAAATAATATTTTTCACTGCTAGTCCATAAAGCACTTTGTAAAATCAATTTTAGTTATACAAAAAGAACAGAGGTACTGAAACACCAAATGTCTTGACCCGCCTCCCTCTGCCAAGCCAGTGACACATCCAGGAACAGAACTACAGCTTCCTCAGCCTCACGTTAACATGCTGTCCACAAGGTCATAGGGATGCTGCATACCTCAGGCTACCTCCCGCTTCTTTCAGTCTCCTTAGGAAGTACTACTGAGGATAACCATCACACATTAAAGTATGCGAGCAGCAGCTGACAGCACCGATGACGGAAATCACAAACATTGCTATGGCTCAAGCCTCCATACTCTTGCTGAATGATGCCTGTAGTAACATTAAGCATGTGAGCTGTTGCGTGTCTGTGCTTCCGCACTCCTGATAACACACAGCTCTTAAGGATTATCCCCTTCCCTCCGTGCTAAGCAGCTAGTACTGCAAAGTCAATTAACGCAGAGAAATTGCTCACGACTGTCTGACATGCTACTGCGGCACGCTCAACAGAGCCTAGCAACGGAGTTGAACATTTTGTCACTTAAGTGGCACAACTCAGAGGCAAGCCCGGTTGCCACACTACCTGACATGTGCAAAGGCACCGTGGGAGGCCTGAACCAAGAGGACTTGCATCAAGATGTAGAGGTGCACTGGACCACTGTGTCACCCTCCAGTCAGATGCACAAGACGCCTAACTTGAAGCAAGGCAGGTCTTCGTTTCCAAGGCACTGTATTTTAGAGAAACCTTTGCTTTGAAAGTCTGTAATTGTAACCTCTAACACTGCTCTTAACCTCCCCAGGACACCTCGAGTTTCAAGCTGTACATGAAAACATGAGAGTTCTGGAGCAGGCTGGGTTTTTTTTCTCTGTTCTGGCTACTGTATACTAAGGGTCACATTTAGTTTATGAAACTTATCATTTTACTGTAACTACATCTTCACGACACTGAAGTCCTGAAAAAGGGAGCTTCTGAGGAAACACACAGGGCTGAAGCTGTGTACATCTGTATGAAGTACAGGAAGTCCATTCACTGCAATCCTGATTCAAAGATGAACACAGCCTGAAAACAGCACACACAGGTTGATGACTACCTCTGACAATGGCCTCTGACAATTACTCCTTCCAAATGTCAGGGTGTCCGAGTCTGCCACACATGTGCCTGTCTTAAATCCCTTATTTTAGCCTATGTACAATACACACGCTCTCAGGACATGGGTTTCTCAACTTGTCCCTGCTGATTTTATTTTGACATCTCCTGAATCCTGCAAGACACCACCAGCTTCAAGTCCCTAAATTCTCGCTAAAAGCTGACACATTGTTACACTTCTTAACCCTGTGCCCTCCCTATTTCGTCTACAAGCTAACCGAACAGCAGTGATTAAATTTGCATCTCAACCCTCCAATTACTGCACAGAAAGATCACTTGAGACAATTCTCTTCAGGCTGTCAGTAAATCAGGATTTAAGAACTAGAAAAGCTACTTATCAGTTCACTAGAGAGTGTTTGAACCTGAAAGTACTTGATATATTACTAGGTATATGCCTTCTCAATACCAGAACAGAAACCAGTAACAAGCTTTGGACCTTCTTGGAAGGTTATTTTAGCTCCAGGAAAAGCAGAGTAGATGAAACAAAGCTTCCACTAGCAGGAAAGCAACTTATGAAACTGGAAACTTTAAAATGATCTCAATTAAACAACAAATTTCCTTAATCACTATACTATGTTTTATTTCCTCACCGTCATACTGGTAGTTCCTGACATCTCTAGGACATCAAAAGCAGCATTAACCCTTGCAATAGGATTCTTTTCCCTCCTGCTTGGTGCATATAGACACGTAGAACATTTGTTTGCACAACAAACACGGTGAAAGAGCTGAAAAGTTACAGCACACCTATGTTTCCCACTGAAAACTGAAGGGCTGTCCCATACGAGTAAATACAGATGCCTTCAGCATGTTTATATTTAACAGGTGATCAAATCACATCACTTATCAAATTAAAATAATAAACCACTGTTAGCTCTTTAAGAAAAAAACATGGGTGCCACTAACAAAGAGTTTATCCTCTCTTCTCTTTCAAATCAAGACAAATTTGCCAAAAGGATGAAATGTGACCGAGAAGGCGACAAAGGCAAGTCAGAACTCACACTGATTCCTACAGCATTATATAAAAGAGAGGTTTTACTTCAATTCTTACCTCCTCTTTATTCTCTTTGAATGAAGACTTTAAAGATCGATTTCGGAGGTCCTGGGGCTTGGTTTCTTCCTGCTGCCCAAAAAGTTCCTCGATTGTCTTTGTATCAATCTGATACTGCGGTCTTGCAGCAATCGTCCAGATATTGTTTTTACCGCGGACTTGTTCTTCAGGGATAGTTTTCCAGAAAAAGCTCCGCATCCGTTTTTTTTTGCCATGGTTGTCATGCCCGTTTACCAGCTGCGGAGGCAGAGGTAGGTTTGGCCCAGGCAGCGGAGGAGGAAGCGGTGGTGGAGGTGGTGGGGGCGGAATCCCCGGGGGCAGTGGAGGGGCTGGGGGTGCCCCTGTGAGGGGACATGGTGGTGGGGGCGGAGATGTTGCAGGTTGAGGAAGTTGAGATGCTGTCGTCGTATCCTCATTCATTAATCCCATTGCAACTGGAATAGCCCCATTTTCTTTATCATTGACCAAGGAGAGACAATTCATAACATGCATTTTACGGCCTCTCCAAAGAGGAGAGTGTTACTTCCTTGGGTCGGTTTGAAACATTGAATGGTGGGTGCAGCAGCCACTCGTATCGTGCTCCCTTCAACTCTAGTCTGTCAGCAGCAGCAACACGCGAGGAGACTGTACCATCTCCGCAACCTACAACAAAGGACAATAGGGAGACTCTGATTGGAGAGACTGGATATTGGGCCTCACACAGAAAAGAAACTCAATTACAGTGTAGCAGCTATCAAGATTTTAATCCAGAAGGGAAATGTAGTGAATCAGAAATGTTTCCCAGGACAATTGTATAAAATCTATCTCCACCAAAACTTCAAATAGTCTCGTGTATTTGAAGAACACATATAAAAATAAGAATACCTTTTATACGGCCCACAGTAGACCCTGAAACCACCTATTAATCTCACTTCAGTGCAATTTTCTAAGAGAATATATTTACCTCAAATTATTAGAACAAACAAATATTATTCCACTCCTAATTTCAGGGTTTTTTTAAGGTGATTATAAAGAGTTAGAAAATATAAGTACTAGATATGGTACTGGATTAACTGGACCAACAAATCCCATTTGAAACCTTTTAACTCACGGCTTAAATCCAAGCTATGTTAAAATAACAAACAATAGGTTGGTGACTTAACAATCTAGCTTAATGTACTGCCTTTTTTACTTTTGAATTTTCTCACACAGTTATTGATAAGGGAAAACCTGCGTGCAGTCCCTAAACTCCCTATGTTCACTGACCATAAACTTGATAGTATTTGCGTTTTACCATTACTGGTCTGGTTACGCTACCTCCCAAAATGCACTAAGAGAAGAAAGACTGCAGTTTGATTAAGCTGATCTTTAAAATTTACTTCAGTACCCAGGTTAACTTAGCCAGTTCAATTATTGAAGAGAAAGGACAGAGGAGCTGACAGGAACAGTAGCCTGTACATCCTAAGCACTGTACATTTGCAAAGCTTTAAATACTTAAGAAAACTTTTACCTCTAGATTACCTCATGAAGCAGCTTAAGAGGAAACACATGAATTTTAAGCATTTTTTCTTATACTGTCACCGACTAAATGAAGGTGCTGTTACTGACAGTAAGTCTTCAAGGAAGAACTTCTGCAAGAAGCACAAGTTTGACAAGCCAAATCTACTACAACATATTTACTTCACAAGTCTCAGAGAAAAGAAATTAAGGTGTTTCAAATACAGACCAACAAAGAATCGCGTGGTTTCATGGAGATTTCTAAGTTACTAAACATAATATAAAACTGGGCATTTACAAAAAAAAAATCAAAAAAATCAAAGATATCACACAACACAAATTTAGATGGAAGACAGAAAGACCCTGAGCAAAAATCAGTCGCAGGAAAGCTCAACAGAAAAAGCTGAAGTAACGCACTGGCACAAGAACAATATCAAATCAGAAATCTGGCACCAATTTAGTCGTATGCCTCTTCAGCGGGGTTCACATAGACCTAATAGCAAGGCAGATCAATTTGACATTGTATAATAGCCATGAAAAACCTTCACTATTTCTGCCAGAGATCCATCATCAGAGCACACTTGAACAAACAGACCCAAGTCACAGAAACAAGCCTCAGGGCAAATCCTCTCTTGATCTGCAAGGACTCTGCCACTCACAGTTTCACTGAAGTCAACGGAAACAAGAACAACAAAGGTCCACTGTACCATTCCTCTCAAAAGCTTGAACAGGTAGCGACAAACTCCTCTTTCCCACTTCAGACTTTCTAACTTTATACCTCACATTCTCAAGGTATTTGCAAGAACGGAAAACATACATAAAAGCCTGTAGGAGGTTTAAGTCTCACAGATGATGGAAAACACTTTAATGGCAGGGTAAAAGAGGGGAAGAGCTACAAAGAAAGTGGATTGGGACAGACGGTTTCAAATTCAAGTCAGCGTTAATATCCAGTTGGTATTACAGACCTCTGTATGTTCATGCCTCTCCTCCCAAGTTCATGATCACAGAAGCAGAGAGGCATAAAAGAACAGGTGTAAGGTGGTGGAAAGAAATTAACTGCTCAAAGCAATTAAGTGTTACATTAATTAAAAGAAATACTCAACTAGGAAAAAATCTTTTCCTCCCTACCACTTATTTAAAAATGAAAAATGCATTAGCTAGCCTTCCACCATCATAAAGCAGCACCCAACAGTTGTTATTTTCTAACTTAGGTTCCCACAGAGTTAAAAAAAAGACAGACAGACAGACCAACCGACCATGCCTCTGGGTGATATGCAAGAACCTCATTTTGAAACTTCCAATAAATCTAGATGCTTTAAGAAAAATGGGATCAAATCCTAATGAAACAAAGTTGTAGGCGATGAATCATCAGAGTCCCAGTGCTAACACACAAGAGTGGAAAATGACCTGAGCGCTTCTGAGTTAGACAAGACTCCTAGCAAAAAGAATGGAGAATGCTAGGGGAAGAAAATATCCCAACCTGGATGTAAACGACAGATAGATTTGCAAGCCAACGAGCCCTGTACTGCTTCAGATGAGGTAACTGTCACCCAGAATCAGGAAAGGGGAAGAGCCAGCTTTTGGAAGGACAGCATGAAGGAAAGGTAGAGCATAAAGGCTGGCATTCAGCTTTGTCTTCTAACAGATAAGCATGATGCAGGTGACACAGGTCACTTGCTTGTAAGAAGACAGTGGTCTAAAGTTACCAGACACCAGGAAACCATCAAAATTCCCTTCTCTTGCTGGCTCTCAGAAGACCGTGGCTGGAGGATGTTCCCAGTGTCCTGCCATTACCGTGTGTGGGAGAGAAGAGAATGTGGCAGCTGGGACAGGCTCTGGACTGCTTGTTGGTAGCAGCAGGTGTCTCTGAGGAAGTACAGCAGGAAGTACAGCAGGAGGAGGAGAGGAACAACGCTGCCATTCCAACTGTGAACTGCAGATTACCAAAACACACCAGGACTGGGAATAAAACCCAAGCGAAATTTTAACTCCTAAGGATTCTCTCCGTACTTTTCAAAGGATTAAAGGGAAAGCACAAAGAGAAAGGTGCCCAAGAACAAACGTTTAAAATGTCTCAATTATACTTCATTACTGCATGTTTGTTATCCAAAACAGCCCAAGAAGTGGAAGAGCTATAAAGTAACACCTTTACCACACATTTTAATTGTGTCCATATTTGGCATAAAAGAAATATTTCACTTCTTTGTCTCATTCATTGTTTTAGACAATCTAATCTAACTTGGAAACCTATATCAAAGGTAGAGGGTGGGGACAACTTTCTTCCCAGGTAAGAAGACTTAACACTCAAAAGCCAATCGTTTCTTGTGAAAAAGTCAGTTGCACTGAGGCGGACATACATTAGATCTGCATACACAAATTAACAGGTGAAATGCACAATGCGCTGAAGGGCATCTCGTAATTCATACTGCAAGATATTACTCCCTTTAACTCACACCTTATGTTCTCTGCTGCCCACGTTTCTGCACCAGGCATCCTCCAAATTCTCACGAGAACGCTGATTTTGACACCAAAGCCCAGCCACGGTATTTGGATGTCTAGGTCTCAATAACAGCTATACAAAAAGGTAAATGGAGCAACCAGTTGCTAACTGCAGATAAAGGAACTGCAAACACTGCTTCATATAATCAGCCCCCAATCTTGCCAAAACGTGTGGGTTACAAAGACGACACAGCTCAAGCTCTCACAGCAACGTAGCACTTAACCACTTAGTGCATCCAACAGAACCCCTTACTCGGCACAACCTCTCTGCCAGGCAGGTAGGGCAGGGCAGGGAACCTCATATGTGAGGTGGGTGGAGGGCTCCAACTTGCACCAGGCAGGGACCTTACGGGTTTTGTCAGCGGGAGGGGGGGTGTCGATTCCAGCTAGGTTTTTTTGTTTGAGACCAAGCCGCTGTGCTCACCCTGCTGCAGGGATGGGGAACAACCCTCAGCCTTACCGTCTCGTTTTCCATGCGGAGCGGTTGTGAGGCTGGGATGCACGGGAAAGGCGGGCACACTACTTATACACCCGCTGCGGGGGCCCGGCCACCGAGGTCACCCGAGGGGCCCGGAGACGGAACCTCACTTTGTAAAGGAGCCTTACAGCGCCGAGCGCTCTTGGAGCAGAAGGTGCGCAGGGGTGATGCCGCCGTGGCAGCCCGGCCGGACGCGGGCGGCTCCCGCCACGCTCTCTCTCCGCTCGGGCTCACGCCGGCCGTCGGATCCCGGGCGCGCCGGGGCGCCCCGCGCGCACTGCCCCAGAGGCTGGCCCCGCCCCCCCCCGCAGGGGGCGCCCTCTCGCCCGCCGCTGCCGGGCGGGAGCTGCACGACCCCCGCTCCCTCGCAAGAAGCGGGCGGGGGAGGCGGTGCCGGACACGCTTCCCACAACCACAGCGGCCCCGGCCGAGAGAGCCGGGCTCCCCGCGCCAGCCTCCGCTTCAATGCCGTGCGAGAGGAGCGGCGTCGGCTCCCGCTCGTTGCACAAGGGGGGACCAAAGAGGTGAAGGAAGCACTGCCAAGCGCTGGACCGCGGGATCGGGAGCCCGTTTCCCCCCCAGAGCGCTCTCCCCTCCGCTGCCGGGGGAAGGCGGAGAGGGACCCGCGCACGCGGCGACGACCCCCTCCGCGCTCCTCGGCTACGTGGGAGACTCGTGCGGATCCCCCCCCCCCCCATGCCTCGCCTCGCACCCCTCCCGCCGCCGCTGCTCACCTCCGTGCCCGCGGGAGCACGCAGCGCCGTGCGCAGCAGGGCCCGGTGCCGCCGTCGCCTCCTCCCATCGCGCCGCGGCCGCGCCGCCGGAGCGGGCGGGGGCGGGGCAGCGCGCAGGCGCCGCGCGGGCGGGGCCGCGGCAGGTGACAGCGGCGGCGCCCCCGGCAGCTCCCGCCCGCGCCCCGGACAGTGCCTCCCGCCTGCCCTACGCCGTGCGGCCAGACAAGGAGGATCCGCTGCCCACCGCGGGGGCCATCGAAGCTGGCTGAAGGGCATATAAAACATACATAGATAGAGATCTATCATTTACCACGTGCTATCCCCAACATCACAGCAGCTATTGGTAGAGAAACAGGATCGCACTGCTACCGACCACAGTCCCGAGGAAGAGCTGTCTCTATGCCTTGGCTGAAGCCTTTCACCCTTGCCGCAGCCCCGCACTCTCTTCTTCATCCACTTCTTGCCGCCCCGCCCCGCCCCACTCCTCACCCCCAGCCGGCTCACCCGAGCAAGCCCGGTGGGAGAAGGTAGGCAGGTGAAGCATGCCGGCAGAAGCCCTCGTAGCAGGAGCAGGCTGGATGTCAATCTCCACCGTGGATGGTGTAAGAGAACTTCAAGTTACGGGTTATGTTGGATGAAGCAGCTCCTGTGACTGCAAACAAATACATTGTTCTAAGATACCAAGAGACTGAATTTCATTTAGAAAATAAAACCCGTTTCCCAAAAAGAGTAAAGGTGAGGAGCTTCACTGAAATGAAGTCACAGCTGTTAGGAAGAAGCACAGCTCATACATCCCAACGTTTCTCTTCTTTTTTTTTTTAAAACAGTATGTCGAAACACCGTGTCTCCTCAGAGAAAGGAGGGAAAGAGAAAGAAAACATCTCACCTCCAGCCTTGCACAATAGCCAGGCAGCTGCAAGAAGGCTAGAAGGCAGCAGCATGAGGAAAGAAAAGTGTCCCCCATCGCGGTGTAGAGTGCTCAACCTACACTGTTGCCTGTGGGGTTGAGAGGCAGGAACCGGGAGAAGAGCAGGAGAACAGGTGACCTCCTCTGGCCCCAGACCCAGAGCCCAGACCCATGCTCACTGAGGTTATATCATTCCAGCCTGCACTGCTGCAGCCAGCGATCTGACCTACTGGTTTGGCCAGACAGCCTGTTTGAGTCACTCCATTTTTAAAAAGTAGTATTGAAACAAACGGAAAATTTAAAGAATGTGATGTCAGAACCTGGTCATTTAAGCTCAAAATTCACTCGGTGAAAACAGTTCAGCTGCAGTAAACGGCATTTCACATCACATCACACAGCTCTGCTTGGCAGGGCTGGCAGCAGCTGAGAAGGACACACTCAGCTTGGAGCCAGCATGGACATTCCTCGACAGTGTCAGGTCACCCCCGAGGTTGTCAGCGAGGAAATGCATTGCCGCTTGGACTGTAACTGCTTGTGTTGGAACCAAAGAGGCTTGTTTTCATTGCTGCCAGTCATAAGCACAAACGTTCATTCCAAAAGACGGAAAGAACAAGCCAAACAGGAGACTTGCATAATGGCATTGTATTAAAAAACCCATCACCCAAACCCAAACTAACAGGGCAGGAGGGGACCTGGGAGCCAGTCCGGATGTGAAGTTAAACTCTTAACTCTTCCTTACCCTCTGTTGTGTTTTTCTTTGTTTTGTTTTCCCCTAGAACTTTTCCAAAGCACAATGTTAACAAATTACATTTTTAGCAGATTTTTTTCCCCCCCTAAAAATGTGAACACTCAGCAGGCAAAGATTTTGCCCACATGGCTAAAATTAATCGGTTACAAACAACTGAAACCAGGTCTTTACTGTAGGAAGTATTAAGCAACTTTAATAATAGGTAGATCAAGCAGCCCCACCTATAATAAGCAACAAACGTACCTCCCTAGAACAGACAGGATTTAGATGGGTTGGTATGCTATGAAAACAAATCCTGTTGTTAATATTTTAAGATTTCTAGTTCATGAAATGCTGAAAATAGTTTTCAAGGCAACTACTTCTTTTAACGCATCACTTTTTTTTCCTCTGAAGAAAGAAAAGTCTTCTGTAAACTCTCGTTTTCTTTAGAGCATAAAGAGCTTCTCATTAGAAGCTTTAGGCTGAACAGTAATTTCATGACCAAACAGATCTGATGGGGGGAAAAAAACCCCAATTTATAGCACCTAAAAAAAAGGTGGTGTCATCTTCATTATAAGCCCTCATTTCTGCAGTGTTAGAGAAAGTTAAAGTGACAGGAGTGTCACAGAACCAAGTTCTGTTTGGTTTCAAAACTGAGCATGGTGGTAGTTAATTAGTAATTAATTACCACGATCACATAAAACTAGCATGATGCATACACATATGTAAGAAAGGCAAATCAAGAATGAACAGGCAACAATAGTTTTTAAGCAATTAACTCTTATGTGCTTGAATTTATATCCTTCAATATTCTTTACAAGGCAGCAAGGTGTATATATTTTTTCTTTTTTTAATTAGCAATATAGGACATACCATTTGTAAAGTACCATTTACTAGGAACACACTGCTGATACCTTAACTGTTCCTGACTGAACCAATGGATTTACGGTGGCATAGAGAGTAATAACAGGGAAAACTCAAACTAAAAAATTGTTTCAGGTTAACTCTGTCCTATAACTGATCTCTCCATTTGATTAATAAATATTTTTCTACAGCCACACTGGTACTCATCCAAGTTCTACTAACTGATGACATAAGGGGACTCTGGAAAGAAGCTTCTGATCTCTTTTCCGCCCCCTGGAATATCAAATATTTCCATTCTTCCAATTGCTATTATCTTTTAAAAGGGTTTTCAAAGATATGAGACAGTGTATTTGCTCTGAAAAAAAAGCTTCTGTAATTACTGTAGGTGGAAAGAAGCTGAACATACATTCAGCTGAGCCTAAATACTCAACAGAAATACACTACCAACAGTGGACAGCACAGAATTTTTACTGTTCCTGCCCTCTCCCCCCATTTTTTTTCCTTTTCTTCCCTTTTTTCTCCCCACAAAGGCAGGTGAAGTGTAAAAAGTAACACTGTTGTGCCACAACTCTCAGCTGTAGGTAACAAAAAATTTGCAAAGCATAAATTGAGCTTCTATGTCCAAGGCCATTTGCTCTGCACGTTGGTGCATTGCTTCTCTGCATTTCAGTACAGGGATGCTGATGAAACAGCAAGACTTTCTACCACTTCTCATGAATTTCTGCTCTTCTCCAAGGCAGGCACAAGACAACCTACTTACTACTCTTATGCTATGGAGTAAGGTATTTCCTTCACTCACTTGAAGCTACTGCCATGATGACAAAGATGTGTAAACACACCTCATCTACCTGGCCACTTGGTTTTCACACTGACAGACACAGAAACTAAGAGAAAGGTCCTTAGTGAAAACAGGTGCAGTGAGGTGAATAAGACTGTTGTCACAGGGCTGTGCTTTCTATGTGTCAGTAAAACCAAAACAATCCAAAAAACCATAAAGATGCCAAAGAGCTACTAACAAGGCCAAGTAACAAGAACAGAGGAAAACGTAAGCCAAGTAACAGTCAACTCCTCTGCTGGTCATCTCGTCACATAAATGAACTTGCAGTTTGACACAACTTAGCTGCCAGTATTTGGATAAGGTTGGAGTGGGGATAATCACAAAATATGAAAAGATTAATGACCAATTAGAAAAAAAAAAATCTGTGACTAGGACAACCCACACACCAGGCATGCAGCATAGAAAAGATAACTAGACTAAAAAAAACACCCTAAAGATAATTGCACATAAGGAATGCTAAATAATTATAATACCTTATTATTCTTGTAACACCACAACAAGGAACAAGAGTAGATAAGCAAAGAATACAAACTGAACATGCCCCCTGTTCAGTTCAAGATGGAGTTGAGGAGAACATTTAGCTTTCCTTTTATATTACTTTGATCATTTTTTCAGAGACAGAACAGAGATAAGATTGCTGGGAAAACCAGTTGACAGAAGACTGAAATCAAGCTATTATTTTAATGATAGTGGGGTGTTACTGTACTCTACTTGTATGGACCTCACAAAATATAACTACAGATACATTTTACAACAAAAAGTGTTCTATGTAAGGGTTTGACAAAGCATGAACTATGCAAAAAATAATTTCTTTTAGAGTAGAAAAGCTGTTTGTAGAATTCATAAAAACAAAATATCAGGAGCTACAAGTTTCAAACCAGCCAGGCATGCAGATAACTTACAGTATGGTCACTGAGAAACAAAACAGCTCCTCAGGTCTCTGTTTGGTACAGCAGCTACAACAGCACATCTGAAACACTATTAACTGCTTTAAATTCTTCTTCCTGATAAATCTCACATAACACTAAAAGCACTAACGTGACAACTTGCAACAGAGATTAAATCTTTCACAGGCAAGACTAACTAGGTGGGTATGGCCCTCTCTTCAAACAAACAAAACCAAATCCATCCTGACAACTGTCTACCTAGATAAAGGACAGCTTTACAATCTTAATATATTCGTATAGCTTTTTAGTTAGTATCAGAAAGCCTGACAACCATAATTACTTCCATTAGAAACTTCAGAAGTCTCTTCCTCATATGATATCCAAAAGCAAAAGTTTATAGATCTGGTTAGATCTAAAGAGCTAATTTTGAATACCAGATGAGCCTGGGTTATTTCATAAGCATATATCTTTGAATGGGGGCAAAGAAATTAAGTTCAAGTACTACAAAAGGCAACTGGTTAAATATCTGATCATCTGAACACAACAAACCCCTCCTCGCTGAGGCTATCTATTAGAACATTTGCTTCAGTGAGCAAAATGGAAGTCATTCTTCCTTCACTTGATATTAAACAAACATACACAGACAGATTTTAGTGAGTAATGTCTTTTGTCCAAACTTTTCTTCCAGGTGGAGAGACTCTAGCAGTCTGAAGCCATTGCAAAAGTTTGAGGGTTACACAACACCACATGGGTGTCTCACACATAAAGGCAACTTCAGATTCACGTTCACTCTTACCATTTCTGATGGATCAGTTCATTCTGAGCAGGGACTATTCTCAGCAGCAGATGTGTGAATCTGAGACAGAAACCAACAGCATGTGTTCCATTGAATCCTTTTCCTATAGTGTTCTGAAAGCTGCCATTAGTTAGCAGGTCTGCAATCCTCATCCTCGATATAATGCTGCTCTCTGATTTCCTAGCTCAACTGTACAGTTATACAGATTCTTGCACCATCATACCATACGCATGTAATGGTTCAGAGGAGGTGGAAGTCAAAGGCTTCATAAGAGTTGTAATGAAATGTCCTTTAAAAGTTTAAGTCATGAATTACATGTACTGAAAGATTTGTTTCACTGTGAGTTACATTCACCTTGAACTTGCACATGATTAAACCATCCTGAAACAAAACAGCATCAGTGTTACCATGTAGTACTTCTTTACTAGAAATTCTTGGGAGGAGATGGCAATTCTGAAAAACAGGACTAAGCTTTCACCACAGAAGCTTGAGTTCTACTCTCAACCATCACAAGTCAAGGAAATTTGACTGCAAATACCTTTAATATGAATACAAAATTCACATAGGATATACATTCTGGGGAACATAAATGAACTATTACAAGAGATTCTGACAGAACAAAAACAAAGAAGGCTCTGTCAGGCCAAGAATTTAATGAGGAATGATTAAAAAGTTTGATTTACAGTTACATTACAGTTGTGTTAAGCACTGAAAACTTTAAGAATGTCAGCTGAAAGGCATTTGAACATACAGTACATAAATCATACAATCCACACCGTTGTAAATAATATTTGAAGTATTTCATTTTACTTAATAGAACACAAAGCAACATAACATGTGCAAATGAGGACTCCAATATACTGAATTTAAAACATCTATGACAAAATTGACACAGAATTTTACATTTAAGGACTAGATGATTGCTGAAGAAATTAAAAAAGTATCCTCCACGTTACTTCCGTTACCAAAGCACCCTTTTCAATTAAATACAAAAACCATACTGGCCTGACTTCCTCTCTCAAAATCATACCTGTCCATGAAGGTTAACTAAAGCTTTAACTTGCTCTAAGTGTACAATGAAATGGCATTCACACAGTCTCCTTCCCCTTGCTGGGGATTGACAAACCATTATGTGGATTACATACACTGGTGGAAAACATTATCTTATAAAAAGGCACATACCCGTGATTTAAGGCTAGTACGGTATTTGCTTCATAGAGAAAGTAAAATTTTAAATGAAATTAGTACATTGCATGGCTGGCCTCACTCAGCGAACCACTTGGTGAAAAGCAAAAAGGTGTGCTTAGAAGCCTCAGACTGACAGTGATTCTTGCTTTAGTGTTTTTCTTTTTTTTTTTCTTTTTTTAAACCTATGATGGAAAGGTACATCTTTTAAAAAGGCATTTGCTGCATTTCCACTAGCCAATGAGCCATTTGTTACTGTTGTCTTATATGCAGATATCGCATATAGGCCTTATATTATTTATCTGCAAAATACTCTTTTAACTCTCTCCTTTTTAAAAGTCATATGAAAATTACTAAAGATGTTTTCTATACTCATCTATAAAATACCAGATGTTGGTACAAATCATGTAAACCTCCATTTGGAAATATTTTGACTGGCCACTGAAGTGACCAGAAATCACAAATATAATCTGTCAGTGCAAATCTATAATAGTTTCGTTTTCCCTCCCTCCCCCCACCCCTCCATCCCGGTTACAGAAATAACCACCAACCTTTACATGGAAAAAAAAAAAAGAAAAAGAGTGCTCTATATTTGAAATTACAGAAATTATGTTTGGTTGTCTTCAAGTCACCTACACTTTCCCACCAAATTCAGTTTTACAGTATTATAAAAGGGGAAAAAAATTAAAGCTGTCTGTGCAAGAATCACTACAACAGTCCTTCAACCCCAACCCTTAATTATCATCAGATTTAAAGATTTCGGGTTAACATGGGTCCTCTTCGGTGATCTGATTACTGTTCTTCAAGCCAGGATGGGGCATCTGCTCCGGGAGTTTTCAATTTGATGTGGAACTGTTTAAGTGTCTGTTCAAGCTGCTTTTGATTGCCAGCAAAGTACGCCGCAATGGCATTGTGGAACAGAACAAGCTGATTGTGCAATACCTTAACCTACAGGCAAGGACAGAGATAGGTTAGGAGGAGAATGCAGACATTACTAACATCACAGGTCAGTTATAGAAATATAGGTGTATTTGAGAAGCTCAGACTTCAAACATGTTTATTTAATAAATGATTAAAAATACAAAATGCAAATACAAAGTTCTTAAACATTAAAGTGACTCAGTTTTCATAAAGTATATTTAAGAGCCAACACTAATGTAGAATTGCTTTTGGTCCTTACATACAACTAAACGGCATGATGTTATCAAATATCAAATACTTGATGACAAGTACTTTATTCCTTGAAGTTACACGCCAAACCTCTGTTTAAGATACCTACCTTCAGGCCAAATGGTCTTCCCTGAAAGAGTAGAACAAATGCACTATCTAAAGTATGCAGTTCATTTATTTGTTCCCCTTGCAGAGAGTTGCTTGCCAGCTCACTTAACCTTAGTCAAAAGAAACAGATCTTTTCCCTGCTATAGTTCTTGCCATCTCCTGTAATACAGGATTATTTACAGCACTTGGTCAATATCTTGACCATAACAGTTGTAGAAAGTAGTTATTAAACATTCAGGTCATAGCAGTAATCAAAACTTCAGAAGAGCACAAGAGTAACTGAAAGGCATTGCTGTTTTTCTCTTCCAGTCTAGTCTACAATGACAAGCTGTATAGCACTGATGAAGTGAAAGTTAAACAAATGCTACTGGTGCTAGCACACCAGTAAACCTGAAGTTGTATGCTGAAGAGGCACCTGTCCAGTTTCTCCTAAAGCCAAAACCTGTCCTTTTGGTCCCTGAGTGTATTCTCAGCCCCACACAACCTTACTGTCAGAGTGCACATCCCTACACTGTTGGCCCTGTGCCTGTTTTCAGCCTACAAGACCTTGAACACAATAGTATATAGCCAACATGGAAGAGAACAAAATGACAGAGTGCTGACTGCACCCAAAAGAAGGATGTGGTAGGTAGAAGATTAGGCTCCCTCAAATTTTGGATCACTGTCTCACGTCAGCACAATCCACTGCCTACTCTTGTCATGCTGGGAAGCAAAACTGTCCTTGGGCCAGGTTTGGCCTATCCCTATCAGTTGGCCAGGACTGTTTTAACAGGGTAACATGCTTTTCTGAAACGTACACAACTCAAACCAGAAGTACTTTATTGCCTTTGTTTAAGAAAAGATCTCAAATATAAAAAACCCCACAACATATACTATACAAGCTATTACAATGGAGGATTTTAACATTTACACTATCACACAAATGTAACAATATACTTTATTTTTAAAGTATTTTGAGAAAAAAGTTCTGAATGTGCGTTCTGAATGTTAGTTTCAGCATTAAAAGCAGAAATTTCTTTTGAGTATACAACATATTGGACCATTCAGTAAAAAAAAAAAAAAGTAATCAAGTATTAAGTTCTGCACATAAACTGACAACTGTACAGACCTCAGTATCCTACTTAAGCGAGAATCTCTCTTTGGTGACCTAAATTTTGGTTTAAGTTGTGCTGACAATTTGAAAGCTGGTATCCCTATGTTATTCCCACTAACACTTCAGGCTAATTTAACTAAATATATGTAAAAGAAAAAGTTTTTTGTTTCATTAACTGTGTAAAATGATAGGTTATTCCATCAAAAGGCTTGATAGATTATTCCACTCAAAAGCTTAGAAAGCAAAAAAAAATTAGCAGTTTTTCTTGAGTTTTTCTTCTGAGTTTTTCTTGAACAGATTCTTTCATCACTGACATGCAAGACTTGACACAACTGAAGCTGGGAATTCTACACAGAAGTACACTCATCCTTCTAGCATATTATTAAAATATTACAAGAGTTTTATTCACACTGTTTATAGGAACTCAAATAAAAGCAGGATAATTAACCCACCTTCCCAGCCCAAGTTCATCAATTTAAGACCAAATTTGGTACTTCGTTAGGGTAGCTTGTAGCACAAAGCTCCTGTGAACTGCCCTGAAGTCTGTAAATGCAATCAGGCCTAGGCTCAAGCATACATGCAGACACGCACAGAGGCACACATGCCTCTACACAGATAGTGTAGTGGCAGATGAGTCGGAAAGAAAAAATGCATTTTTTATTTTGGTGGGGTGTTTTTTGAACTACCAGAGTTACCTCATGGCATGAGGATCTGTCCCTAGGCCAGATCATTGTGGTATACATTTTGTGATATTATCAAACTAGTTGCAGAGGTTCAAGATGTTAAAACTTCTGCTCTCCTCCTTCAGAAGCTGGTTGCTAAATGAATTCCAAAAGTGATGGTGGAATTTTCCTTATCCACAGCTCTGTCCAGGTAATTTTCAGATTAAATCTCTAGAAAAAGACCACTTATTCTGTATGACACTGTACAAAGACGCTCTACTATGAGCTGTACTAGGAAATGAAAGAGAGAAAAAGGCTGTAACATCTCAGATCACCCAGTGTTCACAGCAAAAACGTCTGCAATCACAGCTAAGAACTGAATTACAAGTATTCACTGAAAACCATGTTCAAACCTCAACAGCTTTCCCAGGAAAGAATCTCAGTCTTACCCACTCCTGTATCCAGCTACTGATTCCCTGCTTACACATTATGTTTCACCTCAACTCTCTGTTGGCAAAACATTCACGTAGTTACGTAGTCAGTTGGATCATGGAACAGATCTAGATTAAAACTAACCAGACAACAACATATTTGCTTTAAGCTGGATCTCTTCCCCAACCTGATTCTCTGTGCAGTTGCAAAAGCACTTATGTAAACACAAAAGAAGGCAGTGTGGGGGGAAGGGGATACAGCATGAAGGGATCACCTTTTTTTTTTTCCTCCAGTAAAAAACCTTGTAGTGATTGTCAGTCAAGAGTGCTACAGGCTGACTCTTGAGCACTAAGCTGTAGCACCTATGACAGTAAAGGAGTACTCAAAGATTTGCCTTTCAATCAGAGAATGTTAATGGTATATTGCTAAAATACAAGGTTCCAATGTACAAGGAGCATACCTGTCAAAAAGCCATCACACTTGACAGTTGAACTTCCTTTAAAATCGTTGTTCCTTGTTAATTAGCTGCATACACTTATTTGTTCATAATTTTGAGCAGAGTAAGTGCTCCATAATAAACTTGGCAAACTTAAGTCTCAAAACAAAACTGAACTTAGTGGATAAAAAGGGTATACCTTAAACAGAGGAACTAAGTTTCATATGCAGAAGATACTATAGTTTGGATTTGAGTTTTCACATTGTTTCTGGATACTCTTAACATTTTATTTCTTTTAAAATACTGTCCTCATTCCCCCACCCCCCTCTGAAAACCCTATTTGCCATGGCATAATAAGCACGATTTCTTCATTCAGACTTTTCAGCCACATCAATGACCAAAAAGACTACTCTCTTTCCAATCTTTCTGTGAGTTTGTACCTCCTCATAACTATCATAATTGTTTCTCCTAGCTATCTTTATTTGAAATTATGTGGTCTTCATGGTTGTGTCATCTGCATTTCCATTAGACTGCATAGTGCTTTCATTTGTAGAAGCTAGCATTTAAACACCAAACTCCTGAAGTACAACTCACAGAAGTGCATTCAATTTCTTTCTCTACACAGAATGGTATTTGCCATTTCTCAAGCTCATACATGAATAACAGTTTCTCTTTTCTCAGAAAGAGAATGACTTTTCAAAAGTTTTTCTGTGATAGAAAGCTCTAAGGCAAGAACAGATCATCATCCTTATAAAAAAACAAATAAAAAATTGTTAGACACAGATTTTGATTGCAGCTGTTCTTAAAATCACTTCTAAAACAAGCATTAATAGAAATCTTGTGTATTGTGTTTTACAGACAGAAATTTTCAATCCCAGATTTACTGTTCTCTGAACCTGTAGAGGCTTTTAATTTAAATATTAACAAATAAACCCAGGATAAGAGGCACAAAGACTGCAACCACATGATGACTCTTTTTCTCCATAAATGTAAGGTCATCTAGAGTATTGCTGTTTGGTGACATCTGCAGCAACACAAACAAACTGGAGCCCACCCGCCAGTTAAACTGGCTTTATAGTTCATTTGCAGTGACAGTCTGAATCACGTCCCTGTCTTCCCTCTCCTGATATGTCATGCTTAACCAAATGTGACAAAACTTTTGAATGGAAACATGACTGAGGGCACCTCGCGGAGGTACATTGACAAAACAACATCTAAGATTCTGTTTTGACACAAATTTGTCTGGTAAAAAATACATTATTTTAAAAATCTTTAATATTGGTCAGACTGTAAAAACATTCATTGTGAGATAATCATGAACTGATTTATCTCATCTAAAATTAAACTCTAAATTGCTTAATTACTTTGCTATGGTAAAGTTTCATTACACAATTCTGTTTTCAACACAGAAGTGGTAACTAAGCTTGAGACTACACTGTACTACATCCTGGATCAATATGTACAAGATTTGAAGCCCAAAGGTTTACAATCTATAATAGAAAGATTACACTGCTACTGCATCATTTTCTTAGATAAAAAGGCTTCTCTAATTAGACTCAAAACAAATATTCATTCAAATCTGGATTCTGCACCACGACAAGACATGTAAATATGTTGAACATTAGAGATTTTCATGTTCTAGTATATTGTAGAGTGAGTCTGGCAAGGCCATCACTTGCCTTGAATGCAATAAGCCTGCAATAACAGCAGGTTTCTAAAATAGGCTAAAATCAGGTATTTTGCCCATCTTATTTTCTTTTATTCTGACCTCTCATTCTGTTAAATAGCCACCGACATGAGGACAGACACACAAAATGGCAACTTTCTGTTACTAAGAATATAGTATCAGTATATAATTCCCTTCCTGAGACTACCATGACAGCTTAATGGTATCAAAACTATCCTTCCACCTGGAAGTTCAGCATCATATATGGTCTTCGGTTCAAGCCATATCCTAAACAGTGCGTTACTCCCACAGCTAAAGTAGCTGCATTGTACACTCATACAGCTGTACCCATTGTGCTCCCCTTCCTTTCTTTCTCCTCCTTTATGTTAGGCTCATGCTGTATCTATAGATGTTTAAATTATGATGATTTAGTAATTTTATTATGTACATTTGAAAAAAGTACAAGATCTGAGATTATTAAATCTACTTCCTACAGTTACTGACCCTATACTTATTGAATTAATAACCCTTTAGCATATGAAAAGTAATTGACTTGAGCGCAGCCACATACACTCTGTATGCAGCTAAAAATTAAAAGTAATATTTATAACAGTTGCATAGTTGTCTGGCAGATCAATTGTACATTCCAATTTCTTAATACTACCTTCAGGGTAAGTATGAGGCCTAATAGGAATTCCTCTCCATTGACATTAGTTTTCAAAAAAATGGTTGCACTAGAAAAAGGAATGAAGATGTCAACTTGGTAGTAACATCATCTCTCAGACAAGTACTATCTCCCACTACACCCCAGGAAACATTCTGGGCAACAGAACAACAAAAACTACCAGAGAGAAATGCAAATGGAAAAAAAAAAACCAAAACACAAGTGTTCCTGAAATGAAAATTTAGGATTAAAGTTAAGATTACATGTTGTTTACTATGGGGAATCCTATACAGTAAATAAACCCCACCAAGTTAAAGCTTACCAGAGTAAAGTTTTCAGTTGATAATTATATTTAAGCCAATATTTTACTGTAAAGGAAGCCCTTTCTATGGCTTATTTGGGAACAAAAGTCCTTATGTCCTTTAGTAAATATTTTGACATCTCTAGTGTCAAAACTGAGAAACGTAGGCCAGTGACAAAAAGCCTTAAGCATGTAAGTCCCCTCTGTATTAATCTAAAGAAAAAGGCAGGAAGGAAAAAACAATCTTTTTCAGAAACAAAATGTGCAAGCTGTGGCTGCTAACAGGATGCTTAATCTAAGTCAAGACTGTCACTAGGAAGACAATTTCATTCATGTTCCCTGAACTACCTAATGCACATTCGTGTTTCTTTTTTTTTTAAAAAGGAAACTTCTTTGTACAAGACAGAAACAAAATGCTTTCACTCTGAAGCTTTCCTATTTGTATACAAGATAAATTGCTCAGTCTGCTATATAGTTAATGCAAACCAAGAGGAAGCACAGTGCTATTTTAAACCAATTTGAACTTAAGCATCAGAATTCCTGTGCATATATGAGCTGAAAGATTTAAATAATTTCAATCATATTAGTAGCAAACAACTTAATAGAAAATGAAAATGTAAGGGGGAAGACACCTTCAACATACTTGCTTTCAATCTAGCATCTTTTTAAAACACAGTTCTTAAAGTAAAAAATGCTCATAAGTGTTACGTACCAGCATTTAGATTAAACTTCAGCTTACTCAAGAAAATTTATTCAATAAAATCCATACTGCAATTTTAAAGTTAATGGGCTACAAGTTCAGAAAACACAAAAAATGAGTCTTGGCCATACCAGATTTCAATCATCTGATTATCTGGTTGATCAACCATTAATGACTATGTGATTCCATATCCCTAGTCCTAATGCAAATGCCTATGGAAAGCAACAGAGCTCAGGAGCTACACTTTAAGCACGTATTGTTTTGTAAACCAAAGCTTTGTTGATTTTTCTCCCTTTTTTTCCTTCTTCTCATCTGTTGATGGTTTGTATTTCTTCCCTGTCCTCCATCTATATTCTAAGTAGTTGATGCAACTGTGTATGTGACAATAAATTCAAGAATTCTGAACAAAGTTTCCTCCTTCCATGCAAGGAGCATTGTTTGATACTGTTGTCATTTGACATCACTTCAATATTCTGACAGGCCCTTGTTACCTACATTCAAATCTTTGAAATACATAAATTAAGCCATCCTGAAAATGTTAGTCCACTGCTAGATATGGGAAAACTGATAAACTACTACATTTAACTAAATTTTGATCATATTTTCCTCCCTCTGAAAAACACAGGAAATATAGTCTTCAGATGTTTATAAATACTTAATTTACTATGAATATGAACAAAAATCAGATCTTAAAAGACCATAATTTCGATATCTTATTAGAAACAACTTACAAGGTCTCATTTATCAAAAGAAAGCACAATTTAAAAGTGTGTTCTGTAAGGCAATTATATTTTTGCCTGGTAGACAATAAGAGGGGTAAGAATCCCATCGTTAAGAGGGTAGAGACAAAATGGTATGGTTGAAAATCACACATGGGGAAAACAAACCTTTCAAACCAGCAGTTCAAAAGCCGTGTTTAGAATTAAGAGACAATAAAGGCATTAATTATAGAAAGTTATATTTCTCAGTTCAAGTTTTTTAAGAAAGCTTAATTTTGAAGAAGTCTCTTTTCAATTCTCTTTCTTTGCGCATATCCTCCATGACAATACTGTCAAACTTCAGTATGTCTTTGAACCTTAAATAAGAACGCAATAAACTGGAAAGGTAATGCTTTTCCAAACTTCAAACTGTCCGTATCAACAAGAAACTTACTGCCATAATGTTTCCCCATTTATAGTTAGAGGAGTTTTAAGGTTGCATCCTCTAAAAGCGTGTCCTCCAGTGATACAGCAAGAATTCAGAAAATTCAGCTTATTTTCTTTGCTTGCTCTACTTTTGAATTCGGATACATTTTAAGATCTAGCAAAAGATCTAACTACAGTATTGCTAAGAAAACAGAAACTTAAAAGGACAAAAGTACTAAACATAATCTCAGAAGCTGCAGCTTACCTTATTTTCTTCCAAAAATTTCAATTTGATAGACACATCATTACGCATTTTGTCATATTTCTCTTTGTGCACTTGAAACAGTTGTTGTGATTGCTCAATCTTTGGCAGAGTATTTGCATCACGAGGGCCAAGATTCAGCTCTTCTAGGTCTGTTCTATATGCATCATACTCAATCCTGGAAAAAAGAAAAAAACCTAAATGTGTCTCAAAACAGACCTCACAGACAGAGACAAGTACAGTATGAAATTAACAAAATAGTTAAGAAGGGGAAAAAAAAAAAAAAAAGGAAACACCTGGGAAAGACTTTTCTCCCCCTCCTCCTATTCATCAAGCAACATCACCCTTAAGTAACATTACCCTCAACAAATAGCCTCCCTTTTTCGTTTCCATCTCTGCCACATGCTCACAACTCTCTGTTGGCTTTAACAGTCAGACTTTCCTAGGACATCTCCACTTGCTAACCTAGATAAAGCTAGTGAATTTTTTTTACAGGTTTTTCTTCTGCTGTTGAATCAGTTCAGTGAAGAGTTTGTATTGAGAAGCACCAATAGCAGGACATCCCCTTTAAGGAGACGTTTGAGCAACAGCTCACTTCTACTAAACTCTGTACCAGGGCTTTTTCAGCATGCTCTAGGCTTCTCAGCATGAACTCATTGGAACAGTTTTATAGTTCTTCCACAAACAGTTTTGCAAGAACTTGTCTGCCCTATGGATAAACAGGCTGCAAAAAGATGATGCATTATTTATACTCTCCTGAGGACCTATCTTATTTTCCTAGGCAAATCAGACTCTGGATCAATACCACTACCGAAGGAGATAAGGGAAGAGAAAAACAGGATGTTAAGACTAACAGACAAGTTAGTATTTAAGCGAACTCTGCACTACAGGTACACATCCCACTTCCAGATAGGAGATGAAAAGTATTTTCTAATTTACTCTTGTTCTCTCCATATTATCTATCCTGGATATTGCTCGCAAAACCAGATTCATGTTATTATGGTATAGGCTCTTGCCTGCAGACACTTGACAATATTTTAATTGAACCAGCTAAGTATTCATGTAGCATCATCTATTTTTTAAAAGTCCTAAACGTCCTCAATATCCTTCCATATTGGACTGCACCATTTTATTACATGAGATGAACCAGTCATACCTTCTAACAGGAAAAAAAAAATCAGAATGTCTTAGAAGTATTTTTCAATACAGAAGTAAGTTTGAACCATCAGCTTTGTCTTAATAAACTTTGTGAGTTCTCCCCCCTCCCCACCCAAGACAGTTAAGCTTTCTGTATATCAATATATAGCATATATATTTGTGGGAAAAGCACCTATGGAATGCTGGTAGTTTAAAGATTGTATCACTACATTAATCTTGTGCTTTCCAGTGTTACATACAAGTCTACTGCATGTTGGATCCTTGCCAGATATATAAATTTTATATTATAGAATATTATTGCAAGTGGACAAATGTTGTGATAGTCTCTTAACTTTCTTCTTCCTCCTTATATGTAATGTGTTGTTTGTACCCAGCCATCTAGTTCTTGACCAGGTAAAGCTATAGATAAGTCAGAAATCACTCCAAGGTCATGGATAGACCTGCCCAAAGCCTCCCTCTTCCTTGTATACTTCTTTGTAGCTTTCAAATAATGGAACTTGGCATTATCAGCATGTGATAGATAATTTTAATGTAACAAATCGATCGATTTCTGTCTTTTCAAATATGCTTTCTTACAGATATTTCTAGAACTGGAAAGAAATCTGGATTAAAAACGTTATAAGAAAAAAAAAGAAAAAAAAAAAAAGAGACAGCTTTGCACTTGGTGTAACTGCTCCAAAAATAAAATACAACATTTTCAGAGGTAAAAGAAGTAATGTTCACAGGCATCCCCGTGATTCTCATTGATGCTATGACTCAGGCTTTATTTAAAGGATTTCTTTCCAGAAATGAAACAAACCAATAGAGAGTTGATGGAAAAGGGGAAGAGATGAATGCTGAAGTATAAATGAGGACATGGAAGAAGAGGCACTAAAAGAAATGTGACCTATTTTCATATTACAAAATGACAGACTGGCTATTTAAGCAAAGAACTTTTGTAATTTATCTGCCTCATTGAAATGGCAAAATAATTGATTTCTTTAATGAACAGAAAGTCACAAAGGTATAAAAAAGAGAAGAACCATATAGTCAAAATGACTAGCAAGAACAATCAGAATACACATATTTTCTATAAATTTTCAAGGGACATACCTTGAAAATATGCAAAATTATTGTTATGGCTGCTTAAAATAATTTAGTAAAAAATAAAACAACATATATTGTATATATTAACGCTGTCTTTCATGCCTTTTGAAAGCTGATCAAAACAGTAAGTTACTATTTTGCTTATAAATAAGCACTGGAACAGAACAATTTAAAAAAAGGGGGAGAGAACTTTAAAACTGAAGTGGTTTGCAATTCTTGACCTAAGAAAGTATCATCTCAAAGACTTAAAGCATCAACTACATCCATTAAGAATTCAGGTAACACACTTTATCCTATTTAATTGAAAGAAAGTCGTAATGGAACCAAGGATAAGAATGGGCCCTTAGTCCAGACCCTGACAGGAAAAGGGAACCTGGCTTTAGAGTACTATGTCACATCTGAAAGTAACCTGCTGTGGGGCAGCAAATCCATAATCTACTGCCAGATGTTACTCTCTAAAAGGTTTTGGGTTTTTTTTTCCACCTTTGCTGACCAAGCTTGGAACTTCTGCATAGAAATTTAACCACGATTTGCACGTATAGTGCAGCAACAGAAGCACAAGACTAAATGTTTTTCTGTCAAAGATATTATTTTAACTATTATACCTTAGCTGGATAAAAGGATTAACCTTACACTGTCACACAGCTTAGAAAGCCACCTTAATATAACACGCAGGAAAAAATAGCTGCAATTACTCTTAGAGCTAACAATTAAAATTAAGCCTACAAAAGACCATTTACAAAACATTTGAAGATACGTGCAATGAGGTAGTTATCTCTAAATCCTAGTTATATGAGAACTACATAATAAGCTTTTTATCTGACAGGTTAGTCACTCACAAAAGGACTAAGCTGATAAATCTGTTTCCTCAAGATTAGTTAGTAATGAAAACAGCTAGACACAGAATAGCTACCTGGCACTTTCATACTGTTTCACAGTCAATAATGTGTCTTCAATTGTTTTATTCACCAGTGTATTCACACTGGCAATAAAAAAGTTAATAGCCCCGAGAAGAGTTTCTCCATTTTTAGCTAGAAGTTTCTGTGTATCTGCATTGTAGCCAAACTCCTCCTATAAACAAAGAGCAGAGAAAACAAAACTGTAGATAATTTAAAACCATAACATTCAACAGCAACTATATAAAAACACAAAAACGCACAGATTTGGCTGTTCTGCTTCTGTCTGTGTATAGTTATGATTAAACAGCTGTGATTTCAATACAATATTCAGATCCCAGTTTTTGAAATCTCTAACATCAGTAAACCACAGTATACAATTTCATTACCACATATGATATTTTAAAATACTTCATTATGTGATTTCTTATTACTTAAAAAACAAGTACTAATGTAATCTTTGTCATTCAACAGGGTTTTAATCCAGCATCTCTCATGTGGTTGTCTAGGTAATACTTTAATACAAACGGCGACATGAGTACATTAAATACAGTAATATAACTAAAATCACAAGGGCCTACAGCATTAATTAGCTACCAAGTTTTATTCTTTCATTCTGAAAGAGCACTGCAAAAGTCCCCAACATCTATCACAGCTTAATAGGCTGTAAATAATTGAAGAGCAGAGTATCATAATGAATAGGAAATAAAACTTACAATGTAGGTCAGTCATAAATTTTAAAGGGACAAGGGCAAAATTATTTCCAAGTTATTTCAGTCACATTTGGATACATGTTTGTTCATGTCTTCAACAGCAGTGTAAGCCCTGACCAAGGCTGCAAAGACTTTCCTACTGCATGGATGCCAAACAAGTTCAAATATTATATTTATGTCATCCATATGGCATCTTCATATTCTGCAGATGGGAGTTCTTACTGAAAAGAATACAATCTCTGGTTGTAATGGCTGTAAAACACAGTAGGTTCATATTTGGAATTTGGTCTTTTTAGGTTTGCACACTGCCAACAACTGACTCAGAAGTGCTGAATTCTCACAGTTCCTTTTCATCTGTGTAGAACATGGACACCAAAGCCAAATGATATTTCATGTTAACATTAACGATTTCATGTGGGTAAGGGTAACGGACAATGGTAAGGGAAGAATCCTCTACAAAAGGAAGTGCAGTGGAAGTGAGTAAACTGAAGAAGAAAAAAAGGAAGAGAACTTTAGGCAAGTTTTAATGAGCTAAGCCCTGTAACCACCACTAAAGATCGGTCACCTTTGCTTTGCTTGGGTAGCAAAAGCAGTCACCACAAATCATTACAGATCTTGCTGAAATTTAAAAAAAAAAATTAGTCTTTTTCATCTGGTTTTGCTCTAATGTCGCCAGCAACACAGTGCTATGAGTGCTAGCACAAGGATGAAATAAGAGCAATACAGGCAGACATGATAGCAATAGGAATGCCCCCATTAAGTCCCACTTCTTTTCCTTCCTGCAGGCAAGACTGCAGTTAGTTTTCCAGGTGGTCCTCTGATGCAGATCATCACAGAGCCAAATGAGCAACACTACCAATTCAAAGGAGAGAGGTAAGAGCAACGAGACTGCAGTGGCCTGCAATACTAAAACATGCTTGCCACCAAAACTATACTTCTACTGGTTTATACAGCTTCATATATATTAAAAAAAAAAAAAAAGTTTTGTCCATGAACTCTGCAAATATGTCTTATGAATCAGACAGGAAATCCTTTCTGTATCCAGCGTTTACACTCAGTTCATACTCTACGCACAAGTTAATTAAAACTGGAATTCATCTGTCTATATAATCAGAGGCACATGAGCCCAGAATCAGGAATTATCTTCCTATCCAAAAGAGAAGCAGCAAAACACTCACATTAAGCAATACTTCTGCAGACACCTCTTCGAGATCTTATTTTGTTATGTATAAAATAAGAAATATTACTCTATGAAGTGGTGTGGGTTTTGGTAGGCTGGATAATTAAAAAAAATTATATACTGTTAGCACATTACACATTAAAGACTAACTATTAAGAAATGTTACTTTTAGTCTGGCATAAGTTTTAGAGGCAACAATGCTAAACAATCATCCAAGATGATCAGGCCAGACTATAGATGATAATACACTACAGGTTAAACAAAGGGAAAACACAAAGAGGAAAGAGACAAACGTCAGGCAAGTCTCCAAGAGGCAAAGGTTAGATAACTTTTATTACAGCAGCAGAAACCTTTATTTGATTTTCAACAGCCCCATTCAATAGTCTACACAGGAGATGAATAACTGAAACAAATTCCAAGACCAGTACAAGATGCTGAAAGAAGAACCTGGAAGATCAGTATCCCATTAGAAGTTACAAGCTATTCATGGAAAAAATCCCAAAGCATTCATTAAATGAGCAAAATGCCAGATTTAATCCAAGTTTCAGAAGAAACATCCAGCTTCAGCACAGACTTTGTAACAGTTGCTAAGCTTGGCCACAAACCACATGTCGATATTTTTGTCAGGAATAAACATTATTAAAAACTTTTAGCAGATTACTTCATTTCTTAACTGCTCAAAGCGCTCTACTTTCACAGATCTTCATCTGTCAGATTGTAATATTAAAAATTCCTTTAATCCAGTGCAGGAGCCTTTTTTTTCAGCTAGCTATCAGTTAAGGTTCCTCTGGGCTAGCATGAACTCCACCTCCTCCCTTAGAACTCAGTGGGAATAGACAATCATGAAATGGAAAAAAAAAAGAGACAGGTTTTAAATTTAATAATCACAAAGGTAATTTGAGCTGTTTCATCAGCCACGGTCTTAGGGAATTAAACCTATTAATACAGGTTTTCCAAAAGACCAGTAGCAATATCAAATCGCTTTAACTTAGGAAGTACAGAATAATCAACACAGAAGCAAATCAACTATTGTTTTCTATGCAATGTCTACATTCTCTCTGTGCAGCAGACAGTTTTATTACCAGCAACAAGTGCCAGTCTTACACAAACATATAAACCAAGGACTCTCAAGAACCCAAATGCAGCTGTCACTCCCGCTCAGAAACTCCCAATATGGTAAGAATACAGATTAGTCCTATGAGAAACAGAATTCTGATTAAATAAGGAGTTGGAGATGAAATCTCAATGATCAAATACGCTACAGAAAAATAATTTACTCATATTCACTGTGCACAAGTAAAGTCATGTGTCCTGTCCTACTTACTCCCAGGCATATTCCCCAAAGACATCCTGTAACTGAAATAACGTAACACTGTAGAACAGTTGGATAACATTTCATTAGAAGCAAAACCAATAGTAAAATGCATTTTCTAAACAAAGAGAAGTTGTCAGCTCTTGAGTCCAACCACCAACCAAAGGCAAACATTTAAGAAACAAAGAACTACAGTAATTTCATTAATTTCCTATAGTTTTAAGTGAATTACAGAAGCTTTTATCACAAAGAGTGTGTAATATACTGTTAACTACAATGCTTTTGAAAGTAGTTGCTAACTACTGTACATCCTGCATGAGTCAATTGGCTTATCTTCAGCTCTGTCATTTTATTTAACACTATAAAAGTCTTACATGAAGTTCCAATGATTTCAAACTCAGGTCAGCAAATGCATCTCCAAGTTGCCTTTGGGTATGTACCATCTGGAAGAGTTGTGTGGACAGCATCTGTGCTAGTCTCAAGATATTTTCATATTTTTTTTTGTTATCTCTCAATATATCTATTTGAGCTTCTAGTTCCAGGTCTACTGTTCTTGAGCCACGACCTAATTTTTCAGAGATGATCTGACGTGTACACTGGGGAAGAAAAAGGGAGAAATTATAAAGAATCAAATATATTCAAGACAATACAGCATACACCCATTTTCAGCTTCAAGGGACAATTCTTTCACAATCACCCCTCCCAATATTAGTTTGCACAACAAATTGAAAAAAACAACACACTCTTTAGAAGTTTATCAGGACTCAGCAAGAACAGCTGGACAAGTCTCAACTCCTACTAAGATGAATATTCAAGTTACCAAATCAAGAGCATAACTAATTGTTTCTCAAGTAAAAGAACACTTATCTCTTTTTAGGTTTGGTGAATCTCATTAAGTTAGAAGAAGCAATTTATCCTACCGCATTGAAGTCAGTTAATGGGAGTATTATAGTTCTGCATAAAAATATCTAGTTAGTGATGTTTTGCGCTTTGTCTACCAACCATCCAATTCCAGATCATCCATGTTATGTTCTCAAAAAACGGCATTTGGTTGTTGCCATTTTTTTGGTGGGGGGAGGTGCTGGCAGGTGGGGAGCTGGGTGGCAAGGGTGGTTTTCAGTACATTTTTGTAACCAGGATCTCCTACTGAGAAATGCATAAGATTATTAAAATGCATTTCTTATTATTTACACATCTATAAAAAGGAGCTGATTGTCTCAGAAAGACTTACTTTTTCTGTCACAAATTCGGATTCACAGTTCATTAACAGTGAGCAGTGCGTTTACAAGGCTGTAGACACTTTCACCCATCAATGGCTGTGACAGCTCGGGCTGCTACCACATTCTGCTTATCTGTGACCCCTTCTCTGCCAGAGATTTGAGCCCAGCTTGGAAGTGAGCCTCCCAAGATGCACATTAGGGTTTCCCTTGACTGAAACAAAGGAGAAGCCATTTGCAAAGCAGATGTGTAGCAAAGCTATACGGTATCTCTACTGAAGGCAGGAATTATTTACTGTTATACTAAGGTACTTGAAGTTAATCTGTAGTCCCAAGAGGTGAGGAGATAACCAAGTTACATATATGAAGAATTACTGCTAGAAGCAGAAGAATTACAGGGAAATGAAGCTAGTAAAGTCTGCAATTACTCTTAGGGTAGTTAACCTAAGTGCAACACTGCAATTTTGTTAGGTGAAATAATGCCCAAACCTATTTTAAATCATATTCCCCAGATACATCACAGCACTGGATTTCCCACGTCTTTAGTTTAATCCAGGCTTTATTTACATCCAAAAGATTTTAGCCTGCTAGAACTTTTATGCCTTTCCTAAATTTAAGACAGAAGCACAGGAAATACTCAGGAATGATTAAATAGAACAAGTTGATCGTAAGCTTTACACTAGAAGGTACAGAAAATTTGCACGACTTCATTAGATTCAATCAAAGACCAAGGAAGAGCACAGTTAACTTAGGAGACATTTGTCTGACAAATCAGAAATTTAGGAGAACATAACAAGTCACATCAACACAGAATACAACTTTGGTAGTATAGAAATTGCAAACTACAGCTTAGCAATGAGCATAGGCAGAGTATAAAGAAGCACTTCACTAGGATCTACGGAACTGATGGACGAAATTTGTCTGCTTTCCAAAATAGCTGACACACACATCCTCCTATGTAAATGCAGAAGAAAAATCTTGAAGACAAAATTGTGGATGGTAAAATTTTTGGAAGCAGGAATAAATTACAAAGGCAGGAATTATTTTCACCAAGGAATATTTGCTTCAGAACTTATGGCAAAATACCTGAAAAACCACAGTAGTGACAAGTGAGGAAAAACTAGTAATTGGAAAGAATTACACTGTATACTTTGTAAAATTGAACAAGAATAACTGAGAAAGAAAATGCACCCATTTATTTTTATTTACTCATGTTCTAAGTGGACTAGTACAGATACACAAATTGCTGTATATTGTCACAAGGAAATAAGGAAATTTCACATATTAATTCCTTTTTTGTTCTAAAAGAGTATCTATTAAAGAATGCTGTCCTGAATATGACCACATCCACAATAAAAAAAAGTTACACAAGGGAAAGCTTAGAAAAAGGTCTCCTTCAAAGAAATAACCGAGTAAAACATTTAAGAGAAACTGATTTTAAATTGACTGTGTTAAAAGATGAATGGAGGCATTACTGGACATGTCTCAAATGAAAGTTCCACTAGAAGAATGGCATTGAAGAGAGGCTTGTAAAACAGGTACAAAAGGTTCTTTTCTCCCTCAATATTTTGAAAAATATAAGATAAGCTTTTTATTAGAACTGCTGAAAGCCAAGAAGAGTCACAACTTTCTTGTGTCTATGTCTTTTTTGCTAGACCCCTTTTATGTAAAGGGAGGAAGCAGGGGAGGGGGAAAGAATAGGAAAATCTCTTGCCACTAGATGGTAGAAAGAACAGCAATTTCTTTTGATGCAAACTCATGATTATGAGGGAATATAAGACTGGAGAAAACTGAGAGGGACTCTAGATGAAAGGCAACAGGATAGTCTTATAAATTCATAAATTATGGGAAAAAGCTACATATAGTCTATGAAAACTTATTGTTAAGCAAGATACATAACCAGTTTTTATAAAATCATAGAATGGTAGGGGTTGGAAGGGACCTTTAGAGATCATCTAGTCCAAACCCTCTGCAGAAGCAGGTTCACCTAGATCAGGTTGCATAGGAACATGTCCAGGAGGGTCTTGAAGATCTCCAAGAAAGGAGACTCCACAACATCCCTGGGAAGCCTGTGCCACTGCTCCGTCACCCTCAGAGTAAAATAGTTTCTTCTTATGTTTAAATGGAACTTTTTGTATTCCAGTTTCATCCCATTACCCCTTGTCCTGTTGCTAGATACCATTGAAAAAACGGATGCCCCAACCTCCTGACATCCACTACTTAGGCATATGTAAATATGAATGAGATGCTCCCTCAGTCTCCTCTTCTCTAGACTAGTCCCAGTTTCCGCAGCCTTTCCTCCTAAGGAAGATGAAGCTTTAACCTCCCGTGATTTTGATTTGGAAACAGTTCCTTAAAACAGAAATAAAAATGGGAGATAACAAAAGCAACTGTCTGTCATTCACAGAAATGCGTAAGGGATAAGCAGCAAGGTACTCCAAATATATGAAGGTATACTTAATCATTTACTCTCAGATAATGTATCCGATAATTTAGATTTCACAGCCTCCAATACAGACGCCATGACAAAGCAACTACTTATGTCAGATTCCAAATGAACTTCCTAACAGCAAATTTTACCACCAACTCCACTCGCAGGTTAATGTCTGGTACAGTGAAAAGCAGGGATATCAGCTCTGCGAGGTTCAACTGCTGACCTTCCCCTTAACCATTCACTCCAGTTCTTTACTTCTGTATCTTCTATGATCAATTAGCTACTACAAGAAGCGACTTCTCATGACCTTCCTAAACCAAAGCAAGCCAGTATATCCAAAAGTGGAAATATTTTCCTTAATCTAATTAAATACACTTTTTGTACGTAGTCTACATCTAAGGTGTTTTCAAAAGTATGGCATCTCCAGGGACATTTGCATAATGCTCCTTCAACTCAGAAAGAATTCATAAACTCTCTGAACAATCCCATTCCTCCAAAACAGAGGTCATACGTGACCTAAGTATGGGACTCTAGAAAGATCATAACTGATCTATCTCCCTAAGTGTATTTGGGAAACAACTTCAAGATTATACATTTCCAGAAAAGAGATTTATTTAGTTTTTTGAAAGTGCTAGCCTTTGTTTACTGTGCCATAACTAGTGGGATTCTAGATTTCAGAGAATGGAAGGTTTAAGCCAAGAAACAAATCTAGAAATCCAGACTTTGCAAAGATCACTGCCAATGAAATAACACTCTAAACAAGGATATAAGGTCACTTCTCTTATTATCTTTCACTAGTCCCCTGGCTGTTGCTAGTGGGTTTGCAATATTTCTGCAACTTAGACAAGGGGATTTTTTTGGCTTTGTTTTCTAAATCAAGGCACCAAAAAGAGAATAAGGTCAAGTCCTCTTCTATTAAGCTGTGATGCAGCAGGTTCCATCTGAACAATGTTTCTTAGAGAATTTAAAATAACATCTTCAGTCGAATAGCATGTCTTTTGGTTGGACCACTACTCCAGGAGCAGCTGACAGACTTCTGTAGTTGCTACAAAATTTGGATTGCAAGAAAAGTCTAAATTCTAGAAGTCCATTAATTACACATTAAAAATATGCAAACAACCGATTCTAACACAAAGAACAGCATAAGCATTTACTAGGAGGTAGAATATCTCCATCCCTGCTTCCCATCCTCACTGTGGAGGAAAGTCTTCATCAGACTTCAGAACACTGAAAGGGAATTTTTCCAAAGATTCTTGATTTCTTCGCAGTTTGATGTAGATCTCACTGATGCACAACCCTCCTCTGTCATTTAAGCTGCAGGCACGTTTGAAAAAGCTATTTTTCAAACCTGCTCTTTGTCTAAAAGTCCTGCCAGTAATATATTCCCTGATAACTGTTATCTTATGTCTTTTTTAAGAAGAGTCACTTCTGGCAAACTAGTGTGCTTTAAGCAGCTTTTCTTTATTCTTTTGTTATTCTTTTCATTTCATCAAATTCCAATTGATCACAAAGAAGCACCATAGAGTAAAATACACACAAATTGAAGCAACAATTCCTACGCTAAGAAAAAGCAACCAGCCAAGGCAGATCAAAACCATTAGAATAGTAATGAACAAGTATGGAACTTGCAGATGGGCCTGAATTTTTCCCCATCAGCTAAAATTTTATTCTACCAGTGATCAACTCAGATAGCAAAAAGATTTGATTACAAGCATTAGTGCTGAAATCTCTACATTCTGTTTGTTGAGTGGGATATTAGAAATGGGACATCCTTTACCTTGTTAAATCAATAATACCTATGTAAATGCAGGGATTTAAAGAGGCTCACAAACAACCTATATTTGGAAGAAAACTAAGCCTTCCCTACACAGTCTTGCTTATGCTCACTGCAACAAGAAGTTACTTTCGCATAATAAGACAATACTTGGAAAGCTTTAGACCAATTGAGTAGTAAATGCATTTCTAGAATACATACACACAGAGATATATGCTTGCATACCTTGTAAGTGTTCAGGCTCCACTTTCTCACCAATTCCAACTTCTCCATTGCTGGATTCTTTACTTCATCTGCCAACACAACAGGTCCACTCTTCTGCTGAGCTCTGCCCCCTATGTCAGACACAAAGGAAATCTTCAAGGCCTTAGCTTTTTCTCTTTTAAGGGATTAATAGGAAGTATGGAAGATTTGAGCAACTGCACATGCAAAAGCAGAGCAAGGTAGCAGTAAGAACTTTAGACAAATACGCAGATTTTCAACATCAATTCCAGAATGAGAGTGTTATTTTAAAATTGATGTCAAGAGTGTATATATCTCAGTATTTAATGTAGTAATCAACTGAAGAGAGCTCACCTGAATGCACACTTTCACTAAGTAACCTTAAAACAGCTTTTCAGACATGTTTATCACTTAATCTACATTTTAAAATTCCAACTGTTGAACATCGTCTTGGATTTATCTAAAAGTCTGTAAACAACCCGGAAGACCATTAAATGAAAATTACCAGCATATAAAAAATGTTGCCATAGAGTGTAACTAATGAATTTTGAAACAGGCTTTTTCATCTTTTCCAATGAACATCATCCTTTCCTGAAGATGTGTTCGGTCAGTATCTAAATTATTTATTTCATCTTTATTAGCTCATTGTATTAGGAATAACTAATTCTACAAAACATCAGTATAAAAACAGCAACAAATTAAAGATTTGAAGCAACAAACTAAAATACAGGGAGCTAATCACTACACACTAATTGACAACACTTAGCATTTTCAAGCTTGTACAGAGAGGTCCCTTCTAACCCTTTAGATTGTGTAATTCTGAGATCATGTGGATTCTAAAGTTTTAATTTAAAAAAAATATTTCCTAATATGCTAAACAGTAAGAACTGTGAAGCACTACCACCAAGCAATATTTAATTTATTCATGTATAGTTTTGACTACTCCTGTCTCTAATCCCTACTGCTACTTAGAGTCACCTTAGCCTTGCCAGGTTATTTATGTAAATAAGGGTTTGGAAAAAGAGTCTATACAGATGCCTCAAGATACTCCTTTAGCATCACGCTCTACTATGTTCTTTACGTCTCCAAAATGCTGTGCAAACATTAAGCAATTAATCCTCTCAACACCCTTATGAGGTAACCGAATAGGTTTTCTCCTTTTATATAGGAGGAAACAGACAAAGATATTAAGTAATTTGCCCACAGGCACAAAATGAGTCAAGTGGCAAAGCCTAGTTTGGGTGTTGTGAATTCCTAATGGCCACCTCATACTCTATTCTACTGGAATGTGATCATTTTGGCAAAAAAAACCCACCGCAAGTTTCAGCTTTAACCTAAGTACAAGATTTTGGTTACTCAGTTTAGCTACTCTTTGTTATTATTAATATTTGGTGATTATATTTAAAATTCTATAGAGCAAAAAGCATAAAGAAGAGGAGGCAGAGATTACTTAGTGAACTGTTACAAGCCAGATATGAGAGCCACCAAACACCCATGTTAATTTATACTTTGAACTAATTGTAAATAAAGTTACTAGAGACATGGAGGAGTTAGTACAGTGTCGGCAGAGACAAGGGCGTTATCCGTTCAGTGCTATGATACCTGTGGGAATAATTAAATCACAACCTTGTCCAGCCAGTCTGCTAGCTGCTGCACTGCTAGGAGTTATAACAGATGATTTGGGTGATGCTGAGGAACCTGAAAAGGTGAAATTTAATCATGAAAATAAATCATCTTATCTTAGAAGGCAATGTACACTTCTACACAGTTAGGGGTTTGGTTTTCTCCAAAATAAAGAAACATTTGCTTCAGCAACACAAAGTAGAAGCACTCACAGAAAAGTTGCTGGAATTTCTAATGGAAATACTTTAAGAAGTGCAGCTGTTCCTGTGAAGTACTCCAAGTTTTCATGATTTAATCATTTTCTTGTGATGCCAAGCTTTTTTTTTTTTGGAAGAGTAATCAAAACAATTGACAGCTTCATCAGTGAAGTATATACTAGCAACAGAAAACAGCACAAAAGATTGTTATATACAGCTTATACAGCTGAAACCTTTCAGGTCTAGGTAGATTTCACTCTGCACTGCTACTGAATGGTACTCACAGCACTAAGGGGTGAAGTAAGCTCTGAAATCTCTGCCAATTTCAGATATGCTTGATTAACATCTGCTCCTAAGTCTCTGTGAACACAGAGCAATAAGCTATCCTGAAGATCACACAAGCCATTAGCTGTTAAGGTGTGTAATCTCCTTCCCAAAAGAAAGATTCTACAGCACTTGCTTGTTCTCTGTATCAAAAAAAAAAAAAAAAGCCCAACTTTAAATGAGCTGCACCATGTGTGTTCTGTTTCAGGATTATGCTTTTGGGAGCTTTGTCACTCTTTTATAACACATAAAAGTGAAGTGACAGTACTTAGCAATTTTCAGGATTTAAAAAGTCAACAAATGAGCTTTTTCTTGGTAGTCCTAACTAACCATCATAATGGAGGGAAGCTTTTATTACTTTTGTTGCACAGTTACTTCAGGGACAACAAGATGCTAGGGGAGAGTAAATCAAATCTAAATTTTAGCAACTTCAACAAAATATATCAGTAACACTAAAAATAACACTCAGCAATCCACTTTTGCCCTTTAAACATACTACAGAGCACTACTAACATGAGATATGTGAATCCAACGATTTGGATCCAATTGCGTATAGAAAATAAGACAGAAAGCTCACTTCTTGTGTCCTTCTGTAGCGACACATTGCGTAAGAGCTGTGACTGCATTCATCCAGGCATAAAAGTTTGACTGCAAGATCCTAGTAAAGGCCTAAAGACTGAATCACGTCAGCAAGCTAGCCAAGACAAGTAGTTAAAAGAAATCCTTATCATTTGACAGAGTATTAATGCAGCCTTATGCACACTTCATCATACAACACCCCCCAAACACTAAAATCCCTTTCTCCCTCCACTATTGTCTTCATTCAAAAATGAAGCCCTAATAAGGATACTTGGTCAGGAGAAAAAGAATTTTTAGAAATAGGACAATCATTCTACTTTTGTGCATAGATTCATAAGACAACTTAGGTTCTCTCACCTCTCGGATTTGTTCAGAGTATTAGGAAAAATCTGAAGAAAATATCCTTTGAGGAAAACTCTGATATCTAAAGTGGTAAAAATTATATGTCCAAAGCTCATCATTTGTGTACAAATACTCTCTAGAAGGTTATGTATTTTAAACGTATTAGTGTAGCTTTAAACACATCTTAAGACACTTTTTCCCCTTACAGCTTACCAGTTGTAACAGTTACCCTGATAATAGAATACAAAAAGGCAAGAAAGTTGAGCAGTAGAACATCTGTCTGTTTTTAGATAGATATTTTTCTAATTTCAAAGACTGAAAGAAACCACAGCATTCACTTTGTAATATATGTAGAGTACAGCATGTAAATCACTGTTTCCATTAGTACAGAATTTTACTAAACAGGAAATGAAGCAAAATGCAAATTAAACCTATGTCTACAAAGAGACTTATTTTCACAGCTGCTCATTTGAGTCTGTTTCAAACCATTTCAAACTCAGAAACTGTCAAAGCTACAATATTCATTAAAATATCATATACTACATCATGATACTCTACTGTTTTTAGATAGATGTGAAACACTGACATTATTTACTTATCACTTTATATTTCTCATTGTTTAATAGCAGCTTTGATTCTCTAAAAAATATTAATACTTGCGTAGTGAATTAAAAATTAATTAAAATCCTTCTGCTACAAACAACTTCAACTCTGTGCTGACAACATATGAGAACAGACACTTTTTCATTGAGTAATACCTGGAAAAAGAGATTCAATGCATTATCATTCCTAACAATTAAATAGAAAGTAATATATGCATTACAACAAAAACAAAAAAAACAAAAAAAAGGAGAGTAGCATATATTCTCCATTTTAACAACCTAGCTATAAGGATGAATCTACCTAGATGTAGGGACAGAGTACACCCTCATCTGATGACAGAAAACTGGGAAGAGTGGCCGAATCCCAAGACAACTGGGCTTGCCATTTAGCAAGATATTAACCAGATTGAGAGTTGGGCAGAAAAGAACTTCATGAGGTTCAACAAGGGCAAGTGCAGAGTCCGCACCTGGGGAGGAACAACTCCAGGCACCAGTACACGCTGGGGGCTTACCTGCTGGAGAGCAGCTCTGCAGAGAGAGACCTGGGAGTTCTGGTTGACACTAAACTAACCATGAGCCAGCAATGTGCCCTCGTGGCCAGAAGGCCAATGGCATCCTGGGATGCATCAAGAAGAGTGTGGCCAGCAGGTCAAGGGAGGTACTGCTCCCCCTCTACTCTGCCCTGGTGAGGCCTCATCTGGAGTCCTGCATCCAGTCCAAGAGTAGCATATCTTCTGGACAAACTCCAGTGGAGGGCTACCAAGATGATCAGGGGACTGGAACATCTCTCCTGTGAGGAAAGGCTGCGAGACCACCTGGGGCTGTTTAGCCTTGAGAAGAGAAAGCTGAGAGGGAAAGATGTCACAGGTTTGTGTGGAGTCACTTTTTGCTTGGTAACAGGAAGAAGGAGCTGCAGTGCTGTCCCTGTAAACAGTTCTTGAAACTTCCTTCAGCTTTGAGGTGGATTCACCTCCATCCTGGCCAGGCCAATCAGGTGCCTCTGCCATCATTATTTAAGAAACGAAATTTGCAGCAGCAGAGGAGGTGGAGGAAGATGAAGGCAACCACACGGACCCCAGAGTCAGAGAAAGAGGAAGGAAGGAGGAGCATCAGACCAGAGACCCCTCTGCAACCTGTAGTGAGAACACAGGCTGTACCCCTGCAACCCATGCAAGGCAATGACAGGACCGAGAGCCACCAGCAGCTCCAGGTGAGTGCGCCTGGATAGGCAAGAGACTGTATGAGGAGGTGGCCATGGCGCAAGTCATGCTGGAGAGCCTGCGGGCCGCAGAGCGGACCCACACAGGAGGTAGAGAAGAGCTGCAGCCCTGAGGATGAACTCATGTCAACTGGCATGTGAGGGATCCAGCAGTGGAGCAGGGAGGACTGCCAAGGAGTCTGCCTGCCCTGAGTTAAGGCAAGCAGCAGGAGCCATCAGGAATAGATTGACTGCAACCCCCATTCCCTGCCCCCCATACCGCTCAGGCATAGGCAGGAGGCGGAGATAAAGACACCAGGATCAGGGCTCTGAGCCCAGGAAGAGGAGAGGGGTGCGGAGAAGATGATCTTAAAAGGGCTAGTTGTGTTCCACATCATTATACCACTGCTGTTTTTTTGTTTGTTATAGTTTTGGTTTTTATACTTTCTGGTTGTTGGTGGATTAAATTAATTCATGTTTTCTTCCCCAAGTTGAATAGATCTGTCTGTCTTGCCTGGGACCATAAGTGGTAATTGAGCCCTCCCTGTTCTGAGAGAGTTCCAAAGGCCCTTGGTACTTACGGCTGATTATGGTCCTTTGTTCCTAGAAAGGCCTAAACCATGATAGGGGGATCTTCACACTTATAAATACCTAAAGGGTGAGTGTTAAGACAATGGGGTGAATCTTTTTTCTGCACTGTCTAGTGACAGGACAAAGGGTAACGGGCACAAGCTGGAACGCAGGGAGCTCCACTTGAACATGAAGAGAAACTTCTTTGCTGTGAGGGAGCCCTGGCACAGGCTGCCCAGGAAGGTTGTGGAGTCTCCTCTGGAGATTTTCAAAACCTGCCTGGACTCATTCCTGTGTGACCTGATCAAGGTGGACGTGCTTTAGCAGAGGGTTGGACTGGATGATCTCTAGAGGCCCCTTCCAAGCCTACCACACTGTGATTCAATGATCAGAGAAAATGAACAAGTTGCCACTAATGCACATCTCAGTGTGTACATTAACACTAAAATGTTAAAAGTAGCTACAGAACTTTGTATGCTTGACCATACAAAAATATGCCTAAAGATTTTAAATAGAAAAATGAGGACAAAAAAAGCAGTTGTCTTTACCAGGAAATGGTCCTGCCTCAATGACTCCCTCTTTGGTGCTGTCAAAGCCATGAGATGTTATTTTGGTTTCAGAAAGTCCAAGTCCAACTGGTAAGGAACGTTTCAAGTCCTTGGAAAAAAATTGAATAAAACCAGAAAGTTAACGTTAAAAAAAAAAGTGACTCAAAAGTATCATAACGCAATTTCAGCAGCTCTCAGGCAGATAATTCTGCCTTTAGCCTGGATCGCCTTCACTGGTGTCACAGCATTCTACTACAATGCACAAATAAAACATAAATGAATCAGAAACACTGTAAACACAGCCTGCTTATTTATTCTAGAATAGTTTTTTTATATTGATGAACAACTGGAATGTTATCTCTTTGAGTACCAGTTACCAAAAATGTGGCCTGCAATATCCTGTTATGTGAAGTTAATTCAAACAACAACATCAATTTAATAATGTTTCCAGTAAAAACACTCCATTGGAGTACAGAGCCATCTAAGAGAAAAAGCTGACAACATTTTACAGGCCAATGGAGAAGCAACTTTCATGTTAAAGATAAGCAAATATATTTCATTCTAAGGAAGAAATAGCTTTAAAATTCACAGCAACCTAAATTTCTACAAATCACACATGACATCTCTTTACTATTTGACACAGGAGAAACATCCAGAAAGGCACCACTTAAACATCTTCCTTCTGAGCACCTACTCTTCACCGCAAGTGCTCACAGCACAAAGTTACCATTTACTTACATTTGTTTTTGAAACGTATTCATTTAAAATTGCTGGAGATCACCTTGTTTGATCTTTGAGAGCTAGACTGTCTACTACAGTTAACTTTCAGGCAACTGAAGCATTCTCAAATTCTCAATGCAAGTCTATTACAGAAGAATGAATTCATACACTCTAATTCATATACTATTCTAATGCTCATTTTTGCTATCTTACCCACCTCTACAAATTGCTCCCAAAGTTTTCCTGGACTACATTTTCAGCCCTCTGATTGAAGTTTAAGCCTCTAGTGTTTTAGAATATATTTAGTGTTTTAAAAAATGTTCAGGTATTCAATGCAATTTAAAACTACTAATTCATAAAAGTAAAAAGTGAGTGAAAAGCTACTCTGGAAGTAGAAAAAAAGGTAAAATACACTTACAAAAACCTAAGCATCAAAAAATTAGAAAACAGTCAGTTTCTGGAGTCTGATACTGTCTTGCATCCCTTCTGCTTCCATACAGAGGCAAAAGAGATTAAGAAGTATTGAGTAGCAATAGTGAAATTTGAAGAGAAAAAACTATACGTAGCTTTAAGATGTCAGTGTCTGGACATGTGTAGTAACTATGATTTATGCAATGCTTCCAATTACAAAGAAAACACGACCTTTAAAATCCAGTCCCTGCAGACATACTACTGTAGTCACTCGATCAATAAACCAGAAGCAAGTTAGTGGGTAAGTGTCACTCCTGAAAGGAGGAAAATAGGAAGAGCCACAAACGTATGAATACCAGCAGAACAGAATTCTCATTGACATCAAAACCCAAGATGTTACCGCAATCAGAATAATCAATTACTGTAGCCATAATTTCACTCGCATTAACTGTCTCCTTAGTAACAGATTATACTACATTTGTGTATTTGTGTGTTTATGCAAAAGAAAGGAAGAATAAAGAGCATGAACAACAAATACTAGTCATGTGCAGAACCTGCTCTCACAAACTGAGCATATCACAACGTTGGATAAATACTGTTTTCAGTCTTCACAACAGTGGTGTTTCCTTTTAAGCACCCACAACTGGTGGTATGCTGGAAAATCTTTGCTTCAACTTAGTTCATGTAACAGATTCCATGTGACTCAAAAGACAGCAAGTCCCTAGGTGCTGAAAAGAGCAGATAGACTTCAAAAAGGATAATCAGATTGCAGAGAAGATGCACTGATTTAACAAAAAAGACATGACATCAATTTTTTTCCTGAAGGCATCTTGGAACATTCAGAAATATCTGAATCTATAGCCAAACAAATGTAGACAGCCAACCTGCTTAAGCACATTTGCAATAGGAAACTAAGCACTCATCTATATTTAAGGCTAAAATGCAGAACATCTGTTTTGTAAAGACAGAAGTTTGTATCTAAATTTAAGTGATTACAGTATTTCTGTACATCCAACTTAATTATAATTTGGTGCTAAACACAGGCTGAACAAACTACAGAGTTAAACAAATCAGAAGTAATCATCCTTTTCTTAAATAAAAACCTGGCATTTGTAACATGAAGATTACCAAAATCTACAATTGTGTATATATACATATCAGGTTTTTTTACATAAATATACACATATGTATACATACACAAACATATATTTGTTCAAAAATAGCTAAACTGTTTTCATTAGTAAAATGGCAAAGTTTAGTGTAAAGAACTGCACTCAAATCTGGTTTTAAACACCTGTATTAACTAGTTGAAATATACTGTTGAAAAAAATATATCTTTCCATATGAACTTCAAAGAAAAATATACCATTTGTTGATTTATATATGACCAGAATTGTTATTTTCAATTAAAAAATAAAAACAAAATCAGTGATCATCAGACTACTACCTTTTTATTGTTAGAAACAGGTAAGTTTCTGTTCAGCAGAGATTCACACTTCTGCATGTAAAGTTGAGGTTTTAACATGTCATTCTTGCAACTGATTGTGCTTGTCTTTTTTTTTTTTTTAACTAAAACATTGATAAAAAGTACATAAAAATCTGTGATCATTCCGACAAACCAATTTATCCCTTCAATAATTTAAAAAGTAGGGTAATTTAGCAACAGCCTTAGAGTAAGAAAAGACGAGCACAAAACTTCACATTTAATAGAATGTATGACAGCAACTTAGGCAACTTTAGAATGGCAAGAAGGCCCTACAACCCAGGAGATTCTCAAGAAGTCAAAGGGTTGGACAATCTATCCCATTCTCAGCCATTTAGCATGCTGAAGACTCAAAGCAGCAAAAGCATGAAATATAGATACATAACACAGCTGCGTAAGCCTAATTAGGTCTAATCAAGACAGTGCAAATCTATATTGTACACAGAATTTAAATAATTTTAAACCTTTGTTAAAATACTATTTTAATTAGTTCAAATCACCATATTAAACTAAACCTTTTAGCAAGGTTCATCTTATCTATGCAACTCTAACAGGGAACCATCCGTTTATTACAGAGATCATCTACATGATCTAGTACAAATTTTTGACATATCAAGCCTGTTGAGACAGTAGACACAGGAAAGAAGTCACTCAGAATACATGTTCATGAAGGAATGTTGGCTGAATTACAAGACTATTTTCAAAAAGATACTTCACATCCACACTATCCATAATTATCTAAAATGAAGAGAAGAAAGATACCAGAACTGTATTTTTTCTCCAAGAGATGAAACCAACCTAGGCAAAACTTAGAAACATACCCAGCCAACACTTAGTCAAAATGCACTGTTTCATTCATTGTATTTATTTCTTAGTTATGTCAATCCGTTACTTATGCATGATTAAACATCTTTCATGTACTACCAACTGGAAGTTTTACACATGTGGTTTTACCTCCTTTTACTACCTTGAATAAAGTTAGTTCAAGCAGTCCATTTCAAGCTGAGCAACGGAACCAGGAACAATCATACGCTTTTTTATTTTTTAACCATGGATGACATTTTAAACAACACTAGTTGAGTTACCTTTAGGAAAAAATTGCAACACATCTTACTGTAAAGTTGAGTTTAAATATTACATGTCCCACAAAAGAAAAGGTTACAGAGATAGATATAACATGAACTGTCTCTGACCTTTAACTTCTTACCCTAACTTGTACGCAAGTGGAGCTGCTTGTACATATTTCAGCCATTGCATCTTCTCTTTGCCCTGTAGTATCACTCAGCTCTCACCTTCTGTAAGTTAAGCCACTAGATCCTCACACGAATAAAAATTCAATCATAGAAGTAAATGGGAGGAGAGCCAAAAGCTTTAATCTGTGCTGAAGGGGCAAACAAAATGGACTGATACATCTCTTCTCCAACACATTGCTCATCACTCAGATAACCCTGTCTTCTACTACATCCCTCTGACTTAACAGCATACTACAACACAGATTTAAATTAGTTTCCCTTCTACTCTCATCATTAACGTTCATATTTTGTGTTTTCAAGACTGTACGAAGCAAACCACTCAGCAACAAAAAGATGACTGGTCTTTTATGTTTCATCTCCCAAAAACAGTTTTCTAGAATTGACACGTATTTTATATCAGTCTACATTAACTAAAACAAAGTCGCCCAAAGTAAAACATATTTATGCCAGTCAGTATAGGAAATTCTAAGAGAAACTCAGATATTTCAGGTAGCATGTGAATAACAAGGATGGCAATTTTGCCCAAAAGGTCAAAAGACAATCGGTGCAGTCTGGCAATGAAATTACAGAAGATACGGAATGCATGCACTTAGACTCAACAGATATCAGAGTTTGTTTCATAATTCTAATATGACAAATTGAAGACTCATAACAAAGTTAATTTCTCTCTTGCATCCTCAAGATTATTACTGATAAAATATACATGTTTAATAGCAATTTTTCGCCTGTAAGAGTATAAAAAGATCCAAGAGAAAAGAATGTATACTGAAAACAAAAGGAAACAATTGGAACAAAAATTTCAGACTCAGACTGATATGAACTTAACCAAGATTTTGGACAACAGTTAAATATAGCTTACAGCTGCCTGAATATCTTTTACCGGCAGACTACTTTATTGATTCATTTATTCCTATGCAACTTTCACACTATATGGTGTGTTATTAGATTACGAATAATATACTTCCTTGATCCTTCCCATTGTCCTCAGCTCCCGATCTCCTCAGTGACATTAAAACACCACTATTCAAATCACATAATTAAAATAGCATGGGAGGAAAACAGTTCTGAAAGTCAAAGATAAGTGAAATAAATTATCTTATACTATAAACCAGCAAGACATTTTTGTACATTGAGTTTCCTTGTATAAAGTGGCAAGAACAACATGTTTGATTAGGAAATACTGACATCCTCTCTTTAGACAGATCAACAAACATCCAACATTGGCAAATGATTCTATGCACAGAACTTTTAAAGATTAAGGGAGTTCCAGAGCTTGGAGAGTTGAAAAACACTGGATCAAGTTTTTTTGTAATGAAAGGACGTGAGATATTTCATCCAATGATGACTGAAGCTACAGTCTTTCTTAGTTTAAAAAAAAGCTTCCATCCATCATACAGGCAGGACAAAACTTGTCAGAATTCCACAGGCATCTCTTATTATTACAAACAAGATAGAATTAGAATGTAGCAGCGTATTTCTGAAGGAGACTTTACAGTTTGGCAAACATTTAAGTTACTTTATAAATATTCTTTTGATTCTTTTTCTTAAACATAACAAACCAGGAAGATCAAGTAGTCCTGTATCACACTCTAACAAGGCTGGAACCAATATATCTCCTCCTGAAATGACATTATGTCAATCTATGCTGTCTGGTATTCTGCAAAACTAACGACATTCTTCAAAGAAGCAGCAACTCTACTTCTCATTTTCAGTTAAATACATTTGCGCTGCAGTGCCTTGCAAAATTAAATACTTTGCATGCTTGAATATATACAAATAATACACGTGCATTTTCATGCCTGAACAGCTTATGGATGAGGTCTGTCAGGAGCATGAAATAGAATGCAAGTTCAGAGGAAAACTTAGTTTTGTAATTGAAGAACCCTGAAGAAAATGTTGTACAACTACCTCTTCACTCAAGTCTATAAAAAATGTACAATCAAAGCTGCTCAAGCATTTGTCACAAAACAGCTGAAGAAGACTAAATATAAAATACAGGATAAATGATGTTTTATTCTTTACATCTGAATCGTACAACATCTAAATGAACAGTTCCTTTCATAATAACAGTTAGAAAACAAGAAAGTAAAATAACATTGCTCTAAATTCTAATGCCATCACGTATTCTTACTGAGTACAGTGGCATCAACACAGATTAAAAAGTGGTAATGGTTTCTTTCTCTTTCTTAAGCGATGTCCTCAAAACCAAAAAAAAAAAAATCAGTACTTGGCTTGCCATTTCCATAAGTTGATAAGAAAAAACAACCCCTGAAAACTTGGCACAGAAATTTTGTGGACTATGCATACTGCTTTAGGTTAAAACAAAAAATAACCTGGCAAGAAAAAAAAGAGAATGTAGCATTAAACAGAAATAACAAACAAAACAAGATGAATAGAAGTTAAATATTAGAATTTGAGAGTAACAGATTAGTAAACAGACCTACATGTTAATTCCAAGAAGTTTGTTTTCTTTGTTTTGTTTATAAGAAGCCCTGACTATCACATATTCAGAGTTTAGGTCACACATGCAGGTGTTAACTTGTACAAGACAGTTCAAAAAAATATCTGAAGTGCACTTCATCCTCATTGATCTCAGAATAAGTATTGTGAAAATAATTAGAGCAGTAAACTCAACTATGCTTGCATAATATAAATTTTCTAAACTTGACCAAATATTTGACCCATTTTTGTGGAATTTGTGAAATATAGTTGACTTCTAGCCAGCAAAATAATTTGCATGCTGGCAAAAAAATTGCTTCAACTTTTCTATGTGCTTCTAGACAAAAACTACCTTAATATTTCCACTTTCCATTGGAAAAGGTGATAATATTTTGACTGAACAAGGGCTTTGACCCAGTTAAGAGTGCAAGTTCCATTTGCCGGAATAAGTATTGCATGAACTCCACTGAAGGAGCAATAATTGCACAAAGAAAAGATAACTTAGCAGCCAAGTCATAGCAGCATCAAGGTCATCATGCTTAAAAAATAGTAGAACCGTCTCTCTACTTCCAGGTGAAATTCCTTACCACTTCAAGATGTATTTTCATCAACCGCCTGAACATCTTCACATAAATTTAGTATTTATTTCACTAAACATCATCCTAATTTTTACATTACATTATTAGTATATTTAGCTGAATGACAAATCTTAAGAAACATAACCCTTCTCTCATTGCAGTGCTATTCATAAAAACACCACAGCCCATTAAGAAGTAGGAAAAAACCCACCAGTAGTAAGTGCAGTGTTTTTTAATAAGAACTTTAAGAAGGATACATTCCATCTCACAAAGTTTTATACTTTTTTTACAGTCATGTTCACTACATAGCTAGCTAACTTGTAATCATAGCCAAATGGTCTCTGATGTTGTTTTCAGGATTTTTTCTTATTTTTAAGCAACATTTATAATAATACAATAAATTTGTATTTAAAAGTATACTTTTCATACATACATTTACATGTTTTACTTGTTTTGGAATAAAATTGCTAAATTAAAAATCAGTATTCTTAAGGCTTAGAATCCTTAATTAGATGTGTATACACTTAAATTGTGCATTACAAAGCATCCAATGCTCATTTAATATATTTAATGTTTTATATGCACCCAATGCACTACTTAATAGTCAGAAAAAATTTGCTACTATTAATGTATTTTTCATAAAAAAACGTTATTGCAATGTGCAGTATCTATTTTGGGTTTTTTTAGTTGAAGCTCACAGTAATTTATCACCTTTAAAGGCGTTTTTCCATTAAAACTAAAACCAGAAGATAAAATTAGGCAGATGCTTATTTTACCAATACTCAGGACGTATATGTAATGTGGTTTAAACCTATGAAGGTTCCCTTTTCTAGTCAGCATTTTAGTAGGACAGAATACAACGCTGAAGCTCTGCTCAGTAGTTGTTTTAGAAACACTCCTGCACCTCAAGGTCACATGAGACTTAGACATCTCCTTAAGATTCAAGTCTCAACAGATATCAAATAAATGTAAAGAATTCACTAGTCTTCATATTTGCAACTGAAAAGCAAAACAGAAAGAAAAAGGACCCCAAATTCCATAAACTGTACTATAGCACCCTCTCCTGGGCACAAGAAGAACTGATAGTCAAATACCTCGAGGTTAAGGGAAAGAACTCAAAACTGCATCCAGATGATTATGGAAGCATAACATTTTTCAACATATATCAGAATCCATCTTATTTGTTCCGTCTCATTTATATAGCACACAGCAATACAGTAGGATTTTTTCACAGCATCAACATAAGAAAAGTTATTTCTCCTGTTTACGATTTCAAATCAGAAAGTGACTTTCTAAAAAGGCATGTTGTCTCGCAACTTCGTATCCCTTAGAATTAGCTTGCCTCAAACAATGTTATTTCTTCACAAAATATTTAGTATTTGGTAGCCTGAATTCACAAGATGCATTGAGTTTCACGATTTAAAAATGTTTGCTGTCCTGCTTCATGAATAAATTTATTGGATTTAAAAATCAGTATCCTCAAGGATCAGAGACAAGAATGTAGAAGCACATACACTTGGATGATGCATTAAAGAGCACCCAATCCTTTACACTATTTCATGATATGCTTGTCACTACTAACATGACTTTTGTACAGAAAAAAGGTTATTGCAATCACATTAGCTTTAATAATAATCTTTGAGCTTCAAAGGAGGTTTTCCATTAAAGCCCTAGAAAACTATGTCAAATGAAGTCTGCTGTGCACATTGTAACTTTAGCACTTCTGACAAGGGTACCTTTTTAGACAGCAAAGAAAATTCTTACTCTGTTAAAGCTGTGCTCCTGAGAGTCTTCCAGCTGTCCATTGCTAGTCACAGGAATTTCTGCTGCTGAATTTTTGGGAGACTCTTGAGCCATTGCACCTTCCTATAATACACAAAGAAATAGGTAAGCATTTGTTTTAAATCTCCAATTAGTGAACTATACTAAAATGTTTAATGCATAAATAGGTTTCATTACAGTTAATTTTATTTCCAGCTCCTATTGGTAAATATTCTGATGAACTAGGTCTGTACACATTCATTTAATCACATACTCAAATCATATTAATCTGCTAGCACAGCTCAGACAGGACTAATTTAAAGCTTGAATATCTAAGAGAAAATAAACACTAAAATTTAACCCACTGATATGAAGAGTAGGGTGGTACCAAACACAAATAAAGCATGTGGGGACAAATATTTCCTGAGTGCACTTGATCCTTAGTATAGTTTACATTATCTCAAACTGTTAAAAACAGGTGAGCTGGGCTGAAAAAAAAAATGTACTTAGATAATAAGTAAGAAATATTTGAGAAGGGTAATGACTTTAAGCCTGTGTTACAAAAAGAAAAGTAATTATTCCAAACTAAAGCAGTTTAACTTGCTTATTATTTTATCATAATATAGTGCCACCTTCTGACTAAGGTGCTGGTATGCATCTTTCAGTCAACAGCAGTAAATCTAAAGTGAAAAGCAAAAACAACAACTTAAAAGCACAAATGCAACTCAAGAACCAAAGTTGGTTTCAAAACACATCTGTGTTATGAACTGTAGCAGCAGCTGTGAAACCACTGCTTTCAAGAATAACTTAAGGTTAAATCTAGATGAGACATTTCCACAAGAAATGCATGTGGTTTGCAAGCACCTGAAGAGGGAATGACATCCTAATGCTCGCCAAAACTAAGAGAAATTAACAATTTGGACCCTCTCAAAAAGCTACTCCTAACTCTGCAAGACAGCTTCATTAGTCAGCTAAAGTGTAAACAGTAAGAAAAGAAAAAACAAAACAGAAAAACACAACCAAAGCAGTGTTTAACTGCTTACATAAAAATTGTCTTCAAACCAGCCTGTGATCCTCTGCAAGGCTGGCAAGACATGGTAAATCATCAATGGGTACTTGAGAAAAAGTGCTTCTTTCCCTTAAAGCTCCTAAACAAAACTGAACTAGCTCTTTTCAGTCAAAGGGTCAGAATGATGCCCAAATCGAGATCAGGCTGAAGCACGGGCAGGTTCTCCAACCACATGTGAAGCTTTTACAGGTTATCCATATAATACAAATACTTTACTAGTACTTACTCAGGATCACCTGCATCATTCTGAATAGGTTCTGTGTCATACCCTATTGCTAAGATTTCCCCCTTAGTAAGCTTTGAAACCTCTCAAGCTTTTTTCCTAACTAGTCACTGTCTGTGGGCTCCAATAAACATGACCCTCTGGTAAAACCTCCAGATTGCTTTCAAAGACAAGTACCACAACTACTTCCAAAAACTGAAAATTGCTGCAACTTCACCTCTGTTGGTCTTTTGAATCAAATGTCATTAATTTTATTTGGTACAAGTCCATTGAGTTCTGAGTAAATGCTGTCTTTTATCCATAGAGACAAGAGGAAGAAAAAGGCCAAGGACAATCCACTCTGAAAAACCATATTTGTGAACCACAGTCCATGAATGCATACCTATAAAATACCATCTGAGGTGATACATTTGACCCTTTTGAGGGCCAAAAGCTTCTCTACAACTAACTTTAAAAGATGTGGAAAAAAATACTTTCAAAACCAGTACTTCATAAAACACTTCCCTTAGTCATTTAGGCACAGCTTTAAAAAAATTTCAACATGCAGAGAACAGATTTCAAATCATTTAAGAAAAAGTTACTATTACGTAAATTCAAAAAAAGAGACTCTATCATACACCAACTTACAGATTCTAAATGAGAGGGACTGATGAGGTGCTGTTTTTCAGCACTGGGAAGGAATAGCTCACATACCTGGAGCAGTTTTGCCTAGGCCAGGTTTTTTGATAGCAGGGGGGCTACAGGGATGGCTTCTTTAAACAAAGATCTGCCAGAAGCTTTCCCTGTAGCTGACAGGGTTGGGGCCAGTAAATTCTAAGCTGGACCCCACACCCAACCCAGGCCTGGCCAATTAGTGATGGAGGTAACACCTCTGTGAATAACGGATTTTAGAAGGGGAAAGAGTTGCTGAGCAGTGGCTGAACTGCAGCAGCAACAGGAAGTGAGAATGTGAGAACATCTCTGCAGACACCAAAGACAGTGGAGAAGGAGGGGGAGGAGGGTGCTTAGGCCCTGAAAGAAAGACTCCCCTGTGACACATGGCGAGGACCATGGTGAGGCAGCTGTCCCCCTGCAGTCCATGGAGGCCACTGGGGAGAAGAGATCCACTTACAGCCCGTGGAGGACCCCATGCTGGTGGGTGGATGCCTGAAGGAGGCTGTGACTCCATGGAAAGCTCACCCTGGAGCAAGTTCCTGGCAGAACCTGGGAATCCATTGGGAGAGAGAAGTCCACGCCAGTGCAGGTTTGCTGTCAGGACTTGTGATCCTATGAAAGGCTGGAGCAGTCAGTACCTGAAGGACTGTTCTCCCAGTGGGTGACCCACGTTGGGGCAGGATGTGAGGAGCTGCCCCTGTGGGAGGCCCCATACTTCTTGAGGAACCGTAGCCCATAGGAAGGACCCTCTCTGGAGACGTTCGTGAAGGACTGTCTCCCATGGAAGAAACCCCACAGTGTAGCAGTGGGAAGTGTGATGAGGCCTCCCCCTGAGCAGAACCAGCAGCAAAGTCCATCTGTTATGAACTGACCACAACCTCCATTCCCCGTACCCTGTGCCACTGTAGGGGAAGGAAGGAAGGTCCCAGGAAGAGGGAGGGGTGGGGGGAGGTGTTTTTAAGATTGTTTTATTTCTCATCTCCCTGCTCTTATTGTTCCTTTAATAAATCAAACCTTTTTCTCCCTGAGTCTGTTTTGCCCGTGACGCTAATTGCTGAGTGATCGCTCCGTCCTTATCTCAACTCACAAGCTGTTTGTTCTCTCTCTCCTGTCCAGTTTAGGAGGGGGAGTGATATTATGACTTGGTGGATACTTGGCTAAAGCACCACAAGTAGCAATTTGGTTCATTTTATAGAACACACAAGATCTCAAGTTTGAGGAGACTCAAGGATCATCGAGTTTGACTTCCCGCTTCTCACATATATACAACATTATTAAATCAAACTTTCTAGTTACCTGCCATATTAGTCAACTATATCTGTCCAAGAGCTTAAGCTTCTTCAATCTCACATCTGTTTAAATCCCAAGACTGCTAAGAACTATACTTATAGTTGATACAGTGAAGTATTTTTCCAAATGCTTGATCTGTCACAGCTACCTGCACAGTTCTGAAATATAATCATAGGCTAACATAGCTATTTTTGCTCTTCTTTTTGCAAATTAAGAGAAAACACAATGTCAAGAAGTTTTGTACCATCAGGGGATACACATCATTTGATAGGAATAGCAAAAAAATCAGCATACACAAATTTAGTTAAAGGCAAAATAAATACTTAGCTTGGGTGCTTTTCATCATGAATCTCAAAACATTTGGCTAATGTTGTGCATTGATTTATGTTTATGCATTTGTTCAGAGATGTACATGCTCATGCATATGCACACATGTCTCTAGTAAATATGCATATGGAAAAACAAAAAAACCTCATCAGCCTATCTGGACTTTTGCCATCTAAGATAACCTGGAAACAATTCACATATTTTTTAGGCATTCCAACTTGACTCAGGCCTATGTATCAAGTTCAGAGAAAGCAAAAACTAACTTACTAACTTTGGTTTCATGCTACATCTTAAGTAAAACACTCTTTTCCATTGCTGAAGGGAGGCCACTCTGCTTTCCCAGTCTCTACTATGAGCTATAGTGCCCCATTTCCCAGACACTCACCTGACTGCACAATAAACTCACTAGCCTGGCAACAGACCTTTTCCACAGTTTAGGTGAGCTGAATCAGTTTGCAATGAGGGCAGACAAGCACCAAAGACATGAAATAAGCAGCTGAAAAAGGGAAGTGGGATAAACTAATAATTTGGCTCAGACATGAGAAATCATCACCTCTATTTTAGTCAACAGTCTAAGCTAGCACTGCTGGCAAGAACAAATCTCTGTCCTTTTTTTCTGCTCTTTATCCATACCTCTTCCTCCCATCAGTTTTCCTCACTCCCCCACCTCTTCCCTAGGCCAGAACAATATATTTGCACAGCAAACAAGATTGCGGAAACACTGCAGGTTAAAAGAAGGTGACCTATTCCCAAAAAGGAGATGGGCAATTTTCCCCCTCAAAACATTGCTCAAAAATGGTTTATCACCCAGCTCCAATGCTGGCACTTACAAAACAAAGAAAGTAATAATGCAGTAAGAAACTACTGAGAAAGAAAGACTGCTCTCAGCTGCAGCATCAGCTTATTTCAGCAGCACAGCATCTCAGAATACTTCAACTGCAGGCTCCTGCTGGAGCACATCAAAAGACTACTGGTTCAAGTAATCCTTTCTTATGAACTAATTGGATTATTCTAAGCAGCATCTAAAAACCAATCCCACACATTCAAGATAATGTGCATCAACTCCTATCACCATACTACGTTCAATGTGCTATTTATATGCAAATTTTTGGCAGTCTGAAACTGTTGCTGGGATTGGTTGATTTTACAGTATTATAACTACCACCCAATCACCTCAGAGTCAGACTGGACTTCTTCTGCAGCTGGATGAGATTCATCAAGTGTTGTGGATTCACTGCTGTGTTCTGACATATCTGAAAATAAAATAGGTTTGGCATGCATTAATTAACGTGAAAGGAGCTGGATGTTGCACCTTAGCAACCCAAGTAAGCTTTCAGAAAATGTTTCTTCCACAAGTTCTGCTAAAGTGAAGAAAAACATCCCTCTTTTGAGGCTGACCATATCTTTAGCTCTCAAAAATCTATCAAAAATCTAACCAAGACTAGGAATACGGTCTAAAATAAACTTCCATTGCTAAAGCAATGTTCCCTGTACAGATAGGTAAGCTTGCAACATAAAACCCAGGAGGTCAAACAAGGCTCTTCAGATGATAAAGTCACGTGCAATAATACACTAACTGTATCCTACCATTGCAAAGACCACAGTTTTGTTAAGACACGACAGTTATCCAAAACATTGCAAGATTATATTGATGCTAAGCCACTGGAACCTGTAAGCTCTTTAGTCTGTTACACCTAACAAGAAACAGAATCCCTTTAATTACATTCTCAAGAAAAAAAAAAAATAACTTACACAGCCAAAGCCAGTCAATAACACTGAGCACATATACAAGAAATAAACAACTACAGCAAGCACAAAAAAATAGAATTACATACCAAATATAGCTTTTAAAAGTGTCTAAATTTGATTTTAAACAGTTGGCAACTACAAGTGACACTGCAACTCAGTCAGTCGTTTGAGAGGATGGGACAATCAGTCATTAACAAACAAATAGTATGTCAATAGTGAGTAAAATCACACATAACTTCATTAAGTCTTGCACCATCTTACACATGTTCAGCCACATATCAGATTAAGAAAAATAAGAACCCAAGGAAATGGGTTCAAGTTCCACCAGAGGAGGTTTAGATTGGACATTAGGAAGAACTTTTTCACTAAGAGGATTATTATGCATTGGAATGGGCTGCCCAGGGAGGTGGTGGAGTCACCATCCCTAGAGATACTGAAAGGACATGTAGATGAGGTGCTGAGGGAACAGGATTTAGTTTAGTGATGCACTTGGCTGTATGAGGTTAGTGGCTGGACTCAATGTTAAAGCTCTCTTCCAACCATAACAATTCTATGATTCTATAGAGAGATCACTATTTAGATTTATAAAATATTTATATTTCCTAAGCCATAAAACACTTCAATTAAAGAAAAAAACCCACCCTAATAAGATAAGCAGCTCGCATGTCAAAGGAATTAAAATAAGGACACAAAGGCCTGAGAAACAGAACAATCTACATCATATTACATTTGATAACCTACTACTTCACTTTGGAAAACCAATCACATATTTTCTCCGGAAAAGTAATTAATTCAGGGCCACCACTGAATGAAGCTATATTTTTCTCCAACCAACATAAGAATCTTTTTGAAGTAATTAAGAAAAAAAGTATAACTTCTTTATATATCCTTCTTAATTTTCTGTAACTCTTTTGAATATGAAAGTCCAGAGAGCAGAGGTGCTGTTGTCCCACAGTCCTGTCCAAACTTTGCTTGTTGTTGAAAACAACCTCTCTGCTTAACAACTTGTTTCTGAGTAGATAAAAAGCTTCCATTATGAACTAGAAGAATAAGTGGTTTCTTTGCTCTGTTGCTTGAACAAGAAGATAAATTTATCATCTTGTAATGCAGTCTTGGTTTAGACCATTTGTACCTCAGTTTTATCACATTAGTGATCCTGGAATTAATGTTTGTACCACACACGCAAACTTACAAACCATAGTAATGCTGTTTAAAACTATCAAATGCTATAAGCAGCAAAAATATTTTATTGATAGCCTTAGGAACTCTTAATAATCTACTCTAGAGGCAAGAATCATCTCACAAACTCATGCAAACTTACCGCATAATTAATTACTTAATATAAAAATTAATTCACCATTGTGTTACAACTTCCTTCCCTCCATTTTTTTGGCATAGTATTACTTTCCTGTAAGCAGTATCATCATAGCTCTGGAGGACCACACTTTAAAGTGTAAGGAGAAAATCGTAGATTGAAAGGTAGCTTTTGTAAAAAGCTTAACTGCACATTCTAGTTTAACTACAGGATTCCTGATGACTGCTTCTATTGCAAACATTAAATGCTAGATATAAGGACAAAAATTTTCAACATATTTACAAAGATTCAGAAGTTAAGACATTCATGTGAAATTATGGCAAACATAGCTTCTACATAGATATATTACTTCTATTTAAGATTGCATATAGACTTGTCTGTCTCAGTAGCTCCTGATTTTTTCTTGCAGGTGTCTGAGAAAAGGGCCCTTCTTTCTAGGAATTTGCTAGTCTTCAGAATGCTGTGGATTCTGCACTATTTATTGTTTTTTCACTGAAGTAGCTACAACTTTAGAACATGACAGGTTCAGTGTACCAGGATATTTGTTACCATCAGCTGCAATTACAACAGCTCAGAGTTTTTCTGCTTGGAAAAAACACACTTGATGCATATTCTGACAAGAATCTGAACCTGAAACCTTGCCCTCATCACTCCTGTCTCTCCGGATTTCCTTTTTTACCCACTAGTCCAATTCTACAAATCCACACAAGGAGTGCACTAGAGTAGAACAGAGACAAAACAGAATCCTCCCCCCATGGCAAAGCAACCTTAAACGCATATCAGATTACAACCCCAGTCATTTGAAGTTCTGCTCACCATCAATTAAAACGTACAGTTTCTAAGCCCTGGGGACATACATATCACTTTTTCAACTGGCAAAGTAAAAAGCAAAGCAAAGCAAAAATGTTTAAACAGAATATTAAGCTTCCTCTTAGGATGAGGACTTCAGAAACATTGAGCCAATTATAATGAGTAATCATAAAAGCACACTTATGGACTTTTCATAAAAAAGGCAAATTAATATTTGCTCATTCAAAGAAGTATTAATTAAATATCATCAACAACAAATTAATTTTGAATAAGAGGTTTAGTCTTAATATAGTTAGACTCCTTGAGCAAATAACTTCTGGTCTCAGAAACAAGAACCATAGGATTCTCAACCATTACAGCTATTTTTCTAAGCAGAATGCACCAGCTCCTTCACTGAAACGCATTACCAATAGGGTAAAAGCAAGATATTTTCTGTCCAAATAACAACAAAAGCATGTAGTAAACCCCATCTTATTAATTCACTGAAGAAAGAAGCAAGAAGTTTTTGCAATGCCATAAAAAATTAAAATGCCAGAGGAAAATAATCATTTAACATTTATTTTCTTGATTTCTATTTTTAACTAAGAACACTATGGCCAATTCCAGTTCAATAGTCAAGATTATTTTTTAAAAATAAGAACTATATCATAAATACTTTCTGTTGTAATCACACCATAGTTTCATTTTTATGCTCTTAAAATTCCCTGGCTGCCCAACTTGCAAAATCTAAGTAAGTTCAAAGTTCCAAGGCACGATGCAAGTAAGGACTGAAGAACTGGGCTGCCGCTAACCTCCACATGCCTTCAATGCTTTGCTCATCCCCAGAACAGTTAAAGCATGGGCTCTCATTATAGTTTCAACTTCTACTAACACAGAAGGAAGCGACTGATCAAGATGTTGCCTCAGCTTCTAGTTCTTCCAGTTTAGTGTTCCTCTCTATTACTTACGCCTTACAGTTTAACTGTACATGTATATACATTAATACATAGCATACATATGCTTTAGGCAGTTGATTAGTTTTGGAATTGTGCTAATCAAATGACATCTTTCTCCAGCCCTACAAAATAACCCTTCTGTTATCTTTTCTAGAAAATCACCACTTGGTAACAACGTTGCTGACTCCAAGTACTGACTCCTTGTTACCAGTTCCACCAAGCATAAAGAGCACACATTAGACACTGAAACTACATCCAGTTCAGGGGATGCATGAGGAAAGGCCGTGAGGGGGTTTCTGTTAAATGATAGACTGGACATGTACTATAAGCAACACTGGATTAATTGCTTCTAGTTTGGAAATAACACCGGATGCAACACCTGCTAGTCACACACCACCACAGTGTTCTCATTTTATAAGAACAGTAATCCAACTGCAAAAGACAAATTGGTACACTTAAAACAGTAATTGTCAGGGCGGGGAATAAGTCCCAGGGGCATGAAATTTTAGAGTTTTCTTCCTCTGCCAACAGGTTTCCTTTCTCTCTCATGATACCTACCTCTACCAAGCTCAGGCTCTGCCTGCTTTTTCTGGGTGCACACCACTACCCGGACCAGAAATCCCGCCGTAAACCCAGAGGCGAGGAAATAGGCAGGCCCCAACCCGCACCGCACTCCCCTGACGGCACCTCGGGCGGCGGGCAGGATGGAGCTGGAAGGGGGAGCACCGAGGTGGGCCCCGCTAAGGACTGCGGCCTCGCCCCACGCCGCTGCCAAGGCCACGCAGGGCTGCCGGGGAAACAGCGGAGACCGCTGCCGTAGCGTGACACGTAGGATGGGACGAAATGGGAGGCGAAGTGAGGTAAAGCGCGGCCTTCTCCACCCCTCTGCTGCCCGACTCGAACCCCGGGCCCAACGGCCTGCCCCTGCCTCGGCCCCGGTCCGCCTCTCACCTGCCGGCGGCGCTGCTGCGGCTTTGGGGGGCGTCGTGCTGAGAAGGGAAGGCGGCGGGGAGGGGAGGGGGGGAAAGGAACCAGCCGAAACAAACGGGTGCACCCCCTCTCTGACTTTATTTTCTTCCTCTCCGGTAGCAGCAGGAGCCGGAAGTGCCTGGCCGGAAAGGCGACGTCGGCGGCCTCGCCGGGAAGGCGCGACGGGCAGGGGCCTCTCTAGGCTGCGGCGCGCATCTCTATGGTCTCTGCCCGCCGGGGCGTAGGCGTAGCAACCAGGGCCGCGGCCGCCCCCCCGGCCCTGCCCGGCTCGGCTCGGCCCTGTGCGCGTCTCCTGCCGGCGCTTGTGTTTTCATACCGCTCGGCGGCGGCCGCTGGATGCGGGTCTCGGCGGGCCACGGGGATGCCGAGAGCCGGGGAGGGCGGCGCCGGGGCCCTTCTCGCTGCCTCCGCCGGCGGTGCGGGATGAGGCGGCGGCTCCAGTGAGGGCAGGCTGCGGGGCGCGGGTGCGGGGCGTACACTGGTCGCTGTTACGGTGGCGGCCGTTTCTAGCCCTCAGCCTAGAAGGCGGGCGGGTTCTCTCAGGCCTGAGGTTCGTTTCTAGCCCCTCTGCTCAGCGCCGGCCAAAGGGTGCGCGGAATGCAGCTTTGCTGTGCGTGTGTCAGCTGCGGCTGCCTCTGCCAAGTGCCGTGCCCGTGAGATCAGAGTGCAGTCTTGAAAACCAGGCTTCTGGAAAGCGCTCACAGCCGAAAGAGGCAGACCCGAGTGTGGGTGTGAGCGCCCGGAAGACTCCACTCGAAATCATGGCAGAGGCTTCAGGGAGTCCTCCGACCGAACCTGTTGTGAGGAAGAAAAAAAGCATTTCTATTGAAGAGAAAATTGATATCATAAGTGCTGTGGAGAGCGGCAAGAAGAAAGCAGATATTGCAGCTAAATATGGCATAAAGAAGAACTCTTTGTCTTCAATTATGAAGAATAAAGAAAAAGTTTTGGAAGCCTTTGAATCTTTACGGTTTGATCCTAAAAGAAAAAGACTAAGGACTGCTTTTTATACCGACCTGGAGGAGGCACTGATGAAGTGGTACAGAATTGCGCAGTGCTTGAATGTGCCGGTGAACGGCCCTATGTTGCGCCTCAAGGCTAATGATTTTGCCCAGAAGCTTGGACATAGTGATTTTAAATGCAGTAATGGCTGGCTCGATCGTTTCAAGTCAAGGTACGGTTTAGTTTTCAGAGCTCAGCCTGTAGAAGCACCTGCCACTTCTACAGTGGATGCTGCAACTCTTCAGTACCAAAATGGTCTTCATTATTTTTTCAATGATTATCAGCCAAAAAATGTGTTTTATTTACAAGGGACTGGATTGTTGTATCAGATGTTACCACACAACACGTTTGCATTCAAAGGGGAAACTTGTTCTGTAGGTAAACTAAGCAAAGAGAGAATAACCATAGTGCTGGGTACAAATATGGATGGCTCAGAGAAACTTCCTTTGCTTGTTATAGGAAAAAACAAAAGTCCCCACTTTTTCAAAGATGTGAAGTCACTGCCTGTGGATTATGAGGCGACTGAAATGGCGTGGATGACTTCAGAAGTGTTTGAACAGTGGATGCACAAACTAGATGACAGATTTCAAGCACAGCAGCGACAAGTGCTGATTATTGTTGACATTCTTCCAGCTCACACAGAAGTAAAGAACCTAAAGTCTGTCAAGTTAGTGTTCTGTCCTCCAGACTATTCTTCATGTATTGCCATGAAACAAGGACTTATCAGAAGTCTGAAAGTTAAATACAGGCACTGCCTTATCAAGAGATTTGTTGACTGCATAGAAGGTAATAAAGAGTTCACATTGTCTCTTCTTGATGCACTTGAGATGTTGTATCTGTGTTGGAGGGAAGTAACACCAGAGACTATTGTAAAAAGTTGTAATGAAGCAGGATTCAAATTGGAAACCAATGAAAATAGTAACGACCCAGAGGTGGAATGTGATTTTGATTTGATTGCACATGCAGAGGCAGCTGGAGTGGAGTTTCCAGAAGGTTTATCTTTGGAGGAATATGCAGCTCTAGATGATGGGTTGGTAACTCACGAAATGCCTGTAAATAATGAAAGGATGTGTACCAAAGAATGCACACCAGATAAAGCTGGGACATCTGTTGACAATGAAGATGAAGACAAAAGTGGTCGATTTCAGGGAGCTGAACAGCCTTTACCATCAAAAAATGAGGCTTTGAATGCTGTAGATACGCTTCGGAAGTTTCTCAGAAGTCAAGCCACAGATGATTCTCTTCATGATTCCCTAGCTGACCTGGAGAATTTTATTCAACATATAGCAAGTAAATAAATATTTTACCTAAATATGAAAGCATGCATCTGAAAAAAAAGGAGTTTTATAAGTAAAAAAAAAAAATCAGCAGTTTCATAACAAGTGTTGCTGCAGTACTCTCTAGGGTATCTTGCTCAAGTGCATAGAAGTACATAATAAAAGAAATTGGAAATTATCAAAAAGGGCTGTGAACTGAAATCTTCCACAAAATCAGCAGGAAAGAACACAAACTTTGGAGTGAATAGGACAAACCTTTAAAGTGGTAGTTGTAGTAAGTACTGGCAGGCAAAAGCAGTTCTTTAAGCTGTTCAGTGCACTCAGGAGAAACTGGTGCTCCCTTGGAATTCCTTCTTCAGGAAGAGATTAGCACTTGTTCATATCCATAATTTCACTGGTATCTTTGGTATAGTTGACAATGGAATAGTAGATATTTATCAGCTTGGTGCTTTTCATAATTAAATAAATAGTTGAATAACACAGAAAAGACATGCTTAAGTTCTGAGAACTAAAGAGTTTTTAAATGGTTTTTGTCCTCATTCAAGAATTCTGGCCATACTTTATTTTTACAACAAATGATTAAGTTAACAGCTTTGGATGTATTTTGATTTCTTAGAGCTCTTCATGTATGGGTACACACAAACAGCATAATCATTTATCCGAGATTCAAACAAACAAACCTTTACTTGATGTTTGAAGGGGTCACAAAGGAAGGTCATTCTCCCTTTCAGCCTTCCTGGGATTTGGATTTGATGTGAGTCATTCTGTGCACCTCTATGTATTTCTACAGTAAATACAGGAAAAAAAATCAGCTTTGCTGTAGGATTACATGAACCAATCTGGTTTATTACCATCAACAAGGGTGCTGTTTGCGTGAATGCAGTGTGAAGTTGAGTAAATCACAGTACATTTACGCATCCTCAAGTGTATGTTTCAAGCAATGTAATCATACCATAGCCAAAACCCTCACTTTACAAGGCATACTGCTTGTGTCTTTCTCCCAAACCTGTTTTAATAATTTTCCATATGAATTTTTATCTTTTTTCAAACGTTAAAGACATTTTTTTCTAATTTAGAGGAAGAGGAAAATACAGAAGCTCCTTAGGAAACTTGTGTAATAAGAATCTACATGGTGCCTGTATTTAAACCAATGTCTTGCTTATTTGAATCTTCAGTTTTCAATAAATAGTTTGGCTAAAGCTTTGTTTCCTATTCATTCTGGTGAAGGATAGTTTATCCATTTAGAAAACCATTTCAGAAAATGTATCACATTGTAAGACAGTGAAAATATTTGGGGGGAGGGAGGTGGAGAGAATGCCCATGGCTAAACTGTATGAATGTTTTACTAGAATCCCTACAAAAAAACCTTCACAAACATCTGGTTTCTTATGTTGATGTATCTTATGTGAATTCCATCCAAAGGATATTCTGAGTAAATAAGAATTTTCTGTCAAAATTCCAATAAGTAAGGTCCCACTCGGAGATTTAGCAAATCTACGAAAGGGGTACCCCTCTTTGAACTATTTATTATTTTAAAAAACAGACACAAAGTCTTTTAAATTCAGAAGTTGTGCCAAATAAATCAACCCATTTTGCTTGCTTAAATGCTTTAGAACAAGCTTATGAGAAGTACTTGTTACTTTGGCTAAACTTATCGGAAGTTCATATAAATCCCACAGATCCCAATGGATAATTTGCCTATAGCAATCTTTTCATTGAAAAATCTATGATTTTCTTTGCAACAACTGCTTCTGCTAAAGGAAAGGAAAAAATATCTAATATCCATATAGTAAATGTGTATACTTTTTTTTACTTGTACAATTTTACTTCATTTGACTCCTTACCTCAGTCAGGAATCCAGGTAAGGAGACTCTGTTTCACTCTAAGAGAATTTTGAGTGTGAAAGTATTGGATCTGATGATAAAGTCTTGCATAAGTAAGCAACAAATCTTGGTTAAACAAGCGTTCTATCTACAAGAAATGTGATCTTTGCAAGGTGAGGTTTAGAGCATCAAGAGATAGGAAATATCCTTAGCTTGTAACAAAGTAAATTGCTGAGTGCTGTCATACTCCCTCATGAAAACAACAGGAAGGATTTACTAATTTGGCCTGGATTTTGAAGGTGAATTGTGGAACTTGCTTTAAAAAAACATAGAACCCATCAAAGTCCCCTGTCTTCAGAGAATATATGACTTTTTGCTGGCTCACTCATTCATTCTGGGAAACCAAGCTAAAATGCCGTCACTTAAACTGTTTTTTCTAACTCAGACACTTTATATTCCAATGCTAGAACTTTCCAAATTATTTAGGAGCCCAAATATCTCTTTCCACTTGGATTCTGGTTACATTTATAGTCAGAAGCTTGTTGGTCTTCCAGGTGTTTGTTCCTGGGGAAATGCAGATTCCTCAGATCTGAAATACTGGCAGCGAAGAAGGAAGTGGCACACTGTGTAAATGTTAGTCATCTTAGCCTGTGTACACAATTTGAGCTGGAGATTTTTTGACACTGGCTTTTGATCTCTGTGATAGTATCGTTTGGAAGGAGAGGAAGAATGTTGCTTTAGACTACACCATGTTTGAAAAGAAGAACCTTTTGATTTCTAAGGCTGACATTCATTTGCTTTAATACTTCAGATATTACTTAAGACAACAATGTGCTTTTTCCTGTATATTTTTTACTTCAAGTCAGTGAAGTCACTTTCAGCAACCCAGAGTGAATTCCAGAAATGTGAAGTGAAAATGCAAAGTTTTAAAAGTATAACAGACTCCTAAACAAGGCCAAAATATAAAACAATACTTGGAAAGTACCTTTGATATAATAAAAAGCGTCTTCAGAGTCATTCTTGAGACAAGTAATGTGTAAAATCTTGTATGCTTTTCAAAGTACGTCTGCATTCTAATTTTTTAATAAATATTACACTGTTTCTGATTTTGCATGTCTGTTACCGTTGTGTGTTGTTTCAGATACCTTTCAAGTCTATTTAAAACAGTTATTCAAAGGAAGGTTACTCACTTCTAATGGTAAAAATAAATTAACAAATTTTTGCAGCCTTACACAAAAACAGAAAAGAGGAGGCAGCCAGGGCTTTATAGGAGAGTGATCCATACATGCTTATATACCCAAGATTGTTGATGTCTTGATAGCTAAGTAATTGGGGGAATAAAGAAATCCATTGTTTCTTGTTATTATATTCTTGAGAATGATAGTCTCGAACACACACAATCTTCAGTGATTTTAAATTTTAACTGCAGTGTTTTCATGAATGTAATTAAGGTATAACATTAATTCAATAAGATTAGTGAAATACTCTACATTTTTTTGGTAATTATGTTCATTGAAATGATAGAGGGAATATTGGCCTACTCCACTTGAGAAGTATTTTGTCTGTTAGAACTGTAGCTGTTTAACTGCATCGATCTAGTTAAAACCATACAACTCATGGGTTAAGGCAGAGTGGGAAAACCAATAGTGTCTTGCTAGCTTTTTAATAGCTTTGTCACCTCTGCTCCTTGAGTGGAATGTGTGAACTACAAATTACTGTGATCAGTAAAGTGAACAAATGCCATGCTGAATTACCACATCCTCTGGGTGAGCAGTTACTGTATTTATAACATTTTTTTAAATGCCTTACTGTGTTTTACAACATTTCACGTAAAAGACAGGTTCTTCAAAAGCTTTCATGCCACCCTACGTCTGTTGCAGCTTTCCAGCCTCGTGTGTATCATCAAGGGGAACAGGTCAATCCTCTCACCGTAGCTACAAGCCATGTGAAGTATCAGCCTGCACCCAAGTCATCCATATCATCAGGGAGGGGAGCTCCAGAGCTGGTTTGCATCCTCCCTTTCTGTGTTTGTGTTGCTTTGTGTGTCTGTGTGAGCACTTGGTTATAATCACCGGGATAGTGAGAAAATTGTGGTCCAATGAGATGATGCAACCTCACCTCAAATGTCAAATGAAACACCATTCATAATGTATTGATCAGCTCCTAGAAAACTCTGCAAGATCAAGGATTGCCGATAGAGACATTCCAGCAGGGTGGTAAGAGGTCTCAGCTCTCCTGGCCCCTACTCAGTACCAAAGCTGAAGAGCTCTACTCTCTGGAGAAGTTCTTGCAAAACACTCACTATTCAAGGATTACTTTGAAATGTGATAACTAGTTGCTGGATTTCTCATCTGGGGTCATCCACTTCTCTTGAGCCGTGCTATGGGGTTTCAACTGTATCCTGTATATGAGAAGACAACTAGAATCCCTGCTTTTCTTCTTGCAGTGTTGGTGCATCACGCTTCCAAGCTGTATAAATGATGCAATCTGGTATTTCACTATTCAAAATGTTATTTCTTTCCTCTTCCACCTCTTTTTCACCCATTGCCTTCTATCATTTTATATTCCTTGATATCATGCTAATTCTAGTGTTAATGTTAGGATTGTTGGCACAACCTTCTGGCAATCTGCCTTTATCCTTACTTTCCCTATTTCTAATATTATCTTTAGGAGGTGATATTTTTGAATCATCTCATGTATCAGCTAGTATCACCCTCTTGGTACATAAGCTCGTGATCTCAGGCCCTAATTTCTCCATTGCTGTATTTAGTGACCTTCCAAAATCCTTGCTTCATTTAGCTAAAAGCATGTAGTATGTCTGTATTTCTTTTTATGAAGGAGGATGAGCAGTACTTTTTACAGCAGTTGCCCAGAACATTTGAGAGAACTGATAATACAACACATAATCTTTCTCTCCTTTCAGCTGTCTCTATTTCTTCCTATCATCAGTGGTCCCTTCTGAGCTGTACTTTTGAGATTCTTAATTTGACATTTAGTATCTTTGTCTAAACCATTCTCTTTTTTCTTTCATCCCTCACCCTTATCTGCCTGTATAACATACTTGCCACAGTTCACTTTTACATTTCCTTTTCTAAATATCATACCCCTAACCTCAGCTCTTTGGATCTTTCTTCTCTGCTCTTTCACTGGCCTCATCTGATGTTGAAACTACATTTCAAACTCCCCTTTCGTCCTTTACGTGGTTTTATGTCTATTTTTCTTCTTCAAAACCAAATATTTAACTCTTTCTGGAGACAATCAGTTTTTTACTTGCTATTTTATTTGGCTTGTCTTCATGATATCCTTAGATCAAAGATTACATTATGATTAAAAGTATGTTATTTTCTCTAAATTTACTCTTTTCCATTTTGTGTTGTCTCATTCTTTATTCTTGGCACTTTTCCTTTGTTTGAGCCTTTCTTTTGTGCTCCTGATGACCAGCATGAATCTGATTCTGGTGAGCTTGTAAAAAGTAAATCTACAAAGAAAACCTGCAGAAGTTACCAAGAAGAAGTTTAGGATGATTTTTTAACATAGTTAACTGTATTACTATGTTGCATAAAATAAATCAAATTGAAAGCCAGCTCAGACATTAGCTAGTCTCTATTGAGTTGGTTTTGAATTAGAATGTCCTTTTTGGGTTTTTTTTCCACTCTGATTTTTCCTAGTTCAATTTCACATATTTATGCCCTGTTTGGCTTTTTAGCCCAGGCCACATGGCCCACAATCATGGAGAAAAGCAAGTAGATAATAGAAAAGGGGGAGTTAAAAGGCAAGGTCCTGGTCCCTTGCAATTCCCTTGCACTTGAACTCAAGGAGAATTTGAAAGTCAGGTTAAGCAAACATTTTTACTCAAGATCCATACTCAGGTCACATGAAAGCTACATCCATACACAAATTAGCTACAGAAATTGATACAAGAGATAATACCACAGGCTGTCTGAACTTAGGATGGCAAGAAATGGCCACTCGCAGTTCAGTTCCACTTTAAAATTAATTGACAGAAGGGTGTTTTTGGTTTGTTTTGTTTTTTTTGCCAGAGCTATTGAGATATGATCCATGTAAACTGTATGTCAATGCACTCACTTACATTCAGTAAGCAAATAGAAATCTGCCTGGAGACAAGGCAAGGCTGAAACAGCGTTTCTGTGTAAGAGCAGCATGTCTGTAGAGACTAGAAGTTGCAGGAAGAGTCAGATGAGCTTGAAAATTGGCTTGGCATTTCTGAAGTTACCAAGAGGCATTTTGTAGTACAGACTAGGTATCTGAGTTAGAGATTTATTACATGCAGTTCCCCACAACTACTGCACTATTTTTTAAAAGCTGGCTTCCCAGATAGCAATTTTACTGCTCTAAGAAAAAGTGACAGTGTTACATGTATTCAACATGTGGCACAGTGAAACACTACAATACAAATTCTATCAGAGACAAATGCTAATTTCCCTATGAGAACTGAGGGTGCATTATATAGTGAGTGTCTGCAGAGAAGCAGGAGCAGCTATGGTATATGTTGTAGACATGCAATAGCACGACATAAAAGACAAATACAAACCAGGCAGAAGTACAGGCTCTCTGCTCTGCTAGTTGAATGACTATAAAAGACCATCCTATGCCCCATCAGAAGGGCTTTCCCTGTCTGTCCCATTAGCAACCCAAATTTTTCAAATATCAACAGAAAGAGTTTATAATCTCTTGACAATTTGGCAGTGTAGTGTGGCACATAGAGGTTGGCAGCAGAAACCAGAACTATGAGAAGTAAAGCTGAAGTAAATGCATAACGAAGCTTGTAGGTTTTCATGTTCCACTCTCACCTGGCCTTCACTCATGCTGTGTAGAGTTAGACGCCTTAAATCACAGAGCACCTTCAAAGATTTGTGTAATTTAATGTCAGCAACTTGCTCACTACAGCTAACAGGACAGCATCTGGCAAATTTAATGCTTGGATGGTTAGAAATCATATTGCAATTTCACCTTAAATGGTTGTGGCTAAGTACCTTTAGGAAAATAAAAGAACTTGGTCATTCCCTAACAATGCCTACACCATTATCCATACCCAATCTTAATGTACATGGGGAACTCCAAAGTTACATTCCTCTTTAGATGCCTTCAATTCTCATCGTTGATCTGTTGAGGACTAATACTGGGATAGCAGATAGCATCCTGGACAAGGAGATTATATGAAATTTACATAAATGTAAGCTTCCTATGGGGATTAGGGAGCTTTATGAATCTAAAACTTCCTTCAGATTTCTTCATCTTTCATCCTCTAACCTCATCTCACAGAGAGGAGAAACCAATGGCTTACATTGGTGCAGTCTCACAGGGGATAGATAGCATGATCATTTTGAACATGCTTCTTCATCAGGAACTCTGCTAGTATTCACCAGCATATTAGTCTGCAAGAATTAGGAGGAAATTTTGCAGCATATGCAAAACAGCCCTTAGGCTCCAGGCAGCGGGAGGTGTAATTGCTGCTCTGCTTCCCAAGTGGGTTGACCCAGCCTCTTACTAGGATGCTGATTCCTCAGGCAAGGCACATATTTGTGAGATTACATCTTTCAAAAGCAGAAATGCAGGTACAGGTTTGCTTTTCATCATTCATCCTGCACTCTCCTTCCTGTCTGCCAGTCTAGCTCCTCAGAGATTAAAAATTCCCCATCAGCTGCCTGCCTGATCCAATCAATCCCCCAGTTCAGAAACCTAGGCTAGTTCTGTGCCATCTGCCTGCCCGATTTGCAGGCTTTAAATATAGCTCATAAATTTGGCAGGTATATTTTTGCCTCTTTTTGGGCACCAGACTCTTGCATTCTCTAAAATCCTGGCTCTAACAGGAAAAGAATGAGTTGTGGGCCTCAGATGAACTCCGTATTTCTATCTGTGTGATGATACAATTACCAGAATTTACATCGTGTGGACATCTGCCCTTACTGACTTTCAAGAGGATTGCAGACTGTGTGGATTAACCTTTGCAGACACAGTAGAAGACATAAAGCTTCAAACTTAACTACTCACAACCAAAATGGATTAACAGAGGAATTTTACATTTGCTTCCAGGAAGCCTCTATTTCCTATAGGATCATATCTACAATTCTTTCTGTCACAGGTTTCATTACTAGCCATTAACATATACCTCTGACTCTTGATACATGTGCCTGTAACTGGATGAATGATAATTTGTACAGAATTTTCGTATTGCTTACTTCGGACACAGGGTACACCTATGTATAAAAATGGTACCTTCTGTCAGAACATCAATCTTCAGAAAGCATCATGTAAAGTAGAGGTAAAGTAGCAGCCTGTCAGATCCAGGAACTCCTCGCTCCACACCACACTTGTTGCACCTATGCAATGGCATAGAAGTGTGACCGTGGCATGAAAACAGAGAAATGGCATGATTATAGAGAAAAGTAGCCATAGGAGTCAAGAGGGGTCAGTTTGTATATGGTATTGGGACATTCTAGCCTATACTGAAGAATATTTCACTATCAAATCTCTCTACAGCAACCTAAAATATATCTAATGAAGATATGTCAACTTGCCCTGCTGTCACAGATACTGGTCAAAATGTGGATCTACCTGAAAATGAGCTACAGTACATCTAACCCAGCTGCTTGGAAAGGATTTCTCCCTGTACCCGAAAAAAAGACATAGATATCTGCTTGTATCTTGACAAACTCAACATTTCTGCAATTTATACGAATTCATGAGGTTTCACTAAGTGACATTTTGGTAAGCTCAGCACTTGCACAGCTTAGAATCACAGAATCGTTTTAATATTAAAAGTCCTTTAAGATCATCAAGTCCAACCATTAACCTAACACTGCTAAACAAACTTAATCAAATTCTTAAGTTTTCAGTAAATGACAGCTATATTGTAACTTAAATAATAAACTATTCTGTACATTCAGACAAAATTAAGTCCATAAACATGTAAACTTACTCTGTGTATTTTTTTTCCCCAGGTAGTCTTTCATCAGTGCAATCAGCTATGCTGAACTGAACATTAGGTTTAAACACAGTGTGCTGGGAAGTGATGCTTTCTGCCATAATTCAAGTCAGCATATTTCTCCGTGTGACAAATGGTATTTTGGATGAGTAAACTATCACCAAAAAAAATATTGCCTGCATGAAGGCCTGGTCAGTGATTAAACATACCATGTGTTGGAACAGGCCACTGTTTCCAGAGAAATGAGAATTACAGGCAAGACACTACTCACATTGCCTGCTGAAAATGAGGATGCAGGTACAAGTTTTTCAACATGGCATCTGAGTTATTTCAGATACTAGGCAGAAGTTTACAAATTCCTCAAATGGCATCCTTGGCATTGCAACGACTGTGGTAAACTCATAGAGTTCTTGATCTATGTGCTTAATACAATCACAGTGACAAAGACATGTATCACATTTAAGCATCCATGATGGCCAAACTAGTATTAACCATATAGTGCTATAGAAAATACTTTTCCTGTTGTTTGGGGTTTTTTATTTAATTGTGTTTCAAAAATATACTTAGGCCCACTTTAAAATAACCACCTACAGTCCTAGCTTCCCCTGGCAGAGAAGAGTGGGCGAAGTGCCTTCAGGAACATCAACAGTTTTCTGTGTAGGAGCCTGATGTTAAAAAGGCATATGCTTGAAATGCAGGCTAAAAGCCATCCAAACTGCCTTAATTTAGTCTCTTGCTCATACACACATTACAAATACAATCCCTTTACAGACTATCACACTTTTTTTCCTTTAACATTTGCCTGATTTTACGCCAGACACCTTCATTTTTTTAAGAAGGGTAGGGGTTGGAAGGGACCTTTAGAGATCATCTAGTCTAACCCCCTTGTAGAAGCAGGTTCACCTAGATCAGGTCACACAGAAACGTGTCCAGGCAGATCTTGAAGACCTCCAAGGAAGGAGACTCCACAACCTCTCCGGGCAGCCTGTGACAGGGGTCCCTGATCCTCACTGTGAAATTGTTTTTTCTTATGTTTAAATGGAATTTTTTGTGTTCCAGCTTCATCCCATTGCCCCTTGCCCTGTTGCCAGATACCACAGAGAAAAGGGATGTCCCAACCTCCTAATACCCACCATTTAGATATTTGTAAATATTAATGAGATTGCCCCTCAGTCTCCTCTCCTCTAGACTAAATAGCCCCAGTTCCTGCAGCCTTTCTTCATAAGGAAGATAAATTCTCTTTGATTTAAATGGAACTATTTACATGCTTAAATAATTGCAGAAATTCTGCAGAGCTGAAAACTCAGGACTGGAGGCTGCCTCCGTGATTTTAAAGGGTGTCTCGTAACACTACACTAGAACTGAGTGCTTGGGTTAGACCCTTTAAAGATATTTACATAAGCAATTAGGAAAATACACTTTTTTGAAAGTATCCAGGAACCAAACCTGCCTCAGATCAGATATCTGTACTTTTGAAAGTATTTAGTGTTTATTTGCATCTTTTGATATCTGAGTGGGTTTAAAAAAGCTTGTCTTTAATGTTCCTTTAGTCTGGAATCTATATTAACTATTTGTGAAGTAAAGTTCAATAATTACAGCGAAAATATGCAAAGGAAGAAGAAGAGAAGATTTTAATTCAAGAATAGAGAAAGGGACTTGGATGGGAGGATCAAATGAGAGCTGCCACAGCCTAAAAAAGTATCAAGCAACATTTAAGCAGCATTATTTTAGGACATCAAAGTTTATCTTCAGATACTTGAGGTGTGGCTGGAAAAAATCTTGGTACTCACATTACAGTTTGAATGTGCTGATGTGTTTTTTATGGTTGAGTATTACTGAAGGAATGTGCTTTCCAGATTTTATTCTTTTTATATGAATTGTTTAAAGCTGAGAAAATACCTTCAAACAGCCAGCTGAAACAACCTAGAAATAAAATTAAGAAGAGTTTAAAAAAATCTAGGTCACTGTCTCTCAAGTACCTTGTTTCTCCACCCACCATTTTACTAAATTCACCAATGATTACAGCCAGGACAGATTCATGTCTGATTTTCAATCCTTTGCTTCATTAATCTCACTTGTTATTATCTTCTTTAAGAAAAATGTTTCCATTTCTACAGAGCCCTGTGGGTTTTCTCAGGTCAGACGTTAAGCTAACATTGACTAGAAAGTGATGACTAATGAGTAGGCACCTCTATGTAAGACATGCAGTACTGACGTCTCAGGTAAAGATAATTCACTGGACGATGACTTTTTCCTCCATTTAAGTTTCCAACTGTGCACCTTTTAACTGAGCTGGCGTATGAAAGCCTATGGCCAGACGGCTCTGATCCTTGAGCGGTACACACAGGCAGTGTTTCTTCTCTTGCTCCCAGGAGTAGTAACAGAATTGCCATTCTGTGAAGTGTTTTTCCAAATTGCACAGATACCCTTTTTAGCATCACAATCGTACTGTCTGACCTGGGTTTGTCTGTACTGTGAGGTCTGGTCCCCTCCCGGGCCTGCACAATCATTTCTATGCATAAAAAAAGGCTTCATTCTTGGTACTGGAGACTGCAGTCAGCTTCTGTTCTGAACAGGCATTTGACCACACTAACATCCCACTGCGAGGCATCTCAGGCAATTTGGTCCTCCTAGTTTGTTGCACATTTCTAGTTTTGCAGTTCGCTCCTGGTCAGACGTCTTCCCAAAGCCCTGATAGGGAGTAGAAGGGGACTCTTTCCTGCCAACAGAACTGCAGTGCCCTGACAAACCACTTGTTCCTTAAATTAGTGTAGCTTGGACTGTTTATACCAAATGTGCACTTGTAGTACAAGTCTGGGATACATACCAGCACTGCAGGAGATTTGTATTAAAATAATTTCAGTCTGTAATTCCAGCTTAGGCCCTACGCGCTGTAATACAACATTTACATAATTGTTTCCAAAGAACAAGACAAACCTTTAGCTAAAAATACCGTGTGCTGCTCTGCAAAGAAGTGAAAACCTGATTTGTTCCTTTACAAAAGATAGGAAAGTGATCCACACCCTACAAAATAAAATGGATGCGTTTTATTTCTGTTTGATTCATCACTGGCCTTGAAGGATCCATATAGAAGAGATCAAATTTCTGTTACAATAATGATATTATTAGAATTAATAAAAGTGCCTGAAAGGTCCATTCTCAGAATTGTGTTGCGCAGATCTTGCCTGCTTGTCTGAGATGCTCATGACTTCATGTCTCATGAGGGTGTCCTGCATAGTTTTGACAACCTCCTGGCCCAATCAGGCGCATAGGGTTTTCAGGTTAAAATAGTTTTTGAGACAGAAAGGGGCATGGCCACTGCTGGAGCTGGGGAGCATTCCCAAGTTTCAAAGTTAGGACAGAGTCCCTTAGCCACTGAAGGGAATATGAAGCCGATAGCACTGAGGTTAAGTGTAGGCTTATCCAAAAAATAAACCCTGAAGCTGTACTTTGGGGTGTTTATTCCACCTTTATCCAGCCTACACTGAGACTAAGATAGACCTCGTGGAGTCTCACCTGGATTTCAGCTGTAGGAGTTGTGGAAGATGGTGGATGAAGGATTTCATGGGCAGACCTTGCTCTAGGCTATGTGGAGGCACTGCTTGGGACTACCTGTGTCACATAACAATGTCTCTCTAGCTGTAGCATAACAAGATGACTTTGCTGATCAGAGAGCCTCCATTCAGAAGTGCAGTCTTCAGCTCTGGATTTTGCCCAAAGTAAAGCTGAGCACCTAGGAAGAAACATGTTTCAAAACACAGTGTTACAACAGAATACAGACATCACCTATTTTAGGATTTTAGACAGGTTACAAATAGTTTAGCTTTTGGCATGTGCAAAACTTATAATCCATGCACTGCTTTCCAAAATGAGTAGAAACAAAGCGTCCAGCTACACTTCAGTGTGAGTCTGCCAGCGCCCTAGCTGCACTCCATGGTCTTTTTCAGTTCAGAAGAGATTTTCAGTGTTACAAGTGTCCATTTGAATCTAAGTTTCATTTTGTTGAAGGAAACTTAGATACAAACATCTGGATAGTTTCAAGTATCATTTTGTATTTTCTTTCTGTTCCTACTGAAGTCTCCAAAGTATTATAGCCACAATTCCACAGCCCATGTTATGCGTAAGGAAGAAAACAAAAAGATTATAAAAGAAAGCAGAAAATTACAAGCCTAGTTAAGCAAAGAGGTGCTTAAAACTGTCAGGCACTTGTTTTTATGCTTTTATTGTCATTTTTGTTATGTTATTATGATACCCATCTAGAGACAATATCTCATTGTTCTAAGTTATACTGGTTGCACTGGTTTCAGAAAGGTAGAAATCTTTATCTTGGGCACCACTGCATCCAAAATAAAATGTAACTTCTCTTTTCATACAATCCAGAGAGTGTACTGGAGAGAGAGCTTTATCCTTGGCAACTCATCCAGTTAAATTTTGCTCCGCAGAAAGTGCAACCACGGTTGCTGTTCCAGATTTGCACAAGGTTCCTACATGAGGATCCTGCAGATTTTAGCTTTGATTCTGCAACTCTTTCTTGCCTTGGCAGCCCACAGAAGCACCATTGCAGCCAGTTCCTGGGCTGGTTTGAGAAGATCCCTGTGGGCTTTGCACACCATCCTTTGCTTTGACGATTTTTGGATTTGTTTTAATGTTGCAGTGAATTGCAATATAGTGCAATTTCCTCTTCTTTCACAATAACTGTGGGAAAACTTTATCTATCCTTTCCCAAAATATGTCAGAGGCACAAATAAGTCATTAAGGGACCAGTGGAACCCAACTGGTGTAAGCCCTTGCGTGCACTTCAGAGCAGCCAGACTAACTGCTGACATCTGCAGCAGACAAGCTGCACTAGCAGAAGTTTATAAGAACTAACCAACAAAGTTTAACTGTTGTTGTTGTAGCTTTCACAGAAAAAGGAACAAGAAGTCGAGCAGTTGCAGCATTTCAAAACATCACTGTTTTTCTGAAAATATCACACTGATGACATTTTGTAATCTCAGTGACACAAACCTCTTTCTGATTAGGGAAGAATATAAGCAAACAGCTTAGCTAGGTAGTCAGAAATGCCTTTTATAACATGAAAAATGATGAAACAGTACAGATGTTTCCATGTGAGTAACACATGCTGAAAACACCCAGGAAACTTGGTTGTCTCACCTGTGAAAAGACATCTTTCTGCTAAGGTGCATTGTGGATCCTAGTAAATACACTAAGGCCTATGAAATTATCAGATGCAATCTCACCCTCTTACAAGTGACTGAAGCCACCTCGGTTTGGAAATGCACAAGTTTGTTTTGCAGCAAAGCTGTGACTATACCTTTTGCTTTCCCTATTTCTACTATGAAGAGAGAAGCGTGTTGCAGATGATGACCAAGGTGAAGTTACTAACCTTGCTTCCCAGGCAGGCAAAAGGAAAGCTGGGAGTGCTTCAGGGGAGCACAATCACAGCGCTGGTGGTGATGGATCGAGGGAACTGCCCTTCCCTGACAGTCTGATTTGTCAACATCCAAAATATCTCGTTCCTTTTTCTCTACTTTTTTTTTTGTTTGTTTTTAAAATAAAATAGTAAAATGTGTGATAAACTGCCTTTGCGTCACTCTGAAGTCCTGATTAAAATGTAATGTGGCACGAGGTCACATTTCTTGACTTTAATTTATCTTAGGAATCATTGATTGAGTACACACCAGTTGGTGGCTATCTTGCTCTGAAGGGCTAGTGACAAGTTGCTAACTGAATACGTGTCAAAAACAGCTGATAGGTAACCTTGGAACTTCTGTCATTTTTTAACAGGAAAAAAAAAAAAACATTCACAAGTCTCACCTAAGTGTCATCATGTGTGGCTATGACATCACATTAAAGAGTGTCTTCTCTAAATATTTAATTAGCCAGACATCAGTTTCATAACTCAGGGCTCTTCTTTACCTTCTTGTAGCTGCAGTGTTGTAACTTTGCTTCACTTTTTCCCGCCACTGTTTTATGAAGTGCATAAATGTACACTGCCAATACTGAGCATGCAGTTCAGTATTTTAGTTAGTTAAACCATTCCAGTGTTTTAAACCTATTAACAAGCTGGTCATTGAATCAATCACTGACCCATTTCTCAGCTACTCAAGCTAAGAAATTGTAACTGTTTTACCTATAAGATCATCGATGTGCTAGGAAAGGTTATTAGCTGAAGAAGCAGAGCAGCAATTGGTCACCTCAGCAGCTCCCACCAGTTTGAACAGTATTCACCAATGCCAGCTTCAACTAATTCACCAGAAATCAGATTCTGACGCAGACTAAAGTCTAGAGGAAGTACCATGGCAGCACAGGTCTCTTCTTCCTTAGTTTATTACTGAAAAATTTTATGCAGTATTTAAAACAGCTCAAACCTGGGATGCTCCAGGGTAAAATATGGGATGCAAACTCTCCTGGACTCAGGGACGAATTCTAAACACAGTACTTAACTGCACAAGGTCCAAGTTCTGTTTCAGTTATTAAATGGTGCTGTGGTAAGGGCAGAGGATGGGAGAGTGTGGAGAATCAGAGCCATGCCCTGCAGTCTGCATGCCCCAAGGAGCCTGAAAATCAAGAGGAGAAATTAAGAGAGACAGCAGTTACCTGTCTCCTTGTCATCTCCATCAACTACGGCACCGCTGACCACCACACCAGGCACTGCATCCTGATGGGGCTTGAGACTTTCTGTCTCCTGTCATCTACAACCATGGCTGCACCAGAGCCCAGGGGCTTTACAGCTAAGCCATTTGCTCCTAACAAAAAAAAAAAAAAAAGCCAAACCAAACCAAACCATGGTTTTCTGCTTTTTCCTCTTCCCCAGTTTAAAATAGCCTAAAATACTCCTGTTACAGGATGCCAAATGAACTAACCATTTTTCCCATTTGCTGGAGACCATCCAGCTTGGGGGTTGCCTTTTAGGGTCAAAATACAAGCAGTGTCCTGTCCCACCATGGGGGGTCTGTAGCTTGAAAACCAAGGCAGAGGGGAGGCATGAGTGAAATCTGCTTCCTCTGCCACCATGAAGAGTAACCTTAAACGTTCCTGCTAAGATGCATAAATTAAATTTTGGGTCTGATTTGTATTTGGATGATATTTATCCCCGTGACATTGCATGTAGATAAAGACAGATAGCAGTAAAGTCGGAAGTCAAATGAGTAGAGGCAGGTAGGAACTTGCCTACCTACAGCATAAAGGTGCTCCAGCCGAGTTAGTGCTTGAAGAGCAGCAACTGCTTTTTTTTTTCCTTTCTTCTTCTTTCTTTTGCAATCATTGCTTGCTTGACAGGCCCAGACGGAATTACATCACTTCCTAAAACCCGTCAAAGAGAGTCCATCTCCTGAAGAAATGCAGCTGAGATGCACCCCGGCAGGAAGCAGGAAATGTAAATGTTCGGGTGAAGCAGGGAGCCGGCCGAAGCGCCCCTCAGGTGGAAACTCCGCCAAGGGAACATGCGAAAGCAAAGCCTCCTTGCACTGCTTTCTGCCCTGTCACTGGCTGGGGGATCTGCTGGCATGGGTGAGTAAAAAAGCGCCTTTCGCCTTCCGAGGTGGGACCGCATTTCGTGCCTGCAGCAATGGGACCGAGTCAGAGGGCAACACCCGCCAAAGTGAGCCCTCGGAGAAGCTCTGTGGGGACTTGCTCTCTGCTTCTTTTAGCTTTTTTACCCACTCTGCTTTAGGCTGTCTGACTTTTTCAAAGCTTTGACTTTTCTGCCTTAGACCTAACTCTAAATGGCAGCAACCAAATGCTACAACTCTTAACAGTTCCTAAACTGCAGGCGTGTAGGGAACTGGGGTTTCCACACTGTCCCACTAGGCATTTTGGTTCTAATTGTAATCATTTGTTGTACTTTTTTAACCCTGTGCCCAAACTATCAGCATTTAATAGTAAAGTTGGAGACAGTACCACTTCCATTCAGAAGCCAGCTGCTGATTTTCATAGTCCTGGTGCACCGAAACTGGTTTAACAAAAGAACAGCCGGTTCTGGAGAGAAATATTTTGAATTCTCAGCTGCAAAACGAAGTGGTTGTCACCACAGATTTAGGTCCTGACTGCTGAAGGGAAGAGCTGTGAGTGGAAAAGCTGCTTGCGACAAAATGCTGAAGTGTTGGGGTGTCTTTGCAGAGTCAATGTGGGTGGTAGTTTGTTCCACTGGCATTTTGGCAGCTGGGGACTGTGCAAGACAGGCAGCTCTTTTACTAAAACCTTGCCAGGCAGTGCTTATATGCCTTTCGGTGTCAAACACATCACTGCCAGTGCCTTGGTATGGACTAGAAGTGTTTGGCACCTCTGTGATGCTGTAGTGAGTGAGAGCTATCCAGAAAGCAGGGAGAGAGAATGGCCAGTCTCAGCTATCACCAGACTGCTTCTATTAAGGTTTTAAAATGCATTGATGAAATAGGTGGGTTGGTATAGGTATTATTTCCCTGAAATCAGTACTATAAGCAAGGAGTAAAACGGGGCTGCTGGCTTCCAGTGTGCTGCCAAGCTGCTTGTGGTTAGGGCTCTTGCTTAGCTGTAAGAGTAAGCAGGGGAGGTATAAAAATGGTTTGGTCTTGTCTGCATTGCTACAGCCCTGCTGTGTTACAGACATGTTAGGAAAATATGCAGGAGGCATTGAATGTAGCTCAGGAAAAAATCCTGCCATGGACAGAGCATAAGGGAGGTCCCAGAGAAATGGAGGGGCATGACGCAAGCAACACAGTCATCAGGCTTTGGCTTCCTGGGCTCATTTGCAGTGTACTGATTGCTAGTATTTCATCACCATCTCCATAGGGTGGAGGGACACCTCAGTCTCCTACTCCCCCAGCTCACAGCTAGGCTCCCCCTGCCCTTCTTTGTGCAGCATTAAAGGCTGCACAAAGCACCAAGTAGATGTCACACATCTGGTGCTCCAACCCACTCCCCATAACCTTTAGACACTCCCTACCAGTAAGGCCATTCTGATTGATTTTGGAGTGGTTCCTCCATGGGAGTGAATTGGTCCTGCTGGACCTCTCCCCGGCTGCTGTCAGCCCTGGCTCTCCTGAGCCAGTACCCAGATGCTGGGGAAAGGGAAGGAGAGCACTTGCCTGGAGAAGAGCAGGGATCCTTGCTCCCCATACTAAGGAAGCTTTTTCTTGTGCAGCCAGCCCCAATATGTACTTGGGGCTTACACTGACCCTAAGGGTGGGAGGGTGAAAGCTGTGAACTTGAGCCTTGGGGGAAAATTGAACTGGAGGGGGAAGAGTTTGTGTAGGGACTTAAGTGACCCACAGGCACTGGTAGGTAGGATCCCCTCTGCTGAGGGCAGTCTCCTGGGGGATCCTTTGCTCTTACCCCTCCTTTCTCACAGAAAAATAGGGCAGGACCCTTAAAGGACCTTTTTTCTTTTTTTGTCCAGTCCCAGACACCTTTCAAACTGTCTGCTGGTGAAGGAAGGCAGAAGCTTTTGGGGATCTCCCAGCTTTCACCTCTACTGTCTAGAAACCAGTTACAAAACAGGCAATATGGATATGATTAAATCTTGCAGCACAGACAGATAGAAGCCTTTATAAGTCATGTTCCCACACCATACTGGAACCTTGTAAAACCCTAGCCTTGCCATTGGGATTATGATTAACAGACATCACTATAATTATCCTAAACTGGTAGCTCTAAGAGCATGCCTGAGGTCTCAGCTCTGGGTACTGGCCCTCTTCCAGCTTCATAATGAGGGGGCATTGGCGTTTGCACCAGTCCCCTTCCCCTTGCCTGTCCCTTGCTTTATGCAGGCAGAAAGCCCTGCTGGTGACCTGCTGAGGGCCAGCAATGGCCATCTCTGCTCTAGATGATGGTGCTCACTGCTCAGTCTTGCAGGAGCCCTGAAGACCTACCTAGGTGTGTGCTGACCCTGGGAAGAAGTATTGAGGCCCTCATTGTATCTTCCTGGAAAAGGCTCTGACCCTATGGACATTTCCCAGAGCATGCTATCTCCCTCAGTGTTTGGTGAAAGACAAGGGAAATCACAGCATGAGTTATTTGAAGTGGGGAGAAAGAAAATGCTTGAGAAAGAGGATCAGTGAGGCGTGGAAGATTGTTAAGTGGAAGAGCTGGGGTGGTTGCAGGTAGTGCTTTATCTTGTCTGTGTCTCTGTGTTCTTGTTTTGAACTGTCATGCAAAGAAACATTGCTATCAAATATTCAGATATTCAACAGTCTGTACCGTGAACACAGGCAGCAGCTCTGTCTCTGGCAGAGAAACGCCTTTTAAGTAAAGTCCCCTACAGAGCCAAGGTCTCTAAGGGAATAGTATTTTTAACCTGTTCCTCCCCTAGACTAATGAACTTGAAAATGTGTCTGAATCCATCCAGATCTCCTGTTACAATTTTCTAGCAAAGCAACAATATAAGAAATGAGATTTGCTACATTCTGTCTTTCCAAAGTGCAGCAGATGAAAACGCTTTTTTATTGAACACATCAATTCCTTGTGCATATTTATTCCTATTCCTACTTTTTGCCCACACACACAAATTCCCACTGTGCTTTATTCAAGTGCTTCAGGGATATTTCAGAAAATCTCTCATTTACATCAGCAAGATTGCATACTAAATTTCAGTCGGTGACCCCAGTCTCTTTTCCCTCAAGATATTTTATGATAGCTGGAGAGCCTTCAGAGCTTCTGAATCTTTAATTTCAGGGTCCTCTGGAGAGCAAGGCGCACCAAGAGATTTGCATCACAGTGAGGTCACGCGCACATCACTGATGCAGAGCTAGAAGGCCATGAGACTAAGTATATGCAACTAAATGCACAAATTGGTCTGGCAAACCTTTAGTACTGAGGGTGAGAAATGAGACGACGGGTTCACAGTTTGACTCGAGACGCGTGACTGAATTTGCAACACTGGCAGTTAATGTAGCACTTCATCCAGATGGAAGTACAGTGAGGAGAAAGCAGTTTGCAATGTCTGTAAATGAAATTAAACAGTTGTTTCATCTTTCAGGTTGTACCTAGAAAACAGTTTCTAAGCATCGCATTTTAATAGGATCTTTTCTACAGATTAGCCATCCTGAAATGTTTGTGCTGCCTCATCAGAAGAGCATATGTACCCGACAGCTAGCCTGCAGGCTTTTAAGGATTCTTCTTCTAGCCAGACTGACAGGTGGGACCTGCTGCAACAGGCAGCTGGGCAAGCCCTGGCCATGGCAAGGAACAGCCCTTCTTACAGCAATGTGAAATGCATGGAGAGGAACAGAGCAGGCGTGAGTCAAACATTGCGAGAGGGGATCATACTGACCATGTGGAGTGGCGTGACTATACCACCAGAAGGAATGTGTGTGTGAATGTGGTAACTCCACGCCAGCAAACACAGCTTTATGGCTTTTACTTGGTTTGTCACTCTCTTGTGAGCCTTCCTTTCACTGCATTTCCTATAGCTTATAGAAAAGCTTGGAGAAACAAAAGGATTCCTTTCAAACTGATGAGCTTGACTGTCTCATTAACTTAGTCCTTGCTTTTCCTCTGTCCCATTCCTTTTTGTTCTGTAAGTTGGTGCTATAGTGAAATTTGAAAAAATCCCTTCAGAGATTCCAATCCTCAAGTTTGATGAGAAGTCAGCAGGGAGACTGATGATTTACAGCAGAACCAAATGTGCTGACTGCCAGATACTTCCCTTTGCCTCACATCCAGCTGAAATCAGAAACCTGTTTGCCCACTTACTTCATCAAGAACCTCCTATTGCCACCTCTGAGTGCTAGAGCACAAGCCTCAGAGGAAGAAATGCTGCGACAACAGAAATGTTTGTTTGTTTTAACTCCAGTCTGTAAAGCTGCTCAGTATATTTGACTCCCTCTGTCTCCTTTGGAAGGGAGGCTTGGGAGCCCCTCCAAAACTCATGTCAAGCCCATCACTAATCTGAGCACATTTTCTAAGTAGGAAATACCGAGCAATACCGTGGTATGTGCATACAGGGACATAGCCTTTTTGTAATTTGTAAGAACTGTAATGGAAGCTTTTATGAGCCACTGCTAGTGCTTGCTCAAGCATTTTGGACCCCTGAGGACTAGATCCTCTAATACCTGTGGTTAGGAACCTGAAAACTTCCTAGCTTCCTGCTCCAGCCTCTCAGTTTCCAGTTCTAGCTGTGCCCAGCTCCCTATCAGGGTGAAACACAGCCACATGCCAGACCCTTTCCCTTCTGCTCTTGAAAGCATGGAAAGCAGCAATATGGGCTGGGCTGAAGATATGGCATCCACTTACCTCAACATGGGGAGAAATCACCAGCACTCATGCTCCAGGTGGTCCAGACAAAGCTGAAGCTGATGCAGCTGTTGTGTGAGCAGCTGCTCCTTGGCTGAGGTGTACAGAGGGCTGAGTATGAATGTCAGGCCGTAGCCAACAGCACGAGGCTGATCTCAGCAAGAGGAAGGGCATGGACTTTCCAAAGTCAAGGAAATATTTACATGGTCATACGTTACTTACACCTTGTTCCACTCCACTGGCCTTGGTTTTCCACACTGAGTATATGTCATGGACAGACTCCCTTTTGGAGGAAGCTAGCAGATCTTGGCTAGACAAAACCCATGCACAGCTGACAAGACAATTCATGGTATAAATGACCACTACAGAGCTGACTCCCTCCAGGCATGGAGAAAATGTTCTAATAACATCTCACACAATTTCCAGCTTTCAGATGCTGTCCTGCCCTGCTCCAAAACTTGCAACATCCAGCTTGCGTTCACTCTACAAAACAGCCGCTGAGGCCAGCTGTAACACAGGCCACTTGCTATTTTGAGCACTTTAAACTGAAATGCTATGAAAAAAAAGGGTTCCTTAGGACCGGCCACCTGGGTCTCTTGTGGTCCAGGCATCTGGCTGTGGTGAGTGCTGTGCCTGCACTGGGAGGCCTGAGTCTGTCCCTCTCCACTGGGCTAGAGGTACAAATCCTTCCTTGGTGCAAGCCACCAGGCCCAGCCAGGTGCAGGTTATGATTTCGCTACCACATAAAAGACGTTGGGCATGGGTGGCCCAAGAGCATGTGCAGCCCCTGTATCTGAGGCAGGGTATCCCTCAGGTTTGAGCTCTGGTCCTCAGAGGTGACGGGCGGAAGAGCAGGAGGGAGATGTGTTGAGGCAGCAGGTGAGACACAGGAAATATGAGCAATATCCTTGCAAGAACATGGTGCAATTGGCTGTCCTTCTACTGACAAATGTATTTAACTCACTTGGAAAAAAGGTATATTTAAGAGGTAATGGTGTTCACAGAAGAGATGCTGTTTTGTCTGTGAAATTATGCAAAATGAATAAAAATTCGTGGCAGCAAGGTCATTGCCTGGGATTTGCCATTTTCTTTGCCTGAAGATTATAAAAGGTAATTCTGTTTCATATGGAGACAAATGATTTGCAATCTGCTTCATAGCTCAAAAACAGGCAAATAAAAGAACCAGGGACACTGGAAAAGTCTCTCATGGAAATGAAGCGCAGCATCTACGCTGCAGCTGAAAGTTTAGCACTGCAGTTAGTGAGGTGTGGCTGCTTGCTTTTGCTTTCAAGTCACACCGTGCTTTAGACATTTGAAAAAATCCATTTTAGCTCTATAAGTAAATTAAAAACATGGTGTTTTCCCCACAGCCTTTCTCCTTTGTCCTATTTTAAGCAATGGACTTGTCCTCGTCAATATATCAGCTGTGGCAAAAGATGGGTTTCAAGGATGATGGTTAGAGGAGGAAGAGGCTGTTTGGTGAGGCTGCAGTGGCCTGTCACGCTGCGGTTTGCGGTGTGGCCATTTCTAGCAGTACCTTGCCATTCTGCTCGACAGCAATTGAAATGGAGCTTCTGCCTGCACCAGGGACTATAAACTATCTGGGGAAAGAAAAGATGAGTGGCAAAACTAATAAGGGAGAGGAGGTCTCCTTCTCATCCTCTGCCATCAGACTGAGAGCAGCTAGCAGATCATAGGAAATGGTAGGGGAGCACATGTGTAAAGGGTCATTGCCTGCCAGGGAGTCAGAGATCATGTTTTCCTCCTGACTGAAATGCTAAATAGGGAAGAAAGTGACAGAGAGACTATCGATACGAAGTGCTTTGCCACTGAAGAGCCAACATTTTCATTGTCATATTGCGGTGAACAAATCTGGTGACCTTTGCAATATTAAATACTATACCCAAGCATCAGGTATTATGTATTATGTATTAAAATTCTTCCCTAGTTTTTAGGAAAGGATGAAACAGTCAGGTGCCTGGGTGGTAAGCACAGTGTAAAAACCTAGATAAATCACTTCTGTCATACTCAGAATTTTTTGTTTGTGTGTTTGAAATTGGCTTTCCTGGAATGCAGTCTCACGAGAAACTTGTCTCTTCTTTGAGACAAATCTGTCAGGAGAGGAGATGCTGCAGAGTGGACTAAGCAAGAGATAGCGCTCTAATCCCAGTTTTCCTCTGTCATTTGGCATCTCTGGGAAGGACAGCATCCCTGCCCTTCTGATTCCTCATTTGTAAAATGGAGATGGTAACTGCTCATCTCTCAGGGCCATTATGAAGATTAATGTGTTTACAAAAGCATTTAAAATGCTAAGTACTTTTGGTTCCATCCCTGTGAAATTGGAAATGCCAGCACTTAGGTGCTGAAAACGTTAAGCTCTTGCTAACTCTAGTGGAAACTATGGCTGCCCAGCACTTTACAAGAGCAGGGAGAAACATGTCATTGCAAAAGTCATGAAATCCCATCCTGCTTTATTGCATCAAATGAGAGCTGCACCACGCTGGCATTGTATCTGAAAGGGCAGATAGCACAAAATAGTCATCATTTAATTCCATACGACGAAAATTATTGAAGGCTTTGCATTTGGAAACATGTTGGTGTAATTTATGCAAGGACCAAGTCCTGCACCTTTGGCTACGACAGGATTTTTGGCATCAATATAAAATACAGCATCAGCCCAGAATTTGCTGTACTTCTAAGCTTTAAACTTCATGACAGTCAACAAAGACTCTTTGTTAGCCTCAAAAAGAAAAAAAAGGGGAAAAAAAAGCTATTCCCAAAAGAGTAAATTCTAGCCTCTTTTCTTGCAAAATGTATAAGAAATAAAATCCCAAAGCAAGGTTCAAAACTGCCAGTCTTGGCATTTGTGGAGAAAAACCAGCACTGACTCTTTACCATATGCCCCCTCAGCCAGCTCGTAGGATCAGGCAGAAATGCAGTTAATTACACCTGTATCAAGTAAAGCCCCCGTGTTAACTACTACCTCTCCTAGTCCATGCAGAAGTGAAAATCTTCAGCTTCTGCAGGCTTCAAACTTCCTCTCATCAATTCTGTTTTCCACAGTGAAACAAATCTAACACTTTTGAGAAAGGCACAGAAACAGGGAGATGTCTTGGTGAGCCATGGATAATGGTCTCCCTGAAGAGAGTGCTTGGGTGAGGGGTGGGACAAAAGAGGTTGCAGCCATATGCACCAAGGCTGAGGAGCAAAGCAGGATGGTGTGGTTTACTGAGAAGCAGAAGACCGGATGTCAACCTACGGGGAAAAAAGTCTGTGCAAGACAGCTGCACGCAAACAGATCGTGTATTCTGACCTGTCTCAGTGAAAGCCAGTTGAAGAACATGGTCAGGACTGGTAAGATTTTGTGACCAACTTGCAATCTAATTTTATGTCTGATGTCCAAGACTTCAAACCTGCTGTTTGGGGTTTTGTTTGAGATGTCAAATGAAAAATAAATATTAAAGCTGTATGCTTTGACTCACTGATAATACCAATAAACCACATAAAATGTTAAGTTGTCCTCATATATTTGGCAGGCTCTGAAAATGATGGTTCAGGAGATGGATCACCAATATTGTCCACCATCACGGTAGCGCTTCCTCCTACTACATTTTCTTCAACTGTGGATGACCATGAGCCAGTACTTGTTACTGCAAGAGCTACTGAAAGTGGCTTTGAAGCAAAGAGTACTCCAAGCACTGAATTGGATGCCATGAACAATCAGGACAGCCTAGAAGCAACAGAACAGTCTATCTTGATATACGTTGTCCCCGTCGTGCTGCTGATCCTGCTCATTTTGCTGATCATATTTTTTGTAAAACATCATAAAAGGAAAAAGTCAAAGCAAGGTAAATTTGTCTTCTCACACATCAGAAGGATATTTTTAGGATGTACTCCACAGGAACAAAATGTTACTAAGAGGCCTGGGATACCACATTTATGATGCTCTGCTTTGGTTGTGGCTTGACAGATAGGAAAGGGGATCCAGGACAGGCCAGCAGTATCTGGACATACACTTCTCCTTGGGCAGGAGCTAGCTCTGCTTCTTGGCACCTCCTCCTCATGCTGCCCACCCTCAGGAGCCACAGTACTGAGCTCTGTCCCCTGGCAGCACCAGGAATGGTGCAAGGACTTATTCTATCTTTATGCTTCATAACTTCACACAAGGTGAATTGAATGTCTCTATTGCCTGTACTGCCCACAAGGCAAAGCTGCTCGGAGCTTCAATAAAACAAGAACGAGCAAAAGCGTTTTAAGGGACCCTGTAGAGTAATGACAGCTATGACAATACCACAGCAAATGAGCTAGGAATCCTGTGTTTAGACTGCCTGGGTGCTGCAATAGGGAGAGTATTGCGTTGGGAAGGTACCTTGATCTGCTAGCAAAGAAATCAGTAACTTGGGGTGTCAAGCCACAGAAAACAAACTGAGGTGTCATATTAAGACAATGCAGTTGTTAAGTTTAGTCCCAAAATGATCATATTAGTCTCTACAAAACAAGAGTGCAGCTGTAAGCAGCCTCCAGAGATACACATCCAACATAGATTTTAAGTCCATTTTTTCAGGGCATTCTCAGGGTGCACCTGCTTTAGCACCAGGTCACCCTCATAGCAACCTCTGAATTCACAACTAGGCACTTACTTTCCCACCTGTTTCTAGATGATCTGAAATGCAGATACACTCTGCAGAGGGATGGGAAGTGTGGTGCCTTGTAGGAGCATAATCTTGGGATTTCTTGCCCTGTGCCTGTTGGCTGGAGTTGAGATTATGGTCATCCTCAAGGCAGGAGCAAACAGCTCTGTGGCCCTGGGAGGGCTCTGCAGTCAGGAAATGTGCTGGAAAAAGTGAGAGGTGTCAAAAACCTTTGGCAACAATGATTTAAGACACTACACAGTATGAGACCTATAAACAGCCCTTCATTCTATTTTTTTGAGGGCTGAGGCTTTTCAGCCACCTAATTCCTGGACAGGAAGTTATTTATCTGAATAATGGCTGTTAGACTATTTTTTCCTCCTTTTTTACACTGTATTAGGTTCATGACTAGCTTTGGATCTCTTTTGATATCTGGCCAGTGCAGTTTCATTTGCCCAACTGGGATTTAATCTGCCATGCAAATCCATCTCCCCTTCTTCTCTCCATGAGTGGCTCCCAGAGTCTCCAGGCAGAGCTGGATTGCCTGCATGTAATCTGCAACAAAATGTCCCAATGTTTCCTGTAAATAGAGGCACTTTTTTTGCAGCATATCCAGCTTTTTTTAGGATACCCTCTGTCTCATGACATCTGTTTTGCCCAGGGAAGCATGCATCTGCCATGTACCACTATGGCTGTGCTAGCAGTCAGTTTCCTCCCAGCACAGCTGAGCTAATAGTGAACTGCTTTTAGTGTGTTCAAGATTAAAAAATAATGGGTTCCTCTGAAAACTAGAAACAGGGTGAGATGTATTGTCTTTCATCTACAACTATTATGCCTTTTGAAAGTACAGCCTATTTTACATGACCTTATTCAAGGCTTGCTTGCAGTCCAGATCCTTCATATACAAAGAGCAGAACTATAAACATCAACTTTTTTCTTTTCCAGATGAGCTGGGAAGTGAAAATGTGAAAAGGTAAAGTTTATGAACATCACTTTTTTTTATTATTCTTTTAATCTACCAGGTTATTATGATTTTTGGCTCCTTCACCTCCTGTTTTAACTGTACACTAAACACTGCTACCTTTTGCCATCCACTGCTCCAGTTAGCTGTCTCTAGAGGCAAAGTGTGACTTCAGTATCTAGCCAAGGGCGTAAGACTGGAGCAGGTGAACCAGAGTCAGAGTGGCCTCACTGACAGGCATCCACCATCCATAGCTGACCCGGCGCCTGCTCTAGGCACTCCTGGCTCCACCAGTCACAAGACATCACAAGAAATACAAGGTGCCCTGTAAGCAAACGGGATCAGTTCACAGGCTCATCACAGGCTTTTACTAGTCAGAATAAGCTCTGTGTCATGCTCCCCTGTTTTTCAAGTTTATCTTCTCTCTCTGAGGTGACGCAGAAAGGCTCACCCAGCTGGCATGGGAGCAGTGCCTTGGCTGCTGGGAAAACAAACCAAAAGCCACACGGCTCTTATCAGAGAGAAAATATTTTGTTGTTACCTTTAATGGAGCTACATCTTGCTATCAATGCTGGAAGTTATTAAATTGGCTCCATGGAGAAAAAAGTGGCTTTTTTTTTTCCCCCTAACAATATTTTTTGTACCATGTGGCTCCAGGAACAATCATTTACATAAAGGCAGAGTTACTCTGCCTGTGACCTTTCCTTCTGAAGTCACTGCCAATGTTAAGTACAGCTAGGCCCTCTGCTTTTATCACTGGGGCAACAGGACTTTTGCAACATGTTCCAGCAGGGCAGAGACAAACTATTTTAATTTTTGGTTTTCTATTTACAGTAGGGGCAGTTCTCAAATAGCTGCATTGGTCCTGTGCTCTGGCATTCCCCAGGCTGCACCATCTGAGTCTCTCTGCATAGGATGTCCCAGTCAGCCTGACCTCTGCCCAGCACCAGTGTGTCACCACTGCAACTTCAACTCTTTTTGCAGCAGTTTCCTTCACACTTGTTTGGGCTGACATCTTCACAGATTACTATACCTAAATAGTGGATGTCAGGAGGTTGGGGCATCACTTGTTTCTGTTGCATCTAATGACAGGACAAGGAGTAATGGAAAGAAGCTGGAACACAAAAAGTTCCATTTAAACATAAGGAAAAACTGTTTTACTGTGAGGGTGAGGGAGCCCTGGCACAGGCTGCCCAGGGTGTGGAGTCTCCTTCCCTAGAGGTCCTCAAACCTGCCTGGACACATTCCTGTGTGACCTGATCTAGGTGGATCTGCTTCAGCTGGGGGGTTGGACAAGATGATCTCTAAAGGTCCCTTCCAACTCCTACCATTCTGTGTGTGATACTAGTCTGGGATGGCTTTAAAGTGTTTATACAAGTGTTTTGAATTATGAAAGACTCATACAAAACTACTACATTGTAAGCTGTTCGAATTAAGCATTTTGTGTGACGCCTTCTTTTTTATCCCCTCCCTCCTCTCAAGTCCTATTTTTGAAGAAGACACACCCTCTGTGATGGAGATAGAAATGGAAGAGCTTGATAAATGGATGAACAGCTTGAACAAAAATGGTACATGGTAACCCCTCTACTCTATCATCCCTCTCTTTCTAGCTGATGTAGATCCCATGCATAGAAAATCAATGTAAGGCATTTTCTATGTGTCATGGTTGTAGTTCCTACAACATTAGCTGTGTTCTTGACTCGATGTTACTAAAATAACACCACAAATGTCAGAGGTACAATTGTTCAGAGGAGTATTTTAGTTTGTGTGGGAGCCTATTTTTAACATATGTTAGAATATCATAAATGTTTTGAGTTTCCAGTAGACACTTCTATTAAACACACGTTTAGCTGTAAATGGTATTTATATTTTTAAATACACATTTTTAATGCTAAATATTAGTTTCTCTGAAGCATATAATCCTTTCAGTCTTCAGAGTTTCTACAGTTCTGTGCTCTACTTTGTGATATTGTAGAAAAAACATGCATTTATTCACAGTTAAGACTATCATTTACTTAAAATTGCTGCCATGATCCTATGAATACATCCTTCCCCGCTCTTTGTGTCCTCACCTGCCATCTCTACTGCATGACAAACTAGCTGCTCTTTGCTGCCAGCACTGTTCACCACCTATTTCCTCTCTTTAAAGTCTAATAGCCCTTGGAGCAATTAATACCTGTGGTAACTACCACCAGCAGCATCTTCAGCTCCTTAGCTTTTTCTAAGTATTTCCCTTCCCCTCCCCACCCATCTCCATTTTCCTCCCAGCTGAAATTTCCTGGTCAAAATCATAGAATCACAGAATGGTAGGAGTTGGAAGATACCTCTAGAAATCATCTAGCTCAACTCCCCCGCTAAAGCAGGTAATCTGTAAGGGCATCCTCCTTCAAGGCTCTGCTCAAAAAATGCACACCTTTGGTAAGGTGTGAATTCACCAAGACATGATAGTCTAACAGCTTTACACTGGCTAGGAAATGTTGAAACCCTGAGTTTTTATTTTGGGTTTTTTTTTTCATTCCTGGTTTCTTGCCTTATATCCAAACAGCTCATTTGTCTGACCTCCTAGAGATGCTTTGTTTTCCAGACCATAAAACTCTTTGGAGCATTTCTTTTAGTGAGCACACTACTCTGCGTAATGGGGTGTTGACCTTCGCGGTCCATAAGCTCTAGCAGAAAACATGTGCTAAGCAGCAGTAGTGAAACAGAGACACTGAGTACAATACACAGAGGAATAGTGTCATAAAATATTTTCTTAAATTATGCATGTGGAGAGGAGCAAATAATTTACATAGGGTTTTGTTCGGGTTTTTTTATTAGTGTTCCCTAAACCCCAGCTGCAAATTCCCATCGGTGCAACTGTAAGTCATGGAAAATTAACAAATAGTCCTCGCTATGGTAGTTTGTAGGAAACAGTCCTCAGAAGTAGTTCATTTGTACAAGTGTACATAAACAACTGAAATATATGCAATAAACAAACTACAGCAACACCTATGGAAAGGAAGGAGGATTTAAAACATGTCACATTTATGCGTAGGGGTCATGCAGAGTTTACAGATAAAAGGGTGCAGGACAGCATCTGCAGTTTTACATTCCAGAAAGACGGTATGATGCAATTTTGAAATGAGCATAGAACTGTCAAGACTAACTAGAACCTTGTTTCTTACCCTTTTTCAGCTGACTGTGAATGTTTGCCCACTGTAAGAGAAGAAGAAAAAGAATCAATTGCCAACCCAAGGTACTTTAATTACATTATTTGAATAAATGCAGTCAGTGTCTTTCCAAGATAATCTCATTTTTAAATACATAATTATAAATAGAGTGATTGAAGCTTTTAAAGTTTTTGTACACAGACTTTCCTTTCAACTTAAACAACAGGTTTGAGGCTCTTATTTCTAAACCGGACTCTGCCTGCAAATTGCACCACTAAATAATCTTGTGGTTGTAAACCTGTGTGAGACAGACAACCAGATGGCACAGATGGAGTGTCACTAGTTGATCAGACTTTAATCACAGTTTCCCAAGGTGCTAATACAAGCATTCAGCATAGCTTCCTTGGCACTCCTCACTGGTACAGGCACCCTGCTCCCCTTTCCCACCAGATGCCTATAGGTCCCTGAGAACCTCAGCCAGATGTTTTGGATGGAGCTGTGACCTGCCAGACTAGGGCTTGTCTGACCTCTAGAGAAACCCAAAGGTTCTTCCCAAAGCCCCCTTGAAGTGCTCCCCTGAAGCTGGCACAAACTCACAGTCCAAGTAGAGATCCCAGAGGGGTGCAAAATTCCAGTCCTCGCAGCCTGTAAACTTAAAAACTGCTTGGCTCAGGATTTTGGCCAGAAGCCCCAAGCCCCTCTCAAACTCCCATTTTCGCTAATTAAAAATTCTGGTTCCAGCTGGAAGCAAGGGGCTGCACATCGCCCTTGCCTGCATGCTTGTGCTGCAGCTGCATTTTGGGGACTGAGCAAAGCAGCTCCTCTGTGCCAGGTTATGATAACAAACAATTAAACCATCCTGTGTGCCAAGAAATCCTCTGGTGCAGTAGAGGCGATGGATGCAAGCAGACAAGGCTAGGAGCAGGGAGTAGTGACAGAAAGAACTAGATCTTCCCCTTCCTATGACATAACTCAGCTCAACTTGCCTCTGACCAAGCTGCACCTCCCACTGTGGATTGTCATAATATCCCAATCCCCCTCTTTTATGAGTTTCTTTGCTTGGAAGTGAAATAGTGATGTTAAATCACCACTGCTGGAGAATTTTCTGAGTTGAAAATGCAGAAAAACCCAGTTGCTCCAAAGCTGTAGCTTCGGGGTAGCTTTTGGATGGGACTGCTCCTCTACAGCTATTTCTATTTAAAAGGTTTCTGCTTACGCTTCCTGCAAGAGAAATCATTCTTGTAAAGCAAGGAGGAGGTAGATTTTTATTCTTTTTTTTTTTTTTTTTGGTGTGGCATGTTGTTTTTGGTTTTGTTTTGTTTTAAAAAAGACTTAGATACTAGGTTCCAGATGCAAGTGCAATAATTACCCTGAGCAGCTGGGAAAGATGCTGGAATCACTAGTCATCTGGGTCTTCCCTTCCAGCATCTAAATAATAACTCAGAAGGAGGAAATTGTTAAGGAGAGGCACCTGCACAGTGGTTGTCTAAAACCAGATTTGCTGAGTGTAACACTGGCAATAGTAGGGCGTATAGGACAATGTATGCTTGAGCCATGGGCTGACACCACCAGAAATCAGTCAGAAGGTGTTTTAGGCAAAATGATGTCCTGAGCATTAGGTTTACTTTCCAAAACTTAAACAGCCCATTGTCAGAGAAAAAGGAGTCATTGTGATCTACTGTCTTCAGCTGACATTTTAAGTATTGTCTTTGCTAAAGTGCTTTTGTACTAAGTTTGCATTAACCTCATTAAAAGATGGGGCTTTTAGCTCCTTACAGCCAAAAGGTATCTTTGGGCTATACTCTACCTCAAGTTCCCCACCCATAAAGTAGAGATATTATCACACCAAAGTACTACAGTGAGGTTTAAGCCTTGATGTAAAAAAGCTGTTCTGGTCAGATAAGTATGCTTCAGTCGATGTGAAGGTACACACATTATCTAAGCATATTTTCTTATGACTAGTGTCTAAGGATCAGACTGTGGAGAAATGTATGCCTCTAAATTATAAGAAGGCAAACAAAGAAAGGAGGCTTATCTCTAGAACATTCAGAGCTGCACAGACAAAGGATGTTAGTTGAATACAAAGTGCAAGATTATTAGGTTCAGTTTCAGATTCCAAAAGACTGCTTTGTTTGGGCAAATTTCTCAAATTACCGCAACTCTTTTTTTAGTATTTATTGGTGGTATTTCAATATGGGAAACATCTCAAGGCCTCACTGAACGCTGATGGCTGAGTATTGTTTTCCTGCTTCATAGAGATGCTGGAAAGAGTACATCAAGACCCAAATATTTTGAACTATGAAATGACTTTGATAAGAGATCATCTTGAAAATATCTGAGACTAAGCATTTCAATAATGACATTTTGACATTTTCAGAATGAAAATTGTTCCAAAACTACTTTTCAGAGTAAGTGTCTTTTTAATATAATTTTTTTTTTTTAAGAACAGAACCCTGCGGTAGTGAAAACTTCCTAAGTGTTTCCCTTACCTCAAAACTGCTTTTTCAAATTTCATTTTATATGAAATTTTGCAATGTGCTTCATTTCAAAGTGAAAAGGTATCTGAAGTGGTGGGATTTCCTGGTAAACAAAGAAATAAAAAAAATGATTCCCATTTATTTCTACAATTGAACCATATCAGACCAAGATCTGCTGCTTTTCCTGACCAAACTTTGCTGAATAAATGTCAGAAGGAACTACATACAGATAAATGGATTTTTTCAGCAGCTCTTTTCAGCAAGAAAAGTGAAAGACTGTGAAGTAAAACAAAATAAACATATTATGGCAAAAATTTGTCCTCATGAGCATCAAGGCTACAGGTTTGTAGACAAAGGCAAGACCTGACAGCCCAAGCTCCTTTGCAGGTAGAGATCATCTGCGTTGTGTGCAAGCTGAGTTAAAAATATATGCATATATATATATTTTTTTTTTTTAAATAATGTACCTTGCCCTTTGAAATCTAGTGCTAAAATCTCAATTGTGCCTGAGCAGAGAACTGCAAAATCTCCCCAGCTTTGCTAGGTCCATGGTTCCCATCCCGTGTGTGCAGGAGGGAGTGGGCAGGCTGGCATAAATGCCCAAGGACATTTAACTCTCCTGTCAAAACAGATGCACAGCACATCCCCTTCATAGCATGGGTCCTTGTAGACCGCTGAATAAAATGAAGCAGTCCTCCCCAGCTCCCAAGGGGGTTTGATTTTGCTTGGATGCTGCTGGGCACCACCCTAGTCTTCCAAGTCTGGAAAAGGGTGACCCCTTCTTAGGGGAGCGATGTTGTGGGTGGGGAACAGAAAGAACTATTCCTTTTGCAGGCCGTGCCTCATTTGGCAAGGTACTTAAAGAAACATGCAACATATTAAGATGAGTGCCCCTTTTAACTTCAGAGATAATTTAAACCCCTGCTGGTAATGCTGACTGGAAAAGCTGATAAAAAGTGTCACATTTTTAACGTTGGCATGAACCAAAAATTAAGAATGTGGTAGAGAGCAATTTAGCAAGGCAAAAACCAGCAGGACAGATTGAATAAAAACTTCCACCTGTAAAAAGTTATCCTCACCTGTGGGAAGAGGGCAATTTGATTGCTCCGTCCTCTCCTGCGAGCAGGAGAGTGTGCATTGGGTAGCCACCAACCAGTAGAGAAATCAGAATAGCCCTTTCTGCCAGCAGCTAGAACCACAGATGTGATATTTTCCTGCATTGCATGGCTGACATTTGCTTTCTGATAACACCTTTTCATGGACTCCAGAGATACTCTTGCATACTATTTCCTGCTGAGACAACTAACTCAACAGCACTGGTGTGTTTTTCTTTTCTGTGTATACGCAGTGATGGTGAATCATGACATCAGAACAGCAAAGAATCGGCTAAACGAAAGCAGTTCACAAGCTAACAATTCCCCAGATGTTGGATGAACTGGATTTAAATATAATTCATCTCAAAAGGACAGAGAAGCAAATGCTTTTGTTGTATCCTGCTTTAGTCTTCAGAAAGGAAACATCACCAAGGGGAAAAAAAAAAACCACAAGAAAAAGTACTACAGTAAGATTAGAGGCTGATTTAAATTCCTTCTGTGATCATCACAAATTAAGGGAAGCCTTTTTTTTTTCCCCTCTAAAGGTTTTCAAAATAGTCATAGTTTCTGTCTATCTCTTCAGTTGTGTATCATTCAGAACCACTTCTGTTCCAAATTGGGTGGGTTACTTGTTATACTTTGTGGGTGTTTGGTTTCTTAAAAATATAAACAGCATCTACAGTTTTGGGGTACCCTGGTTTGGTGGATGTGAAGCTCATGCCTATACAATGTGGGTTTTTTAATTCGCTTTTTGGTAAAGGTGCACTGATTTGCACAGGACTTCTGCTGGGGAAGTACCAGACTAGGACTGCCAGACCAGCTCTGAGGACAGGCAGAGCAGCTGAAAAGCCTCTCATGCATTTGGCAGAAGTGACTGCAGCCCACAGGGAGTGCATGGTCTTTGTAGAATGCTGTTTGGTTTTCAAATTAAAGGCATTATAGAAGAGAAAAACATTATTTCAAGATTGCCTTTCAGTTCATTATCTCCACAGATTAGTACCCTGGGCTAGCTTTCACCATTTAACCCTTCTCCCTGCCCAGTGCTGTTCTCTAACAACCTCCTAATTCAGGAGTATTCCACTTGAAAATATTTCTTTTTTAAAAACAAGAGGCTGAAGAATTGAACAACTCAGTACCTTTACCAAACACATTTAGATAAATATGTTACACATAACTACTTGATCAAAGTATTTAGCTGCAATAAGGTTTCTGCTTCTTCTGCTTTTGAGTATTGACCGTGAAATATCTGAAAGACATTGACTTCTAAATGTGCTTGGTCACCTTTAATTACGCTGAAAAACTCAGACTCCTGAGATACCTCAAGGTGAGACTATAAATATTGTAATTGTGTCCTTTGATTGTAGATGGCGTGTCCCTTATGAATGTAGTTTAAATATTTAACATATGTGAAAGTGGATCCTTGACTGTGTAAAGCTTCCCTCACCTTATTTAAAAAATTCACATCCTTCCATATCTTATAACCTACCCTATCATATCGTGCCTATCCTCATCTTCTATTTAATTTTTTTCCCCCCACTCAATACATGTTTAATATGATCAGTTTTGTTTTGCCTGTAAATATTTCACCAGTGTGTTATTGCGCATACCTTGGTTAAAGAGAGCAAACAAACACCCCAAGCCTCTGGGATGAACGGCTGTGTCACCAACAGCTGACAAATACAGAAGAGGGTTCAGCTTTGAGAATAACTGAGGACATGTTGAAATATAAAAAGAATGTTTACAGCTTAACCATACTAATTCATTACTGAATATGATTTTACTAGTCATTTTCTCCAAGAATAAACTGTTTCTTCATTGTTCCAAATCCACTTATTGCAAATATTTGATGTAACATGAGTGACAGTAAATTCATTTTCCCTTCTTGGATGATTTTTCATTTTGAAAACAGTATTTTTAGGTTCATATTTCACAATATTTTTTAAAAACCCCTGCATTTCCACAAGTTTCTGAAAAGTAACCTCATTCTCTAGAACACAGTTTTTAAATAATGCAGTCACAAGGGGAAAAAAGTGAAAGACAAACATTCAGGAAATTCATAAAATGGAAGTTCATGTTTTCCAGTAGCATCTTTGTCAGTGACTTCTTTGCAAGAGACAAAGATGTTACGCTCAGACTTCCTACAGTTTTTACAAAACAGTTACTTGAAGATGCCCAAAACAGAAAATATTTTCTTTAACAGTATAAGATAGAGAGATGTATGTTGAGAACATGACTGGCGCTGTGGTCGGAGGGCAGTCAGTGGTGATCAGCAGTTTGCAACACCGGTGTCTAAGGGAGCTGAATGACATTGTATGGCATAACTCAGTTTTGATATGCTGGTGATCTTTTATCCTGTCCTAGCCATGCATCTGTGATAGTGCAATGCACTAACTGGGCCTGCCATGGCATTTGAAAAGAAGCTGGAACCTGCATGTTGTTGGTTTGTGGTTACTATTAATTCTAGAGGGTCCTTCTGACAGATAAAATGCTATACAGTTTCAATGAAATTTCTCAGAAGTTTAATTTCACTTAGAAAAGATTTCAATTTAACTTGAAGGAATATATATTCTGTAAACTCATGTTAATAAGCATTAATTCTTATTACAGAGGTCATGATTAATCAACCTCTATATCAAGCTTTAAAATAGTTTTTTTCCAGAACTACTGTCTAGGTTAGAGCTCTATGATTATCAAGGTTATGCCATTAACCCTCTTCAAAATCCAGCATGACAGGAAATTTCTTTTCCTATTTGAGAACTTTCTAAGCATTTTAAAACACAAAATAATGCTTTGGGCACTTCCTTGGCCAATTTCGGATCCAAGTTATCTGAACCTGGTGCTTTTTAAAAGTACAAATCTCATAATTGCTGAGTTACTATTGGAAAAGACAACATTTCACCAGCTCTTGCCTGGCATCGAATTCTGTCCTTTCCATGTGAAAGAGACAAAGTGACAAGTCATTTGGTTTCAGTATCGTTATACATATTTTTAATAGATTCTCATAGTAATAGACAAACACAATATTTTTGTATTTATGTATACACGTTTTTATATCATGGTTATTCTTCCCTTCTGAACAGAAACGCTATTTGCAAACTATGGAGGGGATCACTCATTCATCCCATCACTCAGTGCAGTCTGGTTCTGCACTGCCCCATTTCACCCCTCTAGTCTCTTTCTTTGATCTTCATTTTCACACTGACTTCTGCATTTGTCACAGTCATCGCCCAGCATCCACTCACTCGGGTTACAAATGCATCTTACTGTGGACCCTGGGGTTGTGGGCACAGCTTCAGCGTGTTCACTGCCTTGGCTCATCTCTGTCACCCTATTCAATCTTTTCCTCTTCTGATTATTTGTGTGATACTGGCACTCTTGTGTTTTACGCTTGTCATAGTTTCTTATAGTTTCCTTTTACTTCTAGTTTATCTCAACATTTTAATCTTGTTAAAACATTTTACTCCTATATTCCTACAGCCATAACATTGCAACATTTTTATGAGCATTACCTTTACACCTTCTGTTTATGCACCTGAATTGTCCCTAAATGATGCACACAGTCAGGTCCTCTAATCCACAAAAGAAGGACAACCTTGCACATAAGATACTAAGAGATTTTAAAATTTAATTTAATATTGCCAGCCACTATGCAATATTTGTGTCTCTGCTTCAATATTCTCACCACCAGCTGATCTGAGCTGACCCCTCTCACCATCATCATGCACATCCTCCATTGACTGCTCTCTCAAGTTATTATCCCTCAGTAGAAATCCAAAAAAAGCACGCAAATAGAAAGTCACTTGCACTATGTATTATTCTAAAATGTTTAGTAAGCATGGCAATTCCCAAAGAACTGTTACCTTTTCTTCCATTTTCTTTAAGCATTTCAGTAGTTATCCAGCACTCCAAGGCAGTTCTACAGTGTGAAAACTTTTTGTCCTACAGAAAGCAGAGAAGATATGGACCCAAAGGAGGAATTTTATGAGAAACAGGTGGATAAAAAGAAAGCTAATTAAGTACCAACACCTCTCCTACATATGCTAAAAGTCACTATCTTAACAGATAATTTTTCAAGAAAACAGAAATAACTTCTGCATAAAGTTACAGACTGGTTATATGGTTACTGGTACTTCCAGCAGTTAATTAATACCATAGTGCTGCACTTGTAAAGCACATAACCCCAACAATAGCCCCAGCAAACAAAGGAAAAAAAATAATGTTGGTTTTAGTTTGTAGATTGTTGTGAGTCCTGAATCCATACATAACTATTGATCTGAGAGAAATTGTTCTGCAATGCTAAACCTGATGGAGGGCTACATAAAATGCCTTTATTTCCTCTCTGTATATGAAATTGCTGTATGTGCAATTGTTTTCTCAAATAGTTGTTTCAAATTATTTTATAATGTAAATATTTCAGTCACAAAATTGCTTAGTTGTATATTACAGTTTGAGATTGTAAGGAATTTTCTAATAAAGGTTTCTAGCAAGTTTTAACATTGATTTTTTCAAATTACAGAAGTGTTTTAAAATTAATTTTACTTAAGCAAAAAAGCTTCCTTATATTTAATTATATTTTTATTGGGATATTCCCAGTTGTCTTTATCAACAGTCAAATTCTGTCTCCAGTGAAACAGGCAAATACCCCTATGATTTCTTCTTTAGTGACTGTGGCCATCTTTCTTTAATGATCAATAATTTCTCAGGTTATTCCAGTTAAACATCAAAATGAGACTCTCCAAATAATAAAGCTGCTAAAAAAATTTTCAGTGAATTTGAAAGAAAAAAAAACCCAAACCAAACACAAGGAAGAGGAAAAGAAAATATTTATTTCAAGATAGAGATTTAGAAAATATTAATAAAGCAGAGCATAACTTTCATCCATTTTTGCACCAGACAGTTTCATTAGAGGGAAGTAGAATGGCCTGGGGGTATTCAGAAAACTCAAGTCAGTCTCAGTTCTATTTAATGCTTTCAGTGTTCAAATGATGTCAATGAGAGCATCATACCAATGACGTGGCAGAGGCAACGCATGGGTACAGAGAACCACAGGCACACCAATACACTCACAAGTTGGGGATTATTTAATTGCACTATTACAGCCCAATTTGTGCTCTCCAATAGGGTTTTTTTTCTATATTAAATTGACTTTTCTTTTATTACTGGATTTTCAATGGTTATTTTAATACCAGCAATGCATAGCTGTAAATTTGAGAATTAGCAGGTTGGTTTTGTCAACCAGGGAAATAAAAATTGCTAATTTGGGCATCAGACAGACACAGGAAACCATTTGGTACATGCTAAGAGAACTTTGTACAGAGATGATGTTTCTTTCCTTCTGTCATGGTTTGACGTGAAGCCATTTCTTGTAAGGAGGAAGGGGCTGTAAAGATGGCTCCTGTAAGAAGTTGCTCAAAACTCTCCCCAGCTCTGAGCCAAACCCACTTCTGGGGCTGAGCCAGTTGGGCGCCTCCACAATCACTCTTTAAGAAAGAGCTAGAAGAGGAGGCTTCTTCCTGTTCTTTCTTCTGCCCTTCTTCTTTTCTGGCTAGTGGTCGTACAATGAGTTGAAAGAGAGAGGGAAGTGACCATGCAAACTCCAAGGTCAGTGAGGGAAGAGAGGAGGAGGTGTGCTGGAGCAGAGACTCTCCTGCATCCTATGGAGAGGATTGGTGAATCAGTGATTTGTTTGCATTTTGTTAAAGACCCTGCATTGGGGCAGCAACTCACTTCATTAAAGACCCCTGTGCCAGGGGCAGTGACTATGGCCGGAGGAGGCTACATCCCAAGGGAGGGACTCAATGTCCACAGAAACTGTAACGTTGGGAAAGAACCCACGCCAAAGAAGTTCATTAAAATTCTGCCCAGAAGAGGCTTTGTCCCGTGGGAGGGACACTGTATCTGCAGAAGTTGCAACTGTGGGGAAGAACCCATACCAGAGAAGTTCATTAAGGACTGTGTTCTGTGTGAGGGACCCTGTATCGGCAGAAGCCGCAGCTGCTGGGAAGAACCCACACCAGAGAAGTTCATTAAGGACTGTGTCCTGTGGGAGGAAGAATGCAAGGAGTTGTCCTTCTCTGAGAAGAGAGAAGCAGCAGAGCCCATCTGTGAGAGACTGACCACATCCCCCATTCCCTGCCACCCATAGCCATTGATGGAGGGGTAGGTAGAGATATCATGAGCAGTGAGCTGAGCCTGGGAAGAAAGGAGAGATGGGGGAGGGAGATCTTAGAGTGCTGGTTGTAAATTTCTCAATCATGCTACTCTCTTTTTGCCTTTCTTCTGTTATATTTCTTGTAGGTAGTAGAATAAACTTTCCTGCTTTCCTCTCTAAGTCGAGTACTGGAGTCTGTTTTGCCTGGAACCATAATTGGCAGTGAGCCCTCCCTGCCCTTGTCTCAATCCACAACATCCTTGGTTATTTGTTTTCCTCCTATTTAACTGAGGCCTCCACTGTCCTAAGAAGGGTGGAGGTGAATGTGGGGCATCAAGTGAGAGACTGTTGTGGTGCTTCATTGCAGGCTGGGCAAAACCACGACATCGTCCCTCATTTTTTAAGGGATTAGATGTGCTATAACACACAAAGAGAAAGGGATCAAAAAATACATCTAACTCTTATTCAGACAGTTTTGATTTAAAAAAACAAAACAGGTATCTCAATAGAAGGATCAGGACATCTTTTGACTAGCTGCTCTTTCATGAGAAGGATGACTTATCTCAAAACCAAACATTGCTAAAAATGTTTCAGTGGTTTTCAACTTCTGCAAAACTTGTAAGATTACTGAAAAGGGACTTCAACATATTTTCGAAATGTGTTTTGAAACAAAAGTATTTTTCCATATAGAATACTAATATCCAGGTCCAGAAGTGGAGTGAAACTCATTAGTTCAATTAACTTCTCTTCCTTATTCCCAGTCAATTCAGGTTTTACTTATTCATACTTCAATTCACAGGACAGGGTAATGGTTAAGACTTACACTTTTTAAAATGGAGGAAAGAAAGCCTGCTACAGAAATACCTACCTGGATACTACTGCTAAAAGTAGCAACGCAGAAAACTAAACTCAAGTCTGAATTTGAGCTTGTATATTTAATTTTGGGAAGCAATACTGAGTGAAGATATATAAACTACTGTGAGCACCAGGAAGGCAGTATTATCTTGATTTTTATTTCCTTCATAGCCTGAAGAGATATATACAGTTGTATAATGTGCATACACACTGAGTAAAAGTTGAGATTTTTCTTTATAAACTGTGATGTTTACCAGATTTGACAAGTTTCATGAATATACTTAGGCTTTCCCTGTTGTAATATGACTTTTTTTTCTATCTTATAACCTGGCATAAGGAACAAGTGGCATATCCTCTGCTGTCAATGTTGGGATTTGTATGACAAGGTATAAAACCAAGCAAATTTCCCCAATAGAAGAAGTAGTTTTGTTAATTTCTTATTCAAGTAATTCTATAGTAGATTCATTCCAATTCTTTTTATAATAAATATAGCAGTTCAGGTTCACTGGCTGAATCATCATTTCAGGGATGTTAGTTGGGCTTTTTGTTGAAACATTTTGTTTCTTTTACAACAGGTATAAATAATACCTGGGGGAAAAAAGTCTTTACAGTTTCACCAACCTTTGTAGCAAACACTTTCAAGTAGTAGATGTAATTATAGCAATAATTGATCTGCCTCAGACCTCTGAGGTTACCGTTTGACACAGATTAGCTGTAACCTTTATTATTTGGTTTGCTGACAAGGGGTAATGGGAAGAAGCTGGAACACAAAAAGTTCCATTTAAAAATAAGAAAAAACAATTTCACTGTGAGGGTGATGGAGCCCTGGCACAGGCTGCCCAGAGGGGTTGTGGAGTCTCCTTCCTTGGCGGTCTTCAAGACCCACCTGGACATGTTCCTATGCAACCTGATCTAGGTGAACCTGCTTCTGCAGGGGGATTAAACTAGATAATCTCTAAGGGTCCCTTCCAACCGCTTCCATGTGGTAGTTAGATTGTAGTTATCAAAAATAAGCCTACACCCTTTCTGGACTAAAGTACTTCCATGCTTGTCCAGCTTTACCCCTTTTTTGGAGAATACAGCAAGCAGTACTCAGCACAGGCTATATGGACAGTAGACTATTAGAAACAAGTGAATTATGCATAGGGTAGAATAATATTATCAAAAAGCCCTTGTCCAGATTTCCTTAATGTTTATTTACATATGTATTTGGGCATAGGATTACATCGAAGCAAAGTGACACGTTGTCAGAAAGTGGCTGGAGGTTTGCTGTGTAGTCCCCCAGCTAACAGTAAAAGAGCATCTTTTGTTCAAGTCACACTGCTGCGGCCTCTCGCAGCCATACTCTGGCTTTGGACACCCGGTTTGCATTCAGGGCTGATTCAAAATGATTCTCTGACTGCCACCCCCCGGAGGGAATCTCAACCTGCAACTGCGGAACTGCTTTTTACTGCAGGGCATGTTCTACATCTAACCGTAATTTGTATTACTGAAAGGGCTGGGGGTTAACTTGCTTTTGCAACAGTGCCTGCAGCAGGGGGATGGGAGAGGGGAAATAACACTTTCCCCAGGACACACTGACTTCCCTGCTTTGCTTCCCAGGGTTTGGCCTGGGCTGGTTACAAGTTGGCTGCTCACTCTCTTCCCAGCAAAGGGCTGCTCAACACTTTCTGGAGTGTACTGCTAACCCTGGTTATCTGTCCATCATCCTGGGGGCTTGCTGCAGCTGTGTAGCTGTGCAATGGCTGGCTATGCTGGTGGGGTCAACCAGAAAGGGTGATCACTCCGGGGGATGAAGCTGTGCTGATCAGTGCCACAGTCAGAGGAAAACTCTTCCCGAGACAGTCACCCACAGCTCAGACTTCTTCCATGGGAATATAGAGTTTTGACTCCCACAGCACTCTACAGCAGTATGATCTTCAGCCAGAACTTTTTGGTCTTATCCGATGCTAGTGACACAGATCAGCTCAAATGATACAAGAATATTCTTGTTAAAGCACAGAAAATTACACTTACAGTCTGTATTTTGACTATTTTCCTTAAACAGGACTTCTCTCAAGTAAGGACTGCAAGCTTGGCCCTGATTGTTTAAAAGCAGCATTTACTTTCCCAAGTATTAAATGATTTTAAATCAATCTTAATAACATTTTGTTATTAAGAGACAGTTTAAGAAAGAATAAAAACCTACACTTACTCCAGGGGAGAAAAGTGTTACTAGCACTTCCTTTGGGGTAAAATAGGTACTTCTTATCCACTAGGCTGTATAGTGCTTGTATACAAAGTTAATGGAGAAGAAATTAGACAGCAGCTTCAGGATCAGCTTGATTTAAGAAGTCTGGTTTCTTTCAGTCACTATATAGCCAGACCCATCAAAGGCTTTATTGCCTTATTAACAAATAACAAAGAGGGAAAATAGAACTCATAAAATGGAAATAAAATGGAAATCTTTCTGAAGATGGTTCATCCAGTATTTGGATGACAATACTACAGGGATACATGCAAAGAACATCACTGTCCCTAGAGCCGTGACTGTCAGAGTACACAGATACAAGAAGTAGCCAAGGAGAAATAATCAAGTGGATACGAAATATGAAGTTTATAACCCTAGAGGAAGACAAAGATTTCTACAGCCATGCATTAGTTGGATTCACAGAAGATATTTAGTTTTACAAAGCACATGAACAATGAAAGGCTACTTTGCTGTAACTGAAATACTTCAGGTTAAACACACTGCTAGCACTGAATTTAACCATAAAGAATTTTTTTCCAGTTTTTAGTGCTGTAAACAGCTTTGTAGGAAAACTTACAAATACAAGGGCAGAACTAGTCAACTTGTAAAAAGCCACAGCCCAAAAAGGACAAATCCTTGTGTTACCTCACTTGAGTCACATTACTGAACTGAAAGCAAAAACCAGAAAGATGCATGAATCAAAGTATTATCTTTGTGTATTCCAGGCACATGAGAAGAGCCGAGGCCTGAGGGGGTCCAGACAGGCAGCACATTAAACTGGCTCCTCTCTGTTCTATTTACTTTGCACAGAGTGCATCTATTCCGTGAACACAAGATTAGTCACAGGAGACCTGAATTAATACTATTTATGAATATACATATTAGTATAAAGTAACATCAGTCCTAAACCGCTCTGTCAGTTTCTGATCAAGTGTTATTTATTTATTAATAATTAGGCTTAATGCTCCCATGTACTAGACTTCAGAACTTGTTTACACCACTTCCTGCCAAAGTTTCAAATGTATTAAAGGGAGAGTTCATTGTTTTTTATTTATAATTATCTGTGACAAGAAAGATCTTAGACAAGAGCAGAAGAGAGTGGGAAAAGATCTACTCATCTTCTGTTTATGCAGCTACTACAAAGAGGCATGTGATGTTTTTGGCCTCAGTCCAGCTAACATCCATCTCTATAGGACTCTTTCTATGAATCTTATACAAGTATCATGAAGTTCTTTTTAATCTCGAAATAACTCAGGTGTAGACAGGCCGTTGTTCTCAGTCTAGAAAGATCCAGACCTAGTGCTTTATTTCTGATGAGCTATCAAGTGACAGAATAACAAGAAAAAAGGTTGATATATGGCATTATTGTTCTTGTGCAAAGAAATTTTCCTGTAGCCTCAGTGACTCACTTCCCTCCCATCCCCATGTCATTAACTATGAACTGGGAAAGTCAACTACACTTTTTTAGTTCTGGGAAACCCAGGCCAAAAAAACCCAGCCAAAACTGTTATTTATAACCAGTAACACTTGACATTTCAGTTATGACAGCTCTGGAGCCACATTGTTCCTTGATGTTCCTCTGCGCACCAAGCAGGAGCACCCCAGGAGCAGCTGGCCTTGTCCCCTCCTCGTGTCCAGGCAAGGCTGCCTCAAGGGCTCAGCAGCTTGGGTAGCTTTGACAAGTACCTCTATGCCAAAATCAGTGCCAGTCCTTACCTCGGGCTCCATCCCTGCAGCATCATGGCAAATACAACTTGCCAAGCAAGTTGTTGTTGGCAAGTTGTTGTTGTTGGCAAGTTCTGTGCACAGCTAACTGCATGCTGTCTCTGCCTGCCCCTAATTCATTAAACCTCAAAGGCATGGAGCAGTGCAGACTCTGTCCCCACTGGACACACACTGGACATCTACAGCTTTATTACTAGCGCCTTTTCCACATTACATTGGGGAACTATGTCAGAGCAATTTGTAATTTTATAGCCATCAGCTCGTTGACCTATGCAGAAACTATGCCTTTTCCCTCCTCTCAGTCTGTCCAAAATGCCAGATATAAAAACCAGATTATTTCTTCCTCTCTTCTAGAAATTCTTTTCAGGGTTTTGACCACATGCATGCTCACAGGCATTTTATTCCCTGTAGTTCCTCATCTTATTACCTTTGTTTTACCTTGGACCCCAAATTTATGGTTTTGCTTGCTGTTTTCTTGCAGGCAGTTCTGTCCCTTATTTTTTTCCTGACATTTCTCTGCCTGCCTTCGTAACACAGTCCTTGATCCTAGACAGATATGGCCTGCCTCTTTTTGCTTCCAAAAATAAATCTCTTACTCCAGTGATTCTTCCAGCAATAAATCTCTAAACTTTCAGATTAATATGAAAATTGACATATATTGTTTTTACTTTCAGTCTCCATATTCTTGGATTTGTGCATATAAAATGTTTTACATTGAAATAGAAAGATGAAATTAAAATAATAAAACAAATTAATTGCTTGCATCTTCCCACCTATTCTAAACTGCATTTATAGAATTTATTCCATTACCACATAAGCATCTTACTCCTTGGCCCCCAGTCTGGCTGTCTTGTAATAAGGAGTTCTTCCCAGCATAATTTGCTGCTCTGTTTTAATTCGCCTTTCACCTCACTCTGCATCCAAGTTCTCCCTAGAGGAGAGGCACAGGGATGCAGCAGGGAGCTCTGGATGTCTCTGCTGGCAACAGGGGACAACTCAGAGCAGGACTAAGTCTGTGTCAGGTAATACTGGGGCCTGATGTTACTATTCCTGGGTCTGAACTGGGGAGAAGCAGAAATAAAGCTCAAAGTTATCATTCACTCCTCCCATACAAAGGATTTTGCGGCTGCTATCCAGTAGAAAATTCCATTCTTTACTTGTTCTGAGGCAAAGACAACTGAGAGGTTACACCTTCCCTGCTTCCCCAAGGCAGGCTTCCCTCCCATAGCTGCAACATACTCCTTCCCCAGCTACAACCCTGCTCCCCTGGGCAGCCAGTGTGGGCAGTCACGCAGCTTGCAAGGGAGAGCTACATATCTCCTCTCAATCAACCCAACAGTTTCAGCACCTGATATGTCAGTGCTGAGAATTACTGTCAGGATTTGCACTTAGCAGTGAAGAGCAGCAGCGAGAGAATTTAAACTTTGCAGCATCAGCAGTATCCAAAAGACAGAGCCACTGGATTCCTATAAGCAGACGGAGGGCAGAAGGTGATTTTTATACACAGATTGCCCAAACATGTTTAGGCCTGTATTCATCATTAGTTTTGAAATAAAGCCAACAGAGCTGTTATTCTTTTCTTTGTCAAGTATATACATTCTCAGTCCCAAAATCATGCCCAAACTTACGATCTTTAAGTAGGACCAAATGTGTCCACCTATACTATTGAAGGCAGTTAACCCAAGGGAAATACTGAGTGGGAAGGCAAGTCTGACTACACATCCAGAAAAGTGCACCAGACAGCCCAGGAGAAGAGGCAAGGGAAGAACAGGGCCAAAATGTCCAACTGCTGTCTCATGGAATCCTTATTACTTTAAAAAAAACCCACTGAAATTAGATGACTTCTACACATCATGACAGTCTCTAGTGACTGATAGAAGGCAAGGAAGGAGAGCAGTCACTAATTTTATTGTGAAAGAAAATCAGAAAAACACAGTGATTTCAAATTGTCAAGTTTGAAGGTGAACAACAGAGAAGACGGGCTTCTGATTGTGCATCTGCAAGAAGCTCTTCAGTCTCTTCATTACTACTCCTCACTAAGTTTTTTCAACATTGCATGTGCCTACAATTCTGAAGTGCTTTATTTGGGTGCCATTAGAAGAAGAGGTTTCCAGACAGATGCATTATGTGAAGCCTGTAATTTCCAAGTACAAATCTGCCTTGGTGAAGAAGGGTTTATATAGATATTAAAAAAACCCAAAACTGTTTCTGGTATTGTTTTGCCACGAGGCACGTTCATTCCAGTTGAAATGGTAGCATTTTATGTGCCTCAACACTAGGAGATTTTTACCATAGTTTCTGAACTGATAATCTATATTCAAAGATCAGTAGATAAAAGCTAGACCTAGACAAATACAAAGCAGAAATAAGAAACATTTCTAATAAAAAGGATAACTAGTCTAAGACCAGGATGCATTTGCTATTCTAAGACTTCTGAAGAAATCTCACTTCCTCTCCATTACACGGGAACTCTGAACTACCATCAGCAGTTGGCTAAAGTAGAGACATTTGTTAACTGAGACATAATCAGAAGAGTTTCTAACATCCCTAAGGTCCTGCAGTTACAAAGATGCCTCCTATACATCTCCAATACACTTGGAGAAGAGCCTGCTATTCAAGGACACATGGGTACGGTTAGAGGGTATTAGCATAAATGAAAGTCCAGGACCTGAGACTTATTTTCCACTTATCTTTAGACTACCTTACATCAGTGTTTCTCAGACTTCTGATCCCACAGCATACATCACTGTGGATTAAAGTTCACAATGGACCGCTGAGGCATTCTCCATCACCAAGTCACTCCCCAACCACCTGGTAGCTCATACTGCAGCATGTTCCACCCTGCAGCTCCTTCTCACAAATCCACACCACAGCAAGCTCCCACTGCACTTCCTACATGCCTGTTGGGAATAAGTGCTGTAAAGGACTTTATCTGGTTCCTAGCTCTGCAAAGGTGAGTTTCATCTTTGCTTCTCTGAGACCTGCCAAAACATGAACCTAAACATTTCCAAAAGTTGCTTTGTTCAGCCTCTTTCTCATACAGAAACTGCCCACATTTGAGCCCATACCCTGTAGCTTGCCAATATGTCTAACCGAACCATAACACAGCTGTTAGACATTTCAGGTATGCTATTCATTTACTGCCACCATATTACTTCATAAAAAAACCCCATAAAGATCAGTATGAAATGTCTTACTGGGGTTTTTGTTGCTTTGCATTTAAAAAAAAACCAAAAAAACCATTGAAATATTTATTCTAGTTATTTCTTAGCCTTCAGCAGTTCTGGGGTTTTTGCTAGCCTGCTGCATGCAGTTGGTTCTCAGTTACCATGACACTCACTAACGTGGGGAAAGCAGAAAACAACCAAGTCGCATACAAAGATGGACAAGTTGTCAAACAGATAAGACTAAAAAGCACACAGAGGCTCCTTGGCTGATGTAAATCAGCGTAGCACACTGAAGGCTCTTTCCCTCTGACACAATAAATACCTTCAAGGATCAGAGAGCGGTACCTGCAATTTGCAGTGCTGAAACAAACATTTTGCTACAAATATCTTTTTGCTGACATATAACCATTTCAGGCTACACAAATCAGAGCACAATTGATTCCAGGTATACACTTAAAGTTTTTATTCTTTTTCCCCTATATTTGCTATTCCAGACACGGTGAAATACTTAAAAATACCCGATTTCAAGCAATACCAGGCAGCTAGAAACACTTAATAGCAACAAGTAAAAACAACACAATGCACTATTTGTCAAGTTTGACCAACACTCTGAAGCACTAGTGACCTAGTAAGTATTAATGAGGTTCCCCCTTCAGCCTCCTCCAGGCTGAACAGTCCCAAATCCCGCAGCCTTTGCTCGTAAGAAAGATGTTCCAGTCCCCTGATCATCTTGGTGGCCCTGTGCTGGACTCTCTCCAGCACTTCCCTGTCCCGCTAGAGCTGGTGAACCCAGAACTGGACACAGGACTCCAGATCCTACCAGGGCAGAGTAGAGAACCTCCCTCAACCCGCTGGCCACACTCTTCCTGATGCATCACATCAAACAACAGATGTGGAGTGTCCTTCTCTGGACGATTTCGAAACCTGCCTGGGCATGTTCCTGAGTGATGTGATCTAGGCAGACCTGCTTGAGCAGATGCATTGGACTAGATGATCTTTAGAGGTCCCTTCCAACCCCTAGCATGCTATCATTCTTCCAACTCCTACCATTTTACAATTCTGTGATTCTATGAGGTTTTGTCTTTCTGGTTTCCCTTTAGTCACGTGACAGACTGCCAGATTGCTAAAGGGGCCTCTAAACAACAGTCCAGAAAAACTCCAGGCTGATACAGGAGCTGCTGAGAGCAAACCAACAGAAACACTCAGCATAGGAATTCACATGTAATTTCATCTTTTTAGTCCAACATACCATTTATTTAAGAGCAACCTCCAAGGCATCTGTTGTTCTCCTAGCACTAGTCAAGATCAACACGCCTAACTCACAGCTCTGAGGTAAGTTTCATCAGGTTCATAAAAAGCCATTATTTAGCATCTGGTCAGTCCAAGACTCCTTAATGAACATATTACCTTGGAGCCACAAGAACCACCATTGTCCTGCCTACTTTTCCTAGTAGGAATTCTCAGGCTACCAGCCTCGTTTTCATTTCCATGCTTATCTGGAGTCTCAAGCCCCAACTGTGAGCCAGGAACACAAAGTTTTGGTAAGACTGCTTGAAATCTACAGTGCAAAAGGACCACACCAAAGCAAATTGGTGGGCAAGTTCACCTGAGGTGATAGCAGTTCCTGAGGCTGGGCTGAATTGCTCTCAAGGGCTGAGATATAAGGACTTCCAGTGCAGGTGGCTGCTGGTCAGTTGAAGTGAAGGATGGTTTGAAGCCTAGGCTTTGATGTAAGTATGGATAAAGCCTCAAAGTTTGGTCACTTCTGTACCAAGATTTCAGGGACTTGACTTCATTAGTAGCCCTAGCATGTAACTAAGATTATACAGGAAGCTTATCATGGAGAAAGTAGAAAATGAGAGAGGCTTCAAGGATTCAGTGTTGTCAGATACTGATTTTATTTGTGCTTGGTTTGGTAGAAAACTTTTCTTTCCCTTTACAACATAAAAGGCAGAAATGTCCAATACTAAATGGAGACTATTAATTGTGGCCATTAGAAACTAGATCTAAATAATGAAATTCATATTACAGGGGAGTTCTTCTGAAACAGAATTCAGAATTTAATGAGTGTAAGCCTAATGCATTGTCTACTATGCTCCCAATGCTAGAATTGTCATAGGTGGATCTTAATGAAACATTTTTCTCATTTAAAAATACAAAAGACACAATTGTAACTTATTTTCAATAAAGAGATGAAGAAATGAAGTAGAAAAATATTTCCTTCAGGAATTTGTTCATCAAATTTGCTTGTTGACACTGCCCATGACATACACCTACTGCTTCAAAGAGCAAATCTTCCAATAATATGTCTAGAGTCCGTGGGTATATAACGATAAAAATTCCTTCTTAGATCTAGTAGTTATTTTAAAGCACTAGACTTAATTATCTGACTACCTACTTAGGGTAGTTACTTTAAAATGTCAGCTTATTCTATATCTTTTTAAAAATATCACCTTTTCTTATGCAAAAAGATTTTAAAAGGAGATTATTTTTAGTGTAACAATTTAAACAACAAGATGTTTATAGTTCTGCCATAAGAGCCCTGCAGGCCAAAGCTGAGCTCAGCAGCTGGTTTGCTGTTGTAATTCTCAATGTGTTATTCACCTGAATCACCTACTGAATTTTACTAAATTTACTAATTTTTCTCTCTAGAGAGAGATAAGATGAAGAAAGTGAATGTTGTGAGTTCTGTTGATCCAATTGAACTTTCAGGAACTACAGTTACAGATTTCAGAAATAAATACAAACACAGACATATGTTTGCAATTCAGCATTTATCCAAATATATTAAATGACTTTCCTGGAAGAATAACAACAAAAGGCAGCTAACACTGTGTATGGAATACAAACACTGAAAGAAAAGTGGTGATGAAACTAGAACACAGATCCAAAGGACATGGAACAGATTTGAATTTCATGGCACAAACTTCCCCTGACACTCAGAGACTCAGCCCTGAATATCAAGTACTTAAAATTCAAGTAATCAACAGGAAAAAAAAAAGGAACTAAGTTTCACACTTCTTTTCCTGTTGGAAAGTAAAAGTTAAGAAACAGATGGTCTTTCGTCTTCTGCATTAGAAGATCAGGCCATATCCAGCTTGAAAAGCTTTACGGCAACCATGGGACAGGTAAGTTTATGAAGCAAGAAATATTTGATTGCCCTTTTATTCAAATAAGTGAAGTTCTAGCCCTAGTAAGGTCAATGTGACTTCTGCCAACTGTTCAAGAACCTCTGTTTTACATTTGCTCTAACAATCACTTAGCAGAAATGAGTTAAGCCTTTGGAAGGCCATATGAAATGCAACCTGCCTTATGCCAAGTTCAATAGCAGGCTGGATTTGGGAAGCACCTGCTTCCTCCACTGCTTGTTCTCAGGCAGGCTCAGTGCAACAAGCTCTCAGCATCACCACATAAGAGAAAAAAAACCTGAGCAGTTAGCTGATCAAGCTTCAAAATAAACTTCCTAAGACAGTTTTTTTTCTGGTCTGGTTTTCATTAAAGCTGTACAAACAGCTGGTGTCACAGCTGGGGTGGGTACAGGGCTGTGCAGCATGGAGGTGAGAGGGACCCCCAGGGCTGACATGCTGAAGGTGATGCACGGGACTTGGTGCCCCGTCCTCTGCAATTGCACGGGGATTGCCTAGCCTGTGTTTCTGAAGCTGCTGCCAAGTCAGGGGGCAAAACTAAGGCAGAGCTGCTTTGAAATATCAGACGTCAATTTTTACTACTACTCAATTCTTGAGTGAAAAGACAAACTGCTGTGACTGTTTTCACCTGTTCAGATTGACTAACCTTGCTGACCAGACATTAAAATGATGGCTTCTTTATTGGTAGCAACATCAACAAAAATCCAGAGGACCATACCCTGCCTAGCAGCAGTTGCTAGGGAGCATCAGGTTTTACGTGCAGCATCAGGAACACACCACACAGGAGGCAGAAGGAAAGCTTCCTGCTGCAGCCCAGGCAGGGCTGCAGCAACGTGGTCTGCTGGTGTCCACCTGGCCAGGCTCTGCCTGCTGAGCCTTACCATGCTACTTTTTCTCTACAGCCTTTTATGTAGGAGTTTGTAGGTTTTCCTAACCAACTCTTCCTTTCCAAATTCTGTTGCTGTAATGGAAACAGCACAACTGCAAGCAGCATCAGGAACTGGTACAAGCTTTTTCCTCAGCTTTAGCAAGCGTATTCAGTTCTGTGATGTTGAGGCATGCTCCCAGGAGGCTTGACAAGCATAATGCTGAACAAGTCTGAAAAGTTTGAGAACTATCTAGATTAAGGCTCTCAGAGCTATTAATATTCATGCAACTGATTGAGTATTATAACTCTAGGCAATTTTCTACAACTACCATAGGTCCTGAGGTTGCCTGCTGAATTAGAGTAAATTTTATTGCACAGCACCTTTCTAAGCAACACTGAAGATGGTAATTGAGGAGTCATTCTAGCTGAGGAATTTTTGTTTGTTAAGCTGTTTTCTAGTACTGCTTCTGCTAAGGAGTAATTCTGCAAAATTACGTGTAGTTGTTTGCTTTAATAGAAACAATGAATAACATTACCTGAGCACAGCTGCAGAAAAGATTTAGATATCTTTTATTTTCCCTTCCAAACCTATGAACTTCTGGTTCTAGCCCATTACACCACCTAAGCCACAATAAATACTTACCCTGTGAGTGCTAGAAGGGAATTCATCCTTATTTCCTTCCCCTCATTACATAAATCTGAATGACAAGCTATTTAATCTGGGTAATAGTTAACAGTCTCTGATTGCAGCTGTTAATATTACCCAAAGGAATATCAGCTACTAGTCAAGAAGGCTGTGGTAACACCTTGTTAATGAGAACCATATTTGAGGTTACTTGAGTAATAGTTTGATTTTCATAAACATGTTCATTAAAAAAAACACTTTAATAATGGTAGAGTCAGTGAAGGGTCCAACTATGTAAGAATCCTGTAAAATCTTAGGAACTTATTTGGACTCTCTCCAAACATGCTCGAATTGCCTTCAGCTTTCCCTCTTGGGCAGCTGAGTCTACTTCTTTCTTCTAGTAAGCAACTGCTTTGAGGCTGGTTTCTTTAATTAAAACTTTTAAAGCACTTTATATGCATGATATAGCCTGCACAGGAGCACTGTCTCTGAAAGTGATGATGACCCTCAGATTAACCCTTTAAAGCACTAGGGAATCACAATTTTCTTTTTATTTCCTCTTCCTTTTCTTTTCCTTTTCTTCCTTGTTGTATTTCAGGAGCCTCTTTCCTGTTGATGCTTGGAGATTTCCAGCATTTCCTTTCTGGAAAGGGACTTTATGTTGCACTGCTAACATATCTGAGACAGAATGTAATAATCTGAAGGAATTGCTCATGATAGCAATTGTCAGGGGTCAAATGCCTCCTCTTTTCTGAGTTTCCTTTTTCTGTGGAAAAAGATAGTATTGAACACAAATTTATGGCATCATTTTTTTCCCTGAACTAGACTCTTCCATGGGAGCCTGTTTAGCTCCCTATGCTACTGTCTCTGGAAAATTTTGTGTCACTTGCCTAGAGCAAAAGTATGCTCTGAAGAAAGAACGTATCTGCAGCCATCTGCCTGGCTCCTGAGGTAATGTCTGCTGGTTCTGCCTTTGAAAAGCAAGTTTGGGAATCCTCTTTGTGAAGCTGGGCTCCTGGAGACAGATATTGTCATTGTTTAGTGTTTCCTACCTGATGAATGTTTCTGTTTCCTAATGTATTTGGTTGCTTTTGGACTTAATGTGATAGGGGTTTATCTGATGAGAAAAGGCATTTTCTAAAAGAAGCCAGAGAGGGTAGCACCACAGTTGAAACCTGCCCTGTAGAAGCTGCTCTTCATTATATGTTAATGACTACCTGTTAAATTGTTGCTAATTTAATGGAAAATTATCCCAAAGAGCCCCAAGTAAGTGTAAAATGTTTAACCTCGTTGTCTATGCGTTCTTTCTAGGGGCCTGGATTTATTTAGCTGAAGTTAAATAGAAGAAGGGTATCAGCATGACTGGCTAACCAAAGCCATTATTTTGGATTCTACTATTAAGAGATAGTAATATTAATCTTTTCCACAAGATTTGCCAAATCTATTTGTTTTAAGACTATATTGTACAATCCTGTGTGACTGCTATGTCTTGATTTTTTTTTTAGTATACAACTAAGTAGTCTAAAAGTTTCTCTCTCTCTTATTTATATATATACATACAGAAAAAGAAATATTATTATTGAAACACAAGTAGTTAAATTAAAGTCTGTTTATTCTGAAGCAGCATAACTACAGAAACTTAACTATATTTTATTCGGTCACAGGAGAGTTTGATTTGCTTAGATACAAGTAAGAACGAACTATCAAGTGAAAGATAACAACACAGGATACAAGTTACTAGCTGCAGAGCATGCAAAGCAACTGAAACAAAATTCTAGGCTTATCTTCATTTGTCAGTATTTTTGATTGCAAAATGTAATCTCAGAAAAACCTCAAAGTCCGGAACTGTATGGGATACTGTTGCCACTCCATGGTAGTATTAATAGCCTAATTCAAATAAATTGAGAGCTGTCCCTCTCAGGCTTTGAGAAAGTGCCTTTACTCCCATTCTACTGACTTTATTAGATTGGAGAACATAGTGCTGATTGCCTATAACTTCAGTGTCCCATTTTATAGCTAGATAATTACAATCAAAAGTAGAAATGGTTTCAGAAACTTTGATTGACGAGAATGCTGTGTTGTCTGTTACAGTTAGTGATTATTCTCTGCATTAGCTGAATACATGACTCCAACATCTTTTGCTCCTTAAGATTTTCTTCTTTACATCTGTGTAAACCTTTCTGGTTTATAAAATATAACTGTTGGGGGTGGGGTGGACATGCTGTTAACAGCCAAAGGAAGAAGGCTGAACAAAATGTTAATTATACTGGAGAGTAGGACAGCACCAGGGAGTATTTGAAATAAATCTGATTATCTATAGTTCAACTTTAAGTCAAAGCATGAACCTTAAATTTTGTAGAACTACCTTTGGAGATGTGGACAACAAAGCAATGAAATTTCAGAGGGGGAAAAAAAAAAGTAAAGATGAGCTTTGCTATGGCTTGGAGTTATTCAGCACTAAGACCAATCTGTAGCAGAAAACAGAAACGTTACTGAAAACAGCTTTCCATAGTGGTTTCTTATGAACTGCTGTTTAATTGTATTATAAATAGTTTAAACATTACAACTGTGACTCAGTTAATTTCAATACTAGGGGATACCTTATTAGGATTTGCTGTTACCAAACCTGCATTGCTTACCATGACAGTTAGACTACCATGGCTAAATGTAGATTATAGAAGAAAGGTGCTAACACTTTCAAGTACACACTTAGAAAAATACTACAAATAGGCTGATGTTTTGTAAACTCTTGGACTTGACAGAGGTAAGGAATAGATAGTCTCCCGTGGGAATTTTCTGTGCTCCCTCTGTGTCTCTTAAAGAATGAAGTACTTGCTCTTAGCTAGATATCTGAGCTCTCTTTCTATTACTATTAATTTCAGGTCCAACAGCAGCAAGAGACTGACAAAGTTTAATAGCAACAAACTGTCAGGCAATATGTTTTGCCAATATGCCGATCTGTACTACCCTTGCTATTTCTGCCCTGACTTTTCCAGCGTAATTTAATTTCAAACAAGTTAATTTTAAACAAGGTTCTAGTGCTAGTTTAGCATTGCTGTAACTATGGCCTTAGTGGATCTGACAAACTCTGTGTTTTGGTGTGGATTTGGAGAATGGTTGAAAATCCATTATTTTGAGTATGTTATCAGGTGTGTTAGTAGTAGGGATGGAGTTAAATGTCTGCCTACAAGATTTCTAAGATCGGAGACCTGAGCCTGCAGTTTGGGATAGGTCAGGTCAAACTGGAGCTCAGTTTCAAATATTTCACAAAATCCAGTGTTTTTGTTTAAAGTCATGTCTTTTAAAAGTGCAAGAAAAACCCCATTAACATTCTTGTATTACAAGCAAACTGAAGTATCAGTATGTAGGACACTTAGGCCAGCTCTATTTTAACTCGAGTTATATTTGCATTAAGCTATATCCAGACACTCAAAGGCAATAAACTCTATTGTTAAAACTAGTATATTTATATAGACAATCTTTAACCAATCTTCTCACTGTTTGCATTGTTTCTCTCTTAAGTTACTCCTGCCAAAACTATTACAGAACTTAAAACAGAATGAGCAAAAATGGAGAAATGAGATAGGGAAAAAAATCCCAAAAGGTCTTGCAATGTATCGCCTCTATAAAAAAAATGAGGCCGTTTCCCTGAGTCAGGGTAAGAATTCACAAACCATTTCTGATATGATATTAGTGCTATGATATTTATAAGTAGATGTCCATGGCAAAGGATGATGTTGTCACCAAGATCTGTGGTTTGAGAGTGAAATTCCTTATGGATGAGATCATCTATACTATCAGCTTCCTGAGTTGGTGCTGTCAAAGCCTCATCCTTTACCTTTCCTTGCAGCCTGATCCTGACTCTGCTGTAGTTATGTCTGGCTAAACTTGATCGATGTTGGTTGCAGTAAATTTACTCCCTTTGTCTCCCAAGCAGGGAGGAGGCTTGGGAAACAGGCTTCAGTTATTTGACTGCATCCATGAAAATTTGCCTTATCTATCTTGCAAATTTCTTCTCTCTTTCCCAGACTTTCTATCTGCAACTGGGAAGTGTTAGGCTGTTACACCTCTTGAGATCTTGGGTAGCACTTTTTTTTCTTTACAAGTTCCTTTCACTGAAATATAAAATTTGCGTATTAACTCTGCTTGAGCTCAGTTTGTCCAGGAGGCTCTGTTTCCTATAGGAATGATGAAAAAATATTTTAACCTTTGTTTTCTCCTTCTCACTTCTCTTCTAGCTTCTACATTTTGTTTGAATGCAATGGGTTCTATCTACAACCATGATCAAGCCTAAATCTGGTGCAACCTGCTTGCACACAGCTTTACAGTACTCAGTAAAATCACTGGAGAAACATGAATTATGCCTTACCAGTGACTCTAAAAACGTTCTTGAGTAGAACAACAGGAAAACACCAGCTGCTGGGAGAGAGAAGGTTTCAGTTCCATCATGTAGGGTATTTAAAATGACCTTCCCAAGGTCATTTGTTGCAAATTAAAGGTAGAACGAACTGTGACTTTGCTGCAAGGGTGCCTATAAAAACACAGGGAGCTCCTTGCTGCTTTACTTGAAGTCTGTCATATCCTTACATAAAGCAGATAGCTAGGCTGTTGCCACCAGAAGTGGCGGCAGGAGATCTGAATTAGATTTAATATGAATTTAATATTAGATTTAATAGGTTCGGACAACCTATGTGCAACATAAGCACTGGAGCTAGCAGGGTGAAATTTGAGACAGATGAATCAATCTGTATTTCACCATAAACAAAAAGCATGGCTCTACTCTCTTGTCACTTACTTATCTTGCTCATTTTGCTGCCTTTTGTCTGCTCTTGATGTTTTTTTCCTTCATCCAGCAGAACATGCTGTGATTAAGACAGCTGCTGAGCTGGCGTTCCCCGCTCCATTGCCTGCTGCCTCTTACACCTGCAGCACAACAGCATGGCTTCCCCATAGCTCTGGCTGTGTTTGGCGGGAGGGGGATCAAAAACATGGAGAAGCACAATGCTGCAAGCCAGGACTTTGTGTCCTCTTCACAGGAGTCTTCCTAAACTGTCAATTTCTCGGGCAGCAAGTCTGCCTCAGGAACCTTTCCCAGCACAGGCCCCTGACACGTGTGCATCACCTGTGACCATAACATGGGCTGCCTGCCTCTCCTATCCCAAACCCTGACACATAGAGGCTCATGTATAGGCAGGTTAGAGAAGCTGAAACATCCAATTGAGACAGCATTGTTTCCATTCTCACTTCTGCAGGCAGTGTGATGCACAGCACTACAAGCCATGAGGATTTGTCTATCTCTAAACACTCTAGTTTTTAAATTCACATCCTTAGGGTTTTTAATTGCATTAGTCAGAATGAACTAAACCTTGTGCAGACCTCCTTTAGAGTAAGCTTCACCGAGGTCCAAGTGGTCCCCCACAAAGAAATTATTTATGCTTCCCTTTATCTGCAAACAGCAAGCTTACAAAATTTATCATAGATGTCTGATCACACCAGAAATATGGGTAAATGAATCAGATTGTTCAAATGGTGGTTTAGTGCTTGAATTTGTTCCCTTCATTTGGTTATTCCACCTTATTGTACTATGATATACATCTGAAATGATATAAATAATACAGGGTCAGCTTTCCTCTATAATAACAATTTTGTTGCAGATTTGTTACTAATGCGTGTGCCCTCTCCTGGATATCTCACGTTTTCAAACGATCATCTAATTTTTCTGTGCCTTTTAGCATGTAATTTTTTCAGTTACCAAGGTTGGGGAGAATATTAAATGTATTTCAATGTAGTTTTTCTCATATATGCAGTATTTCTTCTATGTGCATTTCAAGTGTACAAAAAGAATGATAAAGACTGCAGCCTTGCCATTAAGCTTAATACCAACTTCTGGTACAGATGGTAGCCCATCAAGATTAAAAACACAACAGAGAGAAAATACATGCAGACAGTCAGCAGGTATCCTTTCAGCCTCTAGACAGTGCCTAAAACCAATGTTTTCCTAGCTCTGTCGTTATTTCCTGCACAGTAATAATCTCTAAGAAATTGTGGGGTTTTTTTTGCTTACTGGATTGTATGTTGGAGACAATGCAGTTCACCTTAAAATAGTTCAATGATTTATTTTTAAAATAATTTAAACTGAAACTGTATGTGTGGTGGCATTAGAATCTGACACACGAGTGTTAATCTCCCTGCTTAGTTCTGCCAATGCATTGATCTGCAGTATAACTTCTATTTTTATCTCTACTGTTTGAAGTACAGTCAGTCATGACCACAATTCCATTAAAGACTAGGCACTGAACTATTTTAATCTGTGACTAATAAAAAATTGCAACATTTTTATTAAGTCTACATGCAGTCTCATCACTATCATCAGTGCCGTCAGAGTAGTGACTTTCTGTTTCAAGCGATGCGTCTGCCATTGTCAGTGATCTATGCTGATTAGACAGCCAACTTTTTCCTTCACTCCCAAGTAATATGTACTCAGTATAACTGTCTCAGATTATGTTTGATCTATGTGTAAATCTACTACTCAACTGGGAGACAGAGAATGTCAAAATGAAATGGAAAAGCAGAATAAGGCATGTGCTCAGGAAATAGGAACTAGTAACCCGTTGATGTGGACAAAGTCTGAGGAGAGACATCTCTGTTCGCTTAGGTCAAGAGGCAGAAATCCATAGTGCAGATGTAAAAGTTCTAGTACTGCTATTTCCTTGGTAGCGGGCAAAAAAAAAACCAAACCAAAAACGAGCACACGTGCTTTTGTAAACTTAGAGAAAAAAACCTTACCAAAATGGAAATACTGAAATTAGATTGTTGATGCACATTTAATTCCTGCCTGCTCCAGGAATATAAAGTTTAAATAAATTAACTGGTTTCGTATTTATCTATGTATTTATTGCAGAGCTGCTTTGCCGTTCTTTGGGAAAGGTGAGTGATGCTCTGTGAGGAAATGAGGTTTGCTAGGGAAGGAGGCTGCTGTCCGCATAAGTATCCCCTGCCAATTTGCAGCAAAAAGCCTAAATTGGGCAGCAGCTGAGGCACAGAGCTAGGATAGAGAGGATCTGGCTGTATAAAGAGTGAGTGTTCCTCTGCTATACTGTCCCAGTGGGGATAAGGAAGAGGTCTGAAGATTCAGGTGAGCTCAAACCTGAATGTTGGTAATACATGGGGAGAGAGAAATTGGGAAAAAGGTGTTATGGGAAAGGGTGAAGAAACATCAAGCGTGAAATGTTGGAGAATAAGAGGCAGTATTTAAACTGAATATCAGACAGGAAAAAGACAGTTGGCAATCAGGAAGCTTTCAGCATGGCTAGATAGTTCCTGGCCCAGAGCTGGCATGGGGTCAGTGCAAAGCAGCTAGCACTTATCTGCAGTTTGCTTGGGAGAAACATTAATGTGGCAAAGACTAGCACTCAAAAGGTTGGAGATGCCAGACCTCAGTTACATGAGTAACCTTAATTTTGCTCTTGTGTATGGTTTTATGAGTAACGTGATCAAATAACACTTGGTTGGGTTTTTGGTTTTTTTTCTCTCCCAGAGGGCCTCAGCTTTTCTTGGCGTGCAAGCTGGAATGCTGCGGGCAGCAACGCACTTAATGAGTGGCAATTAAGTATTTTATTTTTTCCTTGTATTCGACAGTGTCCTATCTCGTGTATCGCGTAGTAAAGAAACCTTGGAGGCTCTCCTTTAACAGCAACGACTCTGATAAGCGTGAGAAGCTCGCGTGCCTACTACTATTTTTTTAACCCGTAGGAGAGCAAGGCCCGTGTAACCATTACGCAGATGACTGCGGCGGAGGCGTCCAGAGAAGCCCGCGCACAGCACGGCTGCTGCTAAGGACGCCCGCGGCGGCGCTGGCTCGGGCGCACGTGTGCGCGAGCCAGGGCTTCGCGCCCTCCGCGCCCCTGACGTCACGGGGGGCAGCCGCGACCGCCTCCCTCCCTCCCTCCCTCCCTCCCTCCCGTCCCAGGGCGGCGCGCAGCGGGAGACGAGAAGGGCGGGCGGAGCGCGCCGAGGCCGTTGACTGCGGCTGCGCGCGCGGCCGCCCCCTTGTCCCGGGCTGAACCATGCCAGCCGCGGCCCTACCTGCTCGGCTCCACCTTGCCCTCCTCCGGCGTCATCGCCCCGCGCCGGCACAGGGGCGGGGCCTGTTGCCGGGTTACGGCTGTCATCCGCGCGCGCCGCCGCCGTGCTCGCTCGCTCTCTCGCCCGCCCGCCCGCCCTCCCCGCCCCCTCCCGGCGCCGCAGGAAACGAGCGGATCCCGGGGCGCTGCTGCCTGCCACCCCCCAACCCCCGCGCCCGGTCCCCTGGCCCGGCCCTGCCGCGCCGCCCAGCGCCCCGCGCCGCCACTCCCACATGCCGGAGAGCGGAGCGGCCGTGGCGCCGAGCCCCGCCGCCCGGCTGCCCCGCGCTGCCCGGCTGGGGCCCTAGCGGCCCCACTCCGCCGCTGGAGCCGGGGCCCGGCGGCGCCCCCAGTGCATGAGAGGGAGAGCCAGGCGGGGGCCGCGGCCGGAGCCACTCGCCTCCCGGCCGGCGGCGGCACGGGGACCGGCCCGGGGGGCAGCGAGGGGCGGCGAGGCGGCGGCTCCATGTGAGAGGACGCGGCGGCGCACCTGAGCCGCGCCGGGACAAGCCGCAGCCGGCGCGGAGGAGCGGGCCCGGTGCCCGGCCCCGAGGACCTACCTACCTGCGGCCCGCCCAAGGGGGGCTGGACCCGCCCGGCCCCCGGCGGCAGCCCCGGGGCAGGGGGCAACGGGCCCTCTCGCGCCGGCGGAGAGGGGCTCCGCCTCGCCGCCGGCATCACCCCGCCGGCGGGAAGGCGTGCGCGCCGCGAGCAGAGGGGAAGCCCAACGGAGCCCGTCCCGAAAAGTGAGTGCGAGCAGGAGGAGCCGCCGGGGGAGGGGGGCTGGGTGTCCCGGGGCCACCGGCGGAGCTGGCGGGGGGCGCGGCGCCGCCGCTTCCCATGCGGCTCACGTTGTTCGCTGCGCACGGTCTGGTGCCTCGCGGCTGGGCGGCCCCCGCCCCGCTTCTGCCCGCGGCCGGCTGACGAGACGAGGGGGTAGGGTGGGGAGAACCGCCGCCGCGGCCCCCGGGAAGGGCTGAGGTCTCCTGCACAACTTCTGCCGCCCCCATTGTACCCGCCGGGAGTGCCGGCCCCAGCGAACAAAGGCGGCGGGCGGTTAAAGGGCTGGGGACCCCCCCTCCGTCCCCGCCCGTCGGAGCCGAGCGGAACCGCCGGGGCGGAAAGTTGTGCAAGGCTGGGAGCGGAGCGCACGGCCGCGGTCCTGCGAGCAGAGAGGTTTTCAAACACCACCCCCACTGCCCCATCGCGGTTTTTTTTCTTTTTTTCTCTTTTTTTTTTTTGTTTTGTTTTGTTTTGTGGGTTTTTTCTTCCTTTCTTTAAAGGGTTGAGTGGCTCCTAATAGACCCTGTGGCTGCCTCCTGCCTGCTCATTTACATAACACTTGAGTGGAAAATGCTGCTGCTGTTGTCGCTGGAAAACGCTATTTAAGAGTTGCTTTTTCACATCAAGCATTTTTTTTTAAATGCACTTAAAAAGCCAGAAGAAGTGTTGGCTCTTCCTGTTTATCGGAAAAGTTTCTTTTCACGAATCAATTGCTCTTGCTCTAACTTCAGACTTTACTCTGAGGCTGTGAACGGAGGGTCTTGCTTGGGAACAGGATTCTGTTTGCTTGGGGTTTATTTTGCTTTGCTTTTTAGCGTTTCTACTGGGTGCTAATTTCCCTCTGAGACAAAACTCTGGTAGAAGTTAGATCGTTTTAGTAGAGTGTCTTAGCTTGCTCTTAACTGAAGAAAACAAGGCCACAGTAGTTAATTGGGGAAGGAATATTTGTGCCAGTCAGTGTTAAACTGTACTGCTCAGGAGTTAAAGTTTATATAACAGTTTGTTAGATATGAACACGATCCGCTAAAAAGTGAAGAGAATAGGTCGAATGTCGCTAATTTGATGAGACGCTGTTCAGAGAGAGATCCAGAAATCGTAACTGGGTGAAAACTCTTGTCTGCATGAGTTTGGCCTCTATGCTGATTCTTCTGCACATCTCATTGAAGTCTAGAAAGACTTGGAAGGAAAAGGTAGTAGGACTTGTCTGATTTTTCATTAAAAGAAGAAAAAACAGTTTGTGAACGTCCTGTGAGTCAGTTGCCAGGGTCTTGCTCTTCTGCATTTTCTTTACCCGGTGGAATTGAAAGTAAAGTAAAATCTAGCAGAAATGTATAGCGACTGAAGGTCTAAAATATATGCGTGTGAATGGAAAGCTGTACTCCAGAATTCCAGCAATGTGTGCTGGCTCTGTGCTTTAGCTTGTTTGTGCTGCGCATTTGAGAGTACTTACAGTCTGTTTCCCAACCACATATGTACTTGTCTGTTCCACCCAGAAAGAGACAGCCTCTGAAAACTTAAGGGAAAACATAGACATCAGTAGGAAGTTCAAAGGTGGCTGGGGCACCTGATATTTTGCAGTTTCTTTTTGAGACCAAGAATACTGACAGGGAGGAAGACTATTTTTTTTTCAGACAAAAATGCTCTGTATGTTAAACTTCCTGTCATTGCTGATGTTTTTTGAAAAGGGGGGTAAAGAAGTTGAACTCTCCATTAAGTTCAGTCTTTGATTTCTTTTGCCTCAGAACTAGGAGCTCAGGAAAAGAAATTGCATTCTCTTTAGGCCATAGTATTAAAGAGGTGATCAATGCTATGTTATATTTAATATCTACAAGGAGCTAAAAGGCACTATGTGCTTCTGATACAGTGACATTTGCTTTTATGTCACTTCCTGGTTCCAAGCTTAAATCTACCCTATCCCACTTCATCATCATCCAGTTGTTTGTGGTAGCCTTTTGGTTTTGGTTGTTTGGTTCTGCCTTTTGATGATACTTGGGCTTTCTTGTTGGTGTTCCAGGTTCATAAATATCTCAAGAAGATGTATCACTTGAGGTTGTATTGTCAAGGTTTAAGTATTTCCTCCTATTACAACTTAGACTTGATCTATGTAGTTCTTTCATCTGAGCTGAATAATTTACTATTACAGCAGTATCTGTTTGGAAACATAAATGTTTATCAGATAGTATGTAAATGTCAGTTGCATTGACTGTTAGAGAAGCTTTTATAAAAAGTAACTTTTTAGTTTAGGGGAAGAAATCATTTTTATCTTCAGACTTTTAGGCTGACAAATTAACTCTCCCTCATTATGTACACACGTGGTACTTTGCAAAAGTTTTGTTAATTACTTCAGTGGAATTTGTTGTCTGCAAATCAGTAAAATAAAGGAATGATGTGTGATGATTTAGGCCTGGCAATGTTATTAAACAGAGAGGAATGCTATTCTTCTGTCTCTTTAAAGTAAACTAAAGTTAGTTAAGTACCTTTTGGTTACCATTTTTAAATTCAGGCTGTATTTAACAGACATGCTTAGTCTTCTGGATCTTCTTCTGAAGAACGGATGCTTGCTGATGGACTATAAGTACGTTACATATTAAATAAAGCTAACATAAAGACTCTATCTGCAGAGCAGCTTCAATCTTCTCTTGTGTGGGCTGTTTAACTGTCAACTAAGCCCCACCCAGGCGCTCACTCACTCCTCTTAGGTGGGACAGGAGACACAATTGGAAGGATAAGAGTGTCAAGACTCCTGGGCTGAGATAAAGAACGTTTAATGGGTAAGCAGAGCAAAACGAGGAACTCATTGACTACATCCCATCATCAGGCAGATGTTCAGCCCTCTCCAGGAAAGTAGGACTCCGTGAGGTGTAGTGATTACTTGGGAAGACAAATCTAATCACTCTGAGCATCCCCCAGCTTCCTCTTTGCTTCCCCCAGCTTTTATTGCTGTGCATGACACCATGTGGCTAGGGATATCCCTTTGGTCAGTGAGGGTCAGCTGTTCTGTCACCTCCCAACTTCTTGTGCACCCTGAGCCCACTTGCTGGTGGGGTGAGGTGAGGAGCAGAAGAAGCCTCGACTGTGTAAGTGCTACTCAGTGATAACTAAAACATCTCAGTGTTATTAACGCCGTTTCCAGCACAAACCCAAAACACAGCACCATACTAGTTGCTGTGAAGAAAATCAACTCTACCTCAGCTAAAGCCAGTACAACTGTTTATATCAGGTAATTCTTCAAAGAGATGTTGGGAATTATGTGTAATTGCTCTTGAAAATTATCTTCCATGACGGAAAGTACTGTGATTTAGTGAGTTTGTGGAAACCGATGGATGATCTGTACTGAAATGCCCTGTGTATTCACAGGATAGACTAAATCAGTTTACCAAGATCACTTTCATGGACTTTAAAATAGTCTCTTGCTACAGCAAAGACTACAAAGGCTGAAAATATTTGTCTGATGACCTAGAATCATGTCAGCGCTGACATCAACTTATTGTTAACAAACTCTTGGTCTTGCTTTTGTGGTGGTGTGGCCGCTGGTTATGACACAGGCTGTTCTGGCTTAAATTAACGGTTGGCGTAGCCCTGTGTTTCAAGTCTCAGTGGTCTCTAGTGGGTATCTGTGAAGGACTGTAGGCAGCACTGTGTGCTTACATGTCCCTGTCCCAGGACACTGCTGGTTGCTGTCAATGTGTACTTTAGGACCGTGTAATTTCTTTGCATTTGGCAAATCTTAGTGGTTTCCTCTTGGGTCAGTGTATTTGGTGACTTTGAGTGAAGAGTGGACAATTTACTGCTTAGTGACTTGTTTTGAAGGTACAAGTTTTAAGCTGTGTTGTATGCTTTCTAATTCCTTTGTGAGGACAGAGGAAGAAAACTTGCTCCCTGTCCCCCCCTCGCCCATCACAGTTTTGGCTTCAACAGGAAACGAAATTCGGTTCTTAAGCTTTCACTTTATATAGATTATGGGTGAAATAATGAAGTAATAATTTTTAGCTCTGTTCTGTGATCAGACAGAATCAGTAAATAAACACAACTGCTTGATTAGGCACTTAAAGTACACATTTGCTTTTCTCCTTTGAGAACTTTGCATATACAAGATGGTTTTTTTTAGCTCTAACAAATAGGAGAGGTATTGCAGCTCCCTGGTGAAGGGAACATTTCTTGGGCAGGGAGAATGGTAACAATTATCCTGTTGCAATGATGTAAATACTGCCTAGTTCTTTCCCCCAGTGGTTCTGATCAGCCACTCCAGGGTTCATCCTGTATTGAAGCATATATTGAATTTAAGCATTTCTAATAGGTCCTTGCTGGTTTTTTTTTGCCAGTAATGTGGATTTATGTCTGTAAGCACATCTACTTACAGCCCATGTTTCTGAAGTTTATGCTTAAAAAAAGCCTATTAACTAGGACAGAGGTGTGTTTTGTTTTCCTTTTGTTACTTTGAAAGAGCAGATGAAAATAATTTGTTTGAAAACATAGTGCATATATATTACATGATAATTTAGTTTGTAAGGCCAAGTACTTAAAACGTAAGAAATGTCAAAATAGAAAGGAACTACTGCATTTAATCTTGTTTATGTTAACTGTGACAAAAAGTACCTGATTGTCTCTTCAAGACGGTTCATCTTTGCAAAGTAGACACATCTTTATTTTTCAATACCTCTTCAGTATTTTTTCTCAGTATTCTCTGAAGCATTTGCAGTTATTTTTACAAGGGTTAAACAATGTATTTTTTTTTTCCCATAAAGTCGTTATTAACATACCAGCAAACATCTCTTCTCCTTTGCTGGGGCAATTAAAGATGTTACCACCGGATACAGAATACAGCATCCACAGCTTGGCTTGGTAGGAGGAGAGATGTGTGACAGTTCTTATTGTCCAAAACTAGCTTGCTTAGCTCAGATAAGCATTGCTTGTATTTTGAGCAAAGATGTTTGGTTCTCCACTGGAGGATGAGGGGTGTTAGTGTGTGCGCTTTTGCTGGCACAATTCTGATGTGATGGTGTCAGCAGGTGTATGTTCACAAGTAGTTTACGAGAGCAAGATTTGCTCTCAAACAGATCTTTTTCCATCCTAAATTCCTCCAACATGATCAATCGTGGTTGTTGCAGTACAAACTAGTAAAGTTTGTGTAGTTTTTGACCAACCACAAATAGGGCCTCAAAATGGATAAGGATGAGATGTTTTAATCCTTCTTGTTGTTTTCAGTTTTGGCTGTAATTTAGAGTTGTACCAGTACAATACATTTTGCAGTGCTGTTTGCCTCAGCTTGTGTTTAAAAAAGGAAAAGTGATTTCCCTTTAGTAGTCCCACAAAAGATTGAGGGTGCTGTCTGGATTTTGTAACTCCAGTACATTGGGATGCTGCTGATTAACATTTTGATGTGTCCTGGATGCCATGTGGGCATGGGGTCATTGGGATGTTGGGAGGGGGAAGGTAATGCATTTCTTGAAATGACTTGATCTGTGATTGTAATTGGTCACAAGAGACACCTTTTTACCAGCTACAGTGTTAAGAAAGCCTGTAGTTAGGTAGTGGATGACTAAGATAGCCTAGGTGAATTTAGCTTATCTTCTGTCTTGAAATTAGATGGCTGCTGAGAGATGGGTCTAAGATAGTTCAGATTAAGTAGTGCTTCCTTTTTAAAGACAGACTATTTTAAGTTGTCCAAAATTTGAATGTTTTGAAGTGCTTGCTTTCTTGAACATTTCACACTAATGTGGATAGTGTGAGCTTCCTTGTTGCTTCTCTGGAGAAGCAGTTGTAAGTGTATGAGCTCTTCAGCATGGCCAGGCTGAGGTGAAGTGTACTTAGAAGGGAGGACATACTGCTGAAGCAACACTTTATGAGCACAAGATTTGCCTCTTTACCAGGGCAGGAGGGCTATCCACAGGTGAAGCTGAGAGGTATGTGTGTGTGCTGTGGAGTTGTGGAGAAGGGGGACATTAGCGCGTTACAATGGCTTCCTCTAAACTCTTCATGAACCTTATTGATGAATTTTGATGCTGCAGTGTCCTGTGTCATAGTCATGGATTCCTTCTTTCCCTTCCTTGGTCCCCTTCTTTACTCAGGGGTCTCTCTTTGGAAATTAGAGACCTGAACTGATTCTGGGATAATTGTTACGCTTGTTCCTAAATTCTTTTCTTAGTTCTGCAACCCTTTGGTCCACTGCCAAAGCTTGTTATTCTCCCTCTTCAGCACTTATTCCTTTAGAACTGTCACTCTGGGTGACTGGGAAAGTGGGAGGAGACTTGATGTGATACAAGTTAGCAGATGCTTCTCTTGTGTGTTCCCTTGCTGGGATTATCCAAGGATTTAAGGGTGGTGGCTGAGAACTCACTGCATATGGAGTGTTGGGGGTTCTTTTTAATGGATTGAAGTACTTCAGAACTGATTCATGCAGAGTCAGGGTTACTCAGCTGGCAATAGCTTTGAATTTCTTAAAGACAGTAACTGCAAACCCAGGATGTGTGTTGTTGATGGTATCTGCTTGACTCTGCGCTGTTTTGACTGGCGTAATGTCTTTACTGCACAGAAGCCGGTGAATACTTTCAGAGCACATGTTTTTCAAGATAAAGCCTATCGTTGTTCCTCTAAGGTGAAACTTACATTTAGATCTACTGTATCATACAGGATCTGCCTGTGCTCAAAGTGAGTTTGCTGTATTACAAACTGCATATGAAAGGATATTGTTCTCTACGTAAAATATATTGTATGCTTTATAGGATATATTGCATGTCCTTGTATAGCTGCAGGAATAGAAATAGTCACAATGTTTTCAGAAGGGAACAGACTACTTCAGGACAAGCTACTTGTCTTACTAAGTGGCTGACAAGCCCAAACACCACAAGCCAAAGCCAGTGAGGAAGAAAAGGTTCCGAGCTCTTCCCTAACTTCCCTTTTTAGGAGGGTAAGCTGCACAGCATGTTCCCTGGTGAGTGCAAGCCTTTCAGTGTTGTAGCATAGCTCATGCTTGAGAAGTTGCTTGCTAGCTGTTGCAGTAATTGCAAAATGTAGCATTCAGCATTTCTTTGCTAGTCTTGACAATAGTGGGTATGTGCTTTTGTTGATTTCCTCATGGCCTAATAAGGATGATTTTTAAAATAATGTTTTCTTCAGTGTTCAAGGCCATAACCACTTAATGATAACCAAAACTACAACTTTGGATTCGGGCCTCTCTGAAGAAATGTTACTTGTTTTTTGTGTTAAGTGGGGTCCTATGTAGCTGACATGGTTTTCAGTCTCTGTTGAAGACAGGATGTCTACACCTTTGCTTTACCAAATGCAGTACCTTTGCTAAGCAGTGTGACTTGAAGCCCTGAGCTTGGGTCAGGTATTCAGTAAACCTGCAGTTTGCCAGGAGTTCCTACTTTCCCTTGCTGTTTATATCTTGTCATGTTGTTTTAATTCCTGCAATGATACTCAAAGCAAGAGATCTTCTAGCACTATAGACCAGGGCCCTGAAACTGCGATCCTGGACATACCCTCTTCTAAGTTACTTCTAATGTTTGTTTCCAAGGTCTGTTGTGGTAGTTTTGTCTGTTGTTGCCAGAGCTGATTAATATGTCTTCAGATCTGTGGCATCTCTGTGAGTGGGTGGATCACTGCAAAGACAGGTAACTTTTTCTTCACTGCAGATTACAATAGTGACAGTTTTTATGGATCTCAAGGGCATCTTCAGCATCCTTTAAATTGTCCTAAGGGAAAGTTTCTGTGTATTTTTTTACTGAGAAACTTTTGACACTTTCTCCAGGTACCTAGAGAGCAGACCCTGTTGCATATTTCAGCAACATGGAATTTGAAGTAATCAGTTTGTTTGGGGCACTGTGTTTAGCAATGGCTTTTCTCCTAACTTGCCACTTGTTGCAAGAGTCCTGAGGGAGGAAGACAATGATTCAACCTGCTATACTTCCTCCCGCCCCAGACTTCCCGCTTGGTGCAGATTTGAGAATCACTGTGTAGCTAAGAGAGGTGCAGAAGTATATCCTTGTGACAAGCCTCTGGTAGAGGGGGATAGTTGCACCGCTCCATGTTCTTGGTGTCTTAGGTATGTTACCTGCAGTAGCAGGTGGACTCTGACTGTGCTGTCACTGATCCAGTTAAGAGATAGACTTAGTCACTGTTTGACTCCCACCTTGCTGGGACTTGCCATGGACTTGCTCTGCACTACCAGCTGTCCTTGATGTCTGCTTTGTGTTCATGAAATCTGACAGGAACAGCATGCAGGCTTTGCTAGCCCCTTCATAACACAGTAGAAATTCTGACTATGTTTTGACGTTGTGTGTCTTCCAGGAAGTGATAATGTGTGTGAAATAGGTCCTACCAAGAATATCTTATGTGGATCTAATAGACAGGTGTCTGAACTTTCCATTTTTCAAACCTGTAATACAGAAGTGTGTTTGTGTTAACGACCCAGATTGTCTCCGTAATGGCAGTTTCTTAGCTTGTCTAGATGTTTAACTTAATTCTGAAAGTTTTACATACCTGAGAGTGCACTAAAACTAGAGTGATTCTTAGACATGGCTTGCTATAGAAAAACAGCTTTGACATTTACAATTGTATTTGATTTGTTTCCAGGACATATTGTTTATTCATTTTAGCTTTTGCGTTGCATTCCCACCTTTATAGCTTATTGCCATGGTAGATCTTGCAAATTGTTTTGTTGTTATATGTCCTTTAAATGCTGTTATCTGTGATTATTTTGAAAACAAATAATTCCTGATATGCAACAGAAAAGAAGTGGACTGATAGAAAATGATCGAGGGTCAAACTTCAGCTCAGCCATTACTGATGTTTGTCTGTACCTGGCAGGAGCACTAGATAACAATATGATTCAGGAGCACAGCCAGGGTTTTTTGTTTGAAAGGTAGAGGTGGGTCGAGCCCCATGTCATGGGGTGGTTGTGTGACTGGTTAGAGGAGGTACATGCAGTGGTTGCTGGCTGCCCATGTAGGAGGTACGCAGTCATCCTGCTTAGCTTGTCTGTTGTTTACATGGGCTGTGGGAACCTTTCAAAGAGGTGCTGGGAATGACTGGAAAAACAAAAGCTTGTTTGGTGGCACAAAAGAAATGGTAACATTTTGGTCCTTCCCATTCCTATTGTTTGTTTACACTGCAGTGTGGTGGGAACAAAATTGATTGCGTAGGTTAGGCATGACCTAGCATAGATTAAAAAAGAGAAACTTAAAATTGAAAGTTTACCCTTCCTTTGTGAAATCTTTTTTTAACTTTGCAAAGATTGAGAGTTCCTGAGATATTATGTTCACTTGTCATTTATGGAGTTGTCATTTCATACTGCATTTGACCTGCTTAGTTGCCTGCTGCTTGCAAACAGCTTCCCCTCACCCCAACCCCTTCCCATGCTTAGCTATTGGATTAATCTGGCTTTTTGGTCAATAATTTTGTACTATTGGTTTTCTACCATTTTAATTCTCTGAATTTAAGTGAGAAGGGACCAAAAATCAAATTGGGTTGGCTCAATGTGACATGGGATGTGCATTGGCATTGGCACAGGGAATACATAGCTGGTAGAAGATCCTTTGGATGTTGTTTGGCTGTTAGGTCAGCTCAGCTGTGCTGTGAAACATTAAGGTTACGGTTCAATGATCTGCTGAAGTGATGTGGAACATGTGCTGCAATGAGAAGGGCTGATCTTGCCCCCAGCACTCCTCTGTCTCCCCTTCCCCTTTATTTTACCTTTTGTGATTGAGCTGTCCACTTGTCAAATCCAGCTGGATATAAACCAACGTGAGTGCTTGTGCTGCCTGACTTGACCTATGAAGGTAAAGAGAGAGTGGGATTGCCTCTTCTAACAGCAAGACATATTCAAATAATCTAAAAATACTTATACTCCATACACTAAACTGCAGAAGTCTTGTCATATGTATCATACTGTAAACTACATGCACGACAGAACCACACTCAACTACTACTACCAATTCAACCTACAAAACTGAGCATGCACTTGATCTTCAAAGGTTTTTCCCCAGAGTTCTCTTTGTATCAGAGACATAGCTGTGCCAATCTGGACAAACTAATCCTTTTATTCAGTAGAGCTATATTTAACACTGTGATCAAAGCTACAGCATGCAGAAATATTAGTATTCAAATCTGTAAACCACACGGGAAACAAATTGTTCTATGAGCAATTTGAGCTAACCAAATCTAGTTTTCTGTGGATTTATATCCTCTGCTTCTGTATCCCACCACCGCAGTGAAAGAATCCTCATTACTGTCCTATTCTGTGACCTCCCTTATCACAATATGTTCAGATCCTGCAGCCTGACTAGTCTGCTATCACCCAACTTTTTTTTGGTGGGCTAAAGACAGCACGTGCTGTGACTATTGCAGAGCTGTGTGTATGGTTGCTAGCTACTGCCAAAGAGAAAAAAAAATATTCAAGAATTCTACTGATTATAGAACTGAGAGTTTAACTTTTCTGCTATTTGTTCTGCCTGTTAGTTACCATCTCCACAAAAGAACTAGAATGTTACTAGAGGACAGATGTATCTTCTGTCTTCCTTTTCAGAATCACTGTTTGGAAAGATGTGTAGTGCCACTAAAAAGTTTAATGTATGAAACTTTTAGTAGTTCACTATTCTTCAAGATCAGTTGTAATCATTGTTATAACTTGTGCTGTTTAATAAAACTTCTAATCATTTTGAGAAGTATATTAGGTTTGTAATTCAAGTGAGTTTTAAAAATTTGTTTTTTCTTTGAACCAACTTTGGACACTTGAGCAATTAATCAAATGTCTCATATTAATCAGGAATTTCATTGTAATGTCTTATGTTGTTCATGATGTTTTAATGCCCTAGTTTAGTTGAATATATTCTTGTGGTTATAAAACTCCAGTTGAACTTTTTTTTTTCTCTATAGCTTTTCCTGTGTATTACTCTGCACCTCTCAGTTACAGATAACATACTTGATATTTCTGATGCTTTTTGGCATCCCCTTTAAGGTAACTGTTGGCAACTTTCACCTTTTTGAAACTGTTTAATTGGCATTTCAAACTGTTTTTGATATTGCATGCCTACTTGGAGTGCTGTGTTTCTCCAAAGTGCCTGCTTGGAATGCTATATTCAGTTTGTAATGTACCAACTGTAATATTCTCCAAAACATTTTATGTACATCCTTCTGCTATTTTTACTGAATATCATTCTTCAATGGACTATGTGGAGTTAACATATATCTTTCTGAATTCTTTGTTAAAACCCATAAAGTTGCTGAGTAAAATATTCACTTCAACATGAAATACCTTGTTTTGTTAGTCATATGTTTCCTTTTTTATGTAGCTTGGACTGTCTGAAGTTCTTACAGTTCTTTCTCTTGTCTTCACCTTAATAATTTTCTTGTGAGTGAGTTTTGCCACTTTTTTCTTTCTGGAACCTTAAGGAATATGTTCTAGTACAGAACTCTGGCCTCCTGCTATTAACCCTTTTCTGCAAGTTAACAGACCACTTGATGAATTTTATTTTGATGCTTTGTTGCTGAAATCTAAACACAATTAATGCTTTCCTTTAACACTAAGAGTAATTTTACTTAATGGCCTCTTGAGACTTTGGAAGAGGCTTTTTGAAAGGCAGTTTTTCAACAATTTCTCCTTGGTTTGCTGTTGTTACAAAATTCTGCTTGTGTAAAAAAAGCTTAGTCTCCTTTCCAGAAACTATGCTGTGTATATTCTCTGGTATTAACCTGTGTATGTTTTACAGTACTATTCTCTTAAGAATTGTTTCAGCCACCTTGCTGATGCATGAAGGCTTGTTTATTTGTAACAGACTAAATTATATTTACCAACTCTTTTAAATGTAGGTAGGGACTGTGTTTTCTCACATTCTAATATATATTTTTAGTAATAAGTTAATATAACTTTATAGTATTTGCAGACTATTTGTTCTCTCACTTTTCTGACATAATCCAGTTTTTCATGTTCTCATTTTATTAGCAGAAATCATAAGTACAAGATTTGCTCCACATGAAGTGTTAATGATTTAGGTTTGTTACCTCTGTTCCACTCTCCCAGACTGTATAGTGAAGTGCTGGCAGCTGTGAAACGCATGTGCTCAGATAGTCTTTCTCAGACTTCGTATTTGGGATCTAGAAGGTCTTCAGATGACAGAAACACTGCAAGATGTGCGGTAGAGAGGGAACAAACAAGCACATAGAGTTCTTCCTAATTAGTGAACAGGCTGATGCCTGTAACTTGTTCTTTCATCTATTTTTTTTTTAATCCCTTTGCAGGAAGGAAGACAACCTGCAAACTCAATGCAGAGTGAGTCATTTAGCTTGCCTGAGGAGAAAAATGTCAGCCAGGACTGTTTGAAAGTAGACCGTTCTACTGCCCACTAAGAGCTTGTGCAGACACAGTATGTAGGAGGCAAAGCTATGAAACTGATGTAGATGTTCTGGTGAAGAATAATCAGTAATGTTGTTCTGGTAGAGGTGTAATAACTTTTAAACTAATATTTTGATTGAAAGCTTGAGCTCATTTAAACATTCAAATTGAAAGTATTTTATCAAGCAGGTTTGGAGAAGAGATCCAAACATTAAAATACTTTTCCAGTTCGAATGTTCTGTTTTAAAATGTGGTTATTAAATAAATAATTTTAAAACAGAAGAATTGCTACACTGAATCATGCTGACGTTCTTTCTAACCTGTATCCTGCCTGTGATGGCAGTTATAACAGAGAAAACTGTGTTCAGGAACTAAGAAGTTCATTAGTTCTTCATATGATGCATCTCATAAACATCTCTAACTGGATGCATGGGAAACATTGAGAACAAGATAAGTCTTAGATACTTTTCATGCTTGCTTTCCAGCTACTTTTTAGCTCACAGAATCTCTTGAGACTGAGATTGTTTCTGTTTTTTCAGAAACTCTTGATTTCTCTTTTGTTTACTTGTCCAATTTCTCCTTGAACTTGTTTAAATGTTTCATATCCAGTACATCCTTTCACAACAAATTCCACAGGTTTATTAGCTATTGGTTGAAGAGTCACTCATGTTTTGAAGTTGGCCTCTACTGGCTTCATTAGCTGCTGTCTAGCAATTGTGTTGGAAGGGGCAATGAGCAGTGAGTCAGTTGCTATCTTTTGCTTTTCTCGTCACTTGCTTCTGGCATAGTCCCTTGAAACTGGTCTCATAGGTCTGAAGGAGACCCTTTTTCAGGTGTCAGTTCTTATATTCTGAAGTATTTTTTTTCTGAAACGGTGCACATCTGTAAGAAGACATATTTCTTCACTTAATGTAATTGAAAAGGAGAGGTGCTATTTGGGCATCAGTGCTTAGTTGTGTTTCAGTATCAAAATCAACCCCAGGAACAGCAACTGCAACTGAAGTTTAGGCTTTAAGAGGGGATGTTTACTGAAGAATTGCTTGACCCTGTGGAAATGATGGGTACTAAACTAAGGATGAGGAATTCTCATCTGTGTCTCTGGGAAATGGCACTTCCTTCAGAGCTGTTCCTGTGGACATCTTTCAATATGATTATCAGCTTAATAACTCATGACTACGATCATTGTCCTCATGATATAGATCATGAAAAAAAAACCCAAAAACAAAACCAAAGAAACACTAGAATCTTTCTGAAATTATAAATAGCAAGTTTCCTGTATTACTATTAAAACTGTTGTGACCAAACAAAAATTCATCTCTTTTAGTTGAAATTGTCTTTTGATCTGCTGTGTTGATAGTGCATTGTCAACTTCTGTTTTTTAATTGTCATCATATATATGACTACTTACATGAAGGAAAGTATATTTAGTGCTTATTGATACTCTGTGAGCCTCTAAAGTGTTTATTTAACTGAGCGATTTGTAGAAGGTAAATGTATAAGAAATAGATTCTCCAAGCTGCACCTTGAAGTTTTATTAAGGTGTTAATGGCTTGTAACTTAAAGTTTCTTTAAAGCTGATTTAAAATAATAATAATAATACTTTCCCCCCCAAATTGGTTGCTGTTATGAAGACAAATCTGAAGACACTTGCAATGTCTTCAGATGTCCATGGTTAATTTTCTGTTGCCCCTACTGCTAGGCTATCATATCAGTTCTTGTGGAATACGGGTGAAGATAGAGAAATTAAATCCAGTTCTGATCCTGCAGTCATTGGAGTATAAATGTAAATTTGGTCATGACAATACCTGTAGAAAGCTAAGTGTCTGCATAAATATTTGCTGCCTCACTAGCTATAAATGTAAATTTTTCAGATTTATTAATGACAGTTTTGTTGCCTCAGAACAAAACTGACTGTCAGTTTTTCATTGATAACACAATTTAAAAAGTGCCAGGAACTGTTTATTAATCTAAGCATACTTTTATTTATTTAGAGGAGCAAGAAGTAAATCTCTGAAGAGCAGGATCTTCAGGTACACTTAAATCATTTAGGAACATAAGTTCCATTGACTTTGTACTGTGAGAGAACTAAACTTAACTGGAGAATTTTGGAAATTAAGCAAACTGACAAGTGCGATTGATAACAGTACCAGGCAGCATATTGTATTATGGAGGCCTTGCTCTTGTATGAATCTTCTTAAACCTAAATGAGCATCGGACTGAAATTGTTGGAAGTCAGGTGTGGGCAGGAAGAATTAGCAAAATATTAATTCAGGACTTAATTAGGAAAGCATTATGTTTAAAGTTATTTTTAATTGCTATTTAGAAGTTTATTAGCTCTCAAAGACAATGTAGGAAAAGCATTGTGTAGCTCTCTTTAGAATCAGTGTTATTGCAAGTTATTGTACTGCTGTTTTTCTTCGCTGGCGTACATCAGTGGTGCAGTTCTAGGCAAAAGACTCCAAAGTCCCAAGAAAAGCTTTAAGTGAAAACCTTAGAATGTGGTAGAAACTTTACAATTAAGTGAAATTACTTGTCCATTTTTACTACAAAATATGGTGGTGGGTTGTTTGCTTCTTGTCTGCTCATTGATTAACTATTTGCTTGGCAGTAGTTAGGAAGGCTGAGGAACTTGTTGAATGACTCATGTTTCAGCTATCAGTGGTCTTTCTGTGCCTAATCAGACTGCTTGACAACTGTTTTATTGAAAAGTTTTGCAAGCTTTTGAAGTGTTATCGTTTGAATAAGCACTTAATTCCAGGAGGAGAATATAATCTCATGGCCTGATAGTGCAAGTCACAGCATAGAGGGAGGGATACTACCACTGTTTGAGAAAGCAGGCTTGTTTTTTTAATAAATACAGATTACTTTTTTTCAATAGCAAAGGACAGAACCTTGGCTAATTGTAAATATCCCTGAGTAGGGACAAGTATTATATCGTTTGGTTACAAGAACTTTAGCTGAAAATTCAGATGCTTCATCCAATATAACAAATGAGATTATTGTCCCTGATAAATTGCAGTAATAAGGATGAAACTTGCTTATTTATTTTTGCTTGGGTAGTCATGCATATAAAAACCCCCCATTAGTTAGCACTGTACTTGACAGAAGCAGATGAGAAATGGCAGGAGAAGAATGACTTCGGATGGCTTCTACACTGTCTTGCCACTAGGACAAGGGATATTTCACTGCTAAATATGAGGAATATAGTGCATATTCAAACTTTTTTCCCCTTAGGACTGTTTTGCTTTATTTTCTGTGTAAATGTGTTATGCAGCTACAGCACTTGCATGTTACTGCTAGTAAAAATGTCTGTCACAAACAGACAGCTGTCTTGTTAATGAAGCTAATTTCGAAAATTTAAGTAGTGGAGGAGGCTTCATTTTAATTCTTTAAAGAGTTGCTGATATTGTGTAACTAGAGTTATTAGGGCAAAATACTGATCTTGCTTGGAGGAAGTTTGTGGCCATAGTCATGTTAGAGCTGGATATCAAGAATAGTTCCAAACTCCTCACTCAACAACACTGAGAATGGCGGAATTAAGTTGAAACTTTGCTTCAGTTTAATGGAAAGCAATGGAAGTTTTTTGATCTTTGCTTGCTACAGCTCTTTGGGTCCAAACTGAGTGCATCCATTGAGTGATTTTGTTGTAACTGTGCAGAGTTATGGTGTTATCAGTGTTGCATAGGAAGCTTTGCATAAGACATCAATAGAATAAATGTGAGCTTTTGTCAGGGTGAGATACCTTCATTGAGAACCCTAAACTTTTCTGATGATGAATAGGCATGAGAGTTTGCATTTCACTTACTGTCTTTTAAAAAGTCAGTGCTACGGGGTTTTTTCTGTTATCACTTTAAGGAAGTGGAGAAGTTAACAGATTTTAGAACTTTTGAGTTGGTGATTTTTAAGAAAGCAGAGTTAAATGCATTCTATGAGGTTTCTGATGTTTCATAGACTAACAAAAGGTTGCTTTATTAGTAGCTTTAATGAACAAATCGCTTTATTGGCTTAGACATACTGGTTGCTTTGTGGGTCCAAACAGCTATGGGTTCTTGTTTCAATTCACTATTGTGCTAGAGTAGAGAAGTGATAGCCATTGACCTTCTGTTGAAGTACAATGAAAAGTTTTTTGTGAAGAAGGAAAGTGTACGGGTAAAAGAGCAATGCAGTTTTCTGACTTGAGATCAGCAATGCAAAATTCAAGAGATTATGTACCTCTCCTGTTGTTTCCTTGCTAGGTAGCTCAGTGTAGTGAACCACTTGAAACAAAAAAAGGCAAGACTGACTTTGTGAAGGCTGTTTTTCATGGAACCTGTGTATAAAGTGAGGAGGAATTTGTATTGTTGCTGTAAGGAAGCATATCAAGTAGGTACTCAATTAGTGCTGAATAGAAAGTTTGTTAGTCATAAAAAAATATTATTGTTTGATTTGTTTTAAGTGATAGACATACATGACTTAACCATAGCCTTTGATTGAATTAAGTGACTATATTTTATTTCTTGAATTACTTCCCAATAATTTAAGTAAGCAAGTAGTATTTATTTTCTGGCTATAAGGTTAATGCAAAGAGGAAATTTGTTAAATGCTTTAGATTTATAATAATAATAAATTTTTTTTTTGATGTTGATGTCTTTTCAATGAAAGGATGCTAAATCTGGTGGGATGACATTCCAGTCCCCTAGGCTCATTCTTGGAGTTATCACATGGCCTTAAAAACTTATTTTACTTGTAAAAGATGAGCCTCTTCCTGTTGCTAGAATAATTTTGTTGCAGTTCAAACTGGGGATTCCAAGAGATTTGCCAAATGTATTTACTTTACATAACACATGAGATTATAATCATGATTAAAAGGATTAAGAACTTTCTTTTTAATGAATGCACTCTATGAGAACAATTTACTGTTCTCTACAAATACTCCTCCCTTGCTGCCTAGAGTAGAGGAGTACAGTGCAGCTCAGATTCTGTAGCTGTCTGGTTTCTGGTTTGCAGAATTGCATTGGAGCACTTGTCATTTGGTGGAAGCAACTGCTGGAGTATATCTTACACTTTAGTTATACTTAGAATTTTATTGGACGGATCATGTTGTATGCTTGGTGGTTGTGATGTGGCTGATATATTTCATAGTGCTACCTCTATTGGCATCACACTAAAGCATTTCAATTATTGTTTTTCATATGGAGTAGTTTCATGTCCTAATACGTTCCTAAATCCTTAAGAAAGCAAGTTTTCCCTGAGACAGTTTCTTGTGGAAAACTCTGACAAGCAATGAAACTATCCTTGCATAGATTTATCTAGATTTAATTTTGGAGACAGTTGTTCCCTGTGAACTTGTTTTTGAAGTTAGGAATGAGATTGGTTGAGCTCATATATGAATACACTGAGGAGAAGCAGTGCACTGAGAATGTGTTCAGGCTCGACATTGCCAATCCTGTTCAGTGAGGAGCTGGCTTGCCATCACATCCTGGTTAGCAGCTATAGCTTAGCAGTGCTATTTAGATGTACCTTTTAACTTTTAGTTTTCTTCTGAGTCTTACAGCATGAAAGTGACATGAATGAAAAATTTGTATTGAGGAAACTTAACAGCAGGAAAGCACATTTTTTTCATTTCCCTTTCCCATAAGATGGGTTGGAGTTCTTAGTTGCCACTGTACACAGTGCCTTCTTTCCTACTTCTGATTACTGCCTTCTCTGCTTTTCATCCTTCTCTTTGTGGCTTTTTAGAATGTGCTAGGTTTGTTTTGCTTTCTTTTTTTGTTTTCCTCCCTATCTCCTGGCTGTAGGTTTTTTCCTCTCCCCTCTTGCTTGTCCAGTTCTGCTCTTTCATTGTTACTTTGCATTTTAATACTATTTCAGTAGTTTTATGCCCTCGGGATTCATAGAATCATAGAATGGTAGGGGTTGGAAGGGACCTTTAGAGATCATCTAGTCCAACCCCCCCGCAGAAGCAGGTTCACCTAGATCGGGTTGCATAGAAACATGTCCAGGTGGGTCTTGAAGACCTCCAAGGAAGGAGACTCCACAATACCCCTTGGCAGCCTGTTCCACTGCTCCGAGGTATCTGAGGTTTTTGACATAATTGTTACTACAAAAATACTGTAAAAGTAGTTAACACAGAAATTTAGTTCAGAGGCAGCAGCTGGCTGAACAGGAATCATATTTGTAAATTCATAATGTTCAAAGTACCATTATGAGTAATGGAATGGAAGAGGATGTATGGCTTAGGAGAACACTTTTTAACCCTTCATCCTACTAAGTGGAAACTTGTGTTTTAACAGCCTGTTGTTGAGGAACTGGATTTGAGGTTGTGTTGATATTATAATGACTGCACACCATCTGTAACTTGAGTATGTGATGGCAGCTGATGGCAGTTGTACATTTTGAAGAAAACTGGCAATTCTAGTGCAATTTTCATTGGAAAGATAAAGTAAGGATAAAGAAATATTTTTTTTTTTAAATGCAGAATTATAGTTGTCCAGAGATCTATTGCAATTAGCTTTTTCATTGTACATTTCTTTGTCAATATCAACTTCCTAAACATACCTCTCAAATGCCAGCCCACAAACTGCATGTATTGGACAGAGCTAACATGTTTTAAAACCAGCAGCCGTCTGCAACATACAGTAAAACATACACTGTTAAGCCCTTAGATATCCTTGCATCTGCAATAGAGTGCATTTCATATTCATCTTGAAAAATGTATACCTCAGAACACTATTCCTCTAGAGAAACAGTAAAATATTTTAATTTTGTGCAAGAACTTGCTGTATATGATAAAAAAGTCCCTGTTGTAGCTTAGCATTGTGTCTTGGAATCTATAAAGAAAATGATTAAATGTTGCCAGATATAGTGGAAAATGTACGTGAAAGAAATTTCTCTCTGACCCTCTTCCCTGGCTTTCTAGTAATCTCCTACCATCAAGTTTATGATTAGAGCTGAACTTTTTGTAGGTGAATTTGCATCGAATAGTATCAAGCCCTGCAGAGCAACAAATGCAAAGCTTGCCAGTGAATCTTCACCATCCTATGGTAAATATTTGCTCTCCTCCCCACTAAAATCAACAAAATCTATGGATCTTAAATATTCACACACCAGAATGTAATGTACTCAATACAGTTCACCAAATGTTCTTATGGGAATAAAGGTAAGGAATGCAAACAACTGCTAAGCACCCAGACGTACTCACATCTACACATGAGAAAAAACCTGACCACTATTATTTCAGGCAAGCAAAGTATGAAGAGGAGCTGGGTAGCTGGAGTTATAACCAAGGTGTGGGCCTGAAGGAACCTTCAGAAGACAAATGTGGGTCTTAAAGTATAGGCTTATGCAGCCTATCATGGCCTCAAAGGATTTTGTGGAATGGTGGGAACTTTTCCACTCCTTTAAATCTTTGGTATATCACAGGTAAATAGTAACTGTATATTTTGCCTGCCTTAAATGACTAAAGCATTTTAACTTTTCCATTTTACTTGAAAAATCTCTCTCTCCATTCCACAGGGTTTTAGCCACCTAATATTAATTAACATAGCCCAGATGAAATTAGAGCTCATATTCTCAACTTGAAGTTGTTCTGAAGGTTGTTCTCAAGATTGTTCTCTTTGAAATCTGTAGGTCTTCTGTACCTGGCTCCATCAGTTTGACTAATAGAAGGGATTTTTGCTTTGTAGAGTCAGTGCTTCTAGCACTGTTCTCCAGACCAAGATTATCATGTCAGAAAGCTCGGTTTTACTTAATTTGAGCAGAATTTTAACCTGATCTTAAAACATTCAGTTTCCGCAGCTTAGAGTCTAGTTCTGCCTTGAGTGAGACTCTGGCTTGTTTGGTTTCCATAGGGTGTCTGTCTTCATCACTCCCTTGCTAATCAGAAGTTATTTTTAACTCATGTAGCTGCCTTTTTCATCAGTCCTTTGGGGGTGGAGATGGAGACAGAGCAGTGACATGATAGTTGGAAGAACAGGAGTTTCTATTCCTAGCTTCTGTCACTGACTTTATCTGAGATTCTCTTAAGGGCATAACATTCCTTTTTGTGCCTCTTCATCTATAAAATGCTAGTACTTAGCCACATCTGTAAAATGTTTCAAGATCTTTGGCTAAATGCTATTCTGAATATCTGTGTTTGTTTCAGGGGAATCACAGTCAGTGATGATTGTATAATACAGTTTTATTTATTTGGTAGAAAAGAAGGAGCATTGAAATGGCACTCTAACTTCTGTAATATTCTTAAGTTAGTGTGATCTTCAACTATTCATGGTTTAATGGGACCACTGACTTAAAATGAGTTGCTGTTAGCTTTACTGGACATTAAATATTTTCATGAAAACAAGGGTTCAAATTAAGTAATTGTGGAACTGTTTTAGCAGGTGCTAAGTTTCTGTCCTGTTTGTGTGGTTCAAAACATTTAATGAATGGTACTGTTTTCCTGTAATGCATGCAGTATTCAAGTCAGACTCACAAAGTCCAAATGAGAAGTTATGCTGCTTGATGGTCCACATCTTAGATTTTTCACTCTCATGGAAACAGCTTACTGCTATAGTTGCTGCATTAATCCATAATCCAATAAAGGGGATTTGTTTGAAGAGTTGAAGGCAGAAAGAAGAAAAAGAATGTGTCTGTAGTGCACTGTGGGCAATAGTCAAGGTAAAAATAAGGGAGAGCTCTGGAGTGGCTCTGTGTTTGCCTTTCTCAATGTGCGACATACACACTGAAGTTTCACAGTAAAATTCCAAGGTGCAATTACATCCTTTCTCCTGCTCCTCAAGGAAAAAGACCCCACCAACAAACCAAACAATCAATGCCTCAGGCCCAAGTTGTTCTTCCTGTTATTTCAGCTGCCACAAATGCAGGGATAACTGGGCCACTATTTAAATCCATACAATTGGTTTGCATTAAATATCATATGATATTAAATGAATGCTGACCCACCAGCTTTTTTAAGAATTATGTCAGAATTATGTCTCAATGTGCAACTTTACTGTGGTATATTTAGCACACCTCTCGTAGCATATATGCACACATATTTCACTTCAGGACTCTTTTCGAAATTCAGTATTTTATAGGTACATCGCAGATTGCAGCTCCCATGTAACTTAAACATTTAAATTAAAGCTGTTCTTGCCTGCAAAGCATGCGTATGAATTGCTTGTACCTATAGCTGAAAGGTGGCTTGGAGATTCTACATGTGGATTGTTAAAGCTTTGAAGACAAAATTGAAAGGAGGCATGCATCAATATTTATTGACACTGATGAGTATTTACTTGAGAGTTCAATGACAGTCTGGTTCCTCCAAGGGTGCACTGACAGTCTACAAGTTTTCATGTTGATATCTTATTGCTAGAACTGCTCACTTTTTTCCTTTCGCTCAAAGGAAGCTAAGACCTTGATGTATCTTCAAGTTTGCTGCTACATAGAAACCAAATGCAGGATCTCTGAACAGCATTAGTTGTTTTAGCTAGGGTTTGAAAGGTACAATTATGTGACTCAATCTCTGTAAAGTGAGCTCTGTGGAGTTTTTGACTCTTAAGTATCAGATGTAATAATCTTCATTCCTTTCTCCCCTTCTGCTATGAAGGCTTTGCCTATAATTTTGAAAACAGTTTGTAAAGAACTCTGAAGAAACTTTACCAAAATGCTCTGACTTCTGAGAAACTATGTTAATATTTACCTTTCTTCTTTTGAATAAGGGTTTACTTTGAAGAGTTGTTTAATGCCCTATCTGGGTTTTGTAAGTCAGATTATTTATACTTTATTTGAAAATGTTGCTTGTTTCTCATGTCTGAAATGACTTTCATAAGAACACATGCAGATTTTTAGTGTTTGAAAATTTCTCATGCTAGAATTGTTGTTTAATGAACTAGTGCATTACTCTGAGTTCCAGTGTACTGTTCATACTTGAGTTAGGGTCCTGTGCTTGTAGGGGTAGATGTAAAAGCCTGAAAATAGTTTGGTGCTCAGATACATGTGTCTTCTTGTGCGTCAAACTGAACAGGATTAAGTGAAGACATAAGAATTATAGGCCTATATTTTGAGTTTGGTACCTGCCATCACATGATAGAGTCAAAGCTTTAAGCTACAAAATGCTTGAGCCTGTGGGCTGCAAAGAGAAGTTTGCAGAAATCACAAGTGTAATCCCCAAAGTATTGCCTGGAGTTGGAAACAGCAGAGGCAAAAACTGCTGTGAGAATCCAGGAGATCTTGAAGCAAGGTGAAAAGAGGCAAAGAAATGGCTCTAGCAAGTTATCTCATGTTGAGTCCCTGTTATAGCTAGGAGTAAATTACAGGAAGAGCTTGACACATCTGTCTGGGTCAAATGCATCAATAGCTAGTAGACAGATCCAGTGTTCTGGCCTGCAGCTCCTCATTCCTCTCTCAGCTGGCAGTGGACTAGTTACTTCTAAAAATAGCATGAGTTACAGATGCTCCTGTTACCACTGCATGAAGGAATGGGATCCTCCTTTGTGTGGGTAGAATTACAGTCCCTGAACATGAGCAGAAGCAGAGCTGCAGGAACCCACTTCTTGGTAGACACAGGTGTATGGAGCACCTGAATCTGTTTCTGGTCCTCACAGCTGATTTATATATTGTTTGTTCTAAGTGTAGGTTTTGCAGGTTTTGGAATATTGTCACACTAATTGAAACAGCATCCAGCAGAAGGGTCTAGCATGCAGTATGCTATTAGAAAGGATTAACTTTGTTCCTTTCAAATTTGGGAATTTACATAGAAGACATCCAGATTTTTGGAAGGAAATGCTCAGGTTAGATTATTTAAGTAGAATTCTTCTAGCAAAGGCAGTTGTCTTTTTTTTTTTTTTAAAAAAAAACAAGTAAATTTAAAATCAGTTTGGTTTTTTTCCTTACCTTTTGTGCGTCCTTATTGAAGTGGTTGCTGCTGGAAGAGAGTACTGTATCCCATTTAAGTTTTAATCCTTTCTGTTTGTTCATTCTGAGTGCTGCTATTTTACAAAGTCAGGCAGAATGTTTTGTTAGCAAACAAATGGGAAGTATAAAGCAAACAGCCCTTCCTTCTCTACTAAATGCTTCCATTATTCTTTCTTATTAGTTAGATAGAGTTTTATGTCATGGGCCAAACTTGAGTTAATAGCCAAGCTGGAAATGATAATAATGTCTCAGCTGTGGGAAATGGGTAAGGTTACTGATAAACTTCTTATTTTGAAAGGTGCCTGGTGTCTTGAGAGTCTTTTTGTCTTTTCTTAGTTTAGGTTTACTAGCTTTGCCAACTGTTACAGTAATTTTTTTTCTTCTTTTTCCTCTTATTGTTTTTGAGAGATTGGAATTTTGCACTGTACTGGTAATATGATACCTGAAAATATTAGACATAATTGACATAGATTGCAAAGAACTGAGTTACATCCAGTTAAGATAGGAGGATACACATAATGAATGCAATATTTATTTTCCTCTTTCAATCATAATATCATAAAAATATTTAGGTGGACATGGAACTGAAAAAATCTTTCAGGAAAATTTAACAATATTGCATATGATTCAGACATAGATTTGGCTGTTAATCTGAATATCTCAATTTACTAGAGTATTGCACAAAAAACTGTAGTAGCTGTGTGCAAGTTACTGAGAGCTTGAGACATGTTTTCGTGGAGAGTAGTTTCAAAGTTGTCCCAAGAAATGGCTGCCTGTCCAGTACTTTGTGGTAATTTACCCGGAAAATAATGAAGGCCTGGATCAGCAGCTTAATTGTGTGTGAAATCATATATATATAAATGGACCAAGTGCTTCAAAGGAGTCTGTTGGATTGTAGGTATAGAGTAAAATGAAAGGTATGGTGTTGTAAACGAGTGTACTTAGCCTACGTTTCTCACAAATTGCTACACATCCATCTTAATACAGAAAAATGTTAGATGCCTTTGGTACAGACTCTGATCCAAGACCATGCTGGTGAATTTCTTGATGTTTATCTACTGTAGTGATGTTGCATTTGCTAGAAAGTGAAATTTATCCTTTCTACTGGTACAGGGTAAGTAAACAGAATTGCTAGTTTTCTCTACCTGTGCTAAAATTAGATTGACTGTTCTCAAAGAATTTGAAAGAAGACCCCAGGGACTGTAAAGAGATGCTTTGACACACCTTTAATGTTATACAAACTGAAGCAAACAGGAGATAAAATTGCACACCCTCTTTAATATCCAAGACTGATTGCTAGACTTTCTCAGCTGTTTCATTAGAAAGCTTGCCACCATATCTGTTTTGACATTGCAAATTCTCATTACTGTAAATTTAGCTGCCTTTCTGCAGGTATCTGCATCTGTGGTGTTTTTCTTTTTTTCTTTTTAAATTATGGTCTGAGAATACATATGGAGAGTACTGCCTTAGAACAATAACAGAATAAACTTGTCTGACTTTACGTACCTAATTTAATGGCACATAAGCCATTAAAAGACTAGTGTACAAGGTCACTAATAGGTTTCTGCCTACACAGTAGTTTTTCTGTAGTCTAAGAGAAGATAATGTTACATTACCTTCATTACTCCTACCAGGAGAGGTGAGCCTGGTCTCTAAAAGCATCATTGAAAAAAACCCCTATTTCTGTTTACTCTGTGTTCCAATTGTGAAACAGGATTGTTGGCCGAGTAGCTCGATTCACTGGGTTGGAACTGGTTGAGGTTATCATTGATTATTTATGGAACCTATTGCATCCTGAAAAGTTGGTTATTCCAATGCATATTAAAAACAAAAGAAATAAAAGAAAAACGAAAATACTCTACCAGCCAAGGTATCATTGGTGGTGATTTCAGACCGATCCTGGGAAAATGAGCCCTTGATGGGACTAGAAGATTAATATTAAATGATCTGTTAATGGCCAATTAATGTTTGTATTTGATTGTGTGAGGTTGCATGCAATTGCTGCTGCTTTTTTCCTTCAGTTAACTGATTAAGTGAGGACCTCAAGGAGGTTGGTTAAACTTTCATGTAGAAAATTGAGAAAATACCCAGATTAACGTGTAAACTGTTTTGTTATTTAGTGTTTCCACAAAAATCATACTAGTCTCATCAACATCTGCAAGCATTCACTGTCATTTCTAGATCTGTTAATTTGTCTCAATTTTTCAAAAAGGACAAGCTTAATCTAATGTCTCAACTCTTAATGATTGTCTATGTGGACAGTTGGTGATCAAAATGCAAAAATAAGACCATAACTTAAATTTTGTGCATTTGTAAACTGAATTTGGAAGTTATTCTCACTGTAGCTTTGTATTTTTTCTATGGCATGCATTTGTTTTCTTCATGTTTACTGATAAATTGCTGAAATATTTTCATCCTTATTCATCAATTGCAGATTTTTATTCAGTTCTCTTTAGCAAAACTAAATCTGTATAACCATAAAGAATAATTTCAAGTTGCATTCAGAATGCCCTTTAAGTTTTAATTTGAAAGCTTTAAGGTTGCACAGATATAACTGATGATCTAATTGAGATTTAGAATTTCTACTGTTGTGTATCAAATCAGAAAAGATAATTTCAACATTACCATTCTTTTCTTTGTTATCAAGTCTGATAATTAATTTACACTTAGATCCAAAATTTCAGTCAGCCTACAAGAGTTGCTCACTAGTCTCATTTAGTCTTTCAAAATAAAAAGGAAGAGGCAACACCCATAATGCAAAGATTTAGCTCTGAATCTCTCTCTCAAATCATCTTCATAGATGACCTGAAGCAGTTTGTTCCCTTTCAATTATCCTGTGTAACTGTACCATTGAGAAAATAATTTTGACATGCCAATGTGTATGGATTGGGAGTCAGAAGATCTCAAAAATATGCAACAGAGATCTTATGCCCATGACAGATAAGGCTACTCTTTTTGTTTTGTCATCGGTGTTGGACTAAAAAATGCACGTTTGACAGAGTTCTTAGCAAGCTGTTTAGCTTCTTTGACTCCTGATATAAAACTTCACAGTAAAGAAACCTGTCTGTGGTTGCGAGTTATTGTTGCTCTGTTTAGAGTACAGTACTGTTCTTTTTGCATGATGTGATCTTTCTGAAGCAGTATCAATCATAATGTTAGTAATGGTGGTATACACTAGAGGGATTCTATTTCATCTATGTTCTAGTTTACCATCTGTCTTAAAACTTTGCAATTGTTACCTGTGGTATCTATTGCTTTTAGATATGTATAGTATAGTATGGATAGTATGGTATGGATAGTCCTCCCTCCTGGGAGGATTGGCTGATTCCCCAGAAGGCTGTGCTGCCATTCAGCAGGATCTTGACCGGGTTGAGAGTTGGGCAGAGAGGAACCTCATGAGGTTCAACAAGGACGAGTGCAGAGTCCTGCATCTGGGAAGGAACAGCCCCACGTGCCAGTACAGGATGGGGGGCGAACTGCTGAAGAGCAGCTCTGCAGAGAGAGATCTGGGAGTACTGATTGATAATAAGCTAAATATGAGCCAGCAATGTGCCCTCGTGGCCAAGAAGGCCAATGGCATCCTGGGATGCATCAAGAAGAGTGTGGCCAGCAGGTCGAGGGAGGTTCTTCTTCCCCTCTACTGTGCCCTGGTGAAGCCTCATCTGAAGTACTGTGTCCAGTTCTGGGCTCCTCAGCTCAAGACGGACAGGGAAGTGCTGGAGAGAGTCCAGCACAGGGCCACCAAGATGATCAAGGGACTGGAACATCTTTCATATGAGGAAAGGTTGCGGGAACTGGGGCTTTTTAGTCTGGAGGACATTGAGAGGAGATCTTGAGAGGATCCTTAAGAGGAGGGTGGGTGTCAGGAGATTAAGACGTCCCTTTTTTCTGTAGTAGCTTGTAGGTCAAGGGGTAATGGGATGAAGCTGGAACACAAAGTTCCACTTAAACATAAGAAAAAACTATTTCACTGTGAGGGTGAGGGAGCAGTGGCACAGGCTGCCCAGGGGGGTTGTGGAGTCTCCTTCCTTGGAGGTCTTCAAGACCCGCCTGGACATGTTCCTGTGCGACCTGATCTAGGTGAACCTGCTTCTGCAGGGAGGTTGGACTAGATGATCTAAAGGTCACTTCCAACCCCTACCATTCTATGATTTTAAAGCATACTTTAAATATTGCATAATGGTGTTCTCCAACCTCTTCCTTGTTTTACCGTATGCCCACAGTGCACTAAGTCAATGAGAAGCAATGTCCTGAGCTGATGAGGGGAAAAAACTCCAAGCCTTTATCTTCTGAAGATATTTAGAAATCCTGTTTTCTGAAGGCATTTGCTCTGCTTTTGTCTCTTCAGCTTTGAATAGCAGTATTGATGTTAATGGTGAGTTGTGATTATACAAATTAGATCTTTGAAATGCAGCAAAATGAGTTTATTTTTAGTTTCAGGAAGCTACCATGGCTTTGAACTATGAAGCATCTCCTTCTTTATCTCTGCTAGAGAGCACTACAAGCTATACTGCTAAGGCCTCTTATGTATTTAGCAAGATGCCAATTGTGATGTAGCAGTTGGTCCTGTGTAAAACATCATTAGAAGCAGTATTAATCTCCTGTTATCTTGTCACGTGTTCATTAAGAGAAACTAGGGTCAAAGGAGACTTTTGGAAGATTGAAATCCTTCATCCTCAAGACAAACATCTACTTATCTAGACCATCATCTATCAGGAATGTTTTGATCTCTTTTTAAGTCATCACTGAAGGAAAGTCAATGTTTTCCCTAACCAATTTCTTCTGTGACTGGGATCTATAGACTTGCCCTTCTGCTCTGCCCCCTTCTTTTTGTTGTCACTTCTACTGCACCTCAGTTCTACTTTTTTCCTTTATATTTGCTGTAGATAGGATTAATAGTATTTAGTTTCTTTCCTCTGTACATATATGCGTTTTGCTTTTAACGAGTGCTATTTTCCTTTCCTCATTCTTGTTGCCTAAGCAAGAGATAAACAAATCCCTTCAGCACTTGTAGCATCATCAATGTTATGGGAGTGAGCATCCAGTGGTAAGACAGCTGCATGTAAAATCATTACCAGTGGCAGTTTCTGGCTCTGCTGGACCATATAATACCATGAGGTGGCTTGTATGTTAGTTGTGGTGCATTGCCAGTGCTCTGGAGCTCATGCGTTGTAACTTGTGTCTTGCTGAGGAGCGACCGTGACCACAAGGAGAGCTCTGTGCATAGTTGAGGCCTGGCCTTAGCTCTCCTGTGCTGGAGGCCAAGGAGGTGGCAGCAGCATATTGAGGGTTGGCAGTGGCTTGGGTGGGTGCCCTGTGGAAGGAGTCATGCTGAATTTCCCTAGTTTTGCTATGCTGTACGAAGCTCAGTGCTAAAAAAAACGGTGGAGAAGCACTGCTTTGAACTGAGCAACTCCAGTTTCTTCAGTCTTTTGTTGTAAGTTGTAATTTTAGGCTTCTGATTGTTGTCTCATCTATTCATGGGTAACATAGTGAAGACTGAAGCATTTCATTTGTCCAGTTTGTGAAGATGTGGTCAAAGGAATAAACATAAATAGAGTTTGTTTGATGTGGGCTTTGGTTTTATTTGCAGTACTTCATCTTTTGTTGAAAGTGATGTAATGGAGAAACTTTGATTTTTCACAGGTCTGGATTCAGAGAAGTTGGTACGTTTTTCATTCTTGAATTATTCATTTCTCTGTGTTTCCTTGAGAACGGTATAGCTTCAGACAAAACTTTGAGCTAATCTAGGCAAGAACACAAATGTAGACTATTTTCATGTCCAAAAGTCTGACATCTGTTTATAAAAATGCAGAATTCTCTGTGCTTGTTCAGTCACTGATTTGTGTGCTGAAGCAGGCAGCTGCTGTCTGGTTGGCAGAACCTGGTGTGCAGGAATGGTAACTCCTGTCAGGTTTGTTTGCAGTCTCCAGAGTGGAGGGCAAGGATTTAAATTTGAGTATGACGGCAGCTCCTCCCAGTGGCAAGTCTTTCTCTGCTTCCATTTGCTGATATGGCAACGCCAGGCCAAACAGTGTTTTGAGAACCACCACTCAACTGCTTTCTTACAGAGGTGGGAAGGAGTAATTTCATACCTGACTGATAGGATCAATAATAAGGAACTGGCTGTTTTATCTGTAGCAGCCCACTGGTCAGACGGACTGACAAAAACATGACTTCACGTGGTCTTAATACAGGTTTGAAAAACTGTGTCTCCACAGAGAAGGAAAATTGCTACTGCTGTTTTGCACATGCAGTCACCTTGATTGTTCCTGCAGAAAATTAATATTCTATCCACATAGCTAAACTGCTCATCCCAGCTCTCTTCATCTGGCATCATGATTATGCAGAATCCTTTTATTAGGCTCTTACAAATACAGTCTTGCTTTAACAGACAATGGCTACATGCTGAATGGTTTTTTTTTTTTGTACAACAAGCCATTTCAAAAATGTTTGGGCAGTACTTCTAGGAGGCAGTAGAAGAGATACCATGACTGTTGGCACCAGTTGTTTTTGTCTCTGTGCTAATCCATTTACTTTTGAAATCTTTTCTGTGCTGTCATTTGTGTATATATAAAGCCTCTGTGTGTGTATACACATACACACAATATGAATATATATAACACTTTATATATATATAAAGTTTCACTTTTTGTTAAAAATTGCACAGGATTTTGGAAGTCATTTACTCATGACTCTTGTACAGATTCTGATTGCCCAGACAGTTGCATTTATTGAATTCCATTTCAATTCCGCTTACCATATTCTTTTTTTTTCTTACACCCTTAATTGATAAGCATCTAAATACATCAAACAGACTTGCACTGCAAAGTGCAAACCCTCCACTATGTCCTTGGAGGTTTTTAAGACCTGACTAGACAAAACGCTGAGCAACTTGGTCTGAAGTCAATAGTGAACCATCATTTGAATAGAAGATTGGATTAGAGACGTCCTGAAATTTCTTAAGTCTAAACTGATCTGATATATTTTACTTTTTGTGGACAGAACAAAATCTGGCTTAGAGTCAGTAAGGACTAAAGCCTCAGTGCTGAAGGACTAATCCAATGGTGAGTCAAGGGCTCAGCTCCTCCCAATTCCTATGAAGTGTACTGAAGCACCAAACAAATGTCAGAAATACCCTGCGTTTTCCTGTCTCTTTCCTTTTGGTGGAGTGATAGAATGTGCACATGCATAGCCACAGGAGAGGCTTCTTGGCTCTGAGCACATACATACTCTATATTATGTGGAGAATGTAAAATTCGGAAGTGGCTTAAGCATCATTATTGTGTGCTTCACACATTTGATAACCTTTCTTCTTAGCTGTTAATCATACTGGCCTCACCTGCATGGTTGCAAAAACTATTTATACCTATTTTTTAAAGAACTTTTATGGCTTCTCAGTATTTTGTCAGTCAGCTGCAAAGTACTAAATATTGAGACCAGTTAACTTGATAAGATTTTTTACGAGTCCATCGGTCTTCTGCTGTAAAAGTAAGTGATGACATGCTTTACATAAGAAATTAGAGACTGTAATTTTTGTTGTATGTTATTGACTATTGACATTAAAAAAACCTTTCTATTTTTATCATAAAGAGATGGAACAGAAGAACACTGGGGAGACAGTAGACTATCTTAAAATATTTATACAGCCCTTTCCTCCTTTCTACAGACAAAACCCAAAAGTCATTGTATACTGGTGTATGTGTATTAATGCATTGTTTTACAAAGTGGCACAGTTAATGTGCTCCTCATCTTCAATCCTCTTCACACTTTCATAGTCATAAAGCAATTCAGATTTGGAGGTACCGTGGTGGTCATGGAGTCCAGATTACCTCCTGAAAGCAGGAGCAGCTTGGGTGAAGTTGCTCAGGGTTGGTGTTCAGGACAAGGTTTTGGTATCGCCAAGGACAGATACTCTGTGGCTGCTATAAGCAGCCTGCTTCAGTATGTAACTGCTTGATGTGAAACCTTTTTTCAGAACATAAATTTAGAATTTCTATTGCAACTTGTGTCTGTAGCCTTTCTCTCATCACTACAAGCCTCCAAGAAAAGCCTGCCAGAGAGATTGTCTGCAGGACAGAATATCAGTTATGCAGAGTTAAATTCTCTTTGTTACTTTTCTGAGACACTAATTAAAGGCCAATAACATGTGAAAATACCTGAAAATTTCTTAATCCATTCCTTTTAAGATATGGAAATTAATACGTTGGACCTCTGTAGCAAGCATATAAATTTGAACTGCTCTTTCTGGTATGAATTACTGAGGGAATATGTTTGTGTTCACAGTAGTTGTAAGCTTTCAAAACTATACTTACTTGGGATTTTTGATATATGGAGAGAAATTTGTCTTCAGTAAAACTAAGGGTAAGATTATGGTCAAATCTTCTTTGTTCATTGTTCTGTCTGCTGTTAAATCTAATACATCAGAATTTCACAATCTATGCAAGATTCTTACAGTCTGTGCTACTGAATACAAAGCAGACTGAACTCCAAACCTTTTAATTTTGTTACCACAGGAGATCTAAGTTGTGGAAGGGAGCACAGACACATCCTATCCTTTGCTGCAACTGCAAGTCAGCAGTTACTAGAGTTTCAAAACTCTTAGCTGCCTTCGTTTGGATTGAATCATTAGTCTTTAGTAGTTAATGAATGAGCTTTTTGAAGGGAGCTGCTCTTGGTGGGTTTGGCCAAGAGTGTCTCACTTCAGGAATACTGTCCCCATCTTGCAGCCTCTGTGCTTTCATCTGTCCATCAAGTCTGACCCTTGTTTGGACCTTTTGTGTGCTTGTGTTATTTGGTATGTGAATTGTTTACATTGCAAACTTTTCTGGGAAATGAAGGTAACTTAAAATAATGCACTAAATATTTCCAAGAGATACTTCATAAAATTCAGGTGTTTGACATGTTTAGTTCAAAAGTGCAAAGGTAAAATTGCGCAGTAAGTTGCTAGTTGTCTTCAGTTTAACTGAAAAAAATTACTTTCGTTAAGAATTTAACACTTCACTCCTCCCCCAGTATTCTTGGTGAAAGAGAAATCATGGAGGTTTTCTTGAAATAGGATCTCCTGGGACAGTTATTTAAAAATGATGATTAAGTAGTTGTAGGAACTCTTGATTAAACTGTGTTGTGATTGGTTTTTGTGGTTCACTCACCCCTTTGGAACTCTCTTTAAACTTTTAATCTTTTTCTGTAGTGTTCATTCTTGCTCAAATCTTGAGCTAGGTGCATTTTGAATAATTAAATGAAACTGTTCTTTCACTACACTGCTAGCCACAGAAAGATTTTGGGTGTTTTCTAGCAAATTAATTAGATATAAATTGCAAATTGAATTTAGAATTCAGTTCCTTAACACTTCAAACAACACAAATTAGTAACTTCATGTACTTTTCCTTTTTTCTTTGGGAAACTGCAAGTACAGTTTGGGGTGGACCTCTTCATGCATATTATTCCACTTCATTCCAGAGCTGAACATCATGCGAAATATTCTGTAGCTGTCAAAGTCTGTTTTTGTAAGAGAACACTGCAGCCAGTGATTTAGTATGATTGCCCAGCCCTTCATTCTTCAATGTCTGCAAAGAAAGTGCTACTATTTGTTGTATTTTCCTTAAATGGCCTTTAGGAGGATGGACTTGCCTATGGTGAGATAAAGCTGGAGAGCCGGTGTCATCGTCCTGACAAAAAACAACCAGTCTGCCTTGATGGTAGCCACTACCATCTGCTCATAGGGGTGACCAAAGAATACCTTTTGCAGGATAGTTCATGGATTAAGTTCATCCCGTGACTGTCTGCTGGGGTGCTCATAATTGAGACACTAATAATATTAAAGAACATCTCTCTGCATTGTGGACTGAGCTGCTTATGAAGCAGTTTTTCAACTGCTGCAGTTTATGGTCAGGCATTCTTAAGGTAAATAAGCTCCAATTTAGTTTGGATCAGAGAGCCACTTTTATAATTCCGTTTCAGTTGCACAAAATATATGAATATTTAATAACATACTTGCAATTGTCACTAACTGAAGTTTTGAAGTGTATGCTGATTTACCAACTACTGGAAGATGACAAAATATTTAGCTCAATATAAATGTTGGTATAAAATTACTTTTTACTAGGATTTACTTTTGAGAAAAATTTAAGAGAAATGCTTTCTTAAATTTGGGTGAACTTTTAAACTTGTATGAAATACTAGCATAAAAATCTTGCAATTGAAAACTCTGAGGTGGTGGATTTGAAGTAATTATGCGCCAAAGATACTGCTACTTAGCTAGGGATATATTCAGAGACTGTCCTGAGACAAGTGTATAAAATGGTTGGAGATGCCTGCTCTGAAAGGTCCACATTGCATTCAGGACTGGCAGTCTGTATGGCAGCTCTGAAGAGTATTGTAATAAAACATGAGGGGACTGTTGAAAGCAGGAATACTCCAAGTCAGGTTGTTAAGAGTCTAGGAACCGGACTGCAGTGAACCAGAACCCAGTTGGCATACCCAGGTGTTATAATACTGGGAGGGACAGCGGCACTCCTTCATGGGTAAAGGTCATTGACTGAGTAAATATTACATAGGATTTCAAAGAAATATTATTTTTTGTGTTTTGATGAAGTAATTCCTAGATGATGAAGTTTAGAAGTAAAAATGTTTAAATAAACTGAAATACTGAAGACACATCAATTCAGAAGCTCCAAGAAACATAATATGGGAGAATTGTTCCTCATGTCTTGTTGATTTACATCTTGGTCATTGAGAAATTAAATATTTGTGTCCAGATTGTGTATATTTTCTTTCATGCCAGTTTGAAAGCTTAATGCCTAAGAGGTTTAGAATTAGGTAAATTCTTTGTGTCATTGAATGCATGATACACGGGGTATACTAGGGATCCTGAAGAGTTAACACAGTAAATTGTAACATCACTGCAGCTGTGAGAGAACAAGTAGTAAGACAAGGCTTGTAGGGTAGAGAGGGGCAGGAGGGAGGAAAGAAAGGTAATAACCCTTATTATACTAGCTAACAAAAAGAGAGGGGCAGAATCTTCTAGTGTATGAGTTCTTGGATGTAAAATGCAAATTATAGTTACACAGATTAATTATCTAAAGCATTTAATTGTAATGTTATGGCAAACAAAAAAAGTATGAGCAAATCCAGACTTCACCGTGACTGTGTCCTTAAGCACTCTACAATGCTACAACAAATGGAATAAAATTAGGTTTATGTTTAAATGATGGCTACACAAAATGAAAGACAATAGTCTCTTGTTATATTCTAAAAGATCTTGGTGTCATTGTCTCCCTCTCACCCACTCCCAACTAAATAAAAGAAGAAAAAAACCCAACCCCTAAACAATGGAAAACAAACCAAACAACAAAACAAACCAGGTAATCCAACAAGATCCTGTGCTGTTCTTTAAGTTTTGCGTTCTTCGATGTGAGCCATAGGAAAGGGTGCGAGGAATGAGTTGCTTCGGATGCATCCTACTAAGGGTGTCGCATCCCCTATGTGTTGCTTGTCAGATGTTACAAAGATCTCATTAGGCGAAGAATCTTTAAGAAAAACATTGCGTTGCAGGTAGACATCTTAGAATGGTGTTGGTAGAAGCTCCACTTGTACTGTATTTAATTAATAATGACAAAAGTAATGTCATATTATAGGACTGTTTTCTGTCTTCAGGGATATTTTTTTTTTCATGATGCCTGCAGATGTCTTGTTAATTAACCCAAATATGATTGTCAAGACCTTGCAGAGCATGTTAACTTTTCTGTATGTCATAGGTCAAGGAAAACGTTTTCCTGAAGTCTGTTGAAACCTGGATCTAAGGTTTGGAGCAAAGAATGTGATCATCTTAACAGTGATGATATACTACTTGTTCTTTAGAATCTTAATTGTTTAGAAATCTTTCACTAGTTGTTCTTCTCGTTAACCTAGAATGTGAAGTGGTTGTTATTTAGGGTTCCTGCATATAATTATACATTAATAGGTTCATCTTGGCGTTGCTTTAGGGAGAAAATACTTTCTGAAGATGGAAAACCAATAAGTCTTATATAGTGTAAAGACGGTTTGTAAATTGCATATTCTGGAACCAAAGATGTCAGAACTGTAAACAGATTGGATACTTTCTCGAATTATAAAAAGTACTAAGAGGCATGTAATCAGATGTTAATTTTGCAAGATCCTTGTATAAATATTTCTGTTTCCAGTTAATCGTTTTAACTTACATGACTTTTCATGTCTTGCTTCATCTGCCTTAGCTGCATACTGCTAAAGTGATTGTAGAGAAATGCCTGTATGTAAAATTTGGCTCCTGCTAAGTGTACAATTGACCTCACTGTGGCTTCACTATTTAATTGGTCTTGCATATCATAGAATCATAGATCTTGATAATAATTAAAACTTATTAAAATCCAATAAAATAACGAGCCTTGAAACAAAGGAACTAGTCATCATTTAGAAGTAAAGTCTCATTTTGGTAACACATAATGAAAATCTGTTTAGGATGTTACATTGGTCTTTCTAAGTCAGGTCTTCTACCCATGTAACGCTGTGGATCTACTTGTTGCAAGGGTAACTGTGGACAATTAAAGGGCTGAGTGCTTTAAGCATCACATTAGAGCACATTGAGCTTGAGCTCTCTCTGAGCAGGGTTCAGAATGTTTATTGCTATGACTGCTTTCAGTTTTGAACACTCCTTTCTTTCTGGCAAACTGACTCTGTCATGTCAAACCCCTTAATGCTAATTTTTCCTGTACTTTGGTTGCAGGAAAAGGAAAAAAACTTCTTCTTTCTCCTATTAGTTGTTTTTTCTTGTCCTGTTTTCAAGTATTGTATTCCTCCTTTTCTAAACCCTCATTACTAATACAGTAAGTTAATATCTTTATCTTTTTTAGCTTACTTGTAGTGTGCTAAGTATAGCAAGCATTAGTTCTGTTTTATAGACAAGGAAGTAAAAAGTGGAGTAACAAATGATTTCATCAGGGTGGTGGATGCCATCTGTGGATTTGGTTGTGCTTGAATTCTTGTGATAACTCTACTGGTTCAAACAGCAATATCCTCAGCCTTCACTGACCTCCCTTCATCTCTCCTGTTTTCCCCTACCCTCCACCTCAGCATCCACCTCAATATGATGCTGATGAAGTTGTGTAGTGTAGCACAGTGATCTAGTTTGGCCATCTTATGAAGTATGGCCTTTTTTCCTGTTTTTTTTTAATAAAAATTAATTTTTCTGTTTTCCCCTGTCCAACTAAATGAACAATTACACCTCTGTATTTTTCTCTGTATGGGGGAGAGAGGGGTTTGAAATGAGGGAAATAAAATGTGTAGTCTGGCATAAACAACACAGCTGCTAAGATGGAAACTAGTGCTAGGCTATATTTTTTGAGTACTTCAAAGTAGGCAGTGCTACTAAAATTAATTCTGATCAGCTTCTGACTCTTGACTTCTTTTAGAATATTTGGAGCATTTATGCAGTGAAGATTTTGGAACTATTGCAGGTTAAAACGTTACCTAGTGAACATTTACAAAGTGTGTGCAGTCTTCACAGACTTGTGTGCCAACACAAGGTCGTGGATGACATGGGGATGGAAACACCTGAGAGGGAAATGAAGTAGATTTTTGAAGCTAGTGTAAGTGGTTCTGCTGCCAATGCTTGTCGGACTGCAGCATCCTCAGGTGAACTTCCCTGCTGTGAGCACTGACACTGGGTTACTCTAGCTCAGCAAAATTCAAGATGTGACTGTAGCAGGAGTTTATATGCCTGTGCCAGCGTGTATTTAGCTAGTGTCTTGAACGATTGAGTGCTTCAGTTTTGCATTCTGGTATGCATTTGTACTGAAACCTCTGTATTGCAATTATTACTTGTGTTGTCTAGGTTAAGCTCATATGTGATAATACCTCAGTTTTTCTGTGTAGAAAATAGATGGCATGGCTAACTGTGTTTTGTTTTCTATCCTGTAGCTAAATTAAGTGCAAACACATTTGATAGTTTAGGAAACATTTAACTATTTCTTCAGTTCTTTTTGTACCAGTCTCTGATTTTTGAATGGATGACAGTATTATAAGATGTATTGAGAAATTCAGTATATAGCCGTAAATATGGAATGTCCTTGTAGGTTGTTCCTTACTCCTTAACTCAATTCAAGAACTGACACATATATTTTTGTGAACAAATTTTGCACTGCATCTGTGTATGTGGATTTTTCTGCCACCTCTGTTTTTTTTAGGAGGAGGTTGATGACAGAATCTAATTTCTGTTTACTTTGAGTTAAAGTTCACTTAGCCTTTGTTAAGGAAATGTGAAGTATCCTCTAGGAAGTACAGTTGGCAAAACACTTGCTTTCTCTGACTGATAGTTTTGGATTACCTTCACTTTTCTTTAGCTTGAGGACGCAATTTCCCTTCTAGGATAAGCAGATTGATGCTTTCATGAAAAAAGTGAACAAGAGAGGCTTTTTTTTCATCCTGTTATAATCAACATCTGTTAATGTTTTCTGCTGTTAAATGTAGCCAGCTTCTCCCATTAAGATGCCCTAGCTTTTCACCAGAAAGTTAACAGGGGTGCAGAACATAATTGTGTGTTATGATGAACTTCTATGTAAATTAAAAATAGCTTTTTAAACTTTCATAACCTTCTGGTGTTAAGCTAGCATTTTCCACATGACTCACTCATACAGATTGTATTTACTGTAGCCGTCGGTAAGGCTGTGCAGAAAGATTTGGACCGTGACTTCCAAAAGGGTCATGAAAATGCATTTGGCAGTGAATAAAAGCTGCAGACAGAATGTTGCAGGAGGTACTATTATAGTAAATATTTTGCCTTACTGTAAGCCTGTAGGTGGGGAGGGTGAGGAGTGGGGCAAAAAATGCTTGTTATTGATATTGGTTATGTTAATCTAAGTTTTTATTTCAAGTAGCTGGTTATCTTTGAGTTTCCTACATCTTAAATGTAATAAAGGCCAATCGACTTGTTTCCTGTAGCCTGAAGAGCGTAGAGGATTAGAATAGCTTCATTGTTGCTATGGTTCTTGATTTAACATAAAATATAGTAGGAACATTGATCTTTATAAAGCTGATGTGCTTCTCTGAACTTTGAAATTGGCTTCTAGGATTTTTTTTTAGCTCAGATGTTCATATTGACTAACCAGAGAGCAAAGATCTGCCTTCCTGTACAGTCAGACATGGATAAATCTTGTATGTTTTGAGATGTTATTTTCTGGTTGGTTGTTTTGACATTTTCAGAAAAATTGCTGAAAATCTGAATTTCATAAAACTGACTTCTATCTGCAGCTCTTTTAAGATCTTGATTACAAATAAGAGTAAGCTACATTTAAAAAATAATTTTGGTAATTCTGAATATTGCTGGAAATTACACTTCTTGGATTTTATGGTGTGATTTGACATGGAGGCATGATAATTCTAAGGGTTGCTGTTTTGCCAGAGAGCTTTTCTCTCATTTTGCCTGTTCTTTCCAGTAATGCACCTTGCTGGATGATATGGTACTTCTTCCAGTAGCAGTGAAGGGAATGTGGTCTCTTATTTGTTTTTACTTGGCAAGACCTGTCTGTGAATAGACAGTGGAGTCAGTCTGCCCATATATAGCAGACCTTGACAGTTTTTGCAAGCACCAGGTTTTCATGACACATAAATGTATGATTATGTCCCTGTTACTTCTCATCCCTCTTCATTTGCCCCAGGGAGACAAGGGCCTAGGGGTCAGATGTGGAGTTGGGGCCAAGTTACTTGTGGCAACCCTACACAACAAGGTTGAAAGCCACCATTTAAGGCTCATGTTTCAGCCTTGCCAGGTCAGTGGCATGCTGTTCCAAGGGTGTAGAAGGAATTGCCTGATTATTATCCTATGGTGCTTGTGGAAAAATTTCCATCCTGTCAGTGGTGACAGTGTGGCTATTCTGAGAAGCTGGTTGTCCTCATCATAATTTCCATCAGTAGTAACACAAATGAATGGCTCTGAAATTTGCAAATGCTGAGCCACTTGCCTCCTCTGTGATATTTATTGCATGCTAAGGTGTTATAGATGCATCTTTCTTTCCATAAGATGTCAGTTTTCTTTTACACTGCTTAGAATTTTTTTTCATTGTCTTTGTTTGAAAAGGGGTAGGTAGCACTCATAATTAAGTCACCTTTAAAAAGAAGTACCAAGCATAAGTTGATAGTGTTTCCTTCATAAATCAGCAGATAGCCTGAAACAAGAGCTCTGAAAGAGAAACATTCAGTACTGATTGAACTGAGGGTTACCTCTGAGGAAAGCATTAACTCTGTCAATACTGAGTTGTAACTTGGCAGTCATCTAAGTGCTTATCCCAGACTGCTTCTTAGAGCTCTAAAGGAGGAAAATCACCAGCTTTTAAGAACAGGCACATGTGAATGTCTTCAACTTTAAATAGTTATGAGATAATATTTTAGCATACTGAAAATATGTAGGGGATATATGGTAGGATGAATTTATTCTTTACTTGGAAGATTACTCACTTGTGTTTATAATCCCCAGGTTTTTTTTCCTGTGCTGTATTAAAAAAATAAAAACCAAAAAAACGAACAACAGCAACAAAAAAAAGTCAAAAAACCAAACCAAAATCTCGTATAGAGATGACAAGGGGAAATAGAGACTCCTTAGTAAAGCCATGAGTGCATTTAGGAGGTCTGGAGGAGAGGAACAACTCCTTTGCAGATGTCCCTGTATTTAGCTGTAATAGCTCCATACCTAATTTTGTGTGAGTGGTGGCTGCTGCCTATGTTCATGACTCAAATGTAGACTTCCTGTCTAAAGCCAGGAACCGCATGGCTATCAGCAGCACTACTTAAGCTAAGTGATTTTAGCTCCCAAGCCAAATTATGAAATCTGTTGTCCTTAAGCCTACTAGAAAAGACATCTAGAAATCTGTCACTGAATTATCTACTGCTTTCTCAGGAGACAGCCTCACAAGCCCCACACTGATTGCTTTCATGAGCCTATATTCACTGTCTAGGTTAACTTTTTTTCCCCTCAAAAGTTGGTAGAAAGGACTTTCTTCTGTTTTAGCGAGTGCTAGGAATTGTTCAAAGTTTGTGATTTTTAACTTAGATAGTCAGCTCAGATAAAGGGATAAATATGACTCCTCTAGGGGAGTGAGTTATAGGGAAGTTAGTTTGAGAGGTAAGACCAGTGACTGGAGGACTCGCTGAGCCCCAGTCAAAGAAATGCTAGTGAATTATCTTTTCCTTTTCTTCTTCCTTTCCTGTTTCTTTCCTTCCTTGCCTGCAATGAAGGCAACTGAACATGTGGAGTGAGAAAGACTTTGTGGGGTATTGCATGGCTGGTAGAATGGGGAAACTAGTTTCCACATGGTCCTTAGGTAATAACTGATACAGGAGATTTTGTTTTACTACCATTTTCCATAGCATCCAACTCTTGTGGATTAAATTTTAGAGTGCAAAATACCTTGTCTCTAAAATGAATTCAATTTCTTCCCACTCTTTTAACTATTTTTTTTTTAGACTGTGTATGAGCACATTGGAATCGATATTTTGAACAGTTTGATCGTATACAGGAACACCTTTTTTTTCCTTACTCAATCGACTTGCAGTAAATATCTAACTATGTTTCAACTGGGAGGAGTACTGTACTAAGGGTGAGGCAAAAAAAAAAGCAGTTGGTATTTGGGTCTCTTTCCAGTATAATTAATAAATACATCTCAAGTCTGGTAAGTGATGGAGTGACTCTTATAAAATTACAGAGCACGAGTTGGCATCCTGTCACTTTATTCCAGAACTTAGGGTGCAGTGTGCATGTACTTCTAGGCAAAGGGAGCCTCTAATCTGGACGGCTAATGATGAACGTGTATCTAGACTGAGCTGTTGGCCAGTTCAGTTAGTTGGCTCTGTCCTTGCATTTCTTGCAATGACTGGTGTTAAGAAATTAGAATGTCAGTGGTATGGACTCTTGCCTTAGAGCAGATGAGTGAAACACAGACCTTTAACCTCCCAGCATTACCATGCTTTTGTACTCTTGGAAGGCAGGCTTGGGCCTTGTTTTGTTTTCAAAATGAGAAAACTTGTCATGTACAAAGGAGGTCAGGTATGATATAGGAGTCTTAGGAGGTGCAACCAGTGTTTGTCCTGCATAAGCTTGTACAAATTGCACAAATTCTGGGAAAGGGTTGTCTCCCACTTTTTCAACCCTGTAGGTATTGGTTTTGGTTTGCTTATATGTTTTCTTTGTGATTCGCATTGTGTATGAAGGGAAAAAATGAGCCTGAGCTTGATTACACATTCATCTCTCCCCATCCCCAAAAGGTGGTGAAGCTGAAAACCACCACCTCTGTCACGTTGTGTGTCTGGTGAAATTGGACATTGCTTCTTTTATCCTTCCTGTAACTGCATTGAAGTCTGTTTCACGGGCCAAGTACTGTCTTTGGTGATGGCTTTTTTATTAAAAACTTAAATTATTTCTATTTTAGCATATTTGACATGACAATGCAAGCATGCAAAGCACATTTTCACATCTTTAAGTTGGAATCTTGAGAGTGCAGCAGATTGCTGCTTCTCCCAAAATAAGGGATTTTTTTGACTTTTTTATTGCCAGCAGCAAACATTCAATTAGAACTTATCTTTTACTTATTTATCCATTGTACTGGTATATGAAAGAACTCTTAGTCCTTTATGTGTACCAATAAAGCAGCTTTTTCGATTATGAAGAAATGCGTAGTTTAGGTTCAGTTCACGGCACTACTAGTACTTTGATTATTTAATGAGGTTTAAAGAATTTCTTTCAGATTGCTGTGATGTTACTTGAAAAATAATTTCAACAAGACTACAATATTACCTTGTACTATTTTTTGCCTTGCACTAGCAAATGTATATTATGACTGTATTAAAAGTTATTTATGTATTGAAAACAGCTTTTATGTTTTTTTTAAGCAACAATTTGAGCATTAACTTTGAGAAGATTTATTAATTTGGAAGTCAATATACCACCTAACCCTTTCCTTGACCAGCTATTGAAAAGTATAGTGTAGGTGGTTGTTCTGTATGTTGGATTTTTTTTCTGAGGCAGTGGAACTGGCTGCAGACATAACAGAGGGGCTGGCCAGGCTGTGTGGCAAGCTTGAGGGATCTGGTGTGTTTCCAACTATCTTTTGGAGACTTACCTTAAAACTTATTTGTCTGTTGTGGAAAGTACCTGCTGTCCTTCTAAACTATTTAGACCTGTAGTTTCTCTTGCATTCTCTTGCTTTTTTTGAAATATGTAACAAATATACCTGCTTTTTTTCAGTTTGAGTATCTTACTGTTTATCAGATGTATTCAGATCTTAGCCATATGGTTAGGCGTTTAAACTTTTTACAATGAATTGTATATAATATAGTGGGTTTGTCCTAATCATATATTATTAATCACATGCTACACTGATTTAGCAAGTATCTTTTCTTGTAGGCAGGTCATACACAGTTTGAAGTACTCATTCAGCAACTGTGTTGCATACTTCGTATATTGTTTCTACATGTTTATCCTTGCGATCAATTGAGTGTGTATTCTGCACATCATTTTTTTTAATTGGTACTTCGGATTTTCATAAGCTACAGTCTTTTCCACTGGCTGTCCAGGTGATATTTCATCCAGGCTCTTGAACGAAGAGTGTGTCTGGCTATTTGCCCATTGAGATTTTGCATGCAGGAGAGTGTAGTCTGTTTAGCATGAAATCATCTCTGCTTTGGTGTGTTTTTTTTTTTTTAATAGAAACAATCTATGGCTTGTAATAAAGAATATTGCAAGAAAGCTTTGTTAGTGTGATAAGTGTTTCTTTAAAACCATAAACGATCCTGCTCTGTGTTTTTAAGTCTGGATTGGACTAAGATTGTGGAAGTCAGGAGAGCTGATATAATGAAAAAAAATAGCTGGTGATATTAAAGGTAACCACAGTTCCAAGCAAGGATGTTGTCTTCATGACTCTGTCCTCTCAGTGAATACTATGGATGAGAGAACTATGCCTTCCATACTTATTTAGAAACAGAGAAGTAACAAAAAAGATTCACAGCAAGCAATTTTAATTTGTGATGAAATATACCGTAGGGAGTGAAGAGATATGGAAAGTTTTGCTGGTAAGACACTGGGAAAGTAGACAAAACAAAATGTAGGGCTCACATCAATGTAAAATTTAAGCAAGTCTGTCTTTCTATTTTTAAATGACACTATAGGACTTTTTTTTTGGGAGGGTGGAAGTTTATTCTTTTTTTACTATGTCATAATGATTGGGACTTCAGCTTTGCTGTCCACAGGTAGGCCAACCACCCCCCCCCCCCCCCCATATTACTCTGATATTTTAAAAAATATTGATTTGTCTCGCCGGATACTTGTTCTATGAAACCGTGGCTGTCAATCACTGGCTCTATCTGCATGCACTCTGGGATCAATAGTACATTAAGGAAGCTGCCATGAGGAGGAGAAAAATTCATAAATAATGAATACCAGGCTTCACTGCTGGTGCTTGGTTTCCACAAAGAAAAACACAATTTCTGGCGAAGTACCCTTGTGCTTCCTAACCCTATTAGACTGGAAACCATTATCCCAAATATTGATGCTTTCCTTTAGTCTGTTTCTTGTTAAGAAATATATCCGTGTAAGCCTTAACTACCTGCTGCCAAAGGAAAAAGCTAGCATTTCTATTTATCAGAAATACCGGTACAGTGAGAATATTTGTATTAGACCCGATCTGCAGTCTACTGAGAGACTGGGATTTGAAGAAGGAGGATGTATGGGGTTTGTTTTTAACAATGTTTTCTTAGCTTTATACACAACAGATGCTTGAGAAAAGAGATTTTTGTGGTATGCATGACATGTGAGATGTTGAGCATTAGAGCATGATCCTTGCGCTTTAAATCTGTGTATTAATTTTTTTTCATTAGCTCTCCCTGCTTCCACATCCTGCACATTGCTGGCAAGCATGCATCAGCACTAAGACTTTCTTCACTAATGTATCTGACATATCTCTGAAATGTGGCTGGTCAGAGCTATAGCTGCTTTTTTTTGGAAGTTGTTTCAAGCCATTTAAGTAATTTCACCTGCTATTACTTTAAATTTTCTATATAATGTGCTCTTTCGATGAATAGCCGTGTAGAATCAGCACAGGAAGAGCAAAGTCCTTGGCAATACCAGCTCAATTGCATCTGCAGATGAGGATTTAAAATTCTATGCAGCAGACAGTACCTCCAGCAGGCGAGTAAAAGGTTACTGCATTATTTTGCTTGTTTGCATCTGTAGTCTTTTATCTACTGAAGGGGGTTTTTTTAATTGTTCATTTTGTTGTGCATGCTTATATATAGATGCTACTGGAAACTGATTTAATACAAACATGAATATCAAAAGGGCAGAGCAAGGTGAAGGGAGAGGCTCAGTTCAGCTTCGAACCAAGGGAAAGGAGGGGGAAAGAAAGAGTAAAGGGGAGGGGAAAGAGAGCAGGGGAGAAATTAAGCTTTCAATGCAGTGTGAAAATGATAAGTTATTTTGTAACTACATTCATTTCATCTGCTTCCACATCACTTGCATTTTTCTTAACGTTTTGCTATAGAGGATGCTATTGAACAAGGGCTGAAAGCTCTATAAATGTGAGTGACGATTATTTCAAGTCAGATTATCCCATAATCAGGTTAAGTAGTTGTGTTAATGTGAGACCTTCTACTTTCAGAAATAGTATTGTATACCATCTTAAACCAATTAAAAAGAGCTTTTTACAATGTTACTTGCATTCTTTTTCTATGAAAAGGAAAAAGTAGTATACAGTTTTTGCATTATTATCTCTTGCAAATGACAGAACATTTCCAACTGTAAATTGCTTGCATGTGGTAAATTAGAGAGGTATTCAGTATTCTGTTTTGAGCACAGTACACCTTTTTTTAAAGGTTAGAAGACCTGTTTATGTCCAACTGCTAACTTGAATTAGTTTTGCCTTTTTTGTTTTTCCCAGAGTGAGGGGCTTCTTGAAGACTTTATTAAAGCTGCTTATATTATCTGCCCCTAACTTGCTTTGAGAGTTGGTTTTGGTACTTTAGAACACTCCAGTATAAACTCATGCTTATTTCTTCCTGGGTTTGAACTTCTGCTGACTTTTCCGAGTGTTTTTCTCACTCATGTAGCTTAGTGACAACCATTCTTATTTCAGGATTTGGTACACCTAGGTAGCATTTTTCTCATGCATTCTAACTTGTCAAGAACACTTTGTGGTGTTTTTTTTTTTCCTCCCAGACACTGCAAATAGTCAGTCTGTGAGTGTAGCAGACAGGTCTTGTCGTTCTCCTGTGTAATTGGAAGGTCCTTTTCAAGCAGAGGCGTTACAAAAGGTTGGCAGCTCTGAACGTGTGCAATTAAATGCCCTATGCTCTGACTGTAAGGAGTGGAGGCTCTTTGCTGGCGTGGAGGATGCTCTGGGAGAGCGTGTAGGACTGTGCGGGGTGGGGCTGTTGGCTGCTGGCATAGCCTCCTCTGGCTGGGGCCCAGACTGGATAGGCTGCGTTGCTGAGATGGTAAAATAGACTTGAAGTGACAAGAGCCACAGAAGGAATAGTCAGCAAGCAGTTTGGAGTGACTGGAGATCCCCTGAATTTACTCCTCTGTTAGACAGCTGTTCATCTTTTCAAAGCAGCTTACTTGGCAAAGAGGAGTAAAGGGGAAAACATACATGTTTTTTAAATGGAAGGTATTACTTGCCAAGGAGATTGGCTGACATATTTTTAAGAATCACTTTTTTTTTTTTTCTTTTTCTGTTTAGCAGTCTCAGTTTCAGCCAGGAAGCTGCAGAATGAGGCAGCTGGCCAATTTTAAGTGTTTATGGGACAGTACTGGTCCCAATTTCTTTAAGAGTAAACTCATCTGATAAGCAAGTCAATGTGTGGCTGTGGCTGCAGCATTATTTCTTCTTTAATGAAGAGGCTGGGCTGTTCGACCTGCTGCTCCAATCTTCTATCTTGCAGTCATACATCAGAGCAGTTGCAGAGACTATCCATTGAATGTCTCAATCAGCCGAAGAAGGTAACTATACTTTAAATTTTAACTGTATCATTAAAAGATTGCTGTATAATTTGAACTTAGATGATAAAAAGACAAATTTCAGATGTTCTTAGCAGTTTTCTTGACCTTGCTGTAGCTATCCAATATCATTTTGCCATTATCAGGTTGTATAGCAATAGAAGTGTGCTGCAGTAATTGATTTTGTAATAGGATCAGGTGATTTACTGGCTGCACTGACAACCACTTGCTTGCTTGTTCTGAAACGTGGAGCACTCTAATGGATGTTTTGATTGCAGCCTCAAGTTGCTCTGAAACTGCTAGATGCTCAAAAATATAATACCTTGTTTGTCAGTAAAAACTTCTCTAGCTGTATTCTCCAATAACATTGGGAAATAATTGATTTTTTAAAAATATTGACTCTTCAAATTCCAGTTTCCTTGTAAAGTCCTTTTTGTGTAGAATTGGAAATTGTCTTAGTCGAATACGTGTCTCAATTTATCCCCTTTCCTGATAGCCACTTGAAACACATTAACGCATGTGCTTTATACATGTCCTGAGAATCTGGTCCATGTTAAACATACTCCAAGTATGTGTCTACAGGACAGTATACAGTTCTTTCTGGCTTGCTATTAAATGTTGTCTTTTTCTGTTAATGTATTATGCTTTGGAAGCAGAAATCTGACTAACTAGAAAACAAACCAAACCGAACTAAACAAAAAACATTCCATATATCAGAATATGGATTTCACTGTAGAAAAAGTCATTAGGAGCTGTGATCCAGTGAATGAAATTAGGTCTGCCTTTTGGACCAAGCTGTGTTGGACTGATAAAACTGAAATGAGTTGTTAAACTGTCAGAGCTTTTAAGAGACGTACTACAACATTTATCTCCAGGTTAATTGGAGAGTAGTATGAGCACAGAATCTCTTACAGTAGTTATTAATAGTTTATACCTCATTCTTTTTAACTTTAAAGAGAATCTGGGTTTTTATCCATTATCATGCAAGAATAAACAGGCATATTTGAGTGCTTCTTCACTGTTATGTGCCCTATCGTATAAGAATGAAAACTTAAAAACCAAAAAAACCCCACTGAGTTATTAAAAATGGCTTTTAATTGCTGTTGTCCTTATTTTGGAGTGAAAACTGATGGAGAAAAAAAATTACATCAGGAAGTAGAAGAGCCTTGCATGGACCTTGAAGTAAGAAACAGTCAAAAAATAACTTCAGTGTGCTGAAGCTTGGAGGATGATATGCACTTTGTCCCGAGGACATCAGTCTGCTGTGCATAATAGGTTGTTAAATAACAAATAGCTAAGATCAAATATGTAACAGTCTGATCATATATACAGTGATTTAAGTGGTCCAAAGTAAATCAAGGTGGCTGGATTTAAAATTGTTTAACTTAATGGTGAAAAAACTAAAATGTTAAGGTATTTCAGTCAGTTCTCACTTGATAAAAATCTTTGAACAGGAAACATTTGAGTTAAACCAATAGATTGTAATTGTTATCCATTTATACCTCGGAAAAGTAGCTTAATTAAAGAAAATTAATTAAAAAAAACCCATTTCTCACTCATATATTGTCCTCATTAGGAAATGTAACAAATTATACTATTTCCATGTTTTTCATGTAGTGTATTGCTTGACTTTCAGTTTCGTAGAAACTTCTATCACAGTAATTTATACATGTGAAAAGAAACCCAAATACCCATTTCTCGACCATACAAAACATTTTTCTAGTCTGAAAGAACTGGCCATTGTTTTGAAGTAGGAGAATGAGTCAAAGTGTGTGTTCTGAACCTGAAGAGGAATAGTGTTCGGAGATGGTAATAGTGGTAGGGGGTAGCACTTCACTGGGCTCAGGTTCCAGGATTTACTTAGTGTTTATTATATTCAGTGATTGGACTTCAAAAAAGGTGTGTGGGGAGGTAACAGTCTTGCAGTGTTTCAGCTATTTACTTTAAATTGCCTTAATAAGCAGTAGAAAAAGGAACTATTAGCTTTAAGATAGAGAATAGTTAAAAACCACTTCCATTTAAAGGAGTTAACTTGATGAGGAAAATAAGCTTAAATAGTTTAGGTTTTACGTTTTTATATATATATTAGTTTTGCCACTAATATTATACATCAGAAAAGTATTTGCAACACAGTTGATGTGACTTGCTGTATTTTGTGATTTTAAACTAAAGAGCTAATGAATTATGTTCTGAAGTTCAAGAGGAAAATCTTTGTAAATCATTGAGGAAAATAGTTGGAAAGCATTGCGTTTTTCAGAGAAAATGGGAAATAGGCTCTTTTTTTAAAATAGTAGTGTTTTGTCTGTAAAACTGCACTGCAAGAGATACGGCTCCATGAAACTGTAGCTAAGGCAGGGAAGAGAAAAGGGCCTTTCTTTTGAGAGTGATATGGTACAGAGATGGTAGTAAATGCTGATAATATGTGCTGTGAGACTACAGTTGTGCAAACAGATCAAAGGGAGTAATGGAACTAATTGAATAGAAGCATCAGAATGACTGAAATTAAACTTAACAGTCTGAAAGTTCAGCTGGAGACTTGTCAAAGTATGTCCAGTAAGTGTTGATGACTCTTGGGTAAGGTAGTCTGAGGTGTCCCTATCTGAGTACCCTGCTCAGGGCCACTGTCCTTATGTACAGAATATTAATTAAGGTGCTGGCACCTCAGTGGTGCTTGAAGTAACAGAAGCCAGTGCTTTGTCAGATTTAAAATGAGAATTTCCATCTTACTATTCAATGAGAAGATATTTATAGAGATAGCTGGTACAGTAGCCGTGAAAATACCTTGTTTTCTAAAGAAATTTTTGTGAGAATGAAACTTTGAGTGTGTATAGTAAAACCTTATGTTTAAGTCACAAAAAACAAGGCATTATCTTAAATACTAAGTTCACTGTTAAAAATTAGTCTTGATAGTTAGGGCTCAAGAGTTACCAAAGTGGATTTCATTTTGCATACTATTTAGTGGGATGATTTTGTAGTCTTTAAGATGTTACGTGTTTAAAATGTGTCTCAGTTAGTGAAACGAACTTTCCAACAAATTATTTTTTTTAAATTTTTTTTTTTAAAAAGGGCATATGAGAGAATTACATCGATTCTATAAAAATCAGTACTGCAAATATACTTTTTTATCAGCATTACGAGAATTCTTAGAGGTGTTTCTCAGAGAAATACTGACTAAATTATTTTCCTGGAAGGATGTCCCTTTTTAACCAGTCCAGTTTAATTTGATTTTGCTGGAATGTGATAGGAGTAGATTTCTGTGTGCACGTGCTGTTTTGTATAACTGTACTAGCTTATAGGGGAACTGGAAGTGTTACCAGATTGCAAATGCTTGTTAGCAATAGGAGTACTCATCCAATGCTCCTTTTTATTGATCTCTTTACAAAAAATTAAATGGGGAAAAAAAACTATATTAACATCTTCAAAGTAGTTCAGTCCTCTGTTTGAGAAGTTCTAATGTTTTCTCTATGTTCTGGAAATGGAGCATAGACCTTCATTCCCTTCTGATTTAGCATTACAATGATATGGGTAGCATGTCATGAAGAGTTGAACCTGGAAAACAGATGTTATGGTGGTGTCATTAGCAGAAAACGTGTTCTAATGGTGTCATCAGTCTCCACTGAAAGTGGAAACAGCTCAGCCTCCCCAGCTGGTCTCTGTCAGGGCAAGCCATCTCTCAGCTCTCACTTGGGCAATGCTTGCTCTGAGAACCAGATGGTTTCAGGGAGAGAGTGGCAGGGAGCAGTTCTGGTGCTCAGGCTGATAGCTCACTGTCTACATCATACTTGGGGGTGTTTGACTTGGGTTGAGAAGAGCGAGGCTAGAAAATGAGTGAAACTTCATGACTGGCAGCAATGTAGCTGGATTAAGGCTAAGTTATTTCTACTGGTCTTATATAATACAGTTGCAATATTGGTAATAAGCAATAAAAGAGTAATTTACTATTTGTTAATGCCTATGTAGCTAAAGACAAAAGATAATGATATTCTAAACTGGTTCTATTACTCTCTCTGATCTTCCAGATCAGTTGAGGGCTTCTGTACTTGATTACTTAATCCATCTAGTCAATTCCTCATTAATAGCTTCCCACCTCTTCCTGGTGATTTCAGCAGGAACAAATTCTAGTTCATTGGTAATCGCAGGTTGTTTTAGAGCCTTATATAAACCTAACTTGAATTAATTCCGGAATAAGATAATGTGACTATGAAAATGAGTGTATGACATATCTTGCACCTTGACACATCAGACATGCTCAAAATTGCAGGAAGATTTGAGGAAGCTAAAGATGGGATACTAAGGGCAGAAAAAGTAAAGTATAAAGAATTAGGAGTAGACAAGAATTTTATTGTAGGAAGGAAAACCTTTCTGTAAGCCCCTATTATCTGTGTGGTATGAATCTTGCACAGTTGCTGAATGACAGTTTTGTTGCAGATAATGTGCAGTATGTCTACTTACATACACACACGAGTTGCAGTTGGGATTTGTGTTTCTTGTTTGTTTCCTGCTGCCCTACAAATTGATGTCATTAGAAGCTTCTAATGGTATCTGAATGTCAGACTTCATTCTCTAATAAATAAAATTTGTGATCATAATTTTGCATTTTAGATAGCAGTTCTGCTGTATCTTAAAGAGACCTGGTAACTCCTACATGGGTAAATGTAGCTCTGCTAAGGATAATGTTGTTAAAAAAACTTTTTTTTCTGTAGAATGAAAAGAAAACATAAATCTAAATAAGGCAAATAAAGAAAAGCACAATTATTCCATTTTAGGTTAAAACGTTTAGTAAATTGAAGAATACTACTTCTTGTAAATGGATTTTCATTTTTAAATGTTATATTGTATAGTTGCTGGAGACTAAAAGTTTCTAACTTCTGTTTATTGTGGAGATATCTACTGCGCATATTTTGCATATGGCACAAAAAAATCGAGTAACATGGCAGATAATAATGGTATGAACTAGTTCAGCTGAGCAAATAGATTTATTTATTTATTTTTAAACTTCAGTTATGCCATCTTATATCCACGTTCTGGATTAAAAGGTTAGTGTAATTACAAGGTAACAGAAGAGAGAAAACTGCTGAATGGCAATGATGGCCCATGATCTTTATGAATGACTTGATTTATGGAGGTAGATTTTTGTTTGTTTTAAACTGGTCCTTCTCAGCATAGGTGGACTGTTCTGTCTGCTAACAGCTTCACAGTGAAAGAGTCTTGCAGACTTACGGGGGAGAGACTGGAGGGGTGTGTTGTTACATATTCAGAAAAGATGCCTTGCTGTAATGAGAAGGGCAGAGAGGGTAAAATACACCGTGAATACCCCAAGGAATAAGTTTAATTTGAAATAGCAGGTAGAGAACTTTCCTTGGAGTCTGAGGAGATGGTGGTGAGGGTGCACAAATGAGATGAAGGAAGCCTTCTATGTGTGGGAAATGACACACTATCTTGAGGAACAAAGTGAAGGGAGAAAGGACAATGAGATTTTTAAGGTCAGAGGAACCATTATGATTATCTAGTCAGACTGTCTGCGTAGCACAACACAGGATTCACCCATGCTGTAACCCTGAGTCTGAGGTTCAACTGTAACAGTCTTTAGCGGTATCTCATACCATGTGTTCTTTTCATGGGGACTGTTCTGTACTACCAAGCCCTAATCCAACGTTCATTGCATTGTGATCTATTAACTCTTAAAAGACGGTTTTCTATATTAGTATTTCAATTCTCCTTGGTCTTTAGCAAGAGGAATTTGTTCTTCTATTTATTGATTTATTTATTTTAAGTAACAGCACTCAATTTCTTTCCTGTTGTTGACAAAACAGGAAAAATGATGACAGCTCAATAAATGGTAACATTTTGTGGTAAAATGTTATTACTGCCATCGATATTGTCATTATCAGAAGAACAGCAATGTAAGAGATACCAAAACCATTTCAATGTCCTCTTGCTCAAAGCTGAATTTAGAAAAATAAAAGATCAGTTTCAGAAATGATTGAGATTTTTCCAAAAGTCTGAATTGCAGTAATTTAGCAGAATGGTAGATTTTTTTTTTTTTTTCATCCCAAGACCCTGGTATCTCAAGTCTCCATTTGAGTACAATTGGTGTAACAAATGCTACACCACCAACAATCCTGTCAATAGTATTAATGTCTATAAGATTGCCGGGATAAAATTAAATATTGTCATTTTTAGTCAACCAGCACTTCATATAGAATCCTCACAATTCATTCTCACAATTCTCCCTCTCCAAAAAAAGAGGTTGCATTTGATTCATTGAGTTATACAAGACAGCATGAACTATGGAGAACAAAATGTCATCACAGCAACAGAGGTCTTCAGTTTCTTGAGCAGTAATATCACTGGAGCAAAAATGAACACATCTGTTCGGCTTGGCTGGTTTGAAAGGCCCTCCAAGAAACATCTTACCTATTGGTAGATTAATGTTCCTGCTGTTCCTCTGAAGGAATTTTATTTTGCTAAGTACCAGACTTTACTCTTTGGGACTTTGTGCTGTGATTTAGAACTTGTTGACTTTAAGCCTCAGTACATGGTATTCAGCCACACATCAAAAATAAAGCTGATGCAATATGAACCATTCTGGTCGTTCTTGCAACACTTTGTTATTTAAAATTATCTTACATCCTTCTAAGCTGAATGCTGTACTCTGCTCACTGTTTTGGTAAAGTGATTGCAAAGCTGTTTTCTAGTACTTTTTTAAAAAAAAAGCTTCTGTTCTGAAACTTTCAAACAATCATTTCCTCAGTGATATTTTTACTCCAAGTTCAGTAGCATTTTATGTGTCACCTTGAATATCTTTGCAGTTATACTGGAGTGCAAGAAAAACAGAGAAACAAACATTTCAGATAGTGGTACGTTATGCTTTGTGTATAATATTAGAATCAGACTGTAAGTTAAGAACTTGTTCTCTACTGTCTTCAAAATATATGCATATATGTTTATTAAAACACATACATTTTCTCAATTCCCTAAGAAACTTCTTTTCCTTTTCATCTTTTATCCTCCCTATTGAGATGTCACTGATGATATTGTATTGATCCACTAAAAAGGTTTGCAGTGAAACTTTTTACTTGATGTAGGCTGTCTTTTTAGTTATAGCAATGCCACTACACTGTACAGAACTTTGTAGTTAGGGTTGTGTCAGCACTTACATTTTAAATCCCTCATTTTTATCAGCAACTTAATGCTGACAATAAAAAATTGCTTTGAGGTAAATCATAGCAAGAACTTAGCCTTCAGGGCGAGTCAGTAAGAGTTCACTATATTAAAAACTATTCAGATGAAACTGAGTTAATAAAAGCTTATAACCTTCTTTTATGCACATGATCTTTATGTGTGCTTTCAACTACCATTTTAAATATGTGGGTTTTTTGGTTTTTTTTAAGGCTTTTTTTCTTACTCATTCAGCATCTAAAGAGCAGCAGAATTCATTGCTCCTTTTCTCTGGGCATGTCTAAGGGATCTACAGTAGCTCCTGAACCTGCCTGGCCTTTTAGTCTTGTTTCCCCCCCCCCCCCCCCCCCCCCCCCCCCCCCCCATCTCCCTTCTAGTAAACCTGCGGTTTACATTAGGAGAACTGAACAAGAATGAAGGATGACTGTGTCAGTTGTGTTGTGTTTGATATATGTATACTTATAAAATCATAGAATCATGGAAAGGTAGGAGTTGAAAGGGACCTATAAATATAATATAGTCCAACCTCCCTGCTTAAGCAGGACCACCTAGATCAGGTTGCACAGGAACCACATCTACGCAGGTTTTGAAAACCTCCACAAAAGGAGACCCCAAAAACCTCCCTGGGCAGCCCGTGCCACTTCTGTCACCTTTATAGTAAACTAATTTTTCTTTATCTTTATGTGAAACTCTGTGTTCTAGCTTTTTTCCATTGTCCTTTGTCCTGTCACTTGAGACAATGGAAGAAAGTGCTGCCCCATCTTCCTGACATCTACCTTTTTAAAAACTTTTCAGTGTTAATGAGATCACCCTCCAGGCTGAACAGCCCTGGATCCTGCAGCCTTTTCTCATAAGAAAGATGTTCCAGTCCCCTGATCATCTTTGTGGCCCTGTGCTGGACTCTCTTCAGAAGTTCTCTGTCCCTCTTGAGCTGTGAGGGAGCCCAAAACTGGACACAGGACTCCAAATGAGGCCTTGCCAGGGCAGAGTAGAGAGGGAGCAGAACCTCCCTCGACCTGCTGGCCACACTCTTCTTACTAGACCCCAGGTTAGCGTTGGCGTTCTTGGCCACGAGGGCACATTGCTGGCTCATGTTTAGTTTGCTGCGCACCAGAACTCTCAGGTCTCTCTCTGCAGAGCTGCTCTCCAGCAGGTCAATTCCCAGCCTGTACTGGTGCATGGGGTTGTTCCTACCCAGGTGTGGACTCTGCACTTGTCCTTTGTTGAATATCACAAGATTCCTCTTTGCCAAACTCTCAAGCCGGTCCAGATCCCGCTGAATGGCAGCACAGCCTTCTGGGGAATCAGCCAGTCCTCCCAGTTTGGTGTCATCAGCCAACTTACTGAGGGCACCCTCTGTCCCCTCATTCAGGTCATCAATGAAGATGTTGAACAAGACTGGCCCCAGAACCGATCCCTGTGGAACTCCACTGGCCACATGCCTCCAACTTGATTCTGTGCCATTGATCACCACCCTCTGGGCCCTGTCATTCAGCCAGCTCTCGATCCACCTCACCGCCCACTCATCCAAGCCACACTGCTTGAGCTTTCTGATGAGGATGTAATGGGAGACAGTGTCAAAAGCCTTGCTGAAGTCAAGGTAGATGACATCCACTGCTCTCCCCTCATTTAGCCAGCCGGTTATGCACTCATAGAAGGCTGTCAGGTTGGTCAAACAGGATTTCCCCTTGGTGAAGCCATGTTGATGCCCCCTGATAACCATCTTTTCCTTCATGTATTTTGAGACGGCATCCAGGATGAGTTGTTCCATCACTTTTCCAGGGATGGAGGTGAGGCTGACCGGCCTGTAGTTTCCTGGGTCCTCCTTCTTGTCCTTTTTTTAAGACTGGAGTGACATTGGTCTTCCTCCAGTCCTCAGGCAGCTCACCTGTCCTCCATGATTGTTCAGAAATCATGGGGAGAGGCTTAGCAATCACATCAGCCAGCTCCCTCAGCACCCGTCAGTGCATCCCATCAGGACCCATGGATTTACATTTGATCCCACATTTTCTTTTGTGTGATCTCCTGTAAGAAGATAATGTGTGCAGGGGGATATCTTATTTTAAAAACATAAACATTGTAAAATAACTTTTTGTAGTATTGTAGACTGAGGCTGTTGGAAATGGCTGTATGTCAGAAATCTATGGTTTTTGATCAGAGCACAGAGCTTTTCTCTAACGATGCAAGCCTAATTTAACAGGGTTTGGTTTTTCCAGAATGGTCTTAGTGACAGTGCCTACCCATTGCAGTAATTGTATTGGGTAATGGCTAGAGCAGTCAAGGCTGGATTCAGTTTCTTTCTCGTCCTGCACATCCTTCCTTTTTCTAGAAGAATGCTGAGAAATTGTTTGGGTGAGAATATCTTCGGGTTCTGTTCCAGCGTGTAGGCCACTCTGTGATCCAGAATGAGGGAGAAAGCAAGCAAGAAGGAATACGATTTTGCAGACCTAGTATAGTTTGCCCTTAGGTTTTGTGAAGAGATGCCTCAGTACAAGAATCTGCTGCCTGAGTGACTTATTTCCAGGTCTCCCTCTAAAATTTGAAAACTCTACATAAAGAAGACTAAAATACAGCATTTCTTCGTTAGCTGATGTCCTAATGACTGACTAGAGTCCTCATCCCTTCTGTTGTCATGTCTTTTTAGAATGCCACACTGAGGAGAAGGAGATACTAGTTTCAGTCTTCCTCATCATATTTTTTTCTGATAATGTGCATGTGTGTGTTTCTTAATTTCTCATCTAATCTAGCCTGACACGCAGACCTTTTGACTTTTTTGTTTTGTTTTTGTTTTAAGGCCAGCTGTTAGCCTGGTTATTGGACCCTTTTGGGATGGGGAAATGCTAGGGGAAAAAAAAAAGTAGTCAGTACAGACAGCTAGCAATGAGTGAAACAAGTGAAAGGAGGAGGAAGGAGATATAGCACTCAAAAAATTCAATTTGAAGAGTCAGAGTTGTAGCATTGCTGTGCTTTTAACTCTGACACTGCTGTAGATACAAGTCTGGATTTCACATGAACTTGGTATCACAGTTCAGTGTAGCTGATCTTGCTGAAGAGTATGCAGGCCTGTCTTCAGAAGGGAGACAAAAACCAGTCTTTTATCTTATATTTGCTGTGAAGATAAAGCAGTTCACTGTGAAATATACATACATACAATAGCATTGAGCAACCTAGAAAATATGTATAATAAAATATGCCCTGGAAGCTTCTACTGAATAATGAGGGTGGGAAAATATTTCACAAAGTACACCTTATTTGCCTCTGTGGGCATATCAGTAGGCCTTGAATGCAAAAATTGATATGTGTGACTGTTGTAATGCAATGCAGGAAGAATTTGGACTTAAAAGGCAATGATATTCTCAATCTTTTGTTTACCTTTCACTTTTTCAAAGCCCTTTTGCAGGGAGTTACATGCAAAAAACCTCACTTAATAAATGGTGAAACAGACTCTGAATGTGGAAAGTCTGAAGGTCCCTCTTCAGGCATTTGGTATATCTAAGCTTGTAAACCAAGTGTCCTCAGATTGTATTTAGCTGTTTTCTCACTAGATCATATTTTCTCTGTATGGTATTTCCTTTGTGGGAAAAGCACAAAGAGAAGTTAAGTCTCAAGTGCCTGAAATGTGGCAGAATGTTTGTTTGGATATTCCAAGTATCTTAAAAAAGCAATTCCCACTTCATATAGCTGGACAAGGAAGATCGTGACTCACCTAAATTCTCAGATCTGGAGCTAGGATAAAAATCAGTTCTGATTCTGATCTTTTTAACACTTTTAAACAAAGTGGTCTCTTTAGCCTCTTATGTACAGAAAGATGGACCTTACTGCTTCAGTTTCTTTAGTGCCACATCTTCACAAGTATATGTGTAACATACTTGCTAGCTGTTGGGTACTGTGCCAATTAATGCAGCTGTCACTTGATTGTTATTTTCTCTTCGTGAGCTTTTTGGCTCCATATGTTTGCTTGGTCACTTCTATTGTTTGATTTCCGCTTCCCACTGTGCTGCCTTCCAGATGCACAGTTGTCAGTAACAGTCAGTTTGTACCTACTGCCCCGCCCCTAGTCTTCCCAAAGGATGCAGATTACACCTTTCCTTCCTCCCAGATGCCTGTGCCCAGACTTGCAATTCAGGATGGACAGTAGAGAGACTTCCTGAACATGTCTAAACTTAATGTATACCAAAGCATTTTCCATTTGTTTTCCACCGACAGCCATAGCTATTTCTCACAGTATATGGAGTGACAACAAATGTTTTTCCTGAGCAGGTTTTGGTTAGGTGTCATATATTGAGGAAGAAAGTAAACAGCTAGACAGTATGGACTAAGGGATAATACAGGAGCTGGGAAAGCAGTTCTGTAATTTATTTCTCCTAAAGCTATAACAGCCTCTAATTTTGAGTGGTAATTTACTGATGAAAGATTAATCACTAGTTCTTTTTCTACTTACAAAGATACCTTGCATGACATGAGGAATTCAAGATCTTAAGATACGTAAATCATGTTACTAAGTGCAGGGCATGAGAATTAGTGTGGTATGCCAGCTGATTTATTTATCTATTTATTTTAAATGTCTAAATGGTTCTGTGTATCTACTTGCAGTTGGCTTGTGTCAAGTCTGTGTTGGAGCTCAAGAAAGTGGTAACAACTGGCAATTAAAAACTTACTAAGTTTTGCAAGTACTATTGGTCTCAGATCTCTTGTTCTGCTTTCTTACCCAAGTGTTTTTTTTATGTTGCTTACATGTGCATATATGTTATTAGCTTCTCCTTAAAAAAAAATCTTTTGATCAGATGGACATACTGGTGCCCAAATGTAGGTTAATGTTTAAGTACTTTGCATATCTTGCTAAACATTTTGCATACCTAGTACTACTACTTCCAGAAGAATGAGTAGTTAACATGTTTTCTCGTTTATCTTCATAGGTCTTCTAAATCCATGTAATTCTAGGGGGAAAAAAAATACTGCATGTATGAAAAATACTCGTCCTGAAGAGACAAAAAATTGCAACTTCCCAGTTTGATTAGAAATATGGAATTATCTTTCCTAAAATTTGACAATTCGGTGCCTGTAGTTTCCATTGTGGACAAACTGATAGAAGAAGCATCTTTCTTGGTAAAAAATGTAATTGATTTTTTAAATATTTCATTCTCAAAGACTTCCTCAGACCTGTTTTATACAACCATACTATGTTAATCCTTTTGCTATTCACAATGCTGGTTGTTTACATGATTTCAACCCCCACCCCCCCATCGTTAGTACTCCGCTTTCAAGTTCTTTGTGGACCTTGACTTTTGTAAATAAAGTAAAATAGAAGCCTTTTATCTGTGGAAAAAGATAGGCAAAGAAGATAGGTTCTGAGCTGTTATTTTGACTCAATGGCCAGCAAAGATAGCAAAAATGACTTGGATTTTTGAATGTTTCAGAGATGCTTTATGATTGTATGACATCTTAAAAAAAAAATCCCAAGCAAAATGCCCCCACTACTATGAAACAAACTAGTCATGAATTCTGTTGGGAGAGAATAGATACAAATGTTTATTGATGTGTTAAAGACATTAGCTCATTTGAGACAGTGGCTATCCTTTCTCTAAACACACTGAGTGACATTTTGTACCTTAGTTGTTGCTTAACATCTTGGTAAAGGGAGGAGATGGCATGATAAGAGTAGGAAGAATCTATAATAGTACAGCAGGCATTGTTTTCCATTAGGGAGGTGAGTGCTTTCATGGAAAGGCTCTAGTCAGCCAATACACAGCAGGGTAGTCTGGCATTTTCTAACAGCTATTATTTATTGTCAGCTTTGTTATGGGTGGCTAAGTTTCTTCTCCAACAGAGAAGAATCTGGTATTTTTTGGGGGACTCTACAAATACAGGGAAAATTACACGACAGTGAATTGTAAACCAATTAAAGAGAGCTAAGGGAGTGTAGAACCTCTGAAAGGAAATTAGTCTGGACGTTTTTAGGGATTGTGTCTACTTTTAAGTCAGTGTAAACTTTGCTTTATGGATGCAGTTAGATTCGGAATAAAATATACTGAAGGTCTTGCCGGGAAGTCTTAATGAGTGCTAAACACTTCAGCTGTCATTTGGTGTACTCAGTGTGCCAGTAGTAGCAAGTGGGCACAGGTCTTGATTTCTCTACAAGTCAGTAAATGAGGATGTCCCAGTCTGTGTTAGTGCACAGAGTGACTGTTTGTGCTATAATGAGTTGAAGTGCTTGAAACCAATGACATCAAAGTTTTGTAACATAATGCCACACACTCTTAATGTCCTGTTTTGTTTGCTGATGGAAGATGCACACTTTTAAAACTTCCCATGTATGCCATATCTCTTCATACTGAGGGAAATGGATGCTATTGTGGTACGTGTATTTGATGTTTGATTCTTAGAATCAGTAGGAATTACAGAAAATAATGCATACAAGTACTTGTCTGTGGGAATGACCAAGAAATAGAAAGGTGATGGTAGTTCATTGGCTAACATTGCAGCATTACAGATATTTATGACTGGTTCCATAAGCAGGAAAACTTAGGTAGTAGAATACTTAAATCTTGTGTAATCACTTACAGAGTGACGGCCATGGTAAATGTCCTGATAACAGAGATAAGGTGTAATTAGATGACAGACGGTGTCAAACTTCACTGGCAATTGTAATTGGCATAGTTTTTAAAGAAGGGAACAGTAAGGACACATAGTTATTCTGTGCTTTATTTAACCATTTCTATTCACAAATAACAGATTTTGTGCATGTAGCCATGCTGTTTGAATGCAAGTATACTTTTGATTTTAAAAACCAAGTTCTCAGATGGCCAGTTAAGATATCCTCGATACTGAAGAAGGCAGGTACTATTGCTATATCCATTTTAGACTTGGTTTTTAATGTGTAAGGATACAGTGGTTACTGTATTGTGACAAGCCATCTGTCATGGTAGCACAATAGATATTCCTAGAACCATGAATTCGCTATTTTTCAAAAACCTTACTGTAAATATAGGAAAATAATGCTAATACATGAATACTTCTGTCTTATCTTTATTTGGTTTATATTAAGGAATGAACTGGTGGCTGGCAAACAGCTTATGGTATCAGGAAAAAAATGATCACAAACAGAACGTTTTGTATCATTCTCGGGCAAGAATTGTTGTAAAATCTTTGCATTTTCTCAGGTAGAAAGATGTGATTTTGGTATTTCATATTTTTAATTCTGTGAAATGGATTGCTGACCCAAATTCTTGTGTCCACTAGTTAATCCCAGTGAGAGAGCCTGTTTTCTAGTCTTGAATTTGACCATGAGAATGAGCAAACCCAATATTTCTCATTGGATCCTGATGTACCTGTCTCATCAGCTCCTAAATAACTTGTCTCTTGGTAAGAGTCCCATGCAAAGGTTAATAGACTTTTGCTCTGTCAGCCTTTACGTTTCAGAATGGTGCTCAGATTTACACAAGCATATGTTGAGTTTGTCAAATGAAAGGAGTTGAGAGAGATGAAGCCTTTTTGAAAATACTTGGCTCCAAAAATGGCAGCTACTTTAGACATTAGTCTACTTGGTGAACTTTGCTGGCTGACTGGTTTAACATCTTGTTAGTTTACAATTATGAAAGTCTTGTCCTAACAGTATCAATGATATGCTGTAAGGACGATGCTGCTTGCACTTCATCTCCATTGTTAGAGAAGCTTTAAATATTATGAAATTAAGGAATTGAATTCTTGGCCTTGATGATAGTGTTCCTCTTCTGGGTGCACAAAATCAATTTGTCTCAAGGCATAAAATAAACAGTCAAGTACTAATGTTATGAAGTGTCCATTTCTGCTTGTTTCAGCTGTTAATATAAAAATTGATATGCTGGAACACTTACTCCTGAGTTGTCGTCTTTTTCCAAGCCCAGCATAATACAGTAGATCAATAATGCCCTTTCTTCACTACAGATACTGAACAGATCTGATCCCGTTTATATTTAGTAATGAATTATCTATACTTTGTCTGAGACCTTATAGTCTATAATTTATTTTACTCTTCCCATTTTTATTCCTTGCTGTTGGCTTATGTTTACTTCTAGTTTTATGCTGCGATATTTGTCTGGAACATTCTCTGTTATGACATGCAGCTTCTAACTTCATCTTCCAGTTTCTTTTAAAAACAATTTTTCTGTGATCTCATGAAGTAACTCAGGAAAACCGGACTACTTCTAGTTTCTTCAGATAGTAGTGGAGGAACTTATAAGCAATGTATCTATACCATTGCAAGCAACTAATTGTATATCTTGATTTACACATTCCTTCTCTTCTTGATCTGAGATTTGTGAATTTTTGTTCAGCAAATGCTGTTCTTTAGACAGTATAAATGATGGACTCTACTGTACACAAGCCACTTGGCTGATTCTCTCTGGAAAGGTGTGTAGGTATTGACAGTGGGAGATCCTAGTTGATGTTTGTCAAAACTGTACTTGCAGAAAGGATTTGCCCTGAGAAGGGCAATTGAAAGCCACCTGCATTGGGATTTCATGTTGACATACTGGGTATGAAGCTTACTGGTAACTAATTTAGAGGTGACGTGCATATTAAAAAGCAAGCTCTGTGGTTGTTACACTTCTGCAGATCCTAGGGATGTGAACAGACTTTCAGAAATGCACTGAGGTTGCAGAGCTATACCAAGCTTTTCATCTGTGGGATACTGTAGAGTGGAAAGGGTAAATGGGATATATGAACAAGAGAGGATTTTTGTAAGATACGTTAGAGTTGCCTGTAAGATATGTTAACATGTCATTCTTCACTCTCAGATTTTCTTCCAATAGCTAGGGCAGAGCTTTTAAAGGCTACTTCATTGTCATTTTTTACTATCCCTGAAGTGTTTCATTGAGGCACACAGTCACTATCTGTGTACTGATTACATAGATAAATGAATGCTCAAAACCAACTGCTGATACTTCTTAGAATAAACAAAGAATATTCTCTTGGTATTTTTGACTTCTCATCACATCTTGTAAATGTACAGTACCAAATCATTTATAAAATATGAATGAAAGCATGATCTATAAATGACAATTTTTTGAGGATTTTATGTTAATGTCTGTCTGATTCTAGATCACTTTTGCAATGGTATATGGCACTACTGCTATCAGAACAAAAGAGGTTTAACTTAGTATAGATTGACCTGTGTGTTTTTTTTTTCCTTCTACCTTGATATTCACAGATATTGTAAAAAAGTCTGTAGTTATTTCTACATTCAAGTGTGATCTTTCCCATTGTTGCTTGTTAATGAGGATTTGGTAAGGGCAGCATGTGCTTCTGAAGAATCATACTGTTTTTCTATCTAGAAATTTTTAATTCTTGAATCTTCAAAGTTCTTGCATCTTCATCAATTGTCTTACTTTCTCATCCTTCCCTGTCATCCCTGCTCTGTTTAAAAACAAAAACAACCCAAAACAACACAACAACAAATGTACCACAAACCAAAGTAGTAGGAAGTTTGGAAAAAAGTTCATCTTTTAAAACTTGAGAGTTTTAAAACTGGCCAAGCAGCAAATTCTGTGGTGAATTTACCATCTGAAAATATATATGGACCTTTTTTTTTGCCCCCTTGAAATTATCTATCCTCATAAGCTTTCTCAGGATACTCACTTATCCAAGTGACTGCCGAAGGAAGGTAGCGAGATAGGATCTTTCTAGTGATTCCAATTGACCCGTACTCTTCCTCATTTTTTTATCAAACAAAAATAACAAATAATTTTGATCCTTGAAAAAGATTTGACATTTTATTTGCATTTACAGCTTATTCTATGCTTAAGTAAGAGAAGTGGTAGCAGTTTGTATAAACATGATTTCCAAGATGTGTGTTATGTCTCAAGCTTTGTAGGCTGTAGATGCAGATAATTTATAAGACTAGATCAGTGTCCTTGGATCACTTTTGATGGGTCTTACCAACATAGGGAAGCTGTGAACACAACAGACTCTGAATCTGAATTGAGCTTTTACTAATTTCCCAGGTGGATGTTGCTGGGTTACAGTGGGCATTCAGGTCAAGTTCAGCTGGGCTGACAGCAGGTTACTGCTTGTCCTCTCTCCCTGCTGAAGGAGATTGTTTGTGTTTCTAATCTGTTTGTGGAACTGCTCGTGCAAATACTTTCTAATCTATTTCAGGCAAAACAAATCTACTTAGCTGAGAATTTAAACTTGTAAGCTAATGTGGCTCATTATGACTGAAGCAGATTAGTGATGCTTATGTGTGCAGGTATGCCAGGAGATATGGTTGGATGCAGTGATAAGCAAGCTGGGTGTGGGAGAGTGAGCTTCACCTTAGGAAGAGTGTATGCATGTCTGTCTATACTTTTTTCTGACATTTTCTTTAAATAGTTTAATGTGTCAGGAAGTCTACTTTGAAAGCAAAATGAGTCTTGTATAGAGTAAGTATGCCAGGAGCTTGCTGAGCACTTGCTGCTAGTCCTTACCTTTTCTAAACTTTTTTTTTTCTCATGTGAGTGCTCTGTTGCAGTTTTGTCTCCTAATTCAGTGACCTAGGATTTCCCTATGATACTTGTTTTACTATATCTCTGATTATACCAAGTTCAACTAATATTTCAATTTCTATTGGAATTGTATGCACACAAATAAAAAAGGAAAAAGACCAAAATGATCTTTCAAAAATATATGTTAAGCTTCTGTCAGACTTTTGAACTTTGTTTGGAAAGGTCTTCCTAAAAAATCTGCTGACCTAGGAGTCTTTCTGTACAAGCTTGTAAAAATCTATTGTTTTCTTGAGGTTGTTAATGTGATTGCTACTAAGACAACCATTTCTTGTTGATGGATGGTGCCTGCATTTGATCTGTTTAATACTTGCGTGTTGAGGTATAAATGGCACAGCAGTCATCATCCAGTGTCTTTTCTATGACCAGCAGCAGAAAGATCATGTCTAGCCTGATATCCTGCTTCTGTGAGTCAAGCCTTTTCCAGGTATTATGACTCTTCAGGAAAAGTTTCCTAAATGTGTTCTGTCTTGTAATTTTATCTTCTGGGACTGAATGGACTTGGGATGAGACTTTTAAGTTGGTGCCTCATGTCGACACTTGTAAATAGTCCTTCAAAACAGACAATTCCAAATCTGTTAATATTTCCTACTGGTAGCCCTAGCACAGAGTGTGACAAGTATTTGTTCTCTGGAGTAGTTCCATCTTGCAAGTCAGATGTGCAGCAGGCTTCTGTTTTTTCCCCACACATAGACTCAAAAGTCAAGGAATGCAAGATTTTATTTGGGCAGTCTGTAATAGTGCCTTTGGGGCAGAAGTTCTGAAAAGAACCACAGTTGACTCAGTTTACACTGATGAGTGTAAATTAAAACCATCAGTTCCTCAACAGAGAGGACATTGAGTCAACATTGAGTCCAGGAGCTGGTGCTGAGAACAGCTCTTTTCCTGAAACAGTAGATGCCCTCAGTGTCAAAGTTGTTATTTCACATATTGACATGAGATACCAGAAACACCTAAACCAGTTCGGGGGTTTCAGATCAATGTCCATCAATGAAGATGAGATATCTTGGAAACATGTGCTTGATGTCACTAGTGTCTAAGTTGAGATCTGTGGATCCCATTGGTGCTAGAACCCCAATTTAACTGCAATACTTTTGAGAATGGCTTTGAACTCCATGGGAATAAATTTGAGTACATAAGACCTAAACTATTACAAGTAGAAAATATATTCATGCCAGGCTTTGATAAAAATCTATGAGAAATGTCACAGGGAAATGGAAGCATTTCATAGAGACTACTTTCTTTGCAGGATTTTTATAATAGAATCACAGAATAATAGGAGTTGGAAGAGACCGTTAGAGATCATGTAGTCAACCCCCCACCCCACTAAAGGAGATCCACATAGATCAGGTCACACAAGCATGTGTCCATGTGGGTTTTGAAAACTTCCAGAGAAGGACACTCCAAAAACCTCCCTGGGCAGCCGGTGCTGGGACTTCCTCACCTTCACAGTAAAATAGTTTTCCCTTAAGTTTAAATCAAACTGTGTGTTCCAGCTTATGTCTGTTATCCCTAGTCCTATCACTGGACAATACAGAAAAAAGTACTGCCCCATCCTCTTGACATGCACTTTTTAAAGACCTCTCCAAGGATGGAGGTGAGGCTGACCAGCCTGTAGTTTCCTGGGTCCTCCTTCTTGCCCATTTTGAAGACTGGAGTGATATTGGCCTTTCTCCAGAAGTGAGACACCTTGCCAGTCTTCCATGATCTTTTGAAAATGGTGGAGAGTGGCTTAGCAATAACATGAGGCGGCTCCCTCACCACTTGTGGATGCATCCTATTAGGTCCCATCGATTTATGGGTGTTAAGCTTGCCCAGCTGACTTCGTTATCTTCCCTCATCCATCAAGGGAATATCTTCCCTTCTCCAGACTGTTCTACTGTTCTCCAGGGACTGTGCTTCCTAAGGACCGGCCTTGGCAGTGAAGACTGAGGCAACAAAGACATTCAGTAATTCTACCTTCTCTACATCTTCCATCACCAGGACACCATCCTTGTTCATTTATGGGTTCACACTCCCCCTAATCTTCCTTTTGCTACTGGTGTATTTGAAAAAACACTTCTTGTTTTCCGTTACTTGCCTTGCTAGGTTTAGTTCCAAAAGGGCTTTGGCCTTCGAGGTTTTGTCCCTGCATATTCTGGCAAGATTCCTATATTCTTCCCTTGTTCCACCTTACAAAAATTCCTTTCTTCTCCTTGGGTAGTTCCAGTATTTCTTTTCATCCATGTAGGCCTCTTTCCAGATATCAAGAGGATAGGAATGATAATGTAAATACCTTTAGAAAGCTCAACTTTTTTTTTTATACCCTTTTACAATTTATACCTAATCGTTTCTTCTGTTGCACAAATAGCTGACTCCTGTGTACTGATGACTAGAAGTGATTTCTGAACTTTGGACAGAATGTTACCATTTGTTAATCAGCCTTTCATTTGAGAACTTGGAAGTCCACAGGTAGATTACAAGAAAATTTAATACGTATAATTAAAATTATAAATTATAATTCTTTATAATTAAGCTTATGAAAAAAATAAGGTAGACACAGACTTAAAGGCCCTGATGGATGACTTGGATTTTGCATTGCCAGCATGGTTTGTACTATATTCTGTTTCTCTTAAACAGAGAGCTGGCTCTTTTGAAAAGCTGAGCTATTTAGTGACAAAACCTTACAGTTACTAAAAGCCATTTTGGGCCGCTGCAGTGTGAATGGTTACTGTAAGGTCCATTTTGCAGGCTGCAAGCCTAATCAACCAGATTTTCCAGTAAGGACAAATATGGATGCCCCATTTCTGATGGTGCTATTGCTACCAACAACCAATATATTATTCAGAAAGTCATCCAACTTGGCATTGTATCAATAGAAATAGTTGTAGTGAAATGCAACTGTTATGAACTGTGTTATTCCATGCATCGGTCTTGCATGGTAAGTGATACAACCATGTTCTGAATTAGTTGGATAATAACCACAAAGTTCGTTTAAAAAGAATTCTATCAACAATCTGGCAAGTCTTTCCTTCTGAACATCTACACACACTTCAGTAGGGCTTGGGCAACTTTGTTTCCTTGCTTTAGAAACATGCCAATCTCCAAAGATTCACATGAAACCTGTGTGGCATGGCAGCCAACCCCTGTGAAATGCTATACACCTGATGTTAGCAGCAAAGACAGACACCAGATTTCGAGGGGGAACAGTGTAGTTCGTGCTTGATCAATACAACTGATGCTACCCGGAAAGGATAGTGATTATTCTTCAGCTATGTGAATCTGCAACAACAGTGCCCTTAAAGACAAGAATGTAGATCTGCCTGCAGTAAAGGTGAATCAAGGTAGTGACATCAGAGAGCCTCTTCCTCTTTGGAGCTGCCATTGTGTGACAGGTTCACTGTTGAAAAGAGACTTCTCCTTGCCCTTTATCCCTTTCTTATTGCATGAGAAAGGATGGCTCATGCATGCCAACTCTGCTTTGGTGAGACTTCTGACAACAGTCAAGTTCAGATCTATAATATTCGTAATGCAGTATGACTTTTATTGAAGAATGTAGCTTCAATATACGCGTAGTTGTTCATTTTTCAGTGATGCAAGATGTTATACCACTAGCTGTTCACTGCTGTGCTACAAGGATACAAAGTCTACAGCTGTTCATGTGAATCCAATGCCAGGAATATAATATAAATTAAACTGTAGAGTTTAAGTTGACTTGCCTAATTTTGTCTGGAATGGTTATTGGGGCACTTGGTTGACTTTGGTGAAGCTCCACTGAAATATCTTGTGTTAAAGCAATAACAGCATCTTAAATTACATCAATATCCAAAAAGAATCTCTCTCTACAAACTGTTTTTTTAATCCATTCAAATTATGATCCTGATTCTATATTTTAAGATTGTTTATGTTAATACAGGTTTGTATTCGGATCTCTCTTAGTTGGCAGTTCAGATAAATGATTTATTTGTTCACCATATCTATCTGTGGTCAGTGCTTCCCTGCATTATACTCAGCTCATTTTGCTGCATGTAGTCACATCACCTTGCTGTAGAAGGAAAGTTCTGTAGAGCAGAAACATGCACTATTTGGAGTTAAGGGCTTCATAGGATTTTAAAAAGAGTTTGAATACCTGCCTCACATTTATGTCTTAGGCCACTTTACGTTCTTACCTAGGCACCTCCTTTCACCTCTGGTCGTGCAGATACAAAAAATTACTTTATCAGTCTCAGAAATAGTTTGGCCAAGCAAATTTAGGTTTCCACAGCTTGTAAGGCAAATGCCCTGCTGCTGAGCCATACTACTTAATTAGTTACTGAAACAAGATTCTCAGAAAGCCATTTTAAGGGCATTAAATCAATAACAATAATTGCAACCATTTCCATTTTGCCAGTGGAGCCTGCTAAGAGTCTGTTTGGGTCAAGGCCAAATTTTTTTAGACAGGTTGAGATATCATCTTCCTTCAACCTGGCAATCTCACATGCTGTTTGTCAGCAAGTGCCTTGTTTAGCAAGGTCAGATTTTATATCTTCTGTCCAGTGACACAAAGAACATAACACTTAAGAACCAGTCTGTGGTAGGCAGTGTTCTGGAGCTGTGAGGTTAACGAGAAGTCATTTGTTTTTTTTTTCATATGGAGATGGTAATTGGGATTTTGTTTTGTTTTGTTTTTTTTTTTTCCTTTTAAATGAGACACCAGGAAGGGGAATTTGTTCATCTGTGTCCTGATAGTATGGGACCTTGGTTTACTTAAGTCTTTCTGCTGCTGAAGACAGTGAAAATGCATATCAACCAATGTATTAACAGATTTCAACAATTCTAGTAAATGCAGTTGTTCTGTTTCTCTTTGTATATTTTACTTTTACTAAAAGGAAAAAAGTGCAGGTCAGAGGCTCCTTATCAGATATTGATTCAAAGTCATTTAACAAATTCATTGATTAACTCTGGAAGAAAGTACATGATTTGGAGTTCATCTTTTTAAAGATGATATTCAGAATGGAGGCAATATTGCCCAGAGGATACTGCACAAAATCTGATTGAATGTACACAGCTAAACATTTCATAAGATATGAATTGGGTCTGTGGACAGATAGACATTCTTCATGAAATACGTATTACTCCTTGTTCTTTTAGAGTGACTTCACAGGAATATGACCGAGCTGTATTTTTTCCCACCAAACTGGTAAAATACACCAGTGTTAATATCTTGTGTTGCTTGCATGAAGCATGTTTTCTACTCTAACCTTATCTCCAGCTACCATTTCTTATCTCGGAAATTCAGTTTATAACTCTGCTGAACTAAGCACTAATAAGAGATTATCTTTGTCTATAATACATTACAGCCTTTTACTCCCAGCTGTTTTAATAGTACTGATAGTTAGGACTACCTGACAGCTGAGTATTACAGGTAATCGTCCATCAGATTTCCTTTAAAGAAAAGACAACTGAAAACAGGAAATTTAATCAGAAATTTTTGTCGGTAGCCTTGGAATAAGCATTGTTTACTATGAATCTTGAGGTAGAAAATATAGTTGATGATAGCTTAGAAAGACCTGGGAGTTTTGTTCTTTTTCCCTGGTCTGTCATCTCCTTGTGTGCTTGGAATAATACAGAGACTGGGAATTTTTAAAAGGTTTAAAACTCCTGCAAAAGTGTAGTGTTTGAATTAATACAGGATTATTTAATCTCTGTAATGATATTCTTTATTTAGACAATAAGTAAGTCTTTTCTAGAAGGCTGGTCAGATGCAAAAGCCTGCATCAGAACAAAATAGACTTCACTCTCATGGCATAACCTGCATTGTTTCTACTTTAATCAGTCATTATTAAGAGGCTTGATAATACTTCTCTGTTTCTTGGGAGTAAATGGAGTTGATTTTTCTAGGTGATTAGAGGTAGTATAAGAGCTGCTTGAAAGCAGGGTTTTATTTTAAACTGTTTTGAATTGTTCAAAAACAAATGTTCTTAAATAGTCAGTGCTCTTCATACTCAACTTCCTCAGCTTTGATTCTACTTTTTATTTTTAACCACTAGAATACTTTCAACTGTAAAGAGTACTGTGTTTCTATCTGTTTGTGTATTGTCATTCTACATTAGAGGTGTAGATCTCAAACAACTGTGCTACGGGAGAGTTTAGTACTTCATATTAATTTCCCCTTCCATTTAAATTTAACTAAATTGTTTTAATTCAACTGAATTTAGTTGCTATTTATCCTTAAGGTCTATTGCTCCACTTCAGTTAAAGATGACTTTTTTTTTTTGGTCTAGTTCTTCTGCTCAGAGTTCTAAATTTTTTTGGCCCCCTCTGCTGCTCTACATGTCTGCCTGTTTGTGCCGTGCTTCTGCAGTGTCTGAATTTGAGATTCAGTCCAAGAAATCGTGGTACAGTTTTGCCAGAAGCTGACGCCAGCCATCTGGTAAAATTACCATTCAGTATCAGTAAAACCCATGATCTGGGGAAGTGTACCTGAAATTACTTTTATGATTAGTGGACAGGAAAGAAACGAAGACAGGGAAGTCAGCTGGGGACTCCATAAATCATTTGGAGGTTTTCAGACCAAATGTCTTAATGGCAGTGTTTTTGCTGCCAAATGCTGTTTTGCTTTTACTTTCAGAATAGTTTGCATTAATAATGAGCAACTCTGCTTGGAAGTTATTATCTGTTACTCTAATGATACAGCTTCACAAAGCAGAGCTATGCTAGGTAGCAGACTGGTGAAAAGATTCGTGAAGTACTTTACCATATCCTACTGCTATGGTCTGTAGGTTATCCAATTGGAAATGCATACTGGCCACAGGGCCACGTTCAGCAACATTGTAGGTGCTGAAGAAAAATTTATATTAAGGCCGTTTTGGCCGTACCATGATAGCCTGTGTGTTAAGCCTGGTGGTTGTGCAATAAGTCTGCACTGGAACTAGGCAGGTTTTAATCAGTACTTTGGTAACGTGTCACTGTGGGGAGCTTCTGATAACAGAAGCTCTTGCTTGTGTATATTCCCAGGTAGAGGTGATCAGCTAACCATGCTTTGGTAGCTGTGCGTGTGCTACGTCTTCTCCAACTGTTGAGTGTATGTGTTTGGACTAAGATGGAGTATATGTCCAATGTAAGACTTAAAATGGTGATTAATTATGTATCTTCCTAGTAAGCTATTAACAGTGAGTCATTATCTTCATAGTTAATTCCATTTGGATTTGTTTCATTTAAGCACTCGGTGACTGGATCTTGCTGCTTCTTGTCTATAAGATAAAATTTCTGTTTGTTTAAATAGTTGCCAGGAAAGTAGTTGTTTCTGCATAGTAATCACATAGCCTGTTTACTTGAAATAAGTGTTACTGAATTATTTTTCTGGAGTTCATAGTTGAGATTTCTAGTTCCTTCTGTTGATACCTGTAGCTTAACATGTGTGTTAACTCGGTGGACTTTTCCATGACACAGTAACACTCTAGCATAGCTTAACTGAGGTTTACTACTTGAATGCAAGACTAGTATTGTCATCCTTACCACTCCAAAGGCTACTTTACTATGGATGAAAGGCCTTGAGCTCCACAAAGCCATCCTAGGCAGTTATTCCAGACAACTGGGGAGGTCCCTGTATGCAGTGCTGTTAATGTTGTAAAACTGACTGCAAGGACTTGAGTTACATGTAGAAAGTTGAACACAATGCTTAGTGCTGTGGATATTTCAGGCCAGCATGAAAAGCTATCTCAACTACTGTAGACCCATAAACCTTGTTTACTTTTGGGGAACAGGCGTGAATTCAACTCCAAAATTATCCAAACCTATTAATTTTTAAGGATTGCTTGGTCTCCTGTTACACTGTAAGAGAACTTGTGATCTTTTTGTAGAGGATTTCTATACTCTGTGTATATCATGAAGAAAGAGTTGAGGTGATTGCATTTGTATACTTCTAGCTTTTAGTACACATCTTTAAATTTGAAGAGAGTATAGTAAACTGCCTGACCATTTTTTTCTAATCTGAGAGCTTTTCAGCCCACATGCTTTTCAGCTAACATAACTAAAGATACTCTGTTTATGTTGCTGTAAGTATGATCTAATGTTTGGTTTTGGCAAGTAACTCTTCCTTGTGAATATGCACAGAAGGCTTAGTTTACATGAGACTGAAGTATTAACAGAAAGATGCTCTTCTAAATCAAGCAAACAAACGTGCTTGTGTTGTATCACTAGCAACAGTAGTATAACCATATTGTAGTAACCTAATTGGTAGAAGAACATACTGATTAATTATGCAGAGTAAGAATTTTTTATTGAGAGGTAAAAATTTCAATATAGGTACCCAAATACATAATGGGTACAGCTAATATAGGTACAGTTGTTACAGCAGAAAGAACAAGACAATGTAATTGAAAATTGTGTGCTTCACTTCTCTAGTGCAGAGGTTGTTTCAAGGATAAAAAGGACACTGCTTGATGTTAAAGACTAAGTGAAGGATTGTATGAGAACTTGCCTGTTTTGTTTTCAATAGTTGCTGGAAAACTTGACACCCTTTAAACAATTCAAAGCTTTTTCTCTGCTTTCGCTTCTCTGAGGAAAAGGGGAGAGAAGTGTTTCATTAGTTGCACATGATAGTTAACTTGTCACATTTAACAGCTTAATCATTTTACTTTAAAGAGTTGTTAGTGAAAAGGCAAACCAGTCATCTTCTGTATAACAGTCATTATTAACATAACTACTAAAAATAACAGGATTGTTTATATGAACAAGTGAGATCAGTCATAATACTGATCTACTGTGGATTGTCATCTCCTATGGTATCTTTCAAGGAGTTTTAACGATTCCGTTCTAAATTATATCTGTTCACTCTTGATGAAAACATAATAATGTAGAATTAAAAATAAGGCATAACTTTTGTACTTTTACTGTTGATCTTGGCTTTCAGGGAGCTTAGAAGTATGAAGAGGGGTTCTTGATAAACATACATGATCTCCCTACTTCTTCAATAACACTGTAATGGTGTTAATAACTTGCCAGTTGCTTGGAGGAAAAGGTCTTTGAATTTTTTATTTATTTGTTTTCTAAATACAATTTTCTTATTACTGGGTGATAGAGACTTTCAACAGTTTCCTTATAGATCATTTTTTAATATCCCTTCTCATATCTACCCCATCCTTACCACACTATCTCACAGTAATTCTCATTTTCTTAAATGTCAGATTTTAAGGTAAAAACATAATTTGTAACCCACTATTCACTTATTGCTTGCTGTGATATTTTCATTCTTTTTGAATGAAAGGAAGGTGTGGGCATTTTTTTTTCAAATACGAAATTGTGGTCATGATTTACTTGTGAAGAAGTGTTTAGAGAAAAAAAAAATCAGTTGTTTCCTTTTATCCTGTTATGTGTCAGTTAGTTTTGTCATCAGGTCTCTATTAATACATTTCATAGTATAATTCTCTGCTAGAGAAAATCTTAGCCAGAGCAGGCCTGTTTTTGATGAGAAAGCACAGGGAGGAAGAGGTAAAAAAGGGCTTTTGATTTACTGCAGTAGGACTTGAACTCCTCTTGTCATTGCAATGAAAATCTATGGAGTCCATTTTAGCATAATACATCCAGATTCTGTGTTTGTGTGTGCGTGAACCCCACAGGTGGTTCTGTTGCCCATGTGAGTGGGATAAATCCATGTGTGTGCCCTGCTTGAACAAAACAAGGACGCATGTTGTACTTCTTAGAGCTTTTCCTACTCTCTGCTCACAGTCATGGTCTGTATGTTTTTAATGAACCAGTATTGAAGAGACTGTGCTTTTACAGTGATGGATGAAAAGTTTTGTTCATCTGCTTACTTAAGCAATGTTATTTCTTTCTGAATAAAGAATTGACATGAGAAGTTAATGTCCTGTGATAGTTAAACATGTAAAAATGGAGAGCATGTGGAAACACTATAGGGAAAATAATGTAAAACATGATAAATCCATAAAATAGAAGAGTTTGTTCTTCGACATTAACAGGAAATCGAACTATCGAACAGGAAATCTTATAATTGATTCAACAGTTGTGTTTTAAGGAGGGATCTCTAGATGGAAATCTATGTATGAATGTAGGTGAAGGTTGGAAGAATGCAATCTGAGTGCTAGACTCCTGTTTTCTTAGTCATATAAAATATCTTAATCTGTACTAAGTAATTACACAGGTTGACATGGAGGCTACACGCAAAATCAAACATCCAGTGTTTCACTAGATGACAAACCAGCAGTTCAAACACAGAACAAAACCAATACTAGTAACTGTCAACAGTAATCAATCACAGGGTCAGGATGTCAAATGGAATTCTACTGCACAACTGACTTTAGAGCTCCTAAGCTTTAAGTGATGACCCAAAATGTGCACAATTACTTGTGTGAAAGATGAAGGCTCTTGACTCCAAGGAGTTTCCTTGGGAGGTGTCCTAACCCAAGGGGAGAGTCCCCAGCTGCAGACTTGCTGCTCCAAGGAATACTGTCTCGATAATCCTTCAAGCAGGGCTCCATTTATATCACAGTAGAATCTAATCTGTGGTCATCTATGACTGTTGGCCTAAAAGTTTATCTCAACTAAGGGGTCTCTCATTGGCTGAGGTATTGCCTTTGATCACGGTGTTTATATGACAGGCAGCACTTGTCCAGGGTGCTTATGTGTCCTCTTTGACCCCAGACCACAACATCTGGTTGTGTAACAGTCAAGGAACTTAAGTCTTTGTCAGGCGGGTACATCTGCCACACATGATCATATGTATACCATATGTATTTTACTCATGAATGTACTGTTCATCTCTTCTACTCCTGATATTTACTTATCATACTACTTGGCTTAAGTATTGCTATAAATACATGTAAATTCTTGTATTACATGAATACTCATTTCCTGAACTACCTTTTGTCTTGTCATTCCCTAATAGGTTTTCTGTGCCATTTCATATTTTAGTCTGTATTAAATATTTTATCTGTGTCTACCAAAGGAGATAGTATTATGTGATAGGTCCACCATGCCACTTTGTCTTTCCAGCCCAGAGTTCAAATAAAGTTTTCTTTTTTAATGACTTCTATGTGCATGTCCCCATAAGCTGATAGCAAGAGACACTGCTCTTACTACCACATATTGTCAGCTATTATCTCGTATAAATCCCTCCACTTTCTGCAGGGAATGTATCAGAATGGAGCAAAGTCTCTGGGACTGTAAGGAGTGCTGCAGGCCAAAAGGGATGGGAAGACCAAGGTATGAGATTAGAGAGGGAGCTGATTTAAGAGCTAGAAATTAAGTTTGGGTGATGAAATAGGAAGAGAAGCAATAAGGTCTGTTGAAATGGGATTGTGAGGTTAATAGAAGCAGGTAAACAGAACGAAGAGACATCTTGGAGTAAACCATTTGTGGTGGGAAATCTGGAAGTATCTTTATTGAGAAGCATTTCGGATGAGCAAGGATCTGCTGGGACAATTCAGGCAGAAAGCAGCCATTTACGAGAGGTGGAAACAGAGGCTGGCTTCTAGGGAAGAGTATAGGAACATTGCCAGGGCATGCAGGGGTGCAACTAGGAAAGCTAGAGCCCTTCTAGAATTAAATTTAGCCAGGGATGTTAAGGACAGCAATAAGGCATTTTTCAAGTACATCAGCAGCAGAAGGATGGCGAGGGGGGGTGTGGGACACTGCTAAACACTGAGGGTGCCCTGGTGTCTGAGGATGCAGAGAAGGCCAAAGTACTGAATGTCTCCTTTGCTTCAGTCTTTACGGCTAAGGCTGACCCTCAGGAAACCCAGTCCAGCAAGGATAACAGGATGGCCAGGACAGCAAAGGACTTGCCCTGGGTGGAAAAGGAAGAGGTTAAAGACTGGTTGGCCAAGCTTAAGGCTCATAAGTCGATGGATCCTGATGGGATGCATCCTAGAGTGCTGAGGGAGCTGGCTGATGTGATTGCTAAGCCTCTCCCCATCATTTTTGAACAATCATGGAGGACAGGTGAGGTGCCTGAGAACTGGAGAAAGGTCAGTGTCACTCCAGTCTTCAAAAAGGGCAAGAAGGACGACCCAGGAAACTACAGGCCGGTCAGCCTCACCTCCATCCCTGGAAAAGTGATGGAACAACTCATCCTGGATGCCGTCTCAAAATACATGAAGGAAAAGATGGTTATCAGGGGGCATCAACATGGCTTCACCAAGGGGAAATCCTGTTTGACCAACCTGGTAGCCTTCTATGAGTGCATAACTGGCTGGCTAAATGAGGGGAGAGCAGTGGATGTCATCTACCTTGACTTCAGCAAGGCTTTTGACACTGTCTCCCATTACATCCTTCTCAGAAAGCTCAAGCAGTGTGGCTTGGATGAGTGGGCAGTGAGGTGGATCGAGAGCTGGCTGAATGACAGAGCCCAGAGGGTGGTGATCAATGGCACAGAATCAAGTTGGAGGCCTGTGGCCGGTGGGATTCCACAGGGATCGGTTCTGGGGCCAGTCTTGTTCAACATCTTCATCAGTGACCTGAATGAGGGGACAGAGTGTACCCTCAGCTAGTTGGCTGATGACACCAAACTGGGAGGACTGGCTCATTCCCCAGAAGACTGTGCTGCCATTCAGCGGAATCTGGACCGGCTTGAGAGTTTGGCAGAGAGGAACCTCATGAGGTTCAACAAGGGCAAGTGCAGAGTCCTGCACCTGGGTAGGAACAACCCCATGCACCAGTACAGGCTGGAGGTTGAACTGCTGAAGAGCAGCTCTGCAGAGAGAGAACTGGGAGTGCTGATTGATAATAAACTAACCCTGAGCCAGCAATGTGCCCTCATGGCCAAGAAGGCCAATGGCATCCTGGGATGCATCAAGAAGAGTGTGGCCAGCAGGTCAAGGGAGGTTCTTCTCCCCCTCTACTCTGCCCTGGTGAGGCCTCATCTGGAGTCCTGTGTCCAGTTCTGGGCTCCCCAGCTCAAGACGGACAGGGAAGTGCTGGAGAGAGTCCAGCGCAGGGCCACCAAGATGATCAGGGGACTAGAACATCTTTGATATGAGGAAAGGCTGTGGGAACTGGGGCTGTTTAGTCTAGAAAAGAGGAGAGTGAGAGGAGATCTTACTAACATTTATAAATATCTAAAGGGTGGGTATCAGGAGGTTGGGGCATCCCTTTTTTCTATTGCATCTAGCAACAGGACAAGGGGTAATGGAATGAAGCTGGAACACAAAAAGTTCCACTTAAACATAAGAAAAAACTATTTCACTGTGAGGGTGAGGGAGCCCTGGCACAGGCTGCCCAGGGGAGTTGTGGAGTCTCCTTCCTTGGAGATCGTCAAGACCTCCCTGGACATGTTCCTGTGTGACCTGATCTAGGTGAACCTGCTCCTGCAGGGATGTTGGACTTGATGATCTCTAAAGGTCCCTTCCAACCCCTACCATTCTATGATTCTGTGATTTAGGAGTCGAGGTCAGGGCACAAGGACTTTATGAAAGTCTCTGAAGGTAGACACAAAGTTGGGTCGAGATTACAGTAGGGAGTTGGGATAACTAAAACTGGCCACACAAGACAGCTGGTCTTAATTAAATTTGTGCAGGAAACTTCAATTGTGATATTTTAAAAAAAATAATGAATAATAAATCTAGTTTTTTGTGTACTGTCAGATTTATGTTTGACGTAAGTAATTAAAGGAACGCTTTTGTTTAGCATTGGTTACTTTGACTACTTTTCACTGAATGGACAACATGAATTGATTGATAAAGTATCTAGAGATAGAGTAAAAAAGGGGTCAGGATAATATCTAATCTGCAGAAAAGTTACATGTGCTGCTCCACAGAGCGTTGGCAGAGCTTTGCTGGACAGGTGATAGAAGAGCAAGAGCTGAGAATGTTTTTAGTTGCTGATTTGTTTTAGAGCCTGGAACCATGAATAATAGAGTTGACTCAGAGTTTTGAGGTGTGTATACATTTTGGAGAAGTAGTTTATAGTTCTTGGAAAAAGGATGCATGCTTGTAGAATGAGATACATAGTTAATGATGTTTTTTATTTTCATGAAGTTATTGGAAGTTTTTTAAAGCTATGTTAATCTTGCTCTAATCAACGTGTTGTGCTGATGAAATATGGAAGTTTTTTTAATTTTTGTCTTATGTACCATGTATTTGACATAGAATTTTATGACTCCAGAAATCTGCTACCATAATCAAGTTTGCCATTGTGTGTAATGCAGCAGAATTATTCTCCTGTAACTTCTGTTTACAACTCAAACCTTCAGTTTTAGCCGTGGATTTATCTGAAGTATCTTGCCTTCATTATGAGGGTAGTTGTCCACTACTATAACCTATAAAAGAAGATGATAGATTGTTCATTTGATTTTGTGTAGTTTCAGTGTCCAGTTATCACAAGTTGATTGTTTTGGTTAGTGACTTTGCTGTCGTTCAGAATCTTGATGATATGCAAACTGTGTAGCCAGTAATCAGCTCAATTTATTAAATGTTTTATTTAATACTGTGTAGATTGCTTGCTTGTTGTGTTTTGCATTGTTCACTATCATGGCCATCCACTCAGAATATTTTGGTTTTTTTTAGTGCTGGTGGTATGTTAGGTGCATTTTTACTTTGTGTTAGCCTGGATTTGGATAAGAGCACACTTTTAAAGTATAACTCCTGATTGTCTACAGCTGCTCCCCAATAGAATGAGTTAAAGCATAGCTGTCCCAGAGCAGAAAAAGTGCACCAGTGTCCCAGAGCACCTTAGGTGAAACTAAAGCAGATGTGCTCCAGCTGTGAGGACTCCGTGGCTAATGGCTGGTCTGGAAAAAGCAGCCCTTACCCTCCCCAGAGCCCCTATCCTGCAAATGCCCAGTCAGCTTTGCGTGTCTGCCTGTATGGCACTGTGCTCCTTGCTCATGTACACCTAACTGGAAGTTACCAACACACCAATGTCAGTCTTGGGCAAAATGTACTTGTAAGGATTTTGGTTTTTTCTTTCAGAAGGTAGTTTGGCAGAAGTTACTCAATTATCTACAGAAGTTTTTGTGTTTATCCAATTAGTTTTGTCCACTAAATCTGTAATCTCAAAAAGATTTGTTCTAGAAGTGTCCACCACCCATAAATCGTGTTGTTACTGTAACCAATATCTACATGAACTGCTATCCTGATCAGAATTGCCATGACTTAAGTTAGTGTCCAAGTCAGTCTAATGCTCTAATTTCAAAGGCTGGCTATATTTGGGTAGAAAAAAGCAATAAAACCCTCCACCTTCTACCCTTCACCCCCATCTTTCTGCATCTACCTCATTTCCTTCCCCCCCCCCCCCCCCCCCAATTCCACATGTTAAAGAAGGAATAGTAGAAAACTAGCAGTACCAATGGAGACTTCCCACTTTTCCTTTACGTAATTTCTCTTTAGTTTTCCTCTGTGGATCTGCTGGGATTTAGCTGATTTTGAGTACTTCGGGGTTCTGAGGGTATAAATGAGGGAGGCATTGTACTTGCTGAAAACACAGCATTTTAGTTCTCTGGTAGTTGATTTGTAAATACACTTCCTCCTGCAAAATAATAATCCTGTCTCATTCCTTATTGACTTTATATATGGAAGTGATTATATCTTGTGTACTAGCTGACAGTAGATAATTCTGAAAGCACTTAGGAGACAGAAGGCAGCTTTAATGTTTCAAATCTCTCAGATAATATACATCCATCTGTTCTTTAGTGAATGCATCACCTCTTTGCATATTGATGATTTCTGATGTAGCACTGCTTGTAATTAAATTTTGATAATGTGTTTTACAGGCTTCTGTGAAAAACAGGTTGAATTTTGTTGTGCAAGTTCAGAGTAAAACTCAAGGCATTTATGACTGATGCTAATTTTGTGAATTGATGGTCACTACAAAAATATATTAATAATTAAAAAGATAGTATTACTGTATGGTCATTTAAAAAAATTGACTGGAATTTCATTTGATTATGTTAACAGTAACAACAGTGCTATTTTTGTCACTTAAGAATTTAGCAGAATCATGCATATTATTACTTAAGTATTTAAGTGCTGACCATTCATGTTGACTACTTACAGATACAAATTGGAAGTATATATTAAATTATGGAAACAAATGCAGCATTGCAGTTTTAGCAAGTCAATCCTAAACCAGTAATTGATGCATATTTTTGAGCTAATGCTGTTGATAATAAAAAAATGTAGTTAAAACTTTAAAGTTTCATTCATGGCTATTTAGGGAATCATTTGTAGTGTAAGCTAAAATTCCTAGATTGTGAAGATCTTTAGTCTTTTATTTTTGTTATTACTGTGTTTTACATTATTCAGTGCTTTAAAAAAATCCATGTTTTTTCTTTTTTCTTGAGAATATAAGATGTGGTGTTGTCATGTTCATAATGCCTGAACTATGTATCAAGCCTGATAAATATATATTCAATCAAATTTGATATTTGGTAAAATGAAGTTATTAAATATCACTCCAGTATGCTAAGTTTTCTGGGCTTTAGGGGAAAATGTTAAATGAAAACATTTCCAGATGATGCCATGAAGAGTACTCTTTCTCAAGTGCTACTTACTGTATATGGATAATTAAACACATTCACTTTTGATGCCCCTTGCACCAAAGGTTGGAGTCATTAGCTTCTGGATTAGGTCATGTGCACTCCGGTGTCCTAATGCTTTTTCTTCACTGGTAGAAGCAGGAGTCAGCACAGCCTCTACTTGTTTCTATCGTGTCCTTGCTGACATGTGGAGTTTGTCCTTTCATTTTAGCTGCTTATTCACTGATTGGAGCTAATTGCTAGTGAATACTTTTTTTGGAACATACATTTCAGCTTTTTAGCTTGGACGGTTTTATTTGCCTTTATTTTCATTTGAGTAAATATGTGGAAACTTGAGAACCATGTGTTTGGGATGAAGTAATATTTCCCTGAGGAAAAGGGGACAAATTTGCAGAATCCCATCTACAAATCCTTCTCTATTCAAGACTTGAAAAACCTCTGTAAATGTGTTTCTGTGATTTTTCTGGTACAACACATTGAAAATTACCTTAGAACTATGGTTTCTGGTACTTTATGACCCCCCCCCTCACTAATAAGTTGAATATTATTACAAGTGTAGTGGAGCGAAATTGGGATTTATCTGTTCCTTACCTCCATCATCCAAGGCTCTAACTTTGTTTAAAAAATTAAAAGAGATAGAAGTTTTATAAAAAATAAGGCGAGGGGGAGGGGAGGGATGGAAGAGGTTTGGAGAGTATCTTACTGTACTGAACTATTTGTGGAAATTTATATCCTTCACTGCTTCTACTCCAAGGAGTTGTGCTCTGTATCCAGTCGTGTGCTTTCCAAGTATCTCACATTGTAGCCTGCTGTGTCTGTGGTATGGTCTATGGACACCCGAGGACAGTGGTTCTATACACAATGAAAAAGATAATTATTTTCTCTTCATGTCTGAGCTCATGTCTGACTTCACCTACTTAACATATCACTTGAATGTAGGGAAGCTTGAGTCATGATGTACCAGCTTTGAAGACTGTATAGCTGGAAATCTAATAGCAAATTTAAGATGTAGCTAGAATGTGTTATAGTCTTCTGTTTTTGTATATTGCTTACACACACATATGTAGCCCAATGTGGGGATAATTGGTAAATTTCATTAATATTTTAAGTTTTCTGTTAATGTGCACCTAAATTTGGCTTTTTAAGAAACACTCTCATTTAACAATTCTTATACCTTCTTAGGGTTTGGAGAACTTTACTAACAGTGTTTGGTTTGGTTTTTTGGTTGGTTTGGTTTTGATTATTTTTGGCCGGGTGAGGTGTGTGCCATTTCTGGGCTGCAGGGGCTACCTAGTGATGTCTGCTTTTAAACACTTGGCGTCTCTATGGCCAGTCTGAGACTTAGAAGTGATAAGGATATATTCTTTAGTGGGTGTTCCCTTAGTAACAAGAAAATAAATTTTCAGTTATACTAGAAAATATACCTACTCTTGAGGCATAAGACTAGAAGCACTTGATCATTTATGAGTAATATATAAAATCTATAATCAAATGAGAGGGAAAATATAATGCTGCTTGAAAGTTATATTTGTGCATTTTTTAGCAAGGAACATCACGTACTTGAATCTTCTGTTAACATGAGTGTTAATGATTCTTGTGGAAGCTGTAGGAGGGGAAGTACTTCTGAATTTGGCTGTATCTGGTGCTTACATAGGTCATGATCAGACTGTTTAATAGGAGAAATAATTCTCCTGCTACAAAGTTGTCTGAAGTCTGTTTGGATTCTTCCAGTTGTGTGTCAAGTAGAAATTATTCCTTGTTTCTTGAAATTTGAAATTGTCAGGAGTAATACAATGAACGAAGTTTTATGCTTTATCCAGTAAAGAAAAAAGTAAGTTCTGTAATTTTTTTTTTTTTTGGTCTCCTTAGAATGTGAAAGCATTTGCATCTTCAGATAGCCTAGCCAAGGTCCAAGAAGTAGCAAGCTGGCTTTTGGAAATGAATCAGGAACTGCTCTCTGTGGGCAGCAAGAGACGACGAACTGGTGGATCTCTTCGAGGTAATGCTTCCTCAAGCCAAGTAGATGAGGAGCAGATGAATCGAGTTGTAGAAGAGGAGGAGCAGCAGCAGCAAAGACGACAACAAGAGGAGCAGCACATTGGGAGGAATGGAGAGACAGGAGGAGATGAACCTGGGTTTGATGACAGGCATGAGTCTCAGCAGGAGCAATTAGAAGAAAATAACAATAGACTTATTACAGCAGATGAAGAGTCCACTTGTAACCAGGAGGAAGATGATGATGAACATGCTGGTGATCAAGAGGAGGAGGTGGAAGAGGAGGAGGAAATGGACCAGGAAAGTGATGATTTTGATCAGTCTGATGACAGCAGTAGAGAAGATGAACACGCTAACAGTAACAATGTCACAAATTCCAATAGCCTCATGGACTTGCCCATTCACCAGTCGTCACCATTCTACATAAAGACAAAGGTGAGAAACTCAGCTTTTTTCATATTTTTAATCCTCATTAAGTCTGGATTTTAAAAAAATCATATGCATTTTTAATTTAAACTAAGGTTTTACATGAAACAAATATTTTACTTCCGAAAGAGCTCTTTGAGAAGAATTTGTGCAGTCCACAAAAACTATACTGTTTTAACTGTTAATCGGATTGTTTACATGCATTTAACATGAGCATGTAGTCCTATATTATTTTAAGGAATAGAGCTCTCATGACTTATATTCAAAAGGTGAAGGTCTTTATTTATGAATATTTTTACATGCTCGTACACTTAATAAGACCATCTTGACATTATTTATTATGTTTTCCTTCTCAAAGCAGGCAAGAAGGAAGGTAAGCAATTGTGCATATGTGGTATTCTCTGAGAATAACTGATTTATCTAGATCAAAACATAGTAATTTTAAAATAGTCAGGTTATAGTGAATTCACTGACAAAATACAGTTTAAAAAAAAGTGTGTTAGCCAGTCATTCAGTTAAGAAGTCATTATGTAATGTTGTATGATATTCTGTATGTGAGGACCTTGTAAATGGTGTGCAATGATTGCTGAAAACTTCTGTTTGCTTTAAGCATTTGGAAAGAAATATTTGTATTTTTACTGCTCCTTATATTGCCTAACATTTTAGATTTTTTTTTTAATGGTTTTGGAGTATTAGCTCCAGTGTACATCAGTGGTTCACTGTATTTTCCAAATTCTTCGGTAAGGAGGAATTCTTTTAACTCTTAGCAGCAGCAAACACTGGAAGAATAATGGAGACGATAATACCAACTAATAAAATACAAGGAGCAGGCAAGTGTTCTTATGGGAGACTGTTGTTCCTAAGCCTATGCACCAAATTCTTTTAATAATAATTAATTGGTAATAGAACACCAGCCTCCTCTCACCTTTCAAAAAACTAAATTACAAAACTCCTTTAAATTTCTGCAATGTACTTAAAGCCCTCTAAAAATGGAGGAAAACAAAAACCACAAGAACTGAGTTAACGGGACTCCCTATGTGTTTGAGTATGAACATAAATAAGAGATGGACATCAGTCCTGAAGATGTACTAGAATTAGTAAATAGGTTGAACATTTACTTCTGGAAGCTGCAGCACTCTGTTTTTGGTACCTGTGATGAGTACGTAATTCACCTGTGTGCTTATAGTATGTTAACAAACATCTTTCATTTTTGAAAAATCATTATGTTTTCACATGACTTCTCAGTAAATGATATAATTTTCTGTTAGTAATACAATGGTTCAAGATACCAAAGTATAGACTTTCTAATTTGGAGTGAAATACTGAATTCTTGGTTTTATTCCAATGCTTTGGTTTTCTCAGGTGGTCAGTTCTGAAGCTTTGGCTATCTCAAATAATGTATGCAATCTTTTTTCATTTTTTTTAAGTGATATTCAACATAAACTGAAACAAGCTGGTTTAGCCTGGAGGAAGTTGTCTGAAAGATTTTTTTGATAGATGTACAATTTGTGTGTGGTCTAATAGTTGATTTGTGTGCCGTTTTTGTGCAGTGCTGGCCATTTTTATCTGTGCTCTGTCCCGAGATTGTGCTCCTGTTGGGAAGCTTGGTAGCAAACTGTGTTTGGCAATCATTCTTGATTCATGATGTAACTCTATTTTAGGTAGTTCTAACCCAGGAATCCTGAAGGGTCCTTGTGGTTACCTGTTAAGATTTCCTGCATAAAATGCTAGGCCAGTCTGTATTGACTTCTGTGCAAACTAATGTGTATTTTTAGAAAAAAAAAATACCATTTGAAAACAGGAAACAGTCATCAAGGCTAGGATAATAGTTTTAGTTACCATCAATATTTAAACACCTGCACTTTTACTCTGCTTTCTTCTTGTTATCTTGTTGTGATCATTATTTTTGTGTTGTACTGAATAGCTGCTTAACAAGCAGTATTTTTTTGACTATATAAAGCAATCATGTTCACTTCAGAAAGGTCTCTTAAATGTAAATAATTACACTGTGTTCATTGGGCATATTTTTCTGGGTTTTGTTCTTGTTATTGTACTTCCTTGAACAGTCTCTCTGATTTTTTAACATCTGTCTTGAATCATAGATATCAGAACTGAGATTAAAACTCCGGTAGCAAACGCACCAGTGCTAAACTTTTTTCATGCTGGATATTTTCCTGTTTATATAACAAACGACCACATTAACATGAACACTTTTGATTGCAGCATTGCATTGGATTTCATGTTCAACTCATTTGTCTAACATAATGTAAACCTTCTTTCAGAGAACCTTCTGTTCTGTAGGTATGGGCTGTGTCCTTTGTACCCAGAGATGAAAAATGACATGTTTTATTAAAATTTTCTCACATTCAGTGTACTTCATCAGATCCTTTACTGTTTGATAATTTTTGCTTCAATTGATTGGTGCCCTACCAATTGTTGTAATATTTGTTTTATAAAAATATTTAGTAGCATAGGAGGATAAAATAAGTTTAACATGCTGGGCTCTTACAGATACGTGCACTTGATGCTGCACTGTAGTTTTCCATCCATTTCCAGTGCTCTCTGATGACTTTATGTCACTTGAGTTCTTAGGAACCGTCATGTAACAATTAACCACAGCAGAAGTGAACAAATACATTTGCAGTGCATCACATATTTCATAGCAACTTCAGTGAAATAATTTTATCCCTCAGTACATGTGGGACTCTGTAGCACTCTATAGAAAAGAACATATTATTGGTAGTCACTGTCACTGGGAAATAGCTAATGTAAAATAAAATTCTTGCTCATTTTAGATTTAAAATGTTTGTGTACCTGTACTACCCTTGAAATTATAGTATTAACAAATATATCAAGCCAGCAAAATTTTATCTTTGGTTAAAACTGGTGTTTGACATAGGAGATAGCCATCATATTTTTATGGAAAAACCGGTATCAATTGTTAATCCTGTTCTGTGTCAACTACTGCATTATTTTCCTTGGAGTGTCAACTGGTTTTCCGCCTGTGTTTGTTGAGGTTGAGCTTTGTTTCATTTGCTAACTTTTCTTCCATATATTGTTACATTTATTCGATATTTTGGAAGTATTTGGATTGTTCTAAATTTTAAAAGTAATTTTATCATAATATGTCATCTATAACACCTTATTTTTTATGTTTTTGTTTGCTTAGCTACTACTAGAACTCTCAGTTTTGACATACTATTGTCATCTTCGGTATACTTAAATCTTTTGAGGTTTCCAGTTTCCATTGAGATAAGTTGGATTTTTTTAACTGCTGTGAACTTTTCTTGCTTGGACAAGTATTGTCTCATTTATCGTCACAGAAATTGTTTCTAGTAAGTTAAAATAATTTACATATTCATTCAGCTTTGGTTTAGATTTGATATATTTTGTAGAATGGGGAAAAAGTCCTGATCACTTACACCCAAACTATCATGAATTTAACTTTGTTCTGTTAGTTTTTTATCTAAAATTATACATTGCATAACACTTTTAGTATTAAACATGTCCCAAACAAAACATTAAAGTATTAAACCCCAAACAAAACAAAAAACCCCTTTGAACTCGTTTAGAAGTGTTAACTGCATATTCATTCCAGTTAATATTGTCACAGATTTCTGTGATTGGGCAAAATAATGACTTCATGTCAGACTTACAGGTGTGAGATCTCCAGAGATGGAGATCTCTGTGCACTAGGCCAGATTGTCATATCAAGACCTGTTTCATTTAATACTCCTGCTTGCATTCTTGAACTTGATCTCTGGCAAAAGAGGAAAACAGTCTGAAGACTTTTCTGAGTTTCAGGAAACACAGTAGCCTGCTCTGCCTGCTCATGCTTGGAGGCATGTCGGAAGGAGTGTTTGAGCCTGCTTGTGGAAAGTGTTCAATCTTTCTGGACAACAGGCACTATTCAACAAGAGTCTTTGCAACAAAATCCCTCTTACATAAACTTTTATTTCCTCCTCCTCTATTGAAGTTGTCTTGAAACTTGGTAAATTAGACTATATGAATGTGAAATACTATTTCTGTGCTATCTGAATTGTGATGATGACCCCTCATGAACCCTCTACTAACTTTCTGAGTTAGTGTCCTCTTCAAATGCAGGTTTTCTTGTTGCAGGATTGTGGGCTGTGATGGTGATTTTGTTGGTTAACTAGAGCTTCTTAAGAAGCAGGAAACAGATTAGCTGAATTTTAAGATTAAAATTTCTTCTCTGGTTGGATCTACGACACAAAAAACCCTTTGAAACCCCTTCAGCGGTTGTCATATTTGAGCATTTGCTTCATTACTAAAGGTAATAAGATGCCTTTCATGTAGAACATATATTAAATATAACACTGCTAAAGGCAAAGATGCAGCTTAATTTTTTGTAAAAATGGTCTACTATGATATCAGCATCATCTGATTCTGGATACCATACTGCCAGTTTGCCTGTAAGCCACAGGGTGCGTGTATGTAAGTAATGGTGCTGTTCCAAGAGTGCCTTTTCTTGGTTGAGTGTTGACCCTGGAGAATGGAAGGAGGAGGGACAGAAAGATAAGCTGGGTTGACTTCGGTGAGGCTAGGATAGGATATACCACAGGAAATCCTGTCCCTTGGAGCTTAAATACCCATCTATCAAATTCTGAAACAAATCTAAAACTATGCTCATGTATGTAGCATTAAACTCTCAAATAATGTGGACTGGAACAGAGTTTTTTTTTACTGTGGAGTGCATGTTCCAAACTAGTATATAGAGCCACAAAGGTATAAAGAATTTATTTTTCAGTAATTTTTGGTTTTTGTATTGAAGAATAGCATTAATCTTGAAAACTGAAGAAAACTAAGATTGCATTGGGCAATTTGTGCATGTTTGAAGTGGAATGGGATTCCTGTATGAAGATCTAAGAGAAGGTTGGCATATTATGTGTAGGTGGATGTAGGTTTTCTAAGTGTATGTTAGTATTTCTCTCCTTTTCTGAGCAGCAGAGGGAGCTGCTATCCCTCTGCTGCTGCCCAACGGAACGTTGTGCACTGTTCTTTGCAAAGGTTTTTACTGCTCTTGCAGATAAAAACTTAAAGCATGTTTTTTACATCTAGGGAATAAATACTACTGGAACAGGAAGCCTTAATATATTTTTTATTTGTGAAGAAATATTTTTCCAGTATATGGAAGAATGTAAGAATGCTTCCTTGAAAAAATAACTATCAAATGTTTTCAGATGGCTCGTGTGATAAGAATGCAAGCAAGGTATAGTTCTCTGCTCTGAATGCACAAGAAAAAAACTTTATGCTACAAAAAGAGATTCTTTGTTTTGCAAGGGTCACATATAAGGGATATAGATTGTTTATGCCTTTTGTCTCCTGAGTTATTTGACAGTTAATGCTTTAAAGACTTTTTAAACTAAGTAATTATTCAGCTAAAGCTATGTCAAAAGAACACACATTAAGAATATCTCTGATTGTAAGGGAAAAAAAAGATTTTTGGACAATATACCTTTTTTTTCCCTTTTACTTCTCCCTGGAATTCTCCTTTTTAATTAAACTTTCTTTAAAAGCTTAAGAACTGGCAAATTTTCTTGTCTTTCAGTTATTCTAAACTACAGCACTAAAATACAATGAGTTAAGCTGGTGAAGGTGGCCTGTTAAAACTATAGTTGGCAGGGGAAAGGAACCTCCATCTTTCCCACTCCTACCAGTTTGATGCCAGTGCCAGCAAGAGATGCTTAGAGCCTGGAGAGGGATCACAGGTCAGCAGGAGGGTGGTACCCAAAGAGCAGCAGAAAGGAATTCCAGCCAAGTGCAAGAGCAGTTGGAGATATACTCACGCATGTGGGACTATGATGTTATTGGCATCATGGAGACATGTGGGATGACTCTTATGGCTGTTGTTGGAATGGATTGCTTTTGGAATGGATACAGGCTCTTTAGGAAGGGGAGACAAAAATGGGGAGTTGCCCTCTATGTCAGTGACCAGCTGGAGTAAATGGAGCCCTGCTTGGGGATAAGTAAGGAGCCTACTGAGATCTTGTAGGTCAGGATTAAAGGGAGAGCAGAGACAGTTAACATTTACAGCGCCGGTCTGCTACAGGCCACTCAGACAGGAAGAACAAGCAGATGAGTCCCTCTATAGACAGATAGGAGCAACCTCATGTTTATGAGTCTGGATCATCATGGGGGCTTCACAGCAGGGCATAAGCAATTCAGGAGGTTCCTGGAATGCATTGATGGCAACTTTCTTCTCCAAGTGATAGAAGAACCAATGACAAGAGGTGCTATGCTGGACCATGTTCTCAGCAAGAAGGAGGGGATGCTGGGGAATGTGAAGCTCGAGAACAGCCTTGACTGCAGTGACCATGAAATGATGAAGTTCAAGATATGTGAGACAGTTAGGAGGGCACACAGCAAGCTCATTACCTTGGACTTTGGGAGAGTAGGCTTTGGTTGCTTCAGGGAACTGCTGGATAGAATACAATGAGATAAAGCTTTAGAGAGAAGAGGAGCTCAAGGCAACTGGTTAATATTCAAGAATCACCTCCTTCAAGATCAGGAGTGACACATCCCAACAAAGAGGAAGTCAGGCAAAAAGACCGGGAGGCTTGCATAGATGAACAAGGAACTCTTGGGCAGACTCAAACATGAAAAGGAGGCTTATAGATAGTGGAAGTGAACACAGAGAAATTGTCTTTGTAGCCAGGGATCACGTTAGAGCTCTGATAGAATTAACCTGGGCAGTGTTGTCACGGGCAACAAATTTTATAGGTATAATGCTGATAAAAGGAAGGCTAGGGAAAATGTGGGCTCTCTCAGGAAATAAATTGAAGACCTGATTACCTGGCACTGAAAAATGCTCCAGCCACACTGCTTAAGTCATAGAAGGCAAAAACAAGGACTGGGAGAATGTGGGAGAATGAGGTTGGTGACCACATAAAGAACTTGAAGATGCACAGATCCATGGGACCTGATGAGGTATATCTAAAGGTCACAAGGGAACTGGCAGATTGAGTGGCTAAGCCACTATCTGTCGTACTTGAGAAGTTGTGGCAGTGGTCCCTTCCAGACCTACCATTCTATGATTCTTATATGAAGATCTCACTGCTTGGAGAAGGGGAAACACAACCCCCATTTGTAAAAAGGGAACAAAGGAAGACCCAGGGAAGTACAGGCCATATCATGGAGCACATCATCCTAGAAATGATGGGAAGGCACATGGAAAATAAGGAAGTAATTGGTGAAAGTCAACATGGCTTCACTGCAGGCAAATTGTGCCTGACAAATTTGGTGTCCTTTTGTGATGAGGTTGGAGAGTTGGCAGGTAATGGAAGAGCAATTGATGTAATCTGTCTGGACACGTACAAAGCATTTGACACTATATCCTTGTCCCTAAATGGGAGAGACACGGATTTGATGGACAGACCACTGAGTGGGTAAGGAAACTGGCTGGCTGGTCGCACTCAGAGCTGCAGCCTACAGCTTGATGTCTGAGTGGAGAGCAGTGAAGTGTAGTGTTCCTCAGGGGTCGGTACTGGCACTGGCGCTGTTTAACATCCTTGTTGGCAACATGGACAGTGGAACTGAGAGCTTCCTCAGCAAGTTTGCTGCCGACACCAAGGTGTGTGGACTAGCTGACAAGCTGGAGGGAAGAGATGCCATCCAGAGGGACTTTGACAGGCTGGAGAGGACAACCCATGCAAACCTCATGAAGTTCAACAAGGCCAAGGACAAAGTCCTGAACATGAGACAATCTCAAGCACAAATACAGATTGGGCTTAGAGTGGATGGAGAGCATCTCTGCAGACAAGGACTTGGGGGTATTGAATGAAAAACTGAATATGACCTGGCCATATGCACTTGCAGCTCAGAAAGCCAACCATATCCTGAGATGCATCAAAAGAAGCCTGGCCAGCAGTTTGAGGGAGGTGATTCTCCCCCTCCCTTCTGCTGTCTTGAGACCTCACTTGGAGTGTACAGCATCTAGCTCTGAAGCCCCCAACAAAAGGAGGAAATGGACCCATTGGAGCAAGTGCAGAGAAGGGCCATGAAGATGCTCACAGGGCTGGAGCATCTCCTCTTAAGACATACTGAGTGAGCTGGAGTTCTTAAAGGCTAGATGTAGGTTAGACTTGAGAGTCACTGTGAATGTCGTTAGGCCCTTAAACAAGGTTGGATGGGGCTTTGAACAACGTGATATAGCGAAAGGTTGGAGTAGATCATCTTTAAAGTCCCTTCCAACGCAAACTATTTTATGAATTTAAGTACATGACTTAAGATATACAGTAAATAGTCTTTAAATCTGCCAGTCATAATTACTTTGGCATTATCATGACAGTTATTTTGGGGCAAGTTTTGGTGGTTTATAAAAGTATTTTTTTTACTTTTTTGATACAGAGCCTTATTTTTATATTGGACTGTCATACTATTAGAAAAATTCATACTCTGCAATTAATATCAATCAACACTTTTAACCTTTGACTGCTTTCTTATTTATATACTACACAGTTCAGTTGCTAATGATTCCAAGCAAGCAGGATCATTTGGAAAGGTTATGCTACTATCATTAAGATGTAGTTTGTTAAAAACATCCATGGAGAGAATGCAGATTCTCAGTTTGTCTGTACATAGCAAGGTTATTCCCCATCTGTACAAACCTGCCAGCATATTTCTTAACTATGAATATCAACACTTCTTTTGAAATGTGCTTCTTTCTTGCTCTGCTTTTACTTCACTGTATTAATGGCTTCATTTTCTCCCAAGGCCTTGCAGAGATTTAGCTGTACTTTTGTCTTTTGTAATCAGAATGGCTCTTACACCTTCACTTGCAGGTAAAACTAGTGTTAAATAATTGATGCTCTGCTAATTTTTCCTTACTCTCTAAGTGAATCATGAAGCTTACTAATTGATACATGGGCTCTACTTGTAGTAATGTGATTATCCTTGATACAGTTTGTGGCTTATCTGAGAACTTGTCTATCTAGTTCATTTTTCTTATGCAAAGTTCTTGAAATACCTAGTTATTAGACTGTTATGTTAAAATGTCGTTTGCAGTCAAAGAATAGGAAGTTGTTCTATAATAAATTCTGCTTTTTCTTTCCCTTAATGAAGGGTGTCTTAGCTCTTTTCAGTCTGATTTCTGTGTTACCACAGAATTAAATGACAATGCTTATGTGTAATATGTTAAGTGAGTAATTGTGTGTAGAAAGTAAAGTCAAGAATCTCAGTGCCTGGGAAGGAAGAAAAGTAGTTCAACAGAAAACATTGATGCTGACAGTTTGGGTTGTAAATTTGATTACAAGACTGCATTGAATAAGTAGATTTTCACTGATTTTTATTTTTTTTCCCTCTTTATTACAAAAAGATGCACGTTTCTTTATGTGGAAGGTGGTAGTGCTGATTTATTTTCTTGTTTAGTTTCCCATTACAGAGATGGCCTATTAAAGACCTACCTGAGTCAGGCACAAGCAGTTTTCTACTTCTGTGCCAATAATGGAGGTCAGTATTTTAACTCCAGTCAAGAGATTTACCTCGACTAATGACACTGGAAAATAAACCTGCAGAGCTTTTTTTGATTGTACCAGGTTTGTCTGTACAGCTACGTGACTTAATGTACAATTGCACCTTTGTTGCAGTGAAGCCTGTATCCTAGCGTATACCTTCCTTCTTTCCTGATAGTTCTTACCAGGCATGTCAGTAGTCTCTCCTGAACATACTTCTAACAGGCATATTTCTAGTAGTTCCCTAAAGCAGAAGAATGCCAGCCACTTTTTGGGAGGAGTGGGCACAGCCTCTTGGTTGAGACTTGCTCAGAAGTGATGCTTTGCCATAAGCTTGTATTGACTGCAGTTGTCTTAGTTGCTTGGCCTCTGCAGACCTTTCTGAAGGTAAATTCTGGAAAGGAATTTGCCTTTGTTAATGAAACTGCCAGATCAGTTTACTTTGTATAGAATAAATTAAATTGATACCTTCAGGATAACTACTTGAAGCAGTGTCTTGTAATCACACTTTTTCATGGGCTTTGAAATCAGTGTCTGTTAGGCACCTACAAAGCTTTAGAGCTTTGTTCTCAAAATGGAAAACCTTTTTTTAAAAGAGAAAAAAAAAATGTAGCAACACCATTTCAATGCACCAGTTGTATGACAACGATGATATGAAGTACAAATCATCAAAATGTGGTTGAGAATACTTTCAGTATGCTGTCTCTGTTGGGATACATGCGTTGTCTAACACACATTTGGGAGCTCTACCCCACTTGATTATGCCATTTGTTCCTTATGTTGGTCTTGACAACGTGGCAGGTGTTGTTGTACGATGTGTTCGTTAGCCCAAATAGCTATGGTCTGTAGTGATATAGCTGCATTTACTGAGCATTTTATCAGTGCACACTGTTGCTCTGAGTGTCAATTTTAGATTGCTTCACCTTTTGCTTATTACTGATTATGAAAGCAGTAGAAAAGTAAAAAAAAAAAAAGTGAAAAAAGTAAACTTTTGCTGATGAGTTAGCTTTTCGGTTTTGCTGATATCTCCCCATCCCAAATGGATGGTGCTCAATATTCTTTTGGCTATGAATTTAAAGTGTATGTTTAAAAAGCTAAAGTTTTGATCAGTACATTTTGTGTATTCACTGATGTTTTATACTTAAAAAATTATGAGATCTGAAATTAGCTTAGAGGGCCAAAGCAGCAGGAGGCGATCTGAGGACCAGAATTACATTTAGCAGCTGCTGCAGGACTAACATTTTTTCCTGATGCATTTCTCACTCAGTGTAATCTGCAAAATAGCAGTATGCCCTTTATTTCTATAGGAAACTTTTCACTATCTGTAGAACATGTTGCTATTCAGCCAACTGTGCACAGTAATTTACATATCTTTACAAATTCCTGAGTGTAAGGAGGAAAACTAAACAATGTCAATTTTCATTGCTAATTCAGTCATTTCTGAATGCTTAAAACTAAAATTTCCAAACTGTTTCAGCAGAATGTTTGATTAAACAGCATCTAATATCTATTGACAAAGGACAATTTTTGACATATGAACTGTTTTTCTTTGGTAGTATATGGCGTCTGATCTGTGTGTGAAGCTATGCTTGTGTAGTAATGATACAATGTGCATTTTTGTCAAGATTTATTAATCTTTTTTTTCCTTTCTTCTCTTCTTGGTAATTAAAACTTTCATTTGTAACAAGAATTGGGAAGAGGGAGAAACAATTGCAGAGATTTCTGTCAAGTCAAGGTGGTCCAAACCAACTATTTCTTACTTTTTTGATGCTTGCTCTTTCTAAAAGCTCGTGTTTTCTATGAACTTTACTACTTGACTGTACCTTGCATAATATGAAAGGAGCACATTGTGAAATTTAGTAATATTCAGTGTAATTCAATCTTGGGAGACAGTGGCTATGCTTTTCAGCTGTGTCATGAAATATTACTCTGTTAATGCTTATTAAATTTTAATACATTTATTCAATCCCTGGTGCCTCTGCTGAAGTGGAAAATGTACCTACCGCCACCACAGATTGCCAGCAGGGATAAATTGCACCTTATTCATCAACTGAAGTCATTACTACTTTTAAGTAAAGTGCAAGTAACATTTCCTGTAAGTGCGAATCACACTGTGTCATCCAACCAATTGTTATCTATGTTTGGAAGTGAGCAAGAGACCTTTTGTTCTTCTCTCCTAACTTATGAAGTATCCCTTAAGGATGGCAGCTATTATGATTATTGTTGATCCAAATAGATTGACTACTAAAAATGAGGCAGCAAATAAGGAGATCTTTTTACCAATGTCCTAATTCTTTCAGTCCTAATCCCTTGGTCAAATTCTCTAAACCATGCAGAAAATAATTCACTTAATTTAAAAGAATAATTAAAAAAGAAATTAAGAAAGTGGAAGTGACACAGCTAAATGAAATAAATCAGACAAAATCATTCATTATGGATCCATTGTTCTTGCCAAGGGTACTAATGTTCCTTCTCTTTAAGCTAGCCTTCATACAAAACAAGGACACTTTCAGTTGGTTCCCTGAGGTATTTATCCATCTGCACCATCTTTGTCTTTGCTGTAAACTACTAGTATTACATGTACTACAGCAAGTACACTAAATATTGTGTTTATATGTCTGCCTGTGTATCTCCTTTGGAGGACAGACTTTTGAAACTCCTTGTAACCTGTGCAGATCAGAATTAGGTACTGCTGCACTGCATTTCTTTGCTGGCAGGGTTTGAAGTCAGAGTATCAGACAGATAGTAAACACAAACCTGGATTTGGTTGTACATATACGAAAAGTTAAGGTCTATGAAATACTTAGAAGTATTTTAGATAGTAAGTCATATTTGAAGAAATTGGAGAAAAGTGGTGTTTCTTAAAAAAAAAAAAATACAGGGAAGGCATCTCTTTCTTCTTAAAACCTCACAAAACCCAAACAGTGGAAAAAAAAAAAAAGACAAATAAAAGATCAAAGTGGCAATCATATCAAGCAAGAGTGCCAGCTCTTCCATGGGCTACCTGCGTTTTTTCTGTAGTGAAGGCATTCTTCCCTTCACATATCTTGAGCTTTATAAATAGCCTCACACCCCTTTGCAGTATGCTGTTAACCAGCTGAAAAGGATTATATAGCTTAATTTGTTGCTATCAAATGAATGCCAGTGTAACAATCAGTTGTTGCATTTCTAAGATTTATGTGCATTTTACAACTCTAGTAAGAAAAAACACAATCATACATCGAAATAGACTTTGATATATGTATTGTTTCAAACATACCAACATACAAAATGTAGTACTTCGCATTTTTCAGCTTCTCAGTTTCACAGTAAATAATAGAGCAAACATGAGGAGTGTTACTATGTTACCAGGCTTTATGCAAGAGCAGTTTTTTTAGTACTGAATAAATGGTATGTAGATGGATTTTTTTTTACTATATAAAAAGAAAAAAATAGTATTGGGTGGCATCAATATTTTTAACACCTTTCTGATACTTCAGGGATGGTTCTTTTTCTGTTAAATATGTAGAAAGGAAGAAAATTCTAAGTCCAAAACTAATATTTGGCAGTGCTCCTTGGACACTATTCAGAAACTGATAATCCCGTTTTAAATAATTTGGTACTGCCTTGTGTGTATTTCAAGCATGTATGTATATAAGTAGCTATTTCTCATTGAAAGTTTTGCATTTTACATAGAAGGATGATACAGTGATAAAGGAAGCTAAATTACTGTATGGAAAACTAAATTTTTTGTTTCCTATCTACCTGTTTCATAAAAGCAGCCTCCTCACTAACAGTACCACCCACTTTCCTTTCCCTGGGCTTACCCTCAGATGGGAATTTGGCTTGCATTTTAATCCAGTGTTAAATATTACATGACTTCTCTACCTGTTGTTGTAGTTCTTAATTCTTATCTCAGCTTTATTTAAAGGTACAGCAACAGCATAAATAAGTGGTCAGCAAATACATTCCTGCAGGGCAGGTGTAGCAATTGTTTTTAACAGCTGGTACAAATCTGACTAGACCAAAGAGTGCTTATCCAACAACTCATGTTATAGACAATGAGGACTGGGCAGACATTTCTGGAATATTTGTAAAACACATGAGGATGCAGCTGGATTTCTGGAATATTTTCTAAAATGTTTAATGAAGAAATGAAGATACATGCTTTAAAGATGATTTAAAAATGAGTGATAATGAAAAGAAGACCCGATAGTACAGTAAATAAAGTTAGGAGGCTTGTGGAGTAAAACCAAATAATGTAGGCCTCTGGTTAAGTATATGTTTTAATGCTATGATAGTATTGGTATTATGTAGTCTCACCGACATGCAGTTTACTAGACAGTCTGTGTTTGTTTCACAAAAGCTTAAAGTGACTTTACAGAAAGTCAGCTTGTGCAAATTGTCCCTTGTAATTTGTCAAATGCTCTGTTGCATTGTTACCATCATGACTGAGTGCTGATCCCTTGCCTATAGCTGCATGTACCTGCACATTCCCTTCTCTTTTTTTTTTTTTTTTTTTTGAGGTAAAATTGTGTATTATTTGAGATGCCTAGGGAGCTTTTATCATTGATGTCTCTTTGGGACCAGTATTGCATGCTAAGGGATTTGTGGATGAAGAGGAGTGATGTGATAGCTCATTATTGCTCAAAGGTGGAGTCATTGACCACTCTTCACTTCCCAACACTTTTACTGTTGTTTTGTGTTCGTCTCATCATGCATCTGGCTTTGTGAGCTGTTTCCAGTTGCTTATCTAATGGGGAGAAAAACTCAACTCAGCAACAGTTTTAGGATTTTCAGGTATCTTTCTTACTGGAGTCAGTTCAGAACTCACAAGTCCTACAGCTTGCTTAAGGAGTTTGGAATAAAATAGCCAGAGTAAGGAGAGGAAGTGTCACTCTTCTATTTTACTACTAGAATCTCTAGCTGACCTGTTTCATTTCAGATCCAAAGATCAGCTGTGAGATTGAACAGATTCAATGACTGACAGTCATTCAAACTCACTTGTGCTGGTAGTTGCAATTAGAAGCTAAAAGCAGTGAACCTTTGCTATTGGTTAATGTGACCCACTGCTTGGATTCCCCAGCAGTCAAGGCTAGTGTAGTTAAATGCCATACACAAGTATTAAAACACAGTAGATCAAATTCAAGTATTATTTCTTTTATCCATGCACTCGCATTCAGATAATGGGATGCTTAAACAGGCATGAGCATGCACATAGGCATGAAAAACGTCTAGTAGATACATTCATCTGATGATTTCCCCTTTGCTGGTATACTTGGTATTTAGTGTTTTCCTTGGTCTCTAATAGTAGATTTCTGGGGAATGCTGTCTTGTGGAGTGTGAAGTATGTTGCCAGACAGCAGCTTTACTATCATCCTGATCTATATTTGTCTGAACCTTCATAATTTTTTTCAGTGTAGGAGTGTCATACATGTTGCACCATCTTTCACCAGCAGCTGTGGAAAGTGTATTTCTGTCTTACCCTTTCAGGACAAAGGCTTTAAAGTAGCTTTTTTGGTATTAGATACCAACCTCCTTCATCACAGTAATTTTTAATGACCATTCTTCAGTACGATTCCAGAGCCAGAGTTATAATGAGGAAGTATCACCTGAATGAGTACAAGTTAAGAAAATCTGGATTCTTCTTCATTGTGTTATTAAATGTTGTTGACAAAGAAACCAAAGTTTGAGCAATTGAGATATCTGCCTGATGTGTTATTTCTAGAGTTAATGTATCTCTTGACTAATTTTCACCTAATTTGACAGAGACATGTTGAGATTACACAAGTTTTCAAGGTAACTAAAAGGTAGGTAGGAAAAAGAGATACTTACTAAGGCATCTGCTGAGGACAAAGTCTCCAGGGTGAGCCATCACCTGGTTAGACATAATTGAATCCTTATGGAACTGGGTTTTGCTCTGACAATGTAAACAGGTTCAGGTAACAGCTGTTCTTTTCTTTATGCTATAGAAGCCATTCATTAGACAAAACTAATGGCAAGGCATAAGCTTCAAGTAAAGCTTTGCTATGGCTGAACTGTTGAGAATGACTCTTCCATGTAGGACCTCATATGTTTTGAGACCATAAGTCATGTCAGTAATAACTTAAACTGACATGACAATCTCACCTGGAACCATACTATGTTCATTCTCTTGCTTGTGGTAAAACAGGTCTATACTTGTGATTTCTTTCCCTGAAATAACAGGGAAAGCCATCAGTTCACATGTTTTACCAAGTGTATATTTTTAAGGAAATTCTGGTCTTGTGATATCAAAAGTATCTTCTCCACCGATTCCCTGCATATTGTCTTCAGGGATCTGGGTCATTATGTTTTCCCACACATGCAAATTTTTGTGTTGGGTAAACTTGGATGCTATAGAGAATCTTTAGAGAAAGAGATTTTTTTTCTGTGCTGCACCACTAATACTTTGCAGTTAGTTTTGTACAGCAGTGATTTTTTTTTATGTATCTTCTTAGTTTGTCTGTACAAAGCACACTAATGTGCAGTGCATTGTGTGGGAATTACTTGTATACTGGTATTAGAAATCCCACGTATAAGTAAAATTGTGACCACAATCACTGTGTGCGAGTAGTTAACAGTGTATAGACTGCCTCACTTGGCTAACAAAATTGTTCTCACCCATTCTTACATACGGGCAAAGAACAGCATATAAGTCAGCAAATAAGGCTTATGTGTAATGTAAACTATAGTGCATTTGATATGCTATAGCTATGCAAAGCTTACTAAAAATGCTATCTACTAAGTATATTATAAAACATATTCAATGGATGATTATGCTATTACTTAGAGAAGGTGACTTTTAAAATGTTGCAGTGCTCTACTGTATCCATTTGAGGGCAGCTGTTCACCAATGTTCAGAACTGGAAAAACCGTCTGCGGTTTTGCTGTCTGCATTTTAATTTTCCTATATTTGCAAATAGTTCATTTAGGGCTCCCTGGGTCTTGACTGTTCCATCACCGTATTAAAATGCTATGAGTTTATTTTTTTCCAGTAATGTTAATACACAAAACAATTGTCAACTCTAGAAGATTCTGTCAAATTGGGCCAACAGAGATGATGATAAAAAGGGAGGAAAAAATAGGCAGAGATGAAAACTGAAGCTTTTCATTGTGGGTGTGGTAAATTGTAACTTCATAAGGGACAAAAAAAAAAAAAATAGCCTTATCTATCTTGCTTTGGCTTCATCCACTTAGAAAGGGAACTACAGTGAACATGATACTTTTTTTTTTTTTTTCCAGCCAGAAGTATATCCCTGTGGGATTCCAGTAGAATAGTTTGGAAGTTCCTGAGGAAAAAAAACAATGTACTATTGGGACTTTTATGTCAAACAACAAAAAGAAGGGTTGACATCAGAGTTTTGTCTTTTCAGAGGTGTGAGAATAACCTGTGACTGGAGACTTGCGCTGTGAGCGGTGCTTGGAGAATGCCATACTTCAGTCTTGGCTGCTCCCCAATTGTATGTAAATCTGTAAATGGGCCAAGTTTTGTTCCTGTTTTGCAGTTTGGTTATTAGCTAATGTGATGCTTCAATTTTGGGGTTTTGTTTTTTTGGTTGGTTGTGTTTTTTTTTTTTTTTTAAAAAAAGAAATCTTAGGGGGGTTAGGGAGGAGTAAGACTGTAAAGTAGTAAGATACCAGGTTCTGATATCAACTAATAACAGCTAGTACTAAAGTAGTGGTCTGCCACACTGACAAATACTCCTTTCAACAATTATGTAATGAAATAATCTTTTAAGACAAAGTTTCTTTCAGCATTTTCTCTTAGTGTGCACACACATGCACAGAGACGTTCCTATGTGCAATTGAATGAAATATTATTCATTAAACTAGAATCTGGAATTTGCTTTGTACAAAATAATGTATCTGATATTGTCGTGTTATATACATACTATTTAAATTCATTATATAAGTACATTTAGGTAAACTCCTCCCTTTGTTGGAACAGTTGAGACAGTGACCATTTGTCCTGTTGCTTCTTTTTTTTGTCCTGTTGCTTCTTTTTTTTGTCCTGTTGCTTCTTTTTTTTGTCCTGTTGCTTTTTTTTTGTCCTATTGCTTCTTTTTTTTGTCCTATTGCTTCTTTTTTTTGTCCTGTTGCTTCTTTTTTTTTATCCTGTTGCTTCTTTTTAATGATACATCAATAGGAGTATGCAAATTGATTTCTTTTGGGGTTTTGTCTCTGTTCTGCACTTATTCAAAGTAGAAACAAAAGGCTACTCTTTCTCCTTCTGTGGAGTACTTCAGTGAAGTTTTCTTATTTGTGTGAAACTGAGATCCAAAGACACCTTTCCAAAGTCTTCCAGCCAAGCCAAAGCCTAATACTTGTTTAAAATATGGAGTAATTCAGAATCAAGGTATCAATTGTGTTGTAATGACATCTCTGTTGATACAGGGTAATGGTACAGTGCATTTTGGAGTTTATAGGGTGAAATAAAAACAAGGAAACATAAATAGTCTTTTAGATGAAAATCTATGTCAAAATGTACTTTAGAATGGTATTTGAATGGAATAGTAAAAAGAAAGAACCAAAACAAAAAGAGCACATGAAAATACAAAGCTACCCAGCATTCTGCCACAGCATTTCTGTATGTAACATCTGCAAAGAAATAAGGATTTTTTTGTTTGTTTGTCTGAGAGAGGTTTTTGTTGTAAGTTAATGCACACTGTAACATATATATACTCAATAAGACATGGATTTGAGGTGGTTTGGTTTTTGAATTTGTTATAAAAAACATTGAGCAAGCAAATGTTGAGGGAGGCCCCCTATATGCGAAGCAATCATCCTTAGAGTCTGGCTTTTTGAAGGGGAAACAAAGGACTAAGTGGAGATGCTAATACAGGCATATTTTAATGCTGTCTTTTGTCAAGTTACAGTGTTGTACTTCAAGCATTCAAACATTATTGCACTCCCTCTTTTGCCATCACATAATTGCACAGTTAATTATCTTTGCTGGGTTCTGCATAAAGGAATTTGTGAGATTTCTTAATGGTCATTTATTCACCGTGTTTTGGACTGTACAGACTTGGTTCATACAAGGACTTTGATGGCTTTCTGTGTCTCTTATCAATTTTGTAAGACTTTTTCACAGGCTTTTGTCTCTTTCTACTTAGTTTTGCTCTAAAAGGTTTTCAAAATTTGAATACCTTTTTTAAAAATATGCCAAAGTATAGGGATTGGAAAAGGACAGTGGGAACCTAGAGGCATTGTAGGAAAGCTAACTTGATCAAGAAATTATTTTAAATGGAAATAAACTAATTGAGGATAATTTGAGTAATCGACAGTACTGTTATAGCTTTTTTCATTCAGAACTTTTTTCCAGAAAAGTGGACTTTTTGTTGCTAAGGACAGGCAGACCTTTCCCTGCATCCTTCAGGGAATGCTGTTCTCAGAGGGGGAGCCCTTCTCCTTTCCCTCAATGTGAGAAATAGGCCTGAGAAAACTGGTACCCAAACCAGTGTTGGTCAGAAAAGGGATAACTGTTTGGTACCATTGCATCCCTAGAGCTAAAGCCCCCTGGATGTTGCTTCTGTCACAGCATCAAGGAGACAGGAGGACGTGCAGGCTGAGTAACAGTACACAAGTAAGGAGGGCCAGGGCTAAAAATGACGTGAGACAAAATACTCTTGATAGAAGAGCAAGTTTCAAGTCAATATCTTCAATTTAGGGATTTCTTCTTTTTTTTTTTTTTTTTTTTTTTTTAAGAAAAAACCTGTTTCCTTTTTAACTTTTGGGTGTTAGCAATATTATGTTTATGGAGGCAGTGTGGTTGAAAAACAGCAAAATCCAGGTCAGTTTTTCTGTCACTAACTGTCAAACTTTATTAAAAGTCCAGAAGAACTTTGTCCAAAGAGTGGTGGAGTTGCTCCTGCATAACACTGTTGCTGTCTAATGAAGGTTGCAGTCTCCTTGGGTTCTTCCTCTGAAAGCAGAACATACACTTGTAAAAAATTTTAAAACAAATTAAAGAAATTCTTCCATTAAAGCGCACGTGTAAGTGGCTGTGGTTATTAAAACTCCTGGCAGTCATGATTTTCATCTTCTTTTTCAATCTGCAGATCCCTTTTTGGAGAGGGGCTCTTCTAACATTGCAGGGGAGGTCCACCAGCTGTTTGACTGGCAGGAGCAGTCTGCCTGCCCCTTGGTGGTTTAATTCCTGTCTATACTAGGATAGCTTGCACTTCACTGAGCAGCAGACAGGTCAGGACACTTGGCAGGGAAGGTTGAGAGACAAAGGCAGGAGGCTGTGGGGAGCTAAATTGCCAGTCTGAAACTCTTTTTTTTTTTCTAAAGAAAAAAAAAAGACATCATGCAACTTTAGAAGGAAAGGTTTTAGCAATGTTCTTGCATTATTAGTAGGCTTGACAAAGTCAGAACGATAAAATGTCCAAACCTGGGAAAACTGCCATCAACCATGGCTTGGTTCCTGTTGATCTTAAAAGTGCCAAAGAACCTCTACCACACCAAACCGTGATGAAGATATTTAGCATCAGCATCATTGCACAGGGCCTGCCCTTCTGCCGTAGGCGGGTAAGTGGAAAAGTCTTTAAAACCTAAATTTTGATAACTTGGCTTGTAGCTCAGTGCTTTGTCATGGTGCATTTATTCTATGAAGAAATATTCATACCTGTGTTATCTGTTCACTCAGAGTGCCATAGAGGAGCCCTTGGGTCACTTGTTTCAATAGTTTTTGAGCTTTAATTTAATTAAATCCATACATGTTGTCTTAGCTATTACTCATTTAAAAGGGACATGCCAGAGATTCTTTCATAGCTTTAAACCATGCAGATGAAATAAATACTGTACAAAATCAGACCACTCATTAATGTGTATTTTGCTTTTATTCACCCTTTTAGGTGATGTGAGTAGTTTGGAGTCAAATTCATAAAATGCAGTTTTTAATTACATTACATGCAACTTGTTGAATACTGAAGTACAGAATTTAGAGATATTAAAATAGTTAATATTTCAACATTTCTAGTAATAATTCTTAAAATATTAGTACCTTTGTAACTCAGTAATGGAGATATAACATTTTTGCTGTTACAGAAAATAAAAATAGCATGTTACTATGTGGAGGTTGCGATATAGTTTATATATAGACAATCCTAGCCTGACAAACTCTCACAGGTCTTATGCTACAGCTTCAGGAACTATATGAATAAAGTGACTCTTAAAGCACATTATGTAAATAAATAACAAGTATTTCGTATTTAGTTCTCTCCGTAATATATGATTCTTAATAAAGAGTGAGTATATTTCAATTTAGATTGCGATTTTGTTATTCATTTTGCATACTGCTGAACTCATTCCTTGAAGTAAAATTAGTTTTTCTTCTTTATAAGTCTTTGGAGTTTTTTTCAGTAAAATTATAAATATTTTGTTTTCTCAGTAATTAATTAATCCAACGTTACTTCAAGTTTTCTGTTATTAATGAAAAACAGTATTCCCATTTATTGATGCAAATTTTAAAATCTAGCTCAGCTTTTGTGAATATGCCAACTTTCCTTGAATGTTAATATATTCCTTTTTAGTCAACTTATTTAAATCATAGGTGAAATATAAATTTGACAAGATCATCCATGGAAACTTGATTTGTTTTTACTAAGTTGCTGTGAATGCCTGAGCATGTTTCTTGTATGTAAAAGGTATATGGCATGTGTTGAAAGCTAGCGGCATAATTTCAGCATAAAACAATGCAAAAAAATAGAATGTTATATGTGTACATACATGACTGAATATTGAATCAAGTGCATTTCAGAAAAGTATTTTTTGTGAAATTAGCTATTACACATATGTGTTTTTGTGAACATTGAATAGGAACGTTTCCTAAGTTTCAAGGTGATAAAATAACTCAGTATGTTTTAATAGATGTGCTTTAAATTTTTTTATATTATTTGAGATCCCTTTGATTGAAAACAAATATTTGGAATATGTTTGGATAGTTTTAGTTCCTTTATGTTGAATAAAGCATAGTACAAGATAAGTTTACTAGATATACTTTACAGGCCTTTTAGGGGCTATATTAATCCATTATTGTATTTTAACTTAAATGCTGATGTTTGTTTTATGTGTATATTTCCTGTATTGAGATGTGTGGTTACACATTAGCTTAAGTATGGAAAAAAAAAATTCTTAAATAATTCTCTGAAGACTGTGCATTGTTCCCAAATGATCACAATCTATGTTGGTTGTCCTGTCCTACACCACATTCAAGCAGTCGATTCAATGACTCGGAGATTTTAAGACTAGGAGGATTTAAGAAGCTGTTTAGCATCTATTTTTCTTTTAGCATTAGGACTATGGAGGAAATTAAGAAATGCTGTATATACAGGTTTGAAGAGCTAAGTTATCATAAATCTATTAAAGTTTATCTTGTTTCTGAAACTAATAATTCTCAGTATGATGGCTGCTGATAGTGGAGAAGATTAGAGCTCCGCCTTTAGTCTCATGCCTAGCAATGCTCAAAGCAACTCATAATGATTACCATATTGGGATCCTTCCATGCTAACACGTGTAGGTTGCATATAAGATCTGCATTTCCATTTATGCATATTAAAAGCAAAAAACCCACCCCGAACCGAACAATCAGCCCACCAAAAAAAAACCCAAAACCCCAGCCTAATTTTGGATATCAACAGATGAGAGAATCACTACTGTTATCTAAATTTATTGTTTTACTAAGCATAGCAAAAACCAAAAAAAGTGTTTTCCTATAAAATATGAATTCTGATCCAAAGTCTTCACCAATATGCAACACCTAGATCTCTTTTTTAAATTTCTGCTTTTCATGTAATAAGTAATGCATTGAATTATTTAGCATAACTAAACTTGATGTGCTTTAGAAAATGAGCTACAGTTTGCTTCAGGTTATTGAGTTGGTAATATGCCAAACCCAACTTTTTTGCGACAAGTGTGTGACTGGGCCATTCAGACACTGACCTGACTTACAGATTATGGACCTTCTCCTGGTTTGAACTCATTTCTTCTCCTCCTTAATTGTACATTAAACCAAGCAAAACATCTTTAAAATGTGTACTATGATCCTTGGGAGTAAAAATACTTCTGTTATGAGAGCTGACAATTCATAGCTTCTGCATCCTCTGCATTAGTTACACTGAGCTTCTATCAAGAAGTGCACTATAAATGGTCACAGGACTTAACAGTTTGCCCTTATGCATTTTTGCCAGTTTGCTCATGTAGTTAAAATACTTGTCTGCAATACTGCTAATCTGAATGCAGTTAAAAATAGTATTGCTTAGCATTCTTTGTGTAGCACTTCAGAATAACTTTAGTGCATAGCTCTAAAAGTACGAAACTTAACAATAAATGGATGTAGTCCTTCAGAGCTGTCACTGAAAACATCAGTCCAGTACCATCAGACACAGACGTGGCCATGGTCTTCTTTAGCTGTTAATTTACCTTTAGTAGGCACTGAAGTAGATTTTGGAGTATAAAGTGAAGAAGCAATGAATACCTTTCAACTAGTTCACACTTCAGGTATCAGATATCATTTAGCTCTTCAGTGTGATGTGACTGCAGCTGATCATTGAACATACTTATGAGACAGTCACGTATGTCACGTATGTTCCGTAATCAAGTGCTGTATTTTCTTTGCCTTGGTAAATACTTTCAGTTGATAGGAAATTGGCCTCTTAATTAACTATGGGATTTTTTTCCTTTAGACTGCTCTTATACCACTAACAGTGGAAGTGTTTTTCCTTCTGAATTGTTATCATTCTGAGCAGTTTTAAAAGCTGTGCTTTAAAATTAGATTTCTTCTCTCTTTAGTTTTCCATGCTTTTTCCTGAAAATTCCGGTACTTGTTGCTCTTGGGGGTTGCTGTATAATAATTTCAGTACAGTGAATATGTGTTTTTAAGAAGCACTAGTAAGCTAGAGAATTTGTGAAAGCACCTTTCTTTTTTTGAGCACTCCTTCATTTCAAGTGGCTTAGAGTTGCACTGAAATTTTCTAAAGCAGGAGTTTCAGTGTGTACTCTGTGGTATTTCAAGCTAGAAAAGTCAAGGTAATAAATGTATCCATTTTCAGTGCCTGTACCTTCAAAATGGCAAAGATTCTGTTATATTGTACTGTTTTGTGAGAACAGGTTCACAATATGTGCATATGCTTCACCCTTAAAATGTATACAACCAAATTTTGGCAGTTTATCAGTGAAATGCTTCTCTACAGGATAAAATTATGCTTTAGGTGAACATAGAATAAAGTATTTAAGCATTTATTTATATCCTAGCTTTTGTGTTTTATATAAAAGAGCAAGCACAGGTGTAACATATTATGAATGATATCAGTCTGTTTGTTACTACAGTTAGAACATTTGGAACAAGACATCAATTCCCTTTCCTTCCTCTGGTTGACTAGTATGCTAATAATTTATTTGAAATACTAATATGTCTTACACATGAGCAAATTCATAGAATCATAGCATGGTAGGGTTGCGAAGGGACCTTTAGAGATCATTTAGTCTAACCACCCCTGCAGAAGCAGGTCCACTGAGATCAGGTTACATAAAAATGCATACAGGTGGATTTTGAAGACCTCCAGAGAAGGAGACTCCACACTTTCCCTGGACAGCCTGTGCCAGGGCTCTGTCACCCTCACAGTGAAATGTTTTCTTAAGATTAAATGGAATTTTTTGTGTTCCAGCTTCATCCCATTACCTCTTGTCCTGTCACTAGATATAATAGAAAAAAGGGATGCCCCAACTTCCTGACATCCACCATTTATTTACTTGTAACAACAAATTGTGTTTCTTCCTTGAATACAGCATGTTATTTCATGGATGACAGTAAGAAGTTACTTAACAGACAAAATATTTAGCTTTATCTGAAATGATATAACCTCCTATCTTGCATTTCACTACTTCTGTTACATAGAAACATGGAAAGGTTTGGGTTGAAAGGACCTTAATGATCCTCCTATGGCAGGATCACCATGGACAGAGACACCTACTAGACCAGTTTGCTCAAAGCTCCATCCAGCCTGGTCTCCATGGATGGGGCAGCAATGACCTCTCTGGACAAACTGTTCCACAGCCTCACAGGGAAGAACTTCTTCCTTACATATAATCTACATCTACCCTCTTTGAATTTAAAGGCATAATCCCTTGTCTTACCCTTTCATGCTCTTGTAGAAATGGCCCTCTTCAGCTTTCCTAGAGGTACTGGAAGCCTGCTCTCAAAGGTCTCTCGGTAGCCTTCTCCAGGCTGAACAACTCCAACTCTCTCAGCATGTCTTAAAAGGATAGGTGGTCCAGCCCTAGGAGCGTCTTAATGGCCCTTCTCTGCACTTGCTCCAATGGGTCCATTTCCTCCTTTTGCTGGGGGCTTCAGAGCTGGATGCTCCGGGTGGAGTCTTGAGACAGCAGAATGGAGGGGGAGAATCACCTCCCTCAAACTGCTGGCCAGACTTCTTTTGATGCGTCTCAGGATATGGTTGGCTTTCTGAGCTGCAAGCGCATATGGCCAGGTCATATTCAGTTTTTCATTCAATACCCCCAGGTCCTTGTCTGCAGAGCTGCTCTCCATCCACTCTAAGCCCAATCTGTATTTGTGCTTGAGATTGTCTCATGTTCAGGATTTTGTCCTTGGCCTTGTTGAACTTCATGAGGTTTGCATGGGCTGTCCTCTCCAGCCTGTCAAAGTCCCTCTGGATGGCATCTCTTCCCTCCAGCTTGTCAGCTAGTCCACACACCTTGGTGTCGGCAGCAAACTTGCTGAGGAAGCTCTCAGTTCCACTGTCCATGTTGCCAACAAGGATGTTAAACAGCGCCAGTGCCAGTACCGACCCCTGAGGAACACTACACTTCACTGCTCTCCACTCAGACATCAAGCTGTAGGCTGCAGCTCTGAGTGCGACCAGCCAGCCAGTTTCCTTACCCACTCAGTGGTCTGTCCATCAAATCCGTGTCTCTCCCATTTAGGGACAAGGATATAGTGTCAAATGCTTTGTACGTGTCCAGACAGATTACATCAATTGCTCTTCCATTACCTGCCAACTCTCCAACCTCATCACAAAAGGACACCAAATTTGTCAGGCACAATTTGCCTGCAGTGAAGCCATGTTGACTTTCACCAATTACTTCCTTATTTTCCATGTGCCTTCCCATCATTTCTAGGATGATGTGCTCCATGATCTGGCCTGTACTTCCCTGGGTCTTCCTTTGTTCCCTTTTTACAAATGGGGGTTGTGTTTCCCCTTCTCCAGGCAGTGAGTTCTTCACATTACTGTGACAACTTCTCAACTATGACAGATAGTGGCTTAGCCACTTTATCCACTCGTTCCTTTGGGACATGTGGATGTACGTCATCAGGTCTCATAGTCTTTTGCACCTCTTCAAAGGAACTTTTACTTATTTTTAAAGTATATGCAGTATCTCCTCTGTGAATCTGCTTTTCTCATGCCTTTTGTCTTCTCTCGTAAGAGAAATAGAAGTTTTTCCTGTGTGAGCTGATAGCCTCAAGTAAAAGTATGTTACTTTTCTCAATGTGGAGCAGATGCAGTCTAAAAATTATTCACTCTTCTTTTTTCCTTCTTTCTTGAATTATCTCTTTCATTTTGTTTTCAAACCAGTTGACTCTGCACTGTTTTAAAAGAGGGAATAAGATAGGAGTCATAGAAGTGGAAAAAGAATTTGAGAGATGCTCAGTTGTATGGTCAATTCAAGGTGGAGTGATTGAGCCTGATGCAAAAGCTTTGTGATTTCCCAGGCTATGCTTACAAGAGGTTTGCCAAGCCATAACAAAATCAAGCAGTTTTTATATATATATATATATCTATATGTACATATACACACACACATATATATATATCTTTAAACCTTAAAACCATGTATACAGTCAGAGATGTAACTGGTATTTATGGCTCTATAAAACTAGATACATGCAAAAGTATACTTCTCTGTGCCACTCCCCTTCTGTGGGGTGTTATAGTAGCTCTGAGCTTAAGAGAGCTCTTTGTAGGAGGGAAGCATTTAGTTTGCTGTTCAAATAGCTGCTCTCTGTGTTGCCTGGAAAACAGAAAATTGTGAGCTAAACTGTGCATATCTAGTCCAACCTGCTGTACTGGGTCAGTACAACCTCTGACAACTTGCTTAGGGCTTTTTTGGCAAGGGTCAAGGGAAGGAGGTCGAGAGAGTGGTTGGTGATGTTGGGTTTTTTCCTCTCTTCCAGAGCTGTTTTTTCTCAGAATACTCGGTGATCCTCTGTCACCATGCTTGACTCTTTGAGGAACACTTTTGTATTTAAATCGTTCTACCTATTTCTGGCCAAGATAAAAGCAGCAATTGGAAACTCATTCATATTTAATGTTAGCTAAAATGTTTTTCTTTGTGGTGTTGATACATTTGAAACTTCCATTTCTTGTGCAGTGAGCAGTGCTGTCTGTTACAGACTGATGCGCGGGTGCAGATGCTAAAAGCCTGTTATGATGATTCTGCAGTCAGTCGCTTCCCTTCAGGAGGTGTCAGGAGGAAGGTTGCCTGAGCAATTTTACTCCTTTGTGCAAATCGTTTAGATGTCTTTAGAAGCGTTTATTGTTATTCACGTTTAGTTATTCAAACATGCTGGATTAACTTTGTGAAAGCTCTTTACCTGCTTAAAGTTTATCTGTTTTATTGTCTCAAGCTGTGGAGGTTATAGCATCCAGCAGAAGAAAAGAGGGAATGTGAGACAGCAGTGATGCCATAAACTGACCCAGCTGCCCCTTTGCTGATTGATTGTGCCAGAGGGAAACTCATTAAATGTGTAATTAAATACTGAATTTATTGCTTTGAAACTTAATTGCTTTAACTGTGAATCTCCTTTTTCTCTTTCTGTGGTCCCTTTTATCATTAAGTAAACACTTTTTGTTCTCCTACAACAAATTAAGCCATTTTAATTTCCTGAAGAGAGCTTTCTCAGGTATGGGGAAAGGATCCTTTGTGAGAGAAGAATACTCTTTCGTGTCATGACTATCCCAAAACAGAACACAAAGAGAGCAAATTAATTTTAACTGGCAGTCTTTGTTCTAGTATTCTCCAGATTTTGAGTAGAATTGACCTGAGCTAGAATAACCCTCTGACAAGTAATAAGCAGAGTTGTAGGATTAGCATCTTACTCTCAATATCTGCCGCTTATCACAACTGGCTAATTGTTGTTCCTTGTGTGATGAACTGTTATGGTGAGGGAATGATGGTTTTGCCAGTTTAAGTAGTTTCACTCCGAGTGAAGATCCCACTTCATTTCTAGTTTTACGGCTCAGTTTGTGGTTTTCTTCCAAATTCTGTCTGAGGCTCTTGTCTGCACTATCTCACTTGCCCTTCACCTTGTTTAGGACTGTTAATTCTGTTTTCTTCCCACAGCTTCTCATTGATATTCATGCTCTGTTAAAAGGGGGTTTATTTTTCTTCTCACACCCTTTGCCCTCTTTCCAGCTCCTAGTACTCTTATTTATCTTTATTTAATTGTAAAATTATTAGAAAATACTGTTTTGCATAGGAATTTCCAAATTCTGTTCAGGTATTTTATAATGTTACTTGGTTGTTTGAAAAGGCAAGAAAATAATATTGGAGTTGATAGGACTTTTCCCTTTCTTTACTTTTAGTTGAGGAAGCCTGTACTTCAGATTTGTTGGGTTCCACAAAATATTTTTTGAGTAACTGGTTTGGTAAGAGAATTAAGATGGTTGCAGATCATTTGTGTAGTCATGTGCAGTTTGATCACATGTCAGGAGAACTTCTCTAGTTACTTGCCTCTCAAATTGACATGATTTCAATAGTAAAGTATACAATCCATGAAGTAGGGTAATTATTTTTCTTAAAAATTCAGATGCTAATTGCAAACTGTTCTACATTTTTACTGTGCTTCAAGTATACATGTTTGTGAAAGAGAACGCTGGTTATGTATGTCATATGAAAATGTTGATTCTGTGCAAGAAGGCAATACAGTAAATTTGGTTTTAATAACTTTGCTACTTATGTAACGTTTTGAAGTAGTAGCCAAAACGTTGTAATATTTGTGTGTGGCATTTTTCATTTGTTTTGTCAAGCACATTCTAATATATTGACCACCAAAGATCTCTTGACCCTAAACTGATTGATGAAGGGAAGAGTGAAGAAGAATGAGTTAAAATACATAAATTATACTAAAAGTCTAAATATATTATTCTGTATGTGTTCTTCCACAATTATCTGAGTTTGGTAATACTTCTTTATCTGAATTTATTTTATACTTAGTATCAAAGGAACTCGTAGCACTTGATAAATGCTAATGTATTAAACTTCTCTGTGAGCTAGGGAAATGTTTCTGTTTTACAGGGTGTAGTATAATAATGTGTCAAAGATAGCAGATGCTTTGTGTTGTAATTAGTAAAACATACTTCTTTCTCTCTTCTCTGTTTCAGATGGTTCATTGTTTCAAGTAGTTTATTAAGCTTGTGTATGTTGAATTGCTTTGTGTGTGCAAGGTAGTACATAGACTTTTATTCGTAAGTTGCAAAAAAAGAGGAAACCTGTATGTAGAAGGTAGGCAAAAATCTTTGGGAATCTGTATCATGCAAGAACATGCAAATTTGAAACCAGATTATTTTAATGTGTTTACCTTCCTGTGGAGTTTCTAAAATTAAATTTATCTTCAGTTTCTGTAGTTGGTGTATATTTCAGCTTATAATATAGCTAGTGTATAATGAAGGTAACGGGTTGCTGCGTACTGCTCTTACATGGTATCATATAGTATCTTCCCTGATTATTTAAGTTCCCCCATTTATATTTACAGACATGGTTTTGAAAAGTGTACTTTTATTTACCAGTACTATTATTCCAATTATAATAGCTTCGTATGTGCTTTATGCAAAATTGGCCCTGCACAGAGAACTTCTGTCTTTTCATCTCTACAAGCAGTAAGACAAAATGGAAATAATGTGCTTTTGACTGCTATAAACAGAAAATTGTTCCTTGGCTCGTGGGCCAGAAGTCTGTAGGTGACACTATAGTGCTCTCTTTCTAAGGATATTCTTCCAACAGAGTTTTACTTTCTAAAAATTGAAAAAGAACAGCAGAGTAGGTGCTCTAAAAGATATTTTTGGTACATTTTTAGTGCCCTTTTTTTACTTACCCTATGTTTAGGTAAACATACTAGTAAAACAGTTTAGATTTTGTTGCTCTAAGTCAATCTGCATGATACACTGTTCTGCAAGTATAAATGGCAATCTTTTCAAAAGCATGTTGCTATTAATAAACCTAACATAAGATTACTTCTCATGATAACAGCAGCAGCTGGCAAGAATTTTTGCAATTTTAACATATTTGCAGCACTACTACATTCCATCTTGCATTTCTTCTGTGGTTTGTTGTCAAGTGAAATTTCAGACTGGATTCTTATCGTAAATTTCTTCCTGACTTCTCAGTCTTCCCTTCTTTTACCTCCCCTTCTCCAAATCCTGTCTAGATACCCAGCTATTAAACAACTCTTCTGCTGTCTAGTGCCTGTTCTGTCCATATATCTCCTCTAAAGTGTATCTCTTTTCTTTCCTGCCTATTTACACCCACAGTGTTCCTGTCCTTTGCTTCTCTGATTAGACTCAGAAGCCCTTTCTGCCCACGCACCTCCTTCAATGAAATGAGGAAGTATCTGTAGCTGGCTAGTCTAATATTTCCTAATTGAACCAGATAAGCCATCAGGTCAAAGAAATACAAAAATACAACATGTATTAATTATTTTTTTAAAAATACATGCCTTCAGATTTAAGTATAATAAAGTATTAAAATATTACATTGTTAATCAATTTCTACTTCTGTTGCTTTATTATCTCTAAACAGACAATAAATTCTCATACTTGGTACCAATTCTCTTCTCTTGATTATCATCCGGAATAGATGCTTGTGCAACTTTTTATTTGGGGATGGATGTATTTGTTTTAAAGAGTGATAATCTTTTGTTTGTTTCATGTATTAGACATATAAGCTTGCCATTTTTTTTTTTGCAGCTTCCATTCACACTTAATACAAGAAATAAGTAAGATTATCTAATAAGCACTGCACATGACAAAAAACTAATCATACAAATGAAGGCTACATCATCCCTTTAGCCTATGACAGGATCAACAGTGTCAGTGCTATTTCCGACCAAGATTTATCTAGTGGTATAAAATTGCTTCTGGTAGAAATTGTTGGTTTTCTCATCGTGTTTGAAATACATTTATGTGTTGAGGTCACTTTGAACTATAAAAATTTGACACTAATTGCAGTTAATGTGAGGGCTGAAATTAATTCCCAGATTAAGGACATGCATCCATAGCAGTACTACTTCACTTCAGAAAGAAAATGGATTAGAATAACAGCAGCTATTTTGATCAGGGCCTAATTTGTATGTGCTATTATGTAGATTTGAATTGCAACAGTAGGTTTATTTTAGGGTTTGTTTGTCAATTAATTTTTAACATACCCCTCCCTCATCACAGGTCAAAGAAAGTTTGTTATAATTTTGTTGGAATGATTCCATTGACTTGTGAAACTAGTTTGCTGTAAATTTCTTTTAGTTTCTTCTCTGCTTCTGTATTCTTGTTACATAAAGAGCTGGTCATCACAGGGGAAACCTTGAGTGAATTGTAGCCATTTCCTCCCAGAAGAAGAGGCAGCTTGAACTGCCTGGTACCGAGCTGTGAGGTTGATTGTAGGTTTCCCTGAGATCTCTTGACATAACTAAAGTTCTCTTTTCAGATGGCCTGCATATTGCACTACCTTACTGAGTGATATTTCTTTGGAGCATCTGATTAATGTGGATCACTTTCTGGACCTGACACCACTTCAGTTTATTACATCTGTTCAACCTACTGTTCTTGGTTTGTCCTGTGCATTCTCATGAAGGGTTGTATCCAGATGCAGCTGTCTTGCAGGCACTGTACTAAGCCCCGCACCAGTCTTGAGATTTCTGGGAAGGCATCCAAACTTCTGAGAGGGTCAAGAGGAGATAGTTTCCTGTTCTGAAGTGCTGGCCCATTTTAATTTGAGCACACAAGTGAATGTTTTAAATGTCCATAAATACTGCATATTTGTCTGTTTATAGCTGTGTCCAGCCTTATTTTTCTTGATTTAGGAAGAGCATGTATCGGAAGTGATCTTTCTGGTATGTGGAGAAAGTGAATGTTTGAAGACATCTAAGACATCCTCAGGAAATTAATTATTGAGAACATGTTAGTGAGGAGAGGTGGGTGCAGAAGTCTTTGCCTGCCCTCCACCCCCCACACCCCAACTCCTCTTTCACTTTTCCTGATACAGAGGGGAGATTTGCAGTAAAAATTCTCACTAGTCACTGAAGTGCAGGAATATTAAAAAACATAATTTGCACCTCTCCTAATTTGGAAGGCCTTTCTGACTGGGGAGATCTAATTTATAAAAACAGGTAACATTGGCAGGTCCTTGCCGTGGATGGGTAGACCATATAAATTCATAATTGCTGAAAATTTTCACCATATTCTTTGGGCTTGAGTAGGCTATTTATGTCTCCTGAGGTTATTCAAACATAGTTACCCAGTCATAATAGGTACTGCAAGCCTAATAAAACTAATCTTTCAGGAGACATCTGTGTTTATTCACTCTTAGCATTGTCTGTCTTTGGCATATGTATGTTGATACAAAAATTTAGACATGTTATTTAATAATTAGCCCTAAAGCCTGGTCTTTTCTTGATTTTAAAATTTGTACTACTTAAGCATGAAGAATGTTAGTGTGCAAAACCCCTTTAAACCAAACAGTCTTCTCTAAGAATGGTAACTGTAATCTTAATTATATAAACACCAAAATGTGTACATTTTTTTCATAAATAAGTATATGCATAATGCACACAATTTGTATATTTATGTATTTGGAAGAAGGTAAATAGAATCCTTTTTGCAAAGGTGCTTGTGTTGACACAAATCAAACCTCAGTGAGGCGGAGCACAAGGCAGAATTACTGAAAAATGAAGTAGTATACTAAGTAGTAGTTTTAAATGTAATTTAAACTGTTTTCCACTGTTTCATTAATTTTCATTTCAGATTACCTGTATCTTAGAGTTGTACTACCTTCTTACTTAGCCTTCCGAACCACGAAGACAGGACACCTATTTGTGCAGTTTCATGCAAGAATCTCCTTTCTGTGAGGCAACAGAACACAGTTTGTTCTTGGTCAGTTTTTTTCAGTATTCCTGTAATGTAGCACACATTTGAAGCTTTGATTTCTCTGTACTGGGAGTTTTAACTACTTTACAGAGTTTTGAGAAATAGTTCATATTTTGGTGGTATCAGGACATGTGGGAAATGAATATTCCGTGAAGTCTTGAGACAATTGTTGAAAACCCTGAAGTTTTGCTATTTTTAGCTTACTAATCTAGGGGAAGACAGGAAGGATGTGGTGGAGAAAAGGAATTAAATGTAAACATTGGGACTTCGAAGAGATTATATTCCTTTATAGATGTGTCCAATTTTATTTTCTAAAATACCAGAATTAAGGGGAAAAATAATTATGGCTGCAAAACAGCAAACAAACTGAAAGCAATTGAATGAGTGGTCTTTTATTTCTTCAAATGAGACCTCTCTGTATTGTATATACCTTAGGAGGGCATTGTATTTCATTCCAATCTTTAAATTAGCTCACCACTGTCAAACATCTTTTAAAATTTCTCTCAAAGAACAAAAAATCAGTGTGCATTCCAGTAGGTATTGGATGTGGCATTCCAAAGCATGTAATGACATGGATCACAAAACAGTTTCCCTATTAAAAACCTAATATATGCCACCATCTTTGTATTTATAAAAGAATGTCAGTTGTTACTTATAAATATGCTAAAAACCTTTCTGAACTCTTGAATTTCTTTGACAGTGCTTGTGAACTTCATGGTTTATTTTTAGAAGACAATATATAATTTTCATTCTGTAGCATGCAATATTAAAGCTAGTAAGTAATTTCTTCCTTTCTTCTTCCATTCAGAATTGGGGAGTCATAGCATCTCGTTACCTAATACTGCATAATAACAATCCTCAGAATACATACAGAGATACAGTTGATATTCTTTAGGGGAGCTTTTAAGATTTTCATCTGGTTTCCTGCCAAAAATTAGCAGCAATGCTGTTTTATAAGACTCTGCCCTTAATTGTGTATCTATCACAGATGTATAAAGACCTGTATGAAACACAAAGGCTTTATCTGGCCTGTTCTAGGTATGCCTCTGTTTAAAGTTTTTCAAAGTAGACAAATTAGCAAATTTGCTATGATTATCCATCAGAACACACCTTAAGTTCTTCCTTTTTCATTTTTCTTTCACTTAATATTATCGTAGATTCTAGCTTTAAAGTAATCAGATTTTTTTCAGTATAAACAAGACTTCAGTTTTCAATAGGAAACATAAAATACAAAATGCCTTGTATATAGTCTTTTAATGTATTATAAGTAAGGAAATGTTTTCCTTTCTTCAGTCCTTCTTCTCTCACATATTACAAATAATAATGAAAAATAAATTCTCCCAGCTTACCTTCAATACACATTTTCTATTCTGTACACATGAAAGAACCACCATATAGTTGTAAGCGTTAGCTTTATAAACAAATTGGGAAACTAAGGTAATCTTGCCTTCTGCTCTTCCATTTTTTTGTTTCTCTCACTTCATGGATGACTGCTGACATAGACTCCAAACTTGCACACAGCTGTTGCTAAGATCCCATATCTTTCCTTGCTAGACTGAAAAGCAGGAGTGGTTTGAAATGGAAAAAATACTTGTACTGAATGCTCTCCACATGTCAAGTTCCAGGAAGTTAAAAGTTGGAGGTCTCTGAGATGATACAGAAAAGATGTTTCAAGAACCACACACTCATAATATGTTGACTAGTCTCTTGCCTAGAAGGCATCTAGTGCAAAGCCAAAGGCAGGTGAGATGACTCTATCTTGTCCTCATCCCTTTGGGAACAGCATAGTTTCTGCTGAGAAGGTAGACCTCTTGAAGGTCTTGTGATCTTTTATCCTTTTTTCTTCTGTCAAGTTTCCATAATAGTGAGGCTTTAGGGATGCATTTGTTTTTGTGGATGTAAAATTCATTTGTTCCATTAGTATAGCTTGTTTATTAATAAGTGGTCTCAAACTAAAGTCTTCGTCAGATTCTGCTGTCCTGTTTTAAGTGAAATCTGGTATATTTCTTTATGAAGTACAATAAGAAATTTTCAATACATAAATGGAACTGGAGTTAATTGAAATTAACCTATTTTGTGTAATATATATACACATATTTAGTTTGTAATGAGAAAAATGTCTGGGTTATGATTTTTTCAAAAAATATAATTTTGCTTCTGAAAAGGTGTTTACATTTAAAGTGTGAAATGAGTTTTTCTTCATTTACAAATAAGAATATTTGAGCTCTGATTTACAGTCATGTTTATTTTCATGAAAACACAAAAATCCCTAAACTGATTGTCACCTAAAAGCAAAATTGGAAGTAGTCAGGAGCATTTGATAGATTACTTTGAATAAAAAATTGAGAGATTCAGCTTATCTACAGATGGAACTTGAGTTGCGCTTTGTGTGGTCTTAGTGCAATACTTTAGTTTCTTTACAGTAGTTGCTTTTATGCTTTTGTATTTTCTCCTTCTCCAGTTGCTTCCAGTTCAGAGACTCTTTGGCAGTATTACAGTTATCACAGTGGAGAAAGCCAGGCAGTGCCACACCAGCCCCAGACTTGTGACATCGATGAAGCATTGCTTCGTTGGCTACAAATGACATATGATACACAGAAAGTGAGGCTGACAAAAGGTAGAATACAAAAATGAGTTACTGTAGTATGAAGCAGCCAGAACTGTATTGCTAAAAATGTGGCTGTTCCTATGTATGCTTGACAGCAAAACAGAGAATTTTTGTAGCGGTAGAACGTATTGAAGTGGTTTTTTTAGTACTTCCAGGGTGGCAGTGCCAGTTCACAAGAACTTTACATAATTTTATGAAGTGACACTGCAGACTATACAGTGAAATCTTGCAAACAAGAATGTATTTGTGAGAAATAATAGATACACGACTTGTTTGGTAATTCATTCTTTTAATAAGGAGACATGACAACAAGATTTGGGCAGCCAAACTGTGCCAGTTTTTTTAAAAATCTTGTTTTATGCCTTGTGTGCAGAGTCAAGGCTGGATTGATTGTAGTTACAGAGATCTGACATCAAGGTGCCAGCAGTATGATAGAAATACAAGCTGCCCTGTTGTTAATGAAAAAAACTTTCAATGAACCTGATATTAAAATTATAAGTAGTAACCTCTTTCACAGAGGAGAAACCCCCCAAAAGGTTATGGTGTGGTTCCCTTGAGTGCCACCTTCACTTCAAAGCTCAGAGGGTGTCTTTTAAGGGAAAGGCTCCATATAGAATGATGATTGACTGTTTTGTATAAGAAAAATCATGTGATTAGGTAGAAGAGAATATAAAATACATAATGGCCCTGTTATTGTCACAGAAGTAACTGTAGTAACAACTGACTTGTCTTTTAAGTCATCTCATTTCTACCTGTATCTCATCTGAAGAGAAACCTTGACTTCGGTTTTCTCATTATAAATAGAGAATTCCTTGGATATGATCTTTATGATTATGGAAAAATAGTGTGGGGTTTTGGTTTTTTTTTTTTCACTATACCTAGCATTTATTATTTTTAAATTAGAAACTATTTCTTCTAACAGTTTGTTATTGAGGGGATTCCCTACCCTGACCTTTGTGAAGAAGCTGTATAAGAAGTCTTTATAAGCAAGATTCTTAAATACGTAGTATATGTGTAAACACTCAAAGCTACAGTAGTAAAATCTGACTGGGAAAGAGAGCGTTGCTGTAAGTTCAAAAAACAGGACATTGTATTAAGTGTCTTTTTTACCTTTATTATGAGGAAGGCAGATTGTGCTGAAGTTTGAAGTCTGTCAGTGCACAAATTTCCAAAACACATCGTTCAGAGAACCATTTTGCACCATTTTACATTACTATTGATTATCCAACTTGAATTTTCCTCTTCCTCCTTGAAAAAAGAATACTTGTATAGAGATGACTTGAATAGTCTAACAGACGTGGGTTTCGTTTATGATGAAAATTAAATTATCAGCAAGCTGTTAAGCTAGATGGATTTTTAATTTTTTTTTTTAGCCCAGAGAAACATTTGTGTTCTTGTGAACTGTCTAAAATGTCTCATGGATTTAATAAAAGCACATAGAAGGAGGAACTCTGTGGTATCATTTAGTTAGCTACCATTACAATGTAATGGACAGAATTTGTATTTGGGTATTTTATAAGCAAAAAAAGATTGCTAATGCACATTTTCTACTTAAGGCTATGCTTGTCTTATGTACCATATGAACATTTGCAGCACATGAAATATTGCAGGCATAAATTTTTTAAAGTGGCAAATTTTCCTGCTCTATTTTTTTTTTTAATAAATATATTTGCTTCTGTGCAATATAATAATTTACTTTGTAGTCTCATTCTGTACCCCATTTTTTTACATCATGAAAACTGTTCAGCAAGGACCTTGTCATCTTGAACCTCTTTCATGCCAATTGATCATATTGTAGGAAGGACTAGAAGAAACAGCAAGTTCTTGTCATGGCTTGAGAGGGATTTCATAATACTGAGGAAATCTCCAAGTTACTGTAGTAATCTTTTCTACAAAGGCTAGTTTCTTTAAGGGGAAAAAAAAGCTGATTTTTTCCCTTTTCTAATACTGAAATCTGAACTGAAAAGAGATAGAACTGAATTTCTACCATTACTTTGTATATTTTAAAAATTTTCTGCAGGAAAAAATCATCCATTGATTTCTGGAGATGAAAATATGTTAAGTAGTTTATCTGAAGAAATGATATAAACATAGATATTTTTTCCTACAATTAATACACTTAAATCTTTTGCTATTTCAGAATAATCCTAGCAGGTGTGGATAGAAATACTAACTCAAACATGTAGTCCTACATGCAACCAGACACTATTATTTTTAATAAAAGAGAATAAATTGATCTATTAATGTAATAAGTTTACTGATACCATGCTTCACTCATCTTCTTTTTTTTATTACTTCATGTTTTCAAGTGCAAGCAATCTAAAGCTACTGAAATAGAAAATAACTTCTTAAACTTTTCTCTTGCCACGTGTCTTTAGAACACACAGAAGAGTGATACGTTCTGTTATTCTTTTGTTTTTTCTTCAGATGGAATCACAAAGTCCTGTTCTCTTTCATGTTGTTTAAGGACAGTATGAAAGTTGAACTAGAATCCCTCTATTTCTGAAGATTAGTATTCCGTTTGAGTAGCTCTGCTACATTGGAGAGGTTGAAAATAGAGAAAATAAATCATAATACGTTTCTTGCTTTTTTAGTTGATTTAAATTCTTACTTTTGAAAAGGCTGAGAGATGAAGCCACATGGAGGTTTTCTAAAAGTAATTTAATTAGTAATGAAGTGAGGAAAAGAAAGAGGAGGGGAAGATGAGAGTTTATGCATTGGACAATTGAATAATTTATTAATAAAGTTCACCTTCCCCATAGTTAAGATTTTCAAATGGTCTGGATGTGCCAAGTACTTGTGAAATACTATGTGCTTACGATTATTAGGTATCTACTTGCAAACCAAATGAAGATGCCAGCTGACTCATTTTCTGTGCAATTTTCTAGCTATGTTTTCCCAGAAAAAATACTGTCATCCTACCAAGACTTTTAGAAATGATCCATGACACTGTGTTTACATCTTGGCCGCAAAGTGCAATTATATACTGATTTTTTTAAAAATTTTTCTTTAATTGCTCTCAAAACACAGAGTTTTTAAAGAGAAAGGACTAACTATGAATATAAAAGTTTAAAAAAGGAGATTTTCCCAGTAATGTAAAACTTTGATTTTTTTTTTTTTCTATTTTTCTTTCCTTTTTTTGGTGTGTTGGGGAGGGAGGGGCTGCCAAATATAAAAATTTGAGAAAATTACAGTTTAGCATAATTACCATGTTAATTTTCAGTGACTTGTTTCACGTCATGTAGCTTGTGCTGTTGTTTCTGTAGTGGACGTGAAGGGGCAGTGTAATACTGTCTATAAATTTTCCTGTTTTCATCTTTTCAATTTGTTCTGGAAGATCATGGTTTGAATATGGTTATCTGTTGTGTGTACATGCATTACTTGTAAGGGAAGTATGTTAATCCTTTTAAGCTAAAGAAATATCCTGGAAATATCAATAACAGTTAAGATCATTCTTGTTTCAAATGAGTCACTGTTTTCTCCTCAATACTTTTTATACTCATGAATATAGATAATATTCAGTATTTTTTCAAGGCTGTTAGTGCTTAAAGGTTTCCATGTGCTTACAAGTACATGAAAAGTATGGACAAGTGCTGGCAAAGTACATCTTGTCTTGAAATAATAAAGAATATGTACAAAGCAATTTCAATTCCTTTTTTGTTTGAGGTTTTTTAAACTTTGAAGTACATTTATCTCATTAATGACAATCATCACATATGCATTACTTGAGACCTTGCAGGACTGTACTACTGGAGATGCCTGATACATTTTTCTTGAGTAGAATAAGTTGGTGTTCAAAGCAGATACTGTGTCAGTGTCTCTTGAAACCACCATCAGTAACAGAAGGGTAATCATCTTGGAATGTATGGTCTGAAACAGTGATTATGGCTATGAGCCTTAGACGTAAGGAAGAAAAGCTGTAAGGAACTGATGAGGCACTGGAAAGGGTTGCCCAGACTATTTGTGGGTGTCTTGTCCCTGGAAGTGTTCAAGGCTAGATTGGGTGGGACTTTAAGCAACCTTGCCTGTGGCAGGAGAAGGTGGACTAAATTAGATAATCTTTAAAGGTCCCTTCCAAGCCAAATTTTTCTGTGATTATTTTGTAATGTCGCAGTTATATCAATTAAGCCAACATTCATTCCAGTCTTTCCTTACGTTCTATTTGTAGTTGGTATTCTGTATAAATGATGTAATAACAAACATTTTCAGCTTAAACTTTAAGAATGAGTGAGTGTGACTCTGACAGTTTCAGTGCAGGCTTTTTCTTGTGTACTGTATCATACTTTTGAATTTTTTATGTAGTGATTTTTTCTGTAGGTGACTTTGGTTTCATTTCTGTGAGGATCTAATTTTGTTTCTAAGTAGTAAAACATTCATATGGAACATGGAACACACTAAATCTTGCACCTTACAAGTTTGTATCTTGCAGAATAAGTGGTGCTTTTCTTGTCCATTGACTCTATAATAGCACTTGGTCTGTGTATCAGACTGTGTCATCTGAAAAGGTAAATAATGATATTAAGAAGCTCAGGCTTCTTTGAAGGTAACAAGCAAAGCAAACCTGGGTTAACAGCATAGCAAATATCATCCAGATGCAGAAATTCTGTAATATCACATTCCTTGTGGAGTGCTGATGAGCTGAAGAAATACATATATCTGCAAAGAACCAAAGTAATATTGACAGATAATTTTTCCATCCATAAAGTATTTTCTCACAATGAAACATTTCAGTTTACTTACTGTTTTCAAGCAAGCAGTTTTCTTCCAGGTGCATATTAAACAATTCAGAGAATAGATTAAAAGAAAGAACTAAGAGTGATATTTATGATAAATTTTAAGTACAGAAAATTATGTAAGCCACTGCTGATTTTAATGACTGATAATGAATATATAGACTGAATATTAACCCTTTTTTAGTGTAGAAGTGGCTTATGATTAATCATTAGTTAATATTTTATGCTTCTATATGTTTAAAACATCTATTGCTTATTTTATCATTTGATAAACTATTAATTTAAGGTGTTTAAAATATTTTAAAAAGAAATTAAATATGTCCTAGAATTCTCCAGAAAAGACTGAAGTAAATTCTTTAAGTTCATAAATTTGACCTATGTTAAAATTTGAAATTAAGTGGAGACTTCCAGTGAACTTTGTGATTTTTTTTTTTCTTCTGTTTCTTGCAGGGTTGTGATAGACATGAGCAATAAAAATGCCATTTGAGAATGCCATTGTATAGCTGCATGACAAGCTCTTTCATGCCCTGAGAAAATTGCTTTCTCTTTTTTTTGTTTATTCTATGATCACCAGTGAAAAGAAGCCAGTGACACAGCCAATTCTGTATATGCGTTCTGTTTAACTCCCCAAGTGCGATGTATAAAGGTTAAAAGATTGTGTGTGCTTTCTTAGGAGCTGCACTATGATGACCTTAAGAGGTAAATAATTTTTTTTCTCTCCCTAAATGAGGGAGTTTACTCTGCACTATTTTTAGAAGCAATATAGTGTTTTTTATTGCAGTGTGTCTTACTAGATGAAGTTTTTAAAAATATCTTACTTGTCAAACAAGATAAATGTTAGGATTCTGAGAGACTGAAGCAGGAAGGCTTTTAAATTAGGAATTAAAAAACTCAAAGCCCTACATATCAGACTGTTGATAGAGCATTTATTTGGGCAGTGGATATAGACCACCTTCTTCCATGTTTTTCTTAAAAAGTGTTAAGGTCCAGTTCTTCAAAAGCAGCAGTAACCCTCGAGATGCTATTGGGAAACTGCAAAGGAGGTAAACGTCCTGCATTCTCACATCAGCTTTATGTATCAAAACTGTATGCATCTTTCACATCTGCAAGTTGATGCATGCAATTTCAAGTGCAAAACTGCATGTGCAATTTTCAGACTTTATGCAATTAGCGTCTATTTAATTAGCTACTTACATAAACAAATACTCAACTGCATGCCTTGTATGCATGTCAGCTGAATGCAGTTATGCACAGATTTTCTTAAAAGCAAGTGTCTTTCATGTTCACTACTTCAAAAGCTTGTCAGTGTCTGGAGGGTAGTGTGGATGTTGTCAGCATTTAAAAAAAAAATGGCTTTACTAAAATGGATAGGCTGAGAGGGCTATTATGCAGAAAGTTAATGGATAATATGGTGCTTGTTGGTCATACATGCTGAAAATACCAGTAACTGAAGTAGGAGAGCATGTTCCTGTTCTTAAGGGCTTCCCCTGCCCCCCAGCCAATGAAGAGATTTGTTAATGAATAGAAAACTTTCATTAACAAGTTGCCTCCTTTAAAAACTAACTGAACTTGCAGATGATCAGAATAGCATTTGGCATATCATTAGTACATGAGGAATAAGCCTTAGAAAATTTGAAGAATTGATTCATGCCATTCAACAAAAGTACTTTAGAATTTGGGCTTTTCTTTGGTAGCTTGTGCCCCTTTGGACTCTTTTCATTTTGTTGCTATCTGTGAAGACCCTTTACATTTTTTCCCAACCTCCCCCCCACCCCTGTTCAATAGCTAATCTGCTAAATTCATGCTACAACTGCTTCATTGAGTGGAAGCGTTGTTCTGCCCGCTTCGTACCAGCTTTGTTACTGTGCAGTATTTTTCAGCTGTTTGTGCTCATTACCATACAGCTGGTATTTAGAGGAGAGAGGGAAGCAGGCAGAAGCTTTACTGTCTGCAAGTATAAGAAGCTCTTTTGCAAATGGGCTACTGGCAGATGGGACATGTGTTTAAACGGGTTTTGCTGATAACAGACTGCATTAAAAATCATTCTGAGAAAGTCTAAGGTCAGCCCCATGAATTCAGAACTTGAGAGGTATTCAGCTTTTGGAAGACCTTTATAGAATATTAATTAACCCTGGTCCATGAAAGTGACAAATGGATTGTTTGCAGAAATGTTAGATGCTATCCTGCTGCCCTCACTTTATGGGTCATTTCCTTTAGCATCTCCTAATTTCGTTTGTGTTTTTTTTTTTTTAAAAAAAACTTAGGACTGTGTACCTTGTTCATCATCAGGGCTGTTGCCAAAACAAATGCATGAACAAACAGTAAAATTCCAGAGCTCATGAAAGGAAAAATAATTTTCCTTTTGATTTTTGTGACTGAACTTCACATTGTGTACAGTTATATAAATCTTTGCCAGAAGCCAACCCTTTACATACACATGGAAATTAATTCTCTTGCAAGCAATATGGGTAGTACTGCACTGGCTGAGATGATCTGAAGAGATAATTGAGTGAAGTTTGTGTTTGAAGCTGGTATGTCTCCTACTGGATCTATGACTGTAGCTGAGAACTGGGCACAAGCTTTTGGGGATATAGGCAGCTCTTCCAGGCCTGAAATGGAAGCAAAAAATTTTGAGACTAAGTGTAAGCTGACAACAGGTGTTCTGCACTTAGACATACATGTTAATCCATTACTGTCTAAGATATAAGGTAGTTGAAATGTGCTAGCACAGCTCTGCATGGGTTTGGTGCATGGCCCCTGTAACAGGATCATCAGATTCCTGGCTTCCTCCTGGAATTCAAGGCATTTCATGCAGTACTGAGAGCCCCTTGGGACATCTGGGTGTGACAAAGTGGTTGCCTGGCACAGATGAAGTACTCTGACAGCTGATGAAGGGTGGAAACACCAGTGTGTTTACCTTCCTCAGAGTACCCACACAATCTCTGGTCCTCTCAGTCCTAACTCTCTAGGAAGAGACACAAAATGCTTTCCAAGTATTAAGCCTGGGACAATAAAACCATAGACTCAATGAAGGTATTGGTTTCATGACAATGTTATAATCTTGTGTTTTCCCTTGTTTCACTCCTTCATTTCCCATTGGAGACAAACTCTTCTCCATTACTAACTCCTACCCTTTCTGCTCAGTGAGAACCAGAACGTCTCAGATGCATATGTAAAAGCAGAGCAAGTGGTTTCAGAAGCATACCTGAAATATTGTCAGCTCAACTCCTCACTCTCTTTCTTTTCCACCTGCCCCAACTATATGACTTGGAGAAGTGAAAGATACCGCCTCTACCCATAGAACTTGCTTTACTGATAGATAGTAAGGTGGCATACTGTAGTTATGGATGTTGGCCCTGTGGCACAGCAAACTATTGTAGTTCCTAAAGCAAATGCCTGGAAGTCAGAAGATAAGCTCTGATTCCAGACCGTAACAGGTGTTTCTGTTAGCCAGATTTTTGTGTTCTGGACAGAAGAAATCAAGTTGAGATGCATCTTACCTATTTAACCATTTGCCCAGAGTTTTGTTTCAAGAATAGTTAGACAGTGTCCAGATCTTTTCAAGAGCAACACTGGTCTGCTACAAAATACCTTTGCTGCTTTACAGCGTGAGCTACACATGGAAAAAATGTGATGCTTTGAATGAGTTAAAACAGGCATGTTTAAAATTATATTGACATAACTGAAGACTAAGGTAGGACTTTTTAAGTTGGGAGTTGCAAGTTACATGCTATTCACTGGTTAGCTTTCACATTTTAAACACATTCACTCTGTGTTTGGCAAAAGTGAAATGCAGAATTCATGAACTGCAGCTCGTTAAAATTCTTTAAATCAAAAATGATTTCTTAGAATTCTTGATGTCTATTCCTGTACAGCAAGAAAAAAAGTGATGTCCAATGTTAAGACCCTGTTGCCATAGCTGCTGCACCAGGAGTAGTTGCCCTCCACCCCCTGAGCTTATAAACTCTAGCACTTTGCTTTTGCACATCTGTCTTGTACTTCTGTGGAACTGCATGTTAAGAAGAGGTTATGAATAGCTGCCATCTTCTGGATCTAGCTTTGCTGGCATGAAACCTTAGCTGCACACCTCTGCCTTCACTCCACCCTCCTCCTTTCTCCCTCTTTTCCCAGTGCTGTTGCTCTTCCAGAAATTGTTTCCTTCTTTCAGTTTTGCAGGCAAATGGATCTTGTAAATGCTCTAATTTGCTTTAGGCAAAGGTAGTTAAGTTTAAAAGGCTATGAAAAGGGATTTAAGCTACCTGGAAAATCTTTTGCATGAAGGAGATGAAAGAGCAGCAGAGCTCTGAGGTCAGTAACCTCTTGCAGAAAGGTGGTAGGATACCTGGGGGTAAAATGTCTTTAACTGGACAAGTTGTTCAGAGGGAACAATCTGTCTGTGGCACATGTAGAGCAGATGTAAGCATTTCTGTCCCCATAAATGCCTTCTTAAGACTGTTTGTGCTAGTATCACTACTTTGATTAAAAATCACATACTAGAGGTGGTAGACAGACGTTCACTTGGCTAAGATCCATGCCTCTGGAAACCTTTGTCTCTTCCTAGGTGGTTGTTATTGTCCCTTTGGTGGCAGTTACAGCCTCACTAGAGCCAGTGCAGCTCCCACACTGGCTGTGGGGCAATCGGCCAGAAAAGCTTAGCCAATTTAAATGGGTGATTTGCACTAAGCCAGCTAATTTTTCCTAAAGTGAATTAAAAACCTCTCCTATGTGTTGTTCCTTTGGCTCTGCGGTGGGGACAGCAGCATCTTCTGTTGGCACAGCTAAACATACGGGAGGACATGGTACAAAAGCTGTGTGGTATCTAGGTCCAACAAATGAGCAGCATGTTGAGTAAGGACCCTACTCAGCACTGTGCCCAGCACTGTGGCTTAAAGTTAAGGAAATGTTAAAGCTTCCTGTCAAGTGGCTTGATGAGTAGAGACGAACAAAAGACTCTGCAAGTCTATTTCAGAAGTCCTTTTAGGTAAACTAAGAAGGGCAACTGTAAATTAACTTGGTGGTTTGTTCTTGCATAGCAAGAAGCACTGGGTACTTTGCAGGCTGTGCAGGGGTAGTAACAAGGGACTTTTATCATCAAAGTCTGGGTGTTTATAAGCATGATGTAATTTCAGTGTTAATTTGTATTCAGTTCATGAGTAAAACTAATACAGTGGGAGTATTTGGCTGGTAAATAATTCAAGCTTTTGCCATAAAAGAAATCAGAATGTCTAGATAAGTTTCTCACACTAAATAGAAAATGATTGCGTTTGTGGTACAAGTTAGAATCTTCCAGATCTATGATGTCATCTTTGTGTCTGTAGTAGGGAATCTCAAATGACTGAGATTTATGAAAATCAAATTACATCTTTAAAGTTGCCTATAAGCCATCTCTTGGAAAATTATTTACATGTTCCTACCTTAAGTATTCTGAAAAATGTACAAAATTCCTTTGCATTATTCTTACTTTTACAAGTGTATAGTTTGACTGTTCCACGTTACTTAAAAAAAGAATTGCATGTGACTACCAATGTTTGCTTAATGTCTAGTTAATATTTGGTGCTCAGAATTGATAGATGTACAGATTTTAACAGATTGAGAGATCCTGGCTATCCATCTATGCCTGTTACACTACCTACACATGAGTTTTGTGATGAAGCTTGTGGTAGAACCTTAAGCGCCCTTAAGGTTATAGATGATCCTGTAGGAAAGACTAAAAGGAATATTTCTAACAAGCAGATACCACTGTAGATGAAGTAGAATAAAGTTTCATCCAGGTTTTCATCCTGCTGTGAAGGTATTTTATACTGACTTATTTCAGAGAAGTTAACGATGAAACCTTCCTAAAAGAACAATAGCATTGTTATCTATGGGAATTGAAAACAGTAGACAAATCAATGTAATGAGTAATCAACATCTGAAGCAACTGACTGGCAATGAGAACACATCAAAGGCAGTTTTCAGTGAAAGGGTGGAAATTACTGAAACCTCACAGTGTTTAGAGAGGTTGTGGTTCTGTTATGCTGAGGTCCTGCACTGGATGCTTCATTGTGTTTTCAAATTGGGCAAAAGCAACTTTCAAAAAAATCAGTTGCTGATAACAGAGAATGTCCTCTTGAAGTTTTTCACTTTTGTGAAAAGATTGTCTGCTTCTGTAGTAAAAGACAGGCTTTTAGCTCAGTTTTCCTTTTAGGAGTATTTCTGCTTTGGAGAATTCTGCTGACAGGCCTTCAGCTTGTTGGGGTTTGGACAAATTGTCCACTCCAGTGAAGTTAACCAGTAAGTAAGTAAAAAAACCCAAAACATCTGTCCTATGTCCCTGGAATGTGTGTTAACAACTGTACTTGAAGAGCTCAGTGTTGCTTCATTGACGTATCATTTTTGTTGCTTTGTAATTCAATTAGGAAACCTCAAAAGAGTAAGAGGCAAATTCAAATAATTAAAAAATTGTTGCAGTATTGTTCCTTATGTAGTGTTGAAGCAGAATTAAACCCAGGTGTATGGCAGGTGGAAATACCAGTAGGCAAGGTACACCTGCAGCAGCAGCAAAGTCCTGAAGAAAAGCATTTAGTAGCCTTATTCATCAGCCTTGCAGTGATCTACTTTGCTAACATACATCCTTCTCTAGTTTCACATTGGTGCCCCTCTCTTAAATTTTATTCGTTCAGTCACCAAATAACTGTCCAAAATTTTGGCTAAATAAAATTCTTATATGTTGTCCTGTAAATATATTCTGTGAAGCTGTGCAGAAGTCCACAGGTACTATATTTTTGTCTTGCTTTGGGTCTTGAATGATGTCTGGAAACACCTTTGGGTTACGAAGGATCTTTTATAAAAATTCTGAGTGGAATTATACATCCTGTTTCTATCAAGTCTTTTCAAGAGGAGTTTTAGTATAATCCTAATCTATTTACTGTTCTCTCATTTTATATGACTAGTGGCTGTTTCAGTCATTTCTGTTCCTTCACCCTATATTTATTTTTAAAGGGAGAAGGAAATAAAATCCTAACTCGCATTAGTTTTGCAGATGTATGGTATGGAGGGAAAGCTGAACCAAATCGACAAGTTTTTTTTCAGCATGTCATGATTTCCAGTAAGCACAGTGTGGATACACAGTGTCAGAGAAGTCAACCTGAAGACCTGTACTGAAAGAAGATACCACAGTGAACAAGTTGCTTTCTCAGAATAATGTTGATAAAAGAGTTGAAAATGTCCTTAATTCAAACTAGTGCAAAGAAACAAATACTCTGGTACCTCTAAAGACAATGTGAGCAAAGATATCCCCCATTTGTGAAACACAGGCAAATTATTATAACAGACGTCAACTGCAAATAATGGAAAGCACTTATTTGATCCATATTAGTTTAAGCAGTGTGTACCAAGATGAGTAAGAGTACAGCCTCCATTGGCTGCAATGCAGTGATTCACTGGGGTCTTGAAACTATGGATAATAGATTTTATTTTGCTTAGCTGAAAACATCATCTGATGAGGAATTTATAAGTAATAGCCACCATGGGCTCAGCAGTTTCCAAAGCAAAGAGATAATCACCTTCCTCGTGGTTACAGAAATTTCTGTTGCAGTGGGTACTATGAATCAGATAAAAAAAAGTACATCAGGCAACATGGTTTACCAGGCAGAAACTTGAATTTTGGTGTGACATGCAGGCCATGGATACCTATGCTCCCTGGTAATCTACTGAGTAGGCTGCTAGTTGATTTTTTAATTTTGGAGGAATGGGCAAGGGGTGGCAATAAGATTATGATTGTTTGGTTTCCCATGTCTCCTTAGTTGCCAGGATTTAAAAGCAAACAAACTGTCTCACAAAGCTGGTGATAATCAGTATGTCATTTTTCAGAGCAGGACTAACACAGACAAATGCTGTACTGGCTGATGGAGCAATGGTTCTCAGGCTGATGAAGCTCGTGGTCAACTTCCTTGATGCTTCTGCCTCACCAAGAAGGTCTGTTAGTTCAAGGATCTTTTCAGTGCTACCAGATTCAAAATGGTAGTTAACACTTGCACTGCACATGTTCTTTTACCTACACTTAAGGAAGACCAAAAAGTTCTCAAATTAATTACAGTAAATTCTTGCAGAAGGGATATAAAAAGTCAGAGATCTTCACTCATGTATTTCTCAACAAAAATCAGGAGAGATACTTTTCAAAATCTTAACGTGAACCATGTTTTTCCCACTGTGAGGACAAGTGCAACAGTAGGACTGCACTCTCAGTCCTTCCAGCACTGCACCAGTTGATTCTCTGTGGGAGTTGTCATATTTCTTATCCGTTAAAGCAGACTCCTTAAGAGCTCCTATCACAGTCAGGCAAGCTTTAGAAGTTTAGAGCGTCTCTTATGAGACCTGGTATTATACATCTAATTCACACAAGTATGTCTCGCAATCACGATTGCATTGTTTCCAAAGAAAATACAAGAATTATCCTTTCCTCTCTGACTCATCAAAGCTCAACTCTTAGGAGGGCTAAATCTCCTGACAAGAAGGTTGTGGTAACATTTGCAATTCAGCTGTGTAGCAGCCAGTGCACAAAAGCTGACTAAATATCATTGGATTGGTCATCAATGTTTAGCTGTGCATTCTTGACAGGCGTTTTCTGTTTGATATGTTCCCTCTTTGAGAGAAGCTGCATAGATTACGTACAATGTTTTTGGTTGTTGAAGTGCAAAGAGTGATTCTCTTTTCTATAGTAGACAAGAAAAAAAATACTGTCACAACCATCTGTAGACAGTAGCATGATGAAAAAAAGGGAGAGAAGCATACTTCATCTTACCTGAGGAGCTTGTTTCTTTTGAATAACAGGTTAGTGGTCCACATTGGAAAAAGGGGGTACATCCAAAATACAGAGAGGAATCAATACTAAAAGTTTGGTTCTGTTTTGTCAGATGTTGTCCGTGCTATGGAAAGTAAGTAAGGGAATTTCAGCCTGCAAGTTAGGACATAATTCACTTTGACTTTGCAAACTGTCACATGGTGGAAGTCCCAGAGAGCAGAGTGAACATTTCTTTGGTGCCAGTGATTGGTGGGTCTGGTTTGCCTGTAGCTTTCATCTAGCTTCTGGCATTGAGAACAGCATCCGAAATAGGAGGTAGAGACAAGACCACCCCTGTCAGGTACAGCTGCTTTTTCCATTGGCATTGCACAGACCCCAGAGTTTGGAGACGTGAACTTGGGCCTTGGCAAAGGGGTGAAGCTTCAAGGCCAAAACAGAGATTTTTGTAGCTTCTTGGTGAAAGGCCTTTTTTTCTTATTTCAACTTGAGCAGAGTTGAAACTGCATGCGAGAAGCCAGTCTGCTGTCTTTTGTCCCTATTGTAGTGGCGACATAAGCCGTTGGCCATGGTATTTGTTTTGCAGTGAGAGCCACTTTCTAGAAGTCTGTTCAAGATCTGAAGCCCTATTTTTAAGAACAAAAATGCCATTTTTATTAAAATGTGAGGTTATAATTTATATCTTTTTGGTTGGCAAATAACTGATTTACATCAAGACACAACTTAAAACATAGCACTTGGAACACCATGAATACAAAATTGTATCCTTTCCTATTCCACGTGTAGGAGGAAACCATCATAATTGCAGATACAGTGAAGCAGTGGATTTTGACATTTTATTAAGATTTGGACATATAATCACTCTTCGATGTGCTGTTCAAAAAAGCCTCTGCAGAAAATAGCAGAAAATTATCATGCACTGATAACAGAGAGAAGCTCATACTGAACTTCAGACTTAGACTCTCGTTATGTGCTCTATTACATTCCCAGTTCTTTGTGTGTTGTCTTTATGGCTTCTGGTCTTCTGAGAATGAAGTTCCCATCTGTTTTTGGAACTAAAAAGACCTAAATAATGGTGGCTGAATTCAGATGTGACACAGGTTAACAATAAGTATAGAAATTTACTCTTAAAAGCAGAGCTAATATCTTTTCCTACTGTTTTCCTTTAATTTCTTTTCTAAATATACAAGAAAAATAGCTGTCACTGTTAGCTGAAGTTGATGTGTGTTACGTTTCTTTGTGGTAGATTTCTTAAATATTGTTTAAATACTAACATCAAATTCTGGATTCTGATTATAAACAGTCACTTTCTGTTGTAAAGTTACTTTGTAATTACTACCCTGAGGATTTTACATTAAAATATTTGTATAAGTTGCCTTTTGCACACATCTTGGTGCAAGAAACTGATCCTAGCTAAGATGGAAGAAAAACTGGTTATTGGGTAAGAGGAGCTTTCTTAATTCAGGGAAAGTATACTATGTTTTAAGAAGTCCGTGTTTTTACTGCTTAAAGAAGTATACAAAGAACTCTACTGTGTTCAAATAGGTAATAGTCTTTCATGTCTGCTGTGTCTTTGGGGGGAAAAAAAGAATTTTTTTGTTATGACTTCACTAAAATAGGAGGGAGAGGGATTGTCTTCTCTCTTTATTTACAAGTGAACAATTTTTTTTTTTTTAAAGTGGATTAAAAAAAACAAACCAAAAAGAAGATCAGGTATTGAAACAAGGGTTTTAGAAAAAGATACACAGAGAGAGAAGGTCATAAATTCTTTGTACTGTCTTTGACTTTGTGCTTTTTTTGTATATTTGAACTCTCCCTCCCAGGATTTTTTTCATATTGCAGATTTCTGTACATGAGTGGATTTCTTAAAGAGATTGCAAATAAAGCCTTTAAAGGTGTCCTTCAAGTCAGTTAGTAGATATCCTAAACTTCTGTAAGCAAATTAGGTTTTGTCAAAGTTTGGGGGGGTTTGCGATGGAGTAGGGTGGCACAGTTTAAGCATTATTGACAAAGTATGGTCTACTTACTATCTACCATAATATTCTTCATTATCCATTCAAAAGTAATTTGTGACAGCTTATATGTCTACAGGGAAATCACATGTATTAATATGCCTTCATGATAACATACAGACATTTTCTGGCTAAAGAGAAGTGAGTATGGTTACTTCTGCCAGATTACTTTCCACAGAAGTAATGATCATTTGTGTTATAGCTTTGCTGGTGTAGCCATAATGTGTTATGCCTTGAAATGTCACAATTTTTACTTGCTATTTGTCAGCTAACCAAACCCTTCATTTGGCTACAGCTAGGCTGGGTGAAGACCACTTTTGTTGGCAAAGAGCTCTGATCCAGTCTTAAGAATCTGTAGCAGCTTCAGATATTGTTTTTTCCAACTTTTGGTGGGCACTCTGCTTCCACAGTGCAACTGGTAGAAGGAATATGCTCATGTTCCACAGTCATGTCTCTGCAAAGTCCAGGACCTTGGTTTACATTGTTGTAGTTGTTGGTAAACAAGTGTTTTGTCTTGATTGTTTGTCTTGATGAACTCAACACAAACCCTCTGTTTAAGGCAAATGCCCTCTCAAATCTGCTGGCAAAGTTCTGTGTCAAAATAAAATTACTATCTTAAATAGTAAGGCTCTGCAAACCTGCATTGCTTGGATGGAGTGGATTAGATTGGGCTGTTCACATGAGAGCTGCTTTGCTAGTGGGTGCAGGGGCCATAGAGGAAAGAGTGACAGACAACAAGCAAGGCTGTTACTACCTGGGGCATGATGGGCACGGCTTCCACTGGTACAGCACAAGTAATGGAATTGTTTCAGCATGGAGGATAGTTGCAGTCTGAGGGGAGGCTCTTTTGGCATTGGTATATCAGGAGCAAGAGCTCTGTAGTAAATCTTGTGAATTGCTGTTTGTTGTGGTTCAACCGTGGCTATCAACTCAGCACTGTGCAGCTACTTGTTCACTCTCCCTCACCCTGGTGTGATGGAGGAGAGAATCAGAAGGGTAAAAGTGAGAAAACTCCTGGGCTGACATAAAGGCAGTTTAATGGGTAAAGCAAAGACCATGCACACAAGCAAAGTAAACCAAGGAATCCATTCACTACTTCCCATGGGCAGGCAGGTGCTCAGCCAACTCCAGAACAGAAGGGCTCCATCACACATAACAGGTACATGGGGAGACAAACACCATCACTCTTAATGTCTCCCCCTTTTCCCCAGCTGTGTGTGCTGAGCATGACACCATGTGGTCAGGGATATCCATTTGCTCAGTGGGGCTCAGATGTTCTCTCTGTGTTCCCTCCCAGCTTCTTGTGCACCCCTAGCCCACTCACTGGTGGGGTCATGTGAGGAGCAGAAAAGGCCTCAACTCTGTGTAAGTGCTGCTCAGCATTAAGTAAAACATCTCTGTTTTATCAACACTGTTTCCAGCAGAAATCTAAAACACAGCTCCATACTAGCTACTGTGAAAAAATTAAGTCTGGCCCAGCCAAACACAGCACACTTGTTTACTGAACTAAGTTGTCTTTAGAAATGAATAAATGAAATGTGTTTTAGCATTGCTATCTGTGTATCTATCTGTTCAAAAACTTGTGGAACAGATGACTTGGCCTGCCCCATCACACAATAGTGTGGAGGTTTTTCTTGTGTATGGGTGTGTGTGAATGAGCTGGGACTACCAGTACAGAAAAAGAAGGTCCTGTAACTGCAACAGTGGATAGCAAACACAACTAAATTTTACAACAGATCTCTTGATTTTGTATTAAGTCAATTTACCTCTAGAATTTCTTCAAGTCACTCTTGAAAGATATACTCCTCAGCAAGTATCAGATTCAGGAGGTTTCAATGGTTAAACCATCAGTAATATGACTTTATAAGGTCATGGTTCAAATCCTGGCAGTGCCACGAGTTCCCAGTGAATACAGATCACTTATCCTATCAATAGGGAATCCAATGTATTTTGGCTTCTGTGAGTCTGACCAGTTGGTACTGTGAGTATGTCATCTTCCAACTCAGCTATGTTGGCTGAATAAACTGCTACCCTTCAGGCTACTTGCAGGTATTTGTCATGCATCCTGCCAGCAGACTTCTGCTGTTTCTGATCTGCCACTTGGGCTGCTCATGTTATCATTTCTTAGCCTGTTTAAGGGGAAAAAAAAGTGCATTTATTGCCAAATACCTGCTACTATATATAGTTGTATAAGCTCACTGACTGAAATAGTTAGAGGGAAGAGTAACCTCTTCTGGTACAGCTATATCCAGGAGCGGATATGCCGATGGCTTTCTATGTCATCAGCTGTTTTTGACTAGTTTCTTTCAGAAAAGATAGCAATAGGCATGAGGAATATTTCTGGAGTACATGGATCTCTGGCCTAGGATTGTTCCTGACATAAAACATGTTTGATTGTCAGTGGTCATGTAACCATAGAATCGTTTTGGCTGGAACAGACCTTTAAGATCATGGAGTCTATCTAGCCTTCGTCCCAGCCCTGTCAGCCACTAGACCTTTTCATAAAGACATCCAACCATCTCTTAAAAACCTCCAGGGATGGTGACTTCACTATCTCCCAGGGCAGCTCGTTCCAATGCCTGACAACCCTTTCAGTAAAGAAATTCCTCCTGTATCCAGCCTGAACCTCCCTTGGTGCAACTTGAGGCCATATCCTCTTGTCCTATTGCTTGCCACTAGGGAGAACAGACCAACCCCTGCCTCGCTACAACTTCCTTTCAGATAGTTGTAGAGAGTGATAAGGTCTCCCTTGAGCCTTCTTTTCTCCAGGCTAAACAGCCCCAGATCCCTCAGCCGTTCCTCATATGAGATGTGCTCCAAATCCTTTACTAGCTTGGTAGCCTGCCTCTGGATCCTCTCCAGCACCTCAGTGTCCTTCTTGTAGAGAGGGGCCCAGAACTGGACACAGTATTTGAGGTGTGGCCTCACCAAAGCCAAGTACAGGAAAATGATCACCTCCCTGTTGCTGCTGACAACACTGTTCCTGATACAGGCCAGGATGCCATTGGCCTTCTTGGCCACCTGAGCACACGGCTGGCTCATGTTCAGCCACTGTCAACCAACACTCCCAGGTCCTTCTCTGCCTGGCAACTTTCCAGACACTCCTCCCCAAGCCTGTAGGGCTGCTGAGGCTTGTTGTGGCCCAAGGGCATGAGTCATCTTCCCATAGATTTGAAAATAAGTTTTGAACTGGGAAAATCACAGTATCCTCTTCATCTAAAAGACTTATTTCCTTGTCAGCTGCAGATTTCTGTTGATGCAATCTAAAGTCATCCTCTGGTCTGTATAGGCATTGATATGGAGATTGTGAACTTGTAGACTTGCTGTTTCCAACCATTGCCCCAGGGTTTCTTTACAACCGAAAGGTGGAAATGCCAGCGAGAAGAAACAGTCTGATTCCTAGCCAAGCTTTTAGTCCTTTCTTCCTTTAGGTTAGTTAAGCCCTCAATTTGTGGGCCTCTGGTACCATTTGGTCCCACTGGGGTGGATCCCAACCATATCTCTTAAGTAGTTCTTTCTTTGAAAGGGTGATCTTATTACAAGGAGTATTGATATTATTTGACAAGCCCTTATTATACACATTGAGCTATCTGTTCTCATCCTTTCCAGCTTTGAGGTCACTCCCCAAAAGTGCTAACAAATGTATTAGGAGCTCCTTAAAATTAGTTTAACGGGAAGAAGCAAATACACTCAATTCTGTTATTGGTTTAATGCGAATCAAGATAATATTCTCACCTTACTCCCAAAGGCCTAAAAAGGAATAATGCAGTTCTATGCTGGCATCCATAAAGATAAAAGGTGGTATAAATTCGTTATATGGAAACTACTGCAAGCTACTCCTCTTTTCTCTTTCATTTAAAATCATTTTGAAGACACTAATGCTGGGAGGAGACAGGCTTAACATCTGAGCTCTGGGAAATTTTTTCTTAGCCATGTGCTCTTCCAGAGTATTTCTGAGAACTGTGGTTTTGTTTCGGGGAGATCAAAAGCTGGAAGAACTGGTAGAAGGTTTAGAAAGACCTGTCAGGGACATAAAGTGGTTAATTTGCATTCCTGAAATTCTTGTGATGTCTGGGAGGAATCAGTGATAATTTCTTTCAGGCTGATGTTTTCATTGGACAGGACTGGGTTTGTTCAGACATAGATGTTCCTATTCAAACTTCTATTAGTGTAAACTAGATAGGTGACAGGGGCCCAGCAGTGGAGGACACTGCAACACCTTTCAAACTGCTCTCAAAAAACTCCTTGACACCATGAGCTGGCTGGTTGCATGGGTTAGGTTCTCGTTCAGAGACTAGTTACATGGTCTGATTCATCAAGTGCTAAGTCTGACAGGGCCTCAGGTAGAGAGAAAATATTAACTGTATTTTGAACAACTCATTGAGATCTCTGTAGGTATAATGTGTCCATAAGCACAAATTGTCCTCAGGAGTTGAAGACACTTGGCTTGCTTATTTGCATATTTAGGTAGATATATAACTAGATAAATAATAACTGGCAGATGCAGATAAATAAAATAGCCTTCCAAAACAGACAGAGGATTGGATTTGGCCTGCTGGTTGTTCTCATAGGCATTATGACTGCTCCTCAGGCTAGTACTTCTGTTCTCATACTTGGGCATCTGCTAAACTTTTGAGTTCCACTTCGTATTGCAACAAAAAGTATAAATTTTGTGGGGGTGGAGGAGGTATTATGATTGTTTTTCACACTTTGTTGTTGTTATTCTGAGATGAGATTTCTTTTGCTACAGCCATCTCTTTAACCTTAGTGTACAATGTCTCTGCTTAGAGAACAGATTTAGGATCACAGCTCTTCAAAACAGATACCTTTTAGATTGTAATAGATGTCCCTTGGAACTTGGAAATGGGAAATGAATTGGATTTTCCGTGTCTTGGAACCGTTGACCCATGCTTTAGATCAATGCAGGCTCTGTCCGAGTCTTCCTCTTTTCTCTTTCTAACATTTAGCATGTAGTACAGAACACCTAGCCCAGCTCGCTACTCACGTTTCTCTAGCTCTTTTCAGAGCGTGACACAAAACAGCCAGCTGTCTACCTGCTGTGAAAGGAAAAAATAATCCATTCTTAAACTAGATACAAGTAATACAGTAATGTTACTAGTTATCGTGAACAGGAAAGTGAACGAATCCCAGTTAATGTAAATGTTCTTGCTTCTTGTTATCCTCACCTGCTGAGAGACTTTTAACTTTCATCAGTGATAGGGCAAATTAAGTATTTAGCAATTTTTCCCTTTGTATTTTACATAAAGAAGCACAAAGCATATTCAGATTTTCTGGTTAATGAGAGACTACGCTGAGAGCACATAGTGTACTCTGCTGAGAAGCCCACACATCTTGCCACAGATTGTAGGCTTGTCTGTCTAAAAGGAAGAAGATTTCAGAGGATTCTTTGAAGGACTGTACTGATAAGGAGTACCTTGACATCCCTATCTTATTGTTGAAATGTATCTTATTGTTTTAGCTTTTAACCCAGTAGTCTGCAGTAGCTAAAAATGCCTCTCTGAATTACAGGGCCTTACTATCTTCTGCTGTATTTTCCTTGACAGGTTGACTGCTCAGTCTCAACTTGAGGCTGTCGAATTCCATCTTAATTTAGCTTTTTACCAAGCTTACTTTGTGTTGCAGAACCAGTAAACATTAGCATACTTTTCATAAGGCAAGTGAAAAGACTGTTGCTGTAGTTGGTTTAAAAAAAACCCAAACCTTTGCCAGACAACTTGTGACCAGGTAGTGTTCTCATCCTGACTTACTTAGGTAGGGTGAATACCACTTTTTTTTCAGTCTTTCCTAACAGAGAGTAGGAGGGTTGCTCAGTGCAAACACAGAGACCACTCGCTGTTCCTAAACACAGGGATTTAAAATAATTTGTAACCAGGAGAGACGTTGAATGAAGTTTGCCAGAAATCTAGTAGGAACCAACATAAGAGAGTCCTTGGTACTGGTCAACTAATTCAGCTTTTTAAATCAACATAGCCTAGGAGTTTCTAATCCCTCTGGTGATAGTGGTCTGCCTTCTAATTTTAGTCTCTTTCAGTTTGCAGTTACTTGCAAAGCACAATAGACCAGTGGAGAAAATCTGCATTTTAAAATAGGTTTTGAAGAACAGGGTAGGCATGAGTCATACCTGTCCCTGCAGGCCTTAAAAAAAGCTGTCGACAGTTAGCTGGGAAGAAGTGTATTTAAACTTTATTCCTGCCAATTTAAATCGCTTTATTCAAAAGCATGAATGAGGTTGTAGTGTTCCATTAAGACTGTTTTTATCAAATTTTAATGAGGAAGTATATTTATACAAGCAGCAAATGAGTTCTTCCCAGAATTTTCTCTTTAATCAACTATTCCTAAACATTGTCTATCATTTTAAAAGGGACAAGAGCAAACATTTTCAAATCTTGTCCCAAGGGAGAATTTGTCTGACAACTGGGACTCTATTTAAATAACTGCATAGAAATTTAAATGTAGGTTGATAAGCGAATGATCTGGTCAGTGCCTTGTAGCACCTTTTGTTGGAGGCAGATAGGACAATGGGGATTATTCAGATCTGGCCAGTTGTATAAGCACTGTTTTGTTCTGCATATGGAATTAAAGTAAAGGGAAGAGACCACACGGTGTACGAAGCTCTAAGCTTGCCTTGGAGGTTAAATCACAAGGAACCTAATGGTAGTCTGTGCTTCAGGTTTTTGCCAAATTTCTGATCAGAAAACTGAGACTTCTGCTAAATACCAGACTGCAGGCTGGTGCTTTAATACTCCTCCCTCCTGCTTCTCTTTCCCGCTTCCATTCAGTCTCTCCCTGTCACATCGGCAGGCCTTCGACGTGTAGCAGGATTTCTTTTTCCATTTCTGTGAGAAAGATTGGTATACATAAGCCAGTTTGGCACTGATTGAATATTAGAGATTGAATATGATAATAAAGGGAAAGTAGGCAAAAAAGAGCCCATGAGATTTGTCAGAACATCACTGGCACTGCTTTTGCAATGTTATAGCTAATAATATGCTTTGCTTTAGCAGTTGCTTTCAGCAAAAGAGAAGGAATAGGAATTGGACATACATTTGCCCAAGCTTTATTGCAGCAGCTTTAACCCCTCTTCTTGTGTACTAATTTCAAATAATAGTTTGTAATGTTTTGCATATTTCTAGAATATTAAATAGTTTAAGATGCAAAGAATAAACTTCATACAGCCATTCATATTGGTTATTAGGACTATTCCTAGATGTTCTGCTTTGTAGTATTTACTGTTTTGAACTTTTTGGCATATCAGCACCATTAGATTGACTGTGTTTCCTTCAGTAATTGGATTTGTGAAAAACTAAGAATCTCAATAACATTACAAACTTTAAAACCATGATTGCCATCTAATTTTGTGGTTACAAGTGAATGGAACAGCAAGCCAGAAATTTCTGAAATCTCTAATTTCCTCCATCCTGTCTATAAATAAAGAAATTATAAGTTTCAAACCCCAGGAATTTAGATAACTGACTTGCTGTTTATGCTACAGTGAGTGGATTGGTTTAGGGAGTGCATCAGTTGTATCACACTGAACTGTCAAGCTAACAGAAATTTGGGAAAAATTGTTAACTATGTGATGTCTGACGTTATGTAACAGTTGCAATAGACAGTTTTCCTTGAAGGTGGGGGGGGGGGGGGTGATATTAATTAAAGTATAAATATTATAGCTTGATAAAGGGAGCATAAGCTTTTACTGAACAAAGTGGTTTCCCAAAAGAAGCTTAGACACAATAGTAGACAGGTATGGCCATTTTGGGTTTTATGCTGTGGTTCTTAGGTTTCATACAGGTAGCACTGTTTGAAAATATCTCTGAAATACTGTGAAATGTGCCACCTCTTTTTATACTTTTTGCATTCTATGAGAGATCTCTGTTACAAATACCAGTTCTGGACTTGAATGTATTAGAGCTATCGATCCCCAGTCTTACCTAAATAATGCAAGATTCAGTGTAAAAAAACCTGATTAACAGTCCCTCTTGTCCAGATGAGGGACTACTAAACCTAAATTGTGGTTTCTTATAGAGGCAGGCAAGCTTTTTGTATGTTCTCTAGACTGGAAACACCTGTTTAGGGAAGAGTTTGTTTAGATGGTGCTCGTTCCGCCTATAGCCCCTTTTGACGTGAAATGGCACAGCATAAGGTTAATGATAGTGGGTTAGCAAGGCTTCAAAGCATCTGGTGTGACCCCTGCATGCCTGGCATTCCTTTCTGTTGTGGAAAGGTTTGGCATGATTCCCCTGTGGTGGGAAGAATGTATTGAGGAGAAACCAGCTCCCATCCTGGTGGCTCCCTAAGGCCTCTGGAGAGGGTAGAGTTGTCATGGCAATAAATCATGAAGGCTTGTGGAAGACGTGCAAATCTTAGCTGCTCTGCCTTAGACACGAGTTGTGGTGAGAAAAGGAAGCTGGATCAAGTAGGTATAATGTGTAATTGTTCCCTTATAACCACTGTTGTTGTTTACTGGTGGGGCAGTGTGTGTCACAGAAAAATGACCATTTGCATGTACCGGAGGAATCTCTGTCTCACCAGGTCATAGCACTGACCAGACTGACCTGCACCTTTCCCCTGGACTCACTGAGCATACTGTAGCTGAAGGCAACATGGGCAGAACTGCATCTTCCCTGTAGTGGCTAATTCCAGCTTCTCTGCAGATGTGTATGCAATACGGAGTAAAAACCTCCAAATACCCTCTTAAGTCTTTCAGTCCAAACACACACCCTCTTGTTGATGCTTGGACATTGTATAGAAAAATGTTTCCCCTGAATTCCAGGGAAGGAGAAAACATGAAAGTGGATGGAAAAGGAAAGGAGTAATAAGGTGGGACATCAATCTGTGGAGACTGATACAGAGAGTAGAGGGCAGGGGAATGGAGGACCTTTGGGCTGACGATTACAGAGAAGTAGAGATGAGGAAGGGATGGGAGAAGAGCCCAGATTTATACACAGTTGACAGAAGAAACTCCTCTCCAAAACTGAAATTCATGTGTCCTGTGCTGCTGCTGTCAGCAGACTGCCCTGAAACTTGGTGGCACGTCATGTTTTGCCTTCCTATAGTGCTGTTGTACCAAGGGTGGCATCCTGCCGTATTCCTCACTTCTAGTTCCCTGCAGTGGTGAGGCATCACACGGGGACTCAGGCTGTTCCATGCTACTGGCACACCAAACACATGATGGTGGGAAAACTTAATTCCTTTGACATTATAAAATCCTGCCAGGATGCCATGCCTAAAAAATTCTCAAGTTTGCCTTTTCAAACTTGATGCATGTGTACAAATGGGTAATGATGTATCTTAAATTACAACCTCAGAAACTGTTTTTGCCACAGAATCTGTGTCTTGTTTAGTATGCACCATGCACAGGGCGGTCTTGGTAAACAGCGTTTTAGGAGTAATAGCATCTTACGCCTGTCATTTCAAACTGCTTTGACTGCTTGATTTTGTAACCTTTATACTCTCTTTAGGTAACAAAAGTAGGAAGACAGATTTGACATTTTTAATAGTGTTTTCTTCAAATTGTTCCTAAATTCTTATGGTATAATCCATAATTCTGGAAATTCTTCTGTCTGCAGTCTAAAGGCTCACCACAAACCCCTTATCATTCTCATGTACCACAAATGAGAGAGACAAACTATTTTCTAAACAGATTTTTATAGGTTATGCCAGATAAATAAGCAGATATCTTGGTAATCAAAATTAAGCTACCTCCAAAGAAAATAAAAATGGGAAACTTAACAGAAAACAGGCAGTAGATACTCATGCTCTATTTGTATTCAGTACAAAGGACAGACGTTTTTGGAAAGCATTCCAAGTGCAAGCAGACTTCTTTTTCTGTACAAAGGTGATTTCCCAATCTGCTTATAGTTGAGTGTAAACAGTTTGACCACTGGTATTCAAAGGCAGAAATACATGTATTGCCAATTTGGAAACACTCCTGTCAGTGTAATTAAACCCAGCTCACATCTATGGTTGAAATATTGAAAAAAGGAGCTGATCCCTATTAGAGTTGTTCAGTTTATTTTGTATTGTGGTCATCATCTGTTAAGCAGCAAGGACGACTTGTGCTTTGTGCACTTAAGGCAGAATTTAAGAACAGTCTCGAGTACATGGTTTTCTGCCTCTATGGACAGGCAGAATCTGTGAAACGGCTATCATAAGAATATAAAATGGAGCCCAGGGGTGTTATTTTAGAAAGCAACTACATAAATGCCCAAAAAGAAAGGCGTGGACTGCTATCTTAGTACTGCCCCAAACCAAATGCCCTGTGCCCAAGTGGCACCTGGCTGCTGGCATAGCAGCCACTGCCCTTGGCTTCTGTGGTGTGTTAGGATATCCGGGAGAAGAGCAGGCCAAGCAAGGAATCCAGGTGAGATGCGTGGTGCCAGCTTCCTCCATGGAGCAAGCGTGGGTGACATCAGGTTGGCTGGCCCTGTGGCTTGGCAGGATGTAGCACGCAAGGTCATCTCTTACAATGGAAATTTAGGAATGTACTTCAGTCTCCGAAGCAACTGCTGCTGTGTCTCAGAAGCATGGGCCTGTTCAATGTGAACTTGAGTGATTAGCACAGCTATTATTGTGTCTATAAATAGAATTCATCTTACAATATATTAAGTTTAATGATATAATAAATAGATTACAGTTAACTTTAATAGCAGCACAATGAATGGAGATGCAGTTCTTAGGAAAATGTACTGCTGTGAATGTTTTGCAAGATGCATTACATGGAAAACCTTCTACTTCTTTTGAAAAATGAATAATGTAACAATACTGTGTAGAAACAAAACACAAAAAAGCAACTCATAATGTTCCTGTTGCAAAGAAAGCAGTCAAGTATGTGAAAGTGCAGGTTGCATGAGCAACCTTAACTCTGCTTCTTATGAATATTCAATATAAAAATGTTTATTATAATGTAATAGTCCTAGTTTTAAAACAAACCATACAAGATTTCTCTGTAGGAGACTTGCATGTGGTTACTGTCACATGGAATTAAAAAGCAACGTGAAGCCTAGTTCCACTGATATTTTTGTCTTCATTTATCTTATTCTTTAACAAGAAAAAAAAATGGCTTGGGAAGAAAATGTTTTGGTTTGCTTATTTTTTTTTTCAGTGAAATAATATACAGTTCTAATGAGACAGGCTCCCTGGAGTTTCAACATGACGTGTTTTAAGGAAGGTTGACATTATACCCCCTGCCTGTGATTCACCTTGTTGTGTTTGTTTTATGGTAAAACTTTAGTATTTAAGTGTCCATTTTCATTTGACAGAGACTTTAGTATGTTTTTCAATGCAAATAATTTATTCTGTGGTAATAATACAGCCCCCTGGGGTGGGACAAAAAAGCTTAAGCCCCAGTTCCTTGCCATTTCACCTAAGGCTATTGTTTGGCAAGCATTTCAGGGAGCTCAGAAGAGCGTGGGGAAGTTAGAAAGGAGACCAGGTTGCACCTCTTGCTATGCTGGCACAAACATCTGTGTGGCCGTGCAGTGAGGGGCGGGGGGAATGACCTGGCTGAAAAACAGACCAGCAAAAAAAAAAGAGTGTCCCTAGGTCAGTTGCCAGCTCAGATGACCACACAGCCATCCAACGAAGGCTGTGCTGGCACATCTGAGGTGACACAAGTGTAGAAATGAATGGCCAGGGGCAGCTGTGGGTGCAGAAACTGCTTTATTTTTCTTTTCAGTGGCTGTACTGGCTTAAATGCACATCAGACTGTAGCTGACAGAGTGATGCCTCTCGGTGTAAATAATAGGCTTATGCTCTCTGCATGGGACACTCAGATCACAGTTCCTCATACCTTTTTCCCGGTAGTGTAGCTGGCTCGAGAAGTTTGTACCTTGCCTGTGAATTGCTCATTTGCTTCTGCTGGCTCAGTTGTTTTTGAAGGTGGAAAATTAAACCAGTAACTGGTTCTAAGAAATCAAAACAAAATCCCAAAGGAAAAAACCTTAAAACAGTTTCTCCTCACCCCACATCAGTGAATGAATCTGGTTCATAGAGTGTTTCTACAGATGCTTGTTCCTGCAGAAATAAGGACGGGAGCCATTTGGGGAATGGAACGAGCAGGTGAGACAAGGACATCTTTAAGCTGGCGTTGCCACCAAGAAACAGCACATGGAACTGTTCCACTCATAAATGGGTGCGTGACAGCTTTGGCTCTACTCCTTTAAAATAACCTAAGCATCACAACATATGTTGCAAGTTCTGTGCCCAACTATAGGCAACCAACAAAGAGGACAGGAAATATGACCTTCAGAGGGGAGTTCTGCTCTGCTGGAGACACGGTGATGCTGTATCATATTAAGCCTGGCTTTGTAGTCTCCTTGCTGTTAAAACATAGTTTGAAGTTTATTCTAAATATCCAGCGCTGAAGTCTATTACATATACTTCATGCATAAATTATTTTCAAAGCTATTTATACAATATATTTAAAACAGTATTTTTTTAAGGCAAATGTTAAAATTGCTTATGAGCAATCTCTGCTACAGGTATATACCTTTAAGAATGGTGTTCATAATCAAAGGTCATACTATTCTAATAGAATCAGGATTTATTAATTAACATTAACCTCATTTTTCAGATACTATCTATGCCATTTTCTTCCCCACAAAAGCAAAACTTAGGGGCTATCCACAAATTTTGTTTAACTACAATACCTTAGTTTGCATGGAAATAGAGAATGATTATGTGTGGGAAATGTCAGTTTGAAAGCAGCCTTCAAAATGCTTTGCTAAGAAACATTATACCATCAGTAAAACAATGTGGTAGAACCTATCATACTTTGTAATTATGTATTCTGCATCCACTGAAGTCAGCTTTAGAAGACTCTGCAATTTATTGTAGTGCCTCTATGTGTCCCTCCTCCCGTTACAGAGTTCCTGTTGCTTTCTCAAACTTCATTCCAATCATGAAGTTCATCAATACTGCAGAAATGTGTCATTGATGGGTAAGATGCAATTGGTAATCAGTGCAAGGTTGTGTTTGACTTGTAATACAAAAGATCATAAGCTTTTCCTTCTGTGACCATGTTGAGGCAAACATGCTGGAATAGTCTCGTCTAAACCTGATGCAGGCATTATAAGTAGATTCAGTACAAGTTCCTCCATCTAAACTGCTTCCAGGGAGCCAAGTTGCCCTTGTTCTTCTGTCATACTCAGAGCATAGCAGCTGTTGGTCACAAACTGGTGCACTTCTTTTCTTCAAGTCTGTTCTGTGGCATTAATACTTATTGTATATTCTACACAAACACACCATTACACCTGCGTGGTAAGGTGCAGCATATGCTGTGCTCTTGAATTTTGCCTGTTATCCAAATATCATTTTTCCTTAATTGGTCAGTGTCCTAAAACTTTGTCTTGCCCTGCCCACAGGTAAATTTACCCATAAAATTGCTCCAGCTCAGCACCTAGGATGCCTGCTTATAAGTCTCAAATTAGTGACAGCCTTAAAGTTGTTGCCTAGCCCAAGCTGAACCAGGAGAAATGATGAGAACATGGGATTTTCAAGATCCCAATGGGTCACTTGTTTCACTTCACAATATGTTCAAAAAGAAAAAGATCTGACTTAGTAATAGCAGTGCCCTTTTGTAGAGGAAAGGCCTGCTGTAAATTAATTTGGAACATGTTTAACATTTGCTATCGTATGGGCTTTTTTTCCTCCTCTTCTGAGACTTTATACAAGTTGGATGCTAGCATCTGCCTTTCTCATTGACTGAATGGGGAACTTAGGCTCCTAAATGTAGGTGTGCTAAGCTAAGCTGTAGTTAAATGTCTAAAGCAGATGGCAGAAGTACCGCTCTGTGGGCCCAGATTCCTGCCTGAATGGGAGCATTTGGCAAATTAAATAAAGTATGTGGTCAGATGAAGAGGTCATATATGGAAGACAAAGCGCTGGCTGCCGCAGCTGCCCAAACTAGATTACCAAGCAGAAGGGAAGTGTTTAAAACCTAAGCAGGTACAAATTTGAGAAAGGGAAAAATAACTAAGTGTAACTGTCCTTCCCAGGTTGTCTTTGCTGTCTCCGAGGTAAATCTTGTGCAGCTAAGGATTTGACCCCCCTTGATTAGGGTGTTTGGTTTCCTGGGTGGAAAACAAAACACCCAGCAATTCTATTAGACAACACACAGAAATCCCTCTGAAATGTTTCTAAAGGAGTCAGCCTGCTCAACGTCTGCTAAATGTGCGGCTGCACAAAATCCCTTCTGGCACCGTCTTGAATGATGCATTTACCAATATTAATGGAGATACCAAACCATATTGCTCCACAGTTCCTCCTGCACACAGTATGCTCCTAATGCACATATGCGTATGTGAAGTGCCAATTACAGTTTTTGCATGCCATAGTTTAAGCACCAGTGTACTTGCAAACTGCTGACTGGCCATTACCACAGCCAGACCATCTTGTGGTCTCTCTCACAAACGTTTCTCCAACTAAAAAGACCAAAAATGTTGTTTCTTTGGTCTGTTGCATCGTAATCTTTGTTCTTCAGGGGATTATATAGCTCTGCGGGTGATTTCTGTAATTCATTCTAGTCTTTCATTAGAAGTAATAGACGGTCTTAATTACAGCATGCCACATGACAAACTGGTAAAGGTGCTAGAAATGTTGCCAACAGGAAAAGAATTGGATGGTGTGAATTTTTATTAATTAAGAGCTGGCAGTTCTGACGGGAAATAAAATTGGACTTGTGTCCACTGGAAACTATGTCATTTTGGTGTAGACATTTTTCTAAAGGTCATGAATTGTATGCAGTTTGTGGTTTTAAAAACTTGAACTTCAGCTTAAACAAAATAAAACCAGCCTTTGAAGCTGAATATATATAGCAAATAGAGAAAGAAACATGACAACTTTTGATTTTTCTCTTAACATTGTTTTAGAAATTATAGTCTTCCTCAGTGTTAATTTGTGATGAGCATTTGCTTTATACCACTAAGTATTCTTACAGTATATGAAGTTACTGCAATAAATATTATTGCAGATTTCAGTAGAGATGTAAACAAATGCATCACCTCTGCGCCTTGCTGTCAGGTTCTCAAAAGCATCTGAGGGGTTTGGGGTCTTACTCCTCCACAGTTGTATTTTCCAGGAAAGTGCAGAGTGAAACTGAGGGACAATTTCTTACCGTTGAGAATCACTAAACTTATCCAAGGACAGGAGAGTTCTTGAAGTCAAGGGAGAGAGAGAAAGCCCTTTCTAGAAAGGAATTTAGATGGAGAGCCTAACAGTAGGTGTCCTCAGACTCTGGTGGAGCATGTTCCTCTCCATAGACCATGGAGAGCCCAGGCTGTGGTTAGGCATTTTGGGGAAGAGCAGACACCCAACTAGAGTAGTCTTGCAACTACCCAGAGAATATCAAACTTAATTTGAGGTCGAGAGGTTGATTCTGTGTTTGTTGAGAATCAAAAGTGGTACCGCTATAGAGGAAAATACTAAATAAGTGAGAGCCAGAGCCATATCCATACGCAGTTTTTGTCTCTAAGAAAGGCAGACTGCTAGATAAAAGACAGTCAAATGTCAAAATCTGTCTGTGGTATTTGTGTCTAAAATTAGGGAAAACCCCAAACCTTTTATGCAGAATAAATACTTGGTATACAAAGTTTTTTACTACTAGGAAATGATTGTTGAGGTTACTACATGGGTCCTCACTGAGGCAAGGAGATTAGCAGTTAAGTTGGTGGGTTTTTACGGTGAGAGAATATCTGCCAATCATTATCAAAAGAGAAGGCAATGGCAGCACTCAAAAAAAAGAGGAAAATAGTAATTTCTAATTGTTATTCAACTCATTGACTGCTAGCTCTGAAGCACATTTTGTTCAAAACATAAATCTAGTTATGCTGTGAGGTTATAGTTGCCTTTGGGCTGGGGGAGAGGCTGATCCCTGGGGACTTCCTGCCAGTGCCTGCTGTGATGCTAGAGGAAGAGTAGCCATTGTCCCCCCTCTGCACTGAGTGCACTCAGGCCTGGAGAAGGGGCAGAGATAGCTGTGAACATTACAGGGCATTATGCATGCACGTATATATATGAAGTACTTCTAAATCCCCACAGGGATAATGTTTGAATTCTTTCTTTCTCTGATGATTTGGGTGTTATTAATTTGCTTCCTGTGATAATTTAATGTGTATATGCAGCCTATGTTGTGGGGTTTTTTTTCCCCTTCCCTTTTGCATGTGATGTGCTAGAAAAGGAAGACAGTAATAGTCTCCCGGGATATGTACAGCTCTGTTCATATCTGAGGTATGAAGTCAACTCAAGACCATTTTGTTCTCATAAAATATACAGTACTGCAGTTTAATGGATAATGGCATAAATGCCAAGATTTGATGAGCAGAACCATTTTCACTGGGAGACGAAAAAGACTGTGAGGACTCAGTGTTGGATGGGAGAGACATAAAACCATAGAGAAGCAGGATTGTGTGTGCTATGGGGGTAGTGATTTTGCCTTATCTGGGTGTGCTAACACCTGGCACACAGCAATTTTGAAATAACATAAGTACATATGAGGAGTCTTTTTTAAGTACTAATGGAGAAGCAAATGGGTTTTACAGAAAGTAATCCCACTCCTTTAAATATGGAGTTTTGGTTTTGGGGTTTGTTTTTTCCTTTTTGTTTTTTTTTTAACTTCTTTGGGTGATAAAGATGGTTTCCTCTCAGGTCAACAGGAACCAACCGTTTGCTTCTGTCTAAGTGCATTGGTTTGGAGGGCTGCTGAGCAGTTCCCACAGCACCTGGGGAAAATTGTAGGGGAATGTTGCAGCTTCAGATCATGTTCTGGGTATGCGCTGCTCTATTCTGGACTTGGTCAGAAAACTTTGAGTCGGGGGGGAAATAAACAAGGAAAAATTGTAGAAGCTAGAGTCTTTTAGTTGAGTTGTCTGTTTAGAAACTAGGGGGAAGAAATAAAACCAAAAGCTGCCTAGCTGCCGTGCCGGTTGCAGGTATGCAGGTACCTGTCTGAGAGCTCAACCATATGTCAGGAACTTCAGTGCCCTTGAATCGAACCGTAAGGATGAATTGAACAGATTTTGTTGATGGTGCACAGAGTAGGAAACGACTGAGAAAAGAGCATTCTTTAGCAGGTAATTACCTAGGGCTTTCCTTAAGCTTTCACTGAAATACAGGTGAGAATCCTTTGTAGCATGTGCAGACCCCGCTAAGATGGCACGGCGCTGCCGGAGGGAGGGCTGTCATTTGCCGGGGAGGGGAGCGAGCGTGCGCTCAGGTCGCCCCAGGTGCAGGGAAGGCTGCCTGCGTTCTGGGGAAACCCTCGACCTGCTCCTGCGTTTTTACAGCTTTGCCGCTGCTGTGCCGGGAATTAGTATTTTACTGAGTATTGCATAATTGTTGGATTCGGGTCTTCCAACTCCTAAATCTTCAAACACCGTTTATTCTATTGTTTAGCCAATAGAGGGTATTTCAACATTTTTTTTTTTCCGTGGCAAAACTGTACTGTATTTCAAATTATTCTAAAATTAACCGCACTTTTGAAGGACTAATTTGCGTCTGTCCAGGGCGTGCAATCACGCACGAGTCCAGCCACGCTCGCCGAGGGCGACGGTATAATTATAATTAGTGGGAATGAGCTTGTTTTGCTCCCGCTTGGAAAACGGTGAAGCGTGCGGCGCTGGGGGAACAGAGCGCGGGTTGGGGGGCAGGCCCGAGGCGCGCTGGGGAAAATAGATTAAAAAAACCAAAGAGGTGGCGGTGGGAATAACCCCAACCCACGCAGCGCTCTCCCCGCTCCCCCCGTCCTTTTGGCGGGCGGGGGCGGCTTCCCGCCGCCGGGCGCGCGGGCTCCCTGACGGCCGCGCAGCCCGCAGTGCCGCGCCGCCGCTGCGGAGGCGGGCGGGGAGGGAGGGACGGGGCGGGCGCGGGGGGAGGCGGGGGGCGGGCGCAGGGAGGGAGGGAAGCCGGCGGGCGGGCAGGGGCAGCCGGGCTCCGCACGGCGCAGGCAGGGCAGGGCCGAGCCGGGCCGCGCCGCCGCCGTTGCCGCTGCCCGCCGTGCCCGAGCATGTCGGCGCGGGAGGCGGTGACCTACCTGCCGGAGAAGGGGCTGTACTGCCAGCGCCTGCCCGGCCGCCGGGCCCGTGGCGCCCCGCAGCCGCGCAAGGGGAAGCGCGCCGACACCATGGGGTTCTACGGCACCCTCAAGATGATCTTCTACAAAGTGAGTGGCCGCCGCCACCCCGCCTCAGCTGCGCGGTCGCGGAAGGGAGGGGAGGGAAGGGACGGGCCGGGGGGGCGCGGGTGTTCCGCGGGCGCGCGGCGGGGCCGCAGCTGCAGTGCGCGGCCGGGGAGCCCCGCCAGCGCGCGGCGGCGGGCGGGCGGCGATGCGCAGTACAGTTTGCTGCCCTGGTCCCTTCTTTGAAAATATGCTGCAACCTCAATTATATCGATAAATACGCGCCGTCTGAGGGAGTTGTGTTTTCCTAGCGACAGATTAAATATTTACGGGGATGTTTGCTCGGCGGTTTCTGTTTTTCGGTTGCACAGGTACCTCGGTGATGCCTAAATCTTATCTGTAGATTTCTCTGCTGTAGAGAAAGTTTTATCTTCTTCCTATAGTAAACGACATTTTTGACCGTGTATTTACTTAGTATCTTCTGAGATGCTGAAAGTCTGCCTGTGTGGTGGACCCCATGAGAAAGTTACCTAAAATACCTGAGCCGGGGGAAAAAAACCCCTGCAACTGAAATAAATGTGTGAAATCATTATTAGGCAACAGAATAGAGAGCCGCATATTGTTTTTCTCTGCTAACGCAAAAGAGTAAATCACTCTAGCTGCCTATTCTACTGCAGGCTTCGTACTTCTTATTTTTAAGGTGTGCTTTTGGAAAACTGCATCTCTGTCTTCCAAGAAGCAGGAAAAGGATATGATGATGATGATAGTCTCTCAGAAGGGCAAGCTGGAAATAAAAATTTTCCTTGAGGAAGAAGAATCCTTTCTGAAAAGTCTGTCATCAAATACTGAAATTTACGTTCAAACATTTATGCTTCCAGTAATTTTCATAGCTAGCTCGTCTAGCACAGCGATAAAAGATGGTATCCATTATTTTTCAGTGATGCTTACAACTGGTTTTCTTGGGTGAAGTGCAGGGGGTTGCTTTTCCCCGGGATGTAGGGAAGCAGCGAGGGAGAGGCTGGTGGTTTGGTTGCGCTCTGGGTGGTTCTGGCTGAATGCTTGTCTGGTGAAATGCTGTGGAACGTCCCATGTGAGGCATGGGCAGGAAAACACAGCTACGAGGCAAGCTCTTCTGGTTGTGTCGTAGCTGTAGCTGCAAAAACAAGACTAGTAAACCTTCCTTTTGTAATCACTAATGAAGCAAAGCACAAGACCTTCAGTGACTGTTTTTAGGGAAAGCCGTAAAGATATTTTTAAAGGGGGGGGGAATCACAACAAAAAGTATATGGACTATAAGCTTCAGAGAATCACGTTGGGGTGGGTTTTTTGTGTGTGTGTGTAGGTAGACTGATACAGTAAATGGTTAAATAATTATGTTGTAATTAACACAAAAAAATTGTCAAATCAGTCAGGTAAGAAAGATGCCAACTTTTAAACTGTATCTAAAATGTGGAATTTTGAAAAAAGGAGCAAATGGTCAAGCTAAAGTCTGATTTGTAATATGAGTAGTTTATGTATTTTGCAGCTCACAGTTGCAAACATCAGTAAACATTCTTCTGCTGGCTAAAGTGTTTTGATGTATCACATCTTAAAAAAAGAAAGCCAACAAAAAGCTCAGAAATTGCATTTGGCATACATTTGTCTCATTGAGTCCAAAAGCCTGTGGTTAAAGATTACCCAAGTATGCAGAAAGTAATCTTTATTTGTCTGACTGGATAAATATGGCTTTCACTGGTTTCCATCTCTTTGGAAATTTTTGCAGACTGGCTTCTCCTTTTAGCAGCTGCCCTGCTCATTATTTGGTTTTGATCATATCTAATTGTGGGTGACATCCAAGACCGAGGTTTAGTGTTTTTCATCCTTATCCTCCTTGTAAAAGTGTCAGTTAATCTGACAGTTTTACAAATGTTTTTCAGTGTACAACTTCAAAATTAAACAGTAGACAAAAGAAAAAATACATTTTAATTCATTTTTCTTTAGGTCCTCAAATGAGTATTTGATTTATTATGCAGATAGGCTGCCTAAAATTTAACCATTTCCATGAGAGACCTGCCAAAGAACCTTAACACAAAGAATGAAAAGACTTTGTTTAGTTCTTTCCCTCCCCTCAGGAGAATAGAGGGAGAACAATTTAGTATACAAACCGACCCAGAGGTCTGTGCACTTTTTTACATTTGAAATTTGAAAATTAAAGGAATGTCATTCCAATAGATTTTTTTGATCCTAAAACAGCAGTAAAATGTACATGCATCGTATAAAAAGTCTGTAGAATATTATTGAAACTGGAGACTGTAATGTTGTTTTAAATCATCTTGTGCACGTCAACTTTAAAAATGGATTTATTTTACAGAAGTACGTTTAAGTAAATCTGATCACATAACTAAATCCGTGTTGTTACTCTTTTCCCTCGCCTTGCAGATGAAGAGAAAGTTGGACCATGGCTCCGAGGTCCGTTCTTTCTCTCTGGGAAAGAAACCCTGCAAAGTCTCAGAATACACAAGGTAATTAAATGCAGTGATAGATCACTGGGTCCTGATTCTTGCATATATACCATCTTTCCAATTGCTAAGCATTGATTCACGGTTCCTCGTAAGGTTAAAGTGAAGAAGGAAACACTGTAAAGCAAAAAAGGGATGGTATCAGCATTCGTAAATTGCTTGGCTAATTTAAATTACAGGAACCGAAGATGAGTTTGGATGAAGTAGCCAGACTTGCATTTCTTAGGCTGAGGTTTGTGTTTCATTCCAAGTATAGCATGCCCATTTACTTAGAGCCTTTTGAGGGCTGAAGCATTCCTGGGAATAAAATCAATCAGATTTTTAAAAAGGGACGTAATGATAAACCCGAAGACTGTTACAAACTGTGATCAAATGTATCACTTTGCTATGGTAACAAGAATGAGAGAATGGAAATTTATGTAGGCAGAGCAGACCATCTGATCTTAACAGGAACACACACATACTTGTTCTCCATAATATGAAAGTATAACAGGTTCTAGTCTGCTTCCTTACTACTCCTGAACTGCACCAGATCACATGAATAACTGCTGCTGTTACAGTCAGGTGATTTGTGGGGTAAAGCACTGCTAAACATGAGAAGCAGTGCTAGAGTAGGGCCCTGGATGCATGCCTTGCAACTGCAGTTCTTACGTGTAGTTGCCATAACAATTGTGTTCAGATGTCACACTGCTTCCCATCTTGTTCAAATTTGCACCATTTTACGGGTTTTTTTCCCTGTAATAAGCATTAGCCCTCCCACAAGCACTGCACTTGCCTCCCAAAACTGTCTGGGGATGTTATTTCTTTGGAACACGCTGTAGTACTGTTCAGTCACTGATGGATCTTTCAGAAGTAATTTATATTTTATTTCTCTTCCTTGAAGGGTTTATCAAGCGATGAATGAAAAGTTAGGACAGTGTTGGGGAAACAGCTTGCAGGGTTGCTTTTCAAGCTGTGTAAAAACTGCAGTAGAGATAAAGAGGGGATGTCTTGTTGCTGAGAAGTGCATTGCAGCTTCCACATCCCCCTCAAAACTGAAGTTAGTAGCTTCTCTGGGCTTCTGAATCAGTCTAATGGAAGAGCACTCCAGTTGGCCGCTGGTTCTTTAGACATATACTGTTCTCTGCACTCCTATAAAACAGTTCAGCAATAGAGAAAATACAGTTTTTGTCAAGTTTATCTGCAGATTGAGAGAAACTGCTGGTCTTGCTCAGCTTCCACAGAAATGTGGCTGGTTGTTTCAGAGGAATGAAAACATACAGAAAAAGTAATGCACAAGCAAAACTCATGGTTTAATCTTGGGTCAAAGGAAAGAGGGGTTTAGATCCTGTTTTGAATAACTGTGTTTGACTGAGAACCAGTTTACAGCAGAAGAAATTAAAGTGTAACTGTGCTACTGGGGCAAGTTCAAGGCTGTGTATTGCTTGAATCCAATATAAGCCAATTTTAAGAGCCTTATTGTAGACCTTAAATGATAGGCCTTCTGCTGGGTCTCTCTACAGGTGATGAGAATGAGTAAGCTGTAAAACCAGATTTTATTTGAAAAATGCTTCCAATTGACATTGCTTAGATTTTGAGTCATCATTGGCCTAAAGGAATCCTTAAAGAGTGTCTGATCCTCTGTCTCTTAAACTGTTTGATTATGTTTTATTTAAATCATACTTAGGCCGACGATGCAGTTCTCGTGCCTGCTTGTTTCCATTTTGCATAGGAACAGACACTCTTTAAAACTGACAGGCCTGATGAACTTTCCTTGAATAAACAGGTAAAGCCAATAAACAAATGTCTGTCATTAAGAGGATCCTTCATATGTGAAACAGTATTTTGATATCAGCTTCTTGTTTCTGTTATTACTCAGTAAAATTAACAGTTAAAAATAAGCCTGTTCAAACCAATCTTTACTTCTCTTTACCAGTTTAGGTAGATGTGAGGACATGCTATGATGATCCTTCAGAACAAGAAAGACTAGAGTGAAATATTTGTAGATTATGATGAGATAAATATTAAGATGAACTTGCCTTGCATCATTTGAAGCTATTCCTGTAGCCACTGAGAAGTCAGTGAAACCACAAAGCTCATACCTTCTGAAAAGACAGATTTATCTCACACAAAAGCAGAGGGTTTTCTGGAGTCCCACGCTGTATTTAAAATTGTCATGCTTGTGCAAACACTACTGGAGTTCCAAATTTCCTGCTAGGGAAAACAACTTTGATATTCTGTGAATGAAGTACTTTACATTATGTTAAAAAAAAAAAAAAAAAAGAAAACCCAGTCAGCTCTATTTCTTTAGAATTCTACAATAGCAGCTTAATCCCAGCTCTTTTAAGAGCTCCATCCCATATGAATGAGCTGGTTTTTAACATGTTAGAGTGAAAATATCAAACTGCAATTCAGAGAGCACCTTTGGCTCCTTTTCTCTCTTTGCCTCATCCCCCCCTCTCCGCCTCATCTCCCCGTCCCCTTTAATTCCTGTGTCATTCCATCAACACACAAACTTTAAAAGATTGCATAGAGTATTTTAAAGCCCAGCTCCAAACCACTAGGCCAGTAGAAATGCTGGATGTTAGTAGCTCTTTGTCAACAAAATATATTACGAGCTAAAAATAGATGCCTTTTTTTTTTTGGTGTGGTGATGAAGCAGCACTAGTACATTTCGCATACAGGTGAGACAGAGCTCTGGCTTCCTGCAGCACCAGTCAGAAAGCACAAATGCAGCCCAGAAGGAAAGAAATACTCTGGCAAGCAAAGGAGTATTAAACCTGCATCTTTATAGACAAACTTGTTGGCCAGTTAAGAGAGTGGTAATTTTTCAGCCTCGAAAGGTGATCCCCTTAGCTGGAGGAGTAGTACTATAGTGGTAGAAACAGGTGGATTTATGAAAGTGAGGGAACTGACCTCCTTGAGTGACCAGCAGAATATTTTTTCATGTTTCGGCATTTGCATGCAGTTAAAGGTTTTAAATAATAGTTGCAAGTTTTGTACTAAATTTCTTGTTCTGGATATCTTGTTCTGCTATAGAATTCAACATTTTCCCTAATGTTTTACATGTGACTGTTGCCTTTTTATTTGTATCATAGTACTACAGGGCTGGTGCCATGCTCTGCCACACCTACTACTTTTGGGGACCTGAGGGCAGCCAATGGCCAGGGGCAGCAACGTCGCCGCATTACATCTGTGCAGCCACCGACAGGCCTTCAGGAATGGCTGAAAATGTTTCAGGTAACCAGTGCTTAGAGAAATAAACACTTGAAGCAGTTTGCCTCCATGATTTAAGTATAAGGCTGCTGCAGTCCTCCTTAGACATATCCCAGAATGTCTCTGTCCTTGGTTTTGTGTACTGTTGCAAAAAGAAGTGGGCATCAACTTTAAAGGAATTGCTCTTCCCTGTTTCAGCTGGTTACTATAGAGATTCACAGAAAATAACTACTTTCTCGGGTGTCTTCATAAAATAACCCTTCCTGTTTGAGGCTTTCACGTTTTCTGCAAAGTCTGTCCAATCTCTAACAGCTGCTTCTGTGGCCTCAAGCCAACTTGAGAAACTTTTGCTTGGAGACTAGTAAGCTTTAGTGCATGATTTTCTTCAGAGCAGGTATAGCACTAAATTCGTCCTAAGCCTGGTGTCTTCTGAAAATAGAACAAAAAATTTAGCAAAAAGAGATGAGAAGGGAACTCAGTGTGTATTTTTACTGATCTTTGTGTACTGAACATGATGTCAGCCAATGCATGTGTACACAATCGAAGGGAGATGGCAAAGAGGTGTTTTTGTTAACTTTCCAACAGCCTTCAGCAACACCTAAAACTTAAGCTGACAAAATAAAAGCTGTGGAGGACAGTATGATGGAGCATATAGATTCATGCAACCACAGTTTGGGGCTGCTCCTGTTCCATAACCTGTACTGTGAAGATCCCTTTTACTGTACAGTTTTACTCAGCGTTTTTAAGAAGCAGGGATTAGTCCTAGTCATTGATTTGAAAAAGGAAATGTTATGTCATCCTATCTTGATTAATAAACTGATACTTCTAAATACATTTTCAAAAGGCACAACTAACTAATACAGGTATTGTTTCAATTAATATAACAGGCAAAGATAGAAGAGCAATACTATAGGTACAGTAGAGAGCATACAATTTCTCAGGCAGAAGCATGCTTTTGCCTTGGTTCATGCTGCCACGTAATACCATTGATCTCAAACCACTGTCAGTTCTGAACATTAAAATAATAACGTAGAACTCCTTCCCTCTTTATTTGTATATGTTTATAGCGCTTAGTACGCTTAAAACAGTGGAAGTTTGAAACTAGGATATTCTTGTATGCATCATTCACTTTCTTAAAAAATTTGCATGTCATTATTACAGTGTATCCAGTGCATCTTTTTGAGATTGTTTGTAGAAATATGTCTCCTTAACCCCTGACAATTGTATTTGAATGGTACTTTGTATATATGATAATGTGATACTAGACTGTATTTTAACATGCTGTAATGTTAAAGCCTTTGTAATAACAAAAGCTATTTTGTTATCTATGATATGTATTTTCTCACATAAGATTGCTAGTTATCAAGAGTTACATATATATTTTTTTAAATGAGTGTGAAAGGCTCAAATATTTGAGTGAGCGGCAGAAACATGTTTGACAGTAAAGGTATTGCTATTGGCTATCAGAAATTTTGCCTAAACTCAAGTTGTTACTCTGTTAGGGTCCCAAATTTGAGATTACTAATGTAGAAACCATGTTTTAATACAGAATTGAATACTTCAGACTTTTCAAAATACTTAATTGCAGTACTGAATGCCTAAATGCTGATCTCTACTCTTGAGAGCCAGAGAGAGGCTTCTCTCATAACTTGAGATTGTCAAGTAACACTTACAGATCACTCCTGTCACTAGTAGTTTTCGTTGTGTTCACAAAAGGAGGGCCCTTATTTTAGTACCAAAAGCTTTCAAAGTCATGTAGCAGTGTCTCAGGGTTACATCTCCTTGACTAATGCCAAGCCACCTCATTTTCTGTGTGCTTATTTTCCAGGTGAGTTTTAGGAAGGAGAGAAGTCATAAGCAGTCAAATGATTAAAACACATTCTTAAAAGTCAGGGGATTTGCCTGCGCCCTGAGTGCAGAATTAAATGGCACATGTAGCATCATTCTTACAATACAAAATTTTTCCCACACAGAAACAGAAATGGAAGAGCTTTCTTCTTTAGGCAGTGTAAACCTGCTAAACCTGATCAGTAGCACCATCTTATTTTATGTGAAAATGTATTTCCAACTACTTTTAAAGCTAAATTTCTAGGGACGCATTAGGTGGACGTTACATATATAGTGTTTCAAAGTAGAATTGTCCTTTGGCATAGAAGCTGGCAGTACCAAGTGGTAGTTACTTCAGGGTCTCTCACCTGTACATTGGCCTTCAGCAGTTCTATGTTATCTTTTCAAACTGAGAAGCAAGACTGCTCTTTAAATACTACAAAAACTCAGGGCGGCCTTTAAAATTCTTTTAAAATTTATTCTTTATATGCTGTGGCTGCTATGTTTTATAGCTGATCTAAGCATCTTATTTTGAAAGTGACGAAAAACTAATGCAGAAAGGCAAAGTAGTTGGAAGTATAGTCGCACTTGCCCTTTATAAATGAAGATGTATATTGATTTCAATGAAATGTTAGTCTGGAAGGAAAAATAGAAAATCATTTTAATAGGTTCAAACCACTTAATTTCTTACAGGCCTATTTATTTTTTCTGTTTTGCAATGGCTCTTGGCTTCAGGTCTTTTTAATATCCACTATAAGATTTTTAAAATTCAGTGCCCAAGTGTATCTTTACAAGATCATTTCTTTTACAAGAAATCTTATTTTATTTGAAGCAGGGTATATTTTTAAGTCACCAAATTGCTTGCCAGAAGGAAAAAAAAATCATCTTCATGCCAGGTTCAGTCAGAGATGGTACTACTTAAAAAAATTATTAATTCTGTCTTTCTCTCTTCATTCTTCCTACTTCACATATTTACAATGTTGGGTTTTATTTAAGTAATGCGATGAAAATTTGCATTCTCTTAGAATATTCATGTTGAAAAGCTGTTCCATATACAGTTAAGTATAGACAATCACTTTGAGCAACTATCGAATATTATTTTACCTAAAATCTGAAGCTTTTTTTTCTCAGATTGTGTCCAAAATGTTCTTGCCATTTCTGGCTGGCAAGAGAACCGTTCCTTGTTTTTCCATAAATAGTTGGCTAAGACACATAAATCCAAATTACTTAACCTTTCTTCACTTCTTATTCTTCTGAAGACGCTCATGAATGCATAAATGTGCGATTGAGTAGTGCACCTCTTGGGTGAGGCGAGTGGTAAAGATGGAATCATAACCAGTGTTTTCTTCTCTCTGTCTTGTGGTGGGACTCTGTCAAGGGTTTGCTGTTTCGCTCCAGTCCCTACACACAGAACGGGAGAGATCTACAGCTATAACTCCATACTCCTTTTGGCTCTGTTGCCTTTATCAGTTTGTTTCAGAGGCATAGAGCAGACTTGAAGCAGATCTTCTGATCATCTTTGGTCATTTCCCATTGGTTTGGGTCTCAGGACAGTTTCAATACATATAAACAGACTCCTTTCAAACAAACCCTATGTTGTCCAACCCGTAGTGGGGACATAAGGGTCTGAACAAATCACTGCTCTTCTAGACGAGTTCACATCCCGTGAGGTGCAAATGTTTAGCCCAGGGGACAAGACTAGGTCTTAGGGTTGGGTTATTGTGAGGGCTGCTCACAAACCCCTCCTGGTGTGACAGACTGCTTGCTGATGTAGACAGTGAATCTTTCAGTGGATTTTGTTGTATATGGTATTTTTATCCAGATTGGGATACCTTTGAGTTGGAAGGGGGGTGGATGGCAGTGTTCTTGGCAACTGATCCAAGAGTCAGGCAGAATCAGGCTCCAGAAGAGCCCTTCCTGCAGGTCTCTGTAATGACAGACCTACATTAATTGAGCTCAGTAAAGGAGAACAGCACCCAGAAATTAAATACTTCAAAATAGATGTCCTAAATATACCTTTTATAGAAAAAGGATCTAATTGCTGCAAACTGTAATTGTACAACATGGAGCTGGCAGGTGAGGGCTGTGCAATAGGGAAGTGTAGGCCATCAAAGAGTAGAGGTGCAGAAACAGAGATGACTACAGGATAGGTGGCAGGTCAGAGAGGAGTTGAGGTGGAAGTTGTAGAAGCAGCAATAATGTTGTTGATGTTGATGATAAACCCGTTTTGCATGCCTGAAAAAGAAAAGAAAGGCATTTAAACAGCAAAGGGGGAAAGCAAGGGATAGTTTTCAGGTAGGTAGTGCCATGGTTTTAGCAATGGTATTGCTGAATGAGGAAATTATATGAACCATCCAAAAGGCCTGGGCATGACAAGTCAAAAACTTCTTGGGGAAATGGGAGGGAAGAGGAGGGGAATGTTTATTTAGGAATCTGAAATCCTTCAAAAAGCAGTATTGGTAGTTTCTGGTGTCTTTCCAAGGAGTATGTGAATGTAGCCTGGAGTTACTTTTTCTAGGAAAAGCCCTGCCCATAATAAAAACTGTATTTTATTTTTACGTGAAAATTAAACTTAAGTTTTGAAGACAAGAAAAGCCAGTTAAACAAATGCATTTTAAAGAGGAAGTGTACTCCTTACAAGGATCTTCATTTTGAAAGAGAATCACCTGGTAGAATTCCAAGCTGCCTGGACACCATACCATGTATCTCAAAAGTCTCTGGTCATCTGCAATGTTTGTAACTTTGTAAACTGTTTGGCACACATTTACCTTTTTTTTTTTTCATGTGCTATGATGTTTGTTCACTTATTTCTCTGCAAAGCCACAAACTTATTTCTTACCCTCTCTGCTCAATGTGCTACATGCAATTTTTTTGCAAATGGATCAACCTGTGGGGCCCTGGAACAGTAATTTACTAGTCTTGCCTTCGTTAATGCAAACAGTTGTGTTCATCTGGCAAGGCTTCAGCCCAATTTTCCATGCCAGACATTTCCCTCAGAGACCCCTTACCGACTGTAGCTGGAGGTTTGTTTGCTTAAGTGAAAGACTAAAGAGACAATGTCCTAGAGAAAACATTTTGTAGCAGCTGATTGCTTAAAAAGAGCCTTTAGGAAGCTGCCTGTAGCCATCCCCTAATGATGGACAGATGCAGGAGGGTACTGCTTCTATTCCTTAGCATCTCTATCCCATTCTTGAATCTTTTCCCTTTCCTGTTCAGTTTTGTACTACATTTTTAACAGAAATGTCTTAAGAGAGTTACAGATTAAGGATAGTGTACAATGAAATTACTAATCAAGAACATGCTTGTAACTGCTAGACAGTGTTTGCCACAGCAAAAACCAATGCTCTTCAGCTTGAGTTGTTTTAATTTAATAAATGTAGCTGCTTATAAATTAAGGGTAGACTGACCTTGGAAATTTATATTATAAGGAAGTAGCACAGGTACTACTTTCCCTTGTTTCAACTTAGGAGAATTAAAAAAAGGCTGACAGGTGAGATTAAAGATTGCAAATGTTTGTACCTAACACCAGCTAAGCTCTGGGTTAATGAAACAAACAACAGTTGGAAAGTTGGTGAGGTAAACAATTCTTCAGTGCATGATTTATGGCGAACTGCTCTGTGATGTAAATGTTTCTATTGAAATATATAATAAAAGATGTTTATAATAGCACTGCTGCAATTTCTGCTGAGACATTCTTGTTTCTTTAGTATTCTGAGATATTGGATATGAGACACAGAAACCCTCGTCTCATATGATGATTCTAGAATCTACATACACACACATGGATGATGAATATTTTCTTGCCATTTTAGACCATCTTACCAGTTGCCAACAATGTGTGGAAGGGCTCAGGTGATAGGAGCTCCCTTCCCCTCCTCTGTTAGGGCAGGTTGTCTAGCGTCTGCCACGAGTTTACTTCAGAGGCGCAGCCTGTAGCCCAGGTGGACACGCTGTTGTACGCTGCCCTGATTGAATGGGGTCACCTGAAAGTCAAGTGGGCTGTCATATGGGTAAACAATACTTTTCTTGACATTGAAAGTTTTTTGACATTTTAATTAGAGAGAAATGATGCAACGTGATGCTCCTCCTACATCAAGTAAACCAGGGTATTTATGTGCTTTGCATTCCTTTTCCATAATTTTACCTTCACCTTCACTTGCTTCGTTGTTCTGCAGAAACTTCACAGTATACAAGCATTGTAGTAATTGTAGAGACCAGAGTGAATTGTTATACTGAAATCCAGAGAACAGAACCATAGAGTATGAGTAATAAAGGTCCTGAGATACATGGCAGGTTAATACAGAAATCTTGATTATAAGGTATCTTGTTTTAAAAAAAAAAAAAAAAATCAGTTAGCCTCTTACCGTAACTGTAGTTTCATTTGTATGTGCTAATTTACTTGTAAATGTCAATCCAGAAGACATTCAAGAATATGAATGTGAATCTGCTCTCAAGAACTGTGATATCTCATTTTCTCTCCTCTCTCAGGCTTTATTCATGCTCTAATTCTGTTGCTAAATCAGTTAGTGGTGACTGTTGTTTTCTCCTGTAGAAATTGTTTTTTTCCTTTAAATTGTTTCCACGTAAAAATCAAAACTCTTTGATGAGCACAGATGAGTTTAAGATGAGTTTAAGGCATGCTTTTCAGATATGCAGCATACTCAGTTATTAATTTTTTTTCTACAAATGATGCTGCTAATCTGCTATGCTCTCAGATGAGTGCCTTATTACAATCCTCAAATTTTATGGTGCCCATTAGTAAAAATGTGAAATAAGAAAATTACCAATCAAAATTCCCTGTTTATTCAAGTGTAAATTGATACTTAGAAAACACGAGTTGGTTTACAGCCAGGATTCTAAAATGACAGCATTGACACTTTAGGGATGGATCATAGTAATAAGCAGGCAGTAAGCTAATGCACTTTTAGTAAAAGTTTCTTTCTTTCTTTCTTTCCTTTCCTCGTTTCATTTGAAGTTTTTGGTCTGCCAGATGAAACGTACAGGTTAAAGTTATCATCTCACTTGAGTGCACAATGGAGGAAGATGGAGAGGGAGCACATTCTGTTGCAACCTCTTCATCATCAGTAATGTGTGTGTAGAATTCAGAAACTCCAAAAGAAGCTTAATTAATTTAATTATTGTTATTAGATATTATTATCTCTATAATTGCTAATCTGTATGTGTGTGTATAACATCCTTTCTTAGCTTATGAATCAGTGTAGTAATTTTCAATATTTTGTGTTGATTAACTTTTCATTTTTGTGTAATTAACTTGAGCATTTATCTTACTGCCTTTTTGCATGCTCTTTACACATGTGTATACAGCTCAACAAGGAAACTTGCCTTGCCTTATTGGCAAAGCAATGGCACTTACTGATATCAACCAAATTAGTATTAGGCTAAGCTTACTGTTTCTTTCTTTCTTTTCTTTCAGAGCTGGAGTGGACCAGAGAAATTACTTGCTTTAGATGAACTGATTGATAGTTGTGAACCAACACAAGTAAAACACATGATGCAAGTGATAGAGCCCCAGTTTCAAAGAGACTTCATTTCCTTGCTCCCAAAAGAGGTGAGAAATAGAGGTTGCTATTGGACTATGCGGTGCATAAGCTGCCACCTTTATAAAACTTCCGTAGAGTCACAGAATGGTAGGAGTTGGAAGGGGCCTTTAGAGATCATGTAGTCTAACCCCCCTGCAGAAGCAGATTCACCTAGATCAGGTTGCATAGGAACATGTCCAGGCGGGTCTTGAAGACCTCCAAGGAAGGAGACTCATTCGGTTTTGGCAAGATAGTGATGTAAGGTGATGTTAGAGGTCTGCGGTTTCTGTCATTTGAGATTAACATACTTTTATCTCTTCATGGACATTGATATCTTGATAGATACCTGGAAATGAGTCAGCAATGTGCCCTTGTGGCCAAGAAGGCCAATGACATCCTGGAGTGTATTAGAAGGGCTGTGGTTAGTAGATGGAGAGAGGTTCTCCTCCCCCTCTTCCTTCATGAGACTGCATCTGGAATGTTGTGTCCAGTTCTGGGCCCCTCAGTTCAAGAAGGACAGGGAGCTGCTGGAGAGAGTTCAGTGCAGGGCCACAAAGATGATGAAGGGAGTGGAGCATCTCCCTTATGATGAAAGGCTGAAAGAGCTGGGACTCTTTAGCTTGGAGAAGAGGAGACTGAGGGGTGACCTCATTAATGTTTACAAATATGTAAAGGATGAGTGTCAGAAGGATGGAGCCAGGCTCTTCTCAATGATGGCCATTGATAGGACAAGGGGCAATGGGTACAAGCTGGAGCATAAGAGATTCCAAAGAAACACAGGGGAAAAACTTCTTCACTGTGAGGGTGACAGAGCACTGGAACAGGCTGCCCAGATGGGTTTTGAGTCTCCTTCTCTAGGGACATTCAAAACCCATCTGGACGAGTTCCTGTGTGACTTAACTCTGGGTAGTCCTACTGTGGCAGGGGGGTTGGACTGCATGAACTTTCAAGGTCCCTTCCAACCCTTGAGATTCTGTGAAACGGGGATAACTCCTTTAAACAAAATCCCTGTGGCTTTGAAAATATCTCTGTGTCTTAACTGGGCTGGTTGTGATTTTATTTGTTGTTGTTGTTGTTGTTTGAGAACTAATTCTGTTAGGGCAACTGAACCCTAAAATCTCTTGTCAAAAGAAAACCCAAAAAAGCATTTCTCACTAAGGATAAAGCCAAACCCTCGCTAAGCAGCTATCGTACACTAAATTCTTTACTGCAAATCAGATCATCTTGTATCAGGTTAAAGAGAAACTTAAGATTTAGATTTCAGCACCTGTAACTAAATACTGTCCAGAGAAGAGTAATTTTTTATTTCCTCACGACCAGAACATGTAGGTGGATATATGAAGGATTATAAACCTTGTCTGCTACAATTATTAAATGAATGTATTTTAGTTCCATTTAGAAATGGTACTTCTGACGTTGACGATTTTAGGGAATTGGAAATTGAAGAGGAGGAAGTCTTATTTTCTTTTGCCAAGATCTACTGAATGTTGGATTTTCCATGTGAAACTTTTCAAGGGCTGAAATCTTTGTAAGTCTTCAGTTACTAACAGATTAAAAAGCAAATTCTTAAAAGGTAATCTGGAGCTAGTATTTGGTTGCTGTGTTTAATGTGGTCTTATTACTTGAAAGCTATTCCATATCTCTGTTTCTTGTCATGTTTTTCTGGTATATGTCCATTTTTGAATGTTCAAGACCCTTGTTTCCTTTATATACTGTTATATCTTCACTAGTCAGGAAGTGTCACAGTCTTCCCTTGCTGGTGAACATTTGTGAGAGTTGGAAGCAATTAATGCAACACATATTAGCTTTGTACATATGACATGAAATTAGTATTTACAGAAGCACTTCCTATGAATTTATTAAGACCTCTACATGGCTGCCATGTTTCTAAAGAAGCTGCCCAACACAGCCTTAGTTCAGAGGTGGAGGAAGGCAGCAAAACTTTCTGTTTTCAGAAGACAGAAGATACTTTGTCAGTTCTGCATCTATTAAGTCTGGAAGCCTAACACAGAGTTAGTAACAGTAACAGACAGCTCAGTTGTCCTTGCAAAACCAATTCAAGTACAACCAATGATCTAGTTGTGCTGTAACTAATGATCACCTTGCTATTTCCATTTTGACAATTTATTCACAGAAAAGATGCACTATTTAGCTGTAAAACTTTCTCATTTATGTTTCTTGACTCCCTTGTAAGTTGCTGGTGTTTAATTTGTTTAATTTCTTTTTAGTGTATGTTCTTGCTTCTCGAAACTGGAATACTGCCAAGTGCTTAGCTTCATGAAAGGCTGACTTCGCTAGTGAAGCTGGCTTAAATCATTTTAGCTTCCTAACCCTCAGTTACTGTCACCAAAATTAAGTTAAACAAAAAAAACCCATCAGCTAAGTCCACCTTCTCCTTTTTGAAGATCATTCTTCACCCAGATATTCTAAGTGATCCTCTCCCCAGCTACTTACACTGGCTGTAGTAGGTGATGAACTGAGCCATGACGGCAAGAACAAGTTGTCAGGGTCAGTAATTTTGTAAACAGGCTTCCCTGCCAAAGCCAGATTCTGTGAAAACATACTCTCATGACTTGTTACTCCACATTAACATCTGTAGTTATCATCTCCAGTGATATTGTATGCAACAGGGTGATTTTATTAACTAACCAGAGCAAGAAGATGAGTTGGGAGAATAGACTGAGAGCAACATTTAAAAGAAGGACATGGGGATGTTGGTTAACAAGAAGCTCAGTGTGACCCTGGAGTGTGCACACACAGCCCAGAAAGCCAAAGAGAGGATGAGAGAGTTGGGATTGTTCAGCCTGGAGATGAGAGACCTTATTGAGTCCTTTCAATATATAAAGAGGTGTTAATAAGAAAGCTGGAGAGGGACTTTTAACAAGGGCATGTAGTGACAGGTCAAGGGTTAATGGCTCTGAACCGGTAGAGGATAAATTTAGATGAGATGTAAGGAAGAAATTCTTTCCCATGAGGGTAATGAGGCACTGGAACAGCTTGCCCAGAGAGGTAGTGGATTCACCATACCTGGAAATGTTCAAGGCCAGATTGGATGAGACTTTGGGTAACATGGTCCAGTGGAACGTGTCCCTGCCCATGGCAGGGGAATTGGAACTAGATATCTTTAAGGTCCCTTCCAACCCAAACTGTTGTATGATTCTATGACAGGAGGGCCTTTCTTGAAAAATGCAATGCAAAAACGGTAACTTAATAGCTGAGTAACCAATAAAATGTTTGCTTTCCTCCTCAGGAAACATACAGTCAGACAATTAATCTGAAACAAATGCTCCTATTTTCTTGACTGAGGCTTTAGAAATAATTATTGAAATTATTTGTTTGTGAAAACCAGGTCTAGAAACCAACAGATGAAGAGTTTTGCCAAAATCAGCTGCAGAAGTTTTGTTGGTGCCGTGTGCGTCAGTGAAAAAAAGGGCAAGAGACTGTCTATTATTGGGTATTATTAACACTACAGTGGAGAGTAGTCCTAAATACAGTTGAATCAAAGCTCATATCTTTGCTACCTGAAGTTTTCTTATAACTAGATCCGTGAGCTGAGACAAAGGGATGTAATCCTTTATGCACTGCTAATCTTAAAGTCAACTATGGACTGTGTTGACCCTTGATGACTATTTAGATAAATATAGTCTAAAATAAATGTCACCCATATGTAACCTGTTTTAGAATCAGTTGACTTGCAGGTTTTAATTAATACCATCTTAGCAAGCAGCCATATCTGTATAGACAGGACAAGTGATATTTAAACAAACTCTACTGTCAGTTAAGGAACATGCAGCAAAATTGTTAAGGATCTCTTTTGTGTTCTGAGTCTTGCCACATGCAGGGCTATCTGGTGCATGTTAGGAAACAGCACTTCTTAAATGTTTAATTTGACACACCAGGAATCAAGACAGAAAGTCCCAAAGGAGGAGTGCAGTTGTTGCTCTTGTAATAGAGCACCTTATACCAGATCCTAAATGCTGCCTCCCTGAGCCAGGGGCAGAAGGAAAACTCCTCAGCTTTGTGGCCTGGGATGCATATGGGATCTAATGTGGAACTTAAGACACAGGTCTCTCAAACATGGAGTCCTGTGTGCTCAATGAGAGCTGCAGGTGATGACTTGCAAACACGATGTGTGCACAGTAAAAATGCAAACAGTTCTGGCTTGATGAGTTTTTATTTCCTGCTCAGTCACTGGCTGGTCTAGATTAGCAAAAGTGAATGTTTCTCACATACTAAAGTCCAAAAATCTGCTGAGGTCAATGGCCTACGGTTATGACTTCCTCACTGTGCTGCTTCAAAGGGCAGATTCTATTGATATACATCATAACTTCAGCTAAAAATTAAATAAAAAATCCTAAACACAAAATGATATGTCAAGCAGAAGTAAAAGTGGATGATCTGATTTCCCTGACAACTTCTGCATCCTGTTAGTTACTGACATAAACCCCAGTGTTTCTGCATGTAAATAGTTCTCTGCATCATTTTTTATCAATATTCTTTCTGCAGAGTTTTTAGACACGGAAGGGACTTTCCTGCATCTTTTCCATGACTAGTGAGATTGTTGCTGTCAAGTAGAAAAGCTGTACTTGGTCATCATACCCTTAATGATAGCTGTCCTGATATTTCAAATTATGTTTTAGATGCCTCTGTCCCTGTTTGAGACTTAAATACATCTGAAGGTGTTTTTTGAGACCTTGGGGGTTTTATATGGCTTAGCTCAGTCAACTTGAGGTCTGAGTTCTCCCAATAACCTTTAATTTTGTCACACGGAAATGTTCGTCTTCTGTTTATTTTCTGGCACTCACTGGGATTTCCCATGTGCTTCTGATAACCTGCTGTGTACAGTATCAAAGTTACCTATTCCAGTCCTTCTACATCCCAGTCCATAAACTCCCTGTAACACCACCGAGGAATCTATTTGCCGTCTAAACAGAAAACAAGCAATAGTTCTGCTGCATTCCCTCCAGCTGCAGAGTGCTTTTGAACCCAAGTGAACAGAGCATTTACTTTTTCTGTAGTCAGGCTTACTGAGTGATGTTGCTCATTGCAACATTCTTTCCCATTTACTCACATAGTGAGTGTTGTACTCTCCAGTGGAACTCCCAGAATAACTTTTGGTATACTTGTTAGCTAAAATAACATAGATGTAATTATTTTACAAATAATCCTTGTAATGGTTCATAATTTTAACAAAGATGATAGTGATTTCAGCTGATGTCTACTTTCTTGCAAATACAAGAATCCTTTCTGATGTGATCTGTATGGATTTAGTTGAGATGACTGTTACACTTCCATGTGCCCAATTGAATCAACTGTGGCTTTGTTAAGTTTCTGAAATTGTTTAATAGTTTATTGTTTCAATTTTCCGTATTTCAGCCCCTGATGTGTGATAATACTAGGAGTTACTTCACTTCTTTTTCAAAAGCAATGCAAAAAATACACTTTCTTTTTTACAGCTGGCACTGTATGTACTGTCATTCCTGGAACCCAGGGACCTTCTGCAGGCAGCCCAGACATGCCGTTACTGGAGAATTCTGGCTGAAGATAATCTTCTCTGGAGAGAGAAATGCAAAGAGGAGGGTAAGGCTGAGCAAAAAGATGGATGTAATGGTCAAAGTGTTGCTGTCATAAAAAATGCAGTACATTTACATAATAAGCTTAAAGTTTTATGAATGCATTTCATGTGACTTCAAATTTACTGATAGTGATGCCTTGAGCTACATGGTATGTAGCTGCCCAAAGTAAGTAGTAGTAGCGAGGCTAAAGCGAAGTGCTGCCGCCTCAGCATCGGTTCTGAAAGGGCAGCCAGGAGAAGACACTGGGAAAGCACACAGCCTTCCAAATCAAGAAAAGAATGAGAAGCTCATTGGTATCAAGAGTCACAGTGAACTTCAAGGTAATGAAGATGAGTCATCAGAGAGGAGGCCTGCAAACAGAAAGGTTTACTTTTTGAAGGGTTCCAGCGTATGAGTGGTTATGGAGTTTGTTGGACAATACCCGTTTGAAAAAGGCAATATTCTGTTACCTTGCCTCAGAAAGGGGGATCCAAAACCCAGCTAGGAATGATGACTCATTTTCAGCAGTGATTGCAGTAATGGTTAGGGTTAAATGACAGGGCTAGATGTAGTATGGAGAGCTGAGGAGCAGACAGTGTCCTGGCTTCACTGGCATGCAGGAGACTGTTACTTCGGTGCAGGATTTGATGTCAGAAGTCACTGTAAAGTTTTGGGAGGCAGAGAAGTTGTTTTCTTTGGGGTGGCCTCATCTTTCCGCCTCCCTCCCTTCCCCCTTTTTTTAAATTCATTTTAGGAATTGATGAACCATTGCATATCAAGAGGAGGAAAGTAATAAAACCAGGCTTCATACACAGCCCGTGGAAAAGCGCCTACATCAGACAACACAGGATTGATACCAACTGGCGGAGAGGAGAGCTGAAATCGCCCAAGGTGAGTCTCTGGGCTGTGTGCAGAGTGCTGTGAACAAAGCAGGATCAGCTTACATGTTGGGTTTTTTTTCCTTCAGACAAGCCAGACTATCTGTGCACAAAAAGCAACATATTGTTACAAAAAAACCACAATTCGTGTTTTAGCTTACCCTGGATTTAAGTTAATTTCTGAATGCCATATTAGCAAATCAAAACGTGATTCTTCATACAGCAGAATTCTTTCACTGCTGTTTTAAAAATTTCTGCACAGTGTTGTGAATTCCTGTAAATATGCCACTCTGAGAGAGATAATCTCAGAAATTTGATACATACATGCACACACACACACTATATGTAGATACATATATATTTGTAGAGCGGGGCCATGTCACAGCATAAAAATACTCCACAACTCTTCTGTGGTCATTTTGTGCTCTATTTTTATACATATTCTTGTAAATTGAGCAGCACCAGACAATATCTTTGTTCTATGTTAAGAATTTTTTTGTAATTTAAAATATTAAAAATCTTTAATGACATTGATATGTTCTTATTGCACCTTTTCCGATATGAAGCGATATTAAGCCTTTTGTAAAATAAGCTAGCAACTGTCTAATAAAACCTGGTATTGCACAAGAAGTCAGAAATGCAAAGAAAACCCACATTCATAGCTTTTGAGGGTTTTGAGGCGATTTGCCTGTTCCCTTGATTACTGTACAACAAAATAGTAAAAACAAGAACAAAAAGAATTCTGTTGGAAAACCTACAGCCATATCCTGCTGTTTATTTGGCCATGACTTATGTACGTCTCTGGCAATAGCTCCGTATTTCTTGCCTTGATACGCCACATCAAGTTATCTTGGAATTATTATGAAGATTACAGCCTCAGGCATTATCCAAGTGCCCATTTCATTTCGATGAACATCTTGAAAAGTGTTCATATACCTTAAGTAAAAAAATTGCTCATTCTGTGTATTCTGAGAAGGATTTCTTTGCTGTACTGCAGTAAAAATACACTCTGAATTGCAATTTTTTCCCAAATCAAGCACTGAAGATCCTGCCTCTATAGAGCAACTTTCCAATCTACTTTTCTAGCACATCGAGTTGTCGCTTTTGTTTTTATTTAATTGATTTAACAGTTTTCTAGTTTTTGCCTTTGGTACTGCCTGGCATTTAATAGATTACAATGCTTGACTGGCAAAGGGAAAAAAAAGATATAGTCAGCCTTGACCGCTGAAGTACAAATGTGCTGCAGCTAACACAACCCCATCCTTTTTGTTCCAAATTGAAACAAGTCTTAAAAGATAACTCAACTGAAAAATAGAGAGATGGAGTAAACACAGAGGAATTGAGCAGTGTCCAGTTACTAATTCAGCCTGCTTTTATTTGTGATTTTTTTTTCCTGGTGCTTTTAGGAGGTTTTCAGTAACCGTGTTGTGCTTGCTAAGCAATGCAGTATCGCTCCTTGGAAGAAGGAAAATACCTTCTTTGGTCCCAGCTGGCGGTAAATTAGACTTGACACACGGGATTAAGGGGCCTCATTATTACTGAAGCCACTCTAGCATTTTGTAATTTATGAATCAGAAGAGCACTTTGTTTCTCCTGCCTCTCTCGTCTGCTGCGTTAAATTGTGACGACGGATTTTTACGTTCTTTGTGGTCAGGTGCTGAAAGGCCACGATGACCATGTGATCACGTGCCTCCAGTTCTGCGGGAACCGGATAGTGAGCGGCTCCGATGACAACACGCTCAAAGTGTGGTCAGCAGTTACGGGCAAGGTACGTCTGTTCCTCTTTTTGCCAGATCCCTTCGGAAATGAGCTACAGACAGAGCAGTGGTAGGTCAGAAATGGCACGGTGCCCTCTGAGAGCGCTGCTGCGTGGCCCTCAGTGCTGCCTGGTGCAAGAGTGACCAAAAGTATCTCTGAGTGTTTCGGTCAGCTTTTCCTAACACAGAGACTACTCAGGTTCAGAAGAGTCACCTTGATGGGAAATTGCCATGCTGCTCATGTTACCATTGGTGATACCCTCGTTCTCTTGGCAATACTGCTGTTCTTGTGGAGTCACTTGTGACAGGGTTTCTAAAGAATTTGGACAGATACATTACTTCATCTTCCTTAAAGCTTAATTTAGCCTGCTTTACCCCACTGGATCTCCCTTTCTCACTTGTCTTCTAGCATTCTTTCTGTTGTTTTCAAGTTATTGAAATGGAGTATTTGTTTCACTGGCTCTGATTTGAAATACAGAGTCTGTTTTTCTTTGTAAGCGACGATATCGCTGAGGCACAAAAGAAAAAAAGAGTAACTTGCTTTAGGTTTAAATATTTCCTATTAAATTAGATCCAGCTCAGGCAGGAATTTAATAAGCTTCAGTAATTTAATTTTGGCTTAGAGAAGCAAAACAATATGTGCAATCAAAAAGACAGTACTGAACATTTCACTCATGTTAGAACATCACAGCTACTCAGCACAGAGATTTTTTTGTGGTTGTTGTGACTGGCTGACCATGCTCCAGGGATATAGGAAAGGCCTCAGGGAAACGGTAGTTTTTCCTTCTAGACTAGGATTGTGTGTACTTTGCTTCATTTTGATGATACAGTTACATGAACAACAGGACAGCTATTGAGGATATTTACATGTTTAAGATGTAAAAGGTATCCACTTTACAATGTTGAAGCTGAACGTATTAAACATTTGTCTTTGCACGCCTAGAAGGTCCTTGGCGGGACTATAAATACTACTGTGGGGAAGAATAAAATTAAAAGCAGTAGGCAGCCTCACCCTGCCTCTGTTGGCTTCCCTACAACAAACTGTCTAATGAAGGAGTGCTCATATTGAAATTTACATTTTTTAATTGAAAAGGGCAGCCTAAGCACAAATGAAAAGTAATTCCTCTGTACGTACCGCCCTCTCAAAAGCAAAATGTGCCTTTAAATATATAAAATTGATCGTAGTAGCATGACTTAACAATTCCTGTTCAGTAATCTTTTGAAAGTAATTACAAATCCTAATGTGCCCATTTACCCCAAACCTTTAAGGGAGCCAGAAATGTTATGTGAAAGATGGAAGAGTGCTGTTTCAGCCCTCATGCTTACTGGTGCTGAAGAATTAATAAAATTAAAAAAACCCTAAAGGTTGGTTTGTGCAAATGAACGTGACTAAATAATTCTCTTGACAGATGTGAAGCTTAAAATAAGGATTCTGCACTCTTACTGCTTTAGAAGAAGGATTTCTTAAAGTAAGAGCAAATTGGTTGAAATTTTTAAAAAGGGAGGAGGACTGTAAAAGTGAATAATAGCTATGAATTGAAAAAAATGGAATTGGTAGCAGTGAACCAAGCTAGGGGTCAGGAGTTAACAAAAGACTGGTAAAAAAGTCTTAAAGAAGAAGCAATCTGTGCAGCAAAAAAGCACGTTCAAGGAAGTTAGAACAGGATATTAACAACAGGAATTAGTATACCATCACTGAGGCAGAAAAAATATTTATTCTGTTGAGAAAATTTGTGTGATTGGAGATACAGCATGCAGTGATAATGGAACACAATTGCAGCAGAAACTCACAAGGATGTTCAACAACAACTACCAAAGTTACTGGTTTTCTTACCAGTTGATTCAGATAGTCTGTATTTGATGACTTTTATCTAAAGTGACCTGTGAGGTCAAATTGGTGTTTTTTCAAATGCTTGGAACACGGGGAGATGATCCAAAGCATGCCCAGAAAGCTAAAATGTGTCAATATTTAAATGCAGTAAACTGAAAGGTTGGATATTTGGGATACATTATCTTAGATAAAAAATATTGCACTACATCAAGAGGAGTCAACTAACAGTTAAAGGAAGGCCATGGCAATTAATACCACTTAGCATTAGATTACAGAAAAAGAGATCATCAAACTGTCTTGACCTCTTTTCTCATGCAGTCACACGTTTGACTGATAAAAATAATAGTGCAGATGGTGATGTGAAACACAAGGCTGTATCCCCCTGACAGGACCGAAGAAAATAAAGCAAAGCAAAAGTCAACATGGCACACATTTTAACGGGTTAGAAAGTGGGTAATTATAGAGATCATGTTGTTAATGTAAATGCAGAATCATCCTGGAGTCGCTTTTCTAGAGGGGTCTTGCAAGGATCTCTTTATGTCTGTGCTAATTAGCACTTCCTGCTGCCTGGTGAGAAAGCCTATCCAGGCCTTACTTGTAAGGAGTATAGGCTGAGAGACAGAGATGAGTCCTTGTTCCAGAGTGACAGAGGTTTTCTAGAAGTAGGTGTGAGCAAACACTGTCTCTGCATAGCAAGAAACCGTGTCATACATTTGGAATCAAAGAATGTGGGCTGTGCTCATGTAGTGTGGGATTCTCTCCTGGGCAACCTAAAGTCTGAAGAAGGTTTGAGATGGGATTTTGCAGTATTGATGCTGTAGCCACGGCTTAGGGAGTGCCTTGTTTCTTGGATAAATGAACAGAAAAATACAGTAAGACTATATGGGCTATAGATTGGTGGTAAAAGTACAAAGTGAATGCTCTCTCCAGTTCTAACATGTGCTTCAAAAAGCTATTGGAAAACCCACAGTGATTCACGTCTGCAAGGCGTGCCCTGTACTGAGAAATTTGGAAAGGCGGTTTAGTTTGGCAAAGGGAAGGTTATAGGGAAAATTCTGTGTAGTTCCAAGTACCAAAAATGAAGGGAGAGATTTGATGAGTGTTCTCTGAAAGGTGAGATTTTTTTAGTTCAATCGTAAAGTTGTTTCCATCAGTCTTCTGGCTCTTGCTGTGAGAGAATATGGGTGATCTCTGTGATTACTTTTTCTGAAGTTCCCGTCAACCCTGGCAAAAGGGTAACTAAGCAAAATATTTCTTTTCAGTGTTTGAGAACACTGGTTGGGCACACAGGTGGAGTCTGGTCGTCACAGATGAGGGACAATATCATCATCAGTGGCTCTACAGACCGAACGTTGAAAGTGTGGAACGCTGAGACTGGAGAATGCATACACACCTTGTACGGACACACCTCCACCGTGCGCTGCATGCACCTCCACGAGAAAAGGTACAGAAGGCTTTGTCTAGAGCCGCAGCCACGCTTTGCTTTGTCATTTTCCACACTTGTGTCCAAAGAAAAGACTTGTTAATCTCAGATAACATCAAGTGACCTCATCCAACACGGAGCAAAATGCAAACCAGGCGAAACATTCGAACTAAAGTATGTAAATCAACACAAGGGAGGGGATGAATAATAGAAGCAAAAGCAGAAGGCTGTTAATGAAAGAACAGAAAAATTGAGTCACGTAAAGTCACATTCTCCGTTGTTTCAAAACTAATTCTTTGTGATGCTGTGATTCAGTCTCCCATACTCTCGAGTACTTTCTCCTTTTTTGTCAGTGTTACAGACTTTGATAGAACGACTTTTAAGTTTCAGCATTGCAGTATTTTATTTCGATTTGGACCAATTATACCATAACTTCAGCAGTAGTAAACCATGTCTTGATTCAGCGAACATTGGCAAAGCTCTTTTACTTGGCTGTGGTACGGAGCTGTTGACAGGGTGCCTGCTGGTTGCATTTCTTCTTTGAAGAATGATGAGGGTTTTTTTTTCTTTATCAAGGCCATTAATATGAATGCCTTCTCATTTCTGTTCTTGCCTGAAAAGGCTTTTAAAAGTATAAACTGAAAAAAAATCAAGCAGAATAACCATTACATTACGGACAGTAAAACTTCTAAAGATCTTCTTTGTTTATTGGTTATAATTAGTTAACTCAGTCATTAAAACAGAATGTTTGTGGCACTGGCTGGAGCTCAGCATATTCATAAGCTTTCACAGACAGATACAACAGTCCACATAATTTCTCATGGCACCGTGCATTTTGCTGTTCAGAAATGAAGTGCTTTTTTAAATACTGATTGCTAATTATCTCAACTAGTCAGATCCTGAGGAGGTGAGCAGAGAAAGGAAGAAAAACACTCAAGTAATTTGCAACCCTAGTAAAATGTCATACTGAACCAGGTCTTTGGTGGCTTGGGTCTTGGGACTGCTGGGTCTTGGGACTGCTGCTATCTAGTCTCCCAGATTAAAACTTGTAACTGGTTTATACCCAAGTCTTAATTGTTTTCATACTTTTATATCCAATGCTAAGTACAGGAGGGGTTTTCTTGTTCCTCCAGAGTGGTCAGTGGGTCTCGAGATGCTACCCTGAGAGTTTGGGACATAGAGACGGGCCAGTGTTTACACGTTCTGATGGGCCACGTAGCTGCAGTTCGGTGCGTTCAATATGATGGCAGAAGGGTTGTAAGTGGTGCATATGATTTTATGGTCAAAGTGTGGGATCCAGAGACAGAGACCTGTCTGCACACACTGCAAGGGCATACTAACAGAGTCTACTCATTACAGGTATGTGATTTTCATCTGCTGCTTTAGTTTCCTTAAGTAACATTTAAAGTCAGTTTATTTCACCTTGTTTATTACATTGTGGATACCTACTCCAGAATTATACTGGCCACAGGAATACAGAAGCATCTGTGATACTCCCCTCTCTTTCTATTATGCTAGTTATATGTTGTCTTAATTTAGAATCTGAGATTCTTTTAGAGGAACTTTTTTTTTAAAGTGCTCAGTACCGCAAAGCCTGAATGTCTATAGCAGCAAGTTAAGTAGTTTTGTGCATTGCTGAGTTGTCCGGCTGGGGGTTTTTTTTGTAATCTTGCATGCATTTTGGAGCTGTGTTTTGCCTTCCCCCAAAGAAATTCTTAACTTACTGTTTTAAATAAATCAGATGATACAGAAGTTGAAAATGTTCCAAAAAATTCCATTGGATTAATACTCTGAATTATGCAGATCTGTTTGTCCTTATTTTATACTCCCCTCCTGCAGTTCCAAACTAATTTACCGTAAGGCTGCACCTATAATTTTAATGTTCTGATGTAAATCTCCAGCCCTCTACTTCTTCTTCTCTGAGTAGAGGCCAGATCTACAGCTGTGAGGCTTTGTCAGCAGGGACATGTTACTGTGGGTACAGGTTATTATGGTACTGCTCTGTGTCATGGCTCTGTTGCCCACCAGTCACCCAGACTGCTCATCAGAACTAAGCTGGCAAGGGTACACATAGACTTCATGTAGACTCTTCTTGCCTCTACTAACCCAAAAGATCATCTTGTTCATTCATAGAGTCAAAGCATCACTTCCAGGCGTTGAAAGGCAAAGGAAATTAATTTCATGCTTGTGCCTGTTCTCACCACTGTCTGGCAGGACTTGAAAAAGAAATTAACAAAGACAGTTCACAATCGGGAAATTGCATTCCGCGTGTAACTTACTCTGGTTTGTGGCTCAGCCAGCAAAGCTTGGTGCTGGAGACATTTTTCATAAAGTGTGTCTTTCATAAGGTCTGTCTCGCCGTATAACACGTTCACTAGGAACAAAACACCAAACTGGTCTCCTTTCCCAAAATACATGGTAAAATTTGTCCAAAATCTCCAGCCCTTTTCTTACACTGAGGAATGTTCTCTAGACGAGCCATGAGCAGCGTAAAAATGCTGCACTATCTGCCTTTCCAAAATACTCAGAAGGTAGTATTTAGTTTACGGCAGTTTGGGAACAGTTTATATTATTCTTATCTTCATCAGTGGCTCTTGGTTTGACTTGGAAATATTCACGTCCTGCTCTGATACTGTAGTAGTAATACATCAAGTAATTGGATTACATTACACACTATTTACATCCTGTAACCAGAACTTGGCATTCTAAAACAAATTTCTGGGGGCAGAAAGCTACAGGTGCTTACAGTTTTAGGACAGAAAGATTCTGTAAAACTGCATGATGAGCTCCTGCCCTTTGGTCTGAAGTAGCTGCAAACGGCACAACTCCCATAAATAGAAGTGAGGCTGAATAACCAGCCTGTCCCTGCTCCATGGCAGGTTCTATTATACCCAGTGTCTTCCAATTTGTAGACCTCTTTACACTTTCCAGAGATCTTTAAGGAGCATTTGAAGACTACTGGTCATGTTGGGGTTTATTACTCTTTCTTAGCTGCCTTTGAAGTAATCCACAGATTCTCAGGATTCATGGGTAACAGCTCAACCACTGACCCAAACCATTGTCTGTCTGACTACAGCAATATCAGAGTGAAGTTTGTCTTGATGCCCAGCCTTGAAGCTCTCTTTCCAAATACCTCATGTACATGGAATACAATTAATTTGTGGGAAAGGGAGAAAGCATTCAAAGTTTGTTACATCAATCTGGTTTAGAAAAAGAAGCAGTCTCAGATAGTTGAGTTCCCTTAACAGGATTAGTTCTTTGCCCCTGTTAGATAGCAGTTGGTCCACGTGGACAAGCCATGTTGGATTGCCTTAGCTATAACAAAGACTCTGCCTAGCCATCATTCTCCCAGGCTGCAGCTGGACCTTCCTCATTCGTTCCCTGCCAAGCTCAGATCTTCACAATTTTCTCTTGACTTTTACATTCTTTGCTTTGGGTCACTTCTACTATTTCAAATGTCACCCAAATCCTAATGAAAATACTAAATGCCAGGCATCGCCTGGAACTCTCTCTGATGTTTCTAATAACACCATGAACAAAGTTCTGAACAGGATAGTATCCCTGCCTCAAATTTGCCTCCCTCTCTGCGAAAGCACAACCAACACATCTGCTGTTTGACGCGGCTTTTTACTCTGTCACCGAAAAAAATCCTATCAGTTAAGGTGATTTTCCCACAAATCTGTTTGCTGCTCCTTGCCGCGTTGCCAAGGGCTTAAAACCAGATTGATTATTTGTTAGTTCCTTCTGAAATTGCAGTTAGGCTGACCAATCCATAATTCCCCAGCTCCTATCATCATCTCCTTCGATAAAGAAAGGAATTGTGTTTGCCATCTGAAACTTGTCTGTCTTTCATAGGTTCTCAAAGACAGCAGCAGATGTCTTGGATTTTGTCTTAAAACAACTTGCCTTATGGGTTGTTGTTGGTTCCCCTCCCACCTCCATTCTAGCAAAAGCTTGTACTTAGTTGTCAGTGGTGTTAGTGCTGTGAGCCTGCACTCAGATGTGTAGGCCGAGGACTGAAGCAAAAACAAAAGCTAAATAGCTGGCCTCACTTGGTGTTTCCTTCCTACTGAGCGTAAATGAGCTTTTTTTTTTTTGGCCTTCCTCTTGTTTGGTTTGTGGTTTGTTGTTTTGTTTTGTTGTGGGGTTGGGTTTTTTTTTTACAGAATAGAGTGTTTTATCATCCTTAACAGCTCTTGCTAGTTTTATCTTGTTTTGTGCCCTGCCTTTCTGGTTTTGTCCCAGTGTGCTCTTTTAAACACAGCTATTGATCTAGCTTCTACTTTTTGTACAATTCCTTGTGCTTTAGCCAAGTGGGTCTTGGTAATTTACTACACTTCCTATCTTTTCCTTCACACAAGGATAGTTCAGTCTTTAAGAAAGTGCCAACTCTCCCGAACTCTTCCTTCCCTCAGAGAACAGATATATAAAAACCTCATGGGAAGGAAGTCTCAGTTTATTGAAGTATTCCTCCTTGATGCCCCCTGTTTTTATTCTACTGCTCTTTTTCCCTTCCCTTTTTGAGAATTCTGGACTCTAATGTTGTCACTGTCACACAAGTTACTTTCCACCTTTTTATTCTCTACATGCTCAGTCCTCTTGGCCGAAAATGTCTCATTCCTAAGCCAATTTCTCTACGTGCTCATGTTCTACATATTTTTATTTTATATATACTGCATGCCCAGAAAAATCAAAAAATTTGGACATCCATATTAGCCTGTATGCCTTTCCCTGCAATGATTAGGAAATTAAAGTTCCTTACTGCATGCAATTATGATTCTAAAAAGGCTAAAGCCAGCATTTGTCAATTACATGCCCTCCATTTTTTCTACGTTTTGGCTTTTGTGTAGATGATTCTGAATTAATGTTGTTACCCTTCTCCAGCTTAAAGCCTCTCTTGACTTGTGGAAAGCAGCAGGTTTGGCCTAGTGATGTCTTTATTATGAAAACTACATTTTCTTACCGTAGCACTGCAGTCAGGATTCAGTTGGGTTGACATTTAAAAGACTGGTGGTTCAGAGTTTTTCACCTTGAACTGTACCTTGTATTTCCTCTTGTAGACACTGGCTAATGCTGACGGTGCTCTGATAGCAAACATGGCCATCTCTGCCTAGACCAAATTCTTTCTATACATAGTATCTAACGTTGCATTTAGCGAATTTAAATTCTTAATAGCCGCCTTCGTAAGATCCTAATATAATTGTTTGTAACAGATTTACCTTTCTTGTAGTTTGATGGCATCCATGTGGTGAGTGGATCTCTTGACACTTCCATCCGAGTTTGGGATGTGGAGACGGGCAACTGCATTCACACGCTAACAGGACACCAGTCTCTCACAAGTGGAATGGAACTCAAGGACAATATACTTGTGTCTGGGAACGCGGATTCTACAGTCAAAATCTGGGACATTAAAACAGGACAATGTTTACAGACATTGCAAGGTGAGCTTAAACTACCTCCACGTAAGTGAAGCTGCCTGCAGTAATCTGCAGATCCTATTTAAAAAAAAAAACCCTTTCTGATAAGGACATACAAAGAAGCAAGCACAGACCACTTACAAGTTAAATGTTTTTCTGATGACAGCTGTATGATCTTTCTCTGAATTAGAAGAACAAAACTATTTAATCTCATCTATTCAAATCACTTGCCTCTTATGAAAGGCAGATGGTCTAGACTGATAGCAATTTGCTATGGGTATATTAGTCTAATAAGCCACAGAAATATGTAGGAAATGACATCTCAAAACAGTCAGTCAAACGTATTTATTTAGGGGTCACTTGGATGTTTCAAAGCCTACTGATTAATTGAATCGAGAGGCGAAGCACGCTGTCTGTTGCAATAAATCAAGAGAAAAGAGTGAAAGATGTTTTCTTTATTCCAGTACGAAGAAAGATTTTTGTTTCCATTTGACGGTTGCCACTCAGGTATCACACACACATTGTTTTGTTGCTCCCCACAAAAAATAGCCTCATGCCAGCCCCATATCTCATGTGCAGCATTTTCTGGCAGGAGCAGAAAATTAAATTTCCCTGTAAAGCAGACTCTGCTGTTTTTAACAACATATATTTCTACATCAATATGAAACTGTCAATATTTACTGATAGAGTCATCTCAGAATAACACTTCAGAGGGACTTGGAGACAAAATGCTTACAGCGGTCACCTCATTCTGGATGGTGAAGTTCATTTTCATCATGTCCAAGTGCATGCTTGCCCTACTGTTTGCAGCGAAACGAGATCACCGTAGCAAAGAAGGAAATACTAGGGGATTTTTCTCTACCTGCATTCACCTTTTGAAAGCATGGCAAGGCTTCTGTACCTTTTAATGTACCAACCCCGAGTTAACACATGCAACAGATTAAAAAAGAGCTAGGTATTTGCTCTATAAGCAGTGCTGTCTGACGCGGCTTTCTAATTACAGACAAAAATGGTTCGGTTTTCTGTTTCAGGTCCCAACAAGCATCAGAGTGCCGTGACCTGTTTACAGTTCAACAAGAACTTTGTAATTACCAGCTCAGATGATGGGACTGTAAAACTTTGGGACTTGAAAACGGGTGAATTTATCCGAAATCTAGTCACATTGGAGAGCGGGGGAAGCGGAGGCGTCGTGTGGCGGATCCGAGCTTCTAACACAAAGCTCGTGTGTGCGGTTGGGAGCCGCAACGGGACTGAGGAAACAAAGCTACTGGTGTTGGACTTTGACGTGGATATGAAGTGAAGGGCAGAAAGATGAATTTGTCCAAACATGTAGACGATGTTCTCCTTTCTCCCCTCTTCCCCTCCCCCCCTAAAAAAAAGAAAAAAGAAAAAAAAGAAAAAGGAAAAAAAAAAATCCCTTGTCCTTGGTGGTGCAGGATGTTGGCTTGGGGCAACAGATCCTAAAGACCTACGGACTACGAAGGAGAAGACAAAGATGACAAACTCTAACTGACAAGAGAGGCATTCGCTGTCTCGTCACATAAAAAGGCTACACTTTTGACCGGGGCAGCTTTGCAAAAATACGACTTTTGAAATGCGACCAGGTGCAATTATTTCTTTACTTTCATCCAACTGCTCCTTGAGCAATTTGGAAGTGGAAAAAAAAAATTGTTACAGTTCTTGTTTAACAGGTTATTTTACCACAAAGGTCTTGAAAGAAGCTGCAGAGGCGAGCCTGCTCGTGCAGCCCTGGGCCACCCTGGGGCCCGGCCTCCCCTCCCTCTGAGCCTGGCTGTGAGTTGGGGGGGAGATGGGCCGGACACCCTCCACCATCCCTTCCCCCCTCTGCGAGCACTCACTGGTTGACTTTCAGAAACTAGAGAGCATCTGCAATGAAAAAAAAACCCACCAAACAAAGAGTCCATTCCTGGTGTGGAAAAGCTAAAATATTACTGTGAATTGTTTTGTACAGTTTTATCAGAGCTTTTTTCTTTTATTCCTCTTTTTTTTTTTTGCCAACCATTGCCAATGTCAATCACAGTATTAGCCTCTGTTTTAATCTATTTACTGTTGCTTCCATCTACACTCTTCAACGCATAAGTTGCTCTGAGGTGGCAAGTTGTCCTGGGTTTTGAGAGTCCTCTGACAGGTTTAATTCGCAATGCTGGTGCTAGAAGTAGGTCTTCAATTACGGGATTGTTGTCCCACCCCTGTACTGTATTCCCAGTGGCCAAACTTATTTATGCTGCTAAATGAAAGAAAGAAAAGCAAAATATTTTTTTTTATTTTTTTTTCTGCTGTGACGTTTTAGTCCCAGACTGAATTCCAAATTTGCTCTAGTTTGGTTACAGAAAAAGACTTTTTGCCACTGAAACTTGAGCCAACTGTGCCTCTAAGAGGCTGAGAGTGGAAGAGTTTCAGACAATTAAGAGTGAAGTTTGCCTGCAAATAAAGAATTGAGTGTGTGTGCAAAGCTTATTTTCTTTTTTCTGGGCAAAAAATTAAAACACATTCCTTAGAACAAAGCTATTGCAGCCTGTTCTGTGGGGAAATTTTTCTTTGTGAGGGCTGTGGTGAATGGAATGAACATACATTAAAAAAAAACCTGACAAAATTTTTAAAAAATATTATAAAATACAAAAATGAAAATAAAGTTGCTGGTCAGTCTTAGTGTTTTACAGTATTTGAGAAAAAAACAACTGTTACAGTTATTGCTGGGAGGAACTGACAGAGCAAAAACGTAACGTTTTTGTAAAGATGTCACATGCAAACAAAATGAGAAACGAAAGAGTCAAATGGTTTGCCTCATTCTCCAAGAGCCACAACTCAAGCTGAACTGTGAAAGTGGTTTAACACTGTATCCTAGGCGATCTTTTTTCCTCCTTTTTTTTTTTTGTTTTTGTTTTATTTATAGTCTGATTTAAAACAATCAGATTCCAGTTGGTTAATTTTAGTTATGTAACAACCTGACATGATGGAGGAAAACAACCTTTAAAGGGATTGTGTCTATGGTTTGATTCACTTAGAAATTTTATTTTCTTATAACTTAAGTGCAATAAAATGTGTTTTTTCATGTTAGTATGCCTTTTTTTTTTTTCCCCTCTCCCCTGTTTCTTGTTAATTTAATATCATGCAGCCTACTAAGGGTAAAGCAGGTCAAGTTGCTCAGCTTACTGGGAGGTGCTAAAATATGTAGCAGGACTTTTTATGTAACCCCTGCACAAACAGGTGTGTGAGCGTCCTCCCCTCCAGTTGCTGCCCAGGATTTGTCACATGGGCTTGGCGAACACGGGGGGAAAGCCATGAGCTTCCTCTCACGCAGAACGAATGGGGCAGGATTTGACTCTGGAGGGAGTTGGCTATAAAAAGCTGCTCAAAGTACGTCAAACGTCTTCTGACAGCATCTTGTTACTGTATCTTAAATTGAAACCTGATGTTTATTAATTTATGGATTTCAATCAACTGATTGCGGCCTGACAGCAGAGAATAAATCCATAAATACAACTGAAATCAAAGTTAGGGCTGTAGGAGAGCTTGAAATAAAGCTTCTGAAGAAGAAAAAAACCACCAAACCTCATATTCTTCCAGATCAGTCCAACAATAGTTTTATCAGTGCCCTGAAGCCAAGGTAAGTCATTAGCCGTCTTGGAAACTTAGCACTAGGGTGTCACTTGCTCTGTCAAATCTTGACCAAAAATCATTGCTTTCCTCCACGTAAGACACTTCTGTCAGGGCATAGCATTTACTTGTTCATGACAGTTTTCCCTGTTGAAAATTTGTCACTGAAGAAACAAACCCAAAACATAAGAAGAGAAAATACATGGATGGAAAAGAAAAATATTTATATGCTTACACATCTCTGACTATGTGCTAGTCAAACGTAGTTCCAGTCCCTACATTATGCAAAGCAAGCAGTGCTGAAGGATCATGCTTCCATCTGGCCTCTGGAGATTAAAAAGCCATACAAAATGACTGAGAAGCTACAAATTGTAAAAATCTGTTCATTGAGTTGGTGTTTAAGGGAGAAAAAATTGCAGCAGGCACTGACATCACATAAAAGCTGTGATCAGCTCGGTATTTATCTAAAAACAATTAAAGAGCTAATCCTCTCCTAAAATGACAGTGAAAGATTGCCAGGACTTTACATTGTTCTGGCAAGAACACAGGCCGGGACGCTCAGACCCCTGATGCCAGAAGGTACATCAGTCTGGGCTGCGAGAGGGGATGGAAATAGAAGGGTGAAAGTATGAATATTTAACGCAGGGAACAGAGCAATAGCTTTTAAGATTGTGTAATTTTCTTCCATGATTTGTAGAAATTGCAACAACATGTTTTCAAAGAGCAAAGGCGCTGGCCTGACAGTGCAAGAGGATGAGAGATTTGTGAGTAACGTTGCGCTGGAGGGCAGGAATACAAATCGGGGCAGGAGAGTGAAATGACAGAAGAGGAAAAGTAACAAATCCAAATCAGTTCAAGCTGTGTTTAGGTACACCTTAAGCAGCCAATATGACCAGGAGCAAAATCAACCAGACTAGGGAAGTTTTCAGGTTGACAGGGTAGTTCCAATGCTATCTGATGTTCAAATTCATGCAGAATAATTTGAACGTGTTAAGCCAACCACATTTGTATCTTCTTCCTTAATCCCAGAGTTAGGCTAAAATGATAGACTTTCACATTAAATAAGAAAACCCAACACAGTATCTCAAAATTACTTTTTTAAAAAGCTTTTCCCCTTCAATAAAACGTTACAAAGTTGACAGTATTCATGCGCTAAAGACTTCTATTTTGTGAGAAGCCTGTTTAGGTTTGTAGGAGTTGATGTTGCTTATGAGACATCAAACAACAAAGCTCACCAAGCAGAAATTTGTTTAAGTGATGACATTTAAAAATTGGGCCTGCAGTAAACACATCCAAGAGGTTTTCTTTACCATCTCCTTATTACCCGCTCTACATTGATGCGCTCACCATAGCATAGTTCACTTGGTATGAAGTCTTCGGTTTGGCAGCACCTGTTCCAACTGAGACTGCTTAGGAAACATCTTCATTTTGTGTAACCACATTTAGATTTTAGGGTGGGTGGAGTGATCTTTAAAAAAAAAACCAAAACAGTTAAGAATGCTAGTATAAGACTACAACTGCTTTGTACTCTCAGTGTGCAGACACTTTTTGACTCTCCTGGCTTAGTCATCGTAGGCTGTGTAAAGTATCTGAAGCTATCCCAGAGTGATAATTGCACTCATGTTTCTGGCATCTCACCCTCTTGTTTTAATGCTCATTATTTTTTGTTTTGTTTTAGCCCCCAAAAGAGCTTCCATGTTTTCTCCTGTATCTGAAGCCAAATCAACAGTGTTAAATGGTTTTTTTTAAACTAGGTATTGTTCTTAGTGGGCCTTGATTTTAGCTAATGTCAGAGGTAGTATTGCCACTTCCTTCAAGAGCCCGTTCCTATGGTCTCCATTTACTTTCTCAAGAGATAGGACAAGACATTTAACAGCTGTGTCTACACCCAACTTACAGTTCGGATCTGCAGCTCTCCCAACAGATCACAGTGCTGCCTCACAGCCCACAAACAGAATTCCTTTGTAGTATAACTAAATCTGGAGCAGCCCTCTGGGAGCACACCCTAGGCACTTGAGGCACTACTGGAGCATATGGGACCATACCAGGGCTAGTCCAACACCTCAGAAATACATTCATGTAGATGCTAAGTCCTTAGGATCAGCAAATTGGTGTGACAACTCTGCTCCTATTGCACAACAGTAATTGCTAGTGTGGGCATAACTTTCAATAAACACTCTCCCACAGAAGCCCTGGATCCTGTTTAGTAATCGGCAACCAGCTCCTATCCAAACAGCAGAAGCAGAAAACCAGAATCTGCCTGATACCACTACAGAGTTTTTGCCAGAGAAGAAGAGTTTGGACGCCTTCAGCTTGCTCTCAATATGTTTATGGAAAGGTTCATCTGATGGGCTGATGAAATCCAGTTTAAATGACATAAAAATCTCTCATGATCAGTCTGGTCCAAATTTTCTACCAGCAAGTCAACACCTGAGCCTTTCACAAAAAGAAATCATGACATTTTGTAATTAGGCCAAAGAACCAGATTATAACAACAACAAAAACTCCATGTATTCTGCCCTCATAAGACCACATCTGGAATATTGTGTCCAGTTCTGGGCCCCTCAGTTCAACAAGGACAGGGAGCTGCTGGAGAGAGTTCAGCACAGGGCCACCAAGATGCTGAAGGGAGTGGAGCATCTCCCTTATGATGAAAGGCTGAAGGAGCTGGGGCTCTTTAGCTTGGAGGAGGCTGAGGGGTGACCTCATTAATGTTTACAAACATGTAAAGGATGGGTGTCAGGAGGATAGAGCCAGGCTCTTCTCAGTGATGGCCAATGATAGGACAAGGGGCAACGGGTGAAAACTAGAGATTTGTAAGAAGTTCCGAAGAAATACAAGGAAGAATTTCTTCACTGTGAGGGTGACAGAGCACTGGAACAGGCTGCCCAGATGGGATGTTGAATCTCCTTCTCTGGAGACATTCAAAACCCATCTGAATGAGTTTCTGTGTGACCTACTCTAGGTAGTCCTGCAGAGACCTGCAGGGGGATTGGACTAGATGATCTTCCAGGGTCCCTTCCAACTCTTGAGATTCTGTGATTCTGTAATTACTTGAGTAATTACTTTGACCAATCAACTGTTAAGTACTTAAAGGGTAATACCCAAACATGCTGACCACTGACTCTTTAATAAAGATGGGAAGACTATTTTCTTTCCATCTCCTGCCACTTTATTTACAACCTTGATCTCTGACATTCTGCAAAGATACACATGCTGTGTGATGTTTAGTATTTTATGATGATATATGGTGTTTATGATTATACCTGAAGTATATGATCTATGAGATGTATACTAGGTTTTTCAAACTTCATCTAAAAGTGGCATACACAATTTTTCAAACACTTCTTTGAGCACCGGTGCAGGTTTATAAATACAACAGATGTTTTAACATAAAAGCTGTTCCAGATCCCTTCCGAGATAGACAGTTTGACAAACTAGGTGTCACCAAAAAGTCGGCAGCCAGTACAGGCTCTTGTTCCCTGTTCAGTTTGCCAAATGGCCCAGCAGCTGGAGCAGTACTTGAGCAAACAGAAATGGTGCATTGTGCTAGCACAGGCACAGGCTGCTGAAGGGAAATGCTGCAGCACTCCGTGCCTCTGCAGTTGCCTGAGAACTGATGGCTTTATGCCCACAGAAACCGCATTGCTCTCGCCTGGGTGGGACAGGAGTCCTATAAAATCATAACTAAGCTAGGACCGAATCTTCCACCATCTAGAGATGGCAGAAATCATTCATGACAGAGGCTGCCACTAAAGACTGACAGCATAGAGAATCCAGCAGCATTTCTGAACTCATACTCTATAGGACAACTGAGACTTGGCCAAAGGTATCCTCCAGCTCTCACCTCTGCCTTGCTTAGGTCCAACTTCAACTATGTGATCCCTACTCACAAGCTGATTTTGTCCAATCCTGTGTGATAGCAATAGTTTTGGTGAAAGATAAGCTGAGCTATTTGTCTTCTGCATCTCTGTGCTGCTGGAATCTACATTGTACTTTTTGCCACTTTCTGCAGGGGGACAGCACAACCTCAAATCTGACACTGAATGCTCCAAGGTAAACACATGAAGGTGACAACATTCAGCCCAGAATGAGAGATTTATCATCATTGTGGCTAAAAATGATTTGCATCTTGAATCTAGACTGAGAATAATATTTTAGACCTAGTGCAATTAGATAAGTTTCAAGTTGCTTTCAATTCCTTACTTTTTAAGACATCAAGCTTTTAATGCCACAAACCACATCTGGCCTGAGTTCCTCCATGCCTGCAAAACAGATACATTCTACGAAGCTTCACATTTTAAGCAGAATCATGTTGCCTGGAAGTTCAGAGAGCTCGTGGCCAATGGACAGCAAAAAAACCCATGGAAAGTCTGTGTTGTGTGAGTTGGATCAGAAATGAACTATGAAACTTCAAGAAAGTCAACGTGCAATGAATTTGATGCTTTTTCTGTCCAAGAGATTTTAACTGTAAATCCTACACCTGCTAGTGTGCTAGTGTCTCATCACCCTCATCAACAAAGCACAGGAGTAAACTTTCTTTACAAAGCCTTCAGTCTAGCTGCCCTATAATTGAGGATATGATCAACCATGTTAGCTCTGACTCACGTGAACTTCTCTTACCTAGGGCAGTTTGTTTGATGGAAGATGAGCGAAATGCTTTTGGACCTCCTTCTTCTGTCTGGCTCCTCACATCATATGTCATATGTCCGAGCTGCAGGTTTTGTAGGGTGCTTACAGGACACTATTCAGAAGTGCTTTCTTTAATTTGAAACAGGAAACGTGTTATGTAGAAGATCCAAAAGCTTCAAAGGCAGTTTCCCTTGCCAAAGGAGTTGCATTTCAACCCAAGTACACTCTCTAGACTAAAATTCAAAGCTGACAGTGTGGGAAGATGCTCACGCCTTCCAGGGGGCTGATGATTTGTAAGGGACAGAAGGACTCAGATTAGTTGGCTGTAAATATCAGTGTGGTAAACTGAGCAGTACAACTGTTCCTATATGGGTGTTTTATTTTCAGGTCCTCAGTTTGAACTGAATTTCTAATAATACCACAGCTCTGCAGACATCCCACCAATACAAAGCATGTTTCCTTTACCTTCATACACAGAAGACCTGAGAACTACGTTCCCCTCTTTTTTCAAACTGTCACTTGTTTTTAAGTTTTCCTGATATATTTCATTTCTTATTTTAAAGTTTCACGTTATGGTTTGGAAAAAGGAAGAACTCGAAAGCTGCAGACTAGACAGGACTCCAAAAATGTGCCTTCAGACAGCTTGCTGCTACTTGTCTGTTTTGGTGTACCTCCTGTCAATTCTCAGTCGACAGGAGCGAATGTTTCAATTAACTAGCATACACACTTTCCCAAACAAACAAGTTTTACAGAAACATGTTCTGTTTGTTGTCCCCAGGGGAAAAGTTTTTCCATTTTTTCTGTTGGTGCTTCCATTGCCTACTGAGCACAAGCTTTAGGCATGTACTGGATGTCATCTTTACTGTTCTGCTGGCTACTGCCACGCTTCACATACACCCATTTCATCCAAACCAGCACTGTAATGTGATGTTCCTTGTGACCACTCTTCAGTCCCACACACATTTTTACATTTTGAAACCAGGTAACTGACCTGTCTGGATTCACCTGCTTGCATGCAGTCATTGACCAGCAGAAACAGCTTGAGACCTCAGCAATAATCACTCTCAGCCTTATGGCGGAACAGGGACAACCCAGGGCAGAGAAGCAGAAAGATGGAGGAATGCTCTGTTTGAGATATCACTAATGATGTGGTCACCTTAAGTATAACTAAGCCCACAGGTCTCCTATTTGAGTTGAAACGTTCAAGATTACAGCCTATATTTTAAAAGGCTCAAACTACATATTCATTTCTATGCACACACTTCACATCTTGAGATACTTCTGGTTTTACATATTTTAAAATAAGACTTGACAGCTACATAATCTTCCTGTTTTTCTCTATTTGCTTCCCTCATTTTCTCTTCTCTTTGACACTCACGCTTCAGTTTCCTTATGTTTTACTTCCTTCTTTGTCCTGTTCCCTATGTTTTTCTTTTTGCACATTTTACCATTCATGTCCCTATTTCTCTCATGTTTTTCATTTTTTCATCTTTCCCATTTGTGGACTTCTCCTCTGCTTAAAGCTGTCATAGCCAGCTTCTCTCTCTCTTCCTTCACCCCAAAATCTGAGCTGGCGAGCTAGAGAATATTTTATACTACTCATCTAGAGAAAGAAGATACACAGGATATACCTAAGACAGTGGAGAAGTAAGTACAGAGCACTTGGAAAAAATAATTCCTTTGCTTCAATATGAAAGAGCTCATGTTTGTCTAGCCACAGTCCACAAAGGACTCCAATGGTCCACCAGAATCAGACCCTCTAAGCACAGACTGGCCTACCACCAATTTAATAAACTACGGAGTAACAAGCATTGCCTAATTCAATACTCATCAAGCACCCTCTCTTCTGCTTTCTGCCAAAAAGTAGTATTTGCTTCAAAAAAATCATACGTTTTTTTGCTCCTTAGGAAACCTAGTGTGTAAAGCCAAGTTTGAAAATGTTCCTTGTTATTAAACATGGGTGATACCGTTGTTTTCTAAATCTGCAGAACCTGAAAGTTACTTTTGGTGACAAGTGTCTAGACAGATCCACCTCTGGACAGAAACAATCATCCTAACAGATGCCTGTTTCATAAAGCTCTGTATAAATAAGAATTTGAAGCTGTAAATGAACCTACATTCCAAACTTAACAACAGCGGCTGAAATTCCTTCTGGTACTACCAACATAGCGCAGCTGGGACAGCACGGTCTGTCAGGGTGTGTTAGGAATAATACATAAACCACGTCTAAAACAATCTAGTGCACATTGCTCACTAATTCTTAATAGGCAGTGACAGCGTAAGCAATAAAAGGCTCAGGAGCCGGCGTATGAAGTGACTGCATGCCGGCTATATAGCCCTGGCGCCGGGGAAATTTAACTGTTCCAGTGACACAACAGATCCAGTTGAAAAAAGCCAGAGACATCCAGCACTTCTCTGAGACTTGGCTTCTGCATAGTGTTAAACCAACGCAACTTAATTCAAAAGGATAAGTAGCTATTAAGGACACAAACTGTCCAAAGCAACAAAGCCACAGATAAGTCATCCTCATCTTTGCAGAACAAAGAGCACTAAAAACAAACAAACAACTTCCCCTCCCCCAACAACTACAACCAGAAGGAAGAAAATCCAAACCTAAATCCCCTATCTTTTATCTCCCTGTTTGCTTTCAGCTTAATGATACTGTTAATGGTTGCAGGTGATATCCTCTCCTTGCAAACACATTCCTACCCATATAGAGGCCAAGCTCTGTGTATGGGGCACTCTTAGACTGCATTTACCCAGTAAGAAAGATAAGTAAGAATTGCCTCACAGTTTTTATTTTTGCTCTTTCTATTCAAACACTTTGCTCTTGCTTGTTGCTTTACAAACAGAACAGCAGCTACTGTACTTACCCACGGCTTGTACAAAGCTGACAATAGATGAGTGTTGTTGCTTATCCTTTCCAGGCTGAAGGATCATTGGATCAGGGAAAACAAGTTTGAATTAGACAGAGGTTAAAAGTCCAAAAAGCAGGACATGTGACTAGCATTGTATCTCCAAGGCCTGAGGTAAACAACCCTTCTGGTCTAAAACTGGACTAATAACCCAAACAGCTAATAGGAGTCACCACATAGAGTACAAAGGCAGCTAAATTTGACAATAAAGAGAGCAGAAGCTCTTTCATAGACATAAGAAATGCACCAGAGAAGACAAAGAAAAGCACAGGTCTAATATCAGCATATTCTGATGTACTCTTGGAAAATCCACACAATACCCCTATTATGCAATCTAATGTATCAGACAGCACAATGCAGACAAAACTGTTCTGACAGGAAGACAAGAGTTCCTTTAGTCTCTGACTCTCCAAAGAAATTATGCTTCCCAATTAATACTTGAAATCCAGTTATTTATGCACACAAATTGGAACTTAAATTTTCTGCATCACAGAAGCACGCTCTTCCCATACACCCGGCTAGAAGGAGCACAGGCAGACGTACCTTCAGCCATCAACCTTTCCCCTCAGGCTGGCTGCAGCCCTCACACACCCAACAGATCTTCTATAAGGACCTCGATATCTCTTTCTATGGCTATTCTCTACAAATCTGTAATATTGCCCATAAAGATTATTCTTCCTATCGCTTTGGCTCTTTGCAAAAGCGACAAAGGTGAGACAAAAGAAACGGCTTTGCAGGCTTTAGAATGGAAGAACTGTTCTCCATTTAGCTGTGTGATAAACGGGAAGAAACTATCTCAGTCATAAAACAAATGAAGTGACAGCAGTAATAGCTCACACTAAACCAAATTTACCTTGCCTACATTTTAAGATGCTTCCCCTGTAGGTAGAGATGAGGTACGGAGACAACCAACTGTGAAGTTCATGCAGTGTTTTTCCTTTCCAGGAGGGATGGCTATTTCAACCTGCTCTTCTTACAAAATATAGAAAAACCTGCTTGCAGTGTAATCTTTGTCTCTCCCTCTGCCAGCTCAAGATGTGAATTTTTCACTACTCTTGGAAAGTAACACAGGTTTTTGGGAGCCGTCCCTGTTCAGAAGCCTGCCGTGGGATGTGGCATGTCTTCTGGCATCCATGTCTGATGCTCTAGTGAGAGCATCTCTACACCTAAGTTTCCATCTCACCTCTTCTCAGGCATTTTTCAGCATCCACCCAATGTGCATTAAACAGTGAGCAATTGAGAGTTCAAGCAAATTATATGGAGGAATGGATAATTAGCCCCTAGGAACGCATCCAGCTACAGTTATACTCCATGAAGGTTAGAGGCCCAATTCCTCCTCATTTGAATCTGATATTGGAGGAATATATAGAGCTTTATCCAAGCTACTAATTTGCAATTTTACTGCAAACAATTTACAATCAAATGAACTGAAGGCTGGAAGCAAAGAGTACATTAATGATCTAATATTCCTTTTGCATTTTGTTTCATTTTATCTTCCAGGGAAGACCAGTCTTAAAAAAATTGGATAATTGGCCAGTAAATAAATACAATCTTTTTTCTTCTAATTATTACCACATAAAAGCTGAATTACTGGTATGAACTACAGTGCTGTCTTCTGCTGAGGACAGTCCTGTATGACCAATCTCCAGCAACAGAAACTGAGAAAACATCACTATTTCCCCACCTGAAAACCCACACTCTAACGAAGCAGCAGAAAAGGTATCACAGTATTTGAATACCAAATTTAGTGTTCTGGACTAGCAATATGGAATTTGTATATCATACAGTCATGTGCACTCTAAGATGTTTCTTGAAAATACAGTAACTATTCTGTCAAAAGGAAGCATGAATGTCGGAACAGCTTTTGCAATACTCCACTGCAGCTTCATCTACACTAGGAGAGATCTAGGTGCAGCTAAATTAGCGCATTTTTTTTCTTAGGTTTAGAGGTAGTCTAAAGGCATTGGTCAAGCACCAAACCTCAGTCTTGGGGAAGGAGCTAGGACAGGTGGTCATTTCACAGGACAGTAGTCAGTCTGAGGTTTTCTCCTAAAAAAGATGCTGTGCTGCCCTCTGGAAATGGCTCTAGTGCTGAGCTGATCTCCTTAGACAGTTGGTGAACTCACATTTTTATGGACAGGTAATTTTCTGGAAGTTTAGCGAGCTGAGCTGCCTCAAGAGGGTCAGTTAGCTGCCAACAGATGAGGAGCATGTGACCAGGAGCAAGTCAGGTCTGCCTCTCCCAGTGTCACAGAGATGCTAAAATCTCAGGAGACATCGAGTCAGGCTATTATCTCAAAAACTGCTGAGGAAAGCAGGAGTGCTGCACTCAACTCCTTCCATTCCACAACTCCTGTCTCTGACACTGCTAGTACCCAAACTCAATTCATAGAATCATAGAATCATTTCAACTGGAAGAGACCTTTGAGATCATCGAGTCCAGCCTTAGTCACAGAATAACAGAATCTCAAGAGTTGGAAGGGACCCTGAAAGATCATCTAGTCCAATCCCCCTGCAGGTCTCTGCAGGACTACCTAGAGTAGGTCACACAGAAACTCATTCAGATGGGTTTTGAATGTCTCCAGAGAAGGAGACTCAACATCCCATCTGGGCAGCCTGTTCCAGTGCTCTGTCACCATCACAGTGAAGAAATTCTTCCTTGTATTTCTTCGGAACCTCTTACAAAACTCCAGTTTGTACCCATTGCGCCTTGTCCTATCCTTGGCCATCACTGAGAAGAGCCTGGCTCCATCCTCCTGACACCCACCCTTTACATATTTGTAAACATTAATGAGGTCACCCCTAAGTCTTCTCCAAGCTGAAGAATCCCAGCTCCCTCAGCCTTTCATCGTAAGGAAGATGCTCCACTCCATCATATTGGTGGCCCTGCACTGAACTCTCTCCAGCAGCTCCCTGTCCTTCTTGAACTGAGGGGCCCAGAACTGGACACAATATTCCAGATGTGGTCTCACAAGGGCAGAGTAGATGGGGAGGAGACCCTCTGTTGACCTTCTAATAAACTATTGGACTTTTTGGCCACAAGGGCACGTTACTGGCTCATGCTAATCCTGCTGTCCACCAAGACCCTCAGGTCATTTTACCTACACTACTCTCTAAGAGTTCACTCCCCAACCTGTAATGGTACATGGGGTTATTCTTTCCCAGATGCAAGACTCTACACTTGCCCTTGTTGAATTTCATTAGATTTCTCTCTGCCCAACTCTCCAGTCCATCCAGGTCTTGTTGAATGGCAGCACAGCCTTCTGGCGTGTCAGCCACTCCCTCCAGTTTAGGATCAGCAGGAAACTTGTTGTCAGTGCCCTCTGGTCCCTTATCAAGATCATTAATGAATAGATTGAATAGTATTGGTCTCAGCATCAACCCCCAAGGGACTCCACTAGACACAGTCTTAGTCCTATCAACCACTCAACTATTTCCCTAAGTGCAACAGATGGTTAAAACCCCTCTGGCAATAGCAATCAGTCAAATCAGTTTAGGAACTCAAATCACATCCTCCGACCAGGTTAGTGATCTCAGCAAACATCACCATAACACTGTATGAGATGTTGCTCTAACCTAAATGTTCACGGCTAGACAATTAGCACAAACCCTGAACACCAAGCTACCTGCTGCTGTTACATAAAGAAAGAAATCTTCTGAAGGAAATGCAATGTCTGAAGAGACCTTTGATGATCAAGACATCTTAGCTTGTACATCCTCAACATAGCATCTGCTGAAGACTCAAGCACCTATACAGTTAACTTTCAAACTCATCTCTGTGCCCCATTTGCATGAGACTGCATGGAAAAGCAGGAGGCAAAAGCAGAAATCCCACAGGCTGCTGAGGTGGTGTTCCCTGTCTGGGGTGGAACCCGCCTCTTTTGCCTCAGGTATATCTGCACTATGTTTACTCTTTAGAAGCCCAAAAGAATTGCACGGGAAGAACCTGAAGTTACAGAGCTCGATTCCAGTATGGAGGAACAAGCCCTGCTTAAGATGTGAAATTGCAAGATGCTGAGACACATAACTGAGCAGAAAGCTGGGCCTGGCCCAACTTGGCTGAGTGAAGTAAACCAAAATGCCATCAAAGAGATGGCAATGTGGCAAAGTAAAAAGGAGATTGGTTTACTGAACACACTCTCCAATGGTCTGAAATTGAAACTTCTTCTAAGCAAACACAGAACAAAACATTTCTCTGAACCAAAAGCTTGTGACAGAAACCCAAGGTGCAATAATCACTTTTCCGTAAGCGTCCTCCTAGGCTGACAGAAGAGGAAGTGAGAATTTGTACAGTTGAATCAAGCATTAGTACCCAGAAAGAAAACAGCTTCAGCCCAGGTCTTGTTGGGCTAAGAAAAAGAAGGAAGAACTGAATTTGGACAACTTGAGTAGAATATTAAACATTACACTGGTGAACAAAGATGAGACATCAATTCCTGCATCCAAATACCTGTCAAATAGGTCAAATTATTTTCAGAACTTAGCCAGAGAATGGTTTGGAGAGAACCTTTAAAGGTCATTTACTCCAACACTCCTGTGATAAGCAGGAATGTCTTTCACTATACCCATCCACCTGACCTTGAACACTTCCAACGAAGGGAACTTTCCACAACTTCTCTGGGCAACTTGTTCCAGTGTCTCACCACTGTCATTACCCAATCTAAATTGTCCAATCTAAATCTACACTTTTTCAGTTTAAAACCATTGCCCTTTGTCCTATCACTACAGGATTTGGTAAAAAGATTCTCTCTGTCTTTCTTATTAGCTCCCTTTATCTATCTCACTAATGATCTCACTGGAAAAATGAATAGGCTAAGGAAATACTGTCTGGGAAAATATCCCGACAGCCTAAGGGAAAAGACAAACACCACACTGGGACTTACGAAGGCAACAATCTCAACTAGAGATAAAAAGAAGATGCAGCTTGAAAAATATCAGCAAATATATTTGATAGAAATTAAGAAAACAGATGTATTTCTCCATTGTCTCATATTCTGTAGGATCATTCACACTTGTACAAAAAGGGCAAAGTGAACATAAGTTGTGATAGGGCTTCAGTGTGTGTGTGAAGGGCTTCACAAGGTGCATGACCTGGAGCCGAGGCCTATGTCCTCCTGAAAAGGAGCATTCAGGAAGGCAAGGATGCTGATCCTTAGCTCTCACCACAGAATATTTGGCAAAGACAGGAAGCAAAATGCAGTTGCAGTTTTAAATCAGCATTTGCACTCAGCTGCCTACCTTGGAGCTGCTTCGTGGTGGTCCAGCCCTCCAGCACAAAGAAGAGGAGTTGAAAGATGCCAACTGCCAGTGGCTTCAGGGCTCATTACAGTAGGCAGAGGCTACTATAGGTTTTCCTCAGGTGCAAAGACTACCCAGATACTCTTCTCTTCCCACCTTCCTTTCCTTGCAATCATCTTTGAATGCACAATTCTTAAAAGCTTTCCACTGCCCAATAAACATTTCTCTGTGCTCATGTGTTTTAAATTAGCTAACCTGCATTCTGTCACCAGAGCAGGACAAAAAACTTTCAGAAATGACCTGTGAAAGTTACCTATGAAACACAAATTTGCCAACTGCTTTGTCAACAAGTTACCAAAGGAGAGATTAGGTGGCACAGTCAGAGGCATAAGCAAGAGATGTATGGACTGAAGGATCATTTTAGGACTATGCCAGTCATCTTGATGTGGGAAAATAATACAAGGATTCACAAAGCAGACACCCAAAGATATCAAGAGAGCTAAAATAAAGAGGATATAAAAACAGCCTATGTAAAAATCTACAAATATTTGAAGATGTAAAGCTTGGAATTTTGTGGGTTTAAAAGAAAAAAAAAATAAAGACCTAAGCCTAACAGGAAGAGGTTGAGAAAAATCAGACCATTGGGATAATGACAATTTTGAGTAAAATTTAATAGGCAGTAGAACGGTTTCACAAAGCAAGCAACTGAAGTTAGAAAACTTCAAAGAACACATGAGGCTGTATATCACTGAGAAGTGTACATGCTTTTAAAGTCTTCTGCAAGAAAGTATCTCACAGAGAGTATGTCATGAGGTAGAAATATGGGTCTAAAGCTTTTCCCACTTGCAGTATGCAATTCTCTCTCCTTCCCCCACCAAGCTAATATCGACTATTTCTACCATGCAAGCAAAGTGGGATGTGTTTTAGTGATGTGCAATTACTCTTTGGAATGCAAACAGCACTTCCAATATGCTGTTGTAATCTCAAAGGTGGCCTCTAATGGAAATTTTCTGTGTATTCCCTTTTCCACTGGGATGGCAGCCTATGATGCAATTCCACTGTCAGTCTGGCCTAGACTGTTCCCCTGAGACTCCAGAACCATTCAGCGTGTTGAAAAAAAAATCATTTTAAGGAACACAGAAACATAAGTACTTTATCCCTACTTGACTCCATGCCAAGGGAGTCGCACAAAAACCTTGGAATGTTTCAGAGCTAAATATTATGTAATGGCTGCTTTTCTTACTGTTAATAAAAAAAACCCCCTCTACCCTCTTCCTCCTGATAATTAGAACATCTTCACTCTCATAGTGCAGAAACTGCCACAACTTAATAGGATTTCTCAGTTTCTTTATCTTCCTCTCCTACAAATGCTGGATTTTTGATCTTCAAGCAAACTGGTTTCTTTTCTCCTTGTTTCTTATGTAATGGTGCACTCAGACCTGTTCCCTTCTGAACCACCATTCTATGTCACTAAGAACAGCTCTCTGCTGTTGTAAGCACCAACATCCTTTAATCCCTTCATTAATTCAAATATATTCTAAAAGGCACTTAGCTCTCTACTGGGACTCCAGAACAACTCCTCTATTAGGAGAGTCCCATACAAGCTTCACTTTCTAAGTGCAAGACAACTGTCACACTCATTCCCTGGAAGCATCAATACTGACGGATATTTGAGCTAGGAGGCAAAAATACCAACCTTGTCCAGCTCAGTAGGGAGACCAAGGGCTGCAAAAGGAAAAGCCCATTTCTCATGACTCATTTTTGGAAGAGATCTCTCAGGTCTAGCGACACTGAAGTCTTTAAGTGCTAGTAAAAAAAGCTGAACCCATTTATTTTTTTAACTGAAGCCTGAAAAGGTTTCTGGAGAGAATTGTCACTTGAAGAACATAGCCAAAGGTTCTCAGCCAGAGATCTCCAAGGGCTTTAAAGAAATACCAGTAACATCATCCTCATTTCACAGATGGAAAAGTGAAAATACAATAAGGTAATGCCAATGTCAGAGCCATCAGTTCAACTCAGATTTCCTGGGATTGTTCACTGAGACACAAATCCATTCTTTATCCAAACTTATTTAACAGCTAATGAAATAGATTGCAGAGAACTTGGCCTTGTTCTGAAAACATATAATTCTTATAACATTGGTTTTGCCTGTACAAAAATCAAGATTATATGCACTGCTCTCCTTATTCTCTAAATTTGGTTTTGACTGAAGAGTGGTTAGTGAGAAAAAATGAGCTTAGCAAAATGAATCACACTACTTGAGGCTTGCAGAATATAACCATACTTTAAATTCTAGGGTGAAATTTCTGACCTGACTGAAGCTCATACTCATTTCAGTGGGGCAAGGTTTTCACCCCTTAATTGTGTGGTAAAAGGGAAGAAAGATAACTTTGGAAAGGCACTTTAAAGAAGTACTATATTCAAAGGAGAGAAAAGTTAGGTCAGTGAAGTATTTCATGTAAACTCAGTGAGCTCATTTCCCAGATGAGCCAGATATCTGCTGAGCTTGCCTTAAAGGGCAAAAAGCAAAGATGGCTTCATCCCCTAAACGTGGCCTGGGGCACAGTTAGGATGATTTACCTTAAGATAGTTTAAGTGCTCTTGGCTTATTTTGACTGAAGATCACATCTCCTGACAGCCAAGGATAGAGGCACTGAGGCTAGGTCAGAACCTGGCCCCAAGACTCTAGAATAAAATCGAAAAGGCACATCATACACAGCTGAAAAGAACATCAGCCTTCATCTCAAAAAGTTATCAAAGAACAGCTTTGCTGAATAAGAAGGGGGCAGTAACAGCAATTAAAAAGAGTATATTAATTGAAAGGTTGGTATTTTCTTGTGCACTGACACCTACAAGCAAATAATTACAAGGAAGCTAAAGTAAAAAGTGTCAGTCTGATATAAGCAATGACAAACAACCCCGTAGGCGAGAAAAGTTTTCTTGAAAAGTCTTCAAGAATTTGTGGAAGACAAAAGGATACTTAAAGACTGGAAAGAGGCAGATACACAGAGTAGGAAAAAGAGAAGAGAGAGAATCAGATTTCATTGTACCCAGCTGTAATTGCTAGCAAGGTTAGACAACAACAAAGATTTAATCTATGGACATGGAGAAGATAGCAAGGTGATCAGTAGCAGTCAACACAAACGACATCAATCTAAACTCCTTTGACATTGCTAGAAATCATACCATAATGCCCTAACTTACCTCATGCAAGGCTTTCATAGTGAAAAGGGAACATAAGTAACATAAAGCAGGCACATCCCAAGCTGAAAAACTCTTTGAAGGACAGCTATCACTAGCTTGTTGCCTTACTGAGACTCAGGGTACAGTCATTTCCTCAGTGCCTTAAATGATGTAATACACTTGTTGCATTTGCAGACCACGTAGAGTTGGAAAGGGCAAAAACTGATGGAGAACAGGATTAGAATCCCAAACAATCCCAAGAAAATGGAAAAGTAGTCTGAAATAAATAAGATGTGCCTTGGTAAAGACAAAAGTTAAGTATTATGCTTCAGATCTTGTCAGCCAGCTGAAGGTCATAACAATCTACTGCACAAATACTGGATGCAAAATGACCGGCTAGGAGACAGAAGAGGACCTGAGAGGTTAAAATGGCTCAGAAATCAAACATCAATCAACACTGGCACACTGCTGGGAGAAGAAAATTAATACCCCAAACATTACAGTGCTAAGAGCTAACAAAGCCTCCTCCAAAGTATTTTGCTCATTTTAGGACTCTACATTTCAAAAAAATCCACTGACTGTACACCATTCACAGAGGTGAGAAGACAAGGATGAGCAATGTCTGGACAGAAGACCTTTGACCAAACACTGAAAGAATGAGGAGTGCTTCATCCGAGAATGAGGAAGACGGGGAAGTCAGCTAATATGGATATAAAATGTAAATGAAGTGTTGCTTCAAAGAAGTAAAATGTCCTCCGTGTTCAGGTGTGTAAGAAACCACCAGTGAATTAAACATTCTGCTGAGGGATATTGTTTCATTTCCATAATGGAAATCTCTTTGGAAAGGTTAGATAAACATTGGTACCAGTGTTTGAGGTACAGCTGGAGATGGGGGTTAAACAGATAATCTTGAGGTCCCTGTTTTACATGATTTTCACGATACACCCTATTTTTGAGAACACTGCATATGATTCACTCACTAGGCATATGTGTCATTTACAAATGATTTTTTTCAATATGTTTTCTCTTTAGAAAGCACGACAATATTCTAGACTCATTTTTTTTATATTCCCCCCACAGTTTCTATCTACAGAAGCATCTACTTTAGAACTTTGCACATCAGACATGCACATTTGAACAGTATGCAGTATTCATGACACTACCCTGGCTGAGTAAGGCATGGAGCCAATGATACTCTGAGAGCGTAGGCAAGTGAGAAACAGGAGAAAGCAGAGTCATCAGTGCTTGTGGAGGGAGGGGAACAGGGGAACGTAGACTGGGAAGAGAAAAATGAAAAGAAAGGACCCAGGGCTAGCCAGCACAGGCCAGAGAGTAAAGAATTTCAAAGTTAGGACAGCACTCCAAATTTGAAAGTGATCTATCTTGTTAAAACACTCCACTGAGCATGCTCTTGTGCCTTTCCATGGTTTTTCCTCATCTTATCCCCTCCCTTCCCCCCGGATAAATGGAGTACAGAACAATGTTTATACTTGTTCTGCTTACTGAACAGGACCTTAAAATTGTGTGAGGGGGAGGCACTACTGATGCTGAGCTGTCAAAGAAGCTGAAAAACAGAAATAATTGAATGTGAGCTTCATTGCAAACTGCAGTCAGAGTGGCTTTTGAGGTTTGTACTTTTTGTAATGGGCTGCAAACAGCAGCTTAGATGGAAACCAACACCTTGTTTAGAACTTGCCCGATGGCAGATATGCCACATGCTTTCTACTTTCCTATGCAAATGGTGGCAGAAGACCGTGAAAGAGTTAAAATATCCACTCCCTTCTTAGGCACTTGGCAACTCTGTCTGCCTCCAATATACTGCTGCTTATTTAATTACCACTTCAAACAAAACTGCATTATATCCACAGCCAATGCTTTGCTTTGCTTTGGCAGAAAAACATTATAAAGAAGATTTAAGGTGTATCACTTTAACAGCTGTAGGAAGAGAATACAATATCCTTAGCAGAAAGGCATAGAAGAAACAAGGAAGGTGTGACAGGTTACTTAGAAAGGGAGGTGGAGAGTTGGAGAAATTATCAGTTAAGGACTGCAAAAGAAGGAATGGCACATAGAAATAAGAGGATGTGGATCTTGTCCCTTCAGCTTTCACACTGAACATTGAAGGGGTATGATCTAAAACATCCTTCAAATTGATGCTAACGTTGTATTCACACAGCCACAGCACTTGAATTCCTGCAGCTACCAAACTGACAACAGAGAACATAAGGCACTTGCTGTCTTTTGCTATTTTACTTATGAAGCAGCAGCTACTACCTTATCTGCCTATCATTGCCTATTGCTCTGCTGTTGCAAGGTCCCACCAATGCCACCATTATTTCAAAGGAACAGATACGGCCTTAGGCAGTTTCCATCATTTGTACCACTGTATTAGTAAAATCAGTGGAGATTTATTTGATTCAGCTAATGCATCAGCAAGCATAAGAGCCTTCTCTGAATCACACCACCTGCCACAGAATCACCCAAGATGAGCAGATATAGAGAACCTTTTTTTTCCAGAGTAATTTTCTTATCCTGAAAAGTGGCAAGTATTTGCCTTGATGTAGTATACATAGGCTGAGTTGGGATGGTATTTTTCTGCCTGCTCAAATTTGCTTCTCTGCAACAGATGGAACATAGCAGTTGTAGCTGTAGGCCAAACTCTGAGAATTATTCTAGAGTAGGCAATAATAATGATCATAAATGGTAAAAATGAAGCAAAAGTTCAAATTTAACTCATCAATACATTATTCTCGTTCTTACCACAGAAAACCTGGCAATAACTGCTTCCTGCTTGTGATGCTTTCTGAATGCAGCCCAAGACTCAGTGTGGGATTTCCATCTAAGAGACTTTAGAGCATAGATGGGCAGGAATTCCCATGTTTCTATTCCATAAACAATACAGACCTTTGGAACATAGCAAGGGAACATTTGTTCCCTAAAGGAATGCAAATTTAAATTATCTGTGTTTCCTACCAAACAGGAATTTCAGGATTTCCTTTCAAGTAAGTCCATGCTGCTAGACTATAGCTGAGGAGTGTGGGAATTGAAGCATGGAGGATCTGCAGCTTAGCAGCTCCAGGAATTAAGGCTCATGAGGTGTCAGAAGTCAGAAACACAGAAGTTTCATCTGCCAACCATCTGGTGCACAAAGAAAGAACCTGGGTTTTGGGGAAAATCACAATTCATCACACTGTTCTTAAAAGTCTAGGCAGATATGGAAACAATTCAGACAACTGGAATTTATTTGTTTGTTTTTAAAATAAAACTTCAGACCTACAAGTTCATTCTGAATGAAATCTGTGATCTTATGTCACTTAGGTAATTTAGAAAACTACCTCCTATAATATATATTACCTTCCCTCCTATAACTAGTATGAGAAAACATCTGCAGAGGAAGATTAACATAGAAGGGTAAGTTCATCTCTCTGTCACATAGTTCAGTTACACTTACCAGATTTCTTTTTGTGATAATAAACTGTAGTACCAAAGGGAATTGGAACCCATTAACAGCTCTTTAGTCCTGAGAGAAGCAAGAGAAGTCTGACTTCACAACATGAAGCTTTTCTGGATGTTTGTGTACTTGTCCAGAATGCAACAGTACAGCACATTTTTGGGATGCTTAGTGCTAACACTTCCTTGCAGTTACAGTCTTTTTGAATTCTATACAAAGGCTACAGGGTCTACAGGCAATTTGTATCCATTGTGTTGATAGCTTGTAATGATCCATAAATGAAACATGGGACACAGCCAAGAAACATGAAATGGCCAGTCACCTCTGAGTGGGAACAAAAGCATGAGCATTTGGGTGCTGCCTTAAGAGAATTAGAAATCTTTCAAAAAAGATTTAAAGAAAAAAAAATATGTAGCTTTTTTATTCTTTTCCTCCTCAGGTGCAATACCCCAATGGATGAGAACCTACACATCCCTGTCAACACTTAGCTGCAAAGCCTTGCAAATATTTAAACTGAGTTGGAAATCCCTGGAAGGCAAAACACTTTTTCAAGGTTTCAAAAATTTTATTAAGTTACAGCGTTCTACACTATACAATCTTCTTACCTACCATAGAAAATGGTAGGTAAGGTACCAGATTAAATCAGTTGCACAGCCACAAGGCATAGTGCAATGAAGAATCCATTACCCAAATAATTTTATACCTAAGCAAACGGAAAATGTAAAGACATTTACATTAGCATCTGATGCGAATGTAAACTCTATGTTACTGATGGGGAAACGATAGTACAGCTGTCCATTCTGTGCGTGACTGGGCCATCTATTTATCAAATTGTCTCTTTTATTTAAAAACATATGAAATATATACATGAGCTCTGCATTACACAGTAGCAACAAAGTAAAGGAACATTCTTCTAGTATGTCTTATCTGACATCAATGCAAAATTTGGGGCTGAGAAGTTATTACAAATAATCTTTTTTCACTTTCTACCCAAAGCCTGTACATTTCTCCTATAAATGTTTATTATTCTAGAGTTGATCACACAATTCAAACCACTTGATAATCATATTTAAGATTTTATTGTGTTATTTGGGGTTTTTTCCCCTATGTTTAAAAGCTCTGGAAAAGCCACCAAAAGCTCATGTGGACGTTTTCTTAGATGTGGATATTCTCTGGCTCAAGGATGTTTATACAAGGAACAGGAACATGAACCAAAATAGGCCTAATTTTACTTACTATATTAATGTGCAGTTGAACTGAGTAAAACTGCCTCTTAAAACAGGCCCATCATCCATAAAATCCCCATGCAGCAAAGTGAAAACTAAAATGGAAGGTGGAGTGAAACCAAAGAACATCCTTGGGTCCACAGTGGGACTACTTAGTGACAGCTTCCCCTATTGTCAGCTTATTACCAGACACCTTCACAGATGTACTACCAGTGACTCAACTGTACATGTTTTCCTTTCCACATCTCTGCCTGAGCATCAACTCCTCACATAATACCAGGGAACATCGAGGTACTAGTGCTACAATACAAATGAATGCAAAGGAGTGCACATCCCCACCACTTGGATCTCTTAAGATCAGCACAGCTTTTTTTCTTAAAAAGAGAAAAAGTTTTTCCAAGCAAAGAAGAGGAAAAAGAAAAAAGAAAAAGAAAGCATTCGCCATCAAAGTCATTAAATTACTGATACAAAGACTACATTCTGCTGACCACAATTTGTGAATGAACACATGGCTGACATCATTTATCATCGTACTCACTACGGTAATCAAAAATTATAACGTGTTCTGGCATGTCAGGTCACATTCAAGATATCTGACAGGTGCTCAAGAACTGTTAAAAGGCAAGAAAATGACAGCCCTATCAAAATGAAAACAGCATTTTAAGAATATTATTTCAGTGCTTCTCAATTTCCATTACAAACTCAGGTGGTGAAAAGTGAGATACCAAAGTCATTTCCCTTTCTCATATATAATGACAAGTTGTTTTTTTTTAATGGAAACCACTGTATTATTAACTTTGCTTCCATTCTTATTCCAACATTTATTTTTGTAAACAGCCACTGAAATGAAAACTAATGCATACATTGAGAAGACTAAAGGTTAAACAATAATAATAAAAAAACCAGCCTAGGATTTCTCACCCACATAGCACACAACTGAGCTCTCCCACCTCACCACAGTTAAAAGTTCCTTTCAGAAAATAAAGCTAAACCTTTTTGCAGCTCAATATTAAAGATCCCTCACAGAAATAATGGTCTGCTGTGGTCTTGTAGCAAGTCTATCCAGTTAGAAGTGATATAATTTGACTGGAGAACAGCGTATGTAACGCCTACATTGAGAATAAGAAAGTAATATAATTGAATACAGCCCTGGAAGCCTGACCTCAGGAGTAAAGGAAAATTTAGAAGAAATTTTGAAAGAAAGGTTACTAGTGACATAGACATAGAGGCAAAGTGGGCTAAAATTCAAAGAGTTCACCAGGCTCACATGATAAGATAATCCATGTTTTATACAAAGACAATTCAGTCAGTATTATACAAGTGGACTTCAGCAGAACATTTCTAGTGGAAACCATTTTTCAATTTTGAAAGTAGGTAGGCAGCTTGGTGAAGGAAAAATAGCAGCAAGAAGTATTAGAGGGAAGAATGTCAGACAGCAGGGACCTTGGCTACTGGAGTTCTTCAAGGATAAGTACAGTTTAGCGCTTTCTTTAATAATCTTGGCATAAACAAGTGGGCTAATGAGAGTCAGTGATGTGGGGTGTCATTGTCAGCATAGGGGAGGCATACAATAAGTACCCAAAAAGGAACTGATTTATTTGATAATAAGAATAATAGAAATGTGAAATGAGTCCCAGATGAACAAAAAATATTGTGATTCTGCACTTGGGAGCTAACTGCAAAAAACTACTGCAATAAGCTGAGAGCTCATCAATAAGAAATTACTAAGGTAGAGGATGTAAGGTCTGTAAGAGTCAGTTATGAAAGAGACAAATGTAATGTTGGGAAGCATCAATCAAGGCATTTTCAGCAGATAGAAAAGTATTAATGCCACTATACAAGGGCTTTCTTTCAAAAACTGAAGGTGATAATGTCTTCAACATTCAAGACAGAGATTCACAAACTGGAACAGGGCAGAGAAGTGCTGCCAGAACTAATCCAAAAGCACATATCTTACAACAGAAGGACAGAGAAGCTGAGATGTTTAGTTTCACAGGTGACTGGGATGTTATTTGTAATCTGAACAGAGTCAGGAAAAAAAGCACACAAATATCTGACACAAGAATAAAAGAAGTGTAAACTGCCTATTAGGCTGAAAATTAGCATCATTTTCTTAGGTACTATGACAATTTGGTTTCAGAAAAGCCAATCTGAAGCATCTGAAGATAAGGAACCCAACCCACATGATGCAGTACCCTCTGTCATTCCATACCACCAAGGAGGTCTAAGATTAAAATGCACTTCATGCACTAGTGATGCCTGCCAGTGCTGCAGTGACAGGGAGCAAAAGGAGAAAGTATTCAAGGTGTCTTATCCATTAGAAAACAGAGTCACTGCATTAATGGTGGTGCTGGATATAATATACCCTGCAACAGCAGGCGACTCAAGCTGACACTTTCAATTGAATGTGCATGAATGTGCTGGCCTACATTTGTTTATAAATAAAGTAAATAATAGCGATAAACATGGAATACCAGAGAAGCAAGCAAAGCCTGCAATTTTATTTACTTTATCACATTTCAGAAATCAAAAGCAGTGAGAGGCAATTTAGAAGAGATTAGCGAGTGCTAATGCTTTCACCGCATTAGAGGACAGTCTCACAGGAACTCTGGTGTCTTAGGAAATGACACTGACAAAGATGGAGTAGTGAATCAAAAGATATGCAAACCTTCTCTAGAACCATTCTGGGATGATGAAAGGAAAGGCTTTTGTGCATGGTTTATTCCAACAGAACCCAAGGCATTAATGAGAACAAATGTAACAGACCTTCCCCTGTCAGTATAGGTGACTAAGCATGGCACATACCGTGCTCTTTAGCTGTGATGCCTGGTTTAAAAACATCATAGCTAACAAATTAATAAACTATCATGGTCTTAAGATACATCTGGCTATTAACGTTAAATACTTTTAAGAGTTAAACTTTGTTAAGGAAAATAGCTTCACACTATCCACACTTTGATACTAAATATAGCACTAACATTGTTGACTCCCCTCTTATCATTGTTAACAAGTACTTAGGAATCATACAGCACCTCTTACTATCAACTGCCATCAAATCTCGGTTGCCTCTAATAGCATGCAAGCAACTGTGCTGGGGATGGGTGGGTTTCCTTTATTCCTCCTGAAGGGGAGTTTCTGGCAGCCAGTAACTACACACACAGATACAGATTTGCCACAAAGGATTAAAGAGAAGTGAAGGAAAATTGAAGGAAAAGAAACAAAGGGAGTCATTTTCCTGAAAGGACATTTAACTTTGACAGCAAATTCCAATGTGTGTTTAGTTCAGTTTGCCTGGGCCTGACATCACGATCGCACCTATGCAGAGCAGCTCATTCCGCAAACCCCCTCCAGGCCTGACCGCTCAGTGGTATTACAGCTTTGACAGTTGAAGGAGACTGTCTCCAGAAAGTACTATTAAATTCTGAGGTGAAATACCAGAGATTGACATTCATGGTTATTTTGCACAATAAGATCATTCAATAGCACTCAGGGAGAAGCCAAACAAAAATGAGGCTTGGCCTCCTGTGTTCACATATAGGGAAGATTACAAAGAACCACCATTTTGCACATCAGACACAAACCACACCTCACTGTGTGAATATATTTCTGGGATTACAGGGAGGTGTGAGATTCCCTGGATGCATGCAGGGACAGGAGAAGAGTGGACTGAAGGGACAATTAGCCTTCTTCCCATTGAACAGCTTCCACGGCTCATGTAAATCAATTTAACATGGCTGTTACGCTGCAGAAAAAAAATCCCAAACAAAATCCAGCACTGCTGAAATTTGATGCCTGCACAATACACGCTCTCCTGGGTAATCCACAGTGCCCAGACATTGCCACCACGAGTCTCATCCTTGCAAAGGGAGGTTAATATGCATCAGCGAGAGAAAGAATCCATTTTTCTTTCTCACAGCTCTGGCTGGGACATGATGCAAAACAGCAGCTCTCTTACCTTACCTAGCAGGAAAGTTCCTCATAGTGCTTTGAAAAACCACTCTGTGCGCATATGTTAACTCATTCGGCATCACTGCATTGGCCTCCCCAGAAAGCCCAGCCTGAATTTGGCAATTATGCTACCCCACCATTTCACTCTGAGGCTAGCAGAGCCATGTGGGATACAAGCTAAGACATGTTGGGTATTGCTCAGGCAGCTTTCTGAAATGTATCAGGAGCTGCTGTGGCTCTGGGATTCCTGCAGCACTGCTGAACAGGTGGGCCAAGAGGGCACTGCTTCGGACAGCTGAAAGATGCCCTCACAGCTGACTTGCAGCATCTCACTCCTATGGCAGAGCTGAACCCTGAGGTCAATGGGAACCAGGAGACTTCCTAACTCCAGAGGAAAGAATTTGCCTCCGTGATGAGGAGGGGCTGTTGGATCAAAACAACCCTCATCAGATGCAGAGGTCAACAGGGGCAAAAAGATCTCATGGGACAGGAAAGGAAGATTTTGCTTGTCTTCATTTGCCTGAAGTAGGCAAGAATTTACCAAGGGGAGCTCAGAATTTTAAAGTTTTTGTCCCTTGAACACAGCCCTGGCAGCTCCCACAATCCAGGGTGCTCCAGGGTACAGCAGCTTCTCCCAGCTTCTTCACAGCCAAACATAGCACTACTAGTTGGTAGGCAGGGGCATGCATGTCTTATTCCAGCTGTATAAGTGCCACTTACAGGACTTTCCCCAACCCATGATGTAGCCTGGGAGTTCAACAACCTCCCATACCCTTTTCATCTGAGCACTCATTCTTTAGTATCACAAAGTTCAGACAAGCATGGGAGACAAAGCTGAATTGTGAGACTTGATGTGGAGGTTAATGCAAATCCAGAACCTTCTGCAATCATTCAATACAGAAACATGGTTTCCTCTTAAAACTATGGCCCAGGGATCTCTGAATTTTGAAATTTGTAAATGAATATTAAAAAAGGTAATTAAAATGAGGAGGAATGAGAGACACTTAAGACCAAGGTAAAGTGTATCACAAAGCAAATGAAAGAGCTTTATGGAAATGTTGGATTTACTTAGTGAACAATTTGCACACTGAAAGCTTAAAAGTGTTTTTTTTCTTGTGTGTAAATAATGTTAGTCTAAAATGTGAATAATCACAGAGCTGATTTCCTTTTATTTCTTGACCTTAAACTGTTATATCTCACTGACTGCAACTACTTTGGAATCACACCTATACACTATTAGAAAATGCTTTGTGGACCTCTATAGAAGACCCAAGAAGCGTAAGGAAATCTGGGATTTGAGATTGTTCCAGTTGAATTTTCCAGTTCATCTGCTGTTATATAGAACTTCATTTATCTTCTGCAAAAAATACCTCTTTCCCATTGTCAGACAGCATGGCTGCAAGCAAACACTGTCCCTCTGCAGTTGTTGAATGCAGAGACTGCTGCATCCAGATTTTCAGTTGCACAGCCAGATGGCTCCGAGTGGGCTGCCCTGTTGCTGAACCATTATGATCTGGGAGAAAGGAGAAGAATTAGGGGAGAAAATCTAAAGGTTGCTTCAGGAGAATTTCACCTGAAATAGCCTCTCTGGCTACAGTCCTGTTTCTCAGCTGAGAAAAGGAAAATGGAATGAGGGGACATAACCACACAAGCCCCTGAGGACCACCCCTGCCTGTGGAAGTCCAGGACAACAGGAGCCTTTTCCAACACTTAGGCAGCAGTATATCACCCCCCACAAGATCCTTCCCTCACAGGACAAAGTAAGACTTCCTCACTAATATACAGCATCTCACAACTTCAAGTGAGCATCCAACTACTGCAGTGCCGGTAGAACTGGACTGTGCTATAAAAGAGGAGGCAATGTGCCAGGTCATACTGGCTCATACTGCCCGACAACTCAAGGACAATTTCTACTGAATTTGATCAGCTGAGGTTCACAGATGGGCCACATGAAATGTTGCCCCTTACCAACCAACAAAAGGGCTATTTCTTCCTGCTGATTTAAAGTCTAGATGATCTCTCCGGAAGACTCATCAGCAGTAATATCAAAGGAGCCTAAAACAAAGTGAGGTCTCCCTTCTTCAGTGAGAAAGGGAATTTTTTCTCCCAAAATTGCTATGCCGTTCCACTGCCATTCAGGAAACCCAGATTCCCTATTTTTGATTGGTCATTTGGCAAGGAGACATGAGTTATCTCCCAAGGAGCAGCAAATGATGGTGGAACATGCATTTGGAAGGCTGAAAGGCAGCACCTAATGACAAGTCTGTAAGCTGCTGAGCAAAATCTGCTTCCTGTGATAACTGCTTGCTGCTTTTTGAACATTATCTGTGAAGTCAGAAACTGATCTTCACCCACAGAAGCAAAGACAAGAACAGTAATTGCATAAGTACTGTTGCAGATTCTCCTTATGTTGGACACGGGGAAGGACTTGCTAAAAGGCAATGCACAAACCAGTAAGCATGAAGTGCTGTTATTCGTCAAACTAGGCCGTATACAAGAAGAGCTGGAAGGGCAGCAGCATCAATGTAACAGTGCCAAAAGCCTGCACTGTCTTGCATCATGAATGTCAGCCTAAAATACAGTTAGTTTTTGTCTGCAATAAACAACTATTAGTAGACTATCAGATGTCAGAAAGCTCCTCTCAAATGAAAGGGCTTTATTAGATGGGTGTGTAACAAATTAAATGTACCAAGTCTTAATACAAAGGCCTTGGTCTCTGTTTCTGTGACAGCTGAACTCAGGGAACTTTCATAAATCTGAATCCAAATTTCACGTATGCTCTGCAATAAAACAATACTCATTTCTCTAACAACCTTGCACTCACATGTCTTCAGCTGTGCATATGTAACATCAGTTTTGCAGAATGTAGAAAGTGAAAGAACAGGATGATCAGCTCTGATGCTGGCTTCCCCTTCAGAGGCTGCCAAGGTCAAGATTTGCAGACTAATAGTCTAAACACAATGTGGATCATTTCAGGCCATTGCAGTGCCACACTCTTCCCATGACCAAGGCTCCCAAGTTCAGAATAGGCAACAGCTGCTATCAAACTTGGCAGGGGATTGAATAGGGAACTTTCAGTTCACTTACAGTTTCACTGTAAGTGTCTGCTCTGCCCCACAGAAAAGTATCATTTTCAATTCAATGAGAAGCATTGAACCAAGCTGTTATTGATGAAAAATACAATGGTGTATGACATCATGTAAAACCGTGACACAAGTCCTTGGATTGCACTACTGCATCTGCTTGAAACAGCAAACGTAAAGGTGATGGATCCAGCAATAAGGGATGGGACTGTAGGTCTACGAAGGCCAGGTGAAGGGCAAGTTATGGACAATAAGGAGCAATCCAATTTGGTTACACTAGCTAAGGTAAAATTTACGATGGCTATCAATCCTCATGCTTTAAGGCATAAACTGAGCACCATCTGGGACCAGAAAGAAATTTCCCTCTGTGGTACACTATAACACAATTGGCTGCGTGTATTTCTTCCTCTGAATCATCACATATTGGTTACTGTCAGAGACAGGATGCAAGACTGTACGGATCACTGGTCTGTTCCAGAGCAGCAATTTCTATGTTGTTCATTTTCTTCACAGTTCTTATAGATTACAATAATGTTATTAATACTGCAGCAGTCAATTTTCCCAATGTACAGTAATAGTTTCCCTAATTCTGAAACAAACACTGATAGCAACTTAAGTGATCCCAACAACTAATCAAAAGTACTAGTCTACATTTTTATGGTGTCTGAGTGATTTACTAGTTCTGTTTTGGGAAACAAATCTCACGATCCAATTACTTGTATTTTTAAATTACACATCAAGCATATTATCTAGCATTCAATTTAACAATAGTGATAGTATGAAGAAAAAGCACCAGTGAGGTTTAAAAATGTAATTTAGAATCCAGCTTTGAATTTATTTTAAAGAAAAGATGTAAGTACTGTCTTCCTGACTGAGATTTATTAACACTCCCCCTTTCCATTATCTGAACATCTCACTTGCCCTAAAGCACATCTGTAAAGACAGTGAGAGACTGCACGCGTTTTCTATATCCATAAATTACAGATGTTGCTCTGAGCTACTCATCTATCAAGACAATTTTCCATAAGAGTAAGACCAACCTGAAAAGTATCCATCTAAAGGAGAATATGTAAAATAATTAGTAAAAGCACACAGTCTGCAGATCTAATTTGTTTTACTGGGAACATTCTCTACCCAAAGCTTTATAACAGGCCGTGACAGAACACAGGGAAGCAAATCAAAGCCCAAACACTTCTGGGTATCAAAACAAAGACCTTGGTACATCAGCAAAACGTTGTATACGTGCACTCTTATAGTATACTCAGTAAAAAGGATATGGATAATTTCATGACACTTTATGTATCAAATAAGTTATGCTAGTTCACATTTTTCAACCTAATAGCATTGTCATCTATTTTACAGGTTAGCACATCCGTTATCTTGCTTATATATACCATAAGTCTAATCAGTTCCACGAACACGCTATGTGCATCTATAAAAGAATATAAGATCTATATCTATCATAGTATGTCACTATCCTAAAGTTGAAGTGTATAGAACAAAAGGCAAATTGAGAAGACAATGTAAGCAGCAGTTTCACAAAGATTCTGCCATCTCAGAGCCCAGTTGTTGTATCTTAACCTTTCCACTTTCACAGGCAATTGAAAAATGAACAAATGCTGAGAAAGCAGATAACAAGATTAAGAACACAAAGCCTTTTCTAGGTTGCATAAATACAGAACATGACTTAACAGAAAGAGGGAAAACAGTACTTGTGGGAGATAAAAGAAACATACACACTTGAACACTTAATGCCAATCATGTGCTTAACCTAAACATAAGACAAACACTGTATTACTACCTTCAGAGCTCAGTGAAAGAAAAAAAGACAGAACTTTCATGTATAGAAAAAAATGGCCCGTCCTCACTGCAATTTCCATTTCAGAAAGAATAAAATACCTCAGGTTTCCCCTGGGTTCTGCCTTGTACTATGTCTGCAAAAGCCATCATTCCCCTTTGTTTTGTAAAGATGAAACTACAGGTTTCTAAATGTATAAGACAAGTTGTTGATTTTCTTTTCCTCCTCACCAAAATAGAAATCTTTGGTGTAAAGAAGAGTACTTCAATTCTGTTCTGGCTTATGCAAATAGAACAGCAATTGATATGGGAGCAGCTGCTGCACATGATACCACAATACTCTAGGCTTGATTTCACCATAGCCAAATGAAAAAAATATCTTGTGAAACAAGGGAAGGAAAATCAGACACACCAGGGTAGAAAAGATTAACGGACACTTTTCATAAAATCACTGCCAGCTAGAAAACAAGTGTTTTATATCAACGGTTCCATCTTGCAGCCCCAAGGAATTAACCAAAATTTCTCAACCATCAACACTGGTTGCAAGACTTTCAAAATTTGGTGCCTGTCAGACTTATATCTGCACATAGGTACTTATGTAAGTGTCCCGATTTCCTTAGACGCTGAGCATATAGTAGTCATCTGTAGATTAAATGAAGAACTACTGGGCACTCAGCAGAAAAAAAAAACCCAAATCTGTACTTATGTGGAAGGCTAACTTTCAAAACTTATCTTGGTTTGCATCATTAAAGGACTGAGCAAGACTTCCTTTGAAATACATTTGTGCAACTTTTTATAGGCTGTAAGAAAACCTGCTGAAAAGAGACAGGTACTGTCTCTGTTTCAAGCATTAGCATTTTTTCTCTACCACAGTATTCCTAGCTCTTGTGCACATGGGAAATGAGAGCTAGAATCATACCTAATTTTCTGAAAATCAGTGCCAATAGGATCCAGGACACACTCCCCAGATAAGCACTTTCTAGGTTTAATGGTGCAACTGACTCACTTTAAACATTCTGTTTAAAACTCTGTTTCTCACAAAGATGAACAACTGCTCTGTACACTTCCAATACCATCACCCTAGAAGGGGCAAAGACTTTGACTACTACACTTTTTCTGCATAACAACACAACCTTTTGCTTGATGGTGCCAACAGGAAAAAAAAAAAAATCACAACTTCCTTTTCTTTTTTTGTTTTATTTGGGTAGCAAGTAGGTTTCACACAAAGGTTAGTAATGAAGACATACCCCCCCCCCCCCCCCCCCTTAACAAGATTAAAGTAAAAACCTGGAAAGGCAGCAGATTATCTAGTGTAAACACAAAAAGATTGAGGGCAGTTTAAGTGAGGCAGTATCTTTGATCCACTGTCTCTCATCACCAGTGAAATCCAAGAAAACACACAGAAATAGGTTGTGTGCATCCTCAGGAAATGGAAATACAATTAATTAAGAAAGAGAACTTTCTCTTTTTATCCTTCCAATAATTTTCCCTCTTTCTCACTGACATGTACACAGAGTGACAGAGAATGAAGGGTTTAGGTCACTTTTGCTAAAGGCGTTATTTTCCACAACCTTTCCCTCCCACAGTGCTGTGGAGAGTTTGCAGCTCTTGTCTGTCCTCGCTACAGAGTATCCTTCTCATACACACGGTAATATGCACAAATAAGGAATGTGGTCGACCTGGCAACAGGATGTTCATTTTATAATTTATTCACTTTTAATAATATTAGTCTCACCTAAGTAGAGAACAGTTCTAGTGTTATACAATTTTGCATATGTCTAGTTATACCAAGTTCAAACAGCAATCCTCAAACCATTTTGTGAGATACACTTCCCTATCAAGAATGTGTTTCCTCCAAAGAGGAAAATAGAAAGTTTTTATTACAACGATCTGTTATAATTCAGTATTACCTTAGGATGTTTATTCCTCCATTTGTTTACTAGAATCAGAAGGATTGAAAAATCATACCCTGCAAAGAAGCTTCTGGGCAGTCTACAGTCTTGTGAGAAGAAAGGAAAAAAAAAGGTCAATTAGACTAGAGAAAGCAAGAGGCTTGTCCAGGACAGATAGACATTTGAGATATCTCTCATCAACACAAAGGCCCAAAGAGACTCACAGGATAGTGATTTACATAAAAGGAGCCCTTATCTCTCCCAGGCTCAAAAAATTATAAGGAACATTGGTATCTTGAAAGTCTTGATTTGAGATGTCTATCTTAAGGCAAATTTACAAGCCCTTGATTTTTCAGAGAGGATGAACTGTATCATCTGAAATGTAAGCCTGCATTTAACAAAGCTCCTGAAAAACACAACTGATCAGGAAGGTGAGCTCATGTTCTCATTCTGCTATGATGATTATTTTGCTCATATTGTATATCTATTCTCCTAACCTTTTTGTACAGCTTTAATGATCAAATTTGAATTTGTCCTGTGATTCGGTAGTCTGTGAGAAAGAGAACATCAAGACACAGTTGTACTATAAGCAGCCAGCACCACATCTTAAGCTTGATTTCTTCGACTAAATGGAACTACAGATAAGCTCCGATCACTATCACAAGTACCACCCTGCTCACAAGACATTTAAGCCTTTCCAGCATATCTCTGCAAGATTTTGGAGACAAATACTGCAATACACAATGTAACTCCCCTCCTCTCTATAAACATGACTGCAATCACCAGGACTGTTTATGCAAGCTGTGTTTGTGGGTGCATAATGGTTGCCTACATAGTAGCACAGCACCAGCGTCTAACTTGGTACAAAATAAGTAAGAGGATTCAGTCCTTTCTGGCACAAAGTACTTAACCAGAATAACCATTTTATTCTGTTTGATTGTCTGTCAAGCATATTTTCAATATATGTAGCAAAGAAGTGTAAAATCCAACAACACTGAGATTTAGCATCACCAGGTTCTTGCAAAAGTAGTGTATTACAAGATAGCTAATGTGAAGGAAGTATTTGCCAGTAAAAGCTGGAACACAGCCAGAAAGCCACAGTGTACAAGTATTTTAATGCCTATGAAATGTTGGGTACTCTGTGGTGACATTAGTTAACAGACTAATTTTTCCTCTCTAGGGGACTACACTCAAAAACCTGCAGGTGTGAGACCACAGCATATGAGTATGCTTGTCCACACCTGAAGCCATTTGCCCATCACACAGTTTGAGCAGCACTGCACTGTTTAGGAGCATTGAGGAAGTGCGTGCCTGTAAGTCAGGATTTTAAGTAATATCAGCAGCATACTGTGATGAACGTGTACCACATCAGTTCACACTCCTGCCTGCCTCTAGACTGCAGCGTCTGTTCTTCTCACAGATAATGATTGAATTTGATGGCTATATTCTCCAGAGCCTCCTCCTCCCTCCAGCACTGCTTCACACCTGAACAAACTCAAGTGCAAAATGCTTCCACTCTGATTTGGTAGCACTTAGACTACCTCTTTACAGGGTATAAACAATATGCAAGACAGCAAAAGCTCAAGCTTTGTATGTAGTGACTCAGTAGGTCCACAGCAACTATAGAAAATCTTCAATTTCTGCATTAGCAGCATTAGTTTTGCCATAGTATCTACCTGACTACCCCCTGGCTCTTTTGCTAGGTAGAGCTTTCCAAATAAGGCAGAATGCTGGTAATAAGTAAGTCTACATAATTAAAAAAAGAAACCAACTCAAATCTTGGAATAGCTACTGTACACACTTGGTGAATCACTGCCAACATTTATCAACAGAAATCACCTTACAAGATCTCATACAAAAAGTTCACAGTACACAGAAATTGTTAATTGATAAGGAAAATCTAAACTGGCAATTACAGGCTCAGTCCTAAAGTATCTTGATACAGAACTACAGTCAAATTCTTTTCCCCTAGCATGAAAACACATCTTTTAGGTTCTTATCAGCCCAGAAGCAAACTGACACAGAAAAAAAAAACCTGCAGATACCTGACTATCCTTTTCTGGGCAAAAGAAAGTTCTCTGTACATTATTGACCTAGGACATATTAGCACACAACCTGGAAATATTACTGGGTCTTATTAATATCACACATTGCTAAAATGACAAAGAGATGTTTGACCAACAAGCATATCCAGTGCTTTCCTAAGGTACCGCTGGTGATGAGACTGTCTCCTCAGCACTTTTGTGATCGTTTTATCGGCAGCCAATGTTAGCACCCAGGTACAAAAATAACTTGTTATTCAGCTGATTCAGATGAAGAGGCAGGGTTTGCAGAAAAGCCTGGAGGGCTTCCTAGCAGCCAAAACAATTGCCTGGCTACATTACTTGCCAGTGGGAGTGTCTAGGGCAGGGGGAAGAAAGAGTAAATCTGAAACAGCACTTCTGGTATCCCCAACATTGACAGGTACATTCTGCCCTTTGAACACTCCATACATGCACCCACACACTGTGGAAACAGTGCTGTCACTCTGCACAGCTTCACTTATCCTATCAAGCACTCTATCAGTCAGGTACTTACAGTCTTCAGGGTTCCTTAAGGCTAGATGAGACTGTCTGTACTGGGCCAAAACTTCTGCTGCCTCTCAGTGACAAGATGTGAAACCTAGAAACGCACAATCCTCACGAGACCATCACAAGAAATGCCTAACAGGTGCACTCATTGTATGTCTGAAATAGTTCTGACTAATCAGACATGTTTACTGTTACCTACAAGGAAGTCTTCTCTTGGCCACTAAGACATGGGCAGATTGTTGCTACCACCCTAGAGATTGTGAAACTTCCTTTTGCAGCAACAGCCCCTTCCTTATCACTCTCCTCATGCCTTCCCCGTCACCACCTGACACTCCTTGTTAGGCTGAACAAGCACAGGAGGGAGGATGGCACCCCCTCAGCTGCATTTCTTGATGAGACAGCTTGCTTTCTGCTCCAGGGAAAGTAAAGTATTCAACAGGGTAGCAAAAGCTTCCCATGGGCTGTCAGTTAAACCATGCTGGCCTGGTCATCTTGTTAGAGAAGGAGATGACACAGCTATTTCCTCAATACCTGCTTTTATCTGGGTGTGGGGAAGGAAATTGATGTCAGAAACACAGATCCTTTCTGAGTGAGGGAATGTAATTCCCACATGCTTCTACTTGATTCATTTTCTTCCATAAGCCCTCAGGGAAATCAAAGGACAAAGATTTTTGTATGGTCCACTTGGGTATTATGATACTCTCGCAAACCACTGCTGCAGTTTCTGACAACAGAAACCTCTTACTTTTTCCTGTGACCACCCCGGTTGATTCTCTGCTGCACCCTGAAATCCCTGCTCCTGGCCCACAGTGCCTCCTGTGGAATGCAGACCATGCACAAAGATGGTTGCTCAGGACAGGGAGAAGCCCCTCCAAAATATTAGTATTTAGCAATGGACTGTTTGGAGTTACTTAACCATCATAGCAGAAGATATTTTCATTTAGTCAACCACTAGCTGACTGCAGCTAACTACATAATCCTTTCATATTATCTATTCTTAAAAAATATTTTCTTTAAACATGGTAGCCATCACTATTTGTAAATTTACTGTTTTAGCATGGCAGTTCTTTCATGGTTTTGCTACTTAGAGATTTTTACAGAATTTCTTGTGGGCTATAGTGGGGGAGAGTGCTGGCCATGCACCTGTTCCCCACATGTTCACAAGTGGTCTCTGTCCCTCCTATAATCTCCACATTCAAGATACAGGATTGAATAGCATTTGGGGTAAAAGTCTCTTTAGCACTTAGCCCTAAAGACAGTCTTTGTAATAGCCATAAAATCTGCAGAGGGAATAGATGAACTAAAAGGTTTAATAACTGGCTTGCATCTTATTGAGTTCTACAGGGACCAGGTGGTTTTACATCCTATATCTACACTTCTGCTGAAGGTGGTTTAGAATTTCCATTTCAATCAATGCAAAGCTTTTATCAGTGCTCTTCCCCAAACCACATCCATTACATGGGGAAACTAGATTATATAAACTTGATTTAAAGATGTTAAATCACTGTCTAGGAAAGGCAAGTCTCTATGAAGTTACACAGATTAGTTTGTAGCATCAGTAACAGATTACTATGTAATCCTAAGTATCATCTCTTATTCAGAATTCTTTTTCAAATAAACCTCATTTTATAGGAATGTTGGGATTGGAGGCTTAGGCAGCGCTAAGCAACATTTTTGTTGGGGAAATTAGCACCTTGGTGCTTTCTTTGTGCAGCTTTGGATTTGAAATTTCTCAAGAGGGACAGTTTGGAAGGATAGTCGTTGTTTAATTAGTACTCTTCTCAACTAGCATCTGGAGTTAAAGATCCACAAGTAGGTATACATCCAAGAAATTCTCAGAAGAATTACCTACTAGTAACTGAATATGCAGAAGTTCAGAAAATCACTCATCCTCACTTCAGCTTCTTCAGAGATTTTCTTCCTTTAAATTAGCAAAAACAATGCAGACTGCACGCTCTCCTTCTACCTCCATGCTCAAAGAGTACAACTCATGGGCAGGTATAAAACCACTTACTTTTCCAGTTCCTAAACTCAACAGATGCACATCTAAGAACATATGCAAGTAAGGTACACTCTGAAAACAACAGTAATATCATTAACCACAAAAGGTCAATACAGTCCTACTTAGGCATGCATACAGCTGGTCTGGGTATCAAAACTGTTAAGGATCAACAGCTGCTCAGAACCCTGGAAAAATCAGGATCTTGCATTCAGATTTGGAATGTGAAGCTTAGCTATCAATTCAGCTATGCAGAGACCTTCACAACTTCTGAGGAAACCTCCCTCCCCAGCAGTTTATGACATGTCTTGTTTAGTCAGCCCACAACTACTACTTGATGAGACATCATGCAAACAACAAGAAGCAGAAACAAATATTTAGTAGGGAGACTGGGGTAGAAAAAAAATAAATCCTCCCTGTCATTCAGCAATTACTGGCCATTTTGAACCATTACTTCAAGGACTTTAAAGGACTACATTAGCTTGACTCTTTAGAGATGTTAGGCAAAACTAAGCCAAACCATTACACTAAAAATTACAAGTCACTTATTAGATATTTGTTGTTGCTTTACAATAAATTCCCTTCTTCCACTGCAGGGTAAATGTTTGCTTATGGAGGGCTGTTTCTACCCACAGGAAAAGTAGCTGGTCCTTGTAAGTTACCATGATGCTGGAAGAAGCCATATAGCTCCAGCTCCCACTTGACCTCACCTCTGGCTATGACAGCTATGCTGGTAACTGCTCCTGCCATACTGAGCAAGGAAGGGGCTGGAGTATGTAGGCAGTAGTAACCTGGAGAGGGAAGGGAGGGTAGCTCTCATCAGTGCTTCTCTTCTGCCTGCAGTAACAATGGTTTTCCTCACCTGGCCCTTGTCCTCAGAGCAGAGAATCACAACTTTGCCTTCACTTCTGAGATGCCTTAAGCCAGTTGCACATATGAATGCCTGAAAGCAAGACAGCTCAAGGTAAGCATACTAAAACCATTAAATTTTATGTACACGAGTACACCAACAGACTAGCAAATTCTAGTTGAAAGTTGTATCATATCAGTGTCCAATTCATTGTTATGTTGAGAGAAGTCATGGTGAGGAATCTTTCTCTTTAATTTATAACAACCCTGAAGAACAGAGTCATCCAACATCCTGGAAAACATCACCTCCAACATTTCAGCAAGATGCGTTCATGTCAGTTGTAAGTAATTTTACTTTCCTAGAAAATAATCCCATTTCTGGGAAAAGAATTCCATCATGTCAAAGACAAGAAAAGGCCACAAATATTCTTCAAGAAGGCTGGTTCTTGAAATGAATCAGTAGGATACTAGTCAGAAAACCAAGGAGAGTTGACTGAATGGAGATACGTGGTGAAAGCTATGTGTGCACTAACTGTCACGTATCTTCCAACTGTTTAAATGTTAATTCAGTATTCCATGTCCTAGACCACTTGCTGCCTAAGGAAATAACATTAAACCACGAGTGAGCATAGGAAGGCTGGGGAGGGGAGAAGGGGAATGCCAGTTGCACAGTTTTTATACTAATCCTTATCAGACCACTTTCAGGGCGGACTATCTGTTTTCTTTTGCTTTCTTAGCTGAAGGCAAGGTGCCTTTACTGGGACTTAGCTGTGGATAAGAGGGAAATAATGATAAGAGAACAAATAATTTGTAACACTGGAAAACCAGATGGTAGGGGAACCCAGTGTACTCTTGTATTCAGCAAAGGGGAAGAATTTTCCCCTTTCACTCACTCACACAAACTCCCTTCCTCAAACAACCCTCTATGGTAGCTACCTAATTAGCAATGCTGGCAACTGAGGTAGGAGAACAAGCCTGCCTCTGAGTTCGGCTCTGCCCCACAGCAGAGGCATGCTTTATTATTAATGTGCCAGTTTGCTGCTGATCATGGAATAGAAATAGATTTAATCTGGGTACATATGCATGTTTTTTTTAAACTCATTTTCTGTTTACTGTATATCTCTGCAACTAGGGTAGAGTAGGAAAAAACAAAGATGGTTTCATGGAAGAAAGAGCTTTTCATTACAGCTATCGTGTTTAGTAGAAACAAAGACATCTATGAAAGCCCACTGTTGCAGGTCTACACAAAGAGCCTCACACCTAAACACCAAAAATCATGAACAGGAGAGTGATTCAGTAATGCTGCTAATGTGCAACACTGTGGTGCAACTAGGAAACGGTAACGACTGTGTATTTATTCTCTCAGAATAAAAACAGTGTGCCAAATATATACACAATATTTTAGTAATCACAGTCAAGTAGGACCGGGGCCCTAGAGAGCTGACACTCTAAGCACATGTTAATATATCATTAAACCAAATATTTAATGAGAGGTATCACCCAAGCAAGCTTAACTCTGCTTTTCTTTCATTCTGGAATTTCTACTTGCTGAGAAAAAACCTAGTACCCCAGGCTACAATTCTTGTTATTCCCCTCTATTCCCACTACCACCCACCCACTTTAGCTCTTGCCTCCCTTTTTTTTGTATTCCATCCATCTTGCTTTTTTCCTGCTCTCTCATACCCTCGGCTTTGTTTATTCAGTCTCAGCTCAGCTTGCCCTCACCTCATCTGCTATTTTTTCTTGTATACACCAGCCATCAGCCTTCCCCTCTTCTGCCTGCACTCCTCAAAAGACCTTGCCTACTTTTTCTTCCACTCCTATCTCCCTTTACAGCTCCTGCCCTCTCCCCAATTCCCTGGGCTACTTCTGAGGTACCTACACCCAACCTCCCCGCCTCCACATGCAGTCACGCCAGATTTCCTTGAGGCTGCAGAGGCAAGAGCTCTGAGAAGACAAGGGGAAAATCAGTCCTGGCACTGCACACAACTGCAATGGGAAAAGATTAAACACAGAGAGCAACCAAGTCGGACCCCAAAGCCCTAAGATAAGACATATTCAGTTGAGTGGGCATCAAAAATACCTGAAGGCACAGAACACTCTGTGTGGACACAGAATCTTCAGAGCCCTAGAGCAACATGCACAAATGTATTTAGGCTTACAGCTCCCACCTAAATGTCTACTTCTCCACCCCCAAAATCTACAGCTCATCAGGAGACTGAACGCCTTTGTGGCTCTTGAAGTCAGACATTATATTCTGATAAATCTGCCTGCTGCATGACCTAGCTTTGATTTGCTGAGGCTCACAAACTGACCAAAAATAGAGAATTTAACATAGCTGCATGTAGACTTGGATGGATGCCCTGACAAATTTCAAGTCTCTGCTTGAAAATAGATTAGAGTTTCCAAAGCAGAACAGGTATGCATCTGCTTCAGGATAGGCAAAACATCTTTACTCCTTAAACTTTTTCTCAGAAATGGATGAACTTACTTGAAACTCTCCCACAATGCAGCCTGAGATAGATGCTTGCCTTGAAGAAGTTCACACTAAATGCTTAGAATCTGAAAAGTTGTATACAGTTTGAAACAAGGTCTCCATAACAGAAAACACGGAATCACACTATCTTCACTCATAATTAGCCCATAGACTCATCTCTTAATTGCTTTTTCCACATTGTTGCCATTACAGATACTGTAAACAGCACTCTTGAAAATTTAGCCATTGTTTGATGTTGGTACTATTTTGTTCTGCTGGAGGAGCACAGGGCAGCCTACTAGGTCTTTAAACAGATTTGATGACCAGCTTTGCAAGAAGGCACAGACTGTAATTGATATAAAAATTCTCTGTTTTTTTCCTCCCATGTTGCTTAAAAATATTTGAAGAGGATTGAAAGACTTTCACCAAAATGAAGCTGGTAAAGATGTCTGTGTGTGGGCAAACGTTGCAAGCCATGTGATGCAGAAAGGAATTAAACAAGAGTATGTTTCATAGAATCATTTTAGTTGAAAAAGACTTTAAAGATCATCAAGTCCAACCACTAACCTAACACTGCTGAGCTCACCACTAAACCTCAGCTTGTTTGATGTTCCTGTGACTACTCATTTTGAGGATTCTTGACTCCTCACTGATGTTAGTATGGATGGTGTTAAAAACAGTGCAAAATTGTCTTTTGCATTTCAAAACCGAACCTGATTATTTTTCTTGTCTCCTCTTCTGAGAGACAAACTTCAGACAAAAGATGTAAAAACAATTTAAGATGTTATCTGTGTAAGTCATGTACTGACCTTTATCATCCATGACTCTACAGAGCCAGGATTTCATGTCAAGAAATACTGGAATGGTAAGGTTTTTCAGTAACATTTGACAAGGCTTCCTTGATGGAAAAGGCACATAACACTAACCCAAAGTTTCCACTAGTGTTTATTTTAATGCAAAAGAGGATTATATCTATGTTAGGTTTCTTTGCAAATGAGCAAAAAAAAAAAAGTTTGCAGGCCTGTTGCTGCTTCCAATCAGTCCTCCAGGACCTCCATATATTCTTCTTATTATTATTAGCAGCGATTTCCCCTGACTATCAGTCAAACCTGTTGTATGAGGCAAAGCTGAACTGTGACACATAAATCTCAAAAGTCTTCTGAAATAAATTGATGGCTTTACTAGAACAGAAAAGATACTTAAAAATGGGTCCTGTAGATGAATACATCCATTAGAATGGGTCACCTGAACCTGTTCACAAGTCTTTGTTGTGAGAAATGTCATAAGCTTAAGTCTCTTAATACGAAGCAAAAATGACCAAAGTATCACCTTATTGTCTTTCTGAGGTAGTCTCTGTTCAAACACCACGGCATATTTCAGCAACCTCTACAGTTCTGTGAAGGTTATAAAAATTCTGTGAAAGTAGTGCAAATAGAAAAAAATAAATGAATAAAACATTTTCAGCAACACAGAATTCTTTTTGCCCAAACTTTCCTTAGTCAAACTTTTTAAAAATAGGTTATAAAGTCTGCTAATTATAGAGTACTGAACCTCATTCAGTCAATCACAGCACTGGTTTCACTCAGAATAAACACTACCACTACTGATAAATGTACAATATTCCTCTTAATACCATTTAGCATCTTATATGAGCAAGGACATAATTAAGGTGCTTGATGCTGATCTATGCAGAATACTCGTGTTTAAAGGAGCCACTGTCAATATTTCACTTTGCTGGATGAAGCGTAACGAACACTAATGAAGAGCTTTGTCATGGTCTTCTAAGGAAGAAGTCTAATAGTCTGGGAGTCCTGACACTGAACACATTAGTTCATTCAAATCTCATTTCCCAGTCCTGCACTTGCAACTACCCATCTTTGATTCTAGTCAGAAATGTTAATCTAGTTTTTCATCTATCAAAGATATCACTCTGCTCTCAGGAATCTGTTGCATGAATCCAGACTCTGTATGTTTGCGAGTACCTATCCAGAACCGACAATGCAAACCAGATAAGATGCAGTAACATACTTTTACTATGCTTCAAGGAAACAGGACATTAAAATTACATATCTCATTTGTTCAACACAATAACTTTACATCCAACTATTAATGTTTTCACATTTTTGTAATATAGTGTAATAATATATGTGCTTCTGTGATGGACATAATCCTTTTCTCTTTAGGAAGCCCCTGGAAACACACTTGTTGATTCACATCAGAGCATAACATTATTAAATAAAACTAGTATTTTTAAGTGTGTGAATGTGAAACAAAAACCAAGTGGATCCCAAAAGAGCATCTTACTTATCTTTGCATCTGTATTTTTACTGAGATGATATTCAAAATGCATCCCAGATACAGGAAATTTCACAACACAGCTATTACATTTGTGCAGGGATGCCATTTGAATTAGGTAATAAAACCTACTAAGAAGTAAGAATTTAATTCTCGGTATTGGCATTGCACAAAGACTTTAAAATAGCTTTTTATGATATTTGAATGAGGTGGTCAGAATAACCCCAATAAATATACAAAAGGAGTTTCTCTTGGTAGCTCTGTCCTACTTTTAAAGCTTTTGCTCTAATAGCAATGCTATTCTCTACCTCCCCTGTAGCAGATTGCAGAGTTTTCTCCCGTCTTTGTAGCAAGGCTAATAAGTTCTGGGCTAGAGTCACTTAGACCTCAGGCTACTAGTATGTTGAAATCAATTATGCAAAGCCCATTCATTTTGATACAATGTACTAAACTGCTGCTGTCACTGCAGTAGAATGGTTGCTCAGATTGGTTTCTTGGATTTCTCCCCCCCTCTTCTATTTTATTATTACAATGTCTTCATCCATTGCCAAAATTGGCGTTCTTTGTCAAATACACTGCCTCCTACCTAAGATGCAATGCTCACTTCAAGATTAATCAAACCCAACTTGAAATTCTAGTAGCAAGGAAACCTGAAAACATGAATTCTGCATATAGCATGAATTTTACATGCAATGAGAGTAAGAACTTAATTCATTCAGTATATCAAGTCACTAATTTGGTTGCAAATGACTATTCAAAGATTGAAGAAAGAAAATTCTCCAAAAGCATAAGAGCTGCACAGATTAAGAAGCCCTTCACTAACCTTTGTTTTTAAATGGATAGACAATGCGTGGATTGAAAAGATACTGTGATATAATTATTTGCCTAAAATTTAGGATGTAGGTGTATATTTTACAGTTGTTGGAAGTGGCATTGGGTACCTCAGGTATCATATTTAGCATTCATTCATTTCCATGGCAATCATTATTCTTATATGAAAGTATTTATCATACTAAAATGTGAAACAATAGTAAAAAATAATTATTGAAACATTCTCAATAGACAGTGTGACTATATATGTTAGGTTACTTAAGACATCTGAACCACTCCATTCATTCAAAGGCACTGAAATGAATGTACTTCTCAAGCTGCTTTTCAACTTGCAGCACTGGTAGGAAAGCTTTTTTTTTTAAAAAAAAAAGTGTTAGTTTAGTATGCTGAGTCAGCTCAACAAAGGGTCAGACAGGAACCAGAAGGGAGGAGGGAGCAGGACTACTCCTTTTGGCAGTAGAAAGCCATTTCATCGGCACAGCCAGCTCCTGCAACCTCTCATCCTACCTTACTAAAGAATACGAAAAACAATGTGAAAATGTACTAATGCCACTGAAAGTCATGAACTTAGCACATATGATTCAACATTACATCTTACTCAGAAAATAACAGCCCTTAAAATTGTATTTGAGCCTGTAAAGGAAGTAAAAAGTTACTAGCAAGAGAATCACAAGTAGCTCACATGTTGCCAGGGAGATAAATTCAGGAAAGAAACAGGAAACAATGCTTCAGTCTATAAATGTGAGGTACTAATGTGGAAGGAGGGGCATAACTTTCAACTTGCAGATCCCGGGCTCATACAAAGGACCCTGAAAAAAAGGACACACAAAAACCCCTCAGGAGGGCTGCCGAAAACAAAGTATCAGTACTTCACTACAAAACTGAGAGTGTTTCGAGGTACATTATTTTTGACAGAGAGGGGAATTTAAAAATAATCTAACTTCTCTCATGTCTTCTTCATCTGCCTTTCTTCAGCGCTTCGTGCATAACCTGTTGTTTCCTGCAAGGTGTCAATGTAACTGCTTGAGGTGTAACTGTGAGGCATATCACAGAAATGCCCCAGATTAAAAAAAAAAAGAAACAAAACCCCCTTCTAATTAGACTCAATAAGTGTGACATAAATACTTTCCAACAGTAACAATGATACAGCACTTGAATACAGAATAGGGAAATGGTTGAACTAAGTCATGCATCACAAAATGAAACGCTATAAAGTTACAGAGCAATTTCTCTCTAAATATACAGGTCTAAGTCTCAAAGACTACGTTTCTATATGCCTCCTGGACAGATGAGCATGAAGCTTATTTATTCTGAGCCTAACTTACCCCTCCACAAGAGTACTTGTGAACTGACAAACAGGAAACGTGTAAACTATTGGTAAAAGAATGACCTGGTGACCAGTCACACCTTTAGGTTGAACTCTATCAGTCACACACCATCCTCAAACTTATGTAAAGTTTGGGAAATCAAGAAGGTGCAACAGGCCACAGGATAGCTATGTCCACCACAGACATCATGGGAATGTAAACACACTGCAACGCAAATGCTGCGGTTGTTGGCAGAATGCTCATTTTCTGCTCTGCTGCTGTGGGACTAGCTCACCAACGCCTGCAAAACTTGTTCCTTCCCCATCTCCCCACCTCCCCCAAACCCTTTCAATTCAATCTCCAACTGCAATGATCATTAAAAACAATGAGTATGTCTGGCGCAAGTAAACGTGCCTTGACTATCAATGATTCATTAAGTACCTGGCACTAGATCCATAATATGGGATTCTGACATGGAAAGAAAAGCTTTAGAGCTCACTCAAAAGTACGAGCTTTACATATAAAGGAGTTAAAAGGTACATCTTTGCCTAACAAGTAAGAGAAGGCTAAGTCCTTTGTGATGATGTTGATAGTTTCATCCTCTGTATAAGCTAATTTTCCTATTTAGATACCACCTTTTCCAAATTACAGATAAATTAAGTCAACTTTAGCTAATGTGGTAATGATTTGTAGTGAGTGGCAGAAATTCCCCTGTAATTATGCATGAATTGATGTGTGATTTCCTAATGAGCTTAAGTGAAGAAATCATCATTTTGTGATAAATGCTTTATTTCTTAAAATGCTCGTAACACATTTCTAATAAATTTAATCAAGCGACTCGCACTCATGTAACATTTAAAATTATTAAGTGTGCAGTCTTTTACACTGCGTTATAGCTTTGGCTGATTGCTGTGTGTTAAATTTTAGCATTTTATAAACATGGTTATAACAACTGTTATGTTATTTTTGCTCAGAACCACAAATTATTTCAGTCTGAAGTTGATTTGCATTCTGTATAAATTTCATGCCTCAAAGGCGAAGTTCATTTGCTTTTACCTATGGATGTACACGTTAGGAAATGAAAGCCCTTCTACCTTTCAGGACACACCTTCGACATGTCGTGTGAGAGACAGCAGAGTCTCACACAAGTAAGCTTATTACTGGATTCCCAGTTTAAAAGAACTCTGAGAGTACAACTGCTTCATCTTTCTGAAACATCCTCGATCAGTCACCTCCAGTCCTTCCAACTTTCCTGGCTGAAAACCAGTACAAATTCAACTTGGCAGCAGAGCCAAATTTCAGTGAGTGCTGGGAAGGAAGAAAGGTTTATAAAATGACATGAAGGCATCTTATCCTAAGGTCTCTTTACTAACAATTTTAGCTCACATCTTTCCTTCTGTAGCAAGCTGCTATAGGGAACAGATGACCTAAGAGAGTTGCAGATCTAGACACATCTATAAGTTGCCCCGTCCTTAAAGACAAGAAATCAGGTACTTCCTACACTTCCATGCATTTAGGTGCTGTAATTTAGCTGTCCCAAGTGTACCACAGGGGTTTGCAACTTTCTCAAAGGATGTCTGCCTGACCAAGGGGAGCCTCCAATTCTGCTATGCTTTCTTACACTCTCTTCATCAATCTCTTCTTAGAACTTCAGAAGAAAAAGGTAAAAGAGGAAGTGTGTCTTGGCATTACACATCTGTGAGAAATTTTTATTTGATTTCTCACTACAAATAAATACCTCATATAAAAAGAATATTAAACTCAAGATGGTGAAGCTGGCCAGTTTTAAATGCTGAATCAATGTTAGATGGTACCAATAGTAAATCTCAAATGCAACAACTCATTACACAGTGGTGTCCACAGAGATAGAAGACATTAAAGAATTACACATTAGCATCTCTGAAGACAAGATGAAATCTTACATGTATCAAACATATATAAATGTTTATTTTGATGCTAGAGTGGACTGGACCCATTTAAATTCGAATTAACATGAATAATATTGTCTAAAAATAAACACCCATACTGCTATATCAAGAACAAAAAGATGGAGGCTTGGAATAACTACTTGAGCACCAAAGTTCCTTGGAATACATCATTAATGGATAATTATCACTGAATACTTTGATTTTGGTTTGAACTTCATAACTTGTTAGTGAATCCAAATTTCAATGATATACATCCAAAAGGATTTTATTATGTGTTCAATCCCCTTAGAATACCTATAAGAATTGTATATCTTAACAAATCTCTCTCTCCGGAGCCTCTGATATTATACCTGTTAATAAATCCATCTAGATTATGATCTTCCTTGTTATTTTCCCACTTATTCCCACACAAGGTCAAAAAGGGGAGTGACAGTGAGAAACTGAAACCCTCTTCCCTGAGTAAGTATTCAGTCTTCCCTGATCCTCACAAGCATTCTTCAATTTTTTCTCCCAGTCTGGTATAAAGTAAAAGCATAGGAGAAGTCAGAATCAAGCTTTGTATTCCTCTGTCCTACCAACCTGTTATTCCCAAATTCTGTCCTCCCACAGCCAGAATATGTTTCACAACCTAAATCACACCATTGAATCATCCTTCAAATATCCCAGCTCCTCCTGATCTAAGTTATACTCCCCAACCATGTATTTGTTACAGTTTTTGTGTTACAATTTATAACAATGCCAAAGATTTAAAAAAAAAGAAAAAGGATAGGGTGCTCACGGAGGCTGGGATTTGTGAAGGAGGAAGATATTGAACTTTGATTGGATTCCAACAGGACCTAGAACTCTGTTCATTTTACATGCCTCAGAATATCTCAGGTCTCATACATCACAGATATAGTGTGGGAAAGACAGGGGAAAAAAGTTTTGAAAAATGTAGGAGTGGTAGCTCTCCTCAGAAGAAAGGGTAAGTAATTGTCAGTTGGCTTAAATGCTCGGGTTTCAGGAAAACCAAACATCCCCTGACTTGCTCCACTTTAAGGCTCAGTGCACAATCTCCTTAATTCCACTGCTTGCTTACAACAAAACTTTTTTTAGAAAAGTTAACAAAGTTCAACTTACTAAACGTCAAATGCCAAAATTTGCATTATTTTCCTGCAGCTGTATGCGCTATTCCAACTGACTCATACTTAAATGTTACTAAAAAAGCCCATCAAAAAAAGCAACTAATACATGCACTATTTCATTACTAGCTGTTCAAAATCTCACTTTTCATTTGTAAAATTCTTCTGAATAAAGTTGTGTACATTTTTCCTTTCTCTGAAATACTTATTTAATTTACAAAAAAACCCCAACCCCTGCATTTATAAGTGTGTAAAGACTAGGGGCATTGCAATTTCCTTTTTTCAAGTAAGTATATTAAAAATTAGTATTTCTTATTTAAATAAAACCCAGGTGCTAGCCTTACACCTTTTGTTACATACACTGAGCCAGACACTCTCTCTTAAAAATATTGTTTCATTTCTCTCTTCAAAAAGGTCCCATATTTAAGAACTGTTCAAATAGCATTTTTCTTCATCAGGGTTTTTATTTTACATGGGTCTAGAGGTATTATTTCTCCAATCTTGTATGCTGTATACAGGTTCGGTTAGGATGTCTGTGACTATTCTAGATTTCAGCATAAAAACTATTTTAAGAGGTGTACTATAAAATCATCAGGACATTGTAATAGCATCGTGTTTTCTCAGACCAAATTCACATCCTGTAGTAAAAGGGAAATATTGTGTTCATATGATCTGGATCTCAGGTTAATTCATCAATAATATTTTATAATTTTATCTGGCCATCTCAATTTTATGAATGTTATTTGCACTTTCCACTGAGCTGGAAAAGTAATGAACTATATAAATTCTATTTTTTAAGTTCCCCTGAAACGTTGAATAGTCAAACCTAAGCCCTAACACCACTAAAATGCACAGAGAAAAATGCCCAATTAGATAATTTTTCAGAGAAAATTGTTGAGCTACACACTTTTGCACTAACGGAGATCAGTTTTGTAAAATGAAAACAAAAGGTGTTGTTCCTTCTATCTATAAATACACTGAATTCTAAATTGATATGTTTACACAATCTGTCAGGCAGAAAGTCAGTGATACGTATTGTTTATTATTTACTTAATAACACAAGCTAACTAATTTTGAAATACTCGTGTCTATGATGGCCATCAGACAGTAACAATAATACACATTTCAACTGTGTAAATATCCTTGAAAATTTTGCTAAAATAAGGAGACCAAATCTAGACATACTGCAGCTATGAAGTGTTTTCTAATTGACTGGCATAGAATCATAGAATCGTAGAATGGTAGGTGTTGGAAGGGACCTTTAGAGATCATCTAGTCCAACCCCTTTGCAGAAGCAGGTTCACCTAGATCAGGTCACACAGGAACATGTCCAGGCAGGTCTTGAAGATCTCCAAGGAAGGAGACTCCACAACCCCTCTGGGTAGCCTGTGCCAGGGCTCCCTTACCCTCATGGTGAAAGAGTTTTTTCTTATATTTAAGTGGAACTTTTTGTGTTCCAGCTTCATCCCATTACCCCTTGTCCTGTTGCTAGCTACTACAGAAAAAAGGGATGTCCCAACCTCCTGACATCCACCATTTAGACATTTGTAAATGTCAATAAGATCTGCCCTCAGTCTCCTCTTTTCTAGACTGAACAGCCTCAGTTCCCACAGCCTTTCCTCATAAGGAAGATGTTCCAGTCCCCTGATCATCTTGGTGGCCCTGCACTGGACTCTCTCCAGAAGTTCTCTGTCCCTCTTGAGCTGGGGAGCCCAGAACTGGACACAGGACTCCAGATGAGGCCTCACCAGGGACTGTCCCAGCAGTGATCTCCTATATGAGCAGGTATAAACCAGAGATATCACAGGATACAGCTGCTCTTTACAGCTTCAGCCAAAGAAAAAGTTTCAGTATATACCTAAATCAAATAAATTCTCAAGTACCTTTCAAAACAGAGACCTCTGTCATCAACTGTACTATCTGAAATGGTACATTCAATTTCAACTGTAAAAGAGGACAAATAGATTAATACTAAAATACTACATCAGCAGGCATGACATAAAAGCATAGATGTTTTAATATGTTATCGTTATCTGTGGCAGTGAATATTTTTATTGTAACTGATAAATTTCACTTTATGTTTAACTATATTTGCATCAACAAAAGGCATGGAATGGATGGGACAGACAGGAAACAGGTACGCTACCTTCAAAATGGTTTCCAAGTGTAAGCTGAGAGTCTTTGGATGAGTTAGTGGAGGCTTTGCATGAGTCATGTTCCTGAAAAGTATTGGTATTAAATCAATAGTAAATAGTACACTTCACCCCCTAAACTTACAATCCCATTCCAGCATTTGCCAAATACGATATGTAGTTATTGGAACACATTGAAGATTAATGAGCATGCTGAAACGTACCCATACTCCCCATTTTCAGTGCCGCTTGGAGTTAAAATTATGGCATTAACTCACGGGCTCTGCATCCCAGGAACCAGTAAGCAGTGCCAAAGAATCCTTGTTAAGTTATAATTACAAGATTTCTGTTTTGCTAGCCACTTTGGGGGCAGATGTATGTGATCTCAAGATGCCATCTCTTTAGTATTAGATGGAAAGAGGATGAGATTATTAATTAAAACTAGTTAAATAATGAAAATTTTCAAATATTTTATATAAACTACTCTCAATTTTTCAGTGCACTATAGCTACGGTCTGCCCTACAAAAGCTTACATGGTTTTGCAATTGAATTTTATAGAAAAAGGAGAAACAAATTTCTAAAGGAAAATATACTTTGGCATACAAAAGGAATTAAATTAAGCAGAGATATATCAGAGCAGGTACAGTCCAGATGAAATGTGGTTTAGGTGTTTTTTTAAACTTAGTCCTGCTTTTGCCACATTACTTTCTTTACATTATTCCATAAAATTTTAAATAATTTCAGATCTATAAAGAGAATAACTTCCCAGCCTCACATAGCAGAAAGAAGGCTGGCTACAGTAACTTATGTTTTATTACATACAATAAAACCCTTGAGACATTCCTATTAATAATCACTGACAAATGCAAAGAAAAAAAAATAACAGGAAGATCTGAGTAAAGTTTATAAAGAAGAGCGACTTTTCAGTCGTGGAATTCATCTGGGTATGACATAGGTTGCTGTAGACATAAAGCCACTGAAAGTCCTTGCTTCAGGGTTCTGGAATATAAAATATTCATGGTGTATAATTTTGCATAATTTGTTTAGCTACTGAAGCTTAATTTTGTTTCCTGGTGCACAAAAAAAAAAAAGGAGTTTTTTTACTATTCTGTTTTGTGTGATTTATGACATCCACGTGCATACAAACTCATCTTTAGGTATTGCAGATAAACAGATACATATACATATCAACACCAAAGTATCTTTAATAATCTGTTCAGTGTTAGATTCTCGTGACTCAGTTGAAGAAGATATTTTTGCTGAAGATATTGACTTCCCCCTAGCCACATGCTGTACTCTCAGAAACATATCTGAGCCAGGCATAGTCAAACTCCAGATTCAGAAAGCATCTTCTGCTATATTCACCAGCTCTAGGCTAGTTTGAACTTGCTCAAATACTGTGTCTACAAAGAAAAATCACAACTATAAAGAGTCCAAGAAGTGTTGTTGACAGGATATTCAAAGGTATAGGTATTTCAGCCTGATTTCCTTCCAATTGAGCTAAATTTAATCTGAAATGCACTCAGCAAGTTCAAAACACAAAGCCACACACTAGCCTGGATTTGCAAAATCAAACCTGAATCCAGGGCTGCCCATGAAGAAACACACATCCTTTTTCTATCACTCACTCTGCACCAAAATCCCAGTGATCAGATTCAAAAGAACAACACAAAATAAGAAAAAGTGCTCATTCCTTTTAAACCACTCTTGTTTGTTTTCACACTTTACTCAGCTGCATAATAAAAATAATTGCAAGATAGCATTGAAAGAAAGAGCCGAGACTTCAAGAGCTCACACTTAAAAATAAAAGAGAGGGAAAAGCAGCAACAAGATAAAGACAGTCCACAATAATTCTTCTTTTACTGAATTTGCGTGTTATACTTACAGTCTGTCATCTGCTTTTTAAAAATATCATTATATGAAAATCTAATATAATAGACCATTAAAAGTGTGACTTTTTTGTTACTGACAACATTTCTGTGAAACAAATTTTGTTAATTTTTCTTCCAATTCACGTATGTGTAGTTCCCCTGGGAAAAATCTAACCAAACAGATAGATATATGGGTACTGGAAGAAATTTAAAGATAAATATCTTGGGAGATGATTTTTCCATTGTTTTCTCATTTTTTATTGTTACAGTATTTTTACAGCCATCTATAAACCATAACAGACTTTATACTTTTAAATAATGGCTACATCTCACTTTTACTTACTCTAAACACATTTCACAGGGGCTATGGCCACAGCAAGAGTTTTCGAATTACAACACTACCAAATACGGTATGTAAATAACATGCATGACATAGAATCACAGAATCATAGAATGGTAGGGTTGGAAGGGACCTTTAGAGATCATCTAGTCAAAACCCTCTGCAGAAGCAGATCCACCTAGATCAGGTCACACAGGAAGAAGTCTCAAAAGTTAATATGGGAGTTTCATTCTCCATTTCCCCTAAAAAAATAAACCAAACTGAGTGTTACCTACATTTAGAACTTTTCATATATCCCATCTTAGTTCTTACAAAACTCACCTGGAGATATATAGATAGACAACTGGAGAGATAGACAGATGCATTGCTCTGCTCTTTCACTTTTGCTACTGAAGCCACAGAGAGATGTTCATTTCCTGTCCCGGTACAATAGAGCCCAACGCTGGAGGAAAAAAAAAGAATGAAAATCATCATGAAACAGACTATAGACAACTGATTTTGAAAAATACTTTATTGAATTCTGATGCCTTTTTATATTGAAAATTATTTCTGTATGTTTATTTGCAATCTAAGTTTCCTTATGTAAACCCCCACTAATTTTAGTCCATTGTGCCAGCTTTGACATCAGTAGCATGTCATAATCAGGAAGGCTGGATAGGGAGAAAAAAAGTTATCAAATAATTGAAATATGTTATGACTTTGCTGGCATGTACAATACTGTAAAACAGGAAGCCATCTGTGCAGTGCAATCCCAAATAAGTTTCAGACCTGCTATCACCAGAGGAAACATTCTTGTGCGAAATTACTTTCCTGTGATTTTTTAAACTCACATAAAATTCCACAAGTATGTAAAACAGATCAGGAAGAAGACAGATGAAGAGAAAATACACAATAGAAATTACTGTAAGGTCCAAATTTTCCTCAAAGTCCTTAACGAACAGGTGAATCTTGACCATTTCCAAGTTAACTGCCAGTTTTGCCTTTGTATCTCAAGAAGCTTTGAGAGCAAGGATTACCTGGGCTTGGTCAACCAGCAGCAGTTTACGTATTGCCTGCATGTACCATCTGTTTGCAAAAGAACAGAGAGATAGTATATAACATAACAGTTATTTAAAGCCATTTGGAAAATCAAGTCACTACTGCTGAGTGTTTCTATACCTCAGGCTATAGGAAGACAAGTTAAGTGCTGATTCTGAACTCTACCATTTTGTTTTATTTCACTACGATGGGCAGGCTGGGAGTTACCCAAGACAACGAACGTAGCCATAACCCTTCTTCATGGTAAATGTATAATTTCCCCAGTGATCCAGTAAGCAATAACAAAAAGTTATGTGTAGTACATATAGTGTTTATATTCCCCTGGGTTTAATATGGCTCACAGTAAAATTGATTTTCTGGAATCTTGCAATAAACCTCATCAAAGTAAATGAAACCCATGCTGGCTTTTTATAAAGTGATTGGATCCAAGGTGATAAATTAACCCTCACCATCAGAGAGACTCCCAATAATGCACTTGCTCGATTAAGCTTCTCCAGACTCTGTTTAGATTTTAATTTTTCTATAGCAGTTACTTACTTCTCTCAAAGCTTCCAACTTAATGCTTGCAGAAGGATAGCAGCTGAAAACTATACTTCCTCCTCAGACTAAACAGATGAACCAAATTTATATTTGCTGAGCACTTGCTTCAAACTATTCTCTAACCTAGAATAAAAAAAACCCACTGGTTTTTCATATCCTGTGGGAGTGAGGAGTGAGGAAACAATTACTTGCTTCTCACTAAGAGTTTCTAATCAAACATCAGGAACGAGAAGGATTCAGTATTTCTAAACTTCTGTGCAAATGTGAGATCAACATTTGTAAGAGATACTAGAGCAAAATCCAAGGATATGCTGCAATAACCTACAGAAGCCTGGCTCGCAGGATACTTTCTTGCACTATCCATTCCCACCTGAAATGTCTACCTAGACTTGCCAAGATAGATTATTTCTAGTTCTTTGCAAGTCATTGGACAGTCCGGTTTTGGGGTTTTTTTTTCCACTGTTTAGCTCCCATTTCAGCAGGAAGCAAAATTTGTAAAAGTAAAATAAAATTCAAAGGGACCTTCCCTAACATTCCTCAACAGCTTCCAGTGACCTTCTTGAATAAAAGTGTATGATGTCTATTCACAGCTACTGTGCAATATGTACGAAAACTATTCTTGTTGCCATATTTATTCCTGGAAATTATTCATTTTACCAGGAGTAAAACCTCTGAGATTTTGTTTTTTCTCATTTCCCAGCCTGTCTAGGGAAAACAGGCTGCAGTAAACAATCATGCCCTATTTTATTCCCACTTAAATGAATTATCATAATAATAATTACTAGCAAAAACATCTGGTTTCTGCTCAGCACAGACGGCAGATTCTTTGACACATTGCTTGCATTTCCCGTTCTTCTTAGTCTCCAGGCTGAGGGTCTCAGGCTTTTTTTAGGCCAGTATACATGCCAACCTCACAGCATGTCTGATGGTAAAGATTTATGGAGAGACTGCTGATGACCATAAAATGTTTCCTCTGTTTTTTCTGCCTCCGGGAAATTATGCCTTTGTAATAATATCTCCTCTTTAGAGCATTTTCCTGCTTTTTATACAGATGACATTTGCATGTAAACAAGTTCTTGCTGCTTTTCTTTGCTACTAAACAACAGCCAAGAAAAGCAACATTCCCTTTAAAATCATATTGGCCTGTTATTATAGAATGAATCTAATGTCACTATTTAAGGTTTTGAATTAGAAAACAGGTCTATCTAACAGAAGCAAATAACTTTCACTTCAATTAATATTTCCACTGTAACAGAAAATTGTTATTTGGTGGAACAAAGAAAGAAGAGTTACAAATCAACTCATTTATCATGTGAGTCTTTCACCAATACTGATACTCAAGTACACTAACCAGCATCATCTGCTTTTCTATAATGCCTTTTCTCAGAAGATTTGCACTAGTGGCTGCTTTGACTCCACTGAATGATACTGGAACAGAGGGTGAGCTCAAACTCAGCAGAAGCCATGGTCCAAGCAGTAGAGAAGTATGAAATACTGGGAGGTGGGGAGGGGATAACATAAAGTCAAATACTGTCCACCGTCATGGTCTCTACACATTTTTCCTCAAGGTACAAGGGGACACAAAGCCCCTGAGAGTCTCACTGAATTTCAAGGAGTGATACGTATGAAGAAGCCTAGTCAGGGCCCAAAACAATTTAAGAAACCACCAGACAAGAAAAAGCTTAACATGTCACTTGGGAGCCATGTGGTTCAAAAGATAAGTCTCACAACTTTGGGGAGTAATTCAGCATCTCTGGCCACTGGTGCTAAGCAGAGTGTCTCAAAGGGAGCAAAGAAACTCTTGTGGGGAGACAGGTACATACTTTTGCAGTGAGGCTGCAGTTTCCAGTTTGTTATGAACAAATCCTGCATGCAGCACACAACCTTTTCCAAGAGTCCACCTGGCAGTTTCTAGTATTTCACCATTATTTAACTGTCCAAATTTCTTACCTTTCATCCTCTTCAAACCAATGGCCTGGAGATATTCCCTTTCCCAACCAGAGCAGACAGGCAGGATCCTCACTGTCCACCTACAGCCCTGCTGTGTATGTAGCGATGGGGAGGGCAAGCAGATGACTTTGCCCCTAGGGTGTTAAAAGGCCCTCGCTCTTGCTCACAGTTGTCTTGGGGCTGTTTTGCACTAAGTACTATGTCTATACTGGTGGACAGCATGTATTAACTGTAAAGTAACCCTGAGCTCCCCCAGTGCTACAAGGGTACATCAGGTCACCTCAAACTCACTTCCTCATCAGAGCGACTCCTATGCCAGAAGTACAAAGCAGATTTGCCAGAGCTTGGCTTGTTAGTATCAAGCAATTTTGGATCCTGAAGTGTTTGAAAGAGTAAATAAATATTAGTCTCATTTCATAAATGGAAACCAGATTGCACTGAGACATTCAATAACACATATGGAGCCAGGGGTAGAGTTCAGGGATCTAGACTTTGCTGTCTGACCATTCCTGCAATGGTCTCTTATGCCTTTCAAAGAATCTGTGTTAAATCAGGCCATTGGTCTGCTGGCTCACTCTTGCCAAGCACAGTGATGTAAATACTTGGCTTAGGTTCCCAGCACTCAGCTAGAAGAAAATCTGCCCCTCACTTTGTGTGGTGTCCCTCCCAGGATATGGCTTAACTCCATACACACTGATATAATCAGTATCATCTGGTTTATGTCCCTGTTTGAATCACAAATGGTTCACCTTCCTTTCATCCAAATTTAAGTTTATCTCAACTGTCCATGATATATAAGATTTCAAAGTTAATCATTATAAGCTCAAGTTCATAAAATCACTCTTACATGAAAGAAGCAATTAAAATCAAGCATGTATCCACTTAATAAAAAATGCCTGTACCAGCACAAGGGTCAATATATTTAAATGCTTTCAGCAAGTTACTATGAATCTTATTATAACATTTTACATTCTTCACATTTCTTTATAACTTCTTTGTGAACTTTCAAGGTTATTTCTTAGTCACTTTTTCTGATTTTGTTAACAATGAGAAATTATCTTCATCTTGACATTAAACATTTAAGAAACAAATAACCCAAACCACTCCAAATAGACCACAAAATATTGCTAGAATTATACCACATAGAAACATTTTTAAACAATATGAAAGAACTTTTATCCATAATTTCTAGCACTACAAGGAATAAAATATCATTTACAATATATGATCAAGAAAATAAGTTCTTATGGTACTTTAGATTTGATGACAATCTTTACCCAGAGAATAGTGTAGGCTCCTGATATGAGTCAGCTGATCAGTATCTAAGTGAAGTTTTACATTAATAGAAAGAATATAAGATTCTTCTGTAAAAGATTATGCTAAGCATATGGAAATTGTATTTTTTTGAGCTATGATTAACTTGCTTATATTCTGATTTAAGACCTTAACCTTCAGGCCATACTAATACAAATAACCTCATGGATTCAACTACTTACGTGAATGAAAGCTGTAGTATGAAATTATCTGTTCTAAGAAGAAATGAAAACCAAATTGAAACAGTCTTCATGATCCTAAAAGAGGAAATAATCAGAGCCAAATGGAAATTTTGGAGGCAAATAATTTGGAACTCATACTTGCCAGTACATACTCCAAGTTTCTTTCACTTTCCAAAGGAAAAGAAAGAAACACAACTTTGTATTTTTAATTGCTGGCATGGATTACATCCCACACTTTACTAGGTTGTCTTTCACACAGGCAGGGCAAAGAATCTTCTGTTGAGTGGTTTGATTTTTCTACTGTGTTTCATAGTTATCAGTGGAACTAAATTTAAAAAAAAGTTATAATTTCATAGCATTGCCAGACTCCTCAAAAATCCATTTCAGTGACTAAGCTTTGGGGCCAAACCCTGTGTTTAGGCAGATATGCCAATAACTCACACAACATCAGGTACATCTGAGAGTCTATTCATCAGTGCTTAGTTCTGGCATGCTGGTCCATTCACTATCCTGCATTATTCATAGAGTGGAGCATGCATGTAAAAACAAGTGCTTCCTCACAGCAATCTGCTCACTTCATAGCAGGATAATTTCTACAGAAAATCTTCACAGATATTGCCAGGAAGAAGACAGAAGGAAATCAGGGAAGGCAACTGCTCTACTGTGAGGTTCCCTCAGAATCCACGTGAGAAAAGGAAAACCAACAGAAGGTCATTCTAGATGTAGGCAGTGGTATGCAGAGGCTAAGGTTACGATAACTTCAGCTACATTTCTCTCATGTTCTTATACTCCTTCAGAAAGGATTGTGGAGACTGCTATGGTGAAAACTAAGAGCCTTGTGAGTCACAGCTTTTGTGAGAGCTGGCTGCAATCAGCTGTAGGATCAATGTGCTATGGCAGCAGACATTTCATCTCTACAAGGCACACAACAGAAGTGTGATACGAAGCTAGGAAACTTGCAAAGACTTCCAGTTTTTAATTTCAATCTCATGATAGATTCAAATGGTAGATGTAAATATCTAATAATAACAGACACTACTTTTACATCAAATTATCAATAAAACCATGAAGGACAGAAGCCAAAAATGAGACAAGCCCAGCTGACCCCTCCCCCTCCCAAATTATTCTGGTTCTAACTGGTTGTCTGTAAACAACAGTTCTTGAACCTCCACATTTTCTCATAATGCACTTTTGTACACAAAGCATTTTCTTCCACATTGGCATCACCAGAACACTCAGCATTGCTGAAAATCAAACTGCTTCTATTTATATGCCTAAGCATTGATTTAGGAGCCTATTTTAAGCATCTCAGTCTGAAAAGGTTTCCATTTTCTCCATAATAAAGAAGTGTGAGCAACATTAATGCGCTGTCAAAATGCATGTCTTGAGTAGGCACATGAATCCCAGTACAACGCTATCCAGATGCCCAGTTGCCCTCTCTCTCTCTTTTCCTCTCTCCCTCACAGGTTCCTTTGATTTCTAGATTTAAGGCTGCAGGAACTGGGGCTGTTTAGTCTGGAGAAGAGGAGTTTGTGGAGGGATCTCAATATTTACATATCTAAATGGTGGGTGTCAGGAGTTTGGGACATCGTGTTTTTTTGATGGTATCTAGCAACAGAGCAAGGGGTAATGGGATGAAGCTGGAACACAAAAAGTTCCGTTTAAACATAAGAAAAAAACTATTTCACTGTGAGGGTGAGGGAGCCCTGGCACAGGCTGCCCAAAGGGGTTGTGGAGTCTCCTTCCTTGGAGGTCTTCAAGACCCACCTGGACACATTCCTCTGCAACCTAATCTAGGTGAACCTGCTTCTGCAGGTCCTTCTCTAAAGGTCCCTTCCAACTTTTACCATTCTATGATTCTATGATCCATGTGTAGCATTCAACATTTACTGTAAGACAGTCCAGAACAGAAAAGTAAGGAGGCTGGCAGCAGAGAGACTGTCCCCTTCTCATATGCAATGGGAAGCCAGGCTGATTTCTAGAGTGCAGCCTGGTGGTTTCACTATAGTCAGACATGGACTGTCCTTTCCTGTAAAGCTCAGACATCCCAGTTACATAGCAAGGAAAGGATTCTACTGTCCTGTAAAGGACTGGGCTATGCAGGAAAGGGTGCTTTTTTCAGGTACAATGAGTGGAGGTAACTAAGGTGAAGCCCCGAATACCAGTAGTAAGTAGATGCATTAAGAAGCTTTGGCCAGAGTACATCCAGTGATGAGATGAAGTGCAGCACTTGGGGAAGAGTTATGAAACTGGAAAATCAAGTGTATACTTTGTGAAATATAGGAGAATTTGGAATAACTAGAGATCACAATATATGAATGTGGGGTAGGTCAGATAGTTGAAAAGCCAGTATGAGTGACGTGGGATAGGGGTGGGGTAAGACAACACAGCTGATTAGTTAAAAGAGCAATGGACTTCTAACTGGAGGATAACAAAGAAAGGTTTCTCAAACAAGAAGAAAAGGTAGGTTTAAGGTGACCTCAGTTTAACTGTGAGGTGAAGGGAACATCTTTTTAAAAACAAAGAATAGTAACAGACTCAGAAGGGGAAGAATCCCCTTGGTGAAAAAAGGATGGTCTCTTACCCTCAGACAAGGGTGAGAGAGAAAATCTGCTTGTAGGAGTGTTTTTAGTTTGCATGCCAAAGGAAGGGGAAACTCTGGGAATGCAGAACGAGCCCAGGGATGCAATGCAGCATCATCACTCTTTGGCAGGAAAAATCTTACCCACCTGTCTGGAATAGTGCTGGCAAATCCAAATAGTAAAAAGTCAGAGCTCATTTTTTACCAAACTTGCAGCAGCACTCCCTAGCACCTCTGACTGCAACATGAGGCCGATTCTTACCTATAGATCAAGTGGCTAGTAGAAACATTAATCACATTGAAGAATATCTGTATTTATTAGGAACCTTACATTATCACTAGGTAACATGCACAGGCTCAAAAGGGCCTCCTCCTGTTGTTCTTATAGCACGGAACAAGGTTTTTACTGATGATAAACAAGTATAGCTTTATTGTTCAGGGCAGGGCTCCTTCCTGGGATTCTCCCACCCTTTCAAAGAGAGTTGGTGGTACAAGGCAACAAAAAAATTGTCTTGCCAGCTCAGGTCTAGACGGACTGGGAAAACTATGTTATCTGATCAAGAAATTCAAAGATTAAGTCTGCGGAATTAGTTTTTGAAATAAGTTGTCAGTCTAATTCTAAAAAGCAATTCACCAGTTATTTTGATAGAAGTCTGCCTGACTACTTCATCTCCTAGGGAAGCCATCTGTACTTGAAACATGTGACATACTAACTCTGGATCAGAAAATATCTTTAAATAGACAAATAAAACACAAATCTCCTCCCTCCAATTCCTCTGACAGAGATTCCAGCAACATTTCTCAAATGCCTACAGCAGGGAAGACACACAAACTCTTACCTCTCCCCTGTTCTTTCTTCCGTCTGTAATTTCAGCAGCTCCTGTAAAGAACTATAAAGCTCTCAATAAGGAACTGGACACTAGGTTGTACCATTTGGCACTCACTGTCCAACTCATCACCCAATAAATTCTTCTTTTAGACCCAAATTTCTGGTAATCTTGGCAAGAAAGTTTCTCTCACCCATAGCTCATTTCCTCTAGCACTAATCTTCTAGTTCTTTGCTTTCTCCTCCTCTGTTTTTTTTTTTTAATTTACCCCTTATTCCCGTGCCCCTGAGGGTATCTACCACACCACTCATCTAGACTTTTCTGTCTCCTATTTAAACACATTGTCTCACAATGACTTTTCCAGACCCATCCAATTATCCCAGCTCACACTTTTCTTTTAAACTCATTTTTCTCTCCTAGCCTACATGTCTCCAGCTGCTCTGCCCTTCTAAGCCGATCTCATTCCCAAATATACAAATTAAATGTCTGTATCCTCTTCTTTCCCTGTGTCATTCCTGCTGTCAGAGTAGGTCTCCGTCTCCTGACACTATGTGGAAGCCCTTTATCAGGATAGTAGCAAAGATGTAGATGAGGGTCAAATAAATAGCTGTGACATCTTTCCTAAATGTAAATAGTTAAAGGAAACCATGCTTGATACAGTACAGCCTAGCAAAATACTAAGAGGAAATAGCTGATGCCCTGAACAGAAAACATTTCAACATTACTCTTGATTATGTCTAGCAGAGAAACAACAAACAATATCTCATACCATGAGATTCATTATAATGTCAAAAGATATGGCATTTCTGGGACAATGGATGTATTAGTGTGACACATCTTGCTATACAAAAAAGGAGGTGGATTTCCAGTGTTTAAATGCAGGAGGTCTTTTAATAAACTGAACAATACAGAAGTCATGTTTTTTTTTCCATTTCACTGTATGGGATCATAAACTTGAGCCTGTAAGAAAGTATAAGAAAGTCCTGGAAAGTATTAAGTCCCTTATCTCTCATCTTGGGAATTGACATAAGCTTCCACTGAATTCATCTGCTTCTGCTAAAACATGTTCAGTACATCACAGGATCAGATGTATGTAAAAATAAACACATACAAATACTGTATCTACCTGAATCTCCTGACTTGCTTTATCAAATTCACAGCCGTGCGGTCCCAGATAAAGAAGTAATGATATCATTTTTCTTATTAACTCTACGATTTCAAAAAATTTGGAACACTGAAGATTGTAACTTATCTGAAGATAGGGGATGGGAGGAGGGAGAGAGTAGAAGGATAACGTACCAATGAAATGTTGACAGCTTTCTATTTTTTTGCCAATTGTTGCTAAAGTGACACACGGTGACGTTTATGAAATGTATAATTCAAAGCAAATTTGCCTAGATAACCAACTTAAAAATGCTTTATCTTTCCTAACAAACATTATGCAGCACTCAGCAAAACTCAAAGTACATAATACAAACTGAAAATGCAAAAAAACCAAGTCTTTTCTTCTCCCCTAAGTCAACAAATTTTATGAGCCGAAATAAAGTTCTTGGCTTTCTTTCAAATCTTCACAGATAATCAATACTTTAGTCATACCATGAAAAATGTTGTATCCATATTCTTCGCAATTGACATTTGCTAACTGTCTCCAAGGTCGCATTGATTGCCAGTTGTTCAGTTTACCCAACTTCTGTTTTGAGCCAAATAATATGATCTTTGTTTCATTAATATTTAATAGTAATTTAGATTGTGCCAGATGATCTTAAAGCTCATTTAAATCAGCTTGAAGTTAATATTAAGCTTTCTTCTAGTATAATCTATTACCATAAATGATTGTGTCATCTGCATATAAATGGTGAGTTGAATATGATAATGAAGTGCAAAGATTATCAATATAGAATGACAAATGCATTTGACTTAAAATAAATCTTTCGGGGACCTATTTATTCTGTTTTCCGTGGTGAAAGATGCACTGTTTCACTTAAAGTGTTCTACAGAAAACAGAAAGGATTTTGAGTATGAGATGTAATATTATACCATGTGAAAAAAAGAAAATAAGAATTCCACATTGTAAAACTCTCCCTTTTCAAGTATGGTAGTTACAGACCTGTACAAATTACATTTTTCATACAAAAAGCCTTCAGTAATTATAAGGATTTTTTTAAAAAGACTGATTACATTGAGGAATGTGTTTTTCTTTAGATTGGGTTTAGTTTGTATGTGGTTTAAACTAGATGATCATTTAAATTAGTTAATTTCAGTTATTGCTAAATGCCATGTCCATTGAAGGAAAGTACCTGAATGCAGTTAATGATATGACACCTAAAGCTGTTTCCTCTATAAAAACGACAGCTGGGAGGGCTGTAGGGAAACCTTGCTTGGCAATAAGGCTGCATTTAAAAGAATTAAACTGTTAAATTCTCTAGGCTCATGGATTTAATTAGTCAGTGGACAATTTCAGGGACAAAAGAAACAATTACAGCAGGGAGAAATACTAATAAATACATTAGAAATGGCTAAAAACGGTTGAAGAGAACGGAAGTGCAAAATGGCAGATGCGGTCTAAGGATGTTATATAAAATAGTCATGCACCGCACTACAAAAGACACGGTAAGGTGAGAGACTACTGAAACTCAGCAGTTGCTAAGAATTGGGAGAACAGATACACCAGATCGCTGAGGCCTTTTTTACTTTCCATTCAAGATCTTCCTGCTCAAAATTTCAAGTGTTTCGATATCAACAGAGACCTTAACATTTCTAAAATTTTACATATCTGAATTATTCTTTTAGCTTGGGTGCAGGTACACATGGACAAAGATCCAGGGTTGTTTCGGCTTTCTAGGATCTCAGCTCAGAAGTTCTAAGCGTTTGGTCAGATTCATCTGTTGTAATAAACTGGTCATAATAAATCTGGGCTAGAAAGTGGAAGGGTTTTATTTATTCAAGAATGACTGGAAAAGCCTTGTAAATGTGGTCACGGGTGCAAGAAAAGTAGGAAACAAGAAACACTTACAGACAGGATTGTGAGTTAAATTAAGAGAACTCCTAATAATAGGAAATTAAGTTTGTAGTGTGATTCCTAAGGAATCAGTCCTCAAGCATATGAGAAGAGTTTTGAGAACCAAGTGGATTGCTGAGTGTCTGCACAACACTTGCATTAACTTCATGATTCAAGATTCTGACTTGTGTGGACCAGAAAGGAATTTTTTCTTTCTCCCTTAGTCTATCATCTGACTTCTGGAAATGGGATGTCACAAAAACCAGGATGTAAACAGAGTACAGCTGTGTTCCTAGTGACGTAAAATTCCCAGATGAATGGTGTCCTGCTCACTTACAAAGGATTAAGCCATTCATCAGATTTAGGCTCAGGAGGACATCTGTCTTCCAAGTCAGATTAGCAGGGATCAGAGGGGTTTCATTTGCCCTAACAGTAATTTAGGGCATGATCAGCTTGTTGGGATCATACAGGAATTAATTTTATAAATATTTTGCTAGGATACAGACCTGGAAAACTAGTAACATCCTCTACTTTTCTGCACATTACAAGTGCAGTTTTTAGACATCTACTGCAATCTTAGATTTCTCTTAAGTGTTGAGAATTATGATTTCTGGTGATAGAGGATGATCTATGGATTTTTGTGAACTACTGTCTACTGTATCATTGCCCAGTTCCTTCCTGATGGTCCTGCATTCCTACTCATCTGCATATATGTATATCAAGTGCAGTGTGCTCACATACACTTCCTTTTTTTTATGCCAGGCAACATGGTATATGATAGGCTTCTAAAACAGCAAGTCACAGAATCATAGAATCACAGAATGGTAGAGGTTGGAAGGGACCTCTAGAGATCAGCCAGTCCAATCCCCCTGCTAAAAGCAGGTTCACCTAGAGCAGGTTGTAAAGGAACGCACCCAAGTGGGTTTTGAAAACCTCCAGAGAAGGAGATTCCTCAGCCTCGCTGGGCAGCCTGTGCCGGGGCTCCCTCACTCTCACAGTAAAGTAGTTTTTCCTTATGCTTAAGTGGAACTTTTTGTGTTCCACCTTGTGCCCATAATCCCTTGCCACTGGTCCAAATTGTTATCTGTTAAGCCACATCATGATGTACTTTGGAACTAGATTCACAAAACCTACAGAACATAATGTTTACCAGTTTGTCAGTTCCATGTGGTTACACTGGTGTTCATAAGAATGAGGGCTGCCAGTGGTCTATATGTTCAAAGTTTGGGAATACTGTTACTTACAGTTTCTACCTTGGTATGCCAAAGATATCCAGCTCATAAGGAGTAACTGCATGTGCATGCTGAAGATGTGCACTTTAACAGCTTCAGCCTTCACCTCTCGGTATCCCTGGGTTGCTGAGACACCTTTATTAGTGTGCCTCATATCTCATAGCTCTAGTGAGTGGTATAGGTATTTTGTCACTTAGTTCAGTGGCTCCACTGAACAGGCATCAAATCACCATATTCCTTCCATAGGCTCTGTACCTCATCTACCAACTGATTCTTCTGTGATTGAAACTTGTTTCTTCTGACGACAAAGAAACTCTTAAATGTAAGCCCAAGAACCAAAGGATATATGGTCAAAAAATTAATTACACTATTCATTAGTTATTAAGTTCCTAAGTATACTAATCTTAAATAAAAGCTCAGCAGAGTGGGTTAATATCTTATAAGCACACTCAGTATCAGTCACACATGTAGACTAGCTTTCTTGCAGATAGTAAATTTCATCCCCACAATTGCTAAATACTCTTAATGCCTTTATAAGATCACAAACAAATTTGAAGAGGTCCTGGATGTGTCCTCATCTTTGTGCTTGTCTATTTCTGAGACCTCAAAACACTTCTATGTGTTGACAGTGGTTTCCCTGCTACAAGTGATGTGAAAGACAGCTGTAAACCTCTCCTAAGTATCTAGTCAAAGCTGTGTCATACAGTATGCCACTTGTATTAAACCACATTGCTCTGCAAAGTTTTTAAGCAGAGCTGTTATCCATAGGTGAGCTATTGCAGCTTCTTACACTCTTGTGTTTGCAACATGTACAGCACTCCCAGTAGCTAACTGCAAATATGTCAAAGGTACAGGAAGAGCAAACCACCTTATAAATCAGACTCTACAGGAAAACATCCCTCATGCACATCTCATGAATTATGACTATTTACGTGTCAATAGTAATACTGTTGTACAGAATACAATGTAGAGAAACGAATTTTGTGTCCATATTACATTTTCTGTAGCAACTATTTTTCATTAAAAATTCAAATGCAGCCCAACTTCAACTGCAGTGCAAAGCAGTGTGAAAACTCATCGAGGATGTATTTTCATAATGTAGAACTATTTTTTTCCCTTGACTTCGATTTACCATGAATAATTGATTTTTAGTCTTTTAGCATTTAGAGTGATATCATTTTGCTTGATTCAGGTCGGTCCCTTAAGAATCAGCTAGAACACTGATGATAACTTTGAGGGAAAAAAAGTCACCAAAATCAACAATTACAATTTGTTTAAGCTCTTTGTGTAACAGATTTTGATGGTATAAACTGCAGAAGGGTCAAATCTTGAATTAATAAATCTATCTCTCAAATATAAAAAAGCGCTCTCATTCCTGAAATGATAATATTAGGTATTAAAAGGAAAAGACAACCAAGTGAGATTCTCTTTTGTAGGTTTCAAGTTCAAATCCAGACTGCCTGGATAGATACTAAAATTTTTGTCACCTCATAGATATCTGATGTCTCCCCTAGATTAGTTCAGTAGATCTCACTTCAAACTCACCACAGTCCTTTACACTAAATGACAGGACGTTCAGGCAACAAAAAACCATATGGGTCCTGAAAAGCCACACTGTTTCTGCTACGCTCAGAAGACAAGATTGTTCCTCTTTTGGCAATCAGTAAGCATGTTTTCACCATCCTGTTAATCCAGCCTCTCATTCAAGCAGCTGTTATCCACAAAGACAAACTAAATTAGAAGCAATTTCTAATCCCAGACTGGCTTTTACAGGTTAGACTTCAGTGTCAGCTATAACTGCAACTCAAAGAGGAGTAACACACAATGAGAATCAAAGAGGAGCTGGAGAGGATGAGGAGAGAAAATCACTTTACTGCCCCTGGTCTTCCTTCTCCAGTCTTCTGCAATACTTAAGGGATGAGGAGATAGACAAATGTATTTTCTTTCTGCATACAAGACAGATTTCTATCAGATAGGTAAGAAGAGCAACTTTTTCTTACTGCCATCACCATCACATCCAACTGTGAGAGAAGGATGATTATAGCAGTTGTGTTTTCCATAGATCAAAAAAATCAAGAAGGTCAGAGAAAATAGGATTTCATTAATCAAGGTCAGTAAAGAGAAAGGCTTCAACAAAAGTGGCAGCTCTCTTGACAGAATGAAAAAGCCTGATTCCCATGATAGTGGGCTGGAGACACAATAAGATTTAGAACCAGTCTCTATATGGCAAGGACAGGCAAAAGGAAGAGCTGGAAATGATTTACAGGCTACAAAAGCTTCAGTGACAAAAGGTTGGGGATACTGGGACAGTCTATTAATCTGCCCATCAATGCACAGCTTCTATGTGATGCTCAGAATATATTTTGTACTTTGATACTCAGCACGGTAGTGTAGATTAGAACTATGTGGTGGAAAACCTGACTGTGGTGGAGAGGGCATAGTTGGGCCATCAGTTGAAACAGCCTTACTGAGACAGGCCACAGGTGATGACCAGTTTTAGTCATTGACCTGTAATGAGCACTTGCCAGCACTCTCTTCAAGAGTCAGAAGGCACAAAATTTCAGAAAAATAAGAAAAAGGTGTAAAGTCATTTAAAAGAAAGTCTGTATGACAAAGGGCTTGACACCTACCCCCTGTAACAGACTCAGCAAAGAGAAACGGAGGCAGGACATTCTGGCCTCTGAAAATACCAGCCAGATCTCAAAAGAAGTTCAAGAACAGGAAAGAATTCAAGGGAGGGAGTTTTGTTCAGATAAGAGTTATTACTCACACGACAGAAATTATTACATACTGTCTCTGAGTGACACAGATCTAACGGTCTTATATCTAACCAAGCAGAGTTGAATAGAAAGCAGTCATCAATGCCCCTTCTCCTCTCATTCCCAGAAGAGAGTGCTTTCAGAGGTTAAACTAGAGATGGTATTTTGGATGCTGCCGAAGCCCACTTTTGTTTTAGAAACAAAGAGGTTCAACCGGGGCTGGGCCTAATGCAGCTGAGAAAGAAAAGGGACAAAGGGCTGGGGAATTTACGAACCTACTCTCACTGCTACAAAAACAGTGATATGAAAGAAAGGCTCCAAGTATCTGCAAACGAAATGCAGACAATACCATTTCAAGTAGGCAAAACATGTTCTTGTATCTCCATTAACTTGCACTATTCCAAATTGCCTACAACAGGTGGCAGAGTCTGGATGCAATGTATTTTGTACCTTGCAACAGCTGTGAACAGGGTGCGCGCAGAAATGTTAAGGAGATGTTACTTGTTGCAACTGTCTCACATGACCAAGAGCAGTTCCAGAATTCAAAATATTTCCTTGTTCTGAAGTTAAATTGGGCCACTGTGACATTCATTCTGCAATTTAATACTCAAAGTCTTTGAGAGACAAACAGAGAGAAAGAAACAGGATTAGAGTCCTACAACATTTTTTTACATTTTGGTAGGTTTTTACATGACATTAGCACAAAACCAGGTAAAGAGGCTTTTAAATAACTGTATTGCAGACTTCAGGGGCCAATTCTTCTGCCCAGTGCAAGCTGACGCAGTTCTGCTGACTTCAGCTATGATGATCCACATTAGTTGGCAGTCACTCTACATATATATATATCCTATATAGTTCCATATTTGCAGCTTCATCCAAACAAAATCATAATGACCAAATCTAGCTAAAGTGTCTGTTAACTGACTTCCAAAGTAGAAGCCAAAGCATCTGAGTAACACCAGGATAGAGTACCTAAAACTGTAGCTTTTAAAAAAATAATCAGAGGATTAAACCAAAGGGAAAAGTGGTTGAGTGAATGAATGATATAACCAGAAAGCTTCATTTAGACATCTTCACAGAAAAATCTCTTTTTATACAACTTGAATATAATATATATCTTTTCTTAGACTAATAGTGAAGGGTACCCATAGAAATGCATTGGTTCATTATTGCCATTGGGAAACAATGCAACTTATATGGTTCTTAGAGAAAACCATAACTACACATTATAGTTACTCCCTTCTTTGTCTATATAAAGCTCTTCCAAACACAAGGACCCAGAACAGAAGAGATTAGGGTTTTGTGCACTCGTTTTTTTTTAAAAAGCAACCCAACAACAAAACATTCTAAAGCTGGTTTTCCTCATTGGCAATGAAATGGTAATAATCTATATATACTTTCAAGAATATAAAGTTCATTTTAAAAACAGAACTATGTGCACATATAACACAGTTTAACTGCCTTCTAAATTACAAATAAGTCTGGGCAATAGTCCTAGTACCTATTAATGTTAAATATAACAATTGTTTGCAGAGATTAAACATCCTACAACTTGATGAATGTTATACATTTGTTATACTGTGTGCATATAAGATGCATCATAACATGCTCTGTGCACAAAAGATCAATAGATGCTTCTATTTTAAATATCATTTTTAAGGCAATGATAATTCATATTTTAATTAAATCCACCTTAAGTTGGAATGTTTATTCACTGCCAAGAAATCAATCACTTAAAAAAAGTGTGAATCCAAGTTCTGTGTCTAACACTATTTATTTTCCCACTTCAGTCTAATATTAAAATTAATAGATTTTTAAAAGCCCTATACAGGCAAAAATAAATTTACAGATATATCAACGTATCTCCCCATCTGTATGTACATTTGTTATTTCTTCATTGATACAGTATTCTTGCCCTTCAAAAAGATACTCTATAACTTTTCCTCACTGAAAAATGAGTAAAAAAGTAAAGGAAAATGCTGAAATTTAATTTTGTCAGCTATAGCACAGTGACAGACAGAGAACCAGTAGCAAGGACACTGAACAAGAGAAGATTATCGGACAAATTGTGGCCACATGGTCTTCATGAAACTTAACACTCGTAATACTCCCTGAAATCATAAGAAAAGCAAAGAGTGCATTACAGAACTGCCAGTAACATCTGTTGGCTGTGTCTCTCTTTTATTTAAAGAATGTGCTCGTTAGCAGTTTGCCTTTCCTCAGCCTGCTTTGTTCAAGCAGCTTCAGAATTCCAGTATAAGTTAGCCTACTACACTCTCCTAAAGCATACAAGGCCTAGTCTGCTTTGGAAAGCAGGCTCCAGACAGAGCTGCAGTCCTTCTATTCTTACTGTCAGTATGGAAAGCAGTGACATCTGGATTTCAGGAAAGCCTGTAACTATCACAACCTCTCATGTCTACTGAAATAGACAGGGTAACTACTGAGCTTCAACTCACGGCCGGTAGGCCCTACGCAGTCCACAATGGGCAGTGACTGGCCCACTGCTAATAGCATTTAAGTCTATCACACAGCTGGTGGCTGTCCTCGGTCAGGATCCATCATCCTCACTGTGGAGGGATGCAAGCACAGAGATTATGATACCAGTCATACCCTGGTTACATCTGGACCTGACTTCTCACCTACTCAGAAACACCTTGCTTGAGTATCCTCTCCTGGAGAGAAGAGTCCATGTTCTCCCAGTTACCACAATGTATGTTCACAGTCTACAGTGAAAGACCCATAATACAATTATAATAACACCATGGGCCTTTTCAGTTTGCAATGAAAGTGGAGCAGCATGGTGCTAATGACTAATATCAGACTATATCAGTTTATTTGGTTTGATCCCTTTTACTTCTTTCCAATATGGTTCAGTTAACAAGCCACTTGAAAAGACTTGATGCTCAAATGGCCTTAAACACCAGTACTCACTATTTTCCAGACTAATCAAGCTCCTCACTCATATGATTCCATCACCTGTGCAGCAAAACAGGTCTAATTTCAGCATCAGTGAAACAGCACTTTGAAGAGACCAGTTGGACTCAGATTTCAAGGCTCCTCCATTTTCTTAGCTTCTCTTCAGAGTACTTCTGTTGCATTTACTGAATTATTTTACTTATATGTTTATGATAAACTATTAAAACATCAAAGAAAAAGTACAGAGGTTCCATTAAAATGACACAGCATATTCAGTCATAATAGCTCCAACACTTTAGCAACAGAGTAAAATCAGCTTTGCACCAAGCTACCACTCAAAAAAAAATCTTCATGGCATCCAGACATTCACAAATCCCACATACTAGCATGGGACTCGAACACATTAACTCCTGCTTACAGGTCGTCAGATCAGCTCTTTGTTTAGTACTGCAATTGAAGAAAACAGCTTTCAAGGCCTCCAGACTTTCCCTGTGGAGAGAGACAGGACTGCCCTTTCCATCATGCTGCTTACAACACAAGCTTCAGAACAGTTGGGTGCTCTGGGAGGCACTCTACAGAGGTGCAGTGGCACTGCAGCTGTGCCATCAGGACACTGGAGCACCCTGACAATCCTCGTTTGAAGCCCCACTCTGATGTAGGGCCCCATTACTTTCACACATTCCCTGTGTTTATGGTACTGAAAAATGAGTGATACAGACCTCTTCTTGTACCAGCAATAAAGAGTTCTCAGGGTCAGTTTCTTAAGCCTATGTGTCTTTTCCAGTATAACTTAAGGACTATTAGCCCATAAAAGGCTGAAAGCTACCTACACTAGAAGGTGACCGTGCATAGCATCTTAATTCTTCAGAACCCATGTACCTCACCTCTTCAGCCATAAAATTGAGGATAAAAGTTATTTCCTTAATTCACAGGAATGTGAAAATCAAAACTGCAAGGTATCCTACTTACAAGGTAACAGGGATAATAAACATTCTTAGAGCACTGCATGAAAAAATAATCTTCGCAAATAAAATGTTTTGCTTTAGCACTCCCTGGCTTACTCACAAATTAAACATTCACTGAAAAAAAGTGTAAAAGGTATAAAGGTTAAGAAACCCAAAGTTTTAACTGACTTGATAATATTTATTTCACTTTTCTGCTACCCTAGCTGGACAGCCCTCTTAGGGCACTTTTTAGTCTTATGTACAATAAAATACTCTGCAGGACAGTGAGCGGAAATATGGATTAGAGTGTAACCTTCTGAATTTTCCGTTACTAATGGGCTTAAATCTGAACTTTATTGTTAGGTTGTTTCAAGGTGGGTTTTTCGGTGTCTAATTTCTGAAACATTATGCACACATATATTCTTCTAAAACTGCCAGGTAACTTGGTTCACTTGTGGAACTGAAATGTAACCTTTAATTTTACAGCCTATACTTTAGAAAATTATGCATTTGAGTGGCTGAGAATTTTGGAAGGTGGGAGTGGTACACCAACCACATAAGAAGTGGAAAGCCACAAGAGCATTCTCTGTGCTGTGAATAATGAGTCAGGAATATAGTTGTGAAAAGCACATATCCCACTCTTTCATCAATGTGCAGACTCTTTCCCTAAAGCTATTCTCATCTTCTACAGCCACTGGTAAAATACACAGACATAACCTCAGATCCAGTATAAACAAATGAAATGTAAATGTCAGTGTGGTTGTAGCTACCTCCCCTAGAGCTAATTTTGCCACAGGATTAGAATGAATGTAAATAATAGGGAAAGTATAGCAGTTTGAAAGAAACATGTCAATTTAAATTAAATAGGGCTTCTTATTTTATCTTACAAACCATAATCCAAGTAAGATTCTCTGGCTTTCTGCCAAGCAACTGGGCAACAGGCATTGAGGACCAATGAGTATTTGCCTTTTGTGACACTTGAAAATCTTTACATTAATTCATAGCCCACTATTTGCAACAACAGCCCACTAACGAGCTCTCATATCCTATCCATTTGGTGTCTGCTATACCTTGCTAGACTGAGCATCCTCAGAAGCTAATCTCCCTGGGAGTAAGGTCACACAAGCAAGTAGATACAGGATGACTGCCAGCCTCCTATGCACTAGAGATACTTTATACAGTCCATGTAAGTATGTATACAGATACTCTCCCCCTCCCCAAGCACCACACCCTGGAACAGCTGAAAGAACAGGTCTTAACTCTGCTGTAACTTGCCCAGCATGTTTGACTCATACAAGGTTTAATTCTGATTAAACCTGACATGGTTGGTTTGCTGCCCTAGACAACGCAAGTAAAAATTTACTGAAGCACACTTAGAAGTTTCTAAAACTTCAAAGACAACCTGAAATAAGTAGGACAAGTCTACACGGCTATAAGAATTATATTTCAATATAATCTTTCTATCTTCAGGAATAAAAAACCTAAGAACCATTATTTATAGCAGTTGCTGGATTGTTTTAATTTACAGAAAATGTTGTTCTTAAAGGTCTGGCTCCCCCAAGATTAGTGTAAGCACTCTCTTCCTGTAAAAATCTAGTCTAAATAAGAGTCCATATAGAACTTCCTTCTAGGTTTGGGTCTCAGCTCTTCAGGACTTTTGATTTGTGATTCTTGAAGTACAATTTAGCTTGATCCTACACTTTTTCACTAAAACTTTGCTGGGAAATATACACAGAGTTTTCTAAATGGATTGTTTAAACTCTGTTGCTATATAGTGAACATAATACTGTGCACAAGTATAGTTTTTTGGGGAGAGGTGGTTATAGAGAGATCTCCTTGGCCATGAATTAATCTTGCTTGCTTTGACCCACTGATTATATCCCAAGCATATCTCCACCCCTTCTACAGGTTGACAATGCAAAGATATCCTCTGAACAGAGGCTTCTGCAGCATCAAATGGAACAAGAATTGCAGTAATTTCTAAAGTAATTGTTTTATAAAGTATTATAGATAGCAATATTTATATTTAAAAAGCTCATGTTTCAAAGGGCAAGATACCCATCTGATCAGTATATGCTTTGAAATTTCACACGGCATTGCCAGGAATGTGTTCTCAGCACATGTAAATGAAGATTAGAGCTTTTCGCTACAATATTTGTATTGAAGCCTATGACAGCTACCAGACAACACAGTACCAGAAAGTGACATCTCTGACATTGGTAATATTGAGCCATCAGCATCAACAGAACACTATATTTCTTGTTTGATACTGTTTTAAGGCAAGAGTATGACAATGATCCAAGGGGATATACACAACAAAACAAAAGGCTGATAAGAGTGAGACATTGGTTATTAAGACCCGTGAGGCTGAAGGAACGGCTGGCATTGGGGATGAGCCTGCACTAATCATATTTTTTTCTTTTGGTGTGGGTCAGCGCTGGACACTATAGCATGAGTGAGCATAGACCTGTCCAGTGAGCAACAATAAATAGGGAGTGAGGTCAAATCAAAAGCAGGAATGCAGACATTTTATCCCATTGCCTGAAGCACTTGTTTGTTAAACCTGCTGTGGTCGCCTCAGGCAAAGTTGGACCCACTGACCATCCTGAAATCAAATATGGTGATATATTTTGGAAAGTGCAAGCTCTACGTGCACTTCTTAGGCACTTTTCTGAGACATTTAGTTTAAGTAAACTACTATGGAATAAGCACAATTACATTTCCTCCTATACTATCCTGCAACTCAGTCACATTCTGGTTTAAACTTTTGACTCATTCAATTTTTATGCTGGTTGTTCATTTTATAATCCAGTTGTTATATGTTTCACTTCCATTACTTATTTGCTTTTGCAATCATCCTAGGATAGGTACTAATTATTTTAACAGCTCTCATTACAACATGTTGATGCATTTGTTTTTCTTTTTTAAATGGAGTTAATGTTTCTACAAACTCTTTTTTTTTTTTTCCTTATCACCAAACCACAAGAGAAATGGTAAATTCTGTTACGGGTTAGAGAAATAAACAGTGCTTTTAGCAAATTTTTCAACAAGAAGTCAGGAAAATGGGAGTGAGCATTATGGAAAGGTTGGAAAGACTCATGCCAAAAGAATTAAAGGATACAAATACTGCAACATCATTGCATCTAACTACATAGAAAAGGTTTCAAAATTAACCCCTCCTTGAAAACAGGACAACTCTACAAATAAATTTATAAAATATACAGGCTTAAGAAGGATATGTAGATGCAACTTACAACAACAGTAAATGTTAAAGGCAAAATAAAATAATCCCTGTGCATATGCATATGTATCTGCATGTGTAATCATCTAAACTTCTCATCTCTAAGGTGGGAAATTTTGATGAGCAAATAGATTTTCCCATACCCACATCTTCGCTGCTTGCAAAGTCTGTACTATAAATAGTCCCTTCTGAGGATGGCTTCTGAAGCCTTGGGTCTTGTAAAAGGGAAAGAAGTTCCTTTAGTAAAAAATAAGAGACAAAGATAGGTGCCAGATACTTGGACACAACAGATATTTACACTGCTGTCTGAACTTGCAGACCTACTCTGTCATGTGTATCCAGTGGTTCATGTATGTGCCTGCATCTGTCATAGACACACACACTTCATTCAGGAAATGTGGGCTGGTTCCCCTGACACGACAAAACAAAACGAAATGAAACAAAACAAAAAAACCAAAATAAACCAAAATGAAACAACACAAAAAACACGAAATCCAAAACTGTTGACCCTCTTAAAAGGAAACCAACCCACCCAACAGAGGCTCAAAGAGGAAGGCAGGTTAGTAGGCATCTCTGAAAGCCTGTGGTCAAGCCCCTGCACAAAGATCTGCAAGACTGAAGCCTTTGTCGAGTGTCAGAGTACCTCTGCCTTTGCTCCAACTTGTTGGCTCCTGTCTTGGCTGTATACACCTCTGAGAAGAGTCTGACTCTCTCTTCTCTGTGATCCTGAGAGGGCATCTGAAGAGAACAGTTCCACACCCTCAGTCTGCTATTTTCCACTCTGACTTGTCTTCGAGGTCCAGCCCTGGACTTTCTCCAGAATATCAAAATTACTCTTGCTCCCAGGAGCCCCAAAACCAGACACACAGTATTTCAGATGAAGCCACCCAAGCTGCTGAGTAGAGGACAATATTCTCTTCCCATGGCAGATAGCCTTTGCAGCTACACTTGTGCTCAGGACAGGGTTGACCTTCAACAGTGCAAGGGTACGCTCCTGATGTTTGCTCTCCTTCTTTGCCCACAGAGATCCAGACCCTCCTCAGCAGGGCTGCCACTGGCCTGCCAGCCCCAGGCCATGCCTTGAGCTTCCTGAGGTTCCTGGCAAGCCCTTCCTCCAGCTTCCCAGGGGTCTTCTGAATGTCTCAAGGAGTCTTTCTGAAAGACTGTGACCTTCCAACATGTCCACAGCTCCCTCCAAGCTGGGTCACCTGAGAACATCCTGAGGGTACACTTTGTTCTATTGGCCAGGTTATTGCTGCAGATGTTAAGTAGTACCAGCCCCAGAAATTACTTACAAGGAGCATCACTTACAATCACCTGCACTCAAAGTACTAACCACGTTCCTTTTAAGCCTGGACAGTTTTTTGCTATACATTTTAGTCTGTATTTCCTCAAGTAGACTGTGGGGATACTACACAAGATAGTGTGCAAAGCCTTGCTAAAAAAAAATCTGTTGCTCTTGCCTTATTTCACAGAGCCAGTCATTTCAACACAGAAGGCATTCAGGCTGATCACCTACAGTTTGCCCTTCAAAATCTGTGCTGTCTGTTTCCAACCCCCTTCTCACTGTCTGCATGCCTGGAAATAATGTCCATGTGAATTTGCTCCATTATTTTTGGGGCAAATTTGATATAGTTAAGCTGTCCAACTTGTAGTTTGCCAGATGTATTTTTTGAAAATGGGTGCCATAACTTCTCAAAGATAAGAATTCAGTTTTAGAATGACATCTGCTAACTTCATCAGCATCCTTAGACGCAATCTTATGGAGTTTATACATCTAACTTAACAATAGTCCCTAACTTGGTCTTCCCTACCAGGGACAGAAACTCTGTTCCCAAAAATCTCTCTTGCTAGGCTTGGACATCTCTAAGGCCTATACATACCTAGCTGCTGTAAATACACACACGAACACAGACATCACATCCAGAGAACTCAATGAAATATCAGTTTTACATACATATATATAAAAAAATATATATATAAATAAATAGAAATAAATAAATAAATAAATATATATATAAAAACTAGCCTATTTGCCAGCGGTAGCAAACGAGACATTACATACAGCAAGACACATAATTAAAACTGCTTACCTGAGGAGACTTTTTCAGCATGAGGATACTGGCCTAAAAGAGCACTGTTTACTTAAGAACAGAAAGATAGACCTGCAACCCACCTCAACCAAGAGGACTTTATACTTAGATACTAATAAAGGCAAAACGGTATTCGAAGGGAGCTGTGCTGATAGTGAATGCTTGCAATGAGCTTGTTGTCCAGTCAGTACATCTCACACAAAGAAAATTAAACCAGACTTGGACATTTGCCAATTCAAATTCCAGTTTGAATTCTGAGCCTTTTTCTTGTTTTCCAAACTCTGTCACCCTGCATGTGTGCTGTGTTTGAAGCGTGTTGACAATTTCTGTCTTGATGCAGCTGGCACCTCAGAGCAGTTACTGGATGCCCAACTTGAAAACACTTGAAAGGAAAACCACAGGGCAGATGATATGGTTGGCTCTCAAGCCTGCTGGATGTTGGCTGACCCAGCATAGCTTCATCCCAGTGGAGTTGCTTTATTTTTGTGTCTCTTCTCTGAAGTCCATGGACATTTCTAAATATCTTGTGAACTAATTCGATTTTCCAGTGGCCATCACAACACTGATATGGTAACTAAAAGCATGATTTCTTAAGACACAGCCTTTTTTTGCTTCCTATAATTTAGGTCACTATACTTCCAATTCTCAATTTCATTTTGATCTTCCTCTGCAGAGATGTCCAAAGTAGAACTACCACAGGATGGTGATTCTGATCAGTAACCAATAAAGATATTGGTGCTCAGACTTTACTTGGCTTTTGTTATAGTTCTTTAAGATCCAGTCTGGATTAAGGATCACCTCACTGCATATACAGGCAGATTAAAAGAGACTCCCATTTTTGTACAGCTTGGCCAAAATAAGCAAACAATCACCACCCATGGCAGGAGTGACTGGTCTATGGAAAATGAGACTTCCAGCACTGATTTTGCAAACAAACTGGGTGGCAGCTGAATAATTTATACTGACAGTAGTCAAGGAGCTTGGGCTGTTGCTATCACTTACTTAAACAGACACTCTGAAATGGGTGTGCCAAGTAAAACACTGTTTTCTACCATACTCAAGCCCTGCTGCTTTCTACCACACTCCCAATGAGTAAAGACAATAACCTCCTGCTATATTGCAACAGTAAGTATACCAGTAGTGGCAGCAGTTCTAAAGCCAGCTCTCCGTGCTTCTCTGCTCCCCAAACAGCTCATCTTTAGGCACCAAGATACACTAAATCCCCATGCCTGAAGCTTGATGTCAGTTCCTAGTATTAATGAAGTCATTAAAGGTTTTAATTTTAGAGAGGGCTTTATGGTTTTGATACCTGGTCAGCTTCAGATCTGGTAAATCTAATGCAAGGAAGAACTAAAACTCTCCCACTGTTCATTTTGTCTGCACACAGTCATGCAGGGTAGTTCTATCTTTATTCAAATACTAATAAAAAGAGACAGTTCAACATTCTGAATATCTCCTCATACTTCATGCATAGCCAACATTTTTACATATTCAGAGCTAACTTGAAGGCAAACAGAGGAACCTGGCTACTAGCATTTTTCATTAAGAGCCGACTGAGTATTCTTCTCTCCTTAGTATTGTCATGATTTAAAGGACACTGAAAGATGAACCGCTTATCACTACTGTGTGTTCCACAAAATTACCATTTATGCATCTGGGAAAAAAAACCTGCTCGTTACATTGAAACACCTAATGACATTTCCCATTAATATTCAGTCATTTTTTCCCCTCACTTTTCTCTGGCTCTGGCAGCAATTCTCCATGACCGCTGTGTAAGGTTTCATTATGTTACTTATCCTTGAGAAGCACTTTCATTTGCTGCAGAAATGAGTGGAAGGATAACTTAGTTGCTTAGTAGTGGGCTATTCTCTCCCTTCCCCTTCCTACTCCTTTCATTTAATTTAAAAAAAAAAACAAACCAATAAGAGAGACTTAACTCAGCTTCCTCTCTTTCAGATATGATGAAAATAAGATAAAACCCCTCTATCAGGTCTGTCACTAAAATTTCAGTTTATTTATTATGAAATAACACGGTTTTCCCAAGAGAGCAAGCTATTCAGCTTCTCCTGTCATCATCATATACTAAACGGGAGAGAGAATTGCCTACTTTTACCAATAAATCCTTTTGTGTCAATAACTGTGAAAATTCCAGGTAGGATTTTTCTTGTGTATTATTCAGGAAAACAATTTGTAAAAGACCTACTGACTGGCTTATTTTTCCACTCTAGAAACCTCTGTGCACTACTGCCAGTACTGCTAAGAGTATTTCTGGGAGAGACAATAAAGAACCCTGACAACCATTTGGACATCTCTCCTTTCTGCACTCCCACTCCCATCCCCTACCCCCCATACCATTGCCCTTTTTTCCTTTTCCTGTCTAAAAAAAATGTCCTCTTTCTCCTGGCTGTATTTTATATTCTGCTTTTTATTTCCTCATCTGTCCTCTATTCGTTATTCCCCTCCTCCACAGGAGCTTATGGGCCTTCCTCGTTCCCTACCCCCCGTCACTGTGAATGCTATTACCCTAGGGACATCGGGAAGATTTCCAGATGTAAACAAAAACATAAATCCTTTTGCTTCTCTGCTCCTACTTTCTTCTATATTTCCCTCACTCCACTTCATAAGTACTTTTGTATGTTTAGCCACCTGCAGAGACTGAGGGTGGAAGACATGAAATCAGAAGCAAACAAAACCTCTGCTTGCTTTAGCTTAGTCATTAATAGCACCATTAGCTTATTGAACTCAGTATATATCATGTCACAGTTCGTGATGCAGGGTCTCTCAATTGCTCTTGCATTGTTTATATCCTGAGTCAGAGTCTTTCAGATAATTTAGGTTTAATCATTCTTCTGCAACACCAGTCTTATGGGTGCCATTTAATCAAATCTATCAGTCATGCTATAAGACATCTTGAGGTTTCAGAAGAATCATCAGACACTGACTTCGCATTTATTCACTCATGGGAGTAAAACTGTTATCTGTGCTTCAGCTGAGGTACCTGAGGTATCTGTATCTGTTTTGTGAGTTTAGGAACAAGGAGCTCGACTGGATAGCAGCAATATAGAAATGAGGAAGGAATCTTATCTCAAAGAGCAGCCACGAACCAACCACTCTGTGCACATAATTTGCTTTGCTTTCTTCTGTGACCAGATCAATGCAGAGAAAAAACCAAGCAAGTACTAGCCATTAAAACTATAAACTAGTGAAAACACCCCACCCGTAGTCCAATGCATTGCTACAGCACTTGTCATCTGAATGGTTTTGATAAGCATTTTACAACATTGATGTATTTATTCTTACGTGCCTCCTTCCTCCCATTGGAGTGAGGTCATTCATAGGCAGGAAATTGTGTTAGCACCACCATGTGACTTATATAATATTAACATTCTATAAACAAAGAATAAAACCCTCAATACCTTGGGCCTTGAATTCACGCTCAATTTGCAAGTCTACCTTTTACCTCTTCAGTCTGGCAAAGTCATCAAAGCAAAACGTTTGTGTGTTAGAGAAGCTTCTCTACCCTATTGTAGTGGGTCTGGGACGGTAGTGATTTTCCACAGCAGGTCCTGCAGTGCTGTGCTTACTGTTGATATCAATATTATGACTACCGCTTGCACAACATCGGGGCTGTCCCTCCAGCATTCCTTCCCCCACCTTCACCAATAGCTGTGAGTGGGCATGATCTTGGGAGGGACTATGGCCAGGACAGCTGACCCAGGCTGACCAAGGAGATATTCCATACCATATGACGTCAGCTCAGGAATATAAACTGGGGGAAAGGAGCAGGAAGGGGAGGCGAGATTCATTTCTGGCCTTCCCAACGCAACCGCTACGCGTACTGAAGCCCTGCTTCTCGGGAGGTGGCCGGACATCGCTGCTGATGGGAAGTAGAGAGTAACAGCTTATCTGCTTCTGCTTTGCTTCCCGCGCGCGCGGCTTTGCTGCTTATTTATTAAACTGCTTTTATCTCAACCCACGAGATTCCCATCTTATTTTCTCCCCTTCCCTGGCTTGCTTCTCGGGAGGTGGGGGATAAAGCGGTGTGGTGGGCACCTGGCATCCAGCCAGGCTCAAACTACCACAGCCCTTTTGGCGCCCAACGTGGGGCGAGATAATAGCAGATTTACATTAACTGCATTGCAATTACAGTAAACCAATGAGAGCAAAGTTCCTGTGCTGGTCACGGAGCCTTGCTGTTATGCAGCTTATCTTACACTTTCTAATGTTTGGGAACATGATGCTCCTAACATTGACTCTCGGCTGTGCTTTAACCTTAATAGCTTTGCTAAGCTGGCTATATAATTTTGTGAAGAGGATGAAAGGGCCTGGGAACATGATGGCCCAAATAATAATAGCAAGTCTCATTCTGTTACTGATGAATTTAGTGTGCTGTGGGAGCTATCTTGTGGAGGCCATGGGGCAAAGCACCTCTTTCTCCTCAGCTCGGACTGATCTAGACAATTCTGTTACACAGACTTCCCAGGTCCTTAGTCACCCTTATACGAGAGTTTTAATATTACTAATTAACATGGTTGGTATATTATATATCTTGTGGAATCTGGAGTCATCTGGGTATCAGAGAGTACAAATTTGCGATGGAAACATGTTAAAATGCCCCCTGAAGCGGCCAGTCCCTGGGTGGCAGGGTATGTGGATGAATTTAGGCAAATTCCTAGGACGGTTATCACCTCCTGTAATCTGGGATTTTACATCTGAACAGATAAAAAACCCTGCTTTACTGACACGCTACCTGATAGAAGGGTGTCTTACCTACCCTAATGAGGCCCATCAGGTTCAGGCACTATACTGGGGCCTAGCCTCTGCCTACCGAGCTGCATTCCAGTCCTCTCAGAGAACTGTAATTGAAATGGAAACTCAAACGGTACCTGAGACCAACATAGTTGAGTCAGTCGCAGTCCAGCCCTCTCAGAGAACTGTGATTGAAATGGAAACTCAAACGGTACCTGAGACCAACATAGTTGAGTCAGTCGCAGTCCAGCCCTCTCAGAGAACTATGGCCGAGGTGGAAATTCAAACTATACCTGAGACTACCATGGTTGAGTCAGGGAACCAAACAACAACCACAGTGGTTGCCCCAGTAGTGAAAAAGAAGCAGTGGATAAGGAGGTCAAGTCCATATCATCGATTAGTAAGGGCAGACGAGGAGGAAGAGGAAAGGCTAGAAGAAGAAACTGGTCCTTCGGTAAGGAGATCAGGAGAAGTGAGAGAAATCGAAAAGGAAATGGAAACTACTCGGTCCCTCACCTCAACAGAACTTAGAGATATGCGAAAAGATTACAGTCGCCAGCCAGGTGAGCGGATTGGTGCCTGGCTGCTCCGATGCTGGGATAACGGGGCTGACAGTCAACAATTGGAAGGCAGAGAAGCCCAACAGCTAGGATCTCTTGCTAGGGACCGGGGAATTGATAAAGGCATTGGAAAGAAAACCTCAGTTTGTAGTCTCTGGAAACGACTCCTCTCAAGTGTACGGGCAAGATACCCATTCAAGGAAGACCTTGTAAATGCCCGAGGAAAGTGGACTAGAGCTGATGAAGGGATCCAATATCTAAGGGAATTAGCTGTGTTGGAAGTCATCTATGGTGATCTGGATAATGTCGAGGCCTCCACAGATCCAGACGATGTCCAGTGTACACGGGCCATGTTGAGAAAAGTGATCCAGAGTGCCCCAGCTACATATTCTAATATCCTGGCAATGGTGTATCATCCAGACATGGACATACCAACAGTGGAGAGGGTATCTTCTTGGTTACAGAACTATGAAGAGAGCCTCTGCACCTCCTCATCAGTGTGGGATGATGGCCTGATTGTTAGATCTGCCTCAAGAACTCAGTCATCCACTGTCCCGACCAGGGGAAAGGGAAGTCCCAGACGCAGGAGTACACCGCGAAATGAACTCTGGCTCTTTTTGCGTGGCCAAGGAGAGGATATGAGGAAGTGGGATGGTGAACCCACTTTTAAGCTAGAAGCGCGTGTACGTGAACTAAGGGGGAAGGCAGCTGTTAGAAAAGGACCGCCCAAGAGGGCTGTCAGCAGAGTGGCTGCCAAAACAAAAGAGGACAATCAACAATCTCCAAGACATAGAAGAACTGCAACTACTTCCTTCGAAGCCAATGAGGAGACTTCAGGTCTGCAATTGCAAGGATCAGATAGCGAATACTCTGATGAAGAACAGAAATAGAGGGTCCCTGCCTCCAGCCAGGAGGAGGAAAGGGATGACCGAATCTACTGGACTGTGTGGGTTCGATGGCCTGGCACATCAAACCCACAAAGGTATAAAGCCTTAGTAGACACAGGGGCACAGTGTACATTGATGCCATCAAGGTATAGAGGCACAGATTCTGTCTGGATCTCTGGAGTGACAGGGGGATGTGAAGAATTATCTGTATTAGAGGCTGAAGTGAGCTTAACAGGGGACAAATGGAAAAAACACCCCATTGTGACTGGTCCAGAGGCCCCTTGTATTCTTGGCATAGATTACCTCAGGAGAGGGTACTTCAAAGACCCCAAGGGGTATCGATGGGCTTTTGGTATAGCCACTGTAGATACAGAGAAAATCAAACAACTCTCTAATTTACCTGGCCTCTCAGAAGACCCTTTTGTTGTGGGATTGCTGCAAGTTCAAGAGCAACAGGTACCAATTGCTACCAGGACAGTGCACCGGAGGCAATATCGCACGAACCGAGATTCCCTGGCTCCCATCCGTGAGTTGATTCATCAACTGGAGGCTCAAGGAGTAATTAGCAAAACTCATTCTCCATTTAATAGTCCCATATGGCCTGTGAAAAAATCTGATGGAGGGTGGAGGTTAACAGTAGACTATCGTGGCCTGAACGAAGTGACACCACCACTGAGTGCTGCTGTACCAGACATGTTAGAGCTCCAGTATGAACTGGAGTCAAAAGCAGCCAAGTGGTATGCTACGATTGACATCGCTAATGCATTCTTCTCAATTCCATTGGCAGCAGAGTGCAGGCCACAATTTGCCTTCACATGGAGAGGTGTCCAATATACCTGGAATCGATTGCCCCAGGGGTGGAAACATAGTCCTACTATTTGCCATGGTCTAATCCAAACTGTGCTGGAAACGGGTGATGCCCCTGAACATTTACAGTACATTGATGACATAATTGTATGGGGCAACAAGGCAGAAGAAGTGTTTGAGAAAGGGAAAAGAATAATACAGATTCTCCTGAAAGCTGGTTTTGCTATAAAAAGAAACAAAGTAAAGGGACCTGCACAAGAGATACAGTTTTTGGGCATAAAATGGCAAGATGGGCGTCGGCATGTGCCTATGGATGTTGTGAATAAAATAGCTACTATGTCTCAACCGACTAATAAGAAAGAAACACAAGCTTTCCTGGGCCTTGTGGGATTCTGGAGGATGCATATCCCAGGTTATAGTCAGCTTGTGAGCCCTCTCTTTAGAGTCACCAGAAAGAAGAACTGTTTTGAGTGGGGCCTTGAGCAACAACAAGCTTTTCAACAAATTAAACAGGAAATAGCTCGTGCAGTCGCCCTTGGGCCCATCCGTACAGGACCAGATGTGCAGAATATCCTCTACACTGCCGCTGGAGAGCATGGTCTCACCTGGAGCCTCTGGCAGAAAACATCTGGAGAAACCCGAGGTCGACCATTAGGGTTTTGGAGCCGAGGATATCGAGGATCGGAAGCCCACTACACCCCAACTGAAAAAGAAATACTAGCAGCATATGAGGGACTTCGAGCTGCTTCAGAAGTCATTGGCACAGAAGCTCATCTCCTCTTGGCACCACGTCTGCCTGTGTTACACTGGATGTTCAAAGGGAAAACCCCTTCTATACATCATGCAACCAGCGCTACATGGAGTAAGTGGATGGCGTTGATTACACAACGATCTCGGCTGGGGAAATCTAATCGCCCAGGAATCCTGGAAGAAATCATGGACTGGCCAGAAGGCAGAGATTTTGGAGCATTGCCTGAGGAAGTAGCTCGCGCCCAAGAGGCACCACCATATAATGAATTGTCAGAAGATGAGAGGCATTATGCTTTGTTTACTGATGGATCCTGCCGCGTGGTAGGAAATCATCGTAAGTGGAAAGCTGCTGTGTGGAGTCCCACACGACGAGTTGTTGAGGCCACTGAAGGAGAAGGTGAGTCAAGTCAGTTTGCTGAAGTGAAGGCTATCCAACTAGCTCTAAAGATTGCAGAACGAGAGAAGTGGCCAGTACTCTATCTTTACACTGACTCCTGGATGGTGGCTAATGCTCTATGGGGATGGCTACAGCAATGGAAGAAGACCAACTGGCAGCGCAAGGGTAAACCCATCTGGGCTGCTGCATTATGGCAAGACATTGCTGCTCGGGTGGAAAATATGACTCTGAAAGTACGTCATGTAGATGCTCATGTGCCAAAAAGCCGTGCCAATGAAGAACAATGGAATAACCAACAGGTAGATAAAGCTGCTAAAATTGAACTAGCTCAGGTAGATCTAGACTGGGAGCGTAAAGGTGAGCTATTTATAGCTCGATGGGCCCATGAAACATCAGGACATCTGGGAAGAGATGCAACATATAGATGGGCTCGTGATCGAGGGGTGGACTTGACCATGGAAGCCATCACACAGGTCACCCATGAATGTGAAACGTGTGCCGCAATCAAGCGAGCCACACGAATCAAATCTCCCTGGAACAGAGGCCGATGGCTGGGTTTTCAGTATGGTGAGGCCTGGCAAATTGACTATGTTGGACCACTACCACGAACACATCAAGGCAAGCGGTATATACTCACCATGGTGGAAGCAACTACTGGTTGGTTGGAAACATACTCTGTCAACCACGCCACTGCCCGAAATACTGTCTTGGGTCTTGAAAGGCAAGTTTTGTGGCGACACGGCACTCCAGAAAGAATTGAATCAGATAATGGAACTCATTTTCGAAATAATCTCATAAACTCCTGGGCAAAGAAACATGGCATTGAGTGGATATACCACATCCCCTATCACCCACAAGCCTCTGGAAAGATTGAGAGATATAATGGGTTACTAAAGACCATGTTGAGAGCACTGGGCAATGGGGCATGGAAGCAGTGGGATAAAAATTTAGCAGAAGCCACTTGGCTGGTCAATAGCAGAGGTTCAACTAACCGTCCTGGTCCTGCCCAAACAAAACCACTACATACTGTGGGAGGAGATAAGGTCCCCGTAGTGCACCCAGGGAAATGGCTGGGGAAGGCAGTATGGGTTGCACCTCCCATGGGAAAAGGCAAACCCATTCGTGGGATTGTCTTTGCTCAAGGGCCTGGCTGTACTTGGTGGGTGATGAGAAAGGATGGGGAAACTCGATGTGTACCTCAAGGAGACTTAACCTTGGGGGAAAAATAACCTGTTATGTGAGTTATCTGTTGTAGATGAACTTTGAAAGAAAAACCGAACAAGTGGACAAACCAAGCCGGTGCTGGTGCCCAACACTGAACATACTGTTTCCCCTGGATATTCATCTTGATGGATGAGACAGAAGTTATGACCTGCTCCAGTGAACATCTACAGAGGATGAAAGATATAAGAATGTTGTTTGTTTGTTTGATGCAAGATGCAAGAGGGAATACAAGAATGATGTTTGTCTGTTGAAGAGTGGGGGTACTGGTTAATGAGAGTATATAAGAATGTATATGGATTGTTAAGATGGTTTGTCTGAGCATGACATAAATGGTATGGAATAAGGGGTGGAGACTGTAGTGGGTCTGGGACGGTAGTGATTTTCCACAGCAGGTCCTGCAGTGCTGTGCTTACTGTTGATATCAATATTATGACTACCGCTTGCACAACATCGGGGCTGTCCCTCCAGCATTCCTTCCCCCACCTTCACCAATAGCTGTGAGTGGGCATGATCTTGGGAGGGACTATGGCCAGGACAGCTGACCCAGGCTGACCAAGGAGATATTCCATACCATATGACGTCAGCTCAGGAATATAAACTGGGGGAAAGGAGCAGGAAGGGGAGGCGAGATTCATTTCTGGCCTTCCCAACGCAACCGCTACGCGTACTGAAGCCCTGCTTCTCGGGAGGTGGCCGGACATCGCTGCTGATGGGGAGTAGAGAGTAACAGCTTATCTGCTTCTGCTTTGCTTCCTGCGCGCGCGGCTTTGCTGCTTATTTATTAAACTGCTTTTATCTCAACCCACGAGATTCCCATCTTATTTTCTCCCCTTCCCTGGCTTGCTTCTCGGGAGGTGGGGGATAAAGCGGTGTGGTGGGCACCTGGCATCCAGCCAGGCTCAAACTACCACACCTATGTATCCCACAGAAGAGTCTCAGGCTTTAAATCCAATACGGCAAGTTGAGTGGTATAGCAGTAGAAACAGCTCAAGCTGGATGCCTCCACAGAGGCATCCCAAACAAATAAATTGTACCTGGATGATTATACCTTTATGATACAAATTCCCCATGCCTCTTGTAACAGTTCTGACCAGCAGTAATACTAGGGTCTTGAGTCTTCCCATGCCTCATTGAGTCCCTTCATTGTCTTTACATATGACTTTTCTTATTTCTAAAGTTGCAGCTTCTGCTGGTGAGAGTAGTGGCCTTCCTTGCTTCCTCATCTTCCAGCTTGAACTGGCTCTGGGGCCTCCTTTTACTTAACTACGTGGAAGTTCAGCATATCTGAGTAAAGTTCACAGGTTGCAGCGTAAGGTTTCAGCATATTTAGCTACTAATGCAAAGCAAGTATACTAAGTGGTTAATATCCTTTATTTCTTTACAGTGGGCACGGTCTAAGAGCTCATGCTGCAGGGAAGAACTATGCCCTTGAGTTCACATTTGTTTTTAAAGACTTAAGAATACTAAGGGAGGTTCCAATCATTTAGTAAAAATTTTTTTTTGGAGATTTTTTCTGTTTTTTGTTTTGTGGGGTTTTTTAAACCACTCTTACTATTATTTTGTTGTAGGAAACGTTACATTTAAGCACTGGTTGGCAAGGAAACCAGCCTCTAATGTGTTGTCTGACAATTCAGACACACAGTCAACACGGATATACGTGTATCCTCTACAGCCCAAAAGAACAAAACTGAGGAAAATTTAATCTTCCATTGTTGTTATTTATGAAAGTGGTACTTAAGAAATTTTTTAATCTGCTTTTGATTGGGTGGAGGAGTATCACATATGACCTGGCTCCGGCTTTAATGCTCTGGCAATAGTAGGGATATTATTTAATTTAGATGTGAATCAGTAATTTCATAAACATAATTTATACCACTGACTCAAACTATTTGTAGAAAGTTGGTCAAACCCTCTTCCTCCAGCATCACCTGGCTGATAACTTTTACAGAATTTATATTTAGCAAACAACATCATTTTTCATACTTTTTCCATATTACAAAGAGATGAGAAGCTTGTTCCCATGCAAGAAACTTTCTCAGGCTTTGCAGAACAAAATGCATTGCTTCTAGATCACATGGGGTCTACAGGTAGCTAAGCAATTTAATTTATTAATATCTGCAAATTTCTCTAAAGCACAGAATACTATTAGTCTTTGGATTATGGATAGGGAAACCAATACAAAAATACTTGAGCTTCACAAAGTACTCGCAACAAAACAGGGAATAAAACTGATACCTCAAAGGTAACAGCTCTGCATCTGGATCCTACAACCACATTTCCTAGAATCACAAAATCATAGAACGATTTTGAGGGGGTTGGAAGGGACCTTTAGAGATCATCTAGTCCAATCCCCCTGCTAAAGCAGGTCCATCTAGATCAGGTCACATAGGAACGCAGCCAGAGAAGGAGACTCCACACCCTCCCTGGGCAGCCTGTGCCAGGGCTTCCTCACCCTCACGGTGAAATGTTTTTTTCTTATGTTTAAATGGAAATTTTTGTATTCCAGCTTCTTTCCATTACCCCTTGTCCTGTCATTAGATACAACAGAAAAAAGGGATGTCCCAACCTCCTGACACCCACCATTTAGATATTTGTAAATATTGAGATCCCCCTGCAGTCTCCTCTAGACTAAAGAGCCCCAGTTCCCACAGCCTTTCCTCATAAGAAAGTCTCCATGCTTCTGATTCATGGTGATAGTAAGTATGTAGAACAGTTTGCCCAACAAGTTACCCTCTTTTCAGAGAATACTGTGGGTGGCTGAGCGTCTCCTGCCCAACACTGTTGCCTGGTCCTTGGGAGCTTGTCAATAGCTGTCTGTCCTGAGATCCTCCCTTGCACTCTTTGAATTACAAGTATAACACTCACCTGGCTTGCTCTCAGACCTTGTATGACAGACATACAGAACTATATCATCCACTTCTTATTCTTGCAATGATCCTCAGGTCTATTTCTCAACTGTAGAAGGCTCAGCATCCTATCCAGGTACCAGATTATCTTCAATGTTCTCTGCCATACTCCAAAAAACATATGAATTGATAACTGCTTGTAAATATAAGGGACTAAAGCATGCTGATGGCATAATTCTTTTGTCCAATATTTACAGCTTTTCACTTAAGGTACATATGCCTGAATCTGTCAGGTTGTAGCATTTTTTCTTCTGTTCTCACACAGTCATGTTGACCCTGGACCTGGGCAGGTCTGTAACAGTAGCCAGGAGAAAATCAATGGGTGAGGATGGGACCTCAAAGTAGAATTTCTCTGGGATGGGTCTCTGGGCTCCTTCAAAAAGTAGAAGAAACATTTAGGGAAGGTATCTGCTTTATGTACTCTCTATATGCCTTTGTTCTGCTGCTGCACACTAAAAGTTGTTCTTAATTTAATCTTCTTTGTGTCTTGGAATGAATGAAAGCAAGCCTGCAGTGCCTTTTATCACCCCTATTCTAATTGGCCTTGATCTCAGTTTCACTCTTAGGTAGCTAACAAGCACATATATTAAGGTTTCCTAAAATGCACATCTTCACATTTTTCTGGCAATCTCCACTATATTTTTGAAAAATAAATGTTTCTATCTTCAGTGATAGAACTAAGAGACAAATACTTCTTAAACAGTAATATCAGCATACAGAATCACAGAATGGCAGGGGTGGGAAGAGACCTCTAAAGATCATCTAGTCCAATCGCCTTGTTAAAGAAGGTCCATCTAAATCAGGTTGCACAGAAACACAGCCAGGTGGGTTTTGAAAACCTCCAGAGAAGGAGGATCCACACCCTGGGCAGCCTGTGCCAGGGCTCCCTCACCCTCACAATGAAGAAGTTTTTCCTCATGTTCAAGTGGAACTTCTTGTGTTCCAGATTCTGTCCCTTGCCCCTTCTCCTGTTACTTGCCCCACTCTCTAGACACTAATCCTTTATTTATAAGCACTGATAAGGTCTCATCTCAGTCTTCTCTCTCCTCTAGGCTAAACTGCCCCAAATCCTGCAGCCTTTCCTCATAAGAAAGATGCTCCGGTCCCCTGATCTTCTTGGTGGCCCTGCTCCCCGTCTCTCTTGAACTGTGGAGTCCAGAATTGGGCACAATATTCCAGATGTAGCCTTACCAGAGCAGAGTAGAGAGGGAGAAGAACCTTCCTTGACCTGCTTGCTACACTCTTCTTGGCCACGAGGGCACATTGCTGGCTCAGGGTTAGTTTTCTGTCTACCAGCACTCCCAGGTCTGTCTCTGCAGAGCTGCTCTGCAGCAGGTCAATCCCCAGCCTGTACTGGTGCATGGGGTTGTTCCTTCCCAGATGCAGGACTCTGCACTTGTCCTTGTTGAACCTCATGAGGTTCCTCTCTGCCCAACTCTCAAGCTGGTCCAGAACCCTCTGAATGGCAGCACAGCCTTCTGGGGAATCAGCCAGTTCTCCCAGTTTAGGGTCATCAGCCAATTAGCAGAGGGTACACTCTGTCCCCTCATCCAGAACATTGATGAAGATATTGAACAAGACTGGCCCCAGAACCCATCCCTGTGGGTTGGGTTCCTACTGGATTTGGTGACAGTGATCACCACCCTCTGGGTTCTGTCATTCAGACAGTTCTTAATCCATCTCACCATCTACTCCTGCAACCCACACTACCTGAGCTTTCCTATGAGGATGTTATGGGAGATGGTGTCAAAAGCCTTGCTGAAGTCCAGGTAGATGACATCCACTGCTCTCCTCTCATCTAGCCAGCCAGTTATACTCTGATAGAAGGCTATCAGGATGGTCAAATAGGATTTCCCCTTGGTGAATCTGTGTTGATTCCCCTGATAACCATCTTTTCCTTCATGTATTTTGAGATGGCATGCAGGATGAGTTGTTCCATCACCTTTCCAAGGATGGAGGTGAGGCTGACAAGCCTGTAGTTTCCTAGGTCTTCCTTCTTGCCTTTTTTGAAGACTGGATTGACATTGGCCTTTCTCCAGTCCTCCGGCACCTGACCTGTGCTCTGTGATCATTAAAAAATGGAGAGCACCTTAGCAAAGGCAGCATTCAGTAACTCTGCTTTGTCTGCATCCTCTGTCACAAGGGCACCCATCCCATTTAGCAGTGGGCTCACATTCTCTCTAGTGTTCCTTTTGCTCCTGATATACTTGGAGAAGACCTTGTTTTCCTTTTCATCCCCTCCCAGATTCAATTCCAAGAGGGCTTTAACCTTCCATGTTACATCTCTGCATAACCTGACAACATTCCTACACTATTCTCAAGTAAACAAGCCTTTTTTCCATATTCCATAGACTTCCTTCTTCCATTGAGTTGTTTCAGAAGCTCCCGTTTTTCCATGCAGGCCTCTTATCTCTGTTACCTGATTTTTCACTCATGGGGATACACTGATCTTGGGTTTGGAGGAAGTGACACTTGAAGACTAACCAGCTTTCTTAGGCATCTCTACCTTCTAGAATCCTAGCCCATGAGATTCCACGAAGCAGGTCTGTGAAGAGGCCAAAGTCTGCTCACCTGAAAGCCAGGGTCACAATCCCACTTGTTCCGTGCTTCTGTCATGCAGCACCCTGAACTCCTGAACTCCTCCATCTCATGATCGCTGCAGCCAAGGCTGCCTCCAACCTTCACGTCCCCGAACAAGCTTTCTTTATTTGATAGCACAAGGTTCAGCAGCGCACCCCTCCTCCTTGGTTTCTCAACCACCTGTGTCAGGACATCGTCATCAACACACTGCAGGAACCTCCTGCACTGTGAGTTCTTAGCTGTGTGGCTTTGCCAGCAAACACTGGAGTGGTTGAAGTGCCCCATGAAAACTAGGGCCTGCAATCATGAGGCTGCTTTCAGCTGTTTGAGAGGGCTTCATATTCTTCCTCTTCCTGATCGGGTGGCCTGTAGTAAACTTCCACAACAGTATCATTCACATTACCCTGCCCCTTAATTTTCACTCATAAACATTCAACCCACCAATCATCCCCACCTAGGCAGAGCCAAATGCACTCTAACTGCTCTCTCACATAGAGAGAAACTTCAACTTCTTGCCTTGTTGGCCTGTCTTCCCCAAACAGCACACAGCCATTCACATCTGTGCTCCAGTCATGTGAGCTGAGCTGTCCCACCAAGTCTCATTAACAGCAATGAGGTCATGGCCTTGCATCCTCACCCCCATCTCCAGTTCCTCCTGCTTATTCCCCAGTCTGGGTGTGTTTGTGTACAGGCAAAGCAGAGGCTTACTTGAGCACACAGGTTTCCCTTGACAGGTGCAAGACGACCGTCTGAGTTAGATGCTCCCTTGAGGTGGTCAGTCTTCTGACTCTTATCTTAGCATGAAGCTGAGGAGCATTCATCACTGCTTTTGTTGCCCTGACATACTTCCTACTCGAATGGGATGGCATGAGCACCTCACTATTTTGCACCTCACTCCCAGAGCCGTTCAGTTTAAAGCTTGCTTTACCAGCTCACAGCTGGTTTACAAAATAGGGTTTGCCGCATATGCTTTGACTATGCTTTGCTGTTTAAAAAGAAAATATTTATCGTTATCTGAAAGGATGGAATTAAGTGCTTTTGAAGTAGTTGGTCTGCATGGGAAATGTAAAATGCCATTGAAGAAACAGACAGATCGCTACTTGTTTACATGTCTGTTCAGAAGCAAGCATAAGCTTGTTTGTTCACACCACCAGCCTTGACCCATTGCTTAGCAGTGCAGCTGAGCACAAGGAATTCAGCTACCTGATCAGCATGTTACTAACTATTTATGCATTTATGGCAGTGCCTGCCACTTTTATTGGCCAACAGGTAACAACAGCAAGTAACCAGAACTCTCAATTGCTCCTTTAACTGTGGTAGTGGTGGCTTAAATTTATATGTTTTAATTTCATAAGGTTTCAGTTTGAAATACTGAATCCTGAAAAGTATTATAACCATGAGCTGTGGCTGGGCTGTACACATAGTTATTTAGTAATTGTTTATGGCAAGTATAGCAAAAAAATACTCTTCAGATGTTTATTGCTTCAAATTAATAAAATTCATATTTGTACTAAGATTGTAGACCTTCTTAGAAATTTGCAATCTAGCTTTAGAAACTGTAATGGTCTGAAAAATTGAGGTCTGTAGGTTCATTTGTCACAATTCCAGAGACAACTCAGACCATTAAAATCATGCCCATACATGTCAAAGACACTGTCAAAGACAAGAATAAGTTGAGCGAGATGCTGAAATAATGCAAAGTGAGAGTGTGCTGTGCTCTGACTACCATTAGAGAAAGAAAATCCTTCTGCCAGAAGGCAATGGCACTAATGGGAGATTGTGGCATATCTGAGAAAACTTTATGAATACTAAGGATAATAAAGTGAACAATAGGTTGCCTAAACTGTTCTTAAATGTCTATGCCACCATGATATCTCCATAGGCAGCTGTCTTTCAAGAACACTTAGATAAAGCTGATCCTGTTATGCAGTAGAGAAAAAAAAACCCATCTCCAACCTTTCCTGGGCAAAGTTACAGTGTAACCACCATCAGCTCCTTACCAGCTTTCTCTGCCTGCTTCAATTATTTCTACCTTTTCTCAGAATTCATGCATCCTCAGTCTCATGTCCAACCTGGAGACCCTGTCTCTCTTTGTCTGAAGCCCTGCAGCTAACTCCTCACAATAGTGCCTTAAAACAGAGGTAGGACTGTGAGGAACAAAAGCCATGTTAGAGTTGATTCCAGAGCAGAAAATGCAATGATGAGTGCTCCTCAGTCCCGCACCAAGATGAGAAGCAGAAGGCTTTTGATACCACCCTGAGGGAGTATCAAATCAGGAAGGATCCTCTTGCATCCATCCAAGGAAATCTCTGTGTTCAAGTAAGCCCCTGCACCAGTAAGCAAGTAACCACTGTACATCAGTGCACACAGCCTGGGGAATAAGCAGGAGGAGCTGGAGTTGGGGGTGAGGATGCAGGGCCACAACCTCATTGCTGTTACTGAGACATGGTGGGACAGCTCACATGGCTGGAGCACAGCCATGAATGTCTATGTGTTATTTAGGAAAGACAGGCAAACAGGCAAAGGGGGACCTTCTGCTAACAAATAATTGTCTGGTTAGGGATGTGAAGGTTGGAGGTAGCTTTGGCTGCAGTGACCATAATATGGTGGAGTTCAAGATCCTGTGTGAAAGAAGCAGGATACCAAGCTGGATTGTGACCCTGGCCTTCAGGTGAGCTGACTTTGGCCTCTTCAAAGACCTGCTTTGAAGAATCTCAAGGGATAGGATTCTATATGGTAGGAGTGCCCAAGAGAGCTGGTTGATCTTCAAGCACCACTTCCTCCAAGCCCAAGATCTGTGTGTCCCCACAAGTAGAAAATCAGGAAATGGAGGCAAGAGGCCTACATGGATGAAAAAAGGACTACTGGAACTACTCAGAGAGAATAAACTGTAAGGTGGAAAAAGAGCCTGGTTTCTTGGGAAGAGTATAGGAACCTTGCCAGAGTGTGCAGGGACAAAGCCATGAAGGAAAAGCCCTTTTGGAATTAAACCAGGCAAAGGAAGTAAAGGAAAACAAGAAGGGCTTTTTCAAATATATCAGCACCAAAAAGAAGATTAGGGAGAATGGGAACCCACTGATGAACAAGGAGAATGTCTTGGTGATGGAGGATCCAGAGAGGGTGGAACTACTGAACGTCGGTCTTCACTGCCAAGGCTGGCCCTCCAGAAGCCCAGTCCCTGGAGGATAGTAGAATAGTCTGGACAATAGAAGACTTTCTCTTGGTGGGTGAGGATGAGATTTAGAGATCTGTTGGGCAAGCTTAACACCCATAAATTTATGGGACCTAACGGGATGCACCCACAAGTGCTGAGGGAGCTGGCTGATATTATTGTTAAGGTGCTCTCCATCATTTTCAAATGATCGTGGAGGATCACTAAGATGCTGGAGGACTGGAGAAAGGCCAATGTCACTCCAGTCTTAAAAAAGGCAAGAAGAAAGACCTAGGAAATTACAGGCTTGTCAGCCTCACCTTCATCCCTGGAAAGGTGATGGAACAACTCATCCTGGATGCCATCTCAAAATACATGAAGGAAAAGACGGTTATCAGGGGGAATCAACATGGCTTCACCAAGGGGAAATCCTGCTTGACCAACCTGATAGCCTTCTATCAGAGTATAACTGGCTGGCTAGATGAGAGGAGAGCAGTGGATGTCATCTACCTGGACTTCAGCAAGGCTTTTGACACTGTCTCCCATAACATCCTCATCAGAAAGCTCAGGCAGTGCGGGTTGCAGGAGTAGATGGTGAGGTGGATCGAGAGCTGGCTGAATGACAGAGACCAGAGGGTGGTGATCAATGGCACAGAATTGAGTTTGAGGCCTGTGGCCAGTGGGATTCCACAGGGGTTGCTTATTCAATATCTTCATCAACGACCTGGATGAGAGGACACAATCTACCCTCAGCAAGTTGGCCGATGACACCAAACTGGGAGGATTGGCTGATTCCCCAGAAGGCTGTGCTGCCATTCAGCGGGATCTCGACCAGCTTGAGAGTTGGGCAGAGAGGAACCTCATGAGGTTCAACAAGGACAAGTGCAGAGTCCTGCACCTGGGGAGGAACAACCCCATGCACCAGTACAGGCTGGGGATTGACCTGCTGGAGAGCAGCTCTGCTGAGAGAGACCTGGGAGTGCTGGTTGACAATGAACTAACCCTGAGCCAGCAATGTGCCCTTGTGGCCAAGAAGGCCAATGGCATCCTGGGATGCATGAAGAAGAGTGTGGCTAGCAAGTCGAGAGAGATTCTCCTTCCCCTCTACTCTGCCCTGGTGAGACCTCATCTGGAGTCCTGTGTCTAGTTCTGGGCTTCCCAGCTTGAGAGGAACAGGGAACTTCTGGAGAGAGTCCAGCACAGGGCCACCAAGATGATCAGGGGACTGGAGCATTTTTCTTATGAGAAAAGGCTGCAGGATTTGGGGCTGTTTAGCATAGAGGAGACTGAGGGGGAACCTCATTAATACTTATAAGTATTTAAAAGGTGCATGTCAAGAGGTTGGGGCAACACTTTTTCTGTATTGTCCAGTAACAGGACAAGGGGTAATGGACAAAAGCTGGAACACAAAAAGTTCCACTTGAATGTGAGGAAAAACTTCTTTCCTCTGAGGCTGAGGGAGCCCTGGCACAGCCTGCCCAGGGAGGGTGTGGATTCTCCTTCTCTGGAGGTTTTCAAAACTCACCTGGATGTTCCTGTGTGAACTGATCTAGGTCGACCTGCTTTAGCAGGGGCGTTGGACTAGATCTTTAGAGGTCCCTTCAAACCCCTACCATTCTCTGAGTCTGTGATTTTGTGATGTTGGAGGCCTCCTTGGTGTTGAAGAGCTATCCTCCTGTTTCAACTTCGATCTTTTTCAGACTGTATCTTCTTTTTATCTCCTGGTAGCACTGCCTTCCTCTGACAGTACAGACATCAGTACATAGTCCAAGCCAACAAAGGGGAACAGATTTTTACTTTGTGGTCTGTTGCATATCTTGACTTTAATATCAGTGCTTCTCACTAGGACGAGCTGATAGGCTAGGCAATCTCTCAATAACCTTTCCAGCCATATTTCCATTATTCTATTCTCCTGTGATTTATTTGTCGTGATAACTGAAACAGATTGAAGGGAAGGAAAAATCTCTAAAACAAGTGGTGGAAAAAAAACAAATAGAGGAAGAAAATCTTTATTATGAAGAAACATGGTGGCCTAAATTTTCAAACATGGCTTTTGAAAGTTTGCCCTGAATCCAGAATTTTTAAAGTGCTGATTACTTTCATCTGCCATTAATTGTTACCTTGGTTCTTGCAAGTCCCATCACTGAATTAACTGCTCTGAAAAGCAAGACCTATTTTTTCCTTCCAGTGCCTGAGGTGATTGATGTGGATGAAAGTGTTTAATTTTAGGCACACAGACTTGAAAAATACAAGTGATTAGTTCCAGGGTTAGTTCCCAGACAGATTTACTATAGGTAGACAAAACCCACAATCCATCTGCTTTCCATTTTACTAGGAAAGTAGACAGGTAAGATAAAGCTGGTTTCATGAGCTCCTAGTGAAGAGCCCTCAGTCTGCAAAAACACTGGACTCTGGATCATCTGCCAGGTAACAGCCATCTTGGCCTTAAAAAACAGAGATCCACTCTGGTCTTTAACAGTAACATGAAGGCACTTTTCATCATTTAAGTATCATATATCTACTCTCACATATGTACCAAAGCCCAGGCACAATTAGGAAAAAGCTGCAACCATTGTATTCCCATTGAGCAAAACTGTGGCTGGATCTTCTTGTCTTTGCTTAAAAGGAAGAAGAGTAGTTGCCATTACTTTGGACTACACATCAGGCCTCTGTTACTAGAATGCTCTTTCCTAAAAACCTTATTCCAGTCTTGGTTTTAAGAGCTTCTTTTATTCTCTCCAGTTCAAAAAATCTGACAAATGCAGATCTTCTCCTGTCTAGAAGCAGGCTTCAAATACCTTGAGAGACAGATTAACGTGGCAAAGTTAACAAGTCTGGTGCATCTTGCCCACTGCAGTGCCATATTAATAATAGATATTAATTTACATCCTCACGGTAGGGAAAACACCAATGGATCAAGCAGTCCTGAAGCATTATAGTGTAAAAATACCTGAACATCTTCATAACAGCAAGATTCCCTTGGGACTTGTCTGATTTAGGAAAAAGCTACCTCTTTGGAACAGAAAATAACCTTTTTATTCAGACATAACTTTACTGCAGGTTGCCTGGCCTGTGTGTTCAGCAAAGGAAAGGTGGGGCCCTGGTACATTTGCCTGTGCCCTATAGGAGAACACTCTGACTGAAGAAATTCCTCTTGTGGAGCTCCTGTCACTGACCAGCTGGTGTCAAAGTGCAAGGGGAGGCTCTGGATAGGTTTATATGCCAACTAGGAAAACTTACTAGTCTATTTCAAAGTGGTATTTTTTAGGAAAAAAAACCAAGGGTCATGATGAGAAAATAGCAATGACACAGGGAAGAAGCACATTTAACTCTTGACTTTGAAGGAAACGGTTTTTTAACCCTCTTGAGGGAATGCTCGCACTTCCATCGAGTTTAATAAAACTGATCGCGGAGAACTAATTTCTGCTAGGTAAATAGCAACTGGTACATCAATTTCCTGTCAGTAGCTGCAGTTTCAACAGTTTCAGTCTTTCATTCAAATGTGTGAATGCTTTGCTTAAATTGCACATTTCTCATTTAGTATACCTTGAAAATATGTATTGTCACTCATTCAGTCTCTGAGAGTTTGGCTGTGCTGTGTTTTGCATAAAGCAGCACTCACTAGAGAGGATCATTCAAGCAGATAAGAGGAGACATTAGAACACATGCAGGTAGAGTTTGGGAGAATTAAAAAAAGCCTCTGCCTACAATTCTGTGTAGTAAATGAGGCATCCAAAAGTCTAAGCTCTAAATCATCTCACCAAATCCATTCGCTCTCTCTCAAAGGTTAAAGGCTAACTACACATGTTAAAAAATAAATTATCACATAGACTCCAAGAGCTTAAAAAGATAGAAGGTGTCTCTTTAAAAAAAGTCCAATTTGGAAGTCTTAAACACAGAAATGAATTAATACAAATCTTCTGAAAATTCTACATTGTGAGCCAATTGCTTTAAGTAACCTTTCTTTTTGTCTCTGACTGCTCCGTTATATTAGACAGGAAGAAACTAGGATGTCATTTACTTAACCTAGCTAAGATTTCTCATTTGTAATTCCAGTAGTGCCATTTCTCCTCCCCTCCAGCCTAGGAACCGTGTGATTTATGTGTGTTCTCACCACTGGCTGCTCTGGGGATTGCAGACCTCCTCATGTACCATGCTGACATTTTGCAATCAGCCCTTAGTGAAGCTCAAGAAACAAGTTGCAAGACAGAATGTCTGTTTTTTTTCCCCACTAGAAAATGCTTGTTTGCTGAAATGTCTTCTTTATGCACTAGTACTCAGTTTGGGAAAAATATGTAGATTCCACTACAAACAGTTCTGTTTTCAAAACAGTTACTCAAAATAATGTAAAATTTGAAATTTCAGTAACAATTTTTGTTAAAATTAAACTTGTTTCTCCATAATGACACTGTTTTTGAAAGACATTTCACAAACACACAATCATTTTTGGTCTCAAATTCTTTGTTCTTATTTTTACTCCGAGACAAGGCAGACTTTAAAAACATGAAGCTCCCTACAAAATGTAAAATATTGTTTCTGTACTTTCAGAACAAAGCTAGTTATTAAAAAGATGGGTTATCTGCCTGACCTTGTTCTTCTTCGATGTGTACTGTCTACATGTGTATTCACATTGGGGATGCACCACAGTGCAAAGCCTGGAAGCCTGAGACTTTCTTACCCTGTCATTATGAATTGCTTACCTGAAGCCATGATTCATTAAGCATGGAGTTTGTGATCCCATAAATGGGAATAGCAGTTAAGAAGTGAACATATAATTAGATCCACCACCATGATGAAAAAAAAAAACCCAACCCAAAACAGTGGAGATCTCTTACCTTCAAGTGTTTTTCTACACATATATTTTCTACTGATTTCAAGCGGTACCCCAGCATTTACCTACCAGATGACAGAGTTCCTAGGAAGAACAAAGACTGAAGATCTGATGAATTGACATCCTAGAAGCTGCTTCTCTGCAAAGTTCCAGGAAGAGTGCTGCATGTAACAGAAGAGTGAGTAGAACTCACATGGTAGCTACAGGTGCATTATGCAAGGATGCCATCAATGATGCTTCAGTTCTGAGTGAGCAAGATACTCCTTTCCAGCTATCTCACAGTGCCTTTTCTTAAAGTTGGTTATCCAAGGAGACACTCACCATGTTGGAACAGATGATTCTTTAACAACTTAGCAATAGCTCAAAAATACCTGTCTTCCTAAAGCATCTTGCACTACAAGTAGTAACCAAACACAGAAAACCTCATGTTTCAAGCATGAAAAACTGTCATAGGTGGAGATGTGCAGCTCAAAACACAAATGAAAACCACATTTAGTAAGAATTCAGAATGATTTCTGAGTCTGATTTTAAAAGTTTAAGAGAATGTGCTATTAGTGCCTCAATTATGTTCACTTTCCCAGCTAATAACTATCCAGAAAGATGTTTTCACAGACAAACAAAAAAGGAAGATGTTTCTACAGATTCAAAGGTTCTTCCCACTAATTACATTAATGCCAAGTTCAATATCATTGCAGGAGCATATGGCGTGAGGAGAAAGGGAAAGGTTAACTAAAAGATTAAAAATCTTGTCAGTAGCAGGTAGGAATATGGGGTTTTAAAAAATTTATTTGGGGATGCTGGGCATTAATTATCAAACTAATAGAGAAACCTTTTTTTTTTTTTTTTTTTGGTATATTAGATTTGTAATTCAGAACTACCACAGATCAACTGTACCATTCTGTAAAGCTCGGTTGCTTAGTCCCATTGCTTAGTCTTTCTAGTGAATTGCTAACTGCTGCTAAGAATAGAGACAATAAGCCTTAAAAAAACCTAACATATTTTGGCCTGGGATTCAACAAACATATATACAGAGAAATAAAAAAAAAACTCCCATGAGGTCTAAATTATAAAAGCTATATTTTTTCTCTGTCCTCTCTGCACAGAGAGTTTCCTTTCCGTAGGTCAGTAGGGAGGACCTTAGGAAAAGGTAAAACATTTTTTTATTCTAGTGAATGATATTTGGTCCTTCTTGATGAGAGACTGGTGCTGCAGTGCCCTGTTATTCTTGGGCAGTTCAGTGGCATTAATTTCACTAGGATGAAATCCCAGGAAGACTGCAACAATTGTGCTCACTAGAAAAGTAAAAGCTTCCATTGCAAGAAACACAACATTGGTAGTCAACTGGAAAAGCAGAAAGAAGACACTAAGGCTTATCAAAGTTATACTGGCAGGCTTCTTTTTCTCCAGTGAGGCTATGTATTACTACTATTGCATTGCAGGACACAGCAAAGGATTTGTCTTCAATAAAAGCTGTTTTAGTAACAGTAATTTGGTGTGTAGGTGCCCAAGCAGCCCCAAGAATCAAATGAAAAATCAAATTTGATTTTTTAACAACAAAAATAGTTTTTTCCATAATATTCTTCACTTGTATGGAAAACAGAACTGCTGAATGTATAGGTATTTGGAGAGGAAAGGGGCCAGGGTTTTAATTTTCAAATATTCCTAGTTGAGAATTATTAACACACTGTTACAACAGTATGTAAGGATCTCCCAGGCTGGGCTGAAGCACTCTTACGAAAGTGTGAGTATGAGTCTGACGACAGACAAATTCTGGCAGCTGTCACAAACCTAGGTAAAGCTCTTGTAATACCTTCATAGCTGACATCACTACATACATTTTGTTACCCAAACGTGCCCAAATCATAAAGCAGAAGGCTATACTGTCAACAAAGCACTCCTTCCCTCTAAAAAAGACATGCCACCATAACCATCAGTGCTGCTAGCTTTGAATGATGTGTTGCCTACTCTTCTAGCTACAGAGCTAGAGAGAAAAATGGGAGAGAGGAAAGAATCCCTACAGCTCTGAATTGATCCTATAGTCTGCCCTGGCACATGGAATCTTTTCAGACACAAAAATTGATTTGGGCCTTTTAGTCTTTAGTTTTCACCTGAGCATCTGGAACTCCCTTAGGCTGATTTAGAGACTGAGGTGCTCATGTCTTCTGGAAATGGTTGCATTAGTAAGTGTCTCTTCAGAATTAAGAATGACTCCTTCCAGATCAGGCTGTGTCTTTCCAACTCTTCTATCATGTGCTATTGACAAGAATAAAGGAACAATTCAAAACCTAGGTGCCTCTAATAAAATTACAGAACAAAACTAGCATAAACAGACACCAGAAATCCAGGGGGCAAAACCACACCTGCTCTGGGAACTTAAATAGGTAATTATCTCATGCTACAGTTCTAAATTGGAGTGTCAAATGTAACTAATTGTTACAGACAGACATTTCTCAAATATAGCACTATTCACGGAAACAGAAACAGTGAATCCAAAGTGTGCTACAAGTAAAGAGGTTTCTTCACTGAAAGGCTTGTCAGACACCGGTATGGGTAGAGTCACCACTCCTGGAGATATTTAAAAGCCTTCTAGATGAGATGCTGAGGGACAGGGTTCAGTGATGGACTTGGCAGTGTTGGGTTACTGAATGGAATCAATGATCTTAAAGGTCTTTTCCAACTGAAACAATTCTATGATTCTCTAAAGCCCATTTCCTTATAGTTCTTGGAACAATGGTCTTTTGATTTCTTTTCTCCACCTACCTTTCTACTAAATTGATTAGTGGAAAAAAATATCTTTTTCTATTTCTCACTTCTGTCTTTGTGGCCCACTTAGTCATGGCTTCCAGTCACCAGTATAAGAGTTCCATTGGCCAGTGAAGCCTATCAGCAGTTCTAGCTTGTACAGAAAATACTACTCATCTAAAGCTGGGCTTCATTCAAGCTTCAGGCCTTAAAAATTATATGACATTTCTGCATCTTCCCCCCACATATATGTAGTGGTTTTGTCTGGGTCAGGTTTTGGTAGCAGGGACCTACACAGGTGTCTTCTTTAAACAAGATCTGCCAGAAGCTTCCCCTGTATCTGATAGGGCCAGTGACAGTCAATTCTAAGATGGACTCTGCAGCTGACTTAGGCCTGGCCAATTAGTGACTGAGGTAACACCTCTGTGAATAACGTATTTGAGAAGGGGAAGAAGTTGCTGTGCAGTTGCTGAACTGCAGCAGCAACAGAAGGGTGTGAAAATGCGAGAACAACATCTCCACCGATATCAAGGTCAGTGGAAAAGGAGAGGGAGGAGGTGTCCAGGCATTGAAGGAGAGATTCCTCTGTGACCTGTGGTGCAGCCCATGCTAAGGCAGCTTGCCTCAGCAGTCCATGGAGGCCACTGGGAAGCAGAGACCCACTCACAGCTGGTGGAGGACCCCATGCTAGAGCAGGTGGATACCTGAAGGAGGCTGTGACTCTGTGGGAAGCTCACCCTGGGTCAAGTTCCTGGCAGGACCTGGGAGTCTGTGGGGAGAGAGGATCCCACGCCAGAGTAGGTTTGCTATCAGGACTTGTGACCCTGTAAAGGACCCATGTTGGCGCAGTTGGTACCTGAAGGACTGTTCACCCCGTAGACGACGCATGTTGGGGTAGTGTGTGAAGAGCTGCCCCCATCGGAAGGCCCCATGCTGGAGCAGTTCTTGGAGAACTGTGGCCCATGGGAAAGACCCATGTTGGAGATGGCTAATGTGACACTCGTCTTCAAGAAGGATCGGAAGGAGGATCCTGGGAACAACAGGTCTGTCAGCCTGACCTTGGTGCCAGGGAAGGTTATAGAGCAGATTATACTGAGTTCCATCCTGAGGCACATACAGGGTAACCAAGGTTCAGGCCCAGCTAACATGGCTTTATGAAGGGCAGGTCCTGCCTGACCAATCTGATCTCCTTCTATGACAAGATGACCCACTTAGTGGATGAGGGAAAGGCTATGGATATGGTCTTCCTGGACTTTAGCAAGGCCTTTGACACAGTCTCCCACAGCATACTTCTGGAGAAACTGGCTGCCCATTCCTTGGATGGACCTACTTTGATGAGACGGGTGGAAAACTGTCTGGATGGTTGGGTGCAGAGAGTTGAAGTGAATGGAGTAAAATCCAGTTCGTAGCCAGTCACCAGTGGTGTTCCCCAGGGCTCAGTGCTGGGGCCTGTTTTGTTTCACATCTTTATCAATGATCTCATGAGGGGATTGGGGGTACCCTCAGTAAACTTGATGATGACACCAAGCTGGGCGGCTGTGTGGGCCTGCTTGTGGACAGGAAGGCTTTTCAGAGAGACCTGGACAGCCTGGAGTGATCAGCTGAGGCCAATCGCGTGAGGTTCAATGAGGCCAAGTGACAAGTCCTGCACTTGGACCACTCTGCCCCAGCAGCACTACAGGCTTGGGGCAGAGTAGCTGCAAAGCTGTCTAGTGGAAAAGGACCCAGGAGTGTTAATAGACAGCCAGCTCAATATGAGCCAGCAGTGTGGTCAGGTAGTCAAGGAGGCCAATGGCATTCTGGCTTATATCAGAAATAGTGTGACCAGTAAGACCAAGGAGGTGATTGTCCCCGTGTACTAGACACCTGTGAGGCTGCACCTTGATTACTGCATTCAGTTCTGGGCCCCTCACTACAAGAAGGACAGTGAGGTGTTGGAGTGTGTCCAGAGACAGGCAATGAAGCCGATGAAGGATCTGGAACACAAGTCTTGTGAGGAGTGGCTGAGAGAGCTGGGAATGTTTAGCTTGGAGGAGGCTGAGAGGAGACAAAATCACTCTCTACAGCTACCTGAAGGGGAGATGTAGTGAGGTGGGGATCAACCTCTTCTCTCTGGTAACGAGTGACAGAACATGAGGAAATGGGCTCAAGTTGTGCCAGGGAGATTTAGATGGACATTAGGAAGAACTTTTTCACCAAGGTTATTAAGTATTGGAACGGTGTGCCCAGGGAGGTGGTGGAGTCACCATCCCTGGAGATGTTTCAAAGACATGTAGATGAAGTACCAAGGGATATGGTTTAGTTTAGTGATAGGCCTGGCAGTCGGAGGTCAGTGGTTGGACTTGATGATCTTAAAGGTCTTTTCCAAACATAGCAATTCTATGATTCTATGATGTTTGTGGAGGACTGTCTCCCATGGGAGGGATCCCACACTGTAGAAGGGAGAAGTGTGAGGAGGCTTCCTCCTGAGAAGAAGCAGCAGCAAAATCCATCTGTAATGAACTGACTGTAATCTCCATTCCCCTGTGTCACTGGAGGAGGGGGAAGAGAGAGGGGTGGCGGGAGGTGTTTTAAAGTTTGGTTTTATTTATCATTTTCTCTGCTCTGTTCTGATTGTTCATTAATAAATCAAACCATTTCTCCCCAAGTTGAGTCTGTTTTGCTCATGATGATAACTGCTGAGTGATCTTCCTTTTCTTATCTCCACTCATGAACCTTTTGTTGTATTTCTTTCTCCCCTGTCCAGGGAGAGGGAATGATAGAAGGGGAGTGATGGAACGACTTGGTGGGCATCTGGCACCTAGCCAGGGCTAAAGCACCACACCACAATATTGCCTTTCGTATCATCCAATCATGTGGTTGCCCAGCACAGAAGAGCTTTCTGTAGCTCTTCTACTACTGTTTGTGAAAAGCCATTGCCCTTGCAATGAAAGATCTCAGATTTGGCTGTAAAGGTATCCTGAGAGAGCTGTGTAATCTCTCACTCTCATCCTGGATTTAGGATGTCTGCTCTCACTGAACCCTGAAGGCAGCTTAATAGCAAACTGGATTCTGAAAAAAAAAATGTGCATAAAAATCCTACCAAAAGCAATGGACTGCTTTTCCTCACAGGGTGCTGTATGTACTGTTCTATACCATTATGCCCACATAAAAAGTTTCATTTGAAGTTCAGGTACAATAATTAGGACAAGAGATGCAAACTAGTCTCTCCTATTACATATGTAAATTACTCTTTCTTTGTTTTCATTCACTTCTGATTCTTAGGCCAAAGGACTGCAGCCATCTTATGCAATGCAAGATACATTATGTAAGACAAAGTATACGTTCCAAGCTCTATTTATAATACAATGAGGTTATAAATGAAATATCAAGAAAAAAAAAAGAGCTTAAATGTATCTCAATAAATATTTTCCTTCTTATTTGGTAAAAGAACTCTCAAGAATAAAAGAAAGCCTCGTAACAGTCAAACATTCATAGACACAAAGCAGTAGCTTGTGCAGCAGGTCACATTCTGAATTCCTTAGTTTTCAGGCCTCCAGAAAGATTGCTTTCTCTTTGCCAGCAAGTCCATTGATATGCTTATCATGCATTTAAAGCTATTTATGGATGGATATATAATCCTGTCTAAACCGATTAAAAAAGAAATTAAATCAATCCACCAGCATCTACTATATTAAATCATGTACTCTTTAGGAAACACTTCTGGAACGCCAAACCTACCTATTAACAATCTCAGTTGAGGAAAAAAAGGTCAGAGTAGAATCCCAGACAAGTCCTCTTTCTCTCTCTCATTTTTATGAGAGAGAGAATTTAAAAAGCAACCGTTTTCCAGCACTTGACCGTGAAATGGATCATGTTTTATTTATTCTGCACAAATGGCAAACAGCAAAGTGTAGCTTTGGGATTAATCAGTGGGCTTTTATCATTGGGACACTAGTTGGACTTTGGTTCCTCTCAGAGTGCCTACAAATCACTCTGATTAGATGCCTGCCTGAGACATACATCATTTGACTTTGCTGGCCTCAGGCGTAATAACTGGAAGACTGTAAAAAGGGGATGAGCTTCCACAGAGAGGGTCACTAAGGCTTGATATAAAGGGTGAAAATTAGTGTGTCTGAGAGGAGGTTAGTGAATAACAGCCAGCTAAGATATGAAAGTCTAATCTAGAAAAAAGAGAGTTACCGAGTCTTGAAACACTGAGCTGTCTCAATTCCTGGATAAAGGTCTGTCACTTTTACAGCTGGAGTACTCATGGCAATGCTGCGGGTCATACAAGTTGCAACCTTTTCACCTCCACTCAGTAGAAGAAAAAGAGCTACTATGGAGAAAAATAAAAAGTAAAAACAAACATAATAGGAATATTGATATTTGTTACGATTATTTGCCATTGATGTCATGATGTCAACTCTCTTCTAGAAGGCAGGCAGGAGCACCTTAGTCTAATACTTGTACCCTGGAGACATTCAAGCCTACATCATCGGTGATATATTAGTGGCTTGGTCTTTCTGGATACGTTGCCAGAGGAGGACCTTAACATTTAGCAATCTTGAAAACAAGATGTGTATTTTCTGATCCTGTTAAAATGTGCCCAAATTTAGCCCAATTCAAATACAAAAAATGTCTGGTTTTAGATATGTGGAAGCTCTTACCTATGGAATTTAGTTTTTTTCTACATTCCATTTTATGTTTCACAGCTCCACCTCCACTGTTGCTAACATGGCAGCCTCAAATCTGAATTGCTTTGTTTTTCAGTTCCCAAATCCAGATGTTTCTCTACACTACCTCCAGAATAGGTGTCCCTGTTGTGGTGCTGTATGACTCTCTTACTAAACTCTCCACACAGAACAACAGTTTACTGCTGTTACTGTGAGGGAAAGGAATAGTAGTTGCAGTCTAATAGTAACTGCATCAGTACCAAAGGTTGCACTGAAGCTTTGGACTCAAACCCTAGGAAGCATGTTGTGTGTCATAATGGTTCACTGAAATAATATGTAATTATTTGGAAAGTAATTCATCTGGTTGGTATGTGATACATAGACTTACATGTCCATTTCTGGAACTTAGGATTCCTGCATTCCTGACTTTGCTGTATGTTTTTCCTGCTTACACATACAGTTCCTATTCTATCTGTAAAAAATATTTTGGACTCATTCTCAGTATGAGGTATATATAAATGTAAACCATTATCATTTGGAAAAGCATGTATTATAGCAATATTACCTGTTACCTACTGCATGAACATGATGGGTGTTTTTTTCTCTTCCCTTTATGCACTATCCATTTGATTCCTTTAGCCTCTTGTTAATACCCATATTCATGGCAGCCTCCTTCTGTTCAGTGAGTAGAAAGAAAAAGTATTTTTTCCAGAAGCTGATGTGAACACTGCTCAATGAATCATTCACCAAATACTAGTGTGTGGTTCAGTCATCCTACAGGCCATATTAGACCTAGGATCCTTGAATCTATAGCCAAAATGAGCCTTAGTATAAAGTATCTTCTGCAGTCGAGATAAGCAGTAGCTTGCAAAGTATTAGAGGAAAATCCTATACTCAGATCTGAGGTATATTATAATAGGATCTACTTAATATTCAATAAAGGGCTTTCAACACACTTTCATTTTAAATACAGTTAAATGAAATCTCATATTTGTCTCTCTGGAGAGCCTGGGAATATTTTCTCCATTGTACTGCAAATGGAAAACAATACTCTGGTGTCCTGATACATTCCTTGGAGATTTTCAGTGCTTTAAATCAAAGCACCAAAACAAGAGTTTATTGTAGCAACCCAGAGGGAATCATCATCTCCAATATCCCGATTCTTTGCAGCTGCTCATTCAGCATGGATGCAACCTGGTTATTAACAGCAACAAAGCTATCAAATGGGGACTTCCTTTGAAAAAAAGACCATCTACATGTCTTCATTGCATATTCTTTACATGTAAGAGGTATCTACAAAAATTTGAGGTGATTTATAACCAGATGCATATATATTTTCATCTTTGATATGCATAAACTTTTCATTACAGGAAATAAAATATGTAAGGTAAAAAAGGCCATAGAGTTGAAGAGTCGAGATTTCAAGATAGACAATAGGAGAAGTCTTAATTTCTCTCCTCTGTACAAAAATGTTACATTATAGGTCTTAATTATACACTTGGACTCCTGTCTCATTCAGTACTCAGGATAGACAAAGCTAAGAGAGTGAGTTATTATGACCTGTTGGTTATGCTCACTCAAATGTTGGCCCTTGGCCTTATTAATTACACAACAGACTTTCCTATGCTGACTACAGAGTTGCTCATTTTCTCCTGGTTGTTTCTACAGTATTCTTCTCCAGTCACCTCAGATATTCCAGTCAATTTTGTTACTGCCCTCATTTTTCAGACAAGGGAACCAAATTACAGTGAAAGTGAAAACCACAAGAATTCAGGGCTTAAATTGAAGCAAAAAAAATTGATTTATCAGATTATACAGCCTTTTAAAGTGCTTTGTATTTCAAGGCAAATCTCCACTAGACATCAGCTGTGGTTGTACGAGCTCAGCACTTTTACAGCACTCAGGTTTGTAGAAAATAAACGCAATAAGTGAGTACTTATCAAAATTTAAGAATCTCATCCAGGTTATTTCGGTGGCAGATGCAGGAGAAGACTACAGGTGATAAGAATAGCATTTATTTGCTTTATCTGTGACTCCATTCTTCTAACCAAGCCCTCATCCTTTCACCACACACCTTCTCGTTTTTGCATCAGTGAACTATACAACTTCCACTCCATGTGCTTAACGAGGCTGGAGTCTTTTGGAAGAAAAAAGCATGTTATAAAGCAGTGCATTATAGTGTTTACACACATGAATATCAATTTAAGATTTCAGAGAAAATCAGCTGTAGCACTTCTTAACTTTTGACTGCCTAACTCTTGCAACATCCGCATTGTTTTCATGTATGAAATTACACTTAAAAGGGCTTGAGCTTTTAATATCGATTTCTTTAGGCAAATAAATATATAATAGCGAGAGCTCTACATATAGTTAAGTACAAACTTCTGTTGCTTGAATTAATGAAGCCACAGAGGTAGCAGGCCATTATTTCTCAGGAGGACCAAGTAGTAAGGGTGTTTGGAATGTAGACCTTCAAAGTAGTTTTCATAGCCATTTGTCAGTTGTAAAGGGTGTTAAAATTAAGAATTATTCAGCATTTTCCACGTGCTTCATGTATTAGGGGAAATACACTCTCAAATATTACTTTCTTCTGTACCTTTTAGTCTTTCTTTCACATTTGGTATGCTCCTGTTATGTGCCAGGAGTAATTACAGGAGAAGTTCAGATCATAGAATGGATCGGTTTATCAGTCAGTGTAATCCTAGGACTGCACATATTCAGGTTCTTATCCAGGAGCAGACTGAATTTCTGCTAATTTCAGCTTGACTAGTGCACATTTTACAAAATTAAAAATGCTAAAATACAGATCTTCCTACAGAAAACATAATCACATATTTTGCCAGCTCCACTACCTATAACAGATTAAACATATTACTCAATACAAAAAAAAATCAAATAAAATCAAATTTAGTAAATGAGAGGGGTGTGTTTTGATGTAAGCCCAAACTTAGTTACTTTAGGGTTTCATCAGAGGTAACATGAGGTATGTTTGCTTTCCATCCAAGTGATTTCATTCTGTTTCTGAAATGGCAATGTAAAGAAAACCCAGGTAGCAATAAAAAAGCACCTTACAGGAGAGAGAGAGAAAGAAAGAAATGCTTGTCCAAATTTCTAATCAAACATCTGTATCAGAATCAATCCAAAATTTCTGCAGTTTATTCACTGTTGTTCATGATAGATTTATCAAGAGTATAGACATTCTCAACTCTTGTAAACAAATGACTCTTCAGGTACATATCTAAGCTGTATGAAAAATACATATGGGGCCAATAACTCTGGTACTCAGAAAAACGTTCTATTAGATTATCACAGCTTATCTGAAATTAGAACAAACAGGTTATATGGTGGGTTGTTAGAATATAATTCAAATGCTTCTGTTCAGAAATGCATACAATTTCATGAGACACATGCATTTTCTAATAAAACCACACACCTCACACAGAAAACAATCTACCTCTACTTCCACATATATAAAACATCCATCTTAACAGCTGGAGAATGCTGCCAGGCAGCAATGTCGGCCATAAGGAGCTTAGCAGTTGCATTCCTTTCTTGCCTCTCCCCTGCAAATACTCTTGGACCCAGTTAAGAAAAGGAAAACAGAGGCAGATTGTAAGACAAGCCATAGGGCATTAAGTTATTCCTGATGCAGAAGCATGTCTTTAACAAATGGAAAATAGTGGTATGACACTTGATACAATTTTCTTTTCCTTTCTAAGTTATGGAAGCATTCAGAATAGGATTAAAAAAACCCACAAGCATGTGATACTAGCCCTCATCCCCAACAGACAGCAATGGGAAAGTTAATCATTCTACTCAAAACTACTACAATACTTTACCATGCACTAATATGTTCCCCAAAACCTGCATTCTGCAGATGTGCATATTTTGGATGGGAGTACAATCCCAAACTCAGCAGAAGCACTGTCTCTTGTAGTGGCAAAGTATAGCCCACAAGACCTCTTACTGAGACGTTTTCCCTGAAGATACTCAAAAGACACATAGATGAGGTGCTGAGAGACATGGTTTAGTGGTGGGTTTGACAATGTTAGGTTAGTGATTGGACTTGATGATCTTAAAGGTCTTTTCCAAGTGAAATGATTCTATGATTCTGAGGCAAAAGTTTCTTGCTGTTTGTGATACCTTGTTCCTCTGTGCAGAGGCTGCTGCCACCCCATAGTAGATTGCTCCACAGCACCACTGGGAATTGGCTGAAGCAGGAAAGGCTGCCCTGCTTGGAGCAGCTGATCAGTACAAGCTGCTCCTGCCTCAGTACATGCAAGTAGCTCCCATGGCTCTTGCAGGCACTTGGAGAGCCACCTCCTGATAGGGCATTGTGGTGGAACGAAGATTGTCAGCCTAAAAAAGCAGTAGCCTGGTGTACACCTTCCCATGTTCCACTTCAAACACTACTTGCAGCCAAGTTCAGCTGGCCCTGAATATCATTCTCTCTCCAGATGGTGATTAATGCCCACACATTGGTCTCAAGCCATAAGGCAGCATGTTCACAGGAAAGCCTGTAGTGAGACGTTAACAGTTAAAAAGAAGCAGAGCCAATCATTGCAGAAGAACCAGACAGCTGAGAAAACAGCATGAAGCTGTGCTCCATGGTCTGAGCAGTGCTGCCTGTACAATTAAGCAGCTTCCAACAAATCTGACCTCTGCCCAACTGACTGCAGAAAGCAGACAAAAAGTATCCTCCCCAGGAATGACTGCTCTGTTCTCCTACAACAATGCAGAAATTGGCACTACCTTAGGGGCTGTACCACCACTAAAACCTGTTCACCTTTATAAAGTGCAGCAGAAGACTTCACAGTGGTTTTTACTGAAAATCTAGCCCAACTGGTAATGTGATTATTAATAGAATGACTCTCCATAGATAAATATAATGTGTAAAAAGAATGGATCATGGTCAGGACACTGGACTGGCATGGATAAGCCTGAGGAGTAAGTGAAGTATTATCGTTGTTGCTAAATAGCCTGTGTCGGTACCAAAAGAAAGGCAGAGAGAGATACAGGTTTAAACACAAAGGTTTATTAAGTATCCCGATCAGAGCCCAAAGGACTCCATTTATCTCCTCCAAACACTATTTTCACTTCAGCACTTAACAAAGCCATTCTTCAGGTGGAATATAGTTGACATAATGATACTGTTTGTGACATTCCTTATGAATCAAATTAATTTAAAATTAAGTGCAAGACCAATACCTTGAATTCAACCTATAACCCAAAAGAAGTGGCATTAAGAGAAACTAATACAACGTGGAGTTTTGGCAGTTGTCATCATGGAACAAGTGGCACATGGCATTTTGGACTTACTGTATCTTCTGTAAGCTTTGAAGCCCTTGGCCATGAATGGGAAAATTACTGTGACTGAAGTTCAAGAAAAAAAAGAAATGCAATTTTTAAAGAACACCCTTTCTCACAAAAAAAAAGAATCCAACCAAAAACCAGAATCTAAAATCCAACCACTTCAGCTAAAGATGTATTAAATATAAATGTAAATATATATAAAAAATGAATATATTTTCTTCAGACTGAAAGTGGAAATGCTGGAAATGAAATATGGGAGTGCTGTGTAACTTCCTTTTCTCCACACTTATGATCTTAGCTTTTCTGGAATTCACTATCAGTCTGTTTTTCTCCAGTCAAGTATTGATGTTATGGGTGACCAGCAGTACCTGCTGTTTGTTCTAGATATGGAAACAAGGTATCTCATCCATTGCCATTTTAGTCCATATTGTGTCAAAACTGTCTCTAGTGGCATGACAAAGAATCAGGAGAGAATAGAGAAGAGACGGATGATGGTGGCTGTGAAGGCAGAAAACAGGTGACAACTGAGAGAAAATAACAGAGCTATGTTGCCCTGACAGGACATCAAAAAGCCAGAAGACATCAAGGTCCACCCAAATATAAATGCCAAAACAAAACATGAAAACATAATGAAGGACAGGGAAAGAGGAAAAGTGAGACTAATAAAAAAGGCACACAGAATGGCACAAAAGAAATTCTAGCAAAAGTGGTTTAATATCATATTTAAATTCCTAAATCAAACCAAATTTTGAGTACTGCCGAAGTATGTCAAACAACACTGTATGCACTCTATGCCTTTGATTATCAGGACATTTTTAACTACATACATGATTTTAAAGTATCATCTGTGTCTGTTTAAACAATCAGGACTGGATTCCTATCTGTGTTCAAAGTTTGTTCAGGTCTGACAGTTACATAGGTAAAAAATGAAACTTCCTAATGTCTATATTTCCTATATGATACTTTCTATGCCCTTTCACCAGAAAACAAGACAGTGCTGCTGATAAGCCCTGCCTCCCAATGTCAAGTGTATCTGAAGTTGTCTGGTGTTTTATTTAAGGACTCCCATCAGTAAACAGCCCGTGCCACACACCATCAATCACTGGAAAGCAGTCTGTAGAGCAAGTATGGTTTAGAAATTTTAAAAAGGACTAGAATATTTTACAACCTTTGAAGTATTTTATGCCACAATTTAATATTCTTGCTGTACTTTGGATCTAAGAAAAGACAGATGCCTCAATCAGGTTCACTTACTCTAGGAAGCCCCTGATGGGCCTATAAGCTGACTAGTAACCACTGAATATTCACCTCTTTATCCAGCGCATTCTGTTCATTATGTGATACATACAGTGTGATTCAACAGAAGTTGCGCTCACTCCAGTATGCACTATCTGTTTCTATGGATTCAGATTCCAGTTAGTGCTGGAATGGTTTCAAAATATAGTTTGTGCTTTTCTGAATAAACAGGCTTGAATTAAGTCCCTAACTCAGCCTGTATAAATTCAACTATATCACATAATAGGATTATTTACCATTTTATAAAAGTGACAAGTGTCTGCTACACAAGTATTTGGGGAATTATACAGTTTGAATGCCTCCAGTTAAAAACCAGTCTCCAGCCTCCATATTTATATAAGATCAAAGCCAATATTCTCAGTTTAGCCCTCATTCAGAAAGATGATATCAAATCTCAGCCGGAGTTTTTCTGTATTCAGACTTTAACAGCTACTGATTATCCCTATCACTGTTAAACCTGCTGGAAACTGTTCAGAAAAATCCTCCTGTAGCTTCCTTTCCCTGTGCCTTCCTCAAAGCACTGCATAGTATACCAAGGTAACCCCCAACCCAGAAAGGAGATCACACCAAGGCTCTCTCATAACCTCTGATTCTTATGGCTGTGACAGAGGTTCTCCCTACCCCCACCCCCACCCCAAATTAACACAGCATGACTTTGTACCATTTTCTTCAAGGATTCTCTGTGCATACAAATCAAAGAGGAGAAGCAGGTAAAGCACGATTTTAAGTGTGATTTGTCTCTAAATTACTACTCTGTTTTCCTCCATAGTTTCCAGAAACAAAGTACTCCTGCTGGAGAGGGTAACGCAGGATGGAGAGGAAAGAGAGCATTGGAAGGAAATATCTTTTTATCTCCAAACTCCATGCAGAGGAGGCTTATCTTCTTCCTTGTACAAGGGTAAGGAAAGATGGTAGTGTTTAATGCCTATAGCATGTAAATTTTACTCAGACAAATCTCTTGTAACACAGGTCAAGAATAATCCCTGAGGCCACTGTGACTAGAGTTCCACAATCAAAGACAATAATACTGCAGATGTCTTATTCACAACATCTGTTCCACACAGAACTGAAGTAATATCTTTTGGTAAAATGCACAAAAAAACCTCAAAACCAAAAACTCGCAGAAATTTAACATGCCATTAGAAGAGTAGAAGAAACAAAGGTTCCTGAAGTGGCACTGAATTGTTTAGATAACGCTTTGAACAGATCTAGAAAGGCTCATGATATACTACAGACCACTGCAAAAATCAAACCAATCAGCCAAAAACACCAAACCAAAGAACCCACAAAAATACAACAAAAATCCAGACATAGCATTCTCAGAGCTAATTTCCTGTTGAGCTTGAGTAAGACAATGGCAGTCTAAACATAAGCACACAAACAGGTACTTCACAATTCAGTGTCACAAGGAGCACACATACACCCTGGTTTTAGCTCCTCTCTAGTTGTAACCAGTCTAGCTGATTGAAGGGACAACAAACAGAAAGGAAACAAGCCTCGAGACAGTCATCAATTGCAACAGCACTGGACAAGAAGAAAGAGGGCAGAAAAAATACCTCCTGATCCACAGAAAAACAACAGGAAGCCCTGTTGCATAGGAGTAGTACAGTATAAATCCTCAAAAAAACAGTTATCCAGACTCCTTTCAAGGAAGATAATCTTTCTGTCCAGAGAAATAACATCTCTTTGACAGGCCCATGGGAGAACAAAGTCAGATAACCAGGGACCCATAACACAAACTAATTTCTTATGTCAGAAATGTTCTCTTCTGGTTATAAACTTAAATTTCCATAAGATGATCAAGACCCATTTAAAACTCTTGCTTTCACTGTACTATTCAAAAGGCCGTTCTCCATTACCTCCAAGTCATGCTCTTCCAATAGTTTGTGGGATTCTGTCCAGAATCATTACAATAATTGTAATCATTTTAGATATTTGTTGTGCTACTAAATATTTTATCAGTTTTAAAGGCCTTGGAACTTGAAATTTGTCTCAAATCCATTTGCAAAAGCAGAGGGAAACAATAAAATGGCCTAGTACGAGTTAGACAAAATTAATTCCATCCTGGGGCTTTGGCAGCAAATAAACCAGAGATTACAGAATCTTCTAATGAAAATGTGTCATTACAGCTCCCTATAGTTCATTCATTATTTTCTGTAAAAACCAATTTTCTAAAAATTCATTATGTACTTGTAGACAGAACAGAGAGTACTGATGTCACTTCACATAGTCATTTTACTACTGACTATAGTATATTGATTTTAATGTCTTGAAATATGTAAAGTAAATGTTTTTTTTTTCTAATCATACATCACAATAAGTAATATATACAACAGCTGTACAAATTAATGAAATGTCAGCTAAGGTCTGGTCTGTATGCAGTAAAGTTTGTGATAAATATCAAAATAATGGCACTGCTGTCTTCACATGCTGCATTATGTAAAATATCTGGTTTGGTATAATTTCATGTAGAGCATCAAAATGGGTTAAAATTAACCTGTATTAGTGCTGCTGGTGAAAAGATGAGCCTTTACTTCCCACTGGCATGAGCATGGTTACTTAAGCATGCCATCATCTGGATTCAAAAACTGGGCTCGATGAAAACCATCTCAGAAGAGGGGGAGGGAAATAATCCAACCTCAACCAATAACAAATCAATTAGCCTTTGATGAAATGAGCTCCTTTTTCTGAGAATGCAGGTGCTACTACCAGTATAGATAGGGGTGCATAAAACCACTAACTCTCAGTGTCCATGTGAACTTAGACTGGCTTAAACAGATCACAGAAACAACACCGTTACTCTGGCATGTGGAAAGAAAACATTTATTGGTATAAGCTAGACAATTTATGACACTATTATAGAACTCATGTCTTCTACCAATTTATCCAGCAAGACAGTATGCAACACAGTTGATGAAACTTATACCAGGACAAAAAAAAAGCTATATTAAGGTCCTACTTAAGGTCCTACTCGGTAAGAATGATCCATTCTTTTGTTAGCAGGAAGGACAAACTACTATTTAGCACTTTATTTGCAAAACAGATACTGCTTTGTACTAAGAAGACAGATCTGGGTATCTCACAACTGCATTAAGGACAAGATATAAACATTTATAGGATTGTTCTTTCCACCTCGACCTTCCACCCCACAATCCTTTCTCATTTCATCTTTAAAACTGTCCTCATTTTTAAACAGCATGACTTTTACATGTCAGATTACAGTCATATGCTTATAAGAGTTGCTCTAGCCATATTCTTTGCTGAAATACAATGCTACTTAGCTCACTTAGAAGGTAATTCTAGGCATGATGGCAGCTGCAGCATCCACAAATTGAAAAAAATCAGAATATTATGGCAAAAGAAGACATAATGCAGGAAAAGAAGCTCTTATTAACAAGCTGCCTTTTCACATTACTGGTAAATACTTCTTCTAATTGTGATCATTGTTCATCTCCCATGGAATATTTCTTTTCAATATCGTATTTAACAATGACAACATTCTCTTTTGAGCTAAACTAGACAAACTAAATGAACATGTCTTCTTTGCTCTCCCAGTCCTGGCCTCTTTTAACCAATCACACCACATACCATATCTGTCTCTTTCCCATATCTTTGTACCCCAGGGACACCTATGTCATCCACTCTCTAACAATTACCCAAGTTTCAATACAAAATACAGCCTAACAGGCTCACTGTACTTTTTAACTTCCATGAGCCCCAGTGATCACCAAAGGTCCTCTGAGAAAGTAAAGTGACTTCAGCAGTGGGAACTGATAATCAGTACAGGATTGTACCAGTGTGGTCTGTTTATTTTATTCACAGTCTGCTTCCCTCTCCTGCTTTATTTTCATGCCCCCATCCAGTAGATACTCCCAGTACTGCTGTAAAACAGTTTCACCTGGCCAACCAGTGAAACTACAGCTGCCAAGCAGTAAAAAACTCCATGAATCTTCTTGGAAGCAGCAGATTCATTACTGTGAAGGTCAAAGGTGAACAACTAAAGGGACCCAAGACCTGAAGTAATATTACAGTTTCTATGTCCTATAAATTAAGTATCCTTCATTTCCCAGATTCCCAGTCTTCACAAGTCAGCTTATGAAAATAAGGATAATACAGTGAGATCTTTCTTGCCTTAAGTTTCTTTCTTCACTAGTATCACGGTCAGCATCTTCAGAAAAAAACAAGCGATACTTCAACCAGGTGAATTACTAGAAGCTGCACTTAACACTCTTATTTTCAGATTATTGTAGTAACGAGGAAAACAAAAAAGTCTTATTTCCTCTATGAAATTATGCCCATTAATCCAAGCTCTTATAAAATGGTCTATATGTTTTGAACTTAGATATCTCTTTCTTGCTGAAAGCATGGTAGCTGAGAATACGCTACATTGGTCAGCATTAAACAGCTAGGTATTTTTAAATGTTAATTGTACATGGTAGTGCAAAATTACAAGTGGTGAAAGATCTTGTGTTTTGGCCAGAAGGAAGGAAAACTACAAAAATGCTAATAGGGGTCATATTTTTGAACACTACTGCTGTAAAATAATCTCAGTGAAAAGAGAATATGCAGAGTTAATATTCTTACCTAGTGCCCCATTCCCTCATCTCCCTTCTCCTTTAAGTATGTAAATCTTGGCCAATTTTGAAAACAACTACTTTTGAAGATATTTGAGGGCTTGTTTCTCTCCTCTATTGTGTTTTAAAGGAAGCAAAATATACCTAGATTAACTTCTTTTCAACTCCAGCTGAGACACTGAAATGACACCAGAGATTAATTTCCCTAAGTGTATCTGACCATGTTCTGAACAGAGTTCTCTGGTCTGTTCAGATAAATTTTTGTAGATTTGTTTTTCTTTGGGTATTTTTTAAAGTAAAGCAGCACATACTTTTAGGTGTCAGGATCCATAGGCTGTTGGAACCATCTAAACATAAGGTACTGTTGAGTAGGGGACAGGACATTGAATATAGTCTTCAGCTACAGAACTTCCTTGGCTACAGATATTATAGCTCATTCACCCAGGAAAACACAAGGCCTTCCCTTTACAAAAACTTTTCTGCAGTGACATTCTGTAATGCATGGGCATCCATTCCCCTAAGATAAACAATCAGAAATACTTCAGAAATGTAAATGATTAAACAAACAAAAAGCAAGCAATGATCCAAGTATGCAAACTGTGGAACACAAAGGACCGATGGAAAACAGAGCTATTCAGGTGTAGATCTGTCTATGGAAGCATTAGCAATACCTGCTTCATAAACATGAAACAAGAAAACAGAATGGAAGCATGAAGTATTAAAGAGTGGATATAATATGTGCAAGATTTTGTTTGTTTGTTTGAAATACAGATTTTAACTTGTAAATTCTTTCAATATGCAAGAAAAAGCATTCCTATAAAAACCACCCAGGTGGATTATGTTAGTATTGCTGGCATAGAGCGTAGTAACAAAATGAGCAGTGATTGTCACAACGGCTGGCATATAGAAGAATTCCTAGCCTCAGGGCTGATGTGTTAAGTCCTTTCAATGCTAAGTGACAGTAAGAAGAGTAGTAGACAGTAGAAGAGTCACTTACTCATACCCATTAGGATCCAAATACCAGAAATTAATTAACTGATCTGAAAACATTTTTTGATAGTGGGAAACCAGCACAGTTGGATCCTGGAACCAAGGCCTGAAACTGCACATGGGATGCTGAATAGTGATGACAAGAAGTCATAATACAAGAAATTCGGGCTTTTTTTTTAAAAGAATAAAATAAGAAAGAAAATCCAGTGCCTAGAAGTTAGATGGCAACTTATGTGTCATAATGCTTCCCATAGTGCCATACTCATAAAGTTTATTTTGCATTCTCACAACAATCTCTTTCATTACATCTCCTTTCAAAATTCACTTTTCTACAGTCTTACGTTAAACTGTTTAATACTCCAATTAAAACAGTATGAATAAAAGAACATTTTCATAACTCAAGGTGACTGAAATTCCAAATGACTCTGTGATCTTATGTTCTGGTTCTTGCCTTTAAAAAAAAAAATAGAAAAATCATTCTCCTTTCTTTCTGCAATCCATTCCTATTGTTATCTTGATTTAGAACCCAGTCTGCAAACATTCTGTATGGTATCAGTTGTCAGGAAGGTATTACTTGGTACAAATCAGAGTATCAGAGGAAACCCCTCAAGAAAAAAATGCCTTTCTTTTGAGAACAGTTCTACATGCATATAGCCATGCAAGTGATAAGCATGCAGCATTAAAAAGAGGCACCTAGGACTATTTTGGTGGAGCTTATCTGATTATTAACTTTAAATAAAGAAATTCACTCTTTCTAACAATATGCTAGAAGATTCATCACTCTCAATCCTGTAATCCAGTGGACCACATCAGTTGCAGAACCTTAATAGAAATGATACAAAATTCAATCACGAGATGAATAAATTAGGACTTTTCACAGCAGAGTGGATGTGGAATTTATCCAGCAAGGATATGTTGGACCAAAAGTACTTTCTCAGTCTTGGAAAAGAAAGATGTAATAGCAGCATCTCTCAGCATCTCCACCTACAGAAAGTGCAATCTCTTCTTGTTCATCAGGTTCATCTTCTCTGTTCCTCTCATTTTCAGTACCAAACTCTATCCCATGCTAGGTAGCTTCTAGTTAGATCATAATTTCCAGTCAGTTGTCACAACTCAGAGCTCTGTTAAGCAGCTCAAGAAATAGCAACCTTCCAGAAAACAACCCGAAGCTGTGTCAGACAGCAGGACTTAAAAAATATTGATAATGACTACCAAGTCTTCTCTTCAAATCACCAAACTTGCCAGGCCCCAAGCCTCTAGGAAAGACCATGATTCATTTTTAACCTTTGGAATAGATGTGGAGGAGGAAATCTTGGCGATTGTGTTCCCAGTGCTCCATTCGCAAGGCTAATTTAGGAAATAAAAAAAAAAAAGAGGGAAACGCATGTGTGTTTTTTAAAGCTAGATTAATTCTTACTGTAATAGATTGCAAAATGGCCTTCTTGGACTCCAAAGCTTGGCTCTGCACCAAACTATACAATAATGAATACCAGAGGCTTAGAGTAAAAAACTAAAACCAAGAAAGGCAAAAGGATTCAATCTCTGTGTAAGAGTATAGTCTGAAAGTTAACATGTACATAGACACAAAAGAAAATCTACAAACAGAGTAAGAAATTCCTTGCTAACCTTTACTGTAGCTGGATGTTATTTTTGCTCCTACTTTTCTGGAACGTGGAGTGCATACTAGAGGTTCATGATGAGGTCAGAGTTTGTGTGCAAAGGCAAAGACAGGTTATTCTCATCAACACAGAATTCTACTGCAATGCCAGAACAGGGAGAGTTGAGTGTTTGTTATGCTAAAAGATACACCTCCCGGCATCTAGACAAATCATTACTGAAAGCAACAACTCAATTTTTTAGAAGGCAATAAAATATTTAGAATGGGTGGGTTCAATGGTATGTTAAACTATCTTTGCTACCAAAAAGTGTGAGTAATGCAAATGAAACTTGTCTGCACGTGGAATCTATCATGTCAGTGGCTTGCATGAGTCATGGTTCTCCCGCCCTGGGACTATATGCCCTTCACATACAATGAAAACAAGGTAAGTATGGCATCAGTCATACGGTGTGACTACAAATATAGTAAAAACTCTAAGCCCATATAAACGGTAAGTACCTTAAGGTGAACTATTCATTATCTAAAAGCTGGATTTTGTCATCTTGCTGTTTCATTTATTCCTCCTCAGTTAGCAGAGAAGTCAGTTGTCATCTAAGGCTCCTCAAGGGAACACGAATAACTACTGAAATGCTATTGCCTTCTCCCTGTTGCTAGGATTAACAGCAAAAGGTAGCAGGCACCAACAATCCAGTAATTCAGGAAGAATTGCTGACGGGACAGTAAGATACCAGAAATTTCAACCAAAGGATAAACAAACTTGCCTCCAATCCCCAAACTCCTTCAAAGGTAAAAACACTACTGCTCTCTTGATTTTCTCTCTGGGAAGATGACGAGAAAGACAACAAACAGCAAGTGTAAGATGTTTTGCACATCATTTAGCATCCTCTGGAAAGCGTTCAGAGAAACTATGGTGATGAGTACAGTATAAAAACCTATATAAACCTTTTCTAAAAATCATAGAATCATAGAATGGTAGCAGTTGGAAGGGACCTTTAGAGATCTAGTCCAACCCCCCTACAGAAGCAGGGTCACCTAGACCAGATCACACAGGAACATGTCCAGGTGGGTCTTGAAGATCTCCAAAGAAGGAGATTCCACAACCCCTCTGGGCAGCCTGTGCCAGGGCTCCCTCACCCTCGCACTGAAATAGTTTTTTCTTATATTTAAGTGGAACTTTTTGTGTTCCAGCTTCATCCCATTACCCCTTGTTCTGTTGCTAGCTACTATAGAAAAAAGGGATGCCCCAACCTCCTGATACCCACCCTTTAGATATTTGTAAATGTTAATAAGATCTCCCCTCAGTCTCCTCCAGATTGAACAGCCCCAGTTCCCGCAGCCTTTCTTCATATGAAAGATGTCCCAGTCCACTGATCATCTTGGTGACCCTGCGCTGGACTCTCTCCAGCAGTTCCCTGTCCCTCTTGAGCTGAGGAGCCCAGAACTGGACACAGTACTCCAGATGAGGCCTCACCAGGGCAGAGTAAAGAGGGAGAAGAACCTCCCTTGACCTGCTGGCCACATTCTTCTTGATGCATCTAAAAAATGTCTAAAAAGAGTAGCAGACCTTACACAGAGGGTGCTTTCTCACTGTTAATTTCCAGAAAGTTTTAAGTCAGAAAAAAAACAACAAATGATCAAGTCAATCAGATTAAAATTAGGCTAGCATTTCCTAGGAGGGAGAGATGCTTTCTTTTAAATCCTTTACAGTTAGATAGGTCACTCTTTACTAAAGAGCAATTTCTGATAGAGTTACCTGTAATAATATCTAAACTCCTAAAGCAGATGCATTACTCTCAATCTTGTATGGGAATGACAACATAGTGGTTGTTTGCAGGAAATTAATTCCATATACATCCAAAAACTGATTGGTACCAAGGAAGTTTTCTACAACGTGAACATGTGCCTAGGTATGTTAGATTAAGACAGAAAACATCAACCTAAAGTAACATAGCCCACAAAAAGCCCCATTTTTGTTAGGTTTCTTTGAAAGCATCTTCAGGCTTCCGTAGAGAAAGGCTTCACCTACAAGCAATGACCATGCATGACAAGTAACTACTGTAATTCATGGCATGTAGTTGAGTAAATTCATATGATATTTAATAAATGTGTAAATTAGGAAAAACCAGAGAGAGAATACCACAATGTTAGCAAAGCCACACCAGTATGAAAGGTTCCACTCCCAATAAAATATAGAATCTAACAGAAATAAGCATCTTTATTGGTGACTCTAAAAAGAGTGCAAGGGAAATTGACACTATGGCCTCAAAAGATCTTAAGTGATATCTTACTGAAGTTACAATATGCTATCTTGCCTCTCTTCAGATAACTGTGGTGACAAATTTCACAGAAGATCTGAAGTTAACTTTTCAAATCATAAGTAAATCTAGGAGTAACTATCAACAGATATACACAAGCTCAAAAAAACCCCAAACACCAAGACATTCAATAGCAGTTAGTTTTACAGCTGTTTTATAAGGATGTGAAGATAAACTGTAATTAAGAGATAGTGGAGTTTCTAGAAGATCCTAGTAGGTGAGGCTTTGAAAATTTGACCAGGAGGAAATTAAATGATGAAAGAAATTTAAAGTGTTATTAGTAAACAAATCATTAGTCATCAAGGAACACTCTCCCTGCGAATTATCTTTTTTAAAACAGGTCAAAGAAATCAAACAAACAAAAAAACCCCTCAAAAAACCAAAAGACAAAACTCTGCAACAGTTGCAAAGATGAAACAATTCCTCAGCTGAAATGCTTTATACAAATAAAAAATGAATTCATACAATGGATTGCACTGGGAGCTGTTATTGGGCAAACTCATCATTGAAAGCCTGTCAAACTGCAAAATACCAACAGGAGTACCAGGAATAGGGGAACACCCTAGAATCTATCCAGGAAAAACAATGGCCCCATTAAAGGTCCATGTAAGCTGGACCAGCCATTTCTCCCACACAGGAGACTAAGTAGGGTCAGAATGGAGGGAGTTGTTAGCAAAGGCCAGGTACATAGGGGCAGCTACTCCTCAGAAACAAGTGGATCCTGCTCAAGCAGGTTCTTGTAAGACAAACTCCCACTCATAGACCTGCTTCGATTCATGAACGGACCTGAGGCCAGGAAAACAGTACAAGGGTTATATCTTACACCTGCATGAGGGTTTAGCCTAGTACTGGAATAACAATAAACTCATACTGTTTACCAGTAGACAAGTAATAACTATATCTGGCCATGCTGAAGGGAACATGTGCATTTCCAAAACTTAAATATAAGCAACCCCCCTGCAGAAGCAGGTACTCCTAGATCAGGTCACACAGGAACATGTCCAAGTGGGTCTTGAAGACCTCCAAGGAAGGAGATTCCACAACCCCTCTGGGCAGCCTGTGCCAGGGCTCCCTCACCCTCGCACTGAAATAGTTTTTTCTTATATTTAAGTGGAACTTTTTGTGTTCCAGCTTCATTCCATTACCCCTTGTCCTGTTGCTAGCTACTACAGAAAAAAGGGATGTCCCAAGCTCCTGTCACCCACCCTTTAGATATTTATAAATGTTAGTAAGATCTCCCCTCAATCTCCTCTTCTCCAGACTGAACAGCCCCAGTTCCTGCAGCCTTTCCTCATATGAAAGATGTTCCAGTCCCCTGATCATCTTGGTGGCCCTGTGCTGGACTCTCTCCAGCAGTTTCCTGTCCCTCTTGAGCTGAGGAGCCCAGAACTGGACACATGACTCCAGATGAGGCTTCACCAGGGCAGAGTAGAGAGGGAGTAGAACCTTACTTGACCTGCTGGCCACACTCTTCTTGATGCATTCCAGGATGCCATTGGCCTTCTTGGCCACGAGGGCACATTGCTGGCTCATATTTAGCTTATTATCGACCAGGACACCCAGGTCTCTCTCTGCAGAGCTGGTCTTCAGCAGTTCGGCTCCCAGCCTGTACTGGTGCATGGGGTTGTTCCTCCCCAGGTGCAGGACTCTGCACTTGCCCTTGTTGAACCTCATGAGGTTCCTCTCTGCCCAACACTCAAGCCGGTCGAGATCCCGCTGAATGGCAGCACAGCCTTCTGGGGAATCAGCCAGTCCTCCCAGTTTGATGTCACCAGCCAACTTGCTGAAGGTACACCCTGTCTCCTCATCCAGGTCGTTGATGAAAATGTTGAACAAGACTGGCCCCAGAATCGATGCCTGTGGAACTCCACTGGCCACAAGCCTCCATCTCAATTCTGTGCCACTGATCACCACCCTCTGGGCTCTGTCATTCAGCCAGTTGTTAATCCACCTCACTGTCCACTCATCCAAGCCACACTGCTTGAGCTTTCTGAGGAGGATGAGGTCTTGCAGATCTTTGTGCAGGGAAGCGATCAAAGACTTTTAGAGGTCCCTAGCAATCTGCCATTGTCTTTGAGTCTCTGTTGGGTGAGTTGGCTTGCTTTTAACAGGCTCCACAGTTTTGGTTGGGTTTGTTTTGGTCTATTTTGTTTTGCTGTGACAGGTGAACCTCTGTATATTTCTACTTTCCAGCCCACATTTCCTGAATGAAGTGTGTGTGTCTATGACAGATGCAGGCACATACATGAACCAATGGATACACATGACAGAGTAGGTCTGCAAGTTCAGCCAGCAGTGTAAATATCTGTTGTGTCCAAGTATCTGGCACCTATCTTTGTCTTTTGTTTTCTCCTAAAGGAACTTCTTTTCCTTTTACAAGACCCAAGGCTTCAGAAGCCATCCTCAGAAGGTACTATTTATAGTAAAGTCTGTGCAAGCAGCAAAGATGTGGATATGGGAAAATCTATTTGCTCATCAAAATTTCCCACCTTAGAGATGAGAAGTTTGGATGATTACACATGCAGATACATATGCATATGCACAGGGTTTATTTTATTTTGCCTTTAACATTTGCTGTTGTTGTAAGTTGCATCTGCATGTCCTTCTTAGGCTTATATATTTGATTAAATTATTTGCAGAGTTGTCTCATGACCAAAACCCTTCAGAGGTCCCTCCCAATACAATTTTTTCCCCTGATCCTGTGCAACATGAATCTCATGGATGCTTATAGCACCAGGGAAAAACACCTTCTTATTCATAACAGGCACAGAAGCCAGTGATATAATTGCCAGGGAGAAGGTCTCAGGCAGAATGAAGAAAAGGAAGCCTGAGTACAGAGTATAGATCCACTAAGACTTTCCATTGGAAATTTCAGAATAATAAAGATGATGCATAAAACATTAGCTTTGAATTTTTGCTAACAGACAAAAAAGCATCCAAAAGACAGCGCTTCTCAAATCCCTGAAATCACAAGAACACATGGAAAGCTACAACATTTACACTGCTGAGATAAGGAGGTTAAGCAAGTACCATCTACTTCAACAGTATAGTGTTTTACAAGGATATATAGTGGTTCCTCCCTGTTCAGCTTCAACCTCCAATGGCCAGCTTTACAAAAGTTCCCTGAATCTCTCTAATCTCATTTATTATTCTCATTCCCTTTCAGAAAATGAGCACAGATACAATTAATGTGTTCAAGAAGAACTTTGCAGAATGTTGGACCCTCTGTGCAATAATAAACAACTTCTCCCATTACATTGGGGCCCTATCCTTATGTCTCATTAATGCCAAAGTAATAGCTGACCGAAACAATTTTTTCCAGTTAGTAACATCCAAGAAGAAAGGCAGACAATGAAGGGGTTAGTTTCACAACAAAACCCAGGCCTGAACTTTATAGTTTACATGGATCAAGTTGCTGACAGCTCCAGTTTACCATTTCAAACACATGATCTAGTCCAATGATTAAACCAGACTCGATAGCAGATGCTGAAAAAAACACATCAGCCATGACACAAAAACCTAGACCAGCAGCTGCTGTCTGCCTTATTTAACTACGGGGATTGCTACCAATCTCCACATGCTTCTCCCTGGTCACATTCCTTTGTAACCAACAAGTCAGAGGCATCTTAAACCTGATAAAGCCTGACTATAACAAGCCATCCTCGACACCACACTATGTCCTAGATTTAATATAAAAGATAAAAGACACAGTAAGCCAGCCCAAGAGAGCCTGCTATGAACCATCCTGATTAGCAGAAACATTACAACATAGTGGCCTAATCAAGGGTTGAAGCATTGCTGTTATTTCATTCAGCAAAACTGTTTTCAAATATAATAGTTGAATAGCTAGGTTAAGTACATTGCCTGTGGTATGAACCTAACAAAAGGAATCAGCTGGAGCCTTGAACTGAAGCTCTTTATCATCACAAGTGAAAAATCTGGATTCCATGGGAGACAAACTGACACAACAACAGAGGGACTAAGAAGTTCAGATGGTGAAAATCTTTGCAGGTGTCTTCTGGCTACAGTCCAAAAAGATCTATCTAATTCAGCGTGGACACTAAACTAAACCCACAAACTTTCCCGGGAAGCTATGCAGTGGGCACATTAGAAACTAAAGACTACCATCAAAAAAGAGGGGAAAACATTAGTAAGAAGGTATAATTTGAAAATATTAAAGCCCCCTCATACTGAGACAAGAGGACAAGGTGATTCTGCATTAATTTAAGTTGTAGGCACATCAGGTAACAGTTTAGTTCCTTTTCCCATGCCAGATGTTGAAAAGGGCACAGGGAATGTTCAATACATGAACACATCTATCGTGTGTATTGACAAACTGATTTTACCATCCTCAAGGCCTAAGCAAGTTAAGTAGCAACTCACCTGAGCTACATGAAGCTTCAACTACTTTTAAGAGGTTAAATACACCCTTATCCTCGGACTCTGTATGTTGCTTTACACTTAAGATAACATCAAAAATTACAGTGAAGTCTAGAAGGCTCACTTGGAAGAGCTGTCCACTCTCCTGCAGTCACTCACAGCTCATGGTAAGACAAATTAAGACCCACAAAACTTAACTTATATTTTTGGGAAAAAAAGACAAATATAGCACCACATGAGTGAAGGTGCTTACTTCTTTTATCAGCTTTCTTATCAATACCATTTTCATAAGGCATTAATACTGTGGGTGCTTTTTAAAATAGGGTTTTGAAAGCATTATTCAAGAAGATGAATCAGAAAAGCCATTATATACTTAAGCATCATCTACTAAGAGGAAAGCCATTTTTATTGTTAAGTTCCCCCTGATAGACATACTCCACCCTTGAGCAATGACTGATAATCATCATGTTAATATTTTCATTAAGACACTAAACAGAGACTAACTCTTATTACTTAAGATGCAAAGATCTGCATAGGTTTCCAGAAATGGAGATGAGCATGCTTTGGTGCATTTTTGTGTCACGTCAAGGCTCCAGACTCCATAGCAGTGAAGTAATAGCACCTCAAAATCCACTGTCATAGTGGCTAAGTGCTCCTGTGCTTGCTTCCACCTTAAAGTAGAGCCAAAAAGGCCAGTAAGGGCACAACAGTAGTCCACAAACAATAGCTAGGTTCAAAGGAGCAGAGAGGGAAAAGCTGCTCTTCCAAATTTGTGTGGTGAATGGAGTTTAATCCAATTGATGGCTGGTCACTCATGGTCGGTGTTGGGGCATATTTTGTTTATTATCAGTGATCTGGATGAGGGGAATAAGTGCACCCTCAGTAAGTTCACAGATTATACAAAACTGGGCAGGTACATAGATCTGCTTGAGAGCAGGAAGGCTCTTCAGAGAGACCTGGACAGGCTGATCCATGGGCTGAGGACAATTGTATGAGGTTCGAAAAGGCCAAGTGCCTATGTTGCACTTGGGCCACAGTAACCAAGGCAACGCTAGACTCCCATCTCACTACAACTCTCCTTCAGGTAGCTGTAGAGAGTGATCTTGTCTACTCTCAGCCTCCCCTTCTCTAGGCTAAACATTCCCAGCTTTCTCAGCCACTCCTCAGAAGACTTGTTCTCTAGATCCTTCATCAGCTTCATTGCCTCTCTCTGGACATGATCCAGCACCTCCATGTCCTTCTTGTAGAGAGGGGCCTAGAACTGGACACAGTAGGTGCAGCCCCACCAAAGACGAATACAGGGGAATGATCACCTCTCTGCTGCTGCTGACAGCACTGCTCCTGATACAGGCCAGGATGCCATTGGTCTTCTTGGCCACCTGGGTACACTGCTGGCTCATGTTCAAGTGGCTGTTGATTAACATTCCCAGGTCCTTTTCTGCAGGACATCTTTCTGACAGCTTTCCAGCCACTTTGCCCCAAGCCTGTAGCATTGCCTGGGGTTGTTGTGGCCCGAGTGCAGGACTCAGCACTTCACTTTGTTGAACCTCATGCAATTGGCCACGGCCCATCACTCCAGCCTGTCCAGGTCCCTCTGAATGGATTTAACTCCATCCGCTACAATTCTCTGTGCCCATCCATCCAGCCAGCTTTGCACTCATTTCAGAGTAGGTCCATCCAAACCATGGGCTGCTAGTTTCTCCAGCAGGATGTTGTGGAAGACTGTGTCAAAAGCCTTCCTGAAGTCCAGGAAGACCACATCCACAGGCTTTCCCTCACCCACTAAGTGAGTCATCTTATCATATGAGATTGGTCAAACAGGATCCGCCCTTCATAAAGCCATGTTGGCTTGATCTGAACCCTTGGTTATCCTGTATGTGCCTCAGGATGGCACTCAGATAATATGTTTTATAACCTTTCCTGGCACCAAGGACAGGCTGACAGGCCTCTAGTTTCCAGGATCCTCCTTCCAGCCCTTCTCGAAGATGGGAATTACAGTTGCTATCCTCCAGTCCACTGGGACCTCCCCAGTGAGCCAGGACTGCTGGTAGATGACAGAGAGTGGCTTGGTGAGCACTTCTGCCAGCTCCCTCAGCATCCTCAGGTGGATTCTATCCAGCCCCGTTGACTCATGTGCATCAAGGTGGAGCAGCAGGTCACATACTATTTCCTTTCGGACTAAAGAGGCCTCTTTCTATCCCTTGTCTCTGTTTTCTGACTCAGGTGGACGAGTGCCGAGAGAAGAGCTGGTTTAATATTGAAGACTGAGGCAAAGGCGCCATTAAGTATCTCAGTCTTTTCCTCACCCTTGTTCACCATTTCTCCCTTCATTCCTTAAAAGGCGAAGATTCCCTTTAGCCTTCCTTTCGACACAAATGTAGTTGTGAAATTTTTCTTCTTGTCTTTTACAGTAGTGGCTAGCTTAAGTTCAAGTTGAGCCTTGGCCCTTCTAATTTTCTCCCTATGTGATCTCACCACAGCCTTGTAGTCCCCCTGGGCTGTCTAATCTTTCTTCCAAAGACTGTAGGTTCTCTTTTTCCTCCTGAGCTCCAGCAGAAGGTCCCTGTTCAGCCAGGGTGGTCTTCTGTCCCACTGGCTCATTTTCTTGCACTTGGGGACAGCTTGATCCTGCACCTTTAAGATTTCCTTCTTGAAGAATGTCCAGCCTTCCTGGACTCTTTTGCCCTTCAGGACTTCCTCCCAAGGGACCCTGGCAATGAACTTCCTAAACTGTTCAAAGTCTGCCCTCTGGAAATCGAAGGTGGCAGTTCTGTTGATTCCCCTCCTTGCTTCTCTGAGGATTGAGTTCTCAATAATTTCATGATCACTATGCCCTAGGTAGCCTCCAGCCACCACATCCCATGCCAGACCTTCTTTGTTTACAAACACCAGATCCATCAAGACCCCTTCCCCCTTTGCCTCCCTCACCAACTGTGTGAGAAAGTTATCTTCCACACACCCCAGGATCTTCTTGGACTGTCTCCTCTGCTGTGTTGTATTCCCGGCAGACATCTGGTAAGTTGAAGTCCCCCATGTGAATGAGGGCCAGCAATCCCAAGAGTTTTCCCAGCTGCCTAAAGAACATCTCATCTGCCTCCTCATCCTGGCTGGGCAGCCTGTAACAGACTCCCAACATGACATACCCCTTGTTGTCCTTCCCCCTGATTCTTACCCATAAACATTCAACCCTATTCTCATCAACATTGACCTCAAAAAGGTCAAGGTACTCCCTAGCACAATCAAAGGAAAACATATAGGGGAAAAGAAGCTTCTAGATCACTGAGCTTAAACAATCACCTGGACTTGGAGCAGAAAGTCTGCAGCTCAGTAGGTGTATGCCACCTTTGGTTTTGAGTTCTGTGAAATGATTATAGACATACCAAATATTAACAAACTGTAGTTGGAATGCAAATCCTTTTCCAACTTGTGTTTAAGCTTAGGACTTCTGTCAGCCAGAAAACAAAGTCATATCTGAGAACAACAGACAGCAGGGTTAATGAAGATGCACTCTAGCCATTTCAAACAAAACTGCTGTCTTTAATGGATCTTATAATAACTATTCAGAGTTACATTGATTTTTAAATTTTTTAATAGTGCCTGGAAAGGAAGAAAGATGTTTTATTTATTTTTCTTACGGGAAACTGTGTCTGGTCTGTATTATAGTTCCAATCAAGTCAGCATTACAAAACAGACTGTTACATATCCATACGAATCAGCAATAAAGCCAGACATAGCTGCAAGAAGCTCAAGGCTGACAAACAGCATCAAAACTGAAGAGATGCTCCAATAGTATGCTGGCAAATACACAGTAGTTGCCCAGCTGTGTTTTTTACAGGTTATATACATAAAGGCCATAGCAAAATTATACAAAGGCCTTCCTCAAGTTTAATTTACTTCTCACTTCTCAAGAAGTAAATTCAGTAGAAAACCACCCAGATTACAGCCTAAAGGAATAAGTTCAAGTCCCCAGAATTCCAATACAGAATATGATAGGAATGCCTACAAAAGGACAAAAAGTGATTTATTTTTAAACAAGCCTCTAAGATATATTGAAGATTTTTTTAAAAAATATTTTGCAGAAGACCCTTCAAGTAGAATATTCTCACATTGTTGCTGAAATGTGTGAAAACAGAGATTGTTAAAAATCACACTGAGCAAGTATATGTAATCAGCACTGAAAACTTAACTCTTGGAGTATTTTTCAAGCACTTTACAAGGCAGCACACTCCTCTGAATGCAACTGTTCTACAACCATTCTTGTTGCTATGATGATCAGCATCTGAAGATTCCATAATTCTATCAGCCTGAGTACAGGTATTTCTTCTGTCTTACTGGCAATAATTTTGTATATTACTGATTTCAGATATACTACTGAATGTCTGAAGAAATTTATTTGCTGTTGAAATAAGGAATTAACTCTTTTTTGAAGTATCCTTTGGTTTTCAAGAGACAGAGAGGAAGTTCATAAGCTCACTTTCTACTCCCTTTCCCCACAACAGACTCTTAAGATCAGGTTGCAGAACTGAGATGACTGCTTATTATGCAAAAGTGAGTAAACCTTGGTAGGGCACAGAGGATACAGTAACTCCACTCTGTTGAGCAGAAAGAAGAACGGCACTGTTGCAGTGTGATCTTGTCGTGGTCACTCTCATAATGTGTATCTTTTGAGGGTAAGAGAAAGAGAAAAGGAGTGAAAAGTTGCTCTTCAGGTATAAAACACAATACCTGTGATATGTGGTATGTTTGCAGTCCTACATTGTACTCTCAAACTCTTCTCCTTAGTTTCTGTAAAGAATTTGAACAAATTTGGCATTTCAAACACAGAGCACATTGCTATACTGTCACTGTTAACTTTAAAAATTATCATCTACCTATATGCTTACCTAATTTAAGTCAAAATAGTAAATGAAGTTAATTTCAGACAGTACCTGGAAAGATCTTCATAGAGCTAAATCTGGTCATAGGCAATTAACAGTTATCTCAAGAAGGCCTAGACCATGTAAGCACCACACTGCTATGTTGCTTGCTGAAGTATCTACAGTACATAAAAAAACCCTCCTTGCCTGATCTTTCAGAAGCTGTTTGTCTGCATTTACATTACAGAAATGTGACTAACATAGCATGTGTGTGCTTTGGCATAATTTAACTTTGGGCTCCTCTGCTCAGCAAAAGCTCAGGCAGAGCAGCATGATGTGGGAATGTGAACATATCATTAGTATCAAAAGTTTCTGAAGCTCATCTACTTAGTTCAGGTATCTACAGGAAAGATCAATCTGCTAAAGCACAGAATGCCATCGATTCCCCTTTGAAACTCATTTCTTGAAATCACATAATTCCATAACAGGAGTATGATCTGCTATTCTAAGAGTTACTAGTTTTACATATCCCATTGCACCTCAGTCATTAAAATCAGGCAATTTTTTCTTTCATTCAGTTCATACTATCCATTTATTCGCCTCCATTTAATGCCATAAGCAGAAGCCATGAGAATGCCAAACTACTCAGAACTGTTTGTACATTGAATATATACCTATTTACCAACTACCTTTGCTACCTTTGCCATGTATCTTTCAATATTATAGGAGAATAACCTGCTAATACATTGCAGACTGAGTGCATGGGAAAAAAAAGACAAAGAAAAATCCACAAATGACATCTATCATCTAGGTATGATTTCTCCCCGTGTAAAGCTAACAGAATCATAAGCTGCTATTGACACTGAGCCAGCTGAAAATGTGAACTGCAGCAAGGGACATAATGCAGATAAATGTCCCTTTTTTGTGCTTTAAAGAGCTCCACAGGCTCTTTCTCCTAAATCTTTTCATTGATTACGCTGTCTAGCAGAATCCAGCGCTTCTGCAGAGGCTAAATCTGTCTTGTCGCATATTGAGCTAGCTTTCCCCTTCCCCAGCCTCATCAGCTTTCAGAAAGAGTGGTTATTCTCTTGCAGAATATGGAACCCACATCCAAACACAGGCTCTGGACTATAAAGAAAACAACTATGGGCTACAAGTTGCACCTATACTTACACACAGAAATTAGTTCAAACTTCTCATAACTCAAATATGCATTTTTATAAAGCAGAACACATTGATTACAGTTACTCTTATAATCTCTTTCTAGAGCTAGATTTGCTGCTATTTTAAGGTCTAGATGTACAAGTACATCTCCTGAAACAGTGAAATGATCATCATTTAGTCTTCTTTTAGGCACATTCATTACAGGAAGGTTCAGTATTTGCTAGGCTTCATTTCTATAAAATTTTTGAGGGATTTTGGCACAGTACTTTAGACACAGTTTCTATGAGAGCAGCAATATCATTGGGAAGAAATATTCCTCCATCCTCAAACTCATTTTTAAATGGAGACTAGTCAGATATCATGTACATATGCACAACTATATGTAGAGGCTTGCTCCATGTTTCTCTGTTGTGGGAAAAATTGATGACAACTTTTATAAGCAGAGATGGCTAGTTGGGATCTGAGCTGTGGACACTGTAATATTCATAAACAGATTTTGCTGAAGTGAATGCCAGTATTTCAGCTATTTCTGTGGCATAGGACTGAGTTTCTCTTCACACTGGAACAGCAACTCTGATGAAGAGAACAGTGATTTCTGGGGAAACAATTTGTTAAGCACTGCTGAAGGAATACCGTAGAGATGTGGCTGTGCAGTGCTCTAACAGTCATTTCAAATGATGATGAACAGGCAGCATTACAAATCAGCTGGCTCTGCCTCAACTGAGGAATGATTCAGTGCGTTGTGACTTCTAGAAACCAGCATTCACTTCAATGGACAGATAACTGCCGCAAAACAAAAGGAAGATATAAGAAGCGGGGAAAGGAGAGTCTCTGTAGTCTAGCATCTCTCTTGTCAATCAGGGGAGAGAGAGAAAAAAAATTATTTTAAAAGCAATTAAATCCTGTTCACTTTGGTGCCAACCAATGCTTGCTAGTGTCAGCTCTTCTGTATTGCAGACTATGAAACTCTTTAGCCTGCAAGTTCCAAAGTCACATGGTATTAAACTCTACAAATGAATTGGCACAAAAAAGGTAATAGATGTTATCAACAATAGTGACATATCTACTGGAAATAATCCAGCTTTCATTTATATCATATTCATTAGTGAATTCAAATCCAAATGATTTTTCAATGTGTCATGACACAAACCAGCTTATAAACCTACAGGTTTCTCAATTTTTTTTCCCTTCCTCATCAGTGAGTTGCTTAGAAATCTGATAACAACTAAAATAAGTACTGTCATTTGACAGACAAATAAATTAAAAAAATTCAACCTTAAACAGAGAGAAGATGTGCTTGTACTGTACAATCTTCTGGGGTCTGGACTGTACACACCCACATATTCCCCAGATTGTGTTAGAAGGTCCACTGCACAAAGTTCAGTACAGTGCATCTGAATACCACCTGGTTACAACATAGTCCCTTTCTAGAGTAGCCATGGTTTAAACACAGATTTATGTAAATCTTTTAATATACATTCAATACCTCATTCTTCTGTAGTTCACATGCCCCTCGTGGTACAAGTAAATCTAACTAAACCCATCTTCAGTCTTTTGCCATTGTGAGGTCAGAGACTGTATGAATTCAGATCAATGATAAGCAATTGTTCGTGAAGTGAAGCAAATCAATTTCAATAATTGCAATTCACAGAAGGCAGTAAATTCACCCTGTCCCTTTTGAGTGCACCTGATAAAGTTTTACTTCTGTTTTCACTTTAAAATAAATTGTTTTGATTATATGCATTTGCTTTTTTTTCCCTTTATTAAGTGAATTGTACCTATCTAGAAATCACTGCATCTTGAAAATAGACAAACATAAGAGAGTGAATCTCTGCCTCTGTATCCTATCACTCTTCAGAACAACAAAAAATTGCTTCTGCCTAGATTTAGATGTTCAATAAATTAAATTAGCACTTTATTCCACAGGAAGATGCACCACTGGTCAAAGGGAGACGTTTTGCACATGCAGCTTGAGTCCTAAAGCATTTAAAAAGATTTCCTTGCCCAGGAGCTCTGGGATGAAAACCAGCTTTTTATAAAGATGAACATTTAACCTCAAAGCATTGTGCATGAAAAATGTATACAATAGTGTAGTGGTTTTGCCTGGACTGGATTTTTTGGTAGTGGTGGGGGGCTACAGGGGTGGCTTCTTTAAACAAAGATCTGCCAGAAGCTTCCACATTAGCTCATAAGGTTAGGGCCAGCCAATTCTAAGACCGACCCTGCAGCTGACCCAGGCCTGGCCAATTAGTGACTGAGGTAACGCCCCAGTGAATAACGTATTTGAGAAGGGGAAGAAGTTGCTGTGCAGTTGCTAAACTGCAGCGACAGGGAACGAGAATGTGAAAACATCTCTGCAGACACGAAGCTCAGTGGAGAAGGAGAGACCACCGGGAAGCAGAGATCCACTCACAGCCCATGGAGGACCCCACACCAGAGTGGGTGGATGCCTGAAGGAGGCTGTGACTCCGTGGGAAGCACCCTGGAGCAAGTTCCTGGCAGGATCTGGGAGTCTGTGGGGAGAGAGGATCCCACATCAGAGCAGGTTTGCTCTCAGGACTTGTGACCCTGTGAGGGACTCAGGCTGAAGCAGTCAGTACCTGAAGGACTGTTTTCCCTGCGGATGACCCATGTTGGAGAACAGTTCATGTTGGGGATGTCCCATTCTGGAGCAGTTAATGAAGAACTGTGGCCCTTGGGAAGGACTCACATTGGAGAAGTTCATGGAGGACTGTCTCCCGTGGGAGGGACCCCATACTGTAGCAGTGGAAATGTGATGAGGCCTCCTCCTGAGAAGAAGCAGCAGCAAAGTCCATCTGTAATGAACTGACTGCAATCCCCATTCCCCATAACCCTGCACTGCTGGACGGGGAAGAAAGGAGAGTCTCGGGAAGAAGGAGATGTGTGGAAAAGTGTTTTAAGATTAGTGTTTTTTTCTCATTTCCTTGTTTTGTTCTGACTGTTCATTAATAAATCAAATAATTTCTCCGCAAGCTGAGTATGTTTTGCCCATGACACTAATTGCTGAGTGATCTCCCTGCCTTTATCTCGACTTACAAACTTCTCATTATATTTCTCTCTCCCCTGTCCAGTTTAGAAAGAGAAGTGATAGAATGACTTAGTGGGCATCTGGCAGCTACTCAGAGCTAAAACCACCACAAACAGTAAAAACAGGAAAGAGTTTCTGACCTTTAACCTGGACAAAATCCCACTGTGTCCAAAAAGTGAGGTTACCCATGTTTTACTTACGAGTTTTGGTGCATTGCACGCAGAGACTTCTGTATCCCAGAACTCATATTGGGCTGTAGTTTGGCGAAATAATAACTTCAGTAAATCCCAAAGGATGGAGGGAAAAAGGAAGTAAAATTGTGAAGAGAGAGGGTTTCAAAAGCCCCATAGGGTCACATGTCCTAACAGCAAACTTGTTCTGGTGTGGACTCCTCTTTCCACAGGTTCTCAGGTCCTGCCAGGAACTTGATCCAACATAGACTTCCCAGGGGCCCATCTTCCTTCAGGAATCCACCTACTCTGGCATTAGGTCCTCCATAGGCTGCGAGTGGATCTCTGCTCACCTGTGGACCTCCATGGACTGCAGGGGCAGGGTCTACCTCACCACAGTCTTCACCACAGGTCACAGAGAAATCTTTCTTCTAGGGCCTGAACATCTCCTCCCTCTCATTATCCACTGACCTTTGTGTCTGTGGAGATGTTGTTCTCACTCTTTTTTCTAAAATACCATCTCTAAGCACGTGAAGAAGATAGGGGAGGAGCCAACACAGATTCACCAAGGGGAAATTCTGCTTGCCCAAACGGATAGGTTTCTATGAGAGCAGTGGATGTCATCTACCTTGACTGCAGCTGTCATGTAAAACCATGACAGTGAGGCTTTTGACACTGTCTCCCATTACATCATCATCAGAAATCTCAGGAAGTGTGACTGGGATGAGTGGACAGTGAGGTGGATCAAGAACTGGCTGAATGACAGAGCCCAGAGGGTGGTGATCAATGGCACAGAATCGAATTGGAGACCCATGGCCAGGGGAGTTTTACAGGGATCGGTTGTGGGGCCAGTCTTGTTCAACATCTTCATCAACCACCTGGATGAGGGGACAGAGTGTACCCTCAGCAAGTTGGCTGATGACACCAAACTGGGAGGACTGGCTGGTTCCCCAGAAGGCTGTGCTGCCATTCAGCGGGATCTTAATTGGCTGGAGAGTTGGGCAGAGAGGAACCTCATGAGGTTTAATAGGGACAAGTGCAGAGTCCTGCATCTGGGAAGGAATAACCCCAGGCACAAGTACAGGCTGGGGATTGACCTGCTGGAGAGTAGCTTTGTGTAGAGAGACCTGGGAGTCCTGGTTGACAATAAACTAACCATGAGCCAGCAACATGCTCTCGTGGCCAAGAAGGCCAATGGCATTCTGGGATGCATCGAGTGTGGTCAGCAGGTCAAGGGAGGTTCTGCTCCCCCTCTACTCTGCCCTGGTGAGGCCTCATCTGGAGTCCTGTGTCCAGTTCTGTGCTGCTCAGCTCGAGAGGGACAGGGAACTTCTGGAGACAGTCCAGTGACGGGCGATCAAGATGATCAGGGGACTGGAACATCTTTGTTACAAGGAAGGACTGCCGGAACTGGGGCTGTTTAGTCTGGAGAAGACTAAGAGGGGACCTTATCAAACCCTAGTGAAGCCTTCGGATTATTATCCGCTTTTGGTATTTCAGAATTTTGAAATTTTTGGTATTGGTGGGTAGTGTTGAAGTGGCTACTAGAAGCCCAAAAACAATTAAGTGGTATTTTAGGACCTTGAGACAGCTGCTTAAAGGATGAGGAGCACAGTTTGTGTTCTCCTCTATCCCTCCACTGGCAGGGATAAATGCGGAAATGAAGAGGAAGTGCCATCAGACGAATTCATGGCTCTGGGACTAATGTTACCAGCAGGGATTTGGGTCTTTTGATCACGTGTGGATATACAAGACACCTGACTTGCTGACAGCAAATGGAGTGCACTTATCTCAGAGGAAAAAAAGGATTCTGAGTCAGGAGTTAGAAGAACTGATTGATAGAACTTTAAACTACTTTTGAAGGGGGAAGGGGATATAACAGGACCTTCTATGGAAGCCCAATTGAAGCATGTCAGGGCTCATAGGATGGTGTGCTATTGAAGACTCTACCTTCTCAGTGGAAACAAAGGATAGACACATAATGAGAAATGAAGAGGCAAGGACTTTTGATGATTTAGAAGCATCTGGTAGGAAATGGTCCCCACACTCACAAAAAGGTGTTGGGATCATTAGCTCATGTGCAGTGCATCTATACCAATGCATGGAGTATGAGCAACAAACAGGGGGAGCTTAAAGCCATGATGCAACAGGAAAACTATAACAGTGGCTATCACAGAAAAGTGGTGGGATACTTCACATGACTAGAGTGCCACAATGGATGGCTACAAGCACTTCAGGAGGGATAGACAGGGAAGGAGAGGCACTGGGGTGGCCCTGTACATTAAGGACTATTATGAATGTTCAGAACTTAAGTATAGTGATGATGAGGTTGAGACTGTTTGGACTAGGTTAAGGGGCAAGGCCAATAAAGTTGATATTACTGTGGGAGTCTGCTACAAACCTCCCAACCGGAGTAGTGAGGTAGATGAAACACTCTAAAAGCACTCAGGAGAAATCTCGCCATCACTTGCCATTGGTCTTGTTGGAGACTTCAACTTCCCAGATATCTGCTGGAAATACAACAGAGCAGAGAGGCAACAAACCAGGAGGTTCCTGGAATGTGTGGAGGAAAACTTCCTCACACAGCTGGTAAGTGAACCAACCAGGCAGGTGCCCTACTAGTCATCTTGTTTGTGAACAGAGAAGGTCTAGTGGAGGATGTGGCAATTGGAGGCTGTCTGGAGAACAGCAACTATGAAATTTTTAAGTTCTCTGTTACCATACATGTTAACGAATGAAGGAAAGACTGTGGATGTTGTCTACCTTGACTTTAGTGAGGCATTTGATACTGTTTCCCATAGCATTCTCTTAGAGAAATTGGCTGTTCTTGGCCTGATGGGCAGACACCTTCCTGGGTGAAAAACTGTTTAAATGGTCAAGTCCAAGGAGTTGTTGTCAATAGAGCTAAATCCAGTTAGCGGCCAGTCATTAGTGATGTCCCCTAGGGCTCAGTGCTGGGGTCACTCCTGTTTAACATCTGTATTAATGATCTGAATGAGGGGATAGGGTGCACCCTTAGTAAGTTTGCAGATGACATCAAGCTGGGTGGAAGTGTCAATCTGCTTGAGGGTAGGGAAGCTCTACAGAGATCAATCTAGATAGGGTGGATGGTTGGGCCAGGGCCAACGCTATGAGTTTCAATAAAGCCAAGTGCTTAGTCCTGCACTTGGGCCACAACAGCCCCCAGCAGCGCTACAAGCTTCAGGAGGAGCATCTAGAAAGCTGCCTGGCAGAGAGGGACCTGGGAGTGTTGGTTGACAGCAGCTGAACATGAGCCAGCCGTGTGCTCAGGTGGCCAAGAAGGCCAATGGCATCCTGGCCTCTATCAGGAACAGTGTTGGCAGCAGCAGCAGGTAGGTGATCATTCCCCTGTACTTGGCTTTGATGAGGCCGCACCTCAAATACTGTGTCCAGTTCTGGGCCCCTCTCTACAAGAAGGACATTGAGGTACTGGAGAGGATCCAGAGGCAGGCTACCAAGCTAGTAAAGGATTTGGAACACATCACATATGAGGAACAGCTGAGAGATCTAGGACTGTTTAACCTGGAGAAAAGACGGCTCAAGTGAGACCTTATTGCTGTCTACAGTTACCTGTAGTGAGGCGGGGGTCAGTCTGTTCTCCCTAGTGGCAAGCAATAGAACAAGAGGAAATGGCCTCAAGTTTGGCCAGTGGAGGTTCAGGCTGGATATGAGGAGGAACTTCTTTACTGAAAGAGTTGTCAGGCATTGGAACAGGCTGCCCAGGGAGGTGGTGGAGTCACTGTCCCTGGAAGTGTTTAAGAGACGGGTGGATGTTGCACTTAGGGAAATGGTCTAGTGCTTGATAGGGCTGGGACGAAGGTTGGACTCAAGGATCTTAAAGTTCTCTTCCAGATTAAATGATTCTATGATTCTGAGATAAAGCTTATAAATATCTAAAGGGTGGGTGTGAAGAGGATGAAGTGATTCTTTTTTCTGTAACACCCAGTGACAGGACAAGGGGTAATGGGCACAAGCTGGAACACAGGAAGTTCCACTTGAACACAAGGAAAAACTTCTTTCCTGTGAGGTGAGGGAGCCCTGGCACAGGCTTCCCAGGGAGGGTGTGAAGTCTCCTTCTCTGGAGGTTTTCAAAACCTGCTTGGATGCTTTCCTGTGTGACCTGATCAAGGTAAACCTGCTTTAGCAGGGGGTTGGACTGGATGATCTCTAGAGGTCCCTTTCAACCCCTAGCATTCTGTGATTCTGTGATTACTTGTGTATTGAATAAATCTCCAAGGAATTTTCCCGTTCATTAAATTTCCAGCTCCTATTACTCAATCTATTCCTCTCTGTCATGCCATTTGTCCTATATGAAAGTAGTAAAGTCTATATTAACAGAACAAAGCTTTGCAGATTCATTCCTTCTGTTACATTTTAGGTCATCATTTAAAGGTTGTTTACTACAAATACTTTCATCTCATAGCACATAACATCTCATCTGACTTTAAGTCATTCAAATTACTGAACTTTAAATGAGAATTTTGATCTGTGGTGGTCTAGCTTTTAACTGAAAAACCAACACTTCTTTTTGAATGCGTCCTGAGCATAAAGGTACTTTGTCTTGGTATCTATTTGCAAACAGATCCCAGTACAAATCCCATGACCGAGTACTACACTGATCTAGTTTAAAAATGGCATCACATTTTTCATTAATGATTTTCTGGAAGAAGAGATGGATTCATTACAAACAGAATACACTATAAACATTGTAGCAAATAATGAAATTCTTGCTTAATTCCTATTCAGGAAAAATATTCAACTTCAGTAAGATTAATGATCAAGTATATACATGGTAAAGCTCCTGTGAAAGTTCTAGATTGAACTATGCACTGATTTTCATTTTGAAAAGTACAGAAAATATCAACCTTGCACCTCTCCAAGATGTCTGTCACTGTACTGCCAATGATATTGTTGCTCTGCAGAACCTACAGTACGGTTAGTGGTATTAAGCCAAGCTCACACTTCTCAGAGAGGTCTCAGTTTCACCAGAAAGACTGAGAAGTGGAGAACGTGGTAAGAAGCAGATTCCTATCTGTGAAAATTCCTGCAAAAGTTTTGATAGCATCCCAAATGCAAATGAGGAAAAAAACCCCACACTCTGCTTTGTATCTGATTGAGGTCATGTTTGTATGAGAATCCTGAATGGTGTCACCCTGTTCTGTGAGTAGAGGGATTCCTTCTTTCATGCTCTACGTATGACACCTTTGAGGACTGCTTCCTTCACTTGAACGTAGTTCCAGAAGTAGTTCTAGAAACAGCATCTTGTCTAGTACTCTGCTCCTTGTTTTTTTGTTTTAGAAGTAGAAGAGGAGAGCTGAAGTAGATAGGAGTAGTTTCCTAGTACGTTTACATTTGATTAAAGACAATATTATTCCATTCTATGTGGTAAGCAAAAATTCTGCTTTATGAACAGTCTATGGCACCCTAATGAATTCTGGCAGAATACAGAGGAGAAGTAGGCCCTTAGTGAGTTGTTTGGAGGAGCCAGAGGGAACCAAAGGAAAAACACAGCAAAGATACTAACAGGAGAGCTCAGGCAAAAGCCAGACAACAAAGAAAAATGAAAAGCTTATTCTAAAGGGGAGAAAGTTTTCTATTACTAATAATAATAGGACACTTTCAGTGTAGGCTTATCAAGCATCTTTTTTCTGTACCATTTATGAGTCAGATACTATTGTCTGTTACTATAAACATAGCGTCATCAGTTGGTTTTGCCTAAGTAGCCCCCACTGGCTTGTTTAAACTGGAGCATTCCTTTTTAAAGACTCATTTCTTTTTTAGTTACTTTGCATGCAGTGCGAAACAGTGCACACTCTGCTAAAACATAGAGCTGCACAGGAGGAGGCCAACTGCATAATAATTCTTGAAGAGACTGACAATAGCTGGAATTAAATTATGCTTTCATTTTTCTTATGTTTTTCAATCTGATTTGTCTTAATTGCATGTTTGCAACATGTTGATTATCAGGGCTTGACACTGTACGGTTGGTATCTAGTAGAAGAATGATTTGACTATGAAAGTGGAATCTTCTGAATAACTTACATGCACACAAACGTTTGGCAACAAATTACATTTGCAAATAAGGAAACTTTACTGCATTACCCATAGATGCAGAATTTCTAAATGGATTACCATAAATTTCTGTGTCTCTGATAATCTTAATTTATCTAGTGGCCCTACAAAATCACAAAAGAAAACCTAGACTACACAAAAACCTACTCATTATGTAAAAGCCAAATAAAGAGTTTAACACAGGAAATACACACAGAAACCTCGGAGCTGAGCAGACACCTGCTGTTACTGTGCTGTGAGAGTCCTATCATTGGCCTATAATGGGAGTGAGACCACACACCAAAAGCAGCACCACTTAGAGCAGCTCAGAGTTTGTCTCACTAGGTTGTTGCATCAAGGAGGTGACAGGAGCATATCTTAAGCACTGAAAGTAACATATATTCTTCAAATAATTAGAAATTTGACTAAAATGTAATTAAAAAAAAAAAAGTGAGGAACTTGCTGACATCAATTTAGCTTTGAAATATCTTTAGGTAATATAAAAGACTTCCCATGATACTTCTATAAATTGTCACTCACACCCAGATCTTGGGAGGTGTTGACTATCCTCAGCTTCAAATAAACTCCACAGGAAATGCTTTGTGCCTCCTCCCTGGATGAGTTCTTTTTGGGGTGGGTGTGCTAGGCAGTTTAGCAGAAAGTGTTTGCTGTAATTAGACAAACACTTCAGGAGCAGCAGCTGAACAGGTTTTCACTGAACTGCTGTACCCAGTTAGATTTGTGCTTCTGCTAATAACAACCCCTACCGATCTCAACCCTAAAAATCTGAAATGCAAAAGGCATTATGAATAATTCAGTGAGCACTGGGTCCTGAACCCACCTTTCCCTCCATAAAGAGAGAAGTAATGCACCTCAGGTATAAAGTTTTACTCTAGCAGGGCTTAATCTTTCTTTCTCTTTCAGTGCTTTGTTACTAAGTGCTGTGTAGGTGTGAAAAGCCTTATTACCATGTAATTTTGTTAGGATCAGACTTCCAACTACCTGCTTTACTTCATATTCCTATACACATAACGATCAAAATCTGTTTTATTTCCCAACAATAGCCAATTTTGCTGTAATTATTTTAAAATAGCAAATTTAAGGAATAGCGCCCCGGTTAATTCACATATGGCACCTATCCACACATGAATAAAATACCTTATTATTTATTACCTTTCTCATAATGAACTATGTGATAAACAACTGAAAAACTAATTTGTTTTTTGACAATGCCAAACCTTTGAATAGAGAAAAATCACAGAGTTGAACACAGAGTGCAGTCCTGTGTGGTAAGTGGTCTCCATAGCAACCAATAGATTTTATGCTAAGTCTGGCCTTTAAAAACATTTCACGTTTACCACCGAGAAAAAGATGGCCTTGATTTAAAAATGATACAACAAGTATCTTGAATGTGCATGCTTTCTCTTCTCTCTTGCAAATAAAATTAACAGTCGTCCCTTTAACACTAAATCCTCTCAGTGCTGTGTGTCATCATTGACGTATGTGTGGGCCTGCTTTAGGCTTGGAATCTTTTTTTTTCCCTTGCATATCATTGCAAGACATGAAGCCCTTTCCCCCCATTTTCCCCTCCTTGTTTTTCTCTATCCTGAACAAAAATAGAACATCAAGCTCTTATCTCAGTCAGTGATCATGGTGACAGTGAAAATATTATTGCATGCTTATCTATAGCAGTTTCAATCATACAAGCTTATAATAACTTGTAATAATGGAAGAAGTAGTAACTATAGCTGCAATGTCTGCTACAGACTAATTTGTTTTCACTCCATATTCAAGTAACTGAAATCCCTAAAAGGGAATGTATTTTTAATAAAGAAAGATACCAGCTTAAGAACGTGTGTATATAATTATTGACAACAATATGCTATAAAGAGTTACGTGATTATAATCATTACCACTTAATGAGAATTTTGTTTGCAGCACTGGAATTTAAGTAACAGGACATAAGGGTAGTTGGACAGAATTATAAGGAATTAATCATTATATTTTCAACTCTTATTGCTTGACAATATTGGGAACATGCCTTTAACATTTAATTCAAAGCAGAGCTTGAATGCTCAGGTTGTTTCTTGGCATGGGTGTGGGATGCCTGCTTTTGGTTGATTAGGAATGCAGCCTTGAGAGCTTTGGATGAGTAGGAGGAGAAGATACAGAAACCATCTGTTGCTATTCCTGTAAAGGTAATTTCAACATGCATTCAGTCATCATCGTGACAGTAATAGCACTTCATACATAGCCTTTCACATCATCAAATGTTTGGTCTTTGTGTTCCATTCCATCTCAGCTGCAGTGTAAGCATCACTCCCTCACTACGCTGGCTGCTTCCTCCACAGTTTCCTTTGTCCAAGGTACACTTTCTTTTTCCTATGACTTAAGAAAAGTCCTCTGTTGAGCCTCAATGATAAGAGGGGCATCAAACAGTCAAGTTCTGTTTGCAATGAAAATAGATGTGACAGAATTTATTATCCTTTGTGTTCTCCTCTCCTACTATTGTTGCTGTTGAACTCCAATTTCTTCAAAAGTGATCATCAATGCAGAAACAAAAATTAGGATCATCCGCTATGAAGGAAACAGGTAACAAAATAGAAGCTAAAAGCATCTGTATGAAGAAGCATGATCTCCAGTGCATCTCCAGGGAAGACAAAAGTTTGCACCCTGTAGAAAATAAATGTTTCAAAGAAATCCAGCAAAGCTACAGACAGCACAGCCGTAACAGTGCCAGAGAATTCTCAGGTACCAAGGTAGGAAAAGGCAGAGTAAACACTGCCTGTCATTAGTTTTATTTCTTGCATCAGGATGCATTAACGATGCTGTACCACTGAAGGGACTAATTAATAACAATAACATGCTATGGTATGTCAATGACATCTTGCTTATGGTGAATGTTGTAGCATTAGTGTTACCACCACCACCGCCACCCCCTCCCATACTCTTTTCTTCCACACAGATGGAAGAGCACTGTGCCAGAGCTATGATTAGCATAGGGTTGGAGTTACCAGAAACAACTGAGCAGTTCCTGACAGACCACTTTCCTTTTCTAATTTAGAAGGGAAATCAGAAAGACATATACTGCAACTTCACTGCAAGAGGATGAGAGATGCAAGCAGAATGCTCTAAGGGAGGGTCCTATCTGTCAAATGTTTCCCTTGATCTCAGATCTGCAGACGCATCTCCACAGAACTGAAAACAACCACGGTGAGCCCAAAACCTACTGTTCCATCCCAAGCTGCATCACAATTTTCCTGGGAGCTGTGCTCTCACAGTCTGTCTTTGTGCCCTGCTTTGAAGGCAAAGAACAAGAATCAACCTATATTACTACCAAGAGGTGTAGTAGCATTTCCATCAAGTTAACAGACAGACCTTGGGATACCACTGCAAAAAGCCATCCTAACAAATGTAAAACAAAGAATAAAGATGACAGTACTGTACAGCATACCTCCCACATAGAATCTCTTTCCTTCTCATACTCCTAGAAACATATCTGTATCCTCCTTTTTTTTAAAGAAAAAAGAGCTTACTCTCTTATCACATACCCTTTTAGCAACTCTATTTGGATGGTACAGACCTTTCATTTTCCCACTTTTCCAAAAGGAAAAGTTCCACATGACCGATTTTAAAACAGAAGACAACTACTGTGTTCTGAATGAAATATTTACTCTTGTTCTGTAGTATTTACAGTGCAAAAATCAATCTGAGTACCAATCTGAAGTCTTTCTTTAAAGTAGGAGTTTCTAATACTGACACATAGCTAATCAAATGAATAAGTCTGAAGGTATCATGCATTTGAGGAAAAGAGTGAAATGCTTAAAACACCAGAGACTTTTGCAAGGCAGCCACATTGACCTTTTTTTCTTGTTCCTAAATGGAGATGCAATGAGATCTTTTCTCAAGCATGGCAGCATACCGATCATATTTGAAAGTGGCAAACTTGTCATTTAATACCTGTCAAATTTCCCAGCTTCCACAGTTAATTACAATATAATTTTCATTGCCTTCAGAGAAAAAAATGTCATCATAACTTTGAACTGGGGAGTGAGAAGGAGCAAAACAATAGGTGTAGCTGCTAAACATCAAAACCTACACACTATGTAGGCAAGACTAAAGGTCCACCAGCTGTTGTCCAAAAAATAGACACTCGGAACTAATTTTGGTAAGTATTATAAAAGCTTCAGAATGAAGCCAACTTAGAAGTTCTATTTTTTAATGCCACTGCCTCTTCCAAACAGAGAAAATGTGGTTGTTCTACCAAAAACGGTTGTTTTACATAATGAAATGTTCTTCACTTCTAGACCATATTAACTTTTACATATAAACTGTTTGAATGTAGAAGTGTCAAGAATCTGAAAATAATGCCTAGTGACAGCAACAGAATTAAGCTCTTCTCAGTTACAATGGCTAACTTCAATTGTAAATTGCTTTTAAAGAGCAAAGCATATACTGTAAGCCCTACCATGCCTCCTACAAATGGACATCAATGGACATCTGGGATAAGTGTATGCTAGTAATTCATCTTAATTATTTGTCAGCAAAGCTGTCCTAATAGGATATGTCTTTCATTTTGATTAAAATGACCCTCTGAAACGTGGTCCTCGTAGAAAGCTGACAAGCAGAGGTAAATTTTGAACTGTCTGGCACTTCTAATTTTGTCTCTGGAAACTGAAAGTGCTGCTAAATACTCTGACATAATTACTCCCTCTGTTTGCCTCTCTGCTTAGCTTTCACATCATGAAGAACCTGTTCATATCTCTTTGGTGATCAACAATAACAAATAGCCATCTTTGGACAATTCTTTTTACTTTTTTATTTTCTGCCTCTGTAGCAAGATTTCTACCATTACTTAAGTCTATCAGTAATTCAATACTATAGTTCAGGGAACTACTGTGGTTAAATAAAGTACTTTTTTTTTTTTTTTAATGCATAGCCATGGATGTGACAAACACTTCTGCTGTGGTATGGAAGGTTTAAATCTTATGATTTTTTTTAATGTAAGGTCTGAGTTGATAGGGTACATAATGTTGTCCCAATATTCAGATGCATTATACTCTTTAACATTAGATTTTGATCATGCAGCCTTAACATGATATTTCTTTAGAAATCTCATTTTTTTATATGTCTTAGGATCTATCATCCTGAAGATAAACAAAACTGACATTTACTGTAAAGATGCAAGATCACAAATTTAACATTAAAGTTGTCAATACAGTCTTTCAGAAGACTTAAACGGAAATTTTCTCATTAGACTACAATATGTTTCACTTTATGATTCCAATTGCACATTAAATGCAATTTCAGTATTACCATTCTACATGAAGTTGTGTGTAGAATTAACAAACATTGATAATACCTTTAGGGGTTAGTATTAGGTAGCAAATAGACGCAAAGGTGCATCAAGGCAAGAGTACTGGCTTGTAAAGGCAGCTGGGAAAAGGAACTATTGCCAGTAGGCTGTCAGTAGGAAGACAATAACTGAGTAAAATAGTAACACTAGCTGGAAAGTCTGTAAAAAAACAGCACAACAAACTTCTTGCTTTTCAACTACCTCTCACAAATCGTTAGGGAGAAAAATAGGTTGTAACACTTCAGCTAGCTCAAATGAAAAAAAAAGAAACAAGATACACAAGCATTTTTGAGAGGGTTCTGCAAACTTCTCCCTCCACAGTTTTGGAAGGGGTGGTTGGTAATTTAACTCATACTCTGCTTAAAACAATGGGAAAGTTTGGGTATGCTCCAAGATAATGGGCATTAACAGATGTTTAGTCTAAACACAGACATACTTTATTCCTTTTTTTTTCACCTGTCAGCATCAGCCTTAAAAATAAAAATGATGAAACAAAACAATATCCCACAGATTTCAATTTACTGTCTTGGCACATGGAGGCTAATTATTAATAAGATTTTGAATACTAGTTCAGTACTAGGAACATGGAAATTTAGGAGAAAAAAAGACATAAAATGAGAAATCCAGATCCGTTTGCACTCTTCCAGTTCTGAATGGAGTTCTAGGATCAGATTTTGGATTAATACGTTGACTGTTTGATGGAATGTTCTACCCCTATACAGGTTCCCCTTATTTTATCTGGTCTAGGATACCAAACCCAATCCTGAACACTGTGTGGTATGTTTCTTGCCATAAATCACACCCAGACGCTTGGAACAGTAAATCAATACTATCTTCTGCAAAAGAGAGGCTTACATAACTCACAGAGCAAAAGGGGAAACCTGCCAGACTGCTCCAAACAGGTCTCCCAAACACCAGATTCACAATCCCTGCAAGGTTCTTCAGTGGAAAATATAAAATTAAGAAAAAAATGTTATTGCTTATTAACACTTCCCCTCTCCACAGAAACTGATCGTGATTGTGCTGTGTAACTGTCATAGCATTGGAATCAGCATTCTTCAAAGAAAAAGACAAGTTGTAGACAGAAGGGGATCACTGAAGGGGCAAGGCAGAGCCAAGCATGTCCTACTCCAAAAGGCATAAAGGGAATGAAAAAAGAGTCACCGATTCTTTCCGCTTTCACAGGTAAACTAAAAGTACTGCTTCTTGGTGTCACAATCACTCTGCAGAAGTCAAAAATCTACAATGAGGGATAGGCAAAGGGGCAGGACTGACATTCTCTGGACTGCTCAGTCCCCCAAGAATCTTGCCAGTAAATTAAACAGAATTCTGTGAATGTATTTTTTACAATCTTAAAATAAAAAAGGAAAAACCCATCTCAGGTGACACTTAGTACCATTGAGGCATTTTTCAATTTATTCTCAATTTCTGCAAAATGCTTAGGGGGAAAAAGAATCTTAAAAAACTATAAATTATGTGATTGCTAAGCCTCTCTCCATCATTTCTAAAAATCATGGAGGACAGGTGAGGTGCCTGAGGACTGGAGAAAGGCCAATGTCACTCCAGCCTTCAAAAAGGGCAAGAAGGACAACCCAGGAAACTACAGGCTGGTCAGCCTCACCTCCATCCCTTGAAAGGTGATGGAACAACTCATCCTGACTGCAGTCACTAAACATTTGAAGGAAAAGATGGTTATCAGGGGGAGTCAATATGGATTCACCAAGGGGAAATCCTGTTTGACCAACCTGGTAGCCTTATATGAGTGCATAACTGGATGGCTCAATGAGGTGTAGATGTCATCTATCTTCACTTCAGCAATGCTTTTGACATCATCTCCCACAAGATCCTCATCAGAAAGCTCAGGCACTGTGGCTTGGATGAGTGGATAGTGAGGTGGATCAAGAACTGACTGAATGACAGAGTCCAGAGGGTGGTGATCAACAGCACAGAATCGAGTTGGAGGCCTGTAGCCAATGGAGCTCCACAGGGATCGATTCTGGGGCCAGTCTTGTTCAACATCTTCATCAATGACCTGGGTGAGGGGACAGAGTGTACCTTCAGCAAGTTCCCTGATGACCCAAACTGGGAGGACTGGCTCATTCCCCAGAAGGCTGTGCTGTTGTTCAGTGGGATCTCGACTGGCTTGGGAGTTGGACAGAGAGGAACCTCATGAGGTTCAACAAGGACAAGTGCAGAGTCCTGCATCTGGGAAGGAACAACTCCATGCACCAGTACAGGCTGGGGATTGACCTGCTGGAGAGCAGCTCTGCAGAAAGAGACCTGGAAGTCCTGGTCAACAATAAACTAATCATGAGCCAGCAATGTGCCCTCGTGGCCAAGAAGGCCAATGGCATCCTGGGATGCATCAAGAAGAGTGTGGCCAGCAGGTGAAGGGAGATTCTTCTTCCTCTCTACTCTACCCTGGTGAGGCCTCATCTGGAGTCCTGTGTCCAGTTCTGGGTTCCCCAGCTCAAGAGGGACAGGGAAGTGCTGGAGAGAGTCCAGTGCAGGGTCACCAAGATGATCAGGGGACTGGAGCATCTTTCTTACAAGGAAAGGCTGTAGAAACTGGGGCTGTTCAGTCTATAAAAGAGAAGACTGAGGGGGGGTGTTGTTAACTTTTACAAATATCTAAATGGTGGGTGTCAGGAGGTTGAGACATCTGTTTTTTCTATAGTAGCTAGCAACAGGACAAGGGGTAATGGGATGAAGCTGGAACACAAAAAGTCCCATTTAAACATAAGAAAAAACTATTTCACTGTGAAGCTGATGGAGCCCTGGTACAGGCTGCCCAGGGAGGGTGTAGACTCTGTTTCCTTGGAGGCCTTCAAGACCCGCCTGGACATGTTCCTATGCAACCTTATCCAGGTGGATCTGCTTCTGCAGGGGGGTTAGACCAGATAATCTCTAAAGGTCCCTTTAAACACCTACCATTCTATGATTCTATAAAAGCCTCAGATGATCTCTAAAGGTCCCTTTAAACACCTACCATTCTATGATTCTATAAAAGCCTAACTGTTTTGACAACATCTTCTAAATGAATTCTTCACTATACTGATTGACTTATTTTGCATTTTTCTTCATTTTTATTAAAGATGACCTTCAAATATTAAAATTTGGTCAAAGGATAAGTAAAACAATGTACTAAAGGGCTCATTTAACCTCCCAAATAAGTGAGATTGATTTCAAAATTGTCAAAGAGATTAAATATTCATTATCCCACCTCCAGCACTGGCAGGCTGACATAACTTTTTTTTTACCTTTCTACTGCAGAACAGCTAGGAACATTTATCTCAGAATTGTATTAGTAAGAAGGTAGTTGGTCCCCAACACTGAACGTACTGAAACAAAACTGTCCTTTACATTTAAGAGGCTGAATCATAGGAGAAATATTAGCTCTGAGAACACAGCAAGGGAGGGCAGAGACAACTCATGTTTACTTCACAACAAATAATGTAAAGTACTAAGAGGACAGGAAATTTTTCTTTTCATCAAATAGGAGGAGCCACACTGGAGTTTGAAAATCAGTTTTCTGGTTTTCGCTCTAGAATTCACATACACTGGGAATCTGGGCAAGTTCTTTGAATTACTCTTCACTTCCATTTATCCCCATTTAAAAAAAAAAAAATGATCCTTCCCTAACAAAAAAATTCAAGATATACAGAAGAAAAACTCTGTAACAAATATTAGAAGATTTTTTGCATTTTGCCTAAGATATAGCATCTTAAAACCCTCTGTAATTCACAGTTCAGTGAATTCTTCTGAAACATAAAAGTCTTTGGATAAAAACATTTGCATTTAGATACATTTAACCTTACATTAAAACCAAAAGATGAATAATACTTTAATACTCTTGTCATATTTATTAGCTCTGTTCAAGGTGAGCAAATGCTCTTGGGAACGGCTGTGCCAGACGTTCTTCTTCCCCTTCCCCCATTCACTATTTTTTCTCTTCCTAAACTGCAGGAGATCAGTTCTAGCACTATTTTTTTATACTAGTTTTCTTTCCCTTCTGGCACAAAAATCAGAATGCAGCAAAGACATAAGGGATGAAGGATAAAAGAAATAAAACTGACTACTAAATTAACTGTATACAGAGTGAAACTAGTTCTGAGATACATTCTGACCTATTCTGCCATGAGCCTTGACATCATTTTAACCTAAAGATTCTCTCCCAGAGCACAGACTAATTATTGCTTCTATTTGTGTTCACAGAATCATTTAGATGGGAAGACAGTTCTTGATAGCATCTAGTAGTCCAACCATACTGCTCATAAAGGGTCAGCTAGAGCAGGTTACTCAGGGAGGTGTCCAGCGAGTTTTGAATATCAACAAGGCTGGAGACTCCACAATCCCTCTGGGCAACCTATTCCAGTGTTTGAAGAAAACTGTTTTCTTGTGCCCACTGCCACTTTTCCTACCACTGGACACTGCTGAGAAGAGTCTGGATCCCTCATTTTTAATTCTTTCCCATACATTTTCTGCCAAGCAGATCTCTGGAGGGGTTTAAAGTCTGCTCTCCTGAAATACAGGGTTGTGGTTCAAGTTTTTGCCTTTTCCTCTCTTAAGATTCCAGTCTCCATCTCACAGACACTGCACCCAAGGCAGTCCCTGACTTTTGCATCCCCAACCAGCCCTACCCTGTTTGTAAGTATTAGATCCAGCAGCACATTTCTTTGTTGGCTTCTCAATCTATTGCGTCAGGAAATGACCATCAACGTACACCACAAATCTCCTAGGTTGGTTGTGTCTTGCTATTTTGTCTGTCCACCACCAGATATCAGGGGATTTGAGGGCCCCCATGAGAGCCAGAGCCTGTAAACATGAGGATTCTTCCAAACTTTTTAAGAAGGCCTTGACTACTTCCCAATCAGGAGAGCTATATAGCAGATCACATCATCACAGAATGGTAGGAGGTGCAAGGGACCTCGAGATCATCCAGCCCAACCCCCTGTAGGTCCACCTAGATCAGGTCACACAGGACTGTGTCCAAGAGGATCTTGAAAATCTCTAGATAAGGAGACTCTACACCCTCCTCATGCAGCCTGTGCCAGGGTTCCCTCACCCTCATAGTAAAATAGTTTTACCTTGAGTTTAAGTGGAACCTTTCGTATTCTCAGCTTTTCTCTGTTACCCCTGATCCTGTCACTGGACACTACAGAAGTGCCCCCTCCTCCCCCCCTCCGGACATATACTGTTCAAATATTTCTAAGTGTTAATGAGATATTTGATACAATACCCATGTTGGTCTGCCTGCTAATCTTGACCCATAAACTCTTGACTGATTCCTGACCCATCCAAAGGCAAAACCCCATACATTCCAGCTGCTCTCTCACATTAAGGACAACTCCTTCTTCTTACCTTTTCAGGATGTCTTTCCTAAGAAGTCCATATCCGTGTATTCCAGCACTCCAGTTGTGTGAGCTATCCCAGCAAGTCCAATAAGGCCACAGTCCTAACCACACATAGACTTCAAATTTCTTCTGTTTGTTCCCCATGCTGCATTTTTTAGTGTAGAGGAATTTCAGAGAGGCATCCAACCGTTGCAATTCTCCAGAACAAGCATGAGAGCTTACCCCAGAAGGCTGTTCCACAGGCATTTTCTTCTTTACATGACTATGCTTGAAGTAGTTGCATTTCAGCCTATTTTGTTGTCTTGCTATGTCTCTTCTGTTCCCATCACCCCAGACCTTTGGCTTGCCTACCCCATCCACAACTTCCTCACTTGTTTGCTTAGGAATTTCGCCCTCCCCTACATTTTCTGGAGTTTGATGGTATATAAAACATGTCTGGTAGTTTCATGGACATGAATATTGAAGGGACAACCAGTTGTGTCTCTGTAGTTGAGTAACCAACATGTTACAGTGCATGAATTGTAATATTGTGCAAGCAAATGGATAATGCTACAACATCACTGTGTCCCACTAATGATGACATTTGTACAAGTGATTCCATCAGCTCTGGGAATCCATGAAAGGGAGCCTCAGTCTTGAGCCTAATGCTGCAGTATCATACCAATTATCAGTACTAAACTCTTTCTGCAGTAGTGAAATGCACTGGTTTGGATAATAATGATATCCAGACAAACATTTCTTTTAGGAATTGTGCTTGCTCATTGATGCAGCAAATAAGAATACTTGCCACACAGCCCACTTTCCCATACTGCTGAATATCCATGGACAGGATAGTGGTGATGCATCTCTATTTCTGCTGGTGCAGATTGTACAGCTGTATGGATGGTTGACAGAAGCCTGATGGTAAGCTTACATGTCCTTAAAAAGCTATACCACAAATAGCACTGAGAAACAATCTATAGAGAAAACATAAACACACAGGTTAGCTTTATTTCCCTTCACAGGTCTTGGAATATGAAAATATTCCAAGACAAACAGTCTGCTTGTTCCATAATATTTAACTGAATCTTTGCAAAAGCTTTATGTATGTCAGTACAACAGAAGGGAAGGAAAGACACAGTAAAAGAAAATTATGAGGTTAATACAGCACTGTTTCTGGTAATGGGGAAGGGGCTGTAAAGATGGTTCCTGTAAGAAGTTGCTTGAAACTCTCCCCATCTGTGAGCCAGACTCACTTCTGAGGCTGAGCCAAATAGGCGCCTCTACAATCACTTTTTAAGAAGAAGAAGCTGGAAGAGAAGGCTTCTTCTTGTTCCTTCTTGCTGTTCTTTCTTCCTTTCCAGTTGGTGGTGGTGCAAGTTGGAAGAGAGAGAGAAGCAACCATGCAGACTCCAAGGTCAGTGAAGGAAGAGAAGAGGAGGTGTGCTGGAGCAGAGACCCCCCTGAATTCTGTGGAGAGGACTGGTGAAGCAGATAATTGTTTGCACTTCATAAAAGACTTCATACTACGGGCAGTGACTCACTTTGTTAAAGACCCCATGCTGGAGGCAGTGACTATGTCCAGAGGAGGCTGTGTCCCATGTGAGGGACCCCATATTCACAGAAGCTGTAGGTGTTGGGAAGAACCCATGCCAAAGAAGTTCATTAAGACTATGCCCAGAGGAGGCCATGTCCCGTGTGAGGGACCCTGTATTTGCAGAAGCTGCAACTGTGAGGAAGAACCCACGCCAGAGATGTTCACTAAGGACTGTGTCCCATGGGAGGGACCCTGTATCAGAGCAGGCAAAGAATGTCAGGAGCCATCTCATCCAAGAAGAGAGAAGCAGCAGAGCCCATCTGTGAGAGATTGACCACATCCCTCATTTCCTGTCCACCCCGAGCCACTGAGGAGGGAGGAGGCAGAGATATCGGGAGCAGTGAGCTGGGCCCGAGAAGAAAGGAGGGATGGGGGAGGGAGATCTTAAAGTGCTGGTCATAATTTTCTCATCATCCTACTCTCTTTTCACTTTTTATTCTGTTCTGTTTCTTGTAGGTAGTAGAATAAACTTCCCTTACTTTCCTCTCTAAGTCAAGTAGCAGAGTCTGTTTTGCCTGGAACTGTAATTGGCAGCGAGTCCTCCCTGCCCTTGTCTCAATCCACAAGGCCCTTGGTTATCTTTTTTTCCTGCCATCTCACTGCCATCCTAAGGACGATGGGGATGTATTGAGGTGAAGGGTGAACATGAGGCTGTGTGGTGCTTTGTTGCTGGCCGAGCCTGAACAACAACAGAATCTCATTTGTAGTCATTTTTCTGGGATTTTTCTGCACAGAGTATACAATCTTCCACTGAATTTTTTTCTGACCATTAGCTACAGCGTACTAACATCCATCATGATTAATTTGTATGTTTGTACCAGTGTTGTAATCAAGGTTAAACTAGCTCATAGTTTTATTATTGTTATTGCCAATCCAGCCAGTGGTCTGGAGTACTGTCTTACATCACAGAAGTACCTCTGCCTCTAATCTATTACCAGAAATGACATAGCTATCAAGGTGTGTTATTGAATGCTGGTCACCCTCAGGCTTTCCTCAGGCTTCTTGTCACCCTCTCTACCTCCTTCCCACCATCTCCCTTGATGGAAAGTCTATCTTTCTCAAACCTGTTAGCACAATTATACCTTCAGTCACTTCCTAACATGGCTGTTCCAAAATTATTTTAGTTAACTTGGACATATCGTAAAAGAGATTTTCAATTCTGAATCATTATGACAGAATAACATCAGAGAACATTTACCTGTTCAGTCACAGAAACTGGACAGTCAGGGCTGAATCTTCTTAACCTGCCCCAAATTCAGTAAGAATATCATGTCTAACTGCAGTCTCAGTAGCACCAGTAACCTTCTACACGAACTCATCTTTGCCATCTGCAAGACAAGATTAAAAACTCCAGACTTTTCCAGCAGGTATTTTTGTGTGACAGACAACGGGCATTTAACTTCTGCATCCCTGCTAAAGGCCTGGATTCCCAATGAAACCAGTAGACCTATCACAGGAGAACTGACAGACTATTCTCTATACAATAAGCCTGCTTTCAGCATCTGATTTGCATGTCTAGACTTAGTATGAGTACTCACTCAGTATGATTTCACCTTTAAACTTAAGATGAAGACAGTTAATTGTTGGTGTTTTGGGTGGACATCACAAGGTGTTGGAAATGGGGTGCAGTTGAAGGTGTAGTCTCTGTGGGAAGAAATAAGGGGCTGCCCAATGCCTGACACAGTCTGTTCCAGATGGCTCTGCAATAGACAACACAGCTGAACCCATCAACCCAGCTGGTGGCATCTCTTCTGAAAACATATTAAAAAAGGGCAAAAATGTCAGACAAGCAGAATAATAAGACGGGAGGGAAAAGTGTGAGAAAACAGCAATATGAACACCAAAGTTACCACAAAAAGGGGGAGCAAGGGCTCAAAGTGTTAGCATAGATATTCCCCTGCAGCCTTTGGAAAAGACCACCTTGGAATAGATACCTAGACGTCGGCCTGTGGAGGACCCTATGCCAAAACAGGTAGATATTTCCCTGGAGGAAGCTGCAATGTGTAGAAATCTCACTTATAGCAGAGCAGGGGAAAAGTGTGAGGAGGAAGGAGTGGTAGAGAAATTTTTATGGACTGGGCTCTAGATCGTCTCGCTCTGGCAGGGGGAGTGGACTAGATGATCTTTCGAGGTCTCTTCCAACCCTTAAGATTCTGTGATTCTGTGACTGCAACCCCCAGTTTTCCACCTCTAGCTTGGGAGATGGGGACACACACACGGGTAACTGTTCTTTTAAACTATTCTTTTAATTTTTGTATTTGTTCCTCACTATCCAAATCCATTTTAATTGGCAATAAATTAAATCCACCTTCCCCAAGCCAAGTCTGCTTTGCCTTTGATGGCAACTCGTAAGTGATCTCCCTGTCTTTACCTTGACACATGAGTATTTACATCTTACCTTCTTTCCCTGTCCTGCTGAGGGGAGTGTCTGGGTGTACAGCTGGTGGAGGCCAACCTACCACTGGACAGATACTGATGTGGAAAACATGATGACAATGAAGATGATACCAGAATATGTCATTTATACCAACAAACTTAACCTTCACTACATGCATTCAAAACTATTAAAGAGCTATTAAAGAGCATAAACACTATTTTTCATCACAGCTGTGCTCCAGATTTACTGTTTCATACAGCACAATTCAGTGTTTGCTCTTTAGTGGGAATATTTGTTTGGATAGCCTCATGTACCACGTCTCAGCGGAAAGCAATTTTGAAAATTCTCATTTGAAGGAAATCTATTCCTGAAAAAATCTTAAGGTTCACTTCTCTTCTGATCAAAGAAGCCAAAAGTCACCAACATGACTAAAATCTACTCTGAGGCATGAAACATTTTTTTTAGAGAAGAATATATATTTTAAAAAAAATAAATCAAGAATCTCTGCTGCAATGGGAAGTGAAAAGAAAACAAAACATGCAAGGCTTTCTTGTTATGCGATGACTATTCTCCTCTCAGTTAAGGTGCTTCAAAATAAGATTAATCCAATGGGCCAGCAACATTTCCTGGTGCATACTGGTACCAGCTATTATTTATTCCACTTGAATTTCAAGAGAAAAGCAAGACACACAAAAACCAAACCCAAAACCACAAACCAAAACTCCACTGCTAGTCTAATATCTTATCAGAAAAACCCTAAGTTTACTACTCCCTCCTATGTGCTTTTTAAGAGGATGAAGCACATTTGACAGTTTTACTCTTCCTTCCTTTAAATCTAGTGTAGTTGTACATTTTAAGTTGCATCAACCTTGATTTCAAGAGGGATGATGTCAGGATATCTTTTCACATTTTGAATTCTACATGTAGTCATCTCTGTGACACAAACTAACACAAAACAGACTTTCAGGGAAGAGATCTCAATCTTATGCTTAGAAAAAAATCTTTGAGGTTCACCCAGTATTTTGTGGCACAACATTCTGTTTTACATTTTATTGCATGTACCTTAAAATGTAGGGAAAAGAAGGACAGTTGCTTTTCTTCCCCCCCACACACACAAAATCATTTTTTCCTTCCCTCTGTTCCCTGAAGGGTGTGAATAAGAAAAATAAGAAAAAAAGTCCAATAGTAGGAAAGAGCAGAATTTATTGAAGAGATCTAATGAGAATGAAGAGACTGCTAAGAAGGTCAAAGGTTATGTGCAGAGCAACCCTTATAAAGAATCAGTATTAAAATCTTCAGATATTAATCCAACCTGTGACCCTAGTCACCAGTTAAAATATCAAAAGGTATTGCAACATTAACCACCAGACATTTTAGAACAGTTCAAACAGCCTATGCAAGTCTAATTAAATCTGCCCCCAAATCTGTCACCCAGTACAGAAAAATAAGATGGGAAAATTCATCATGACTCAAAACTGAGAGGTAGGTGGGATGAGAATACCGACACTGGCATTTATTATGGAAGAGGATTATAATAATCAGCCCCAGCAAACAATCATCTCTCAGTCAGCGTAGGGATGAGCTTTTCCTTTTCAGTATGTTAAACTTTTAATGCCAAGGAACACTCCTAGCCTGAAAAATATTCAATGCCTATGTTGTTTCAAGTAATTCCACCAGGCAAATGGTTGTGTTTGCATTCTAGCACATAGCTTAGTTCTGCTTGGCTTTTGTTTTGTTTTTCTCCTTGTCTAAAATAGAAGTCTTAAGCTGTTTTTAAAAAGGAGAGGAGAACTAATAAAGAGGTAGTTATCTTGAACAGAAGCAGTCAAATACTTTTGTTTATTTAAAGTTACATGTCACTGTTCCTAATCTAGGTAAAGTATACAACTTTTCCATTTCTTTACTCATGATTCGTTCTGAAATGGATTTTTAAAAGCAAAAACAGTACTGGTGCAACTAGACAGCAGTGTATTAAACTCAGTAGTTTTCAGAATTCAGAGAAGCAGTGCCAGCTACAAGTACCTGTTACAACAGCATGCACTGCACTTGGCCACAATCTGAGTAGCAAGCCTCCAACGGGATAAGCAGAATACTTAAACTATATTACAAGAAAGCACCACAATCCTACACAGTTCACAAAGGTACTATAGAAATACTGACCTACAGAGACAGAAAGAAAATTAAATGCAAGTTATGTCTCTCCTTTCTCCCAGGTGAGATATATATATATATACTTAAAAATTAATCTCTTCTTTTACATAACTATTTTCATGTTAGCTTTGCAGTACCAAAATACTGTTGATGTAATATTCAGCATACCTCTGATGTAACTTAATGTCTGACACACAATTTTCCAAGATTATGTCTTATGGACATACTAGATATTTCAGTCTTGGCTTTACTCTCCTCTAATATAAAATAATCATGACTGGAACAGGCTGCCCAAGGAAGTGGTTGAGACGTCATCACTGGAGATATTCAAAGGACATGTAGATGTAGGGCTTAGACATGGGTTAGTGGTAGACCTGGCAATGTTAGGTTGGACTCAGTGATCTTAAAGGTCTTCTCCAACCTAAATGATTCTATTCAAAAAACCACTCCTTTGAAAATGTTATATGTTTAAAAAACAAAAAGCCAACTAAGAACATGCTGCCACTTAAATATTTTACCTTGTAAATCCTAGCCCTGTTCGGTTTCCAAATGAGTAGCGTTTTTGTGTTATTGGTCTCGATAACAGCAGTAGGCCATTACACTAAAAGAGAATGCCTGGGGTTTTCATACTGACCTATACCACTTATCTTCTTTGCTTTTGGTTATGAGCTGTTCTGGACTAGAATACCCTCTTTTAAAGATGAACATTCCTAAAAGAAAAGTTAAAAAATAATTGGGAAATACTGTTAAGGATCAGCCTCTTAACTTTCTTTTTTAAAGAAGACAGAATTAAATCTCTCTGAACACAAGTTACTGTCTTTCCTGTTAAATTGATTTGATTACTAGGAAGCCTTAGATCCAGCAGGATGCAAAAGAGATGAAAAGCAACATTAGCTGATATGTATCAAATCCACTCCACTTTTATCAAGCAGCTTTGTAAAGTTATTAGTGCTATGCTGCAGAAAGAATACTGGGTGCTTCTATAACACGCCTTCATTATTCATTGACACAATTCATGCCTCTACACAGTGTTTTAACATTCTCCAGGCATAGGTGAAGCAAATATTGGGATGGTTAGATTCTTTTCTAGACAGAATGCAATTCAAGCAGTGACACCAATTCTGAATTGACTGCCTTCTGACTGAACTTAGTCACTTTCTTACTAAAATAAAGGTGTTACTATGCTTTAAAAAAATGCATACTTTTCCAAGAGAATGTGAAAAACCTTACAAGACTGGCTCTTCCATCAATATTTTTAAATGTGACCTTACACAGAAAATCTATTTAAATTAAGATACAACAATTCTACAGCTGCCGTTGCTTCATAAAAAGAGTCAACTATCCTAAGGATGGAATCTTTTGCATTATCTAATACAGTCTCTGAGCCAAATATCAGGGACTTCACATTATACTTCCCACATTGCTACATTTTTGTGCCTGCTGAGCTATTGTCAAAGCTACTGACATAACATCAAAACGTATCTTCTAATTGTTAAGGTAAATTTGATTTCTCAGCTTCAAACAACAGTTCCTTGCTATAGTTTCAGTATCATATTTAACACACATTTCTCAATTATATTTTTCCCTTCTAATTGTTTTTATGCAGATATATGAGTCCCTCCTAAGGAAAACTGAAAGAGCACTTCCAAATTTCAATCAGAGCTAAGACACGCTGCAGTCTCACCTCCTGGCCTAGCAGGAAGCAGAAATGATAGGAAGATAGACTTGTATGAGGCTAGCTGCAGGTGGGGTTGTATCCCACTGACTTCATCATTAAAACTCCTGCCAGTTACATCAGCCAGGATTTCTGCTAAACTCTGGCCGAAAAATACACATGGAGATTGCTAAGAAAATTTTAAAGAGAATATTGATTCTACTGCAGGAATTCACTATGTCACTTAGTGCAGGTATTTCTTGCAGCACACCTGCTTACAAACTTTTCCCATTCTCTTCCTCCTTTCTGCACCATAGAATAGAAGCTATGACTGAGACTGTGTGAGGTGATTGAACATCTATCATAGAAATGGTAGGAAATTACGTGACTGTTTACAGTTCAAGATAGCCTGGGCAAGGATTCAAGCTGTCCATGGAGTTGCATCTAATGGGCAGCTCTTTGATCTAAACCCAGAAAGCTGCAGTTGAGCACAAACTCCATTGCATATGTACCACTAGTAGTATCGACGCACACATTAAACAACTACGGTGCCGTGCATGAGGCAGGGCACTCTGCAGCCTTTGCAGTGGCAGGCCCAAGAGTGGCTCGTGTCATAAAAATGCCTCTGCTGCTATGTAAAATAATACCCCATTCTTTCACAGGTTTCTAAGTGTGTTTTACCTCAAAATATACTAAACGTCTTGTGCTTACTGCCAGATCTAGGATTTGAAAGTCGAGGCATGTTATTTGTACTGAGAAGGTGTTATAAGTATGGGCTAGCTGTCATCTGGAAACCCAACTGCATTCAGTAGCAAACCTATTGAGTCTCATATTCAACTCATCATCAGGAGAGAAGACATTGAAAAAACTCCAGAGAAGTACTAGTGAACAGCCATGCAAATGTTATAGTTACTTCACTTCTGCCTACTCTTTAAATACCGCTGAGACTCATTTACCCCATCATTTAATGAACTCTGCACCTGAAGAATTTACTGTGCTATAGGGAATGGTATTTACACAAACACATGATCATGTCAATCAGCATCTAACATATGCTGCACCACAACATTCCAGCACTGTAATAATTACTTCATTTGACCATATCAGCTAACAGGTTCTAAAGCTGTTAATAAACTACAAGTAACGAAAAATAGAGTCTTCCTATTTCAGGTGACATGGTCTAAAAGTTAAAGTAGAAAGATTTCCTTCTCCTTTTTTTTTTAGTTTAAGCGTAACTAAGGAAATTGTTTACCAAATTAAAAAAATATCTATTGAAATAGTGATGTTTTCTACAGACTAGTAACATTTTTTATGATGACAGATAAACACATACAAGATTAATTTACTATGCTACTTCATAATATATGGAAATGGAATTAATCTGTTCTAATTGGTCTTTCACTTTAGCGTATATTTAGCTGTCCTATTCATTCGTAAACCGATGAAATACTATCCAAACATCAAATGCTGCTTTGGTGGATGTTTTGGCTAGATAGCTAAGGATACTGTAGCACTGATTCATATCATATATCCTGTTTACTACAGTCCAAAGACAAAATTACTAGTTCTGGTATTTCAGTTATCTGGTATTCCTGTGCTTAGGAATTTTCCCATGGCTGTTTCTAATGTATAGAGGTTTAAAGTCTCTAGCAATTTAGACATACCTTACTCTGCACTACCCCAAGTCTAAGGCTTTGGCACAAGAGGTTAAAGTATCTCCACACTGTTACGGCAAAGATGAAACTTAAAGGGAAATGTAAGAATAAAACCCACATGTTAATTTCATGATTTTGGGAAAATAACGAGTTCTTCACTTAGTTATTTTATTACCTAGAATATTTAGCTGGCTGTCTACATCTCCAATCATGTTATTTAAGAACAGATGCTAATGGCCCTCCACACAGTGATGCAGTAGCTTAACGCAGAATTTGCACTATGCAGGGAAGCAGAGTTTGCAGAAGACTAATAAGAATTAACTGAAAAACTGAATGCATAGTGTCTTTTAAAATGACTTTAAACTACTCTGTGGACTCTTATTCAAAAATAAAATTGCTTTAATTCATGCCCAAATTCTGGCCAAATTCTGAGGAAAGTGAGCACATTAATTTATTAGAAGTCTAATACAGCACCAGTACTCTCACACTTGGTAATTTGCATTAGCTATCCTAAGCAAATTAACATAGTAGAGACAAAAGATCCATGTTCTTCTATCACTTGTCAGATATATTTTTCTTCAAGCTCTCACAAACTCATACACACATACATTAAGTGCTGTGCTGAAAGTTCTACATAAAATAGGTAAAAGCACGTTCTGAGACACTCCAAACAGATTAGGTTCAACTCTCTTTCATAATCATACTGAAATTAAGAATTAGCCTTAGCAAAGGAAGAAAACATTTCTATACCATTTTTCTGCTTCACATGCTTTTATTATGGATCAGCTGTGATCTTTTAGAAGTATTTCACACACGCAATGCATCTCACTTTTTTTAAGGAGCTATGTAGGTATTAATATTGAGGTCAGCAACAGAGAAATGCAAACTGAGTGCATACTTCACCCTGTCTCTCAAGTCAATCTACAACATGCCAAGTCAGCAGAACAGTAGTTTCATAACATTTAAATTGTCTATATTTTAGAATTAGGTAACTATGTGTGAAATGATAGAATAAGAAGCTTTACATAGAAGGAAATAGGTTGTAGCTTTAAATATACATTATACATTGATTTTGAAAACTAACAATGACATGTTTTGAATAATTTCTAAATGCCAGACTGAACTAGAGGTCAGAATTCATTAACATAAAAAATTTTCTATATATGCATTCAAATCAGAAATGTCAAGAAAATCAGAAACAGGGATGTGGTTATCAGGGCCAATCAACATGGATTCACCAAGGGGAAATCCTGTTTGACCAGCCTGGTAGCCTTCTATGAGGGCATAAATGGATGGCTCAATGAGGAGTAGATGTCATCTATCTTCACTTCAGCAACGCTTTTGACATCATCTCCCACAAGATCCTCATCAGAAAGCTCAGGCAGTGTGGCTTGGATGAGTGGACGGTGAGGCGGATCAAGAACTGACTGAATGACAGAGCCCAGAGGGTGGTGATCAATGGCACGGAATCAAGTTGGAGGCCTGTGGCCAGTGGAGTTCCACAGGGATGGGTTCTGGGGCCAGTCTTGTTCAACATCTTCATCAACCACCTGGGTGAGGGGACAGAGTGTTCCCTCAGCAAGTTCCCTGATGACCCCAAACTGGGAGGACTGGCTGATTCCCCAGAAGGCTGTGCTGCCATTCAGCGGGATCTCGACCGGCTTGAGAGTTGGGCAGAGAGGAACCTCATGAGGTTCAACAAGGACAAGTGCAGAGTCGTGCACCTGGGGAGGAACAACCCCATGCACCAGTACAGGCTGGGGATCGAACTGCTGGAGAGCAGCTCTGCAGAAAGAGACCTGGGAGTCTTGGTCAATAATAAACTAACCATGAGCCAGCAATGTGCCCTTGTGGCCAAGAAGGCCAATGGCATCCTGGGATGCATCAAGAAGAGTGTGGCCAGCAGGTCAAGGGAGGTTCTTCTCCCCCTCTGCTCTACCCTGGTGAGGCCTCATCTGGAGTCCTGTGTCCAGTTCTGGGCTCCCCAGCTCAAGGACAGGGAACTGCTTGAGAGAGTCCAGCACAGGACCACCAAGATGATCAGGGGACTAGAGCATCTTCCTTATGAGGAAATGCTGCAGGAACTGGGGTTGTTTAGTCTGGAGAAGAGACTGAGGGGGGATCACATTAATATTTACAAGGATATAAATGGTGGATGTCAGGAAGTTGGGACATCCCTTTTTTCTATGGTATCTAGCAGCAGGACAAGGGGTAATGCGATGAAGCTGGAACACAAAAAGTTCCATTTAAACATAAGAAAAATCTATTTCACTGTGAGGCTGAGGGAGCCCTGGCACAGGCTGCCCAGGGAGGGTGTGGAGTCTGCTTCCTTGGAGGTCTTCAAGACCTGCCTGGATGCCTCCTATGCGACCTGATCTAGGTGGACCTGCTCCTGCAGGGGAGTTGGACCAGATGATATTTAGATGTCCCTTCCAGCCCCTACCACTCTATGATTCTGTGACTCTAAAGACAGAGAACCCTTACTGTTGCCCACAAAGTAACGGTGAATGCAAGGCCAATTCAAAGCTCAGCTATTCTACAAATAGTATAATAACTTACTTTGTTTTTTATGAAAGCATCAGACTGGAAGAATTACAGTGAACCAAGTTCCTTTCTTCAGTAACCAGGTATGTACCTTGCCATTTTCCAAGGGTGGAGTTTGGAATCATGATACATCCAGAGGTTGTGTTCACTTGGCATACAAGCCAAAGCAAGGGACATTGTGGAAATTTGGATTATTTTTGGTCTGTTATACTTCCGTACTGCTATGAGACTGTCAATGGACAAAGAACCAAATATGCTAGATATTGGACACAACTTGCATGTTTAAGAAGTGCAATTTGCAAGACAAGAAGTAGATTATCAGGAAGTTCAAAAAGATCAGTAAGACAACTGATTGCTCCATTTAATAAGCACTACTCTTACTTCTGTGAGAAAATGTTACCTTTATTTCTCATTAGGCATCCCAACAGAGAACTTAAGACAAAATTTGAAATGTGATAATAAGGTAGCTTTGTGGATAATTGTAAGGAGAAATGTAGTAGAAATGAACAAGTGATAACACAGACTAGCAGCAGCAGCCAACAGATGCCTCAAAATCAAACTAAATACAGTAAGTAGGGAAGCAGATAGCCCTGGAGGTCTCAAAACGGCAACCAACTTGTATGAAATGGAATTTAGTGGGGGCAGGGAACCAGAAAAAGAAGACAAGAAGTTGGTTCTATCAAGAAAATAAAGAGTCATTTTTCAAAGAATTACTTATTTCAGCTGTACAAGATTCCACAACAATATCATTTTTTTTCCCTCCACACACTTCTTTTTTTAAGAGGCTTAGAAAAGCGAGATAGCCATGAGTCAGTCACTCTCTTTATTGGACTCGAGTCTTTATGATCTAAAAGGGAGATAAATGGAGGAAGGCAGAAAGTAAAAGATTCTCTTCCTGACTCTAAGACAGTAGTTAGGACCCCTGAACAGTTCAAGGAGCTGCAGCCTCAAAATGCATTTCCACGCTCACCTGGCTTGACAGGATTTGTTGGTGTTTTTTTTTTTTTTTTAAGTGAGAAAACTTAGTGAGACATTAAATCCTCTAAAGTTCTGTAGACAACAGCAATTGGCATCACTTTCACACCTGTAGGACTCCTATTGCAACAAGAACAACATATTATAGCAGAAAAATGTTTGTGCTGATTTGCAGCATGGTCTACATGAGTAAGGAACCCAAGGTAAACACATGTGGCAGACAACTCCTTACAGAAGAAATGCTGTAAGATGAGACTTCAGCCATTAATATCTTACTCAAATTCCAACCAAGTTACAGTCTAAGCCTACAGTGGAACACTATATAGGACTCCAACCTTACAATACACCAAATAATTATACTTAAGTGATCAATTAGCCTAGACAGGTCTTGGGGAAAGTTAGGGATTGGGTTTTTTTTGGCAGGGGGGATTTTGTTTTTCAGTTCTGTGGTTTTCTTGTTTCTTTACACAATTTTAAATAAAATAAAACTACCATTTTAATTAGTTGTCATTACTATTTCCCCCCTCCCCTGAGATCAGTGGAACTTATGCAAGAAATACTTGAGGTACCAACAGCAGACACAATCCTTATCCAGAATGGACAGAGGGCATGGAATACCTCTGCAAACACATCATGGGACATAGCGATTTGTGCCCACTTCCCAAGAAATTAATGTCAGAGGAAGAAAAATTAAAAGCTAAAAAAATCCACCACTATGCAGATCCACTAGCTGTAAAGATATGCATTGCTGAGATTACCTCTGGGTTTTCCTGCCAAGAAATTCTAGACACAAATTACTTAAGAAGTTTCAAAGGATTGGCAGATGTAACCTATTTTGTCCCAGTCTTATTTTTCTTTAACGACTATATTTTACATTACTGCCCTTAGAAAATGGTCTAACAGCCATACCTCCAGATGGGAATAACATTAATTATCACACTTTTTTTTTTGTTTATCAGTAGGCCACTCTTATAGTAATTCCAAAAGATTTCAGGACAAAATATATTTACAAGAACTTAATTATCCCTTAAGTATACAGAGGAAATTAAGTACCCAGAGTTTGGTAGTGCCATCCTGGTGAAAACTAATGGTCAAAATAATCTCTCTTGCTTATCAGACCTGGAGGAAGCACCCATAGCAGCAGCCTTTTTCTCATATATTGATAACTTTGAGTTTCCACTGTTCCTTAATGTGTCTGATGTGAAATTACCTATGCTGGGAGTTTTAACTGTTTTTCTTGAAACTGCTTTGCTGATGAAAGATCTGGAAACTTACTGTTCTTAAAATTGTGCCAGAATTTCTTTGGCACAGATGGGCTGGATGAGATAAGACTGATCAATCATCATTATTGCTAAATAAAAAAGGGCTAATTTCATTTAAAAATTAATTCTAAAGTTCATCTCTCTTTACTGAAGTTCCAAATTCTTGAATATTTTTATGGCCTAGAGTAAGGCTTTTTATTATTTTCATTTTACTTTTATGAAGCTTCATTTTAGTTCAAACTTTCCAGAAGGAGATCACAATAAATACTTTGAAATTTTGGAAAATAAGGTTCAATAAACGTGCAATTGTTAACTCACAAAGCAAATGTGCAACCAGGATACTTGGAAGTAAAAAGACCAAATGGGAGAAATGGGAGTCTTTTGGAAGGTATTTATTCTCCAGGGTCTGTAGTAAGTTAAATGTTTAGGGAATAATCCCAAACACCTGAGATGCCACCAAATCACCCTGTGGAACAGCCTCTTTCCCTTATCACTGACTATGATGCTTATAGAGTAGGAGAGGTAAATAACCCCAACTGTTCCTATTCTTACATATATAATTTCTGAGCCATAGGCATTTTGAGATTAACATTCGCATTTCCCTATTTCTATATCAAAGATATGCTTCTATGAATAAAATAATTTAGATTTAATGACAGAATCTGAATTCATCTTCTATGTGTGCTGGAACTGATTATCTTCAAACACACATAATAAGCCAGAACTAAACACAGAAAGATTGATTTAGCTTTGTTGAAACTCTTTTTCTTTCATCACTCAAGATGAAGATAAATGCATCTTCATCTTTATGTGTTTCTCTGCAATTTTTTGCCACTTCTGTACTGTTTTGAAATGCACACTCTGAGTTTCAAATCTCTCTGCTGTCCTGATTTTCAAGTCTCTGCAGTTAGGAATATACGAACCAACAAATACTACAAACCCACTGAATAGTTTGCATCCGGATTCTTGGACAAATTCCAGCTGCTTTGCATTTTTTTGTAACTTGCAACTCCTGGTATCTGGCCCCTTGGAATTTCTTTTGCAAGGAGAATCTTTCAGTGGTAGAAAATTAATGCTGGCAAGAGACACCTAGGATTGTGCATATAACGGATTTTCCTTTCCACTGTCAGTGTGGAAAAAGACATGAAGTAGATATCTACATGTTTCATTATTCTATATTCCAGCTGGATCCCACTGAGCACTTGTTCCTGCAAAGCAGAATAATGTGGGTGCCTCCACTCATTCCAAACCTTACTGAATGGGGACAGGGCATTTACTACAGCAGTAAGAGACACAAATACAAACTTCCTTAAGATGGTCGAAAAAACTGAACTTGAGAAACTATTATAGCTTCCTCATATCAAAGTAATATGCATGCAAACGTAACCTTGACCTGTGGATACACTAACCGATAACAACATGAGAAATGGCAAAAATAAGCACCACGATCTAGCAACAGAACAGGGCACCAGCTTAATGGAGTTGTTAACCATGGCAAAAATGATCTAGGAAATTATATCCCAGAGGTGTAAAAAGCAGCAAAATCAGGACCAATGGGAAAAGACTAAATGTTTATTTTGGCAGCGATGAAAGTGGTAGAGAGACAAAGTCCTTCAGTCAGAATTGAGCAGTTTGTACAGGTCACAGTTTGTACAGGTCAATAAAACTGATGTATCCATTGTGCCTGCCTCTGAGTTACTTCTAGAGTCATAAGACAGATGTATTTTCCCTAGCATCACTGAGGAAATACTTGGAGCATTCTACCTAATATCAGCATGGAAACACCTCATCTTTTCCTGTCTTACAGAAAATATTTGCAAAGTTTGTCAAATCTAGGTCAAAGTCAACATGTTGCAATAATTTCAAACCATATTTTTAGCAAACTTAGTTTTCAAGAAAAAATTTTAAAAATAACTACATATGCTAGTCTTTTCATATTTCTCAATGCATGAAGCCTTCTACAGAAAATGTATAGGTTCTGTTATACAGGAAGATTGGGAAAGCATTTTTATGAGCTTTCTAGGGATCTTGTTCACTACATTCCATAAAGAGAGCTACTCATGATGAGGGAGAGGACATGGATTGCCAATTATATGCTTAGCAGCAGGCTTGTCACAGACAACAGCATCATTCTCAAAATATTGACACCAAATCCATCTCAAAAGGAAACATTTTCTACTAGGATAAGCACTCAGAAAAACTCAGAGACTGATCTAAACGTGACTAAAACACTCTAAACATCTGAGACGCACAAAAAGCAGGCTTTTAAATCTCAACTTGCTCTCCTATATGACCTTTTCAGCTTTTTCGGCTGGAGAAAACTTTTAGTCTGAATTATTTGATCTTCAGTCATTCTAGACTCTTCAGATTTTTGATACTTATAATTCTTCCATTTTCTTCCACGAAGGTGATTTCCAGCTCAATGCACACTTTAGGCACTTTAAAGCTTATGTGAGCTTAAGCCAATGCTATCAGCACAAGGACCACCCACAGCCATTTGCGACCCCTCCCTGTGCAGCTGCCTCTTCTGACACATGCATTCAGTGAGCAGGATCTGGGAGCTATCCTGAAGTAATGTAAACAATTTAGAATATTTGTCAGGTTAGTTTTTAAATCCAGATCACCTCCCAGATCTTGTGCATTGCACGGTAGCCCCACAAATATTTGTTCATGCACAGCGAAGGGACTGTATAGGGCTTCTTCAAGTGCAGTACCAGTTTATGCCAACTTTTAGGATGTAAGAAGCCAAGAATCAAGAACTGCTCTAATTGCAAGACACATAAAAAAAACCTCATCTACAGAAAACCAAATAACAAAAACAAATAAGCAAACAAAAATCCACCAACACACACTCTACTTAAAAACCAGAATTATACTCAAAATATTTCAAAGCTACTTCTAGAGATCAGAAAGATTTTGACTAGTGATGCTTGGACCAAACATTGAACTGCCTAGTCTGCAATTAACTCTTAATTTTAAAATCCTTTTTTGGGTGTGAATTAACAAGAAGACAGCCATGACAGCTTGCATCAATTTATTGTTGACAACTTTGGATTAAATTAGCTGAATTTAGCCCACTGTAAGGCTGAAATAATTGTAGGTAGGACAAACAGAAGCTTTCCTTGCCTACTTTAAAGTTTTGTATTAGTATAGCTGTCATCATTGGCTCTGGGTTGGTACATCTGTACCAAACACCAAAGCCCAAGAGACATTCAAGATGCACACTTAAACTTCATTTGAAATCTGTTTTCTCTATTAAGGCTTTTCAGGTTTCATACTCATATTACATTTAGAGATCTGTAAGACCTGATTTTCAAAGGTTTGACACATAGTTTTACAAGGAAAAGGTGAACAGACTTTAGAGCGGAGAACCAATTCTTTGAAATACTTTTTATTTTCTAGCTATTTAAGTCCCATCTCAGTCATAACACTCTTATTTAGGAGTAGTTTAATATTACTACATTTAAAATTTTTAAAAATAAGGTTTGGTTACAAATAAAATTTTATATATAACCTAGTCCTAGATTTCAATTAACTTAGCCATAGAATGTACAAAACCAAACAAAACAAATTTGGCATAGCGGAATAAAACCCTGAAGAGTTCTTAAATGTTTTTAATTTTTCCACTATATCATGGAGGATATTAGATGGAGAGGCCATAAATGCCAGATTTCAATTTATATAAATTTGTTTTGAAAGCCACAGTTGAAGTCTTTTTTGACTTACCACAGAGGAACAGAAGGCCTTGCCATTGGGATTTGCATCAGGACATACTAAGAGCATGCACAGGAACGTCCCACAACAATTCCTCTTGAAAAAGTGTTTCCTTATCTAATCAATGTGGCTTAATGATAGGCAAAAAATGAATAAAGTTTAATACAGCTTGCACAAGTAATTCCAGAATTCTCTTTCCAAAGGTGTGGGGAAAAGTTCCCAGATCCATCCAGGCTTTGTACAGCTTGCCTTAAACCACAGCAGACCTGCATCCACTCTCACCCACGTACAGCTGCTACCTATACATTGAACACGCTTGAACACTTATTTAAAAGGAAACCTTTGTTCTTCAGATCCAGAGGTTTCATGGCTTCTTTCTCAACGAGAAAAAGTCTCTCATGAGCAGAAGTAATGGTAACATTGCTCAGACAAGGAAGTGCCAACAGAGCAAAGACTTAAAATTTATAGGGCAATTACTCAAGGATGTGAAGGGAGGCAACTAAAATGTTTCAGTTAAATCCTGAGGGAGGATTTGGAATAGTCTGAATCTTATGCATCTTAATACTCCTGATGTGTGGCTGACTCCAGCACATTCAGAAGAGTAGCTTCCCTTACCATCATGTAAAACACACAAACAAACCCAGACATTTTCATGATCTATGATTACATTAGCAAAAGCTCACATTATATGACTTCTTAAGATAAGACACAAATCCCTATAATACAATACTTCTTTCCTGCTGCTATATCACAATTAAAACTAAGCTTATTCAACTGAATTTTTACAACAAACTAACTTTACAGAAAAAATATGCTACTTTATACACAAAGAAAAGGTTTCTTCACAATATCCTTAACTAAGAATATCCCCAGAAGGCTGTGCTGCCATTCAGCAGGACCTCTACTGACTGGAGAGTTGGGCAGAGAGGAACACCATGAGGTTCAACAAGGGCAAGTGCAGAGTCCTGCATCTGGGAAGGAACAACCCCATGCACCAGTACAGGCTGGAGGTCAAACTGCTAGAGAGCAGCTCTACAGAGAGAGACCTGGGAGTCTTGATTGATAATAAACTGAACATGACCCAGCAATGTGCCCTCATGGCCAAGAAGGCCAATGGCATCTTGGGATGCATCAAGAAGAATGTGGCCAGCATGCCAAGGGAGGTTCTTCTCGCCCTCTACTCTACCCTGGTGAGGTCTCACGTGAAGTCCTGTGTCCAGTTCTGGGCTCCCCAGCTAAAGAGGGACAGAGAACTTCTGGAGAGAGTCCAGCACAGGGCCACCAAGATGATCAGGCGAATGGAACATCTTTCATATGAGGAGAGGCTGCGGGAACTGGGGCTGTTTAGTGTAGAAAAGAGGAGACTGAGAGGGGATCTTATTAATATTTACAAATATCTAAATGGTGGGTGTCAGGAGGTTGGGACATCCTTTTTTTTTTTTTCTGTTGCAGCTAGCAACAGGACAAGGGGTAATGGGATGAAGCTGGAACACAAAAAATGCCATTTAAATATAAGCAAAAACTATTTCACTGTTCAGGTGAGGGAGCCCTGGCACAGGCTGCCCAGAGGGGTTGTGGAGTCTCCTTCCTTGGAGGTCTTCAAGATCCTCCTGGATCTTGTGATATGATCTAGGTGGACCTGCTTCTGCAGGGGGGTTGGACTAGATGATCTCTAAAGGTCCATTCCAACCCCTACCATTCTATGATTCTATCATTCTAAGGCATCATCTCTTCTCAGGCCACAATAGCATTGTGCATTAGAATGGTGCAATGTCTAACTACTGGCCAAGAGTGATTATCAAATCCCTGTTTTTAACTAAATACAAATTTTAACTGGTCTTTAGAATGTATATCTAGGTACCAACCCAAAGGAAGAAAACTGTCTCCCACTCAAAGCAAATGCTGCAGCCTTTTACTAATGCAAACAGATGTTCTACTGAAGAATGTTAGCCATGAGTCAGACTGGCTTCATCCAAACAGGAGATTTTAAGCTTTGGCATTTGGGAAGCCCTGCAGTCATTAAGCTATAAGTTGCACTTCATTCACCTCCCTCATCTCACGCACACACACTCATCCCTTGTTTCCTCATGTTTTAAAGTGGAAAAGTAATATTTTCCTATCAAGAGCAGGAGCTTCCAGATGGAGGTAGGCCTTGAAGAAAAATAACAAGTAAGACACGTAAGAAGAAAAAAAAGGAAAAGGTGCTGGCAGAAAACAAACCACAAGCTAGACAGTATTGTTTCTGTGACTAATATTTAAACTCTGTTACAGTTCTACAAAGGATGGCAACAAGAAACCTGCAAGAATTATGGTACCAGTAAAATCATAGAAGTCATTGTTCGTTGTGAGAGCCTCACAGTCAGCTCCAGCCTTCTCAGCAAGGCACTGCCAGATTTCTCACACCAAGCTGAAAGGAATTTATATATTTTAAAAGACCTAAGCATGGAAAGTGAGCAATAATATTTTTTGACCTTTAAACAATAAACACACAGGGACAAAAGAACATAGAAATGAGCAAGTGTCAGGATGCATTCCAGCTACATCTTTCCCTGTCAGAAGCTAAACATGGGGAGGCACTTTAAGAACCTGCCTAGAAAAAAACAAGAGCCCATCTTTGGTCCCAGTGCCCAAGTAGCAATAAGACAACCAGGAATTATAACTACTTGCTTGACATAAATCACATAAAAAGTCAGCTGATTAGACCTAGCCAAAATTCAGGCATCCTGCAGATGCAGAAATAAATAGAGAAGAGCCATTTTCCACAGCTTCAGAGTGCTGCCACTGCAGGGAGGCTGGGCTCAGCCCAGCTGACAGCATTGCTCAATGCCATTACAGAGACCTTTTTTATTTGAGCTCTGAAATTTAGGACAATGCATATAGTCGTGTCAGCTTGCTCTGTTAAGGTTCTTCCAGAGATTTGTTTGACACTATATATTTTCACCAGATCAAAGCATTTTATATATATGTTAGGCAAAGTAAAGAGCATGCTGTACTTTTCCCCCCTTTTCTCAAAGTTTGAAACAAAGCATTAAGAACCAAGGTATGAGCCATTTATCTGTCAAATAAAGATCAAGGATGATTAAGAGCCTCTGGCAAATAAAGATCAAGGATAGTTAAGAGCCTCTGGCAAAGCTGATGGTGCAGTCTGTCCCCATCCAGCTTTAAAAAGGATTGATACAGAGGCCCTTACTGCTATTACAAAACAGAATCTTTTGAAAGTTTGATTCATTCCTTTTAAGATCCACGAAGTTCAGTACCTGTTCTTCCTGCCTATGGTAATTTCTGCTTTTTCCTTTCTCTGATCTTTTGTAATATTTTAATTCAAATGTCTGTAATGGCTGTTCAGCAGCAGATCACTAGCTGACATTAATAGTGATATCACTACTCTGAAATGTTGTGTTCTTGTTATTAAAAACATCCACTGATCAAAACCAAAACAATTAAAAGCCAAAAAACCATGAATGAAATAATTTATACTTCCATCTACCTGCTTATTTTTGCAGCTTGATCAACTCAGATCCATAACTTGATGGTATTTAAGAGCTGATGTATGAATCCAGCTCCATGGATATGGATATGTAAAAGCTGATCATAAACATAAAAGTTCATTTCAGGGAAACACACAAAAAAGCCCAACTTTAATTTCTACTGAACATTTTGATTACACTAGAAAAGAAACACTACAGAAATATCTCTAGAGACTGGAGTTTGGGGACTGTCCATTATAGTCTGGGATGCTTTAACAGATGATGATGCCAGATTGATTAAAAGTTACCCAGCTGAACATTTTGCTGTCAGAAAACATGATTAGTGAAAAGAGAAATAGGTCATCACTGATAATTGGTTTTTCTAAGGAAAAAAAAGCAAACAGGAAGCATGGAAAAGGGTTTTGTTTCAGGCTTTGTTTTAACATAGAAAACATAGAAAACAAGGAGGTTGAACTAGATGATCTCTAAAGGTCCCTTCCAACCCCTACCATTCTGTGATTTAAGAATAAACCATTTTTAACAACTGCAAAAGGTAGTTTAGGAACGGTATTGACTGGAAAGATTTTTTTTAAGCTCTTTTAAAATTCCTTTTTATTATAAAAAAACATCATTTCTTCTCAAGTGACTACACTTCCCATAAACTAACACAGTACCCTTGTCAGTTCCTCATATCTAGGGAATGCTTATGGAAATTCCAGAATTCACTGTCTCTTAAAGAGGTGTTGCTGTGGTCCACTAAGGAAAGGTGGAAGCATGAGAACTTCCAATCCTGACAAGACTCTAAAGAGTGCACCTCAGATCTCAGATTCCAATACTTCAATGCATATATTTAAGTGGAAAAAAAATCCACTGGTATCCAGACATTTTTGTGAAATATCTGACTTCATAATTTTTACTCTACTGAAAAATATGGAGTGCGGTTTCAGAAAGATCTAATTTCTTTATACAGAGCCAAGCACAAAGTACAAGGTGTCGACACATAACTCCATTTCAACAATTCTTCATTCCAATACAGCAAAGTCACCTTCATTTGAAAGCATTACAGTCATTGCTGCTTAACAAGAGGATTAAGAACCACTCAGTTAACTGCTCTATCAAAGTCGTGACCAGCAGCGATGCTCAGTACAGCAAAGTGGTGCACAAATCTGGCTATTCCATGCTAGAAAATTCAATTCCATTAAAGCTCATATTAGTGTTTACCTCTAATATTAACAAAACATTTACTGCTACACCTCACTTCAGATGCTTCCTCCATTTTAGCATCTCTAGTAGGAATTGTGTCCCAAAGTACACTGAATGCTTGTCATTCATCAAGACTTCTTTTTTGGAAGCATATCACAGGAATGGCTATATATTGCAAGAAATTTTGGCATCTCAACAACTATTGTCTCTGCCTTTGACTTATTGAAACTTATTAGAAATTTCCTAAAAGCCACTGAATGATAGTTTTAGACTGAATTTAGTGAGAAGTGTTGATGAGGTACCCTGATCTGGGTAGGAGCTTGCATACAAGTAAAGAGCAGAATTACATCAAAATTAAGTAGCAAGTACAAACTACACAGCAACATTATGCTTTACACCAATACAATCTTCCCTGGTTCAGCTAGCGATGATCTGAGTTTTCACTGCATATGTATTTCTTACAGAGCACTTCTGTAATTGTTTGATTAACTTCCTTCTTCGGTTTTGGTTGGGTTGGTTTGGTTTTTTTCACCTGTCCCATTCTTGGGGGATTTTTTACCTCTAGTATAGAATTTAGTGTTCAGAAGACTCACTGAAAACTTATGGAAACCTACATTTTAAAAGGCGCTCTGCAAAATCTGCAATTGCCAGACATTGTCTTTGTGGTGGTTTTGCCTGGGTCAGGTTTTTTGGTAGCAGGGGAGCTACAGAGGTTGCTTCTTTAAACAAAGAGTTGCCAGAAGCTTGCCCTGTAGCTCACAGGGTTAGGGCCAGTGAATTCTAAGCTGGACCCTGCACCTGACCCAGGCCTGGCCAATTAGTGATGGAGGTAACCCCTCTGTGAATAACTTACTTGAGAAGGAGAAGTGGTTGCGCAGTTGCAGAACTGCAGCAGCAAAAGGGAGTGAGAATGTGAAAACATCTCCACAGACACCAAGGCCAGTGGAGAAGGAGGGGCAGGAGGGTGCTTAGGCACTGAAAAGGCTCCCCTGTGATATGTGGGGAGGACCATGGTGAAGCAGGTTGTCCCCCTGCATTCCATGAAGCACCACCAGAAAGCAGAGACCCACTTGCAGCCCGTGAAGGACCCCACACCAGAGTGGGTGGATGACTGAAGAAGGCTGTGACTCCATAAGAACTTTGCACTGCAGCAAGTTCCTGGCAGGACCTAGGAGCTTGTGGGGGAAATGCCCATGCCAGAGCAGGTTTGCTGTAAGGACTTGTGATCCTGTGAGGGACCCAGGCTGGAGCAGTCTGTCCCTGAAGGACTGTTCTCCTGGTGGATGACCCACGCTGGGGCAGTGTGTGAGGAGCTGCCCCCGTGAGAGGCCCCATGCTGGAGAAATTTGTGAGGAGCTGCAGCCCATGGGAAGGACCCACGCTGGAGAAGTTCCTGAGGAACTGTCTCCCGTGGGGAAGGACCCCACAGTGTAGCAGTGGGAAGTGTGATGAGGCCTCACCCTGAGAAGAAGCAGCGGCAAAGTCCATCTGTAATGAACTGACCACAACCCCTATTCCCTGCACTGCTAGGGGCAAAGGAAGGAGTCCTGGGAAGAGGAGGGGTGGGGGAAGGTGTGTTTAAGACAGTTTCATTTCACATCTCCCTGCTCTTATTGTTTTCTTTAATAAATCAAACCTTTCTATCCCTAAGTTGAGTCTCTTTTGCCCATGACGCTAATTGCTGAGTGATCTCTCCGTCCTTATCTCAACTCAAAAGCCGTTTGTTATATTTCTCTCTCTCTCCAGTCCAGTCTGGGAGGGGGAGTGATTTTATGACTTGGTGGACACCAGGCTAAACCACTACAGTCTTTATGGCCAAAGCCTTGCAAATCATTTTTGCCATGGATTATAGAATACTCGAGTACATTGGAGTGCACTTTGTGCATCATAATTTAAATTATTAATATTCTAATGCAGTGTAAACTAGTATAAAAACTAATTTACAGAACAGATAAAGGTCATACAACTATGGAGAAAGTAGAAGAAAGTGGACATTTCATTTGTTCTCAAAGAGAAGAAAATTGTTTGCACAATGCGGACTGCTCCTCAGAGATTTTAAAGGTAAATATCTTTTTGTTGAACAGGTAAGTATACCAAAAAATTAAAATCAAATCTGTTGTCTTATCAGGTTTAAATGGTTTTCTTTTTTAATATCTACCTTTCAGACCTTATGAAGCCTAATTTACCTGTCTATAGTTAAGCCAATAACATAATATTCAGAAGTGCTTTTTTATTTTTATGTGGTACTCAGTGCCAGAATTAAAGCTTTTTAGGTATCTAAAAATACAATAAAGTACCTATGTGTAGACTTTAAATTTCTGTCTTAAAACCAAAGAATGCCACTTTTTTCACAACTCTTTGGAATAAAACAAAACCAAACGTCTCGCAGGAACCTGTTCATAAAAATTAGTTTGTAGATAACAGACAGCAAAGCACCTCTCCTGGAGCTGCTGGCAGGCAACTAGGCTTTAAAGGAAAGTGGAGATTAAGATAGAGTGGAGATAAAGACAGAAGCCACCACAGTGCTTTCTATTTGCTCTAGATGGCTCCTTAGGCAGCATGTGAGTTACTTTGCAATGTCTTTCAGAGATGCTGACTTTTTCCCTGCTCCCTGTACACTTTTTTAGATGGCGTCAGGACCTCCTAAATTCTGGATTCTGTTTCCTGTGCCAGATGTCTAAAAATTAGGCCCTGCAGAACATAGTTCAGAAGCTCTTAGTCAAATAATTCACATTTGTTCTTAAAACCACTCTTTTAAGTGCCAGTAGAGGAGCAACATTGAGAAAGATGGAGAGGAAGAGAGGAAAGCTATTCAGTAGCAAAACAGACAATACACATCAATTTTTTTGTACATTAGAAGTGGCACTGCATCTTTCTTCATCTACAAAAAGAAGAGAGCCCATGACTCAGTTGTTTGTCAAGAGACAAACACGATTAAAACACTAACTGGACAGTTCTTGAGCAAAGTGATAGAACAGTTGATGTAGAGAAAATATATAGATTTATTATAACTCAGAGAAACTCCAAAAAGGTCACGTAAGCAACATATACACAGCTACCACAATGAAGAACTTGTGGAAGTCCTTCGGTAATTCAACAAAACAAAATAAAAACACCTCAAGACAGCTAAAATACTCTCTCAATAAATGTTGAAGGTTCA